>NC_090941.1:230168696-231418696 GCF_040938575.1 Ambystoma mexicanum | reverse complement strand
TTGTGTGCCGAAAAATGGGGATTTGTGCGCCATTCTGCCCGCAAATCCCCATTTGTTAAACTGGGATTTGCGGTCAAAATGGCACACAAATCCCCGTTTTTCGGCACACAAATTCCATGAATCAGCCCCTTTATGTCTAAGCAACACACTTGTCTTTGTGTAAGAGGTAAGGCATGTGTTCTGTTTGGATCATTAGTATGGTATCAACTTTTCTATAGTCAAATTAATATGAATACTAGTGACCATTGTAGTTTGTGCCATTCCTTTGCATTTTACTGATTGAGGTACTAATATTTAAGTATGTCCTTAATAGTAGTTAGGTTTAGGGCAGAGTTATGTATTTGGTATATTTTCCATGAAGTGATAGGAACATGACACTGTAATGGTAGCCTGAATATTTCTATGTAGGGGGATGTTTGATTCTAATTATACAATAGGGCTAATGTTAAGGTATTGTTTCACTTGGTTTTATAAATTAGCAACAGGTGTTCCATGACCCAAGTAATAAAGTTCAGTAATACAAATTATTGTGGTTTTAGGAATGCCTTTGTGTGATAACTAACATATTGTATGTTTGTTATGGCCACAGGTACACTGCATGGTATTTATCATACTCATAGCTACAATAAAAAAACACAATTTATTTTATTTTGTATACCCATAATCATTAAAATGTACCAAACAAAGGTTATTGATCCATGTATACAGTTTGTGTTTTTATTGTCTATTTTTGTAACTGAAAGGATGGACCTGAAAAGAGCAATTTTATTGGAGAACGAACAAGGAGGGTGGAACTTGCAATGGAAGAACATTAGTATTTATACACATAACAAGGTGTAAAAAACATTTCTTTGCATTTTTTTGTTTCGGGTGTTTTATTTATTTTACATTTTTCCCCAAACAAGTGGGAAAATATCTAGTTGCTGCATTTGGCCTGGTGTTCATAAATGGCCCATGCCGAGCCATCTACGGTAGCATCTCCCACCACGATCCACTCATGATACTGGCAGCACATAATTTCGCACTGCCGTAGATTAGGTGTTGGCAGGACTGGATGAGGTTGGCTGCTGGTGGAAGGAACAGAATCAGTGGCAGCAGAGGTGGGTGGCAGTGACAGAATAGGTTAATGGGGCAGAGGTGCTCTCGGCTTGGAGATATCTGGTGACTGACTGTGGACCATGCGCCTTCACCTTATGATGTGCCTTCCAATATGGGTACTCCACTTCGTCCCAGTGTACTTGATTAAGATGCTGTATCAAAGTGGAGTTGACCATGCTCTTTGAAGGTTTGTTAGAAGGCTCTCGCTGCAGCACCTTCCCACAGAAAATACATTGCACCTCATTAAGCTCCTTCTTACATTGGTGCTCCGTCAAACAGAAATACTGCCATCTGTCAGCTGCAGTTTTCATACCACAGTGCGTGTTCGTAGGAGGCGAGGTAGTAGCCACCCACGCAACATCTTTAAAACTGCTACTGGCCCAGACATACTAAAATGTTGGAGCGGGGAGGAAAAGTCAAGAACGTGAAAAAAGACAATACAAAAAGCACCCTGCCACTTAAAAGAAAAAATGTTTCAAGAACCGAGCGATGATGATGAAAAGTTGTGTCATTGCTGAAGAGCCAATTAAAATGTTTGCTGCTGTTATGCGGCTACACATGATGCCATGGGTACAGGATCTGTCAATCAGGTGGTGCGGTGCGTTGATGCGGCTACACATGGGCGTAATGACAGATTTTTGTGCATATCCTATTGACCAATCAAATCACGCACTGCGCTTACATGGCAACACATGACCCATAGGCGTGTGTACCGGATGAGTCAATCAAGTGGCGTGGTGCGTTAACATAGCTAAACCCAGGCACAATGAAGGATATTTGTGCGTACTCTATTGATCAATTAGATTATTGGCTGCGTTTACAGAGCAGCACATGACTCGTAGCCGCGCATGCAGGATTAGCCAAACAGGTGGCGTAGTGTGTTAATCCAGCTACTCCTAGGCGGAATGACGGATATTCGTGGGTACCCTGCTAACCAACCAGATCAGGTGCTGCACCTATGGAGCAACACATGACCCATAGCTGTGTGTACAGGTCAGCCAATCAGGTGGCGTGGTGCGTTAACACGTTTACAACCAGGAAAAATGATGGACCACATATACGCACAGGTATTATGGTTTTGTAAACCTGCAGCTATCCAGAAAAACTTCAAAAAAACTAAAATGCAGCCCTGCTCTACCAGGCCCACACCAAGTGCCTCCCAAATCTGTGCAAGCTGCCCCCACTCCCTTAATGGCCTCCTTGCCTGCCTTGTCCTCTCCCATTCCTCCCACAACACTCATCATTTCTGTGATGCAGATTGCAGTTTTAGTTGAAATGTCGGGTAGCCGCAGCTATACCCCAGCTTATAGCCAAGGGTATGTTACACATTTTTTAGCCTCGTTTGGCAAACTTCATCCATAGCCCCCCCCCCCCCATCTCCCAAATTTGACATGGTTTCCTCTTACCTACCCCTACCCTGATGGAATTTTCATGTTTTTTCTACCTGGCAATGGTATTGTTCTATGGTTCTCTTTTCTGATAACATCGGCTATAACCTGGGTTATAACGGTGGCTACAAGTCGCATTGAGAAAAAATGTATATGGCATCTGTTTCATTTATAAACACCATATGCTCCTGGATAGTCAATGTATCCAAGCAAATATAGCTATTTATTTTGAAGAAGGAGGCACCCCATTCTCCGTCAAATATTTTAAAAGGTACTGGACCGAATAACCACAAACCCCAAAAGGATTGTGATTCAAAGCTTCATGCCTAAATTGTTACAAACTTGGTTCAAATCTGTCAGGCTGTTTTGGCTGTGCATTCGAGCAAAAATTACCTTTTCTTCTATTGAAAATGAAAAGGGAGAAGGCCGAAAGAGTTTTTTGTTGTTTTCTTAATAACTTTTTTTATTTTTCAACAGATCTTTCCCAACCTTTTAAATCTGGTAGGGTGCAGAGGGGGGGTAAAAAATTGTCTGCAAAATTTCAGCCAAATTAATTCTATGAGTCAAATATTATTAGCAATTCATTTATTGAATTTCCTATGGAACTCTGACTAACCTTAACTATAAGGCGGTGACATCCACCCTATAATATGCTTTCTTCCCCCTGTATTTAGCAGTTAAATAGCCATAACAGAACATATTGGTCAGGGACATCATTTAGGGGTTGCCAGAGGTCTCCCTTGCGACCTTTGTGGTCCCCCTTGCAACCTCTAAAAAAAACCTAAAACAAATGTCTTTTTTTAATTTTTTTGATGCAAGCTCCTGGGTGGTGGCCAGCACCATGTGGCTCTTTGCTTCTGGAGTGGCTGGCTTTCTTGTTCAGGCCCCTTAAAAAAAAGAAGAAAAATAAGAATAGGAGTGCCACAAGTCAAACACTTTCAGCACTGACCCAAAATAGGAAAGAGTAGGAATACCAAATAATGTGTCTTTCCGGAATTCTATACAATAATTACTAGACTCATTAATGGTTTATTTCAGGCACACTTCAGGCGGTGAGTCACTGATTTAGTCTGTAAACTCAACCTTTCATCCTTCTGAGGTCGATAAATGAGTACCAATACAGGTTGGGTGATATTGGGTGTATATTTTTTCTATATAAAGCGCTGAAGCGCAAGTGCTATATAATATCACATCATTTTCATTCACTCATGGACACCTGCTTGCATTCACAGTAATTTACTAATATGGGCCTATACACACTGATCTTAACAATACATATGGCGATCCATTCTTGTATGAAATGTACATCTCATTGTAGTGATATCGTAACCATATTTTTCGTAGTGTACAATGATGTCATCAGGGGTCAAGGTTGTGTTATGTCACTTCCACTACCCCTGGCATTTTGGTGAAATGACGTCCCTTCTCTCTGCCCCCACCTTCCACAGGACATGGAAGGCTTTGGCTCACCTTCTCTGCGTATGACAGGAACAAGAGCTGGTTCCTTGCATGCGTGGAGAATGGGAGAGCGGCCTGCCTTCAGAGGAGCTCCTCAGAGCAGCAATGGATTTGGAAAACGGTACGAAAGTGTTTTTTGTATAAATTTGTGTACCTGTGTGCATGAAAGGGTGCATGGGTGTGTATATGTACATGTATATTATGTAATGTGAGTGAGTATGTGCATTATGTATGGGTGGCCGGGTGTGTGAGTGAAAGGTGGAATGATGCAGTATAAATGAGCTTGTGAATGGTGTGCTTGTGTTCAATACCTAGATTACTTACATGCAATCTTCATTACTCCTAGTTTTACTATTCCTCATCCCTGTACTTGCCTATGAAGCAAATTGCCTCATATGTAAGTACTGGGATGAGGAAGATGGATGTGAAGGTAATGCTGGGTGAAGGGGCTGAGTTTAGGGTTGGAGTAGCATTGGAGGGATAGAGAATGTGTCAGGAGAGTTGTGCAGCTGGGGGGTGCACTATCATGTAATGGGGATCCATGATAAAGCAGGCATGATATGTATTATTAGTGTCTAGACTTGCATTTTGGTACAGCCAGTCTAGTCATTTCCTTATGTGGCATGCCATTTTTACAGGGCATCTAAAATAAAGTAAGCATGATAAGAGTGTATTACTTGTCTAGACTAGCATTTGGGTGCAGCCAGTCTAGTCATTTATTACGGTGGCATGGCATTTGTACATGGTCTCTCTAATTAAGTAAGCATGATAAGTGTTATTACCTGTCTAGAGTGATATTTGGCTGCAGACAGTCTAGCCATTTCTCACTGCATAATGGCATAATTTTCTAGGCATCTATAATGAAGTAAGTACCATACATTTTATTACGTGTCTAGACTGGCATTTTTCTGCAGCTAGATTATCCATTTCTTAATGTGGCTTGACATTTTGTACTGGGCATCTTTGATAAAGCAAGTGTAAGTACCTGGCTAGACTGGCATTTGGGTGTACAGTCCTTACTGTGGAATTGTATATTTATCTGGGCAGTTTTGATGAAATAAGCAATGCACGCGTTATTACATGATTAGATTGCCATTTTGGTGCTGCCATTCTGGGTATGTCTTACTGTGGCATGGGATTTTTTTCTGTGCATCATCAAGGCTACAACTAACATGACAAGTGGTTGCTATTAGGTGTCTGGCCTACATTGTGCAGCCAGTTTTGACATGCTTTCTTATGGTGGCATTGCATGTTTAGTAGCAAAACTGTAAGATAGCTAAGTGGGTTGAGTGCTCAGTGCTGCGATCTGTGTATGATCTGCAAGTCACAGGTTCAAATCCTGGCAAAGCCAACACAGCCTTTCATTCTTCCACAGTTGATATATGAGTATGAACTTCATTTGCGGTGATAATTGTATGTACATATGAGCTATGTGCAGCGCTTTGGTGAAAATACTATATAATTAACAAATTACAGCCATACCGAGGTAACTAGTTAGCCGACCTGCAGATTCATAGCTTCCACACTCTCTGTGAGAAATCATCTTCAGACCAAAGCTTAGAAGTTTTTGACTAATGTCCTCATTCCGAGTTTGGAGGTAGCCATTGTGCTATGAGCACCATGGCTGCCTCCAATACCCGGTCCGGGTCCAGGTTGGTTCAATGGGGACTTACCGGTCCATTCCGACCTTGGAGGGACCGGTAAATCCCCATTGAAAAAAACATTCCCCATTCCCATTTGAGCCCCCAAGGGCTCAATGGGAATGGGGAAAGCGGTAATAAAGGTACCGCAACTTGCGGTACCGTTATTAGCTCTGAATCACCTTAGCTGCTCCCGCTAAGGGCGCCTGATAAAACCAGACGCCCATAGCGGGACCCGCAAAGGGACCTCGGAATAGGGTGCAAAGGAATTACTGGCACCGGTGTCCTTACCGGTGCCAGTAATCCCTTTGCGCCCAACTCGGAATGAGGCCCATTGTCATTAATGCTACTGTACACTGAAAGTTACTTGCATTTGTTTGATTTTTGGCTTATCGGTGTAACTGAAAAGGTAGGGGAACTACTTTTCATATAATGAAAATACCCGACATGCAGCTATAATTGGCATAATATGGAAGTAACTGGCCCTACAATGCTGAAATGGCATATCTTTGGCAGTGCCTCAGGCTATTTTTTGTGTGTGTTCATAGCTAATTAAAAACTTTAACTAACACGTTTTAATTGATCATTCATTTCACAATTCTTAGTTAAATTACTTCAGGCACAACATTCTAAAACAAACAGTGCAGACATTAATGCATTCAACAAAATACAATATAATACCATATACTATGTATCTATCAGGGCCTCCCTTTCTAACCCTCAATATTACATGTTCCACCTATCTAACAAATAACTCTCTTGCCTAATTCATCATGGTGGACTAGTCGAGAAAAACTATTTCACCCAAATATATGTCTATCACTATTAAAATATTCACTGAAGTAATGGTCATTGAGATGGAGTATCCACACAACAGCCAAGCACACTTGACCTCACGTTTAAATACTCTAATCTCTTATGAGTTTTTGCAACCACATTTTCCGCAGCCCTAGTGTTGCGCTATAACCAATCAGTTAATGTTTGAGTGTTTCTGCCTCTCCCAGCTTTTTACAGAACCGACACATTTCTTTCTTGCCAAGGGATCCCTCTTATGGGACCCCACTGTGGTAAGGAGTCTAGTAAGTTAAGACAAAAACGTATATGAATGTAATGCTATTTTGGCCCTAGGAATCTCATCACAGAGTACGGCATCTCCTTATATGTCCTCAGGGGTGTGGTTGGCTCCCTTTGTAGTTAATACAATGACATTCTCCGTTTAGCTTTCCCCATTTTACATTTTACATTGTGTTTTACGACTTCACCTCACTTTCCATCCAAGGAAGCTTGTCTGAGTCAATTTCAGCACGAATCGGGTCAAAGCACTCACCAAAATTGCAAAATGTTTTGTCATAATTATTGCTTAAAGCTATATTCAAATCTTACAATAGTGACCCAATTTTGGAACCAATATTGCTTTAGCCTATATTGTACTATTGGGTCTAACCCTGTTATATCATGACCCCATCAATGGTATATAAAGGCAGCACCCTTGATAAAATGTGGTTGGTATGTAAAATATTCTTTGTTGCTTCAGTTCATATTTGGTATTTTAAAATGTGTATGTTTATGTACGTTTTTTGCTCCTGGAAGCCACTTTCGGTAACGTCACTAGGGTTAAAGAAGAAATGATGCCTTCTTGATCAAAGGTCAAGTGACATCACATCCTGTGATGTCATCAAATCTGTGATGTCCCTTCCGCTACCCCTGGTATTTTGGTGAATCAACATCCCTGATATCGGTCAATACATATTGGTCACTACATTGACCAATTGCACTGTGCAGGCAGGCGAGTGCCGGCCTACCGAAGTAACGCCCTGAAAGAAGGCTCCTGTCTGAGCCTCTATCAACCACAGACCTCTCTACCTGAGCAGGAGCTCACCGGCTTCGTTTGTGCTGCAGGAACACAACACCCACATCAGGATGGGAAGGTTAGCTTCTGGGCACAATTACTGTGTGCCAGCAAGCCCCTTCCCAGCATCCCCGATCTGCCCACCAAATCACTGAATTTGATAAAGTTAATTAAAAAAAAACATGATCTGGGCAATTCTGCTCGCATCTCCAGCTACAGCGTTCTACACATTTTGCTTCACAATGACAAATCCTTTTCTTCTGCAAAGCATGTGCCTGCTTGAAAATGGCCGCCGCTTCCCATGTGTAGCCTATCACAGCCCTGATCACAGCCAACTGCCTGGTGGCTCCGGATTGGCTGTTCCTCACTACATTGACCAATCGCGCTGTGCCAGCAGGTGAGCGCCGGCCTACCGAACTAAAGTCCCGAAAGAAGGCTCCTGTCCTGAGCCTCTACCAACCACAAACCTCTCTACCTAAGCAGGAGCTCACCGGCTTCGTCTGTGCTGCAGGAGCAGCATTTAGTATGACACCCACAACAGGATGGAAAGGTAAGATTCTGGGCACAATTACTGTGTGCCAGCAAGCCCCTCCCCAGCATCCCCAATCCGCTTGCCAAATCACTGAATTTGACAACGTTAAAATATTATCTGGCCAATTCCGCTCGCATCTCCAGCTATAGCGTTCTCCAAATTTTGCTTCACGACTACAAATCCTTTTCTTCTGCAAAGCGTGTGCCTGCTTGAAAATGGCTGCCGCTTTCTGTGTGTAGCCTATCCGCCCTGATCACAGCCAACTGCCTGGTGGCTCTGGATTGGTTGTTCCTCACTACATTGACCAATTGTGCTGCGCCAGTGGGCGAGCGCCGGCCTATGGAAGTAAGGTCCCGAAAGAATGCTCCTGTCCTGACCCTGTCCAGAGTTGATAGAGGCCAAGGCCAGAAACTCTGCCTTTTTCTCTCCTTTCATCACACAGGCGTGCCAATTCTGCATAGACTTGTGTCCGCCTAGCTACCTGCTAAGCAACATACTTGCAAACGAAGTCACCAGAGAACTCTGCTTGCCCAACCCCCTTCCTTTCCGGTCAAACCTCGACTGCTCCCACTCTCCTCCTGTGCTTACCCTAAGCATAGAGTTCCTAGCATATTGTCACATTCAGCCTTCGGGGCAGTATAATATATTCTCTACACTGCACCTTGCATCCCACTGTTTCTGGTGTGCTGACTATTGCTTTATAACTATATAGTGCCTGACCAATGTTTGCTAATGCTCACCCTTGCTTAGCGCCCCAATTCACACTTTGCACTAGTTGAGACTTATTTGGCCTATGTCAACCATGTATGCTGTATGATAATTTGCTTTTCATGCCCATCTGATGATTGCTTGCGCCCTCCTGCGAGCATACCTAACTGACCTATGTCTGCTACACTGTTCTCATTGATGTTCATTAACTGATATTTGCTCATCATGCACCCTATCGATTGCAAGTACGTTATATTATGCATGTGGCGCCTATAACCATTAACAATTAGCATTAGTTTGAGCACTACCTGCTCTCTACCTACTATGTCTCTTTTCCTCCATGTTCTTTGCCAGCGCACTGCTTCGAACAGACCAATCTGATTGATGTTTTTTATGCATGCTATTTACATAGCTCTATAATTGCCTGTTTATGCTTTCCTGCAAATACCTATGCACCTCAGCCATTACCACTCAATCGAGACCTGTATGTTCTATGCTCATATAGTAGACCTTTGACCACCTTTGGACTTACATCCATGTATATTGCTACTCGTAACTGAAGCTACATGTTGCCCACCTTTGCATTGTCCACTTGACCTAAACTGTTTCATCATTCTGCACAGCATTCACTCTGCTATGTACATGCCCCACTCACTATGCTGCTCTCTTCTGCTACTCCACACAACATTACGTTTGGCTTGGATTCTCACCCACTACTGCAGGGCTCTACCTATCCAGCCCACCACTACCGAGAAAACTAATCTCACCATGCTGGGTCCAGCCAGCCTCCTAGGCCCTAATCGGCCACCAAACCAGAGAGTACCCCCCTCACCTCACTCCTGTCCACCAGCCAGCAGCACAGCATCAACACCTCGACCACGTCTATGACACTACCCTCTAATCCTTACTTGAATTCCCCCACCCTATGGCTGGAACACTTTGCAACCAAACCCACCCGCAATCAACCATGCACTGTGCACCTCAGGAATCTCAAACTAGGTTCCAGATTCTCTTGCGCAACCCGTCATGCACACATTCTCAATACTACTATGAAATCCCCAAGATCACAAGGCTCCGCCACTCACAGCCCTAAGGCGCCAGGCTCCAAAAACACCTCTCACTCAGGCTCTCCTAACATCAACACGATCAAATCTCACCTCCCTAAAGAGACCCTGATTAAGGGTGCCGTTGTCAATCCTAGGTCCCTCCCTGCGCATGCACTCGACATCTCAGATTTTATCACAACGCAAAAATTAGATTTCATAGCTATTACAGATACCTGGTTACATGCATCATCAGGACCCTTGCTATCCCTTGCCATTCCTATCGGCTATACCATCATTAGATGTGACCACAATACCAACCAATCGAAAGGCGAATGTGTTGACATTATTCCCAAAAACTCCCTCGGTCTCAGAGTCATCCCACCTCAACAAGTTCCTACAGCAGAGTCACTGACGATCAAGTTACCCATCTCACCCAACCAAACTGCCACCCTGCATCTCATCTACAGGCCTCCAGGACCTGTCACTACCTTTGCAGATGACATTACTTCCATCCTAGCAGACAGAACTAAGACCAACTCACAAATTATCCTACTAGACCCCAACGACCTTAAAGCACTGGACATTGCCAATACTCTAACCGATCTGGGTGCCTCCCATCGCATTCGGGAACCCACCCATAACAAGGGGAGAACTCTGTATTGGCTGGTTGATCTGAACTGCAGCATCAACCTAGTGGCAAATTCACCTTGCGCTTGGTCTGACCATCATACCATCACTTTCAACATCAAAGCCAACAACCAATGCTATAGACAGGACATTGCACCTCAATCTGTACCAGAAACAAAAGGGACATAATGAAAGAGAAACTCCTCTCTCTCATTCTATCCATTCTAAACAATGTCTCACTGTCATGCACAGATCCCACAGTCCTAGTCGATACCTTCAATCATACCATGCTCAAAGCGATGAATTCCATTGCCCCAATTAAATCGCAGAAACCTATACCTCGCACACACTTCAATTCGTGGTTCACGCCACAACTGAGAGTGCTACACAACGAAAAGAGAAATACACAATCCCGCTGGAAAAGTCATCCTCTGATGCTAACAAGGACAGCTTCATTATAGAATCCATTAATTATAAAGAGGCTATCTTCCAAGCCAAAACGAGACCTATAACAAATGTATCATGCAAGCTGAATCCAATACCAAGGAGCTCTTTAAGATACTTAAAGAATACAAATCACCATCAACTCCGCCTGACACCTGTAGCAAAGACAGTACATGGTGCTCTAGTATACAAAAAGCACTCCTCAACAAAATCGCTACGCTCCAATCGAAAATCGATGCCAAAAAAAAGCAGCCTACAGACCGACTCACAGCTCAATTCTTCCATCGGTAAAACCACCATCCATCACACCCACAAACCTTTTAGCTTCTCACCACTAACTGTAGCAGAGGTTGAAAGTATCATCAGCAAACTCAAACCATCCAACTGTCAGGGTGACACGTGTCCTGCTCCCATCATCAAGGAGGCTACCTGTGAACTAGCTTCTTTTATCACTGCCTTTATAAACTCCTCATTCAACTCTGGCATCATCCCTGACAACCTCAAGGACGCTTGGGTCATTCCCCTTTTCAAAAAATCTCCCTTAGACACCAGCATACCCACTAATTACAGGCCCATCACTACAGTTCCCTTTTCTGCTTAACATTTTGGACCAAGCTGCCTACCTGCAAATCCAGGTTTATCTGGAATCAAATAAACTACTCGGCCTCAGACAATCTGGTTTCCGACCAAGGCACGGAACAGAAACTGCCCTCATAGATCTAAAAACTCTAATCGAGGATCTGAAAGACAATGGGAAACGGGCCCTCCTATTATTACTTGATTTATTGGCAGCATTTGATTTGGTTAACCATTAAATTCTCTGCCGTCATCTTAAGTCGGCAGCCCACTTTTCAGACAAGGCCACCACCTGGATTAGATCCTTTCTGGCCAATAGATACATGAGGGTCTTCTCCCCTTCTGTCGAACCTTCACCAGTCCTTTGCGGGGTCCCTCAAGGATCTTGCGTCTCACCTACACTCTACAATGTGTTCACAAACCGCTCTTCTCTATTCTTCACTATCTGGGTGTCACCTAAACTAACTGTGCGGATGACACCCAGATACTAATCCCTATCACCAGAGATTACTCTGTGGACACAGAAGCTTTCAATTATGTCTATCTGGTCATTCAGGCCTGGATGGCACAACATGAGCTCTGTGTTAACGACGATAAAACAGAGCTCCTCATCCTGGGATCCAACCACCGGTTTAGCAGATTAGATCCCCCCTTCAAATCCTTCATCTTAGATGGCAACACCATGAAGGTATCCAATGATACTAAAACCTTAGGTATCTATTTTGATTCAACTTTATCTCTCTCTAGACAAACCAATGCCGTCATCTCAGCTTCCGAACACACGTGCAAAAATATTACAGCCTGCCGACCATTCCTCACCACGGCTAACTGCACCACCCTTGCTAGAACCCTTTTATGTTGAAACTTGACTACTGTAATGTGCTCTATCTAGGAACGAGTCAATGAAATTTTAGCAAGCTTCAGGTCTCCCAAAACAACAACATCGGGGCAGCACTGAATATTCCCAGGAATCAACACGTATCTGACACCAGACGCAGCCTACACTGGCTCTCAGTAGCCCAAAGAGTCTTCCTCAAATCTCTCGCTCTCATGCACAAATGTCTTGACAATCAGGCTCCTAACTACTTGACGTGCCTGTTCACACCCCACACCTCCTGCCACCCTCAGGGATCTGCCGAAGCTCATTGTCTCTTCCTACCTAGATTCAAGCTATAGAAAGCTGGCGAAGCCAGTTTCCCCGTCCTTGCCTCCAAACTTTGGAAATCACTTCCCAACCCTCTTATAGCCGATCCCTCCTTCCACTCCTTCAAAAGCAAAGCTAAACTGTGGCTTATTGCTCAAGATAATCAAAATCTCCATCTGTCTTATCAGCAATAAATGTACCATATATTGACCTAGTTACCTTTGTAATTTTCCTTCTAGCATTGTAATGTAAGTACTAGTGTAAATAAACTGTTCTTTTCCTGTAAGTTTTCTGAATATACATTGTGTTTTTTTGCTCGCTTATTTTTTGTTCTATATTATGTCACTGTAACCTAAGATATGTGCCCAGATGCTTTCGGGCCAGGCGCACTATACAAATAAATAAAATACAAATACAAATCATCAAGAAAAACATAGACATCATAAAATCATTTAAAATACATCTATCTGAAAATTAAAGAGCATTAAAATGAACTAGGAAGAGTATAATCACAGCTCTGTGGTCATATTAAACAGGTGTTCTAATATAAAGTAATTCTTCAAACAGACCAATCACTATACAAAATTACTTGAGTCCAATTTTCATCTACACAACAATTCATCAAGAAAAGCATAGACATCATTAAATCATTTAAAATACATCTATCTGAAAATTAAAGAGCATTAAAATGAACTAGGAAGAGTATAATTACAGCCCTGTGGTCATATTAAACAGGTATTCTAATATAAAGTAATTCTTCAAACAGACCAATCACTATACAAAATTACTTGAGTCCAATTTTCATCTACACAACAATTCCCAATGGATTTAGCATGCTACACATTTCATAGCATTAGTGCTAGCAATACTTTTACACTGTTCAAGGGCTTCCACAATTGTGTGGATACCCTCCCTCCTGAGCAGAGTCTTCAAATATCGGATTCTTATAGGTGTTGGGATGGTTACCAGGTATGCCGGAGTTCGTCTAGAGGTCCATCCGACTCCCAAGGGCCCAACAACCCTTTCCCCAAAATAAACAGAGGACTCAGGCAATGGAAAGTTAGAACTGTAGTTTCTTACAAAAAGCCAACAGGGATCATACAAGACAATCATGATTCTCCAGTACATCTCAGCTTCACAAAGGGTGTTACCCAGTTTTGATGCTACATGCCGTCATTACATGGGCCCTTCCCCAAAAACCAATCCCTGTTACTGATTGGGTGCTGAGGGTGGTAACCCATATAGCGATCTTCTATAGAGGTTATTCTACTGGTCCTCGTATGCTAGGTGGCTATCCTGCCCCTTCCCCAAGAAACTATCTATTACATTGTTGCAGAGTAATGGGCTTACCATTGGTCTTGTCCTTTGCCATCCCCCCCTGGATTTCTGTCTCGTGATTGGCTGGAGCTGGTCTCACCAGGCCTGGGGCCCAGTTTGGTTCTCAGCCCTCTGTGCACCTCTTCAAAGTGATGTGAAGTGACTATGTGTCTGAATTGTATCTGGTAGTGGATCACCTTTGCCTGCGAGAGTGTGTTTTCACGTTGCAGAACTTATTTCACCTCTTGTCTGGGTTGCTGAGAACTGTTCATCTTCCCACCATGGGCAAATGCCCATTGGCTAGTTTGGCTGCATCACTTGGTTGTGGACCACAAAATTGAGCTCTTGGGTGTGCATTTACCAGGTTTTATTCAATTTTCCTGCAGCTGTGCCCTTTGTCGTCTGGATTTTGGAATGTGACTGTTTATCTCTGACCTTGGCGTTGAACTTGATCTTTGCTTCGTGCAGCCTGAGCCTGCTCCTTCTGACTGGCATTCTGTGGCTTGAGGCTTTCTGTAAATTTCCTAAGACTTGTAAATGATTTCTACATGCTCGTGCTGTGCTAGGTTTTCTATAGATCAGTCATAAGCATTCCTAACATACTCCATATATACTCCTATAGTCCCATAGGGTTATTTGCCATAAGCATCTGCAAGCTTGCTCGGATCTCTTGTTGCCTTGCTTTTTTGCATTACTGCATTTGGCTGAGAAAAATAATAAAAGCTTTGACAGTATGCATATGTATCTGTCCTCTACATACAGAACTGTATAAGCATGTTCTTCGTCTATGCAAATGTATGTTTGTGTAATGCAGTGCAGGGCTCAGAGTGTGCTTCAGGACTAACGCAGCTACATCGTGGTGTCACTAGTGATGAGAGCACAGTGGCTTCCTGCTCATTAATCAATGCAGTCCATGGAACAAGTTACTTACCTGTAATTGTTGTTCTCCAGCATGGGTCTGGCATGGATTCACATGCTCATGAATATTCCCTGTTGTAAAGAAAAAATCAGTTTCAGTTTCATTGCTGAACGGTCTTTCTCCTAACAACCAATCACTGAGCTCTGGGTCATACTGCCCCCAGCCAATGACTGCCCTCTACCTAAGCTCCTCCTCTGGCAGCCATCTTCAGATTTGGTAGCACGTAAAGTGGCAGTAGGACCAAGAGAAGAGCCGCAGAGGAGTAGTCGGGAGGGTTCGCATGTGATCCATGTTAGACCCTTGCTCGAGAACAACAGTTATAGGTAAGTAACTTGTTCTTTCTCCAGCATGGGGTCTGGCTTGGATTCACATGCTCATGAATAAAGAATAGATAGCAGTGCACACATGCACAACCACGGGAGGTGGCAAGGATCAACATAAGCATCTCTTACCTCGTCACCAGGCTCACCTTCAAGCGAAGAGGTTGCGCAGCACTGCTTAGCTGACTCTGGACTCCTCCCTGGAATCCCTGTTGACGCAGTAGAATTTCGTGAAGGTGTGCTTTGACCTCCATGTCGCAGCCCTGCAGATGTCCAGCAGGGGCACACCAGACAGGAACGCCATTTTAGCAGTGTTCGCTCTGGTAGAGAGGGCTCTTGGATGGCCATGCAGAGGTCGGTTTGCCATTCGGTGAAAGTGGGTGATACAGCCGGAGAGCCACCTGGAAATGGAAGCCTTGGACAGGGCCCTCCCAATGTTCTCAGGACCAAAGTTCACAAAGAGCTGAGAGGTTTTCAAGAAACGTTTCATTCAGGTCACATAAAACTTCAGCGTTCTAGCCACTTCCAGCGAGTGCAAAGTCCTTCCAGCCAGCAACAAAGGAGTCGGAAAATACAGAGGTAACATCAAGGGCACATTTAGATGAAAGTCCAATGGCACCTTGGGCATGAAAGAAGAGTGCATCTGCAGCTCCACCCTCGTCTCATGGAAAGTCAAGAAAGGTGGTTTACAGGAGAAGGCCTGGATCTCCCCCACTCATAGTGCAGAGGTGATGGCCATGATAAAAGCAGTCTTCCACAACAAAAATTTGAGTGGTGCAGAATACATAGGCTCGAACGGAGGTCCCATGAGCCTAGTAAGCACCACATTGAGTTCCCACTCAGGGGCCGGAGCCTTCACCCGTGGGAACAAGCGAAATAGTCCCTTGACAAATTCTTTGACCAATCGGGGGTGCGACCAGAAAGATGGTCGTCCTGGGGATCTGGTGTAGCAGTAGATAGTTGCCAGATGAACCTTGATGGAGGTGTGGGCGAGCCCCAATCTGGCCAACGTCAGCAAATATGGAAATACCTAAGGAGACTTAACCCTCAGTGGGTCGATCTTCTGGGAATGACACCAAATAGCAAATCTCTTCCACTTATGTCCATTGCATTTCAAACTAAATGATGATCTAGCCTTGGTGAGAACTTCCTTGCAGTCTGCCGGGAGATCATAGCCACCGAATTCTAGCGATGCAGGAGCCAGGCTTTCAGGTTCAGAGACCCTGGATTGTGGTAAAGAATGGCGCCTCCTTCCCTCGTGAGAAGATCTGCGACCACTGGCAGCCTGACTGGTGGATTCGCTGACAAGCTGAGAAGGTTCGGGTACCAGATCTGCCCAGGCCATGCAGGAGCGACGAGGATCATTTGGATTTGGCACTGTTTGAGTTGACTAATGACTCAAAGTAACAACGGCAATGGAGGGAATGTATACAGAAAGAGGCCATCCCAAGGGAATGAGAATGTGTCCCCCATGCTCCTCTGCTGGGGAACCTCTGGCACTTTGCTGTCTTAAAAAAGTCAATTTAGGGATGGCGTCATTTGAGGAACAGGTTCTCCACTAGGTCCTGCCAAAGATCCCACTAGTGGCAAGAGCTAAGCTCCCAGCTCAGGGAGTAGGCGACTGTGTTCTTTACTCCTGCCAGATGAAACGGGATAAGGAACATCACTTGGGTGACGGCCCAGTGCCATAATTTCTGCACCTCTTTGGAGATGCCTGGGGATCTGGTACCCCCCTGTTTCCTGACGTAAAACATTATGGTGGTATTGTCTGTGAAGACCCGGACCACCTTGCCCTTGAGGGATGGCAGGAATAATTTGAGGACCCAAAACACTGCCCATAGCTCCAGAACGGCTCTGGCAGCCACAGGCCTCTGGTGTGAAGACTTCTGGTGTGGACTCCACATCCCTCCAGGGAGGCGTCTGTCGTTACTGTCTCCTGATGTGATGGAGCCTGGAAATCTGCACCTCTGGTCAGATGAGAGCCCACGCCCCACCATCTTATCGCCCAACGGAACCCCTCGTCGAGAGCGATCTTGTCCTGGAAGCTTCCAGACACTTGAATCCAACGGGCATCAAGGAACTCCTACAGTGCCCACATCTGTAGCCTGCAGAGTCGGATGAGATAAATGCATGACAACATCATGCTGAGCAGAGACTTGATGGCCCTCACCGTGCTGATCTTCAGAGTGAGCAGCTGTTGTACCTTTCCCAGGATGGCCACCCTTTCTCCTCTGACAGTGATGCCAGGCATGACACTGTGTTGAGCTGGGACCCCAGGAACAGAGCGTTCTTCAATGGAGTCAAGCAGGACTTTGCATAATTCACCGAGAACCCCAGATCGTCAGTAGGCGGATGGTCCTCACTGTGTGGATGACAGCGGTGCTCCTTGAGCTAGCCCGGATGAGCCAGTCATCCAAGTAAGGGTAGACGTCGATCCCTTGCAGTTGCAGATGTGCCACCGGCGCCAGGCACTTGCTGAAGACCCTTGGTCCTGACTTCAATCCAAAGGGAAGGGCCTTGAATTGGTAATGCTTCCCCTGAACGATGAAGCACAGAAACCTGTGGTGTCCCTTGTGAATTTGGATGTGGAAGTATGCATCCTCCAGGTCCAACAACAACAGAAAGTCTCCCTCTTCTAGCTGTCCGAGCACATGTTGAAGAGTGACCATTCGGAACTTCTGGAACTTGATGTATTTGTTTAGTCGTCGGAGGTCAAAAATGAGCCTCCAGCCCCCAGTCTTCTTTCTCACGAGGAAGTACATTGAGTAAAATCGCCCCCTTCTTTAGCATGGCCCAAACCTCCAGCAGCAGCTGAGGGATGTGGTTTTCCTGACGGGCCACCAGTGATATTTGGGGAAACTTCTGTTAAAACTCCAGGGTGTGTCCGTGGGCAAGAGCATCAAGCACCCAACGGTCAGTGGAGATGGTCTTCCACATGCCGATGATGTTCAACAGCCGGCCTCCCACCGGAGTGTGCAGGTGGGGGCCCGATGTCACGCACGGTTCATTCTTGCTTGGACATTGACAGGCCACCTTGGGGTCCCTGGCGACAACAACTTCCTCTGCTGAAAGCCTCGTAACAGCCCCTGTTGGTCTCCTGGGCCGAGGAGTGGGAGGACTGGCAGTACAAAGAGGACCTCCCGATGTAACCCTTGGAAGAATGGGGAGACTTGCCTCCTGAGTATTGAAAGGACGGCCATCGCTGCTGTAGCATGCCTAGGGAACGTGCTGTCTCTGTGTCCACCTTGATGGCCTGTAGAGACTCATCCAGAGCCTTCCCAAAAAGATTGTCTCCATCAAAGAGCATGTCCAAAACCCTCATCTGGGCATCCTGTCCAAAGTTGTTGGCCTTGAGCCAGCCACGACGATGAAGGCAAATGCTGTTTCTCATCTGGCGGAGCTCAGAGTTGGTGATGTCCATGGCCTCCGTGATCGTGTAGTCCGACGCCACCTCGCCTTCTTGCACCTCTTGTCATCGGGGAAGAAGTCCAGGAGGGGAGCGATTTTAAACCACAGCTCCCAGTCGTAGCGTGCTATAATAGCAAGGGATTTGGTGGCCTTGATGGTCATTGCCGCAGAGTAGATAACATGTCATCCCATGGCATCTAACTTCTTCCCTCGCTGTCCGGAGGGGTGGATGCTGCCGAAGAGAAAGTACCCGATTACTTCTTGGCCACTGCTGAGACATGCAAGTCCCATGACGGTTGGGCCTGCAAGCACTTGGGCACAGAGTCCAGCACCCTGTATTTCTTCTCAAGGTGATCCCTCTTCGCCGGGGCCATAGAAGGGTTCTTCATGAGAGACAGGCATTCGTCCCAAATGTCATCCAAGAGTGGGACAGAAAGGATTGTCATTCTCTTTACCGCGCCACACTGGTATAAGAAGCCCTCTGTCTTCTTCTCTGGAGCGAGCTGGAAGAGCTCTGAAACTCTGAAGATCATAGCATGGAATGAGACTATCTCATCCAGCGGGGAGGATCTGGGAGGCAGCAATGGCAGGTCCCCCATCCCACTGTTGTCACCCATGCCTGTCGTCGTCATCGCCGTGTCAGGATCCTTCCTATCCCTTGGGGTAGGGGAGGACAGCGAAGGGTGGCAAGTAGGCAGCAGGTTCCTCTTCCTCTTCTTGTCCGGCAGTTCCCAAGTCGCCAGAGGATCAGCCGTCACTGGCGCCGCGGGCGGGCCAATCGACGCAATAGACATCCTCATCTGTATCTTGAAGACAATTGTATGTAACGTAGAGAGGATGTCCACAGAGAGATCTCTAGGTGGCAGCTGAGGCAGAGGTGGAATAGGAAGCTGGGGTGCAGGTAGAGAGAAAAGGCCCTCGTCGACCTGTGGCTCCCTGTCACCTTCCTCAATGGTATCATCGTCATCTTCACCTTCACCTTCATTGGCGCCCTCGTCGTAGGGCCTGATCCCAACGTTCTCTTCCTCCTGGATGGTCTGATGGTAGACGAGCTCCTCCTAAGAGGAGATATCAGTGCCTTGGAGGACCTCCACACCTCCCCCCCTTTCTTCGCAAGGGGATGGTCTCGGGGAGATGACCAGCATCTTCTTCTCTGGGGTCTTCTCAATGGGCTGGAATAAAGACTCCCTCCTGGAAGAGAGGGAAACTCTTGCCTTCTGGGGTGTGCACTGTGGGTCCACCTCCGTGGCCTTCGAGAGGAATGCCACCACCACCTCGATGGAAGGCAGAGCCTTTGTCAGGTGTACCTGGGCCTTCACGGTCAGGACCGGTCCCTTGTCCTGCTTGGCCTTCGTCATCCCGGACATCTTTTCCTGCATGGCCTTCTCCTTAGGGAGATAGTTGGAGCCCCGGTCCCCCTTGGCCTTCTCCGGTAAGGGCAGGTTGACTTTGGACTTCTCCTTGGCCATCTCTGGGGCCATCTTGTGTTTGCCCGGATGGTCTGACTTCCTCTTGGATGACGATACTGAGCGCTGACTGGTGACTGAAGTCACTGGAGACGTCAGACATGCCCTGGCTGCCGATGTGCTCCAGTGGCAGTGGACTTTCAATGCTTAGCCTTTGGTTGGACCCCCGCGGGAGGGGCACCCTCAAAGGACGTAGAAGCCCACTCAGCATTCCTGGGTCCGGGGACCCACCCAGTGGAGAGGCCTTGGCCTGTAGCCATTCCTTCAGCCGTCTACGCCGATCCTTCATCATGCGAGCCGAGAGCTCATGGCAAAACGCACAATCGTCCTTCTTGTGTGTCGGGTACAGACAGTAAAGGCATTGGGAATGTATATCTTCCATATAAACATTCTGCAGACTGCAGTCGGTACAAAGCTTGAAAAGAGAGGGGGAATCCTTCTTCTCATCTGCCATGATCCACACAGTGTAGGCCTTGAAGAATCTTCTGGAAGCCTCCACAAAGAAACTTGATGAAATTCGAACTTGAGGGACATTGAAAAATCCAGAAGAAATTGGACCCTGTTAGTCAGAAGGTTGATGGATGGAGCACAGGTGCTCGATTGACCGAAAAATTAAGTAAAATTCTTCCAAAAGGTGAAAAACGCAGTAAAAGCTCAATACCTAAGCACACTCAACACTTGAACCTGCGGTATAAATCTCAAGATGGATGCCAGATGAGGGGCTTAGGTAGAAGGCAGTCATTGGCTGGCGGCAGTGTGACCCAGAGCTCAGTGATTGGTTGTTATGAGAAAGACAGTTCAGAAAGGAAACTGAAACAGATTTTTTTCTTTACTGAGGAATCAGAGCATGAGGACGGGGAATATTCATGAGCATGTGAATCCATGCGAGACCCCATGCTGGAGAATATTGTGTTCTCTGGATCTGGAAGGATTTGGACTTGATAAGATTGGAACGGCTGTCTGAAGGGATACCTTCCTGCATATGTGTCAGGCAGAGGTGCACTCAGGGTTCATCCGAAACAGGATGGGTGAATTCAAGCATTCCTGGCTATTTGGCCTGTCAGGTTCATAGTGGTGATGAGGGACATTCCTGGGACCCTCTCTTCATAGGTTTTAGACTTTCACAAACAGAAAGTGCACAGCAGTTTCTTCGCCATGGATACCATTCCCACCCTGTCTTCAGGATCTAGTAAATACAGCAGTATGTAATGTCCCTAGGCGAGAGCTAGCAAATACGGCTCTCACATAGTGTAGGCTAAAGCAATCAAGATAGCCATCTTGGCAAAAATCTGCTTTATATAGTCAACAATCTGGGCCTAATTTCAACATATTTGCAGATCCAACCATGTTTGTTCTAGCCAGAATGAGACCTTGTTTCTTAAGTCTGGGTATAGCACCCCTGGCTGACATTATGAGGCTCCTTCCAGAGCCCCAGCTCATTTAGGCTACATAATAATTTCTTCACATGGGCTATCCAAGGAATACTTTTACCCCCACTAAATCTAGAACATGTTTCATAGCATCTCAGCATTTCTCAAGCCCCTCAGTGCTCCGTTTCCTTAGCAAGTAAATTACTGGGCTGAAAGCAGTCTGTTCTCCAATGGGATGCCCATCTATCTCTAAATGTATCAGTGCATTTGGGGAGCCATGGGGATGATGGAGAAGTTGCTTCAAATGCTTGTTTTCCACTGGTTCTAATCTTGTCATACTTCCATAACCCCATAATTCTGCACCAAATAGGCTTGCTGGCATAGATTGTTTGCGATGCCATCCTAAAGCTGGGTCAATTGCACGCCAGCCATGCCTTGCAAGAAAAACTCTGTGTGCTACAGCATACTTCCCTACATTGGTACAAGATTAATCTAGGTGAACATTCCACAAACCCTTCTCATGGAAATGAATTCCAAGATGGTCAAAGAAAGGTTCTTGTTCTAAGCCTAGTCCATCCACCATTATATCAAGATGGCAATGCTTAGTTTGCCTGGGCTTGAAAAACAAGACCTCAGTTTTGCCAATATTCAATTGAAGGCTGAGCTCTTTGCATTTTTACATAAATATATTCAACGTTTGTTCAGACTCCGCGGGGTAGTAGCTAACAGTAGTGCATCATCTGTATACAGCAGCATTGGATATTTATCCACACCTTTTCTAGAGCAATTCAAACAGTCCTGCATCAAAAAGACATTTATCTCTTCCATGTATATACAAAATAGCAGAGGGGCTGCACTGAAGAAAAAAAAAACACGTTTGTTAATGTGCTCAACTTAACTACTAATGTTTTTCAGTGAATTTCAAGGGTTTTGTTATACCATAGTTTTTTTAATGGGCCATTAGCCATGGCCCTGGAATATGGTCAGTGGCCATGGCCTTCAACCATGTGCACTGTAAATGTACCCCCAATATGTTTCTTTTGGACACATTCAGTGGCCACGGTCAAAGGCCACTATACATGTTTTTTCGGGCCCACTAGCCTGAAATGGCCAGTGAGAATGGCATTTGGACATGCCCACTGTATATTTTAAAACACTACCAGACCACTAGTCATGGTCACTACTGAGTCACTAGCCATGGCCTTCGGCCGTGTTCACTGTGCATGTACTCCAATATGTTTATTTTGGATCCACTATATATGTCTTTCAGGCCCACTAGTCAGGGTCTTTGGCCCTGGCCATTGAGCACAGCCTTCATGTTCACGGGCCAGGGCCATATTGCACAACTTGACATATTGCCCCAATAGGATACTCCCACTCCTCAATTTAGCTGTAAAATTCCACTTTTTTGTATTATTCTCATTATTAAAAAAAAAAAAGTTTTCCCTTAACCGCAGTTATATTAACCCGGAATAATTCAAAAATGTTTGCGTTCATTATACGTATAACACACTTATAATTCCTGATCCTATTTTCCACTATAACCACGAATATGCTAAAATAACCCTGAATATGCAAACATTTCCAAGCTCTGAACCTGGTCGCCAGACCCCACCAACTCCCAATTTCACATGTTGTCCTCTTCCCCCTGCCCACCTCTATCCTGATACTATTTCCTCAGTTTTCCTCCTCCAAAAGGCATTTTTACAAGTTTTAATTTTCGGATATTTGCAAACATTTCGAAAATGTTTGTGAATATCTCTTGCATCGAACAAGAGAAAAATGGTGACTATTTAATTCCTGAAAACCCTCTCTGCTGCAAAGCAACATGGGAGATATAGCTATAATTTTGGAAGAAGGAAGCACCCTCCTAACCGTCAAATATTTTAACAACTACTGGGTGCACTAACCCCAGACCGCACTGGAAATCAAGTCAACATTGTGCCCAATTTGTGCCCTGCTCCAGTTCTGTCAAGCAGTTTTGACGGTGCCCTGGAGCAAAATGTAAACTTTTTCTCTGTGGGAAAATGAATGGAGACTAGGCAGAAACAGAGTTTTTTTTAACTTTCTTAGATAACTTTTTTTACTTTCAACTGATCTTTCCAAAACTGTCCGATCTGATCAAGGTGGGGGACAGTAGGGGGTGTGGGAGGGGGTGGGTGCCATGACAAACATTTGGTTTGCAAAATGTCAGCCAAATCCGTTGTGCAAGTCAAAAGTTATTAGTAATTCATTTTGCAGGTTTCTCGATCCCGGAACTATATTGCGGCGACCACGGCTTACACAGCAGCCATGGTTTCTTGGCCTCTGTGTGCATTCGAGAGATAGAGAAAGAGAGAAAATATAAAATTCTTGAGGTCCCTGAAAAGGTCCAGCTGATCTTGTCCCTGACAAATTGTGTAAGGGACTTTCAGAGATGTGCGACTTGATCAGAGAAAAAAGGGACTCCAGATCTAGGTCTGGTAAAATGAATGTGCAAAAGTATGGAAAAGCGAGAGAAACAAGTTGGTGGAAGGATAAATGGACAACAGAAAGAACTTTGAACTGTAATATTTTACTGTCTGTTAGCCAGTGGACTGTATGTAATGCAGAACATACGTATTTGCATTTATGTTATCTCTAAAAGAGGTGGGCAGCTGACTTATTTACACTTAGAAGATTTGCAATGGAGGGAGGCTGGGATATTGACATTATCAGTTCTACAGTTCACATAAAATGGAAACACTGACGATCAGCACCCTGTTGGGAGTGGAAGTGGACTAAGGGATCCTCTTCGTTGATGTTCTTGGGAGCTGAAGACACATTTGATGATGATGCAGTATAATAGGGAGGACAAAGAGCTGTTGTTGTCATAGAGAAGCACAGGTCATGTGTTCTCTCATGGCCTATTGTAAAATCAGTTATTGCATGTTGCATGATATCATTTGTTACACTAATGTTTTTAGTCTTGTTGATATGATGTGCTTTTGGATGAAAGAAACGATTGCCACAACATGCTGAAATTTAAGATTTTTATCAAAGACTATGAATTGTTTGGCATTGTACATGAGTGTAAACTGTTTTCAAAGGAAATTAATAAACAGTGGACATTATTTTATTTTGGTGGGTCCCAGAAAATGTAGGTGGAGTGATCATAGTTTTCTCTTGACATTTGAGTGGGTTTTGACAGGATAAATGGTTGTCAGCTTCAGTCTATTGGAGACGTTGCCATGCGTATCATTGGAGCTATTCCTGAATGGTTGTCCCTTCTAGAATTAGATAGATATGCAAGGGTGCAAATGGGTCCCTCTAGTTTGAAAGCAATATTGATGGTTTCTCATATGAAAGTGAGATTGATTCTGGCACCTACAATGTTTGACACCATTATTGGTCTTCTTGAGATGGAGCCAAACAGATAAATCGCGTATGCCAGTGTGTGGATAACACCCACCTCTACCAAATGATGCCATCTATCACTCACAACCCTTCAAGTGTGACTGTTTGAGAGCCATCAAAGACTGGATGTTGTGTTACAGTTGCAAACTAATTCCTTCCAATACATTATGTTTGTTTCAAAACAAGGTTTCTTGTTTAATTGCAACAAGACATTTCACATTTCATAAGAAATGTCTTTGATACATAACATACATATTTTAAATATGTAGCAACTTTGTGAAAGTATGTTTCTGGACATCTGGTACCACATCTATTACTCAAGTGCCTTAACCTGTAGGCATAAACATTGACAGTATGACAAGAGGGAAGATACTGCTAGAATGAGACAGTAGGGTTAATGGATATGGTAGGTGGGTCGATGCTGAGGGTACCCCTCCCCATGACATTTTTATCCTACATATGTTCAGAGTGAAGATCAGTTACAACTACAGAAATGATTAAATCTAAGCCAGATTCCACAATATGTATTAAGTTGCTACTACTTGAAACAATATTTGTATTTGTTTAGGTGACCAACAATATCTTTCTGCCAATACTCGACTTGAGGGACTTTCCATCTTCATAGAACATCCTTCTTCACACACCTTACTGGCTGCATGAACCATAGTGAGCATCGTTTACCAAGTGTTTTTCATTGTGATGTTCCAATTGGAAAACATTGTGTAAACCAGGCACAGAGTGTCTGATTTACAAAAACGTATTCAATGGGGCATTTCCCATGTAAAAACATTTTTGTGAATCAGGCCCTGTGTGTCTTGGTTTCTTAGTTCTTAATACAGAAAAGCAAAACCCTCCAAAAAAGGTATCAGTGGGATGAATTCCTGCCTATCACCGATGACCTAGTATTGGCCCATTCATCAGCCTGACCACAACATGAGCCTCATGTTGCATGGGGCTTTTCCACATGACCAGCAGGTGTTCAGTTGTAAAAGGCTGAACATCTCTTTCCTTTCTTGGCTTAAATATAGAGACAAGAGTTACCTATGTTGGTTCCATTTCTTACCTTCCGGTTGTTAACAGTATAAGTCTTTCCTGTGCCGGATTTATTACCTCAATGCGAGGTTGTATTTCTTTGGCCCTGCTTTTAAACCATCTCTGCTGTCCCATGCTAGTCGATTGAAGGGGGGGTGCCTCATTCACTCCAGTCCTGCACCGTTCAACCCCGCCTCTCCACATTACTCACCTTGCATTTCCATGCTGTGTTGCCTTGCCTTTGTTTCACTTACCCTGCGCTCCACCGGCCCTCACATGTGTCTCTTTCCTGATCACAGCCCCCTCGCGTATTCCCAACGAGTACATGCTTACCCATCGTGCCGCATTCGCAGAACAGTCAATGCCTGCCCAGCTGGTTGCAGCGTGGTTAAGACATGTAACGCCTCTTTTGCTGGCATCTGATCATCATCTCTATTGAGATTCTTCTTATGTCTAAGAGGATGTTGTTCCAGTCACTCTCTGTTATCTCCATGGAGTCACTCTCTGTGGAATCCTTCTCGGATTGAAGTGATTGGTAATTCCAGTGTTTTATTAAGATTTTTAAACATCATACCATTTTAAGATTTACAGCACACATTTTCCATCAGTTCTCTGGATTTGATGCCGTGGTTTACCAATGTAGCTTTTACCTAAACCGTCACTTGTATTATCTGCTCATTGTAGCATCTCTCCGGTGTTGCTACCCAGTAGTGCTTCAGTAAGTGACTCGTGTAGATTGGCTTGTAGGCAAGTGATTCACCTCCTCGACTTCTCTACGCTGAACATATATCGTACTCACTTAATATTGAACACATTTAAATGTATGACCAAAAGTAGCCATACCCTGGGAACTCAATTGTTAGTTGGATGTAATATATGTTGGGCCTGAATTGCAAACATGTTTTCAATGGGACTTTCCCATGTTAAATCATGTTTGTAAATCAGGCCCTGTATCTCTAGTGGTAGAACTAATATGATCCACTCTTCAGCTTTACCTGCCAACACTGTTGGAAGATCTTTCTTTCCAATTGTCTCTAGCCTCTTCAGTTTCCACGGTATCCTCTGCATACAGTTTCTTGTTGAACATCACAAATGTGTCAATAATGTGTTTGAAGAAGATGATCATCTTTATTGAAGCCACATCTGGTGAACAAGAAATACATGAAACCTGCAGAGTCTTGCACTTTGGAATGGGAAAGTAGTTTTGCTATTCAGATCAAAAGGCCTCAAGACGTATTGTTTATCGAATCAGACAGCGCTGAGGTAAGGAACATAAGAAAAATTGTTTCTGGATTCACTTATTCACTGTCCGCACTGACTTTTCAATCGTGTGTCTCCTGAATTGTGCCACTGTGTATTTCCCAAAATTAGTTTCTATGGAGAGTTTCCTTTTATTTTTTATTTTTTTTATTGTGGCCTGCGATTTTGGAGTATGTTTCTGAAACCTGCCATTAACAGTGGACACTCCCGAGGCAAGAAAACACATTTTATCAATTTAATGTTGGGTTGCAGTCGTCAGTGTTTTCCAAAGTGAACAGGTGCAAGGGTTGTTTCTCAGGCCTCCCAGATGCGGCCTTAGCTTCTCTAAAACCACCCTCCGTTCTTCAGTGGTAGGTGATAAATCTAGGTGATCATGACTTTCCTATTTGAAACTACTTTACACTCGCTCTATTTAGACTTCAGGTTTCAATTTCGGACCCGGGTAGCTCAGGGGCAACACTCGCCTAGGAAGCAAGATGACGAGGAGCAACTCAGGTTTGATCTGCGCTTAGAAACCTCTGGGTATTGCATGCGTTATAAATAACCAATTACAATTACGGGCATCCTCTTGTGGTTATTTCCACGTTTCAGAATATCGAAATTATGAACCATGTAGTTTAGGGAATTTCTTGTGCCTTAAAATATGAAGTTCATTATTTATTTATTTTTTTTTTTTGATGCTATAGTTTATTTGAAAACTTTTTCATCATTATGAAGTTCATTATACATATTTGCGTTAGCCCAAAGATCTGAAACCCAAGTTGTGTGTGTGGTGACTTCAATGTGAGTCTTCTTTCTCCACTATATAAGGCTTTCCAGTTTCTTTATCTAAAATATATTCTTCTGCCTTTCGGTTCTCTTTTCAATTGGCATAACACTAGTATTATTCAGTTTGCTTTTAGATCACATAGGGCATTGCGTTATTTATATTTGAAGCTGTAACTTTGTGCTGTGCCCCTCCACACCCCCAGCAGGCGCTCAAATTTCATATGGAAATTAAAGTGTATAATTCTCAAAGTACACTATGGGCAGAAACAGCCACACCACAGACGAAGCAAAAACAAAATATATGTGGAGATTTAACTGTGAAAGACGAATTTCTCCTTCAATTGATTCATTTGACCCATCAGGAAAAAGTAACTGCGTATCCAATGCACATGTTGCTTTGCCTGCGCGCTCAGAAATGGCAAGTAGCAAATCCGTTGAGTTCAAACTCTGTGTGGCAGTTTGTTAAATATGACATGAAAATAATCCCTAAATAAGTTTGAATGATGTCCATTATGTGTTTTATCTTCAGACTGATACATTGTATTGGAATCTGAAAGAGAGCAGGCGATGGATGTAATGAACGTGATGAAACACCACCTTGACCATGACTTTTTCTAAGGCTACAGTGTGAACAGTCATGCTGATCACAAGGGGAAAAGCCAGCTCAGCGGAGGTTGAACAATCTGGAAAACTGTCATTTCCAACAACTCCTTCGCTCCCGTTTCTGGTTTTGAACCAGTGAAATGTGGGTATGAGGCATTATCACATCACTATGGTTTAAACGAGAAAAAAAAACTTTATTTTCAGAGTTAAATACAGTTCTTTCGTTTATGCTTGGTTAACATATCTGGATGGTAATTTCAATAACCTCTGCTAAACTTCCTTTCATTTGCCAGTGACATTTCAAAAGTGCGTGTTTTCACACAGCAGGCCGTTGTCATCTATATGCGTAGATAGATACCTGTGGAACCTTTCTGTCAAAGGTCGGCTGAATGTTATCTGTGAAATCAGCACAACTAGAAAAAAATAGTAACTGTTGCATCTCAGTGACGAGCCGTCCATTCAGAAGGGTTCAGCTATGCTGTGTCTAGAAAAATCAGAATTAATATGTATAATAGTTGTGATAGATGTTACCTAAGGAAACACCTTTATTCCCTAATTTATAAGACATGTGAATACGCCCCCCTGCTGCTCATAAAATTGTATTCTTTAAAATAATATGGTTTTATTTCCCAAAGATGTCAGAAACCATGGAAACATAATTTTCCCATGTTATTAATTTGCATATATTTGCCTCAATGAACACGTGTATTCCCGGGCTTAAACAAAGTAGATTAAACCAGGCAGGGGTTTGTCAACATGATGAGAGCTTGCAGAACATACCAGTGAGGAGCCTGAAAATACGTTCAGTATGTTGCCTTTTCAGGGAAAAGAAGCTGAAACAAAAAAGTACGAAATGGTTGAACTGGTAAGTGCGTCTCCTTTTAATCGTTCGACTGTCATTCTTATTTATCACTTTAGTCTTGAGTCGCGTAGGCTTGCTGTTTTTGGTTGACTCCATTGAAAGCATAACGGGTTTTGTATTAGCTGGACTTTTCGTGACAGCCTAAATCAGTACATACTAATGTGAAGTAAAACATTGGGCCTGATTTCCAGAAAGTTTTGCGCGCCAAAAAATACCACAATGCGGCACACACAAATATATCCATGCACGTTTGCAAGGGCTGTTGGAAGTGCTGTTGCCTGGTACTTGCCATCCTTGCTGCCCATGTTGAACTGGACAATTATCACTGTCAACTAAATTGCTTGGCCCCTCCCCTTTACCCAGCAGCACCATAAAATCAGCAGCACACGTGCATTTGTGTGCGCACGTTTGCAAGTGCTGTTGTAAGTGCTGTTACCTGGTACCAGCCATCCTTGCTGCCTTTGTTGAACTGGATAATTATCATTGTCAACTATATTGCTTGGCCCCTCCCCATTACCCAGCAGCACCATAAAATCACCAGCACGTGCACATTTGCAAGTGCTGTTGGAAGTGCTGTTACCTGGTACTTGCCATCCTTGCTGCCCGTGTTGAACTGGACAATTATCACCGTCAACTAAATTGCTTGGCACATCCCCTTTACCCAGCAGCACCAAAGAATCACTACCACATGCAATGTTTGCGCGAGCACGTTTGCAAGTGCTGTTGGATGTGCCGTCACATGGTACCTGCCATCATTGCTGCCGTGTTGAACTGGCCAATTGTCATTGGTACAAGTCTTAAGAAAGATCTTCCTGAAGCAAGAAACAGGAAAGCTATATAGCGTGATAATAATACTAATATATTGCTGTTTCTTTTCTGTTTTAGTCAACCATATTGCTTGGCCCATCCCCTTTACCCAGCAGCACCATAAAATCACCAGCAGGGCACGCGTTTGCAAGTCAGACCCTCCAGCTTATAGCGATTTTGCGATCCCACAAAATGCCACGAAAACGGCCGTTTTGCGTAAAATGCAGCGAAAACTGCCATTTTGTGCAAAAACAGCATCTTAAAAAAAAACATTTAAAAAAAAGTAATCTGCTAAAATTACTGTTTACAAAAAAAAATACTCAGGGTGCCAGGTTCTCAACGTTTTTTTTCGACGCAAGAAATAAAATGCACCAACACATCTCATCACTTGCGCCCAAAAGAAGAGCAGCCCAATCCACAAGGGACACATGAATGGGCCATTTTATATGCGCACCCATTCAGCTGGCCTTTTTCACCTCCTTGATCAAATAAAGTGGCGTTTCTGCCAATTTAAAATCACATCACTCATTTCCAAGCAAGATGTACTTTTAAATGTGCAGAAATTGTAGGCAACCCTACGCGCACGGGATCTGGGGGTGCTACTGCATGACAGGCTCTTTCCTAACCCTATCATGAATTTCTTTTAAGGTATGAACCGCTGCAGTGTTGCTTGCATTTCTGTTCCTCAAACAGGATAAAAATGCATTTTTTGGGTCGAATTTTACAGTGGCAGGCCCCTGAAGGGCCAGTCCCTGTGAAAGGCGCTGGGAGCTTGCAGAACACTGTCGGAGAGCGATTCTATTCAAGGTACTACCCATTTTGATGACAAAAAATCGATCGAATAGTACTATTCGATCGATTTTTATAAATAGCGAACATGTGTTGCGGGGGTGTCACCCGCTCCCCAAGTTCAGTATTTTTGAGTTGGGGGAGTTGCAGGGGTGTTCCTCAAAATTGGAGGCAGGGATAGAAAAAAAAAAATAACAAAAAAGGGACCCTGCGGAGTCGGATCCGACTCACATTAGAGGGACGGATCTGACAAAGCAGGGTTGCAGGGGAAGCGACAGCAACCAAGCAGTTAAGTAGGGGAGGGGGTAGTGGTGAAAGGTACATTTTGGGTTGTTTGGCTGAAGTGCAAATCAATTTGCGGCGAAATGGACTACGGTCAATTCTGCCGCAAATTATTACACTTCGTTCAAACATCCCAGAACACCATTGAAGGCAGCTGGCCAGCGCACAATTTGCAATACAGCTGAAGCCTGTGGAAATGCGCCGGTCACCTTTGAGAATAAGGTGACCTGCTCATTTCCAAAAATGGGTTGTCTAAAAATAGCATATCCTCGGATCTATTTATAAATGCCCCATTTCTTGAGGATCTGGGTCAAAATCTACATTTAAAAAAAAAAAAACATGGTTACACTATGAGAGGGAAAGGAGAGAGAGGGAGAGTGATGAGTGAGATGTGAAGTGATAGACAAGAAAGCAGAGGGAGAGCAGTGGGTCCGAGGAGGAAGTGGTGCACAAGAGAGCAGAGGAAGCAGTGATGCGGTGGGCCTGAAAGTAGAGGGAGCGTGTGGTCAGTGAGCCAGAAAGCAGAGAGGAAGCGGTTGTCCAGAAAGAGGCAGTGAGCTGCATATTGGAAAAAAGGATGAGGGAAGAGTGCAATAGAATGGGAGGAAGGATGCAAGATGCAGAAGCAGCACAAAAGAATAAAGGACTGTATATTGCGGGAGGAATTGAGTGTAAGGTGAGAGTTGGGAGTATGATTTGGAGTGTGGCAGGGGCTGGGCAGTGCAAATTGTGACTTGACAGTGTGACATAGCACGTCCGTATTTGTATGACAGAGTGAGAGGTTCAGGAATGCAAGTTGAGATGTGTGTTGGTGAGAGAGGTGTGTGGGTGTTTGGGGGATTGGAGAACATAGAAGGGGAATATTTTCAGCATTACAACTGATAATGATCAATTTAGTTAATACTATTAAATAGGCATGCACATTAAACCAAAAATGTAGCCAAATCCAACACTGTTCTGCCAAGCCATAGACATCTGGGACACCTCATATTAAATTATTACAAAAGATACATAATAATGATACCCTAGCTCTCTTGTAGTCTTGCACTCTGCCTGTTTCCTGCAATGTGGCAATCTTACACCCTCCAGTTAATACAAAATGTCCTGCAAAAAATGCCGCAATAAATAAAGGTTTGTGCCGCAAATTTGCCATTTCATGCCGCAAAATTTGCCATTTTATGCCGCAAAATCCTGGATGGTCTGGCAAGTGCTGTTATTCTGTTAAGCGTGCAAGTGGGGAAGTGGCCTGGCTACTCGCTCTACTATTTCTGCGTGCACATTATTTTAGCCATACCTGTTCGTTTGACACTGGTAGCCTCTACAGTGTGCTTGGACGCTTTCCTTGCGCACACGTAGTCTTCATAAGTTACGCCCTTCACAGCGCATTGTGGCGTCGGGGCTTTTACTCACTAAAGACTGCCATGCCACTGATAAAGCACATGTAACAACTACCCATGCAAGCTGCACGCACGCCAAGAGCTCTAAATGCTGTAAATGTATTACATGCAGCTAAAGTGAGAGTGGCGACTGTGCATACGGGGTCGCAGTCCCACACAGCTGAAATACGGAAATTATACTCAGCTGAGCACTATGGCGCAGTGAATGTCGAAACATCGCCAAGTACTCTGACACACGCCGTTATCGAATCAACGGCAGCTGAGGTGCACCGTGTAGTCAGTGGTGTAATTGATCTGCTGACTCCCCCAGATTCAATACTAGAGGCAGGTTACATAGATTCACAGGTGAACGATACGAGTGGCATTGAAGTGGCAGGAATATGACCCACTAGATTGCTTGATTGAAGAAGTAGACAAACAAGTAACTTATCTACAGATGTCGACAAACAAGCAAGTGGTCCACTCCCATTGCAACTAGCTGAACATTCGCATATTGGTCTGAGCCCTCAAATCATCAACTCCACTTTGGAACAAAGACGAGGAGCAACTGCAGATTCAGCTGCTACTCAGCAAAGAGCAGTTGCCTCTTCTTCCCAATGTCAACAGACTCTAGCAGTATCAGATTAAATCCGTTACAAACTCTTGAGCAGGTAGAGAACAGATAGCCATATCTGAGGCAATTTACATGCAATCTGTCCAACATAAATATCATCTACAATGTGAAACATCTAACCACCAGGATGTTACAGCTCACTCGATATCCAACATCCTAGCCCCTGCTCTGGCCCACTCAACACCTGACATCTTAGCTCCTTTGAAACAGATGAACATGAGAGGTCTTCCAATCGGACATAAGCACATTCCAAAACAGGGAATTAAGCATATTACCATAAGCTGATCATACAGTGTCGGAACAGCCCATACCCAAGATATGATTTAAATAGAATGTGCATTCTAAATATATTTAGCGATGTCCCAGCCCTGGAAGATTTGACGACATCCGATTTTCATAGAGTAGATTTCTTGGAGAATTCTGAACTGTCCACAGGAAGGATATGGATTTGATCTGGTGTTGTTCTCAATGCCATCTGGCAGGCCAGAATAGCATTATTTTATCTAGTGTTTCTAATTAGACAGGATAACTCTGCACAAACAATGTCAGGCCTGCGTTGTGACGAAATACAATCTCATTTGGGAAAAGAATCAACAATCTTGGCCTCACTGAACGTTAGATGCTCACAAAATCAAATGGGCTCAACAAGGGAAGTCTACCCGATCATGAAAAATGCCTGAGCTGGTAATTTATGACCAACTGAAATGAGTTAGCTAGGCATAACATCATATCCTACTCATTACATACTTGCCAGTTGGAACACTTATGGCCATAAACACTTACCATACCTATTGGGGGACAAACTGAATAGATAACTTATTGGAAGCTTACAAGCGACCTGGCTATCGATACCTCCTGTGTGGGATGGTTATGACGTTTTATTGTTACCTGCCATTACCCAAATCAGAGGTAGACCAATGGCAATGCTCCTTACGGCTACTAAAAAATCCACTGACCTACTTCTTGAGGCACGGGCTGAACCCAACAGCTTCATCCAAGTTGTCAAGATAAAATCCAAAACTCAAAATTATGCTCTTATCAACGTCTACTGAAATAGAGCTGCAATCAAGAAAGATACCTTCTTTAACGATATAAGTCAAACATCGGATCTGGTTGCCCTAGACCCCACCATCACCCACACGTTACTAGTGGGTGATCTTAACATTCCCTATATCGTTAGCAAAATGATAACACCTTCTTCTTTGGCTAAACTTTGGATGAGACTTATGAAAGAACAATCGTTAATTATGTTGAATGGCTCCCTTAATGGAGATATACCTCCTCAAAGCACTTATTGTAGAGCAGGGCAGGAAATCACAATTGATTATGTGTATGTGGATAGTGCTCTGTTTGTTATAGCTGAGCCACTACAGATACGATCTAAAATAAATTGTGACCACACACTTCTTGCTTTTGCTTGGACGCACAACACTCCCACCCGTGAGAGACACCAAACATATCTGGGAAATGTGACACTTAAGTGAGGAAGAAATCGCCCCACTGGACCCTACCTAGAATCATTGTATGAATGTGTCCGCCGATAGTACGATTTTATGTTGCAGCTTTGCTAAGATTGTATCAACAGTCATCTGGTAACTCCTCCAAGCCTATTCACAGACAGAAACATATGTACGATCCTGAGATGCAAGAAAGGAAATCTGTGTATCGGAAAGCCAAATGTGACACATCTCGACTTCTATTCCAAATTAGACAACATATGCTGAGGTCCCTTAAAACACAGTATAAAAACTGGATTACTGCAAGCAGAGCATTAACATATCAAAGACAAGGCGAAGAGATGTTGGTAATTTTGGCATCCAAAAATACAGCAGAAATCTGGAGGGTAATGAACAAAGCCAATCATTTCAGACAGGTGCCCATGCAGATTAACACAATGCCTGAGAGCACCTTTATGGCCAAATCTAGTGTGCAGGCATCCTGCAGGCATCTTGCTTGCGGGGAAGTTTGATTTTGTTTTCAATCAGGATGATATTAAGAGCTATATTTCGAAACTAAGCTCATCAAGAGCTCTCGGCCCGGATTGGACTGAGAAATCTTGTCCTCAAGTCACATCCGGATCACTGGGCCAAGGTATTTTATACAGTATTCAAAATTATTGTTCAAACCCAAACTCTACCTCTGTTCTGGAGAAAATTATTCAGATTTTCAATAAAGCGGATCAAGAAGAGCCATCTAATTACCGCCCAATAACGTTACTGGATGTCCCCAGTAAACTATTTGCACTGTTAATATTGAAAGAGCTCAACATTTGGACATGCGCTAAGAACCTGCAGGATCCCTTCCAAACAGGCTTTGTTCCTGGGATGGGTACAGCCATCAATCTGGTCAACATTACTGCTGTATAATGGCATTGTGCCGGAAGAAGTCAGCCGCTATACATGGCATTCGTAGATTTTAAATTCACTTTTGATTTGGTATCCTGACGTCTGCTAATTAATGTCTCGGGAGGATACTCCAGGAGCAATATGCTCGCCTTGGAAGCAAGACGACATGGAGCAACACAAGTTTGATCCACCGGTCTTCGCTTAGAAACCTCTGGGTATTAAGCATGTTATAAATAACTAATCATATCATGTTAATAAGCTTCTACACTCAGATTGCCCAAGTTGATTCTAACTTTAATATCACAATTACACAGTAATACCACAGTACAGATTCGCTGCACACTTGAGGGTAAGTTGTTTGACCCTATGCATACATACTGAGGTTTGAAACATGGGTGCCTATTGGCGTGATCCTTATTTAATTTTGACATAACGGGCATGGGATCTAAAATAAGCGAAATTATATCGTACCTCCCTAGGATAGGACAATGGTCAATTTCTTGGTTATTCTATGCGGACAACCTGGTCCTTTTGTCCAAGACATCCAGAGGCCTACATAATCTTCTAAAGGCACTAGAAATCTACACCCTTGAGAATCACTTACTGATAAATATAGAAAAAACTAAATCATGCAATGTGTGTGAAAAGAAAAAATCTCAAACGTCATTGTGATTGGTCTCTGAATAAAATCAAACTTGAGGTCATGAATGAATACCGATGCCTGGGAATAAATATAAATAATAACTCATCTGATCTTCCCATATTACGAAGAAGCTAAAAGGAAAATGATGACTGCTACCTCACAGGCCTGAATCATTCATAACAGATACAGGAAATTCTCATATCCAAATATAATTGTCTATTATAATCAGAAAGCAACCCCTGTAGTTTTATATGGTGCAGAGACCAAAGATACAATATCCAAATTATATTGGCTTAAGTTGGAAGGCCTATTTTGGAAGTCGATATTGAGTTTGCCTAGATCTCAGCCAATGTATATCACAAGGTATGAGCTAACACTAATATCATTGTATGCAAGGTATGCATGGAGAGTATGTTCCCTTTATAGGAAATGTTTAATACAATCAAAGTCAGAATCACTTCTACGTATTCTCTCGTCCTATTTGTTAACTTCAGATCATCGGTTTGTGATGAATTGGAAATGACTAGCTGTGGATATTTTAGATCGTGCAGATATTTTACCTGATTTATTGATTGAGAATCCAACCCGTGCCAAACAAAAACTTTGGGAATGGGACTGGAACACCACGCGAGAATCATGCATCAAATACGCTACATTTAAACAGAATCCTCATGGCCTGAAGAAGCTAGGAACACCTAAATCTTACCTGGTTAAATTTCCTGCACCAAATTATAGAGCAGTCTATTTAAGTTTCCGAATGAATCTGTGTCAAACCAGAGAGTAAATGGCAAAATGGAAAACAATACCAGCAGTGAATAACATATGCAGATTTTGTTAAATCATAGGTCAGTCAGAATATATCAAACATCTGATAACGGCATATCCACAATTGATGAAGGTGAGAATCTACAATTTCAAAGCATATTTTAAAGAACTAGAAATTGTGGCACATGAAGATCGATGGGATACATTGTTCAGCACTAATCACACGGATGTGAGAAGTGCTATTGTGAAATCTGTAATGTCATTGAACTTAATTTGATTCTGTTGAATTAATGGTAAACCTGGAAATTGTGTAAACTCATTAGGATAGTCCATGAACATGATACATGTGAAATAAGATCAGACTCACCAAAATCATATTACTGTACAGAGTTGATTTAACATTTTTTTGTTATTCATCTGCATCATGGATTTAATTGTTTTATTTTCAATTGTTCATTTTTACTGATGTGTTTAAATATGATGTATTGGAAATCAGAAATAATTTGCTATTTGTTATTGAGTATTATGTATTGAAAGGTTGATATTTTGTTATGGTCAACAAAATCAATAAAAAAATAATAAAATATATATATATATATATATATATATATATATATATATATATATATATATATATATATATATATATATATATATATATGTTAAATTGCTAAACCCATAGGAAGACCACTTTTCCAGCGGCTTATAACTTCGCTCCCCCTGAAGGAATCTTCACAAAACTTTGCCGGCTCTGAATTTTTTCATCATGTTGGGTAAGGTTGTGTGCAGGGGGAGCAAAGTTATAGGGGGGTCCTACATATTTTGTTTTCCATAGACTGAATGGGGAAAAGCTTTGCGCATGGCTACAGGCTGAACTGCTGGACGGATTTTCACCAAATTTGCAGCAGGAGTGGAGGCATGGGTCAGAAAGCGTGCTTTTGTGTGTTCGGTGGAAATCCGACCAGTACTTGTGTTGCAAAAAACTAAAATGTACATCTAAAAAAATTTGTGATAACTGGGTCCGCTCAGCGGATCGAAGTTTCAATGGCTTCCAGTACACTATGATGTCGGCAAACATTGGACACAGCCAATGGTTTGCTGGAGGGAAGTGTGCTGTGCGTCACAGTTTTTGGGAAATGCTATGGTGTATCGGATGATAGTGTTGTGGTGTGTGTGCCAAGGCTCTAAGCCATTGTGTGCATGGCTGGGCCTCTTGTACGTAGCAGTGTACCCACTAAAGTTAGTCATATTTGGCTCCACTTTGGCATCCCATTTCCCTGTCCGGCGCGCGGTCAACATTTTTATTGCAACGCAGTGTGCAGAGATGTGATGTGTGTCAAACGTTTTCCATAATGGCGGCATGTTGTATTGGAGGAAAATGCAGCAGCAAAAGGGCCTGAAAAACATAGTTCACGGCATCTGGTGGTGGGAAGAAGGGCTGGAAAGGGTGGGGGAGTGAGAAGTGCTTCAAGTGATATATCTCATTAGAAGAAGACAGTGGTGTGCCAGCAGTATCCGTGCATACTACGTCAATTTGTGGTAACCTTAACAAGCAACAATCTTGTGTGGTCATTGCAGTCAGCCTTCGTTATGGCATGCCAGCTGCAGCGGCGATGTCTTCTGTGATGAGTGGTGGCAGGCACATTTGCAGAAGGGGTGTGCATTCCACAAGACATGAACATTTACAGATAGGGTGTACTATGGTGTGCTGTGTGTGGCAACTCCATAAGCTCTTTAATGCATGGCTGCAGTCCTTGCACAGAAAGGTATGTCCACTGGTTGAAACTCGGTGCCACATTGTCGCTTTGTGTGTTTGGTTTGTCTGCATTGAACACATTTTTGGTTGCATGGGTGTGGTGATTGGTAGAACATCCTACAGTTGTCGGTGTATGGGTGGAGATGTTGCAGTGACCAGTCGTGTAGTGTGTCCACTGGGTGGACTAATGGAATAGGGTACATATGGAAGAAGTTATGGTGCAACTGGTTCTTATATGTGCTTGCGTAGTGTGCATTGTGCAGATTAGTAAGTGTTGCAGTGCACTATGCAGTATTGCTTGTATGCACGTAGTCGTGTGTCGAGAACAAGACCAATGTTGTGAAGATTGTGTTGTTTGGTTGCCATGATTACAATGGTTTCTGAATGCAAGCGGGTAGTGGTGCCCAAACACTGCGGTGTGTTTGTGCATTACAGTAAGTGAAACATTTGTGCTTGCATTCCTGCTTAGGATGCAGAGGTTGAGTAGAAATGCTGGTGCCTATGTTGCCTTTCTGAATTGTGGCACATGCCTACATGTTCGCCTGCATGGCTTTGTTATGTTGTGGTGGGTGTGGGCAAGGCCTAGACTGTTGGGTGCATGGTCGAAAGCCATGTACCCAACAGCCTAGGCCCTTATCACAGCCACCACAACATAATGCAGCCATGCAGTTGTCACTCTGCATGCACTTGAAGTTGGCGACCTTTACACAATGTTTGTGGAAGACATTGTAGACTTGGTAGACCAGAAGAAGTGCGCTCCTGTGCGTAAATTCGCATATGGTGAACATTATTGCCCCTGTTGAACAATAGGGAGCCACATGCCACCATGTGCATTTCAGCACACCCAACTGAATGTTATGCAGCCATGCATGTAAATATGTGCCTAGGGTGAAAGTTGGCAGGCTCAATTGCAGATGGGGAGTGCAGTGCACATGGCATGAGAATTTAAACATAGCGTGCACTATGGTGTGTTTGCTGTGGTGAGGGCCTAGCGACTTGCATGCACGGCTGGAGTGGAAAGGGAAAAAGAGTGTGCTGCTTTACTTGGGCCTGGCACTCACTGTAGGTGGAAACACGCACATGCCACATCCTGCCCTTTTAGGATGGTGGGCATGGAAATGGAACTTTGCGATTTACCCAATCACGTGTCGAGGGTTTGGTTGACAGGAAGGGGTGGTGATATCATTCCCCAAATGTCGATGCAGTGAGGTTGGTAGAGATGGAGAGACGCAGAGTGATCATTGTGGGTGATACCTTTGTTCAAGATCTGCACAGGTATGCCATGGAAAGAGGCGTAGCTGCTAACTTTCAGTTGGAAGGAGTTGAGGCTTTTTGGGGCTTTTTGGGGCACTGTCTATAAGTGGGGTTTCGGTGCCATGGTTCTCCTTTGTACATGTGTGGCCTCTGTCGGTACTGTTGACATAGTTGCCATGCATTATGGAGGCCTACTTTTGAGGTGCATGTCGTGCTAACGTTTGCTCCCTCACTGTCATGATCACTGCTTCCAAAAGATCAGGACTTGCCCGACTCCCTTGGAAGCAGACCCATAACCCCGGTTCCGAGTGCCAGCCAGTCCCAATTGGGACCTTTTGGACCCTGTCCTGGCGCCAGTGGCACCAGGCTCATAAAGATGCCCAGTCCCAGCGCTGGAAGTGCCGGGCTCATAATGCTTGGGTGGATTTACCTGCAGCAGACCATGCTGCTTACTTACCTGCCAGTTGAACCCCTGATCCTCTTCTGTTTGGGACTACTTTTCCTGTTGGGTGGGGCAGGAGCCACTCCCTAGGTTCAGAACACTGGAACTCTTCTGGAAAGCAGGAACTCTTTTCTTACCTAGGCGTGGCTGTGGAAGGAGAAACCTAAGCACTACAGGAGGCTATTTAAACCACACCCGATGGATGAATCTTGCTTTGCGTTATTCTGCATTCTCTGCAGCAGAACGCTCATCGTGTCTTCTGCTTCTGATCCTGGGCCTAAGGGAACAAAGGCTTACCATCCTGGAATCCAGTCTTCAGCAGCACCTGTAAAGACAAAGAAAGAACAGGTTAGCACTACGGTCTTCAGTGGCAGCGCATCTCTTACCTGGTCCATCGGCTGTCACCAACGCCTCGCGCTGCATTCCGGCATCTGAAAGACAAAGGCTTACCTACTCTTCACATGCTCCGGAGGTCTTCGCACTGCATTCCGGCATCTGAAAGACAAAAGCTTACCAGCTCTTTGCACGCTCCGGAGGCCTTCGGCGCTGCATCCCGCATCTGAAAGACAAAAGAAGGTGCGTTTAAAGACATTGGGCAACTTTATTACTCACGTGCCATTACTCCTCCCCACGCCGAATCCAGTGGGTATTCCAGCACCCTTCAGCTTCTCTAAAGCTCCGAACTTGTACCTGCAAGATAAAAGGGACAGTTAGTGCGCATCGTGAAGCAGGCTACAAGCGCTTACTTACGTGCTTCCAGGCGCTTCTATTCCTCACGCGGGTTCGATCCTCAACTCTCAACAGCCCGCCATCCGCCATCGCCGGAACCCTGCAAAACAAGAGATATCATTACAAAAGACTTTTAAGACATTTGAAGTGCCCGGAACTTACCGTTCGTGCAGTTAACGACGGACAGCAGTCCTCTGAGTTCAAGAAGCCTGCACCCTTATCCAGTGAAGAAACTGGTTACGGCACCCTGCCCCGAGGCAGATGGAGAGCTCGGCGTTCACTTACCTAAGGTGAGGGTGTTAACCTTTGGGGTTCTACAGGAGGAGAGAGGCACCCAATAACCCAAGTTCATTAATCCCATATTTTCTATCTGCAGACATCTTACTCTTTGAGTCAGACATACAGTGCACAGAGGTCCAGTCCAAAGGGCCAACCGTGTGTTACACATCACCTTTGAAGATACGGCATTCACCCAGTCATCCGGCGCCTCTGCGGGAATCAGGTGAGCGTTACACTCACCTCAAGAAGCTGTTGACAGCAGTGATGTAGATGTTTCCCGCTGCCAGGTTGATTTTCTCAGCCATACCACCAAGAGGAGCATGGGACCATGCCAGTGTAATTTGTCCACAGCCAGAGGTTGGGAGGTGTTTCATAATCAGAAGCATGTGTGACTTCATGTCCAGAGCTGGGATGTTCTGCACCGACTATAACAGCATTAACAAGCAAGATTTGCAGTGGTTTCAAGGAAATGGCAATTTGTTGACCTCCATTGGAAATACTGTTTTGCTTGCCACTATGCACAAAGCGTTTCAGAGAATCCTGTAGAAATATAAGGGAAGCGTTCACCTTCCGTCGGTAAAAATGTCAGGAGGAGAAGCAAACAGAAACACATCGAAAGAGATAAAAAATAATGGTATACATGCACGTACATACCAAAAACAGGACAAAAAAACACTTCTTTTCAGACACAGTACTAAACATTTTATTTATTTATTTATGTATTTATTTATTTATTTATTTATTGAGTATAGTTGAATAAATCAACTTTTTCAATATTTGACAAACATTCATTTACATATTAAGTACATTTTAAACATCAGATATTACAATAAAAATGAAGTAAAAGGTTAAAAAATGATAATCATAAAATCTTAGGAAAGGTAAAAATAAAGAAGGGATCAAAAAGTTATGCGAAACTTGACCAAATACAAAAGAAAAAATGTGACAACTTAAGAATCACCTATTTAGTAATTAAATATAATCATGACTCATAATTTTTACTCAAGCATAGTTCCATAAAGAGAGAGTCTTTTGATTGCTCAGGCAAAAATATGTCATATATTGATTTGCAGAAACTATACAGATTTTTAAAACACAAGGACCATCCCAAAGGTGACTTTTCCCAAACATTGCAGGCTAAATCATTGAATTTGGAAGTTCCTATAATTCAGAACCCAATAGAGAGACATAATTATCTTTCAATTTAATCGCTGCCAGAAAATTGTGAATAGCAATATGAATGCTAGTTGAGCTAGTGGAGAGTAATACCGACCAACGGATGTCAGGAGATATCGCACTAAAGTAGGACATGTGCGAATCAAAATATTTCCTTCTCAATTCATTTACAGCCGGACATTGAGCTATAATATGTTTAAGAGTTTCCTTAATGGCCTTGTTCCCACAGAAGGCACAGTAGTTCTCATTCAACGACAGCAACCTTCTTCTAGCCAAAACGTCACGCGCAGGGAATAGATTGAACCGGAGACACAAGATGGTTGTTCTTACTTGTGGTGATAGGAACTTTAGTAGGAGGCCAAGACTTTGAGCCTTTTATGTTCGTAGTCCAGTACTTGGTAATCTTTATATGAGAGGCACTTGGTTCTCATGTTAATCCAATCCCATCTAAAGTTTTTTTTTTTCTTTTGCTCGAGTAGGATTGACAATAAGAACTTCCAAAGTCAGATTGGCTCTAGCCAAAATATTGTAGACATACGAAATCCAAGTTTTGACAAATAAGTGTTCAGAGGTCAACATGTAAGTTGATAATGTGGTAAGTATGTTATCAGGTCTTACAAAGGTCAAACACTTGCGAAACAAGGCACAAAGCCTCCAATGATATTCCGCACTCCAGGATGTCAGACCCAATTCGTGTCTTAACCAAGGGCCAGGTGCGCAAAGAGGGAGATGTAATACACCTCTCCTGTATTTAGCCTCTAGTCTATGCAAAACGATAGGAGTGATAATATTCTTGGTCTCGAGGCCATACAGCATAGTATGCAATACTTTTTGTCTCCAGTAGGAGATTACGGGCCTGATGGTAAATTTGCCAAATTTGTATAAAATCATTTTTGTTTGTGAAATAGCGGTTAAGATCTTGTGGTCTAGTGTCCTGGAGTGTGAATCAATGGAGGGTAAACCATCAAACAGAATCCCTAGATAAAGGTACGTTGGAACCACATCCACTAACCTATTATCAATCTTCCACTCAAATTGTGTTCTTCTGGATGGTCTTGGAGCGTAGATGACCACTTGTGTTTTGTTTAAATTAACTACTAGCTCATTTGCATTCAGATATGCATTTAGAGCAGTCAGTAAATTCTGCAGTTTTGGAGACCAATACCAGGTCATCTGCGTACCAAAGGGCTTTAATGGTTGTACAGTTCATTTTTGGCGAGTCAGACGATACTTGAAGAAAAGTTTCACTCACATCATGGATAAAAAAGTTTAAAATGGCTGAAGCCAGGACGCAGCCCTGTTTCAGCCCTCTAAAAGTTGGTATTGCTGCTGATAGTAAGCCAAGTATGAAAAATCAGACCCTTATGGTTGTTGTCGAATGTAGGGCATGAATAATGTCACACAATGTTGCTGGATAGTTAGCCAAAAGTAGCTTTTCCATTAATTTGATTCTGGAGACAGAATAAAAGGCTGTATGTAAATCAACAAAAGCAAAGTATAACGGTTGTTTTGTTGATTGAGTCTGAGCTTTTAAGGCATTGAGAGTTAGTAAGTTAATAGATGTTGCTAGGCCAGCAATGAAACCAGTCTGACAGGGATCACGTTGCTTACAGCTATCAGTCCAAAGGGAGAAGTCTCTTAATACTAATCGAGCAAATATCTTTCCTGGAGCATCAAGCAATGCTATTGGACGATAACTAGCGGGGGATTCCCTGTCACCCTTCTTGAAGATTGGAACAAGTACGGATGACTGCCATGATGTAGGAATTTTTTTGGAAAGAATGATTTGATGGAATACATTATTTAATATCACAGCCCATTTAGATGGATTCTGTTTGAGCATGAAATTGTTTAAACCATCGGGCCCTGTTTCACGCGAAGACGATGATTTCTTTATGAAATTGTCAATGATTATAGGCGAGCATTCCAGGCTCCAATGGTCTAGAGTTGAGGGAGAGTAAATAAAATCAGCATAATTAGGGTCTGCATATAGTTTTGATAAGTGATTGAGCCATTGTGCCTCGGAAACACCACACAATTGTAAATTTGTTTGTGATTGGTTCGTCTCACTGTTGAGCAGCAACCATAATTGAGCAGAATTTTTATTGTTTGCCGAGGATAGAAAGGCTTCACTATCCTGCTGTTAGAGCATGGCATTTCTTGCTCGACACCAGTATTGGCATTGATATTTGATTATCCTACGATTACATTCTTGTTCATTTAATGAGAGCTTAATAGTAGCTCTTAATTCTTTCCTTTAAGTACATCTTACTTGTTGGAGAGTTTGGTCATATTGGTGTTTATGTTTTAAAGTATTGAAAGATCTTCCATTATATAAAGAACCAAACGAAGGAAGAATATCTGTGTAAAAGTCACAGTTCGAAAGATGTAGTCCTTGAGTAACAAGGTTGAGAGCATTTAGCGAGGCATCCGACCACTTAAAGCGCGTTTTAGCAGTGTTCACATTTAGGGCCTGCTTCGACCAAATTTGTGGTGGTAGGGTATGATCACATGTTTCTTGCCACACAAAGATCAGCATATGATGATCGCTGATTGATTGGGATAGGATTTCAAATTTAACAGCCCTGTGGAAGAGGCTATCCGAGACAAAGGCTTCATCACAACTTTGGTGGTAACCCTTAAATCCTGCGGTTGCGCTATTACAGCCAGATTTAAGGGTCCGCCAAATCAGGACTTCGGCGGATTTCGCCCCAGCTCTTGGCTGGGGGGAAATCAGCCGAAAATTTGCGCTATTACTGCCGGCGGGAAATCCGCCGGCAGTAAGAGCGCAAATTTTCCCCATTGAGCCCAATGGGGAATGGGGCATTCCCGAATGGGCTCAATGCGGAATGGGGAATTACATTACCGCCAAACTCGTGATCCAGCGCTATTAGCGCCGGGGAGTTCGGCGGCAGGGCTAATACCGGCAAAGTCGTGATTAGGCCCACAGTCAATGATCGAGTTGTAAACACCTCTTTCCCACGTCACTTTAGGGGGAATATCACCCGCAATTGCTCCATTGGCCCTGTGCAGAATATGTTTTTTAACAAAGTTAATCCATCTCACGCTCTCAAGCTTTTGACAATATGTATTAGATCTTATGCAGTTAAGATTTAGGGGTCCTACCATCATCATATCATCAATAGATTGATCACAAAAAAATCAATTCCAATACCATTGATAGATCTCTATAAAAAATGTCATCAGTTAACTCAAGAGGGTTTCGATACAAATTAATTAAGGCTATCGTTTGGGTAGCACAAATGATTTTCACTAATTGTATGAAATTATTAGGTGATGCCCACTTAATAATTTTTAGTACCTTACTGGTTCTTACTGCTACTAAAAGGCCAGAAGTGGGTCTCCCTTTGGCGGCTGTTAGGGCTGGTAAAAGAATGATGACATGGTTGTCCCACACAGGAGTCGTCACAAGCCAAGTTTCCTGCAAGGCCACTATATCGTATTTATTGATGTTAAGAGGTGATGACCATTGGAGATGAGAGTGACCTCTAGTGTTCCAGGATACTAGAGAATAATTTTCTTGAGGGCACTCTTTTAATGATTATGTTTGATGAGTGGCAGAATTAGACTGGCCAGGAAAGAGTACAGGGCCACAATAGGAACAAGTACAAACTGCAGGGCAGTTTGGTAAGGAGCTAGGGGATTGTGACTGATCAGATTTTTGAGCCTCAGCTATTAGACGTTCTGGATCCTGCGCAACCAAGAAACCCATCTTGAATAGTTCAATTTTCTCTTTCCATATTGAATTCAAGACTAGTCCAGATTTGATCCATAACGTACTATTGCAAGATTTTGATGACACACAAATTCAACTTGGTCGATATCACTTGAAGCAATATCTTGCAAGTCGTTCACATCTCCAAAAATATTTACAATGCTAGACCTACACAAATCATATTTTTCATAAGGAGCATCTCTACATTTAAGAATGAAAGAATGGCAGTAGAGGAAGGTGTTTCTAGACATGTGGTGGCCAGCTGGAGCAGGCTCCTTTTTATTTGTAGGTTTTAATGGATGTTTATCATTTTTCAATGTGGCTCCAGGATGGGAGCTCAAACTTACTTTCTTCCAGGCACTCGGTAACTCATTTGGGGGATTGTAGTTGGGCTTGGCCCCCATCATATTAATATGGGGATTAGCTGCGCACTTATTGGGCAACAGACAAGGGTTTGACCCACTTAGTGCATGTGCAGAAGGAATTGAGGCTGCACACTTGGTTAAATAAGCTTCTACTGCAGCCTTTTTTGATGTTAGTCGATCTTGGACACCAAGTTCGTTTGAGGGGGGTACCATATCAGAGCACACCTGAGCGACTTGGCAGTGTTTGGAATCACTTACCCTGGTTGCTGTGGCCTGAGCTACTGAGGGGACCAGGTGATTCTCAGGCACTGGCCCATCAATTAAATCATGATCTCCGTAAGTGGTGCATACTCAGTTGGATGGGAAGAGGGGCCAGAACTTATGGTGGACACGAGCCTTTCAGTAGGCATGTGGGGAGCGTTCTGTGGATGTGCCTTTGGCAGAGCTAGAGGCCTCCTGATGAGAAAGAAATATGGTATCAATGGAGCTGTAGGTTGTTGTGTGACCTGGGATTGATGAGCCCCACAGACTCTCTTTCTGAGCACAGTTTTGGCTTTCGTCTTATTCAATCTTATGTCGGAAAGTTTTGACATTCTTTGGGAGTCGACAATAGTAGAAGTTGACAGTCTGATAGAACAACTGTTTTTAGGTTTGCAATCTAAATTATTCCAAGAGTCATTTGCAGTTAAAGGATCTAATGCGGGAGAAGAAACAGGACGAATAATATAAGCAAAAGCAGGTAATGCTGGATTTGAACAGGGCAAACCCCTGTCGCCGTTTATTTCAACCAGAGGGTTGTCTGGACCCACCGCCACATCTACCCTATGAATGGAATTCGGGGGGTTCAGGTTAGTAGTAGACAACATTGCAATCCCTTCCACAATTTGTTTATCTGACCAGCTTGAGATGATATTTTTACATCAAGAGTTTCAAATAGCTTATATTTGCTGGCTATGGTGGTGTTTACAGCTGCCAGAGTTATTTCAATTGATGCCAGATTTTCCATTGGATTTGCAGAGGAATCAGTCGGTAAGCAACGCCGCGGAGTAGGCAATAAGAAGGAGTCATGAATGGAATGGATGGTGGATCCCATTATGCTTTGGATAGCATCTTCACGTGGGTGATACTCATGTGATCTGCTCAAATTGCCCTCACTGGCATGTATAGAGATATTGGAAACATCAGACAAATCAGGAACATGGGCAGATACCTCAATTACTGTTGCTAAGGTTTGAATGCTAGGTGCACCAGTTCTTACATGCTGACAAACAGTGTGTGATTGGGCATTAGCTAGAATTGCGGCATCAGAGACAATAGGTATACAACTGGAATTAATCGTACTCAGAGAGACTGACATAATTGGAACAGTCAAAGATGGTAGAAAGGAGGAATCATCAGACATGCATTACTTACGTTTGGCGCAAAAAGTATGAATATCTTTATTCGCCAACAGAGTTCTTAAGATGGGAGTCAAGGTGATGGATTTCTTTGAAACACGTGAAAGCTTCTTTTGTTTCGGCGTGATTACAGAAGTAGTGAGCGCAGCGCTCAAGGCGTCAGGCATGCTTGTTTTCAAAGTATAAGGACAGTAAAGCATAAATGACCCTTACCTTATGGGCGGATAACGTGGATGCTGATTAGCATAAAACAATTCACAACTTTCAAATAAACAACAATACCGCTCGCAACTAATTAAAGCTACAAGATTCCCGGCCTCAGCCCGCAGCACCGCAGCGAAGCGGCAAAGCAGGACTTTACCGGGACTTTCCCGGTGCGTGCGCACGGTGCGCACGCGTTCACAGTTTTATGGTGACGCCCACAAGTTTTCACAACGCAGCCTAAAATCAATGAAAAGCAGTGTTATTTGAGTTTGTTTAAGTTCGTTTAAGTGAATTGATAAAGTAGTTGCTGGCTAGCAGGTTCACCTTCTGGGTATTGAAGTTTATAATATCCAGTTCAATGTAGAAAAGTTCACGGGTCCAAGGACAGAAAAGCAGCGTTCTCGGGCAAAGTGGGACTTTACCGGGACTTTCTCCAGTGCTAAACACCCAACCCCACCCCCTCTCAAACCTCCAACTCCCACACTAGCACAGAAACTCAGAGGATTCTGCGGTAGTTTCAGAATTACATGTGCCACATCCAGCAATTAGCAGGGATGGAGCCATGGAAATGGGACTGTGGAGACTAAGGCATTGCTCAATAAGGTTTGTGGCTGTGGTGTGTAAGTAAAACGTGTGGCAGAAGGTCTCTTTGTGCAAAGAAGTGCAGAAGACTATGATGGAAGTGTGCAAGGTAAGGGGCAAGAATCCTGTTGTTATGAATGCAATGTGGGTATGAAATTATTTGATGGCACATTGTATGATATGCCATTTACAGTGTGCCTATACACTAGCTGTGCAAGGTGCAGCGAAGCAAGGGAGGGGGAAAAGAGGATAGACAGAGACAACTAACCTACTAGGCCAGTTGGAACTCAGATTGCACAAGTGCATGGGGAGGGGGAGCCGGAAGTGCAGTACATGGGAAGAAGAAACAATGACAAAAAGTGAAAATACAGCCCGATGGCGGCAAGTGCAAGGATAAGTGCAGATATCTGGAGGTGGTGAAACTGTTAGGGATACAGCAAACAGTCCCCAAGTGAGGGGTTTGCCAGAAAGGCAGTGCAGGGGTGCCACTGGCAGGGGGGCAGACCTGGCCAGAAATCAGAGGGTGGCTAGGTAATGAGTGCAGAATTAGTTTCATGTGTAAATCAGCAGGGGAGAGGAAGAGCAAAAGTAGAGACAAAGAGATAGATTTTCAGTTGCTCCCCGAAACGGCAATGGTTCTCTTCAAGTTTCAGGGAGGCATGGAGGCTATTGAAGAGGAAAGCCCCAGCCAAAGAAAGAGATCTACCACCAAGTGGTTGCTTGCAGAGGCGAGTGACCCTGAGGGAGTTGGAGGCGGATTAGGGAAGCTTGAGCATGCACATATTTACAAAGTGACAGTTGTAGGTATTGAAGCCCCAGGGCCCAGAAGGCCTTGTGCATTATGAAGAGGGGTTTCACCTTATTGCTCACAGGTACTGTGAGCCAGTGCAGACATTTCAGTCCCGGAGAGATACCATCTCTGGGCTTGTGGCCAAGCACAAGTAGCACAGTCCTCTCTTGGATGAGTTGCAGAGGGTGTGGAGTGGAAGGAGGCAATTTTCGACCAAGGCTGTTGCAATAGTGCAACCTACAGAGAACCACAGCTGTTGAGACAGTGAGGTTTTCGGACCTTGCTTTATGTTGCTACTATACATTCAGTGCTGGTTTTGAAGCCAAATGTTTACAATTTCTGAAAGACATGGGTTAGTGGTGAAATACATGTGTACTATTGACAGAAGGAAAGAAGAGAGTTCCTGTTGCGATATAACAATGGGTGGTATGGGTAAATGGAAACGTTGCAAGCATATGCAATTGACGTGTCACTTCATAGCAGTGGATGGGAGAAAAAAACAGTGACATTTTTACAAACGTAATGGACGGTCAGTGGCACATACTATGCACATAGGTACTTATAACGGAGTTGTACACATTTTGCAGAAATAATATTCATACCTCCAGTTTGTGGTGATGGGTGCTCACGTGGATGAATGTTGATGCACGCATTTTGCATTATTTTACTGAACTTTCTACTGGATGTGTGATACAATGACATGCCACGTCGAGGCTCAATGTGCAGTGGTACATATTAAGTGTTGTACAGAAGTGACAGTGTACAATGCTAACGCGTTGAATGCCATTGGTGGATGCGCGTGTGACTATTTAACAGTCCCCAATGAGGTAGTGATGGACAAGAAATAGTGCACAGGGAAAAAAGGAGTCCTCCTGCTTTACTGGGGTGCAGCCCTTGCAGTATTTAGGGAACCGCATGTGCCACATTCTGCACTTATCACCATGCTGGCCAATGACAATGGGACTGTGGGTATTGTCCAATCAGGTGTTTAGGGTGTGCGTCACAGGAAAGGGCACCAATAGGGAGACAGACTCCTCCTGCTTCACAGGGGCACAGCCCTCGCAGGACTTGGGGAAGGGCACGTGCCACAATCTGCGCTTCTCACCATGCTGGCCGATGGTAATGGGACTGTGGGGAATGTCCAATCAGGATCTCAGGGTGTGCCTCACAGGAAAGGGCAGCAATAGGAAGAAGGACTCCTCCTGCTTCACTGGGGAGCCGCCCTTGCGGTACATGGGGAAGAGCATGCACCTGTGCTCCTCGCCTTGCTGGCCAATGGAAATGGGACTGTGAGGATTGTCCAATCAGGAGCTCTGGGTTTGCATCACAGGAAAGGTCAGCAATCATTTTTTTCATTACCTTGTGTAGTGTGGCTGGCTAACATGGCAAGACGCACAGTTTTCATTGTAGGTGATGCCTTTGTGGAAGATCTGTTCGTGTATGCTCTCCAAGAATGCTTTTGTGGCAATTTCTGTTGGAGGGAGTGGAGAATTTGTGATGCAGTGTCGAAGCGTGCTGTTTTCGCGGAGTGCTTGTAGAATGTCGACGCATGGCCACTTCCACAACTGTATATTTTTTGGTTGTGCACTTTGGAGCCTTATTTTTGGGTTCCATGCCTTCTTCTTGTGTGTGCCGTCAACTGAAGAAGATGCTAAAAGGAGTGCAGCACATTTTCCACACTGCCAAGATGCTTTTCTCATGTATACCACCGAGAATAGTATGGGACTATTCCAATGATTCTTGTCGACAGCCAGAGGTCGGAAGGGGTCTCATAAACAGAAGCATGTGTGACTTCTTGAGTGTTGGTGGGGTGTTCTCCTGTGCGAATGAGAACATTGGTACTTGATATATAAAGCTTTTCAAAGCAAATGGCATGTCTTTGTTTACCAGTGGCAATTACATTTTCTTTCACAGTCTACAGTCTGCACTGAAGACCCTATTGTAAGAATTTGAGCTGACGTACAAAACACAAAAATACTTAAAAAAAATAAAAAGGCTCTTTTCAGAGTCGCCACAACTAACAACGTCCCCTACACTGGTTGAAAGTTATTCGCTCACTCAAACGCGTGCACAGCACAAAAAGTCTGCGAATATCGCGATAGTTTCAGGGTGGCAGATATGCCCCTTTTACAGATGACGGCCATAGAAATGGGCCTGTAGAGGCTACAGGATTGGTCAATAAGGTTTCTGGGTGTGGTGTGTATGCACAGACTGTGGTACACAGTGTATTTGTCGACAGAAATGCAGAGGGTGCGGTTATGGCTGTGTGTTTCATGAGCCACAACGTGCAGGTTTTGGGTGAGTTTGAAATACGTTGATTGAAAGTGAATGGAAAAAACTGTGCAGTGGCTTCTATTTTTGGAATCTATCACGTGGATGTGTAGTGCTAACGAGTACCTACAATGAAGTGACTGATTTTAGTTTGTCTGTGTGTGGGAGTGAGGGGCCAGTAGGCCCCCCGTCCCTCCTTTCCGTAGTACAAACTTGGACCATGTGCCTCCTATGGTGAGGGGTGCCCCCGTTGCCCTTATGGAATGTCAGCAATGGTTGGCACTTGCGTAGATTGGACCATCGCGCAGGACACAAGGCATCCATTTTTGTACCCTCTTGACGCCATCTTGGTAACTAGGCCTCACTGCGATAATACGAAAAGGCTTCTCTCCCCTTTGCAGCTCCACGCACACAGCACACATGGTCCCCACCTTTTCTCTCACCATGTCTGGAAAACTCTGCAGCCCCATTCTCACGCTGAAGCCAGAGGTAATTGCAACAAAGAACAAATGTAACAACTGACTCTTCCTCTGAGATCACTGCCCAGCGTGTGAACCAGCTTGAGCGAAGCATCCATCTGCACAAATCTGTCAATGGCACCGCACCCTTGCTATTGGAAAATTACTGCCAGTGTAACCCTGTGTCCCTGCAAGGCATTCCCTTGATGTACCAAATATGTGACCCCATCATGATGCCCGCCAAGCAGACCCCTGATTATCATTAGACCCCTGTCACAGTTTATCATCTCCCACGAGTAACAAATGCCAACGTGCCTTAAATTCTTCACGAGTCCAGACCCTGCTTCAATCAATGCTATCATGATGGTCAAAATCCCTTTAACCTGATGCTCTATATAAACCACTGTTATTGACGATGTAAATACATGTAAGGTGTTTATAGGTTTATAATGATTTGTTCAAACGAATTGCAAAGTAATTATTGAGTGCATGCTTCACAAAGATGTATTATGTTAGCTTAGTTAGTGATCACCCACCTCACAGCAACCTGACCTTCACCCCTCCTGGACACTGACAACAGGATCACGTGAAGTCCACCCTCCCGGCAAAGGAGCGACCAATCCAGATGGAACCGTGACATCGTCGCTATAGTGCACTATACTGACTGACCAATCCTGCACCACCTCGACGACCCCTATACTAATTGCGTCATCTATTATGAGTTGTGCCTTTATAATGTGATGTAATTGCGATATTTGTCAGAGCACTCTCGGGCAGCAGAGTGCGTTGGATGCCAATTATATAAACTATTTTTTTAACTTTCGCAACCTGTCCTCTTAGCCTTATTCCCCGTCTGGGGAGTGTCTCATTTATTCTTTTGCACGTGGTAAAACGGGGAAGCCGCCTACATTTTGGTGATTCTGACGTGATCTGGGACAGGTGCCTCAAAGCCTGTGCAGTGCCGCAAGATCCGGGATGCCCCCCAGCAAAACCATCACATCTTTGGCCGGCAAGCCTGTGCGCACAATGAGAAGAGGTCAAGGGTTCCCGGTTAACGAATACCCAACTGTAAAAGCTGCTCGCCGAGGCGGGCCACAGCTTGTTTAGGGTGCGGACCAGATTGTGGCTAGACAGTGAACTTTGACTCTCGGACCACCCGACTGAACATGTGAGTACTGGTTGCGAAAGTTCCCAAGAGGTAAACGAAGGGTTAAGGATGAAGGGGAACATGTAACAATGGACTGAAAGAAAGTTAGGGTCTGTGTGATGATACTGAGATTTTTCTGATCTATCCTTTATATGGCCATTATGTTTTGTGGAGATAAAGAAGAGAAGAGTGAGGAAACCTAGCCCGAATGGGGTAGAAGGCTGCGCCGTGTCGCATTGTCTCATCCAGTGCAGATAAATAAGTGAAGATAAAGAGAAAATAGTAGGAGTTTCATATATTTAGTAGACTCGGAGTAGTAATTTAGAATATTCTTTTTCCGTGTGAGTAGGATTCTTGGTAAGGTAGTAAGAGGCTGTAAGAGGTGGGGAGTGCGTGAGAAAGCCAGAACAGAGGGGTAACAAACTAAAATAATTTAAAAAAGGGGAGTAAGTGCGCGCAGGTAGTACATGTTACATGTCATATGTCTTCATGTTATATGTTCCCGAGTATGTCAAGGTGTTACATGTTGATTTGTTAGTAACTGTCTGTGTGCATACGAGGTGAAAAAGAAAATTAAGGTTGATCAAGAGAATTGAAAATGCAGTATGTGTGAACATGTTTTTTAAGTAATGGTGAATAACGGATAGTGATAGTCAAATAATTCATGGTATCAGTAAGCGGTGAAGGGGGAAAGGTTGTTAAAAAGGTGTTCTTAAAATAAGGTAAGAAGGAGGCCGCGTAAGAAATCAAGGAAAAAAAAAGAGGGGTTGACCAAGTGTCTGTGTGTCTACATGCAGGAAATTGTATAACTATGGAGGAGGAACACCATTAGCGCACATCTGCCATCATCTCCCGTTGTATAGTGAAAAGATACAGAAATACCATGACCAATGGGTGACAGAGATAAAAGGAGACAGCATAACTCCCATATGGCCAGAGGGAGGATCCTTTGATAAGAGAGTATTGGATCTAGTATCGACACATTTGTTTGCAAGATATAAGGGAAAACAGTGCAGAACAGAAGAGAAGTGTGAGATGTGTGGTGGATGTTTGAGGAAATAACGCCCGCAGGTGAGGTGGGTACAGACAAAGAGGCCAAGAAAGAGAAAGCGCCAGAAGAAGTAGGTGGGTCAGCGAGAGGAGAGTGTACGACAACCACAACTGAGAGTGATACCACTAAAATATACCCTTTGACAAGGCCCCCGGTAGGATACAGTGAGCCCCGATATGTGCCAACATGCCCTACCCCGACTACCTCAGCGGAGGCAGCAGCCACCGCACCACCCCCGTATGACAGAGGGGGCTGTACGGCCCAACTAGTGCCCCACCAGGAAACTTAGCATGCTTAACTGGGGATTTAGATAGACAGCTCGCACACGCACAGATGGAAATGACATGATTAAGAGCGTTATGCGATAGGGGGCAGATGTTGCCAGGGGGAGGGGAAGTGCCACCATCAGCAACAGCAGATCTCATGCCCCCACCAAGCATTGCAGGAGAATCGGTGCAATTGTATCTTGGTCGTTTTGTTTCTACAATTGCAGACCTGGAGGTTTTTCCTTCTCCTTGCCACCACCGTGGCAGTGAAAATTCTGGGGGATCATTCTACCCCTTAAAGTAAGTTGAGGGCTTATATAGCACTCTATATACACTGCAGTGGGCACTGCGGATTTCACAGTCTTGGGCTCGGCCTGCTGGGGCACTTAGCATGCTGGCACTTGGGCATAGCATCACCACACACAATCATTTGGGGGTTTAATATTAATTTCCTTTTATTTCCCTCTTTCCTCTTTTCTTTGATCGTGATTCTTTTCACTGCCCCCTTTTCTTGCCCGGTGACGGGGAAGGGTATAGTGAATGACACATTCAGGTGGAGGTTCCTTTATGTAGATGTCACCCCTCTGGCTAGGTGTGGTTTTCTGCTTACACACAGTAGCTTGGTGTTTAGTGAGTGGAGGCTCTCTTTCTCCCCACGTTTTTACATATTACCTTTCCAGCAGCTGGTTTTTTGGTTGCTGGCTTTTTAATATGTTTTTATAAGACAGTAAATGTATTATTTATCACATCCACAGAGCTCCATTTCCCTTGGGGTCCTGATGAAGGCCGTATAATTGATGCCCTGCCGAAACGTCACTTGCATTACTCTGTGTCATCGAGTTATGCTGTATGGTTCAACAACGCCACCATGGACGTAGACTTGGGATGTGTTTTTTCGGACATGAATAATTAATTTTGTCATGTACAATCAATTTTAGAACATGAAATAGGTGACACCCCTTTATGGAGGTTATCTGTGACTTATTAGCCAGATAGGGCCAGGAAGATAGTGTTTGTGCCCGCTTTCCTCCTCACTATAGAATTTTTTCCGTGTCACTTTAGGTTTATTGATTCAATCACAAAATGCCATTGGATGTATGCATACATCTTTCATATTGACATGTGTATTTATGTGGTTTGTTTTATTCTGTAAACATAGGACCAATGGCCTATGCAATAAATTGTAACCATTTTAATATAAAATGGCAAATACCTTGCACTATGTGTAACATTCTGTGTGGTGATTTGAATAGCCTATGGAATGGGACCCAGTATGAGCTAAGACTGGGCCATTAAATTAGTTGTTGAATGGTTCATTTGGGGGAACCCCCAGAGTGTGTTGATCTTGCTACTCATTTGTCCCCTGTATGCTATTGAGTATTCATTGAGTATTTATCCCTTGTGTGATAGGAGAATCGGTGCCAGCAACGCCAGCACCATCACAATCAGTGCCATAACAATTGGCACCCATACCAAGAGGGCAAGAGCAAGAGTGGCAATCAGGAGAGTTCCTGTTCCATCTAAATGGCAAGCCAGTAAGAATAATACGCCCAACAACCCCTGATAGCCAGCCTGGGGAAAGACAAGAAGGGGACAGGGAGCAAGAAGAGGAAGTAGAAGAGGTGTGGAGCGATCTCGATGAATATGAAGAAGGGGTTGCGGCGGTGGGATCACCACTGCCATTCCATTTCGATGACTTAGATTAAATTACGCCGCCAAGATGGCAGGGCCGGTTAAGACAACGGGTAGGAAATATGCTCGTGAGCAAGACAAAGAAGGGGACGGTAAGTAAGATAGGGAGAAAGCACAAATTAAAAATGCCACTGCTACAGAAAGGGGCAGGAAGGATGCACTACATTCCGTGTGCCCAAATGGACAAAAACAATTTGCTGAAACTTCTCCCCCCACTTTCAGGCGGGGCGGGGAGATGGATGCATGCATTTCAAAAGAACACGGCAGGAGTCCCAGGAGCAATAGGGGACGTGAAAAGTTTGTTGGTATCCGCTGTTAGTGATCAAGCAGACGCTTTATGGGTGAAGGCCGGGTTCCCGGGAGTAACAATGAGTTGTGACCGCCATGATGGATCGCCATTCAACAATGTTAGAGCACAAGTATGAGATGCATTGCGGCGCACGTTTCCAGACATTCTAGATTTACACTTAGTGACTCTGGGAGAGGAGGAGGAGTCTACACAATTCCTCCTCTGGGTGCAGGACCTGTGGGGAAGCGAAACGGGTACGGCGTGGGATCAATCCACTGCCCTGTTTTATTTCATAATCAAAAAGGGGCTTCCGAAGGAAGTACAGAAGGCTTTGGATAAAATAGCTGGGATAGAAGCCAAGGGCTTGCCTGAGATCCAAAGTATAATTGTACACGATTATAGAAGGATCAAAGAAAGAGAAAAGGAGATAGCTCGGAAAAGACTGGCAAACAAAGCAAAAGTAATACAGAATAAGCTAGTGAAGATTGCTGCGCTGAACACAACCACATCAACTGATAAAAGCAACGAAGGGGATGACGGAGCAGGAAATGCACCAGTGAGAATGGCTGCAGCATGGGCTGCAGGAGGACAAGAACAGGGGGACGGAGAAGAACAATACGAAGGGACCCAGTGGCAAGGAAGACCAACAAGAGGATGAGGTGGGTACAGGGTGCCACAAGGGGGATTCGGAGGAATGGGAAATAGAGGTTTTGACAGGCCAGGGATAAGAGAAGGACCACAAGGGTCATGTTGGAATCATGGACGATGGGGGCACTATTCAAGAGATTGTAGAATGCGGCCTACGGGGTACTTTCAAGGAAAGGCCCATATGCAAAATAAACAGCAATACGGACATCCACACCCAGGAAGCCACTATGGGTTACCTATGGGAGGGGGTGGGCAAGTTGGTCAATATTATAGTGAGCCCCAAATGCAGCAAAGACAACAACCCCCCCAACAACAGCCTATGGGCAGACAAAATACAGTAGGAAACACACACAACATTTTCGCAACATCAGCTAATGGTGCGCCTGCAACTTTTCGCGGCACAACAGTGGTAGGAGATAATGTTTTCTCGGTGCCAGGAAGGAACTGAGACGTATGCAGACTAGGACAGCCCACAGAGAGCACTTGCGTGTCCAGTCCTATCCACTACCCTACGTGCAGAACAGGAACCACTAGTGGGAGCAGAGATAGGAAACAAGCAGTTAATCTTTATGGTAGACTCAGGAGCAGAAAAATCATGTCTCATGGAAGGGCGGTTTCAGCTCTCTGGAAGAAATTTGGAAACACAGGGGTTCTCTGGGGCTATTTTAAAAGTTCCTTGCACAAAAGATCTTGATATAACAGTGGGGGGAAAAACAATGCACGCACCCTTACTGTATCATGAAGACGCGCCAATCAATTTACTGGGAAGAGATTTGTTGAGTACATTAAATATGACCATCTCCTTTACCATGCGGGGAATAGTGTGTTCAACTCCAGGAGTGTGCCCCATACGAGCAATGCTAATGATCAGTACTATGACAAATGAAGTTGCAGTAAGAGGGGCGCCCATTGACATGGGCATGTTCATTTACGGCATCAGAGTGTTGGCCCGGGTGGTGTCAGAAATAACAAGAAAGGAGTGGAGGGTGCCCACAGATTTTATTTTCCACCCAATTGTGAATGTAGAGGTTGTACCAGGAACCATCTTGTTCATTGATTTAGAGGGGGTTCAGGTCTCAAGCAAACATATTGCGGTGATAGGACTGGAAACACATGGATGCGAATGGAGAACAGTTCTATGCATAGACCCAAACATAATGCTGCACTATTTAACTGATGAAGAACTGTTTACTGATAATGAGAATGATGGGGAAATAATAATGGAAATAAGTATACCATGTGACATCATGATTCAATACAGGGAAATACACAACCCACTCATGGCCAGCGTTAACATGCTACCTACAATTTTTGAAGACGATATGGAAAGGGTACTGCCAGAGGTCTGGACCACAGGTCCCCATGATGTAGGGTTATTGAATGATGTAACAGCCATTAAGATAAAATTGAAGCCAGATGCCATTCCCCCAAGAGTTAAGCAGTACCCACTATCGAAAGAAGCGGAGGAAGGAATAAAAGAAACAATAAGTGCTCTGTTGAAACAAGGGATAATAGTACCATCCAACTCCCCATGTAATACAGCAATTTTCCTGATCAAAAAAGCAAAAGGAGGGGCATGGAGAATGATACAATATCTCCAACCACTCAATTACGTCATTCAGAAAGAGTTCCCATTGGTCCCCAACCCGGCATCAATACTGTGCAGCATTCCCAAGGAAGCAACATTTTTCACCGTGGTGGATTTCAAAAATGCTTTCTTTTCTATACCACTCAATCCAAGCTACTGTTACCTCACGGCATTTACGTTAGGAGGAAACAGGTACGAACACTGCAGATTACCACAGGGATATTGTGAAAGCCCAAGCATTTTCAATAGGATTTTACACAAAGATCTTAGAAATGTTGATGTAGAGAGCACGATAATACAATACGTGGATGATCTACTCATCTGCAGTAAAACTGAAGAGAAGTGCAGAGAAGACTCTTCAACGTTGTTGAATCTACTAGCTGCGAAAGGAAATAAGGTAGATAAAGGAAAATTGCAATACTGCCTAGCTGAGGTCCTATACCTAGGACAACTAATATCCAAATACGGCAAAAGAATATTCCTGACAGGGCAGCGGCCATACGCCACATGATAATATCAAAAACTGTAAAAGATATGCAGAAATTTCTCGGCATCTGTAATTATTGCCGTGCCTGGATACTTGATTATGCAGCCTATACGCTCCCTTTGCTACAGGCATTGAAAGAGTCCCAAAAGAATAATGTCCAAATAAAATGGACAAATGAAATGATGACACAATACTCCAAGCTACAAGACCTGATCGCACATGCAACAGTTCTCGTGAACCCAGATTATGACAGGGAGTTTTACCTATTCTCACACTGCAATGGCACACTGATGACTGCAGTATTAACACAGAACGCGTCCCTAGGCCACAAGCCATTGGCCTACTACAGCGGAACGCTGGACACGGTAATGCAAGTTCACTTCGTGTGTGAACAAGCCCTCGCTACAGCGGCCTTCGCTATTGAAAAGAGCGCCACAATTGTAATGGGCTGTTCATTAATGTTGTACGCATAGCGTCCACTCTTTGCAATTTTAGAATGATCCAAATTGACGCTGACAACACAGAGAGCAACAGCTTATGAGATAATAATCTCCAGCCCAAATGTGCACGCAGTGAGATGTAAAACAGTAAATCCCGCCAAGTTCATTACAGAGCCATGTACTGTAGAAGACATGCAGGAGCACGACTGTGCAACATACGAGGGAGATGATATCTCCAAGGCAAGTGAGAACGCATTACAGGACGGAGAAATATACTTCATAGATGGGTCAGCATCCATAGATACTGACAAGGGGAAAACACGTAGGGATGGCCGTGGTAAGAATGGAAGAACACAATTATGAAACGATTGTCCAAAAACGCCTCCCTTCTCATTTTTCCGCACAAGCAGCTGAACTGGTGGCATTAATTGAAGCACTGCATACAACAAAATGGTGTGCAGTAACTATATACTCAGATTCAGCCTATGCCACTACAACAGTACGTTCAGGATTATCAAGATGGCGATGGAGAGGGTTTCGAAGTGCAGATGGGTTGCCAGTTCAACATGCTACATTATTAAATGAACTAATAGAAGCATTAGCAGAACCATCAGTAGTATGTAATGCCAGGCCCATACTAACAACACAGAGGCGATCTCATTGGGAAACGCGCGGCAGATGCAGCAGCGGAAGATAATGTATATGTAAGGAGTTTTGTTCGATGGTGGAACTCGCCAAGGTTTCATGGACCCTATGAGGTTGTCTACTGCACACCCACCGCAGTCAAAGTGAAGGGACTGAAGTATTGGGTGCATCTCTCAGATGTGAGGAAGGCACATGATACAGCACTCCCTCAGTGTGAGCAAACGAGCACCACTGAAATGGTGAATAAAGATGAAACGTAATTACAAGGGATGTAAAAGGAACAATGCATATTAATGTGCTTGCATGACTCTCTCTCTCTCTCTCTCTCTCTCTCTCTCTCTTTCTCCTGTTCTCTCAATCTCTTGCTCACATGTCCTGCACCCTCTATCAAAGTGAATGGCAAGAAATATGAAATATATATATATGTATATATATATATATAAATGATGTTAGTAGCTCAATACAAGTAAAGTGCACAATCAGTAGACAAAAGTTAGTTTAAAAGATGTATAGCAATACACAAATGACTAATGAGACGAATATCACAGACAGCAATAAAATATGCAATGTGACAAATGAATATATGCTCGTCACTTAACCATTTTATATCGCCCCTCCAGGTAACACAATGACCGAAAGGAGTCCACTCCCAGAAAATGGGCCTCATTACGACCCAGGCGGTAAGTTACCGCCTGGGCCGTGACTTTACCACCATGGCGTAAACTACGTTTACGCCATGGTGGTTGGCGGACTTACCGCCCCATTCCGACCTTGGCGGGGCGGTAAGTCCCCAATCCCCATTTACCCTTCCCCATTCCCATTTTTGCCCCATAGGGCATAATGGGAGTGGGGAAGGCGTTAATTACGCCACCGTAAATTACGGTGGCGTAATTAACTCCATGGTCCCTTAGCGCCATGGATTTTAACACCTGCTAAAAGCAGGTGTTAAATCCGCCATGGCGCTAAGGGACCTCGTACTCAGGCGGTAAGGGTCGGCGCTGTTTACAGCGCCGTAAACCCCTTACCGCCTGGGTCGTAATGAGGCCCAATGACTTAATGTTAGTTAGCGATAGGATTGCCAATAGAGCCAATAAGTATAGTACTGTCGAGTGTACATTAAAGTATTCTGCAGTTTTGCTTTCTGTGATGCTATTCTTCATGTCGGGGTACTATACGCTCTTATGTCTTGTCCATGATATGAACAGAGGGGGGAGCGGGGCACAGCTGATACGAGAAGGGTCAGTACTCATTTGGAAAGGGTAAAAACAATATGGAGAGAAAACCAGTCTGCTGATGACAATGATGACAATGATGCTAATGAAACCCACACTATGATGCACTTTAATGACACGGCAAGTGTCCCCCTCCTACCAATTGCTTCTATAAGCCTGTATGATAACAATGAAACAAACAAATATGATGGCGATTATTTTTGGTCAAATGAATTAACCGAAAAGAACATTAATGTACAGACGACCAGAGACCCTACCTCATTTTATGTTGCTGCTATTCACGAACCACCAGGACCGCCAACGGAACACACAGTAAATAATGTTAATGACACAGCATGGTCTGGGGTGTTCCCAATACATTATCGAAAAGTTAGATGTTACCACAAAGGAAGGGGAAAAAGGGGGGCGGATGGGAAAAGGTATGACATCTATCATGGCCTGGGATTAGATGAAATAGAAGACCCCTGCCACCCTGACCAGTCAAATAAATGGTATTCAGACATGAGCACCACAGCAAAGCGAGCCACAAATGAGAGCTGTTATGTTAGCTCTCTCATACCGCACGCATCAGGGCCGCCCAAAATACTGGTGCCACAAGAGGTGTCCTTGCCAGACGCCCAGTGTTTAATTCATCTCGTATTGAGTAGGAACCGGAGCACCTTCCAGACACACACAGTTACAATAGAGATGCTGCAGAACGAGAGGACATGCACAAGCAGACGCCAAGGAGTGATTTGCATCAAGGAACCATTCTTCATCATAAAAGGAACGAGATTCACAGAAAACAAATGGCAAGAAGAAACCATCGAGTGCAAATCTGAGGCACTCAGAGGACTGACTAAAGATAACTTTCAATGGGTAAAAGAAACATGTACCCCTGTCAGGTCCCAGCACATTGCCAAACTCACATGGGTCACAGCACTAGAAAAGCTGATCAAAACGCAAAAAGAAATACCACATAAACTATGCCTTCACGCGTAAGGAAAAGTGCCAATGGGCGCCAACAGGCAATGCAATAAGACAATCATAATTCCAGATATGAAGTAAGGAACAGTGGCCCTCATGGACATGCATTGGATCTGTGGCAAACAAGCATACCTGCATCTCCCGGCGTCATGGAAGGGCACTTGCGCCCTAGCCACTTTACATTCGGCTCTGATGGTAATCCCAGAAAGTCACCTCCAAGGGGGAAAAGGAGAATCGGCTGGCATATCGGCAGCAGGGCAATCAGCTGACACATTGGCCGCGCCCCGACCAGAATTAACAGAGCCCCCAGCATATGAACTATTGTCAGAAAATGACATGGAAGGTGAACTCTCTCGCAAAAGGAGATCATCCAATTACATCTCCTCTGAATCATCTGCTCTTCTTTCTGCAATCCCGCCGAAGAATAAACTCTTCAACTCTGAAGAGACATTCTTTGCTTCACTCCGAACACCCGGTCTCCAGGACCGAACTAACGCCAAGTGGTTACAGATAGTGCGCTGGGAGCTGATCCAACTAGCCAACGAAACTGAAGATGGGTTTAACATGATAAAGGTGGAGCTCCAAGCCTTGCGCCAAACGACAATGCAGAACCGATACATCTTAGATCTCCTCACGACGATGGACGGCGGTATTTGCCAAAAAATTGGGAGCACATGTTGCACATTCGTGCCATCTGAAGATGCAGACAATGGAACACTTTCCCATGTCATATCAGCGGTACACAGCCTGGGAGAAAAATGTCGAAAGAAGGGGAAGTAGAACCAACCACCTGGTTTGACAACATGTTCAGCTGGATAGTGTCCTGGTTCAACACAATGATGAAAATGTTAATTTCTATCATTGGCCCTCATTACGACCCTGGCAGAAATCGAAAAACGATGGCGGAAATGCAATACCGCCATCGAATACCGCCCGTTGCGATTATGACCCGTCACCGTAAAGTACGATGCCATTAGCGACACCGTAGTGAACGCCAACGCTAACTGCACCAAGTACGCGCACGCGCGCACTGCGAAACCGTAATTACCACCATGGCGCAACGGTACGGGAATTCTGACCCTAGCGGACATGTACCTAACGCCATCAAGCATGGCGGAAAGTACCATTCCACCATGGTGAGAAGTACGGCATCGCAAACCAACCGTAAAAGGCCTTACTGAGTGCCTGTACACCACTCCCTGGCCACATTGCACAACTCCTCATAGGTGCAATGAAGTCAAACAATGCAACCAGTGAAATGTACAAGTCACCCATGCATGCCAACGAACAAATGAATGTAGGCGCTCCAAGTGCCTTGTGAGTGGCCATCCATATTAGCCATGGCACCATTGCCGTACTGATGCAGCACAGGCATGTGAAGCTCCAAGTACAGCAACATGAACTGAAAACTGAGACAAACAAAAACAGGCCCCCCATCGCTTGACACCAGTGCAAGGCAACATACAAAGCAGTATCCTGAGTGAGACTGCACCAGCCCTGTACTCCTGCCAGTAAACAAACCAACCAGCAGCATAAGCATGTACCACACAAGTTGGCAGAGTAACTGAGCAGCCAGGCACATCTCAAGAGGGGCCAATGGGAGCAGCAGGGCACAGATGGCACAAATACAGAAGCCATTCCAATGGACATGACCTCAGTCTCCCTCAAAGAAACGCACGCAAACACAGGCACCTTTGACCAGCCATATTCTGAAAATCACATCATTCCACCAATCCACCTGGCTGACCGGCATCTGTTACACAAAAGCCAATCCCCCTCCCATGAGCATGACATCATTAAAACAGTCATAATGGTAGCCCCTATCCCTGACCTTACTGGCCTTCGTAGGCAAACGCGCCCAGTACAGTACCACGCAACTATGCTCAGAAGGCCGAACCCAAAGCAGATCTCCTCACAATACATCGCTCCACAAATAGGAATATGCTACATAACTTGCAAAGAATAACGCTACAAGGTCAATATCATAATCAAAATTTAATGCACAACAAAATCACCCGGGCCATACAGCTATTAGGTCATGAACTCCAAATCATATCTCATAATTGTGGGCTGCATCCGCAATAAATGACCAGCTTCTTCTTGTGTGACGCCCTGTTCCTCCATGGTACACAGGGGCTACATCCACGTTCAAAAAGGCAACATGGAAGCGCCTAGAACCGCAGGGCCGTCCCATTAGGTAGGCACTAGTCCAGCTGAAAGCTCGAAATGTTGCTCCTAGCCACTAGTACTGCGTTAGGGCATGTGGGCCATTGGCGATCGTCCCATAAGATCGTAATGGTGCTCCACTGATTAACACGAAGCAGCAGGTGTCGGGAGTAAAAGCCATCTGCATGAGTGGCATACAGATGGCAGCGGCAAAAGGGGAGGAGATACCTGTCACCCAAATGAAACGAAAAAGAATAGTATGGGCATCTGAACTCCATTTGAATTACTCACTTCAAAGATCACACTAAATCCACAGCCATATGCATGCTAGCCCACTCAAAAGGATTATTCGCACCCAATAATCACTTGCGAATCATAACCATATAAATCGAGGTGAAAACACTATTACAAACGAGTGTTTGTGTGCATGCGTCTGTTAAAACAGAATCCATTAGATGGGATTAGTAACGTGCATAGACACAAGTGTTTGAAGGCGCGTCGAGACAGGGAGGGTTCAACAAGGGCAGATAGACGATGGTCCCACTATGGCAGCCCTGCATCACATAGCGCAGAGGAAGTTGATAGATTCCAAAAAGCCATGTACATGACAGACTCTCTATTAAATCATCTGTCCATGCATCCATACATCATTCCCTCATCCCGGTATAAAAACGCCTGATTATTTACTCACATAACATTAGAAATGTCCATTGAATCTGTGCAAAATGCAGTCTGCAAAATCCACTGTGCTCCAGGCCGGAATTCTAGTGTTGTGAAGTAACATGTATTTGGGAACGACCTGCCTTATCCTCCACTACGCTATTGCGCATCCCATACTATTCATATCAATCATTGCATTCTCGGCATGGCCCCTGTCCCAAGGACATTAAACAATAGAACTTTCTATCTGCAGTCAGACCTGTGGGCGTCTCCTCGCCGCTAGCTGGAAACCGAAAGCGCTGTCCTTCGAATTCCTCATTTGCAACATCACGTCGAAAAGGCATCTGTGACCGCTTGAAATCACAAATCCATCCATTTAGTGCGGCAGTGTGTGAAAATGGCAACTGGCTACACTCACAAATGGGACGCCCCGCCCGTCGGTGAACCGCGGTACAGCGCTGCATGAGGGTCCACCGTTAATCGAGTACTACATTCCACGGACCCTTCACAAGTATGTTCCCGACTGCAAAGATAGTATGTGAAACAATGGGAGCATAGCAGATTTAACATATGATGCAAGATCTCACTGCCATCGGGATGAAATACATGATTGTAATAGCAAGATGCCATGCGTCGATTTGCAGCGTTGTGTGCGGGACGTGCTCGCCCAAAGGGGATTGCAGCTTGCACAGGTGGAATGAATCACCACAGGTGGAGGCTATACAGCTTGGAAACACATAAATTGCACACCCAACCCCCTCCCACAACCACACCCACTCCAAAATGCTACCGGCCGGACTTGCGATGTTGGCCCTGGGGGACCTGATAGCACTGCAAGTACTCCAACTTCAAGAAGAAGACGAACACCAACTACTACAACAACCGGCCGCACAGAGGAGACGCAGGAGGAGGAGGAGGGCAAGGCAGGGCCAGCAAGGCCCACCAGCACAGCCACTACCACCACGCAGGCAGCCCGCAATCCCACGCCTCCGAGCACATCCGTTCAACCTCACTGATGAGCAGATCCACACCCTCTACCGTTTGGACCGGGACACCATAACCGCCATTGTGGACATGACACACGCTGACCTTGTCAGCATGATAGATAGCCCAACCGCCATCCCACCCCTACTGAAGGTGGTGTCTGTACTCCACTTCCTGGCCACAGGCACCTACCAGCACACAGTCGGACAGTTGCATGGCATTTCACAGCCACTGTTGTCACGGACACTATTGCAAGTGCTCGATGCCCTCCTGAAGCACGCAGATGACTACATCTCTCTACCACGCTCGGACCAGGAAATTACGAACACAAAAGTGGGATTCCATGCACTTGTCGGCATACCGGGTTGCATTGGTGCCATCCACTGCACCCATGTGGAATTGGTTGTCCCACATGCCATGGAGGCCCAATACCGCAACCGAAAACAATATCATTCTCTTAATGTACAAATGGTGTGTGACTCAAACAGGATCATTACACATTGTTGTGCCCGATTTCCTGGATCAACCCATGATTCCATGGTCTTACGGAACTCTACAATACCACGCTACATGGAGCGACATGCAGGGAACAGATCCTGGCTACTCGGTGAGTCTCATTTCATGCATGATAATGTGGGGTATGTGATGCGGCAATGACCTGCCAGGAAGGGGGGGGGTGCTTACGTAGCAATGTCATTCCTCAAACATCCTTTATTGTCCACATACAGGTGATGCCGGGTATCCACTGAAGAGATGGCTCCTTACACCACTCCGGAACCCACAGGACCAGCATGAGGAGGACTACAACCATGCCCACTCACGTACCCGTGTAGTCATAGAACAGGCATTCGGCCTACTGAAGGGTCGTTTCCGCTGCCTCAGCAGGTCTGGCGGGGCACTCCTGTACCACCATGAGAAGGTTGCTAAGATGGTCATGGCATGTGTCATGCTACACAACATGTGCATAAGTAGAAATGTGCCCATGCCCCCTGACGCAGAACTGCAAGCACCAGAATATGGTCATGATGTGGGTGGGGATGTGGCAGAACCTCAAGGAGTCCGCGAGGCACAGGAGGGCCGTGAAATTCGTCAGATTATCATAGATTCATGCTTCTAGCACTCATGCCTGGTGGTTGATACGTGGACACGGGAGTTGTGGCACTGTGTGTGTCTGGAACATGCACAATATGAACTGTACGCCTATGATGGCCTCGTACACAAAGATCAATGTCAACACATCTCATTGGATGATTGTGAAATGTTTATAGCAAATGTGAAATTGTGTTACACACCCCATCGACCCGCCACCGAAGTAAGCCCAACACACCCCCTCCACCCTCCTACCTCCCCCCCGAACACCAGTGTCCAAGGATGCTCATTGTCAGTGGGCAGACACTATTGCAAGCCCCCTCTCCGGGTATCAGGGGCACCCCTGCCTGTGGAGCGCAGGTTCCTCCCAGATCTACGTTGGGGGCTGCCCTGGACGGAACTTGCAACGGATGATGTCTCTGCCTGCTCACGTCCATGCATGTCCCTAAGGGTTTGTGAGAGCTCAGTGAGCACACGGCGCACAGCGGCAAGTTCAGCACATACGTCTTTGGACGTCGCATGCAGTTCCCCCCTCAGGCTCTCGGTGCTTCTCTCCATTTGTACTCTCAGGCTCTCGGTGCTTCTCTCCATTTGTTCTCTCAGGCTCTCGGTGCTTCTCTCCATTTCTGCCCTTAGTGTCTCTGTACATGTTTCTATGGCTGCCTTGGTACCCCCACATTCATCAGCATGGTCCTTGAGGAGCGTGGCCAGTTGCTGCTGTTGCACGATCACCTGGTCGAGGGACTGTTGCCTCTGCTGGGCCATGGCCATTTGCGGTGGTGTCACAGAGGGGCTGATCACCTCATGTTGCCTTGACACAGGGCTTGTGGGGGATGGCCAGTCATCGTCTTGTGAGTGCCCCTGCGTGGTATCCTCATGTTGTACGGGATGAAACAAACAGGGGGATTGTGACAGGTCATGGATGGATCGTACATCGACATCACCGTTTTCTGTGTCGGAGCATGCTGCCATTAATGCAGTGTCACCTATGGTGCTGCTGCCACCAGAAGCAGTGCCTTCTGTGGCATCCATTGGGGGGGCCTGTGGTGGTGGTGGTGTTGTGGCCATGCTGGCTGCTGGGGTGCCTGTTGAAGTCCCCTCCTGTGTGCTGCCACTTGATTTGTGCTGCTGCCGTGTCTTGATGTGTGCAGCTGAGGTGGAGGGTCTTTGGCCGTTGGTCTTGGCCCTCTTTGCAGGTGTGCTGGTAGGGGTGTCCTGGAGCTCGTTGTTTGAATCGGACCCTGTGGTGGAGTAAAGGAGGGCGAGCGTTATTAATGGGTCTGTGGAAATTGGAATGGCAATGTATCACATGCATTGGGGTGGTACCTGAGGGTGATTTGGGTCAGGGCCTTGGAGGTGGTTTCATTTTTGTGTGGATTGAGGGTGCAGTTGTATTGCAGCCTGCAGTTAGGGGGTGCCTGCTGCACGTGTAGAGGGTGTTTTTAGGAATTTTAATTATTTATTTATTTAATTTGACTTTTAATGTCCGCATTCAGGCCAATGTGAATGGACATTCTCCTGGACATGTGTTTCTGTTGCACTATGTGGACACATGGTACTTCACATGATTGAACATTGTGGTTTTAGCATAGTTTTATTTGGGCCACCTACCTGATTCTTCGGATGTCTGCACTCCTTTCTCCAACCCTCCGACTCCCTCTATGGTCTCCATTCCAATGGTGGAGGCACAGATTTCTTCCCAGGGGGTCAGCTTGATGGGTGATTCCGATCCTCCCCCGGTAGCTGTGGCAATGTTACGGTTGGCGGATAGTATGCTCCGTACGCGTATCCGCAAGTCGTCCCATCGCTTTCTGCATTGCTGTGGGTTGCGGGGTGCGGTCCCCACCGCACTTACCCGCTGTGCCACCAGGGCCCATATGGCCTTCTTGTTCGCAAGTGCCGTCCTGGTCATTTGCGTCGAGAAGACGACGGCAGCATTCTCCTGGAGGGTCTCTGTGAGCACCGTGAGTTCCTCATGTGAGAAGTGGACCTGCCGCTTGCGGTCGCACGCTTTTTTCGCTACTTTTCCCATTGTTTTGGTTTCACTAGGGTGGATGACGGGTTGGGATGTCTCTCAGGGTAGTGTTTTTAATGGTTGTGTGAATGTTCTGATTTTATAGGTGTACGGCGTGCTGTTTCCCGTTCCGGGACCATGTTTTTGCTTCCGTTTCCGTATATTTACGGTCACCGTATTTTCCGATTGCCGCTCTTTACGGTGACCGCTATGTCCGGTGGCGGAATTGCACCTAGGTCGCCGTCGACGGCGGTGAGGGGCGTTTTGGGGACATTTCCGCCATCGCGGACTTTGCACTTCCGCCAAGGCGTAGTGCTCGTGCCCGATGGGTCAGAATTAGCCGCACTTTACTCTGTCGTGCCATGGCGGAAATGCTATTTACGCTATGGCGGCCAGGTCAGTTGCTTTCCGCCAGGGTCGTAATGAGGGCCATTGTCTTCATAATGCTATTTTTCTGTGTGTGCCAATTAGGTATCCGATTTTGTACAAAATCAATGGCTAATTCAGCTATGATGATGGTAACGATGGGCCGACAGACAACCGTAACAACCATGATAGATGCCCAGATGCAAACTGGGGAACCTAACCCACCAAAATATCGCCTGATAGCAGTATACCACCAGAATGGGGAAAGGGTTGACAATCTATATCATACCACCATAAAAGAACATAGAGAGCTGCAGTGGTACAATGAAGTATGGGTGGACCTGGATGGGGATGGAGGGATATATATGACATGTACCACTGATGAATATGCAAGGAAAGGGCAAAGCCTGAAAAGTGCATGTAGAGCATGGATGCCCATAAAAGTTACACCAGCCTGGGATGAAGCAATAGCTGAAGCTGAGTATTATTGGAGGGAGAATAAAAAGAACTGATAGTTTCTGACTTTAGATGTAACAAAAGGGGGGAATGTGTGGGAGTGAGGGGCCAGTATGCCCCCTCTGTCCCTCCTTTCCTTGGTACAAACTTGGACCATGTGCCTCCCATGGTGGGGGGTGCCCCCATTGCCCTTATGCAATGTCAGCATCTGTTGGCACTTGCGTAGATGGGACCATCGCGCAGGACACAAGGCATCTATTTTTGTGCCCCCTTGACGCCATCTTGGTAACTAGGGCTCACTGCGATAATACGAAAAGGCATATCTCCCCTTTGCAGCTCCACGCACACAGCACACATGGCCCCCACCTTTTCTCTCACCATGTCTGGAAAACTCTGCAGCCCCATTCTCATGCTGAAGCCAGAGGTAATTGCAACAAAGAACAAATGTAACATCTCACTCTTCCTCTGAGATCACTGCCCTGCGTGTGAACCAGCTTGAGCCAAGCATCCATCTCCAAAAATCTGTCCATGCCCCCTCACCCTCGCCATTGGAAAATTACTGCCAGTGTAACCCTGTGTTCCTGCAAGGTATTCTCTTGATGTACCAAATATGTGACCCCACCATGATGCCCGCCAGGTAGACCCCGACTAACATTAGACCCCTGTCACAGTATATCGTCACCCACTACTAACAAATGCCAACGTGCCGTAAATTCTTCACGAGTCCAGACCCTAGCTTCAATCAATGCTATCATGATGGCCAAAAGCCCTTTAACCCGATGCTCTATATAAACCATTGTTATTTACGATGTAAATACATGTAAGGCGTTTATAGGTTTACAACAATTTGTTCAAATGAATTACAAAGTAATTATTTAGTGCATGTTTCACAAAGATGTATTATGTTAGATTAGTTAGTGATCACCCCACCTCACAGCAACCTGACCTTCACCCCTCCTGGACACTGACAACAAGATCACGTTAAGTCCACCCTTCCGGCAAAGGAGCGACCAATCCAGATGGAACCGTGATGTCGTCGCTAGATGGCACTATACTGACTGACCAATCCTGCACCACCTCGACACCCTATACTAATTGCGTCATCTATGACGAGTTGTGCCTTTATAATGTGATGTAATTGTGATATTTGTCAGAGGGCTCTCGGGCAGCAGAGTTCTTTGGATGCCATTTATATAAACTATTTTTTGAACTCTCGCAACCTGTCCTCTTAGCCTTATTCCCCATCTGGGGAGTGTCTCATTTATTCTTTTGCACGCGCTAAGCCGGGGAAGGCGCCTACATCTGTGTGACACTTTGGTGACGCGCTATCATGCCGACATTATTGTTGTTCATTGTGGAGGGAAAATTGCACAGCATGTTACACGAGTTTCAGTGCTGTTTGCGATGAAGGAGGCACTTGCCCAGTTCATGCGTCCGTTTCAGATCCCCTGCATAACTTTCGATCGCATTATGCAGACACCGATGTCGCTGCGTTATTGTTCATTTGGTCTGCAAATGGAGAAAGCGCGGTACATTGCAAAGAAGTGTATTTGTGCATTTCTACAACATGTACCAATGGTGTACTTCACTCAGAGGAATATGACGTTTCACAGCACAAACAGTTTTCCCCAGCAAGAACGTTAATTTTACTATGCCTGCCATCCTGATTTCTGCACACCCCATCCAAATTGCCTTGGTGCCCTTCTTGAAAGTAGTGGAAGGATTTTTGTAGTAAGTGTTGCGCACTTAAACTCTTCAAAACACTCTGAAACACGTACAGAAACCTCTTTCTACAGCGAACTCCTTTCCAACCGATTCAACTACAGTGTTTTGCACTGTGCCATGGCTCCCGCACTGCATCCGTTCATTGCCAATTCCATTGTTCATCTCTGAAAGGTGCTTTCTTAATTTCCCTTTTTTCCTTTTTCAGTTAATTTGCATTTATGTTGGTCTTCTAACACACGCCACAGAAGGAATGGCAGGGAAGGCCCGGTACGGAAGGGGCAGCACCTGTATGGATACCACAGGGGACATACCGACAGACAGAATTATTGGGTGGCCCTCACCTACATAGGCGCCAGTCAATGTCATGATCCCGGATGGACCCTTCCCACGCACTTTCAAGTACCTTCCCTTTGCAGAGTAGTGCATTGCAGTACATGCACAATACAATGCCCTTTGCCGGGTATTGGTCTGTAGCGTGGTATATGTTCTGCAAGGATGTTTTAGAGCTCTGCTGCCCTACAGGAGTGCCCCTGTTTTTGCCCACATCAGATGTGGAAAATGCCGTATATTAAATTACCCTACTGCATTGTTGGAAGGGTGGTAGACTGCCCACTGGTCCCTTGTGCTTCCATTTCAGTTGTTGTCACATGCAGTAGGAACCCTTAATGCTCCGCTGAATAGCATTCACAGAGATGCATACATTCTGGAATACAAGAATTTTTACAAGAAGGGAAAACACTGCTTCATAACATGGAGCAGGAAGACAATTATTCAGTGCAACGCATGCAGCTACAATACTTTTCTAACCACCATTGACATTGTTTGAGCTCTGAACATTCTACTGTTTGCTTACTTGCCTTTACATGCACTAGTATGTGTGTGACCAAGCCGCACCAGCTTTGCCATTTTGCAGACTCACTACAAACTGTCCCACCATATGTTTTCTTCAACTGTACGGCCCACAGGCGACCTCTTGACACTTTCTGTCAAAGTGCTCAGTCCAGGCAAGCAGCACATCAATTAAATTAATTCAACATTAAACACACCCACGTCACACTGTATAGGTTGCTGTTCCTTGTTTACCAGTGAGCCTCATATAGCCAGGCCTGCTGCAGCCCTACATTGTTAGGTTTGCAGAGCCACCCACATAGTCGGCAGGAGTACTTGAAATGTGGTAGCCTAACGTATGAATCCCTGGGACTGGCGACAGGGGCAGTGTTACCAGCACACAGAGGATGCCCTACACATGGATATAGCTGTGCAATGCATACATGTGCTCTCCCACAACTATCTAAAAGTGAATTAGAAGATGCAGACATGGGGCCACTGATGGAGTCCTACGGATACTTACAGTGTGATTGCACATACGCCGACCAGGTGCAGTCTCCCTAGGAAACGTCCATATTGCTCACGTGCAGTCATCTCGGCCAGTTCTGTGTGGCACAGATTCACCATGCAATATTAATACAAAAAGAGAAACCACCCAAACACTCACCAACACTTACTTTGTGTATCTGTAATTCCTAAGATACACCAACACTATTGGGAAAAGGAAGGGGTAGCGCAAATAGATACATACACCAGAGAATGTGGCCTTTCCACACGTTCATCATGGGGGCAGCCAAAGAATCAGTGACAAACAGTTGTTAACGGGACGTTATGGTTCTGTTGCAGTACCAAACAGCTATCATCTTCACAGAAAACACTATGCTAAAGCAACATTCCGGTTACAGTGCCCTACTAAATACCTATGAAATTCACTAACAAAAAACATTGTTAAAGGGACGTAATGGTTAAGATGCACTACTACAAACTGATCCCCTTTACTGAAAAAACTATGCTAAAGGAAAGGTCTGGTTACAGTGGCCTACTAAAAACCTATCACCTTCATTGCAAACACATTGGTGAAGGGACGTTATGCTTCAGTTGCCCTAAGAACAACCTGGCAACTTCAGTGCAAACACTTTTGTTTCAGGAACGTTACAGCTAATTTGCACTAACAATAACCTATCCATACTAAGGTTACAAGTAAAACCGAAAACCCCCAGAAATTCGCCAGTTATGGTAAAATAAGCAACCATAACTCGCACCACCACTGTGCACTGCTAAGACTAACAAACATGACATCAAAGATGACATCACAATTGTCATTTATGACATCACCGATAACATCACATGTCTGGCTCCCTCTTTTTTGTTCACAGGCATATGTGGGGCAGATGGTTTTCTTCACTGACAGGCAGGAAGTGAACATTGAAAAGGTACTATGTTTGTGGACCTTACCTTTCTCATATGTTCCTACACTACTTTCCTAATGGTTCAGTCACACCATATAATACATATTGAAAAGGGAAGAAGTGGGCCTCACACACAGCAATCATGTGTGTGCGTGACGATTAGCAGTTAGGTGATGAAAACTTTCTGGTAATACTGCTGCTGTTTTGCCTATTTTACTTTCCCTGTATATGTGCTTATTTGTGTTTCTTGCAGTCTCTTTATGCTGTGTGTGTAGTAGTGCAAATTTGTAGTAAGTGAAGCGTTACTAGCTACTTATTACACGTTTCACAGTAGGCACAACTCTGACACTAAAGCATTCATCATTTTGCTATCCAACATGGCAAAAAATTGCTTATTGCACCTCTATGGTGCATGTTGCAGACACTGCCTACGTTTCTTCATGAATTGTTTCCTATACTGGAAAGAACTCTACTGCTATAGTGTTTACATAAATGCACTGTGTAATGAATTGTGTATCTCATGATAGTTCTCCCAATGATCTCTGATAGTTTCCTCCCAACATTATGTTGACCATCCCTTGTGGAGGCTTTTCCTGAAAGGTAAATGCACATGTGATGTCATCAGTGATGTCATCAATTTAATTTGTGATGTCATCTTTGATGTCATGGGTGTTAGTCTTAGCAGTGCACAGTGGTGGTGCGAATTACAGATCCTTACCTTACTACAACTGGCAAATTTCTGGGGTTTTTCGGTTTTACTTGTAAGCATAGTATGGATAGGTTGTTGTTAGTGCAAAGTAGCTGTAACGTTCCTGAAACAAAGGTTTTTGCACTGAAGTTGCTAGGTTGTTCTTACAGCAACTGAAGCATAACGTCCCTTCACCAACATATTTGCCCTGAAGGTGATAGGTTTTTAGTAGGCCACTGTAATCAGAACCTTCCCCTTTAGCATAGTTTTTTCAGTAAAGGGGATATGTTTGTAGTAGTGCAACTTAACCATAATGTCCCTTTAACAATATTTTTTGTAGTGAATGTATATATATATATCCACTGATTTAGAGATCGAGCTCTGCACAGGTTTTTGGCACAATGTGCTATGTCCGTGCACCATACACATGGCTTGAGATAATGGCCTTTGCAAATACCAAGAAGGGGGCTAGAAAATACAAACATCCTCATTAAAGCATAGGAATGAGGGATAACATGGACGTGGGGAGGGAAGCACCATGCAAATGTACAAACACACCCCATGAAGTGCAAACAAACTCGTATTCATGCAAGGCTTGCACGCCGAGAACGACTCTGAGGAGCCCTACACACAAAGTTTACAATGGCGGTTTGTGTATTCATAGATTCAAAGGAGCATTTCAACCTGACCCACAAAGAAAACCGTGCTGCGTGATGAAAGCCCATGACAGAACCCCAACGCAAACCAAACACATAGCCATAAACCAGCCAGTCCGCAAACCTCTTCATCCACCACTGATCCAAAACCCAGCACCCCTGTGAACCTGTGCAAGGTCCCCCCTACAATGAATGCTGCCCTGCAAACCTGCACAAGCACCGCTGTAAGTAACGGCTGCACCCCTGTGTAACTACACAAGCTCCTCCATAAGTAATGGCTGCACCCCTGCAAACCTGCGTGATGCCCCACTTTAGTAATGGCTGCACCTTGCAAACCTGCGCAAGGTCCCGCATACGTAATGGCTGCACCCCTGCAAACCTGTGCATGCTCCCCCACGTAAGTAATGGCTGCACCCCTGCGAACCTGTGCAAGCTCCCCTGTAAGTAACAACTGCACCCCGGCCAATCTGCATGAGGGCCCACACAAGTAATGGCTGCACCCCGGCGAACCTACTAACCCTCCGTACTACTCCCAATGCAACAAAACTGCTGCCAAATACCCCTACTGTACTGCAGCACCCTCAAGCCCAGACACCACCCACCAGCCCCTTCACCTCTGAAAACACCCACAGGCAGCCCTACAGGTCCTCACACCACCCACCAGCACCCCTGTCCTCCAACACCACTGCAGACAGCCCCATAGGTCCTCACACCACTCACCAGCCCCGTCCCCTTACATCAGACGACACCGACAGGCATCCCCAGTAGGTCCTCATGCCACACACTAGCCACCATAACATCTGTTTACAACCCCAGGCAGCCACACAGTTCCTCACACCACCCACCAGACCCCCTCACCTTCGACATGACCCCCAAGCAGCCCCACAGGTCCTGACACCATCCACCAGCCCCCCTCACCTCTGATGCCACCCTCAGCAGCCCCACAGGTCCTCACACCACCCACCAGACCCCCTCAATTCTGACAGAAGCCCCAGGTAGACCCGCAGGTCCTCACACCACCCACCAGCCCCCCACACCACCTCTGACACCTCAGCCTGGCCCTGCCACATAACCCCCCATCAGTCCAATGTTGACCAGCAACTTACCTCAACTCCACTGGCCTGCCACCAACATGAAGCACAATTGCCACAGACCCAGTCATAGACTAACAACTGGGGGAACTGATGCAGAATCCATGTCAAGAGGTCATCGCAGTACTCCCTGGTACATCACAACAAGTTGCACAGCAACAGGAGAGCAGAATGTAGCAGCAGCTACACAGTGAAAGAACCATGTACATGTGACCAGTAAAGCAATGGAATGCAATGTGACACATCATTTTGCCCATGTGTCATTGCAATGGATGAAAGTGCTGTAGTTGAATGGCCGAGGAGGACATAAATCCAAGACATCACTGATAGGACAGAACCACATGCAATGTGAGTGCAGAGCAGAAAGTAACACTCAGTGAATGAAGGGACTCAGGTAGGAAAGCATAGCATTCCAAGCACCTGTAACTAACACAAGTTGAACATGCATGTCTCAGTGTGATGTGAAGGAAGTCTGAAAGGGTTTGAGCCAATCAGATTGATGATGTATACAGCCACATATAAGCAAACGTACATGTGATGATTAAGTATTCCAGTGGCAGATGTGCAGCATGACATGAGAGAACCCACTGGTTGGTAGCTGATGTGTGTAGATGGACAGCCATGCATTGTGAGGCACCCCCCCTCGACTGCACAATCGATAAGCTTATGCCATACATCCACAGTTAGGCCCCAAACTAACGTGACAGTCACATATCAAATGCATAACAGAATCAAAGTAAACCAAATGCAACACATGAACAAAGAGACAACATCTTTGTGATGAATAAAGAGAAATTGTATTAACAATATTTACATTACGGAAAACTACATGTCCAAGAGAAAAAAATGAAAAAAATCAGAAAGTAAAAAATCACACAATGAAATATATACATCGGCAGCAGACTCTATAGTCACTCATGACATCTTCCAGGGCAGAGTCGCATTCCTCGTCCTCCACTTGGAGGCGGGCCACCGTTCGGTCCTGGATGGCTTGCAGGTTTTCCCCCATCTTTCTCTACTCCTATTCCGCATCCGTGCAAGCCTCTTCCAGTATGGCAATCCACCTCAGTGTCCTTCCCTCCACCATCTCTGCCCTGGCCCTAGCAACTCGTGCCATCCTAGCCTGCTGCTACTCCACCATCAGCTGCATCCTAAAGTCCTTGCGCCTGCATGCTGATTGCCTAAAATGCCGGTGCTCCTCCTGCCAGGTGTCCAAATGTTGCTGCCTCTCCGATGTTGTAGAGCCCTGTGAAGATTGCCTCTGGCCACATCTTTACTGTGGCTGCCTGACCAAACGCACCCTGTGCATGCACCCCTGTCATCTGGATGTTGCACGATGGGGGTACAGTACCAGCACTGTCCTGATGTGCCAGCTACCCTACTGATGCATGTTTCTGTGTAGGTGCCTGGGCAGGCACAGCATCCACCTCTTCTGTACTTTCCAGGACTTCCACATGAGGCAGGGAAGTGCTGACCATCAGACTGGGTGGTGTGTGTGTGATTGGAGTAAAGGGGCCGTGATGGATCTTGCAAGGAAGGCGCGCCAGAGGACAACTGGGGCACAGAGGAGGCAGTGGAAGAGGGGGTAACTGAATGTACCCGCGCACAGAGATTACCCAAGATCAGTGCATATTCCATCTGGGCCAGTTAGTGTCATCGATTTGTGCATTGCTCTCACATCATCAAAAATCGCACCTATCTGCCTTGCAATCCCAGCCAGCAGGGCATGTGTCATCTCGGGGTGATCTCCCTGGCACCAAGGGGTGGCATGTACTGGGTGGAGGGATCCATAATTGTGGTCATAGCTGCATCAGATGGAGCTGAGACAGGAAATTGGGCAGCTCCCTCCATGGTGCACTTCACATGCTCCTGTCCCTGGTCCAGGGGTGCAGGCTAAACACCCTCCTGGCCGCCTTTGTGTTGGCCTTCATCTGCTTCCTCCTCCACCACCTTCTCCATCTCACTGGATGACTCCAGAAAGCCTTCCTCCCCTTCCTCCCAGGATGGCCTCTCCGTATACGCACCCTGGCTCACAGCCACTGAGAACTCCCCCACCATAAGAACCTCCTGGGATGTACCTCCAGCAGCTCTGCCCAATGGGCTCAAGTTTGGCTGGCCAGGGTATCTGCTTTGGTCTGGCGGTTCTGTCCCTGCCCTTCTGCACCACAGCAATGCCGCCACCGTCTTCACAAGCTGCACCAACTGCAGAAAATTGGGATAAAATTTCATTGTCAATGGATGAGTGGCATATACAACATAAACATAACAAATCATTCAGCATGTTTCAACCATGAACTGACACAAACACACAATGCACAAATATGTGCGTGCCCAAGCTCACTGCATCACAAATGCTGCAGGATTGTTGAGTGAAGGCTAAATCACAGTCATGACACATGCACATGTCAATGAAGCACATTGTACAGTGGCCAACAACACATCACTAAAAACAGGGAACACCATAATACCAATAACCAACCAACACAAGAAGGACATGCAGCCATGGGCATGGGAACAGCAGCAGGGCACCTGCCCACATAAATACAGTCAATCTGTTTTCATCAGGTAATGAGTACCGCATTTTTGTTTTTGGGTGTTTGCCTCCACACATACATGCTTGTATTTTTGTTATTATTGAGGCCTACGGTGTATCATGTATGCAATTTCTAAGTCTCTGGGTGACTTTGTGTATTGTGTACTGCTTTTATTTCACTTTTCGGAAGCTTTCCGGGTGTCGTGTGTGCAATTTCTGACTCATTGGGTGCATCTGCACATCACAAACCACTTTTTTTCACTTTTCTGGAAGCTTTCTGAGTATTGTGTATGCAGTTTCTGAGTCTCTGGGTACATCTGCATATCATGTACTGTATTTATTTGATTTTGAGGAACATTGGAGACTTGCTGGACCACACATCTACGTTGCACATCACATAGACTGTCCCCTTCTTCATGTTGCCCAGGACAATAACTTTGTGTGCCTTCCATTTATCCTTTACACCTGTGACATGAGTGGAAAGGCCCCGAAAGGACAAAGGGAGCAGACAGGGTCAGGGATGTGGTGAGGACACATCTGCCTCAGCCCCCGGGGAGGGTCAGGGACATGATGTGGAGACATCTGCCCCAACCCCAAGGGTTCGTTGATGTGTTGTGGAGACATATGTCCCAGCCTGAAGAGGACGTGGCAGGCCGCAGTCCAGAGGTGACGCAGCACCTGGACGCCAACCTGGTCCCAGCCAGACAGGTGCAGCACCGACACCAAGGGCCAAAAAGGGACCCCATGCACAGCAGGAGGAGGCTCCACTCCAAGAGCCTCTTCGCTGATGAGGCGATTCAGATCATTGACTACCTGATCAATCACTATCCTGAGATGTGCCAGTATGCAGGGAGCACCCATAAACCTGCACAATGGTTGGTGAATTGGCAGCGGGTCACAAACCAGATCAATGCCTTTGGTGTGGAGATGCACACTGCTGTACAGGTTGTAAAGCGGTGGAATTATCTCACAGGTAGAACCAAGCGCAAGCTCAGTGTCATCCCGGCATCTGCACTGACGACTGGAGGGGGGCTACCAGAGGAGGAGCTGACACTGCATGAAGAGGCCACAAGCCAATTCATCACCCTTGAGCAGGTGCAAGGCATGGGAGGCCTGGAGAACTATGAGGACACATACGATGAGTAGCTTTTATTGTGCATCCTATGTTTTGCCAATCATACTTGATCCACCATTTATGTGTAGTGGTACATCTGGCTGCATTTCTATACCATCCCTGGGGATTTCATGTTTGCTGACGTTTAGACTCATGTCACATGGCCTTCATTCTGGGAGTATACTGTGTGTTGGACATGTGTGGCACATGTCCGTGTGACAGTACATATCACCCACTGGGTACTCTCCTGTTTCATGGCCAAGAAATGATACACCTACATGTACTGTTGTCTGATACATTCTCCTGGCATGTCACCTTGCACTGCTAGACAGGTACATGTGATAGATGTTGATCAAATCACATCATTTCATGCTGAGTTACATGTTCAATTTGTCACCTGCTCCTAAAGGATGCCTTGTCATGATGCATATGTGAGCTGTCTGTCGTCGCGCCCTGTGCAGTGCCCAGAGTGAAGGTGCATCAGTGTCCACAGACCACAGCCCCGAGTTGCAGGCATGATGTTGGTCCAATAACACGTGTATGCTGTAAGGGATTACGCCATTCACTACAAGGTGAACAGTAGCTGATGGTGTGTCGTCATGCAGAGGTTACCATCATTGCAATCAGAAAATAACTTAACCATAGACAGACCATGTCAAAAGTTATGGGCAACATGAAAGGCAATGGGTGTGCCTGTCTGCATACCATTCAAGGTATGTGCATGGTAGTTGTTTAAACATATCAACCATCTTTGAATTGGAAGCACTTGCCTGAGGTTAAAGGCCTATATGTGTCCATCAGTTGATGCTTGACAGGCACATGCTTTGTCACTAGCATCATTAGGCTGTACAGTTGCACAGGCATTGACCTGTCTGGATACATACATTCTTCTCCAGACTGACGTCATCGGTCTGAAAAGGTAAGACATGCCAGCTACATCGACCACTCAGATGTAGCATGGTGACTCTTTTGCTCCATGTCTAATATGATAGAAATTTGTGCCAGTGCTGGTTCACAATCTGAGCATGCAGGGTTATGAACTTTTGACCCATCATTCTGGGATAATGTTCATAGACAGGGACTGCTTCACAAGAAGAAAACCTATACCAGGGACATTGTTGTAGGGATTGATTGTTGCACATACATGATACCCATGTACTTTATATGACTTTCATCACTTTTTCTAACAGCTGTGTCTCAGGATATGTTGTATGGGCTCCACATTTACATATACAGAGCCTCCCCAAAAGCATGGGTGGAGCAGGAGCAAAAGGCAAGAGCAATGCCACTGTAATGCAGATGACACACAGCTCTCAACCAAGCCTCACTCCTCTGCCTCCGCCTTTGCCTCAACCTCTCTCATTCATGACTGCTCATGTGCTATACAGGCATGGTGTACTGCTAACAATCTCTGCCTCAATTCCAGTGAGACAGAGAGCCTACTCATTGGGACCCATGCTGCCTCTTTCCCTCTCACACGATGGCCAGATGTGGGGTTGTTTTACTGTGACTGAAAACTTTGCGACAGAAATGACTGTGTGAGAAATGTACGTAATACAAAATTATTTGCACATTTCCCATTCGGCCATCCAAGGTAAAACAACACTACATCTATACAAACCCCAACCCCCTACAATCCCCTTCACCCCCAGCCCACATGCACACCCCCTGCTTACTTTTCCTTCTGTCTCACTGGTCCCTGCAATGCCAGTTCCCTTTCACTCCATGATCGGGATCCGGCACCGCAGAGTCCTTTTCTTTTTTTTTTTGTCGGGGTAGCTGCAGGGGTGTCCCCTGAAGCCCCTGCTCACTTTACTGTATAGTATAGTGAGCATGGTGTTGCGGGAGACACCGCAGCAGCCCCCGCAGCCTTTTTTCTTTTTGGTTGGAACAGCTGCGGGGAGTCCTCTGCAACCCCCGCTCACTATACTATATAGTATAGTGAGCGGAGTGTTGGGGGTGACACCCCTGCAGCCCCCTACAGCCTTTTTCTTTTCTTTTAGGTTGGGTCAGCTGCAGGGTGTTCCCCGCAACTCTTCCACACTATACTGTATAGTGTAGTGATAGTGAGCAGACTGTTGCGGGGGATACCCTGCAGCTGTTCCGACCAACAAATAAATAAAAATGACATACACCACCAAATAGATACTACAAAATGTCATATGAACATTTAGTCAGTAGGACATTTAGTAGTATCTATTTTAGGTAATTTGGTGGTGTAGGTCATTTGGATTCTGTCATTTTGACCGAATCCTATGGCTGCACTCCATGGGCCCACTCCCGTCACCCCTTTGGGAGTCAATGAACATGGTTGCCATCTTCAAATCCTCTTTCCTTCTCTCTTCACATCATGGACCTTGCCTAGAAGGCCCACTTCAGCTGCACCTCCTCAAGCATTTTCCCTTTCCTCACCTTCCCCCATAACCTCAATGTCTCTAGTGCTCTGCTGCTCTCTAGGCTGGACTACTACAAAAGCCTCTTTCTGAATCTGTCAAAATCCCCCCTCGTCCCATTCAACTAATCCAGAACTGAACTGCAAGTTTTGTCCTTGGCCTCAACCAATGGGACTGCATCTCACCAGCCCTGACATTTCTCCACTGGCTCTAGTTTGCTGCAAGGATCCAGTTCAAGACCCTCTGCATCATCTGCAGGGCTTTCGGGGGCTTGGGACCCTCTACATCCAACTCAGTCTCCCTGAATATGTTCCTGCTACATCCACGTTGGTCATCTATATGTGACTCTCTGCAGATCAGACGCTTTGCTAATTAGAGAGTGGGGGATTGATAGCCCTTCTCTGCATGTTCCTCCCTCTTGAACGGCCTCCCTGCATCTCTCAGACTTCTGCAAGATCTCATTAAGCTATGGAAGCTTCCCAGGACCTTACTATGCTCTTCTTACTTCAATTTCCCCTTCCTGAGTTAATGGCCCTGTCTGCATTTTGACAGGCTGCCTGGTTCTTTCAGTTTTACAGGGTACCCCTACTCCAGTCTACCCTTGCATTTGGTCTACCCTGACCAGACCCCAATACCTGGCATTTGCCCTTCTGGGCTTTTTGTCTGCATTGGCTTAGCTGAGCCCGCACACTTGTAGTCCTTGCATCCCTCTACCTCGCAATTGGCTTGTGGGCCTCCTTCCCCTGCACGTTCTCCTATCCCTGGCTCTGTCCAACTGGCCTCCCACGCCCCTCACTTTTTCTCACAGGGCATTTTTCTCCTCACTAACACCCTCCCAGGAATTCTTTTGCTGCACTCTCACAATCGAAATGTCCCAAGGCCTAGTACAACTAGTTTCTTTGGTGTCCTCCCTTTTCCCCCACCCTCATGTCCAGGTGTGGCTCGGAACACATCTTGTTCAGGCACATTGTGAAAACCCAATGACAATCATGGAATGAATGCTTCTACTGTCCACTCAGTGCTGGCCTGCAGCCAGTGAATGGGATGTTTTGGCAGGGTAGCAAGTGTATTTTTTTTACAGTGGAGTACTGCTTATGAGGAGGAATCTGTGATTCATGTATGCAATAGATTGTGTCTCCAGTATGCCACACTCGTTGTAGATGCAAAAGTTCCCAGTCCACTATTCGTATCACTATTGGCATGGTGCTGGTGCAAGGGGAAAGCATCTTGTGAGGCTGCACAGGGCATGACCATAAATGGTGCACAACATACACCCATGATGTGAAGTAGTGGTTTTTATTGTTTGAGATAGCAGTGGCAGTTGCATGACAGGTCTTTCCTAATGACAGTCAATTACTCTTGTGCACTCAGGCATTGCCAATCGATGACTGACACACCATATGCCTATGTCATGTACATGTCATTGTCATCACACACAATGTCAATTTGAAATGCATATTCCTGACTTCTGCTTGGCACACATCAGGGGACTCACACACGTGGAGACCTGCACAAGGTGCAGGTAGACCATGTGTCATCATTGATGTGACACGGCACACAGTAACAGTCATGTGTTTGGCCAATTGTTTGACAGACACAGGGGGACCAACACTGAGAGGGTGTTATTCAGACAGTGCACACATCTTTGCTGAACATGTTTCACATTGTTCAATGTACACAGAGTACACACTGCACAATAGCGCAATGGAAGACAATGTCCTGGTCATGTTGCATGATTGCATTAAAGTGACATGTGGCAGTGCATGTCATGTTGGGTGGATGGAGGGGGTTTCAATGTTGATGGAATGCATGTATGCCGTGTACCAATGCATCCACAGTAGCACTTATTAAAGGATGTCACTGTTTGCCATCTCAGCCATGCCAAGCATTTTGCAAGGTCTCTTGAGGTCTCACTAGGTCTCACTAGCTACGGCCTTTGTCCTTTGACTATGGCCTCCGTGGCTGTTGCACCAACATCTTTCTTTTTGGTCCACTAGCTATAGCCACTGGCCATATCAAACCATTACTTTGTTACCCAGTAGATTTAGGCACTGCAGATGTTAAACCTTTTTTTTTCAAACTCCTTATTTCCATGATAATTTCAGAGTAATCATTCCCAATAACAGAAATTCACACGGTAGAGTAGTGGTTCGGTGATTCCCAAATTAAAAAGTCTTCCACGTCCTCACAGGCACACAACATGTGTCCCCTCTTCTTTATTCCAGGTCCCCTCAATCCGCTCAATTGCCTTTTCCCTCCCTAACCCTCTCCCATTATCCCATCACTCATTAATTCATGTGACACACAATTTTTTCTGATTGCATCTTGCGGCCTTGTCGCTGTAATCTCGTCAGATTCCCACTGTATTCCCCTGATAAACCAACAACTTACTACGAGGTTAACTGGCTCCCCAACCCACCCCCAAATCCCCAACTTCATATGGTATCTTCTTTCCCACTCCTAACCGCTAGCTTGATGTGATTACTATTGCTGTTGTTATTTTGCTGCTACAGAAAGGTCATCTAAGCGCTCTAGTTCAAAACAATCAGTGTTACCATTGGCCAGACTAAATTAAGCAGTAGAGAGTTCAGTCTCTTTCTGAAGTCGAGAATGTTATTAGACTCTGTAAGGTCGTGGGGGCATCCTTTTTACTCCTATAAATAGCATTTTGAGTTCTTTCATTTGCGGCTTCTCACAGTAATATTGCAGTAATCACTTGCATGGAGCAAAAAGAAAGTGGCTGCATATGCAGGTTTTAAGGAACAGGGGGCACCCCCATGCTTCTTTCAAACATTTTAAAAACTACTGGATTGATTTACCCCAAAGCAGTCAAGGAAATTAAGTCAATGCTTTGTGCCCAAATTGTTTCTTATTTGGTGCAAATATGCCCCACTTTTTTTGCGCTAATATTGTTCAAGTACTGCCTTTTTCTCTATGGTAAAATGAATGCAAGTAGGCTGAAAACAGCGTTTTTATGTTTTCTTAATAACGTTTTAATCTTCAAACAATTTGTTGCCAAATTGTCTAGTTGGGGGGGGTCTTGACAGACCATTGGTTTAGAAAATGTCATCCAACCCCATCCATCCAAAACAGCAAGACTGATATAAAGGTTTGAAGTCACAGGTGGCAACCCGATCTCTGTAAAATATTTAAAAACTACTGGATGGATTTACCCCAAACCAGTGAAGGAAATTAGGACAACGCTTTGTGCCCACCTTGTTTCTTATTTGGTCTAAATCTGCCAAGCAGCTTTCATGCTACGGCTGTTCAAATACTTCACTTTTTGTCTAGTGGAAAATGAATGTTAGTAGGCTGAGAATAGCGTGGTTATGTTTTGTTAATAACTTTTTTAATTTTCTAATAATTTTTTTAAAAAATATTCAATTTAGCGGGCCTCTTGACAAACATTTTGTTTGGAAATTGTCATCTAAATCCATCCAGCAAGTCAAAAGTTATATGCCTTTCTCCAAGGCCGATATAAATGTTTTAAGGAGTAGGGGACAGCCTGTTCTCTGTCGAATATTAAAAAAAATAACTGGCTGCATTTACCTCAAACTAGTTGAGAAATATAAGTCCATGCTTTGTGCCTAAGTTGTTTCTTATTTAGTCCAAATCTAAACAGTGTGTTTCATACTACTGCTGTTCATAAACTGCACTTTTTGTCATTGGAAAATGAATGGGCTGAAAACTGTGAAACTGTGTTTTTCTTTCTTAATAATGTTTTCATTTTATAACGTTTTGTTCTCCAGCATGGGGTCTGGCATCGATTCACATGCTCATGAATATTCCCCGTCATCAGGCTGGGAATCCTCGGTAAAGAAAACAATCAGTTTCAGTTTCACTTCTGAACTGTCTTTCTCCTAACAACCAATCACTGGGGTCTGGGTCATAATGCCCCCAGCCAATGACTGCCCGCTAACTAAGCCCCTCCTCTGGCAGCCCTCTTCAGATTTTTACCGCACGTTCAAGTTTTGGGAGTCCTCGTGCTACAGCTCTCTAGCTTTTACTGCGTTTTGTGATTTTTCTCAGAGTTTTACTGTATTTTTTCAGTCAATCAAGCCTCAAGCTCCACCTTACAATTAACAAGGACCCATTTTCGGATTCTTCAGCGCCCCTCAAGGGTGGATTTTCGTCGAGTTTCTTTTTGGAGGTTTCCAGAAGCTTCTTCGAGACCTACACCGTGTGTCATGGCGGAGGAGAACAAGGACTCAGCGCCTCACTCGAAGGTTTGCCCTGGCTGCAACCTACAGAATGTCTTTTCGGACCATGGACATTCCGTGACCTCTACTGCCTGCATTCCGACCAGTCGCATGTGGAGGACAACTGCGTGGCTTGTCAGGAGATGGTGCTGCGCACGCGGGCCGACCGATGCAAGCACCTCAATGAGTGGCTGCAGGCCAAGGCCCCTGCTCCAGGTGAGTCCTGGCAGTATGTCTCCCCTGCCCAGTAGAAGAAAGCTGAGCGGTCTTCTAAGATATGTGAGGACGCCCCTCCCTCGGGGGCACAACATAAGGCCAAGCACCGCAAGTGCATTACCTCCGGGAGCACCGTTGCAACGGGCTTCTCGGCGACCTGGGCAAATTCAGCGTCGCCAGCACCTTCGACCACGAGCCAATCCTCAAGTTCTTCAAATAAGAGGAAGTCAGACCATCCGGGTAAGCTTTTGGAGAAGACTCAGCCTGGTCTGACGAAGAAAGCAAAGGGCGAGCAGGGCTCAGACCCTCCACCTAAGGTGAGGGCTGCAACTCGGCCAGGACCACAAAGGCCCAGGTGCATCAGACGAAGGCCCACGCATCCATCGATGGCAGATTCGCAGGGCACGGCCCCTAAGGCAAGGGTATCCCTGCCTGCCAGGAGGGAGTCCTCATTCCAGCCCATCGAAAAGACTCCGGAGAAGGTGATGCCCATCATTTCACCGAAACCATCTCAACTGGTCCCAGAGATGAGGGGGGCATGGTAGTCCACAGACATTTCCTCAGAGGAAGAGCTCACCAGCCTCCCGGTCCTCCAGGAGGGGAGATGCGTCAAGAGCAGGCCATACAGGGGCGGGATCCCGATGAGAGTGATGACAAAGATGACAACGATGATGAGGAGACTGATGAGGAGCAACAGGGCGGTGCCTAAACCACAAACACCCCGGTCCCCGTCGCCTCCACCCAAGCAGCCACCTTGGAATATCTCAGTGGAAATTCTCACGGCTCTGCGTACCCTGTGCTTGGAAATCCAAACAAGGATTCCTCTTGCGCCGGCGGCCCCGCCCACGGCTCTGAGTCCATCGAAAGAACCAAAATCCAAGAGGAGGAGAGTTCACCCCCTTTGCCCTTTTACCACTCTCCTCCCTCTCCCACACCAAGGGATGACATGGAACTGAACACGGCGACGACGGGCACTGGCACGGATGACTGCGGCCTGGGGGCTCGCCCATCTCAGCTCATCCTGTAGGAGAAGAAGAAAGAGGGTTTACTTTACCAGCACTGGGAGGCAAAGAGGAGAACCGTACTTTTGATCCTGTTATTGGATGATATTTGGGATGAGGGTTTGTCCCTCATGAAGAACCCTTCATCGGCATCGGTGAAGAGGGATCGCTACGAGAAGAAGTTCAGCGTGCCAGACTCTGCGCCAAAGTGTTTATGGTCCAAGCCGTCTCCAGACTCTGCGGTTTCAGCAGCGGCTAAGAAGAAGTCTTCGGGCTCATTCATCGGCGGCCTCCTCCTCCCAGACTGTGAGGGGAAGAAGTTGGATGCCATGGGTCAAAGAGTGATCTCGATGACAGCAACGAGCATCAAGGGCGCTAACGCTCTCGCCATCGTGGCGCGTTACGTCAGGTAACTGTGGTTCAAGATGGCCCCCTGGACTTCTTTCCCAATGACAAGTGGGCTGAGGCATTGGAGATCCTACAGGAAGGCGAGGTGGCTTGGGACCACACCATTACAGTGGCCATGGACATTGCAGACATGGGATTCTGCCAAATGGGCAACAGCATTTGCCTTCATCGACAAGGCTGGCTGAGGGCCACAAATTTCCACCAGGATGTGCAGTCGAAGGTTTTGGACAGGCCCTTCGACAGGGACAATTTGTATCGAAAGTAACTTGTTCCTTCCCAAAATGTGCAGTTTTTCGGGATCCTTGTCAATCTTTTTGTTTTGAAATTGTAATCTATATCCTCTATGCAAGTCGAAAGTTATTAGCAATAGAATTCTGGGGGAAAATTGCTGCTTTTTTCATTTCTGAAATGACTCTCAGCCTTTCTGCTGCAAAGCACCATGGTAGATGTAGCTACATTTTTGGGTGAAGGGGCACCGCCTTCTCCATCAGATATTTACCAACGACTGGATGGAATAACCCCAGACGCTCCTGCTTAGCAAGTACCAATTTCTAAGTACTGCTTGTCCGCTTGGAGCTCTGCTACAGCTACGTGCTACAACCTGGTTGTGGACTTGGATTGAGCCGCTCGTGCTGTCTGTGTAAAGGCGTTTTGCCAGTGTGTTTGTTGTGGCCACACCCCCTCTGCCTTAGTCACTCCCAACGAGACTACATATTCACAAATCTTCCCATATTCACAAGCAAGTACCGCTTTCTAAGTACTGCTTGCCCGCTTGGAGCTCTGCTACAGCTACGTGCTACAACCTTGTTGTGGACTTGGATTGAGCCGCTCGTGCTGTCTGTGAAAAGGCGTTTCGCCAGTGTGTTTGTTGTGGCCACACCCCCTCTGCCTTAGTCACTTTCAACGTGACTACATATTCACAAATCTCGCGCTCCTGCGCATGCACTTCTGCTTAGCAAGTTCCGCTTTCTAAGTACAGCTTGTCCGCTTTGCCACTTGAAGAGTGGAGCTGAGCACGGTTCCATTTTTACTTTTTATTTTCTTACTTTTTTCTTATTTTTAAGTTAATTTATTATTTATTCATTCCTCTGTCTTTGTGATTTGTTTAACTATTCTGTGCAATTGCTGTAGTGTGTATTGTGTTTAATATAATTTAACTTGGGGTGCTGGTCGCGTGGGCTGTGATAGGCATACATTTGGTAAATTAGGCGGGAGAACGTATGTTCCCCGCTTTATACTCCCTTAAATCCAATAGTCCATGACCATATAGGGCTAAGATCAGTCACAATTCCACCGAGCCCCACCATACTTCTTGTAAATCTATTCTTTAGACTCCTGTTAATTCTCGACCCGGACCCAGCACCAGTAGTAATAAGGTTCTTTTAACTGGTGATTCGCAAGGTCCTAATCACCCTAGAGTGAAGGCTGCAGTCCATCCTTTGTCAGACCATACCATGTTACAAACACCAGAACACAAGGCCACTCCCCTTAAAAAAATTGACATCTTCACCATGTACTTGCCCTACAGGGAGTAAGAAAGATTTAAGTAATGGGGACATGAATATTTCAATATATGCAAGACAGTGCGAGTCGCCAATATCTATTTATAGCGACCAAACTTTGCAAAAGGGGAACCAGTCTACCCATTTGTTGAGTGTCGATCGCTCTCTCTCTTTTGTACATCCTACGCCGAGACCATGCAGGAATATACATGTTGAAAACGCTAATCCTGCTGGTCCAGTGTTAGAGATGGCGCTATCCGCAATAAACAAAACCTTGTTAAGCCTTATTAAATTATTTGAGGTGCTAGATGATAAAGTGGATAAACAGTCTGCACAAACTGACCAACTTTTACACTGGCTAAAACCACTTATAGAACGGGGCACATCGGTCAAAAGTAATGAATACAACCCTCCTGTCACGTATGCAGAGACCACAGACATACCAGGACCAAAATTGGGGAGCAAAAATAATCCTACTTCAATCTTGTCAACTTTTAAAGAGGTAATTCGTCCGATAGTTGAGGAGACATGCTCAAATATATCTCTGATGAGGGTAAACATGATCAACAGAGAAATTAGTAATGCAGTCCCTATTTTGGTTGATGGCGAGCAATCAGAGCTTGATACACTTACACCCCCTCATCGTAACATCGTTGCCAGTAAAGAAATGCTTAAAGGGCCTTGTATCCATACTAAAAAAACTAAAAAGATGCCCTTGATTAGATATTAGAAAAATTCAGTTAGCTCCTTTTTTCGGACCATGAATTCAGAATGCAAATAAAAAGGACTTAACCAAACCCAAAATTCTGGCACAAATGGTGGGTGAAAACAAACAAGAGCCAGTCATGGATTTAGCAAAGGTGCCGTCTCCAGTGCCTGTGCAAAAAAGTGCAATAATTATCCTGCCACCTCACTCGCCAATAAATGATCTAGTACAAGAAATTGAGAACTCTGATAGTACTGACATGAACATTCAGGACACTGCTACAAAGGAGGTGGTGGGACAATTAAAAAATCCCTCCATGCAAGAAGCGCCAAAGGCTGATCATCCAACCAGCACACCTCTGGACCACTTAAAAAAAGCAGTTGACGAATATTTAAATCAACTTTTGGTGTCTATAACTAACCAAATTGATCCATCAGTGGCAGGGGACCGTCCCTGTGCTTCCTCAGCAGATATGGCAATGCCCTGCACACCAAGTAATGTGGAAATAGCGCAACCATGGCAGCAACCTAAACAATCATGTCCTATAAGGACGATGGGTCAAAGCAGTAACTTGTATGAACACAAAGCCTCAATTGATCAAGTGTGGTCAAATTTGAGGAGACCAAAAGAGACTGAGGTAGTTTATTTGGGGGGACAACAAACCCCTGCAAACATGCAGATGCCGAAGCGGAAAATGAAAATCAATGAATCTTCATGTTACTCACTTATCTTGAAATGTAGAGATGACCACTTTCCATCATATGATTTGAATAGGCAATGTGTTCTAAACATACTTAGAGATGTCCCGGAGCTAGAGGACATCTCATCAGGCGACAATGCACAGGTGAAATTCCTCTCTGACTCTGTCTGGTCTATTGTGCGGCTATGGATACCTTCCACTGCTGTGATGAATTCGATCTTGAAAGTCAAGCTGAAACTCTTTGATATGGGGTTCTTGGTGGCCCAAGATCTGGCCAGAGCCAGTGTGGAAGTCAAGAAGGTCGCCTATCATCAGACCATATACAGGGGAAAGTCAATGAGAAATGCAAACACGGATGCGTTTTTCTCACAGGACTATTCAAACTAACCATTAAAGAAATGTAAGCCAACAGTGCTCTCTATTGCTAGTTGGAATACCAGAGGGCACTCACATCTGCAATCTTCGATCACGCAGTTATTATCCACTTTTCAGATAATTGCCATGCAAGAAACTTGGCTGACAGACATGCCTGTTTGGGACAACTTTGAGGTATGCCTATTACCAGCAATATCAGGGCAAAAGGGAAGACCTTCTTCTGGTCTCTTAGTTGCGGTAAGCAGTAGTGCAGGCCTTTCAGTTAAAGAATGGGATACCATAAAGGCTCACATCCAACTGGTTAGAATCACTGGGGCCGAACAGCATATAGCGTTAATAAATGTATACCGAAATCCGGCTGCCATTTTGGAAGATGAGTTCTATGAAGGACTAACAAGATTATTGGGCCTGATATTACTAGAGAAGGTAGTGACTTGTACTGTGTTGGTTGGTGACCTTAATTTAGATTGTTTTAAACATACTGAAACATCACCCCAAAGAGAAGTAGAAAAATGGATTTCATTTATGTCTGATCGTAACTTTGTGTTTGTGAATGGATCTGTGATTGGTGATGTACCGGCTCAACCCACATGGCAGCGAAATCATGCGCAGAGTATCATTGATTATATGTATGTTAATGCATATTTGTATTCGAAAATTGAAAGTTTTAAAATTATTACAGCAAAACAGAGTGATCATAACATCTTATCGCTCATATTGAATTGGACAATTACTACTAATATTAAGCAGTACATGCAGTCGCAATTAATAATCAATATTGCGAGAATGCGCTTTCGATGGTCTCAGAATGCGTTGATAGCCTTCGAGAGATCGGTTACTAAAAATATGGGGTCTGCCCAGCCCTTTTTCTATTCCGATTTATTACTTCCGTTTAGAAATACACTATCATGTCCGGGTGCTGGTTTTAAGAAGCATTTACATGCTATTGACCCAGAAGTGAAAGCAAAACGGGCTGATTTTGGAAAAGAAAAAAGGCTGATTCTACGTAATTCTGGTGTCCTCTGTGAGTCTGCCCTACGGTCTTTGAAATGTAAATATAGAAATTGGATGAAGTCAAGAAAGGCATTGTTATACCAGAAGGATAGCGAGCAAATGCTATGTGCCATGAATAACAAAAACTCTGCTGAGACATGGCAGTTACTAAATAACCATTCACATATTTGCAACCAGAGGCACAATTAAATGGGGTCCAAGAACAACAATGGATCTCGTTCTTTTCTAATCTCTATGCGGATCATAACTACTCAGAGATGCAGTATACACAACGATCGACCAGTCGTTGGACAGTTGAATGTTCTTAGAGTTTAGTACAAGATTTAATCATGCAAGCTAGTTCTTCACGTGCCTCGGGACCGGATGGTCTCAATAATCAGATGTTTAAAACACACCCATACCAATGGTCACATATCCTATATAAAATTTTCATGGAAATATTAAAATCTTGTTGTCTACCTCCTTCGTGGAAGACTTCCCTGGTTGTGCCAATATTTAAGAAAGATGATCGCTCACTGCCACAAAACTATCGCCCAATAGCGTTGTTGGACGCGCCAGGAAAGATTTTCGCGAAGTTCATTTTGCGAGATTTCATGCATGGACCTTGGCAAACCATCTGCGGGACCCCAACCAAACGGGTTTTGTGGCAGCTATGGGCACACATGTAAATCTACTGTGCCTTAATGCAATTAAAACCCAATGCCATGTAACTAAGCAGTCAGTATTTCTTGCATTTGTGGACCTTAACTCTGCTTTTGACTCCATCTTGAGAGTGTTGTTAATGGCCAAATTAAATAGAGATCACTGCCCGGCCACTTTGATTGATATTATTCAAGCATTCCACTCAGAAACCTCTATAAGCGTCCGTCTATCCTTGGACAGTCATTTGACACCACGGATACCAACTTAAAGAGGTCTCAAACAAGGGTGCTTGTTAGCTGTCTCAATCTTCAATTATTCTATACATGATGTCAGTAACGTCTTTACATCAGTACCATCAGATTCCCCTATCCTCAATTTAGTACCAATTAAATCTTTGATGTATGCTGATGATTTAGTACTTATAGCTAAAACCCCAGTGGGCCTGCAGAACTTGCTCTCAGCATTTACTGACTATGTACAAGCAAATGAGTTAAACATTAACACAGGTAAGACACAAATTGTCTCATATCTCTCATGCAAAAGCTTTGGTAATAAATATACTTGGACAATTAACAATACGAAATTGCTGATTGTTCCTCAGTATACATATTTGGGCATGATATTTGAAGGTATTGTGGGGGCGAAAGACCATGTGGAGTATACTGAATGTAAATTGACCACTGCAATGTCACAAACTAAAATTATTCTACATAGCTATGGCAATTTTTCTATAAAACCTGCCATTATATATTGGAATCAAAAAGCAATCCCATCCATCCTGTATGGCATTGAGACCCAAATGCTGTGGTCTTCAACAACCTTTGATAATATGGGAGGAAAATTTTGGAGAGCAATTTTGCATTTTACCACAGGGAACTCCAATCTCCTGGATACAGTACGAATTGGGCATTACATCACTCAAAGAAATTTATCATTGGCGGTTGTGTTCTCTGTTCCGGAAGTGCTTAATATCCTCCAAGGTAGATACGATTCTGAGAACCTTAGCGTCATACACGTTTGTAACCCAGCACTATTTTGTAAAAACTGATCTGAGAGAGGTGTATAAAATATTGATAAACGCGAATGTTGGGATTGAGTTACTGCTTTCTAATCCAGATAAAGCAAAAGCAAAAATGTACTGCCTAGACTGGATAGAAAACAGACAAATATGCATGACTTATAAAAATAAAAAAAAATAAGGTCTTGGAATTGTATTTATTAAGAGCTCCATCTTCAGGTTTTCGACAGGGGTTACTGCGGATACGCTTTAATTTATGTCACACCAGAGATGTTCTAGCCACACGCAGATTGTTGTTGCAAAGTAGTAATTTTTGTTGCTTCTGTCAAAATCATGAAGTTAAGGAGACGCTGGAGCATCTAATATTACGTTGTCCTGCATTGACTGCATAAAGAGCTATATACTTTGAAAAACACTGCGCATTTGTAAGTCTACTAAATGATAAACAAAAATGGTCTTACATAGTATGCTCCTCCTATACATCAGTTCAAATTGCAGCAGTGAATTTTATTAATATGTCACAACCTAGTGAATGAATATGTTTTATATGAAGTGGGATTTTTGCGTTTCTTTTCTGTCTAAAAATGTAGTAATGAGTGGTTAATCATATGTTCTTTTCTTCTTTTTTTCTTTCAAATATAATGAGATGGTATGTATTAATTGATGAAGATGTATTTAGCTATCCTATTTTTGTTTTATTCTTTTATGCTGTATAATAATCATGTGAATTTGTATTTGTACTTAACTTCTTGTAAATTTGAAAAGTTGATTAAATTCAGCTATAACAAATAAAAAAATAAAATAAATAACCCCAGACCTCTCCCTGAAATTGAGGGAATGCTTCTTGATCAAGTGGTTTCATGCTTGGTCCAAATCCGCCCAGTGGTTTTTTCTTGTGCAGTGAGCAGAAATGTGAACCTTTTGTCTGTGGGAAAATGAATGCAAGTAGGCCAAAAACAGTGGTTTCTTTGGCTTTATTATTAATTGTAACACATCTTTCCCAGAATGTCCAGTCTCTGAGGGGGAGGGGGCTTTACAAAATGTATGCTTACAAATGTGGCATGAAAATCAACATCACTAGCAATTCATTATGTGTGTTTCACGTAGTTAAGGTGAGTATCAAGTTCAATAGGAAACTCGAAAATCGAATTGCTAATAATTTTTCACTTGCATGATAGTTATGCAATGGGATTACTAAGTGTGGGTACAGTACAATTACTTTTGGTTTATTAATTATGTAATTGGAGTTTTGAAGTTTGGATGTAGAACTAGTAGTCAGAGTAAGTGTGGCTGTGGTATGGCTAGTGGCCAGATTGTTTGGGGCATGACCTTCACCTGAAGCCTTTCCACCGAACAATGTGGCCACTAGCCATGGACAGACACACACTCTTTGGGTTTATTAATGCCGTAATGGGATTTTAGGAGTGTGGCTATAGTAGTAGCAGTCAGAGTTAGTGTCGCTGCAGCCATGACCACAGTACGCTTACCTTGGGTTTAATAGTTATATAATGGGAGTTTTGAAGTTGGGTATAAATGTAGTTGGCATGCCCCAAACAATCTGGTCACTGGCCAGGGCCACAGTATTCTTACTTTGGGTTTAATAGTTATGTAATGGGAGTTTTGAAGTTGGGTATAAATGTAGTTGGCATGCCCCAAACAATCTGGTCACTGGCCAGGGCCACAGTATTCTTACTTTGGGTTTAATAGTTATGTAATGGGAGTTTTGGAGTGTGGTTATAGTATTAGTTAGACCATTTGTGGTTGTGTTGACAATTAAAGAGTTCCTGTGGAAGGTGGGCAAGAGAAGAAAGGGGTACAATATATGTGGTATTGTCTGTAAATATAGTTGCATGTTTTCGTCTGTGTTCACAGTCTCCATTTCTGTTTGCGGTCATTGCTAACCATTACAGACAGCTTTTGATGTCCAGTGACATCCATTCACAATTGTGTTAAGTGGTATGCCACAAGAATGATTGCTTTGGCTTTAATAGTTATGTCATGGGGTGCCTGTGGCGACTGTCCATGCCCACAGTACTGTTACTTTGGGTTTAATAGTTATTTCATTGGAGTTTTGACGTGTGGGTATAGAAGTAGTTGACATACCCAGATAAATGCGGTCACTGGCCATGGCCATAGTACACTTACTTTGGCTTTAATAGTTATGCAATGGGAGTTTTGGCGTGAGGGTATAGTATTAGTTAGAGTAAGCTTGGCTGGAAAGAAGTGGATTGATTGATGTTGGTAAGTAGTGGACACATTAACACACAATCATCTGTGTTTCTTTGTCTAGAAAGAAAAGAAAATATAGTTAATTGTGGAACATGGTATGGAAGATATACATACTTTACGTTTTCTACAATATTTGTGTAATACACTGTTGTTGTATTTACATGTTCTAAACATTGGGTCATAGAAAATAAATTCAAGTTGGATTGTGAAAACCATTTTTTTACATTTACTGTTAATAACATGTACATTTTCTTCCACTTTATCAGACTGTGCTTATCGGGGAAAGGAAACAGATGCTGTAGGAGTAGAAAGTAGCATAGTGACAGTATGGATGATTTACGTAGTTAGTGATTGTATATTTTAAATGTAATGTAGGTAAGGCATATTCGTTTTGTGTGTTTGTTTATGTTTTAAAGTAGTTAGATACCAATTGGTGTGTTCTAACTGTTATTGTAAAAACGAATTTAAAGTATACTTGAATTGCTACATTTGGTTAAAACTATATTAAGTAGACATGTGTTAAATTTGCTGGAATCTGTGGTTTGAGTAACAGAAGTGTTGTTACACTCAAACCAACCACTTATATTTGAACAGACGCAGTATAGTGTCCTGAAGTGGTTGTGGCACCATTGTGGTATATTATGGCTGTCACTTCCAGCTATTCAATATTCGTAAGGTTTGTCAATTTCTCACTTTTCATGCATGTAAACTTCTATCTCCTCATTCAATTTCTCCTGTTGAGTCAATTGTTTGAGTCTGCTTCTCGGTCTTCCAGCATATTGACATGCCCCGTATGAGATCTATCTAATGCTCCTCCATTCACGTTCTTTGCACTCTTGCACTTCAGGACTCTCTCTCCGCAGCCATGCATTCTCTATGCTGGTTGTCTTTTGAAGCTTGATTCATCTTTAACTGTTTATGTTTGGTGTTTGCATGTTTTCATGGGCTGGCCCCTCCACATCCTCACTCTCTAGTCTCTTTTCGATGTCCTTCTTGTTCTCTTTGATCGTAAACCCTTTTTCTTTTAGTTTTACCTAGCCCTCCTTGTGCCTTGTCACACTTTCGCTCTTTTTCTCTGTCAAACACTGCAATGCTCTCTCTCTTGCTTTCCGGACCCTGCACTCTTTTACCCTCTTTAAATCTCCATTTAATGAGAATATTCTCTTATCGTGATTTGCATTTTTGACTTATTACTACATATTGTATCATTATTAAGTCTGTCTGTGAAGCGCTTAAGGTTTCAGCACTATACAACATGCAATACAATACAAATAAATACAAATACAAGTAATCTGCACACTTAAATTTGCTCTGGGGCGATATACATTGATTAATGATAGAAATGATAGTCCTGGTGAAAATGCCATGCCAAATTACACCATGCAAATCACACGTATCACTCATATGCTCTGTGTCCTTGGTGCAGCTGGTCAGAAGCTCGAAAATGTTATACAAATCTTACATTATATTTTAACTGCTAAACACGTTTGGATGTGCATGTCATGTAGGCCCTCGGTCATTGCAATGTCACAGGACGCCGCTGGGAAATACTAATGTGAAGACATCTTCACATCAGTCCAAATAGTTTGTCGTTTGATGGGCAGATTCATTAGAACACACAAATATCCTACCAATTTTAGAATGATCTATGTCCCACTATGCTGTTTGTGCTTGCACCTGCTGTGTGTGGTTTTAAATCAGTTATGATGAGAATTTAACAACCACATTGAGTGTTTTACAATTGCAATATATATATATATATATATATATATATATATATATATATATGTATATATATATATATATATATATATATTTATTATTTTTTTTTCTGGAAAGTCTATGTTCTATAATTACTAACAACTAAAGTTGGTTGACTTCCTATACACACCATATTATATTACGTCTCCATTGATCACAACTCTGCATGAATCTGTATAACCGCTTCTCTATCTACGTGTTAACTATTTTAATTATTCAGTTTAATCTGTGCCGGATGGGGGCATCCTAAATTCTTTCTAAGAGTGCGATCTGCTGTGTCTTACACACTTTTAAGTCATTTTTTGCAAAGCAAATTAAACCAACCTAGATAATGTCTTTCAAATTAAACACTTTAATCAGGCAGGGCTATTTATCCTTCCTCCTCTGACTGATAGACACATCCAACACGTGCGCTGCTTTAGCGACTCATTTCCCTGATTAAATGCAATCATCTTCATTGGGTTCCTGTAAAGATCACAGGAGGGATTTATAAATGAGAACACATGTTACAATTTGTCAAGACTTCAGGATTTCCTGGTGCTTCACAGGAACTGTTTTTAAATAGTGTTCAATGCTGTAGTCTCACCGTCCTGAGTGTAATGTAGGCCAGAGGAGTGGCGGACTAGTTTGCAGCATGCCTGCCTTCTGGACAGAGGTCCATTTACTTTTGCTTTCCATGTTAAACAAATGTTACAATTTCCCTTTAGACATAACGTGTCGAACTGCTGCTTCAAAAACCGTGCCTTGCATTCCTCTGTCTTTAATCTATTTATTTATTTTCATTATTTTACATTTTTAAAGCGCTCACATTGCCCGGGGCATCGAGCCCTTAGAATATGTCTTAGTTGCATATTTATAACACGCTTAATACCCAGAGGTTTCTAAGCAAAGACTTGGGGAGCGAACCTGTGTTGTTTCGTGTCGATTTCTTTCCAAGGCGAGCACGTTGCCGCTGAGCTATCCTCCCGGGACTTCCTCTGCTGCTTTAGAGCTCCTCTGCTGCATACAGTACGAATCAACACTTTACATTTAAAAACACACACAACATATGTGCATGTTTCCAAAACAAAAGATGACACGATCCAGAATGTACTTCTACGTACATGATCCTGATATGCAGTGAATGCCAGCAGTATCCATTCCATTCCGGAGACGTTTGCATTCTGGGACTTGGAAGCCTGGATTTATAATGAGAAATCTAGTAGTAGAAATCACAGAATTATAAATTTAAACCAGGACTGGGCTAGCATCACCTCAATAGACGTGATAACCTTGGCATGTATGTGAGCAGGGTGGAGGGAACATTATCATCACAGGGCCTGATCACGAGATGGGCGGTATCCCAGCGGGATACCGGCCAACTTTATTAGCGTTAGCGCACACCCGTCCGGCGGTATTACCAAAGGATCATGGGTTGGCCGCTAACTGTTAGTCCCCATTCCCTATTGGGTTCATAGGACACAATAAGGAATTTTCAGCGCAATTGCCGCACAGTAATACCCCCGGAATTGTGCAGAAAATGGGAATTTTCTTCAACGTGTTAACCCCCAGCTTAAGCTGGGGGTAAACACGCCAGACTCGAGATTGGGTGCACCCTTAAATGCAGAGGTAACACTGTTACCGCCGCATTTAAAGGCCACCGCCTAACTTGTGATCAGGCCCACAGAGTGAATGGTTGTTCAAAGAGAAATCTAAAGGGTGAAAGAAAATGATTCATACCAAAGTCCAATGGAAACAAGATAGAACGTCCTGTTGTCATTCAATAGTGAAAGGGAAACTTTGGGTGCAATTATATAGATTATAATTGCAGGTTGCATTGTGGTGTCATATTGGTATTAATGCAGTATGAATGGTGGAGTAACTCTAGCTCAATTTAGAATGTTTGCATAAAACAACTCCACTAAAATCCTATTTTGACCACAAAAAGTAATGTGGGGCTGGGAGGGCAAAGGTTTCTATGAGCTATGACCAACTTGGCTAAAGTTTAAACAGATGTAAATAAAGAGTACACCCCCTCTTTCTCTGTCATTGTAGCATGGGCTCACTAGCAGAATTATCCAGCTAACAGCAATACAGTAGCCACAAAGATAACAGCAAGCTCCAAGGAAGGCTTTATCAAAAATATCCATCTTGCCTAAGCACATTTATCACCCACTCCTGCCAGGGGAAAACACACAGTAATAGGGGCTGAATAGAGGATTGTAGACAGGCTGGCACAGTGCAAATTGCGCTACAGGAGGGATATCAAATATAGGCAACCAAGCATTCTGGCTACTATGCTGATTTACTGACAACCACCTGACAAGCACTGTTTATTGCCCATAACTGAAATAGTTCAAGCTGTTGCCACTGAGCAGAGGATGTGAGCAAGTTAGAATATTGTTTGTGGAGGCACTCAGTCCAACAGTGGCGTAGCAAGAATGGGAAATGGCAGATGTCTGCATAGGTGTGACACAATTACTTCAAGGATGAGTAGAGGCTAATCTGCCTATTCAGCCCTAACACTACAATTAAAGAGTGAACCCCATCATAAAGATGACATAGACAAAATTGGGGATATACCTCCTTTGCCTTTTGTGGTCATATGGGCCGAGGGAAGGCAATACTCTCAAGAGTGCCGTGAATGCGAACCAGTTGAAACCCAAACAGCAAAGTATAACCATCTAATATAAACTGAATGTCAAATCAAGGTTCTATTAAAATATATAAACTTTAATTAAACACACCATCTGCAATGATAACTAAATAGAAAAACACTATACAAAATCCAACTCTTTGGAAATAACACAGAATATGCAACACTATTTACAGCACTCTGGGTAGTGAATCAAGAGTGAAGGTCCAGTACAAAAAGACAATGTTGTAGAAAAAGGTATGTTCTAATAAGCAAACGCTATAACAGGAGGCCTAACAAGCCCTAAGATGTACCAGGGGCAGTTATCAAGCAATACATTATTTCACTGTTCCTGATCATTTGACAGCATTGAACCAGACTTTTTGCAGTTTCAACCAGGCTCGAATGGAGCGGTTGCATTGTTCCAGATGGGGAGCATGTGCTGCGCTGAAGGTTGTTGTGATTCAAAGAAGTGCAGATCATGAGGACCACCAAGGTCAGTTCATAAATCAGTTTGAAAGAGAAGATTATAGTGACTGGATGTGCAGTTCAAGTAAGGCCATCAGATGTGGCTTTTTTGGGGCAATGTTCAATGAGGCCAGTAGAGTTGCAGTTTGTGAAGGTCACCATGGTCAGTTTGCAAGTTTGTTCAACTGTGAAGATGCTTATGACAGGATGTGCAGTTCAAATTGGGCCGTTCAGTATGGCATTCAATGGTTATGGTTCGATGAGTCCTTCAGGGATTGGTCGACTGTAGATGAAGATCACCAAGAAAAATTCTGGTCGTTTGAAAAGTGGTTTTGAAGGCAGCAGGTGCAACAATGATCTTCAAGATCAAGGCGAGGCAACAACAAACTCAGCCAGAGTCATGTGGCACTGAACTGGTTTGAGTGCAGTACAGCAGCTTGAATGTTATGTTATGTTATGTTATGTTATGTCATGTCATGTTATGTTATGTTAAAGAATTTGTATCGCGACAAAGCCCGAAGGCATCCAGGCTCTGTCACATAAAGAAAAATCATAAGTGCCATCAGTTTTCAAAATATTACTCAAACAATTTGGTCTTTAACAGTTTCCTGAATGCCAGGTGGTTTTCTTCCTTATGAAGGGTTTCAGGCAGATCATTCCAAGCCCATGCTGCAAAAGCAGAGAAGGCAAACAGTTTCCTCCAGCTCTTTTTATACGGTCGACCTCCAAGCAGCAGGCCTTGGCAGATCGAAGATTCCTTTTTGGGCAGTAAAAATTCACCCTTTCTTTAAGGTACTTCGGAGCATCTCCAAAGACACATCTATGACAGATGGTCAACAGCTTAAACTGAATCATTGTAGAAACAGGCAACCAAAGCAGCTCCCTCCGGGTTGCAGGAGTTGGTTCAATACGACTCATCTGGTGCACAATACATACTGCTGTGTTCTTCACTTTTTGCAGTTTCTGGAAATCTTCTTTATTTGCCCCACCTAGGTGGGCATTACAATAATCCAATCGTGGCTGTATCACTGTCCTAACCAGTTTAGCACAATTGTCTTTTGAGACCATAAGGGCAACCTGTTGCAATACTATGAGATGGTAGCTAATGTTCTTTACTATTGCCTCAACATGTGCAACACTATTTGCACTGGCCTCCATATAGGTGCCCAGGGTTTTCACTTTTGACATGACCGCTATCTGACTGCCATCAATCATGAAGCTCTCAAAGGCCTGATTCAATCTGTCTCTGGCATGCTGGGACTTATAAACATGAGCTTGGTAAAGGCTGAATTTAGACATAACCAATTATTTGTCATCCAGACCTTGATAATCTCTAGACTAGATCCAACTTTCCCTGATCCACTTCATGGTTCCTACTGATCTCCAGCGACAGCTGGAAATTATCTGCGTAGTTGGAAAAGAAGAGACCAAGATTTTTCAAATCCATATACATTGGGATATTAAATAATAGAGGAGAAATACATGCCCAAATTTATATTTCAGAAGCATTTTCACACCAGTAGACTCTAGATCTACAGCTCTGTAAAAACTATTTTGAACCATTGGATCGCCTCCACTGAAAGCCCCCCCCCACAGTGGCCATCCGATCTAACAAGATCTTATGATCAAGTAAATAGAAAACCGCTGATAAATCTATCAATACCAGCAGCCCGCATTTACTCTTCTCTATCTTGGATAGCATATGGGTCTGTAAATCCAGTAAAGCACTCTCGGTACTGTGAAAATAACGAACCCAAATTGCATGTTATGCAGAATACCAGCACCTGAAATGTGAGATTGTAATTGTGTAGTTGCAACTTTATCAATCAATTTCAGAAAGTAAAAAGTATTAGTAATGGGTCTCAGATTAGCAGCATCGTTAGGGTCCAAACACACCTTTTTTTTAAACTGGGGTAATTGCCATGTCTTTGATAGATTGCAGATTAACGCCTGTTCGAAATGAGGCAGTGACCAATCTACACAGCAACGGTGCAAAAATGCCCTTATGTTCCAACATTATCTTAGAAGGAAGAAGATCTCCTGGGCAGCTTTTGGGGTGCATAACATTAAAAATGTTATGAATTTCTGCAGTAGACAAATTAGAAAACCTAAAACCTGTGGCATAAACCCTAAAGAATGGTCAAGTGCCAAAGGCAGCGTCAGTGGGTTCTATTGGTTAGATGGGGTTGAGTGGACGTGAATCATGGCTTCCAGTGGTTCAATGGCAAACATACAGGTATTTTGGCAGTCTTTGCTCACAGGCTACTCAATCCAGGGACCCAAGGATAATATTAGTCCTTGTTCTGGACCAGTATGAGGAGGCTGGGACACACCTGTAGGGATCCTTCAGCACAGTAAGGTCCAGTGTACTAGTGAAGCTAGATGAGAAGCAGGTCTTGATCCAGTAGCAGTGTACCCCCAATGTACCAAGGGGATAGTTAGGGAGCTGTAAGAGGATTCAATTCAACACTACAGCTAAGTCAACGCCTAGTCTATAATACTGAATGAAAACCCTTATTGATATATCTTTATGTCCAGTTCATGCGTTCTGGATGACTACCCCTATATAACACCCCTCTCTCAGAATCCCCCTGACCCCACTGAGCCAAGAAGTAGTTCTGTTTTGCAAGTTAAAAGGTTTATTTGAGAAGTAAAGCAATATATATCTATATCACGCTTTATAATAAATTAATAATTGGATATCACACTTAATCTGGCATGATAAAGATTAACAATGGAGAATCTGGCACTAGCACACTTCTTGATAATCACTAAGGAGTTGACATGAAATGGATAAGATAGCAACAATACTTTTATAGTTTCAAATGGATGCAATGTGGAATGAAATGCAGTAAAGAAAATAACTTGATAGGATTTCAGCAAAAGACAATGTAATCACTTTCTTGGACAATTCACCCCCCCCCCTTTATGCAATGCAAGGAAATGGAAGGAAGGCACACAGTTCTCAGAAATGCAATTAAATGTGATTCAGTTCACCCCAGCAACTTAGACTACAGAAGTTGAAAACACAGGCCCAAATGCTTTTAAATGTGCTGGAAATGAAGAAAAAATATGCTAACATGCTTTTAATTCCCTCTAGAGGTTTAGGGTGAGTGGTATCTAGTTAATATTAGTCCAGGCTCACACTAGCAATGATTCAGGGATAATTAGCAGGTTAAACGAATTTCTGGCAAATGGAAGGCAAGCAGCAGCAGATTTTTACACGTGAAGAAATTTGCAAATCGCGGTAAAATTCGCGAGTGCGTTTTCCGCGATTGCGGCAAAAGTATAGGGGGTAGGAATGGGTTCTAGGTTCCTATAAAAGCCACGATTCTAAGCTTTCTGAGGAAAGTTACTGCAAGTCTCTAGCACAAACGGTCACGGAGATATGAGCGATTAAATAAAGGTCGTTTTTCAGATTTGAAATTTTAAAGTTCAAAAAGACAAGTGCAGCTTGCAACTAGAAAATGACAGGTGACAGCTTTGCAAATGACAGGTGACAGTTAGGAGGCAGTTCTACTTAGATTAAAATAGCTTGGATTATATTATTTTAACTAAGAGATTGGTTCTGCACAGTCTTGCTAGGTACTCACACTGTATTCTTGAATTAGAATGGGCCTCGCCATGGATCTGGTCAGGTTTTAGACTGGACTCTGGTCTCTGCACTTCACAGTGATCTGGGTCATCTCTGCTCTGCCTCTGGTCTGGCCTGATGGATTTGAAGTCTGGATCTTTCTGCACAGCTTTCTCTAGAGATTGATGGAGGTAGAGTATGGATTTTCCAGCAGAGCTTCCAGCTGCAAATGGATTTGAAGGGCCCCTATCTGTCCTGTCTGTCTGCTTTTATGTGTTTTCAAAATGGGTGTGTGTGCAGCATCACTAGACCCTACCCCTCTCCACTTATCATTGGCCAAGCTTTCATTTGTCCCCTGATTGGGGGAGCTAAGTTGTGTCAGAGTGATGTCATTTTACAGCCTGCAGAAAGTCCACTCCTCCTGTTAACTTGCACACAAATCTAGATTTGAACCAAATACATATTTGCAGAGGTACATATTGTTTTAAAATTACACGCACCCCTCACATATCACAGGAGGTATCCCCTGTTCAAACTCTGCTCTTCCTGGGGGCTTGCATTCAGAAATGGCACATATTTCACTTTTTAACTGATTTTGCAATTTCGGACATTACCCCAAATTTACACACATGTGCGCAAGGAGTATGGACATTAGTTGATGAAGTGTCAGATTTTTCACATGAACACATTTTGAGTAATATCCTCTTTTCCGCCAAAACCCCCCTGAACATACCACCGGTTCTAAAAACCTCTTAAAATGTGGGCAGAAAAATCACAAGAATTATGGTATCATTTATAAAATTTTCACATGTCCGCTCTATGAGTTATTCATCTTTTTAGAGTTATGTTCTGGCCCCAAAGGGGTGTGGTTTTCCCCCAGCACAAGGTTGAATTTCTGGTTTTTCCAGTTCTGCCAAGCCAGCTTGCTCTCACAGGCAGTGCCCCTCCCCTTTGCTTCAGGAGGAAGCTACTTTTACAACATCTGCAATAAACCATCTGCCTGGATCAGGACAGGGCTTTGTTCAGAGCTCCTGTATTCTGTGGGGGCTCCCCTTAATTCAATTATCAGAGAGATGGCATATCCTTAGTGTGGCCAGCAAAAGGCAGATAGGCCTGGGAACACAGCTGTGACTCAAGTTTCACTCCTGATGGGGGGTAGTTGCCAGGCAGAATTCAGTTCCTTAAGCCAGGTTTCATATAAAATGTCACTTTTTGTTACCCAGTTTAAGTCAATGCAATTTTTTACATATCCAGCTAGAATGCTGATTCTAAGTTCAAAACTATGACATTTAAACAATTGCAACCTATGTGACATTTAGAAATAGGTCACTCATTCAATTTAAACACTTAGATTTTTAGTGTCTTTCACTCCAAATTTACTTAAACTGCTGAAATCCACAGCTCAGCCAGTCTTGTTATAAACCTTCAAGTCACTTCAGAATATAACTTTACATTGGATCCACCTCTCAGTAAGTCTTTCTTTGGCATGTTTTGGGTTCATTTATTCAGTTTTCTACAAAAAGTAAAATCTGGTGGTTTTAAAACGCCGGCTTTCTGATAGTGGTGAGTACTGGTACTGCACCCCTTTTTGGGATTTAAGAAAATGAATTCTCCACAGTTATGGGTTTGCTTTTGGCAATCAGCATTGCCATTCCCAATGGTTTCAGACTACTGTGTGGGTAGTCCAATGGTGGTTTTAGGCAGTGCCCTTCTGTGCCCATAACATCGGCAAAAATGGGTGGCAGCCTATTCTTCATGCATTTCCCTGTGCATTTTCTGGGAAGCTCTGGCCATCATGATGTTTTCCATGTCAGTACTGCACAGTTTTGAGGTAGGGCTTGGATGCATGGATAAAAACATCCCACAGAGCAGAGTTTACCACTTTCTTGAACACTCTTTGTCTTCACTTCTGTTGGAGGGCTATGGAAAGTCAACTCTACCAAAAGAGGTCCTATGAGTTTTTCCTCTGTTTTTTGTTCAGTAATGAATCAAAGAATGAGTTGGAGACTCCCTCTTTTATAGACAAAATCCGTCAGGTGACTGGACTAAAGCCATCCTGCCATAAGAATAAGCAGACCAATCCCTTTGCCTTCTGAAATCATACACAAAATGTGTTTATCTAAGGGAAGTGAACGGGGGATGAAGGAAAATATATATAGAGAGAAACCAGATGTTTCAATCATTCTTCAACTATGCTGAGATGCCTCTGTCTACACTAACTTCTCCCTTGTCAATAGCATTGATGGTCCTTTTCATATACTGCACCCTGCTTTGATGCTAGTTCTTTTGGGATGGGTGTGCCATTTGATTCCTATTTCACAGGATAGCTGCCGCTGGAAAGCTGTCCTGCTAGAGAGAGGTGTTTTCAGACCTCACAAAGTATCAAAAGGAGAGACCCAGCAATTCAGGTTCCCACGCTGCAAGTGTCAGGGAAAGGATGCCAGACCAGAATGCACACAATATTCCACAGCTGACCTGGAATCACAGTGCTGGCACATGCTTGATATCAATAGTAATATACCTTAAACTCAGGCGTGGATTGATGTTAAAAGATTGAACTGTCACCAGAATTGTAATTCCTCATGACTATGCGTTTTTTTATATAAAGGTGCACACTTTAAATTCAACCTCTCTATTGAAGTGGCTTCGATGCCACGGCAGATGTCAAATGGGCACCTATGATCCCTGAATCAGCTTTGTGACACTGGAGATAAGGTGCTGCGGATCAGGAGACTGAAGCAGCAGGGCAAAGGTGTTTACAGTACTTTTGCCATGGAGTTTAGGAAAAGGGAGATGTGCTTAGAAGATCACCCTTTCTGAGATGGAATTAACCACATTATTGTAGTAATTTCAAAAAATAAAAAAACTCTACTTTGTTTATTTATTTTGACATTGTTAGAGCACACCTAATCTGAAGGCAACTGGGTGTTAGGTTGCATAAAATGCAGTAGCTTACAGTTTATGGTTTCTGTTAAGACAAGGGACATGGGCCTGCATTGCCCCCCACCACTGGAGGGGTCTTCAAAGTTGTGCTCCGGAGATACCTTCGGAGACAGCTCTCCCAGGAAGTAATATGGCGGTAGGAGGTCTGCACAGTGTCACGATCCAGCCTGAGTTGGTACCTAAAGGCCAACTTGACCTGGCCTCGGGCGTTTTTTGGGAAATACAAGGCAGCAATCTGCCAGAGCAAGGAGCATATCAGGCAGGTGTGTCCCTGATGGTGGCAAGCTGTTTAGAGCCCAAGCTCTTCTTACCCACCTCCCTCGCCCATCATGCAAGGTGAAAAGCCTGAAAGCAAATGAAAATTGCCAACATGACAAGAGGTATGAGTGGTGATGTGTTAAGTAATCACACTCAGCAAGGGAGAGGGCCTACGGCCAAGGACAAGTAAGGCGCTGTTTGAGAAAGGTTTACAGAAAGAAGGAAAATGGCAAAACTCATGGCTTGCAAACCTAAAAATCATGGTGCAAGGCTTAATGACAAGAAACAAATTAGAAGCTTAACAACGAGAAGGACAAGACAGTTTAACAGAGCCAAATGGAAGAATGTTTCACGTCTTTGTTTTATTGGTTTACAGCCCGTTATTGTCAAACAGAAAGTAAATTACAGCAAAATGTTGCAGGCACAAGGGAGCCATATCAAAGGAAAGGTAGCAGCATGGTCCAGGGCAGAGGAAGCCCCGGTTGTGTCTAATGGAGTACCAGCCACTAATGAAATAATGGATGATGCTCTTGCAGACCTGGACCCGCTTACTGAACGCTAAGGGGAACTGGGGTGAACAAACCTGGGATTGGTGCTGGCTGATGTGTAGCAGGACTTCCTGCCCACCTGACCTTGTGGTGCCCAAAAGCATCACAAGGTGTTAGATGGCAAATTTCTCACAATAGGCCAGTGGAAGGAGTGTGGGGAGGGATCTAGACTGTTTTCCCTTGTAAACACTTTGCATGCCTTACTACAAGTTCTAATGTTTTGTATGCCTTGTCTTTCCCTTACCATGCCATTGTAGAACATTTTATGCCTTGCTAAATATGGCTCTCTTGCTGGCACTCCGTGCTTACATTCTTCCCATTCAACATTTTACCTTAGAATATATTGTTCTGAGGGTCCTCACTCTGATTCTCCTCACTGGGCTTTGATTCTTAAAACCAATTATACAAAAGACAAAAACTTGTGTGAAAAACACTAAACACTTTTTGCATATTCTGGAACAGATTGAAATGACAGACAAATATATCCTTTTCACAATAGATGTCAACAGTCTTTACACAAGCATTCATCATAACCTTGGACAAGAAGCAGTAGGTTGAATATTATTGCTAGAAGGACCTATTGCAGCCTCCAAAGAGTTTCTAATGATGCTAAACAATTTCATCTCTCTCAGTTCTCATTTTGAGTATAATGGAATATTTTACCTTCAAACATCTGGTACGGCCATGGGAGCAACTGTGGCACCAGCCTACGCTAACACCTATATGTATTGGTTTTGAATTAACACATATTCTAGAACATTCAAAGTGGAAGAAATACATAAAAGAATAGATGTGATACATTGAAGATATTTTTGGATTATGGAGTGGAGAGGTCAATGAGCTCAAAGAATTCTTAACATAATTGAACAACACTAATGCCCGGATACAGCTCACTCTAGAAATTAGTATCCTGATGTACATTACCCAGACGTTCAAGTAAAATAAAGGAATCTCAAATAACAACCACCCTTTACACCAAGCCAACTGACAGGAATAACTTACTCCACTAATTAAGTTTCCATTCACCAAACCTTTTTTTTTTAAATTACCATATGGATAAATGCTCAGAATAAAGAGGATAGTCAGCGATCCCAAAGCATGTGAAGACCAACTAGCTAGTTTACAACAAAAACAAAAGACACAGAGGTTATCCTGAAAATCATTTACAAAAAGTGCTACAGAAAACTAATACCAAGCAGCACGAGTAACTTTGAGTGAAACAAGCTAGCCCAGAAATTATATTTGTTTCCAAATACTCTATACAGAGTAGACAAATTAAACAAAGTATCACCAAATATTGGAGCATTCTAACAAGCAATTAACGAATTAAAGATTTATTTCCACAACCACCAATGTTCACATATGAAAAAAGCAACAATCTCTGCAATATGTTAGTGAAAACCAAAAGGTGCTACCAACAAACACAGTTCTAATAAAACTTGAACTGCACCAATTGTAATAACATTAAGAACCAGTGAAAAAAACAAACGTCAACAACATACTACATGCTCATCAGAGAATGCCATCTACAAACTCAAATGCCCCTGCGGCATTGACTATGTTGGAGAGACAGCAAGAAAAGTGAGGATAAGAATGAATGAACATAAATCCTACATTAGAAATGCCAATCTAACATCAGCAGTAGACAGACACTGTAGAAAACGGTCACTGTGTCACAACTTCGATTCCAAGTCTTAGAAATTGTTCCACGAAAGGGGTCAAAGAGCCCAGAGAGAAGCCTTTTGGATAGCAAGATTGGACTCTCTGACTACAGGAGGAATATATGAGAAATGGGACCTCAATTGCTTTCAATAACTATACTATTGAACACCTTGTATTTTATTTATTTATTTATTTATATAGTGCACAAAACCCAGAGCAAAGTGCAAAAGAGAATTGAGGGTGAGCAAATGCATGGAGCCTAACCCCATGTTGCAGGGCAGCTGTGGCACATAGATACAAGAGTCAATTCGGAAGGCAAATACATGGAGCCTAACCCCTTGTTTCAGGGCAGCTGCAGCATACAAATGCAAAAGTCAAATAGGCAGGCAAATACATGGAGCCTAAATCCATGGTGCAGGGTAGCTGCGGCACCCAAATACAGAAATCAATTATGAAGACAAATACATGGAGCTTAACCCCATGTTGCAGGGAGGCTGTGGCATACAGATGCAAAAGTCAAATAGGAAGGCAAATACATGGAGACTAACCCCATGTTGCAGGGTGGCTGCGGCACACAGATGCAAGAGTCAATTAGGACGACAAATACATAGAGCCTAACCCCATGTTGCAGGCCGGCTGAAGCACACAAATGCAGAAGTCATTTATGAAGGCAAATAGATAGAGCCTAACCCCATGTAGCAGGGTGGCTGTGTCATACAGATGCAAGAGTCAATTTGGAAGGCACATTCATGGAGCCTAACCCCTTGTTGAAGGGCGGCTGTGGCACACAAATGCAGAAGTCAATTATGAAGGCAAATACATGGAGACTAACCCCATGTTGCTTGGTGGCTGCGGCACACAAATGCAAAAGTCAATTAGCAAAGCTAATACATGGAGCCTTACCCCATGTTGCAGGGCAGCTGCGGCACACAAATGCGAGAGTCAATTAGGAAGGCAACTACATGGAGCCTAACTCTATGTTGTAGGGCAGCTGTGGCAAACAAATGCAAGAGTCAATTAGGAAGGCAACTACATGGAGCCTAACTCTATGTTGTAGGGCGGCTGTGGCAAACAAATGCAAGAGTCAATTAGGAAGGCAAATACATAGAGCCTAACCCCATGTAGCAGGGCGGCTGCGGCACATAGGTGCAAGAGTCAATTGCAAAGGCAAAAACATGGAGCCTAACACCATGTTGCGGCGCAGCTGCGGCACACAAGTGCAAGAGTCAATTAGGAAGGCAAATACATGGAGCCTAACCCCATGTTGCAAGGCAGCTGCGGCACACACAAGCAAGAGTCAGTTAGGATGGCAAATACAAGGAGCATAATCCCATGTAGCAGGGCAGCTGTGTTAAACAGGTGCAAGAGTTAATTAGGAATGAAAATACATGGAGCCTAACTCCATGTTGCAGGGCGGCTGTGGCAAACAGACACAAGAGTCCATTAGGAAGACTCAGTCAGGATTACGTTAGGGGAACGGTGTCTCGTGCTGGAGCGCCCTGGTAGCGGACAGGGAGCAGACAGGGTCTTTTGTCATAGTTCTTGGAAGTCCTGGGCTGGCTCCTTCCTCCCGGTTGCCCCGATTGGTCTTTCAAGGCCAGGCAGGCAATGGAAGGGGGAGTGAAGCCAAGCAGAGCCAAGAAAAACAGGGCAGCCATTTTAGCAGGCCACAGACCCAATGAGGCACCAAGAATACAAGTTTCAAATAGATCTAAAATCAGGTAAAGAATTAGAGGCAGGGCAGGGAATATGGCATCCTGCAAACCTCAGGCTGCTTTTAAATGTATGCAGAATTTCCAGGTGAAATGAAGAAATTGTGCTGCGAGCACAAAGCACAGCAGAATAACAATGGGTTTACCCAAGCAGTGCACATGCTCTTCAGAGAAGATTGTAAGCATGTAGAGTGTTGCAGGAGCCCAGGCAGCATGGCTCCTTCCACGTTGCATTAGAAAGGTGAAGAATGAGTGAGGATGGGCCTCGTCAGGGGCCTTGGTTGTTGTGGGCCTGCTCATGTGTCCCGGTTGCCTTGATTCGCCTTTCAAGGCCAGGCAGCCATTGGGAGAGGGTGTATAGCCAGGCAGAGCCAGGCAAAACAGTGCAGCCATCTTAGCAGGCCACAGACACAATGAGTTACCAAGAATAAAAGTTCAATAGATCGAAAATCCATGTAAAGAATTAACCTGTAACCTAAATTGAACACTAGAGACGAGCAATGCCAAATTAGCATTGCTGCAAATTGTATTTTTATGTTATTTTGGTTTTTATCTATCTCTCACAAGATTAGATCGCTTCAGGCATTATTTACACCTATAACCCAAGTTGAATCATTGAGATGACCAATGCCACTTTAGCATTGATGCAATGTGTAATTTTGTTTTATTTATACCTATGTTTATTTATCATTTATGAGATTAGATCACTTCAAGTATTACGTGTTTTAATTATTATTATTTTGCATGCCGTTTGATCTATGACTAATGATGCCTTATAATTCACATGAACATATCATCGAACACGTTCCAATAATCAATCCAACCATATGATCTGGTTGGCTTTCTTTTCATTATTTTCCTCATGAGCATGAGACAAATTATTGTTCCCAAGATTACTTTTTTCATTCCTCATATTTTTTACGCTAGCATTCCATCAAGGTAATTATGTATTCACACTTGGTATTATTAACGCAGTGATCAAAGCAGGTAATAATGCACTTTATTCCACTAATAGTCAATTAGACATCAGTAAGTCCCAATGCAGCCTCATACGTGCTATACACAATCTGGTTAATTACTTGGCACAGACTACTCCTGCCACCTTCAGTCAACATGCCCATTATGAACACTTTATAGGAGCGGCAGCTTTCCAAGATGGCAACCTCCTACATCACACATCTGCACCAAGTGTGATTACCATGGCAATGTATTATTGTTATAACACGATAGATCCGGGCACGTACAAGCCGCGAGGAACGCTGCATATCTGCTGTTGGATCTAAAGGTAAGAACCTTTGAACCGACTACTTAACACTACGCATTGAGAGTAATGCCGATCATTAGCACCTCAAAATTGATTAACACCATGATCGGTACATTCTTGCAAATCGACAGCGGACATATGGTCAATTCCAGAGTAAGCGTTACTTTTACTGAGTGCAATCACAAATTCCGCTTTGCACCTCTCAGGCGCACGTATGAGTAGATACTCATTCTTTGAGGTAAGACTAGTTATTAGGTTGATCAATACACTCATGTAACTACACAGTGAACCACGCTATTGCATTACAGACAGTATATACCCATCGCAGAACACTCATCTCTGAGAGCAGTCAGAAGTTTTCGTGATTGATTTTCATTCCAATCTACCGCTTCTGGAACGGTATGTGAATTTGCACATTCTACACTTGGGGGTGATGATACTTGTCACCAACACGCATGTTTTTTTTACACCTGGTTTGCACATAGTACAAGCACATAGTACAAGCATTTGTATTGGCGATTTTGATGTTATGAGTGTCTGATGAATTGTATTGTGGTGATGTAATGTATCAGGGTATTGATACATCTAACTCACTAATATGATGAGACAGGCCCTGTCGAAGGACCTCAGTAGTCCGAAATGCATAGGTCTAATGTACATCTGCTATAAATTGACTATTATATATACTACTGCGATCAATGAATAAACCAAGAATTATATTTTTATTTGTTAACCAAATTATTGTTTTTTGACAAGTCAAAGCTTTTGAAACCACTTAGTGGGTATTAGGGTGTGCAGCCAACACTGCTGGCTGAGCTGAGTTCCGGAATTTCAGGAGATACAGATCAAGATGTAGGGCTGCAGGGAGGCTAGTCCAGAGGGAGGCACCTGCTGAGGATTAGGATCTCCCACCAAATCTCTGCTTGGAGAACCGTCTCTCCTGCAGAAGGTTGGAGGTAGATGAGCGGAGCGCTCGTGAGGGACAGTATTTAGGTAGGCAGCTTTGCAGGTGGGTAGGTCCCAGGCCCCAGAAACCCTTGTGTACAATGGAAAGGGTCTTGAATTTTATCCTTGCAGCCACGGGGAGCCTTTGTAGGGATTTCAGCAGTGCAGGGATGCAGTCCTTGGGCTTGAGATCAAGAATAAGTCTTGCAGTTCTGTTCTGGATGAGTTGCAGAGGGTACAGGGCAGAAAAAGGGAGGTTGAGGAAGAGGCTATAGCAATAGTCCAGCCTGAAGAGAACCAGGGCTCTGGAGACACTGAACCTCTGGGAAAAAGTGAGAAAGGGTAGAATACCTCTGAGGAGGTGTAACTGATAGTTAGATTTTTTAGACATGTCTGAAAAGTGAGAGGAGAAGGAGAGAGTGGAATCAAAGATGACCCCAAGGTTTCTTGCTTTGCAGTGGGTGCAGGTGCAGACCCAAAGGAGGCCGGCCACAGTGAAAGTGGGAAAGCCGGATCAAGAGTCCCAATGCGCACAATCTCAGACTTAGTGGTGTTGAGGCAGAAGTTGTTTGCAGCACACCTTGACTGAATAGCGGACGGACAGTCAGATATGAGCGAGGAGGAAGAAGCGGCTGAGGGTAGCCTGAAAGATAGTTGTGTGTCATCCGCATAGCACTGGAAGTTATAGGTGAAGGTGGCAATCACCTGTGCCAGAGCAGCCATATAGATGTTGAAGAACCAGGGGGATAGGCTAGATCCCGGGGGAACACCACAGGTTGAGACAGTGATAGTCGAGTGAAAGGCTCAGAGTTCCTCCTGTGATGGGCGGTCAGAGAGGAAGGAGGTTAACCACGCCAGAGCCTGACTTGTGATTCCCAGGGTGTCACGAAGACGTGCGATCAGCATGTTGTTGTTAACTGTGTTGAAGGCAGAGGAGAGGTCAAGGAGAATGAGGATAGATGGTGTGTTATTGTCAAGATTTGAAAGCAGGTCTTCACAGGTGTACAGAAGAGCAGTTTCTGTGCCTCTGGATGCTCTAAAACAAGATTGATGGTCATGGAAGCAACCAATACATTCAGTGTGTAGGGTCAGCTGAGAGATGGTCAGTTTCTCCAGTGCCCAGGAAGGGAGTGATGGAGATAGGGCAGTAGTTTGCAGGGATGAAGGGGTCGGCGGAGTGTTTTTTGAGCAGAGGGTGCACAAGGGAGTGCTTCAGTGCAGTTTGGAAAACTCCAGTGCAGAAGGAGAAATTGCAGAGATCAGCCAAGGCTGAGGCAAGGGAGTCAATATTGTCTTTAAAGCTTTTTGAGGGGCAGGGGTCCACCTGTTTGGATGAAGCCTTCATAGATCGGACTTGTCTGGTAACCTCATCCGGTATGACAGATGTGAGAGAAGAGAGGTAAGCGGAGGGGGCCCAAGATAGGCTCCGATGTTGCTGTATGCTGTGGTGTGGAAGAGATGGTGAAAAGGATATCAAGGGTTTTTGCAGTGAAGTGTGCAGCCAGGGCCGAGCAAATTTCCTCGGTGGTTTTGATAGATGAAGATGCATCTGCAGGATTGGCCAGCTCCTTGCAGACTTTGAAGAGTTTGGCTGTGTTGTTTTATGTCGCGGAGATGCAGGCTTGAATAAACACTCTTTTCTTGGTGTGGATGCAGAGTCGATAATGTCTTTGAAGCTGGCGGCTGGCTAGTTTGTCAGATGATTCACCTGACGCATTCAATTTCAGCTCAGCTGCCATACATTTGCATTTAAGGACAGCCAGGTCAGAGTTGTACCAAGAGTTGCACTTTTAATACATGAGTGATTTACTATGTTTTGTTTCTTTCTTTGTGCCTAGTATAATTCATGTGACTGGGTCCTAAGGATTGCATCTTGAACTTGTAGCATGCTGATCTGTTCCTCAGGCCCCCACCAGGTCTCTGCCCTGTATGGAATCCTTATTCTGTACTCATCTAAGGAGTTATTCTTACTCACTCTTTACTCAGTAACCACTGCCACATGATCCCCCATGTTCTCCTCTCCTCCCCAAATTACCCCACTATCAAAAAGCACTGGTAGCATCATACTGTGAACTGCTCGAGTTACCACCCCCCGCCCCCGAAGTGTGGATTTTCCAAATTGACCTACTTTCCCTCCATTCTGTCCACTAACCTCTCCTCACCGACCTTTCAGTCATCTATGTTTGAACACAATACACTTACACCAACTAAGCTTCTCCCACATGGTAGTTGAATTACCCTCTCAATGGTGACATGTTTGGCCATGGTGTAAGTTTAATGTGGGTCAATACCGCACCACACTTATTGCATGACAAAAATCATTGAAGATTGGAGAGGTGAAAGGGAGGGTGCGGGCAGGCAAAACTAAACAGGACAGGGCACTGAAGAAACATCATTGATGTAGAGCAGAAGAGGAGGAAGCAGAACCACATCATGATAATGAGTTATGTGACTAGGTGACAATTGGGATGGGGGTAAAGAAGGGGTCAAACCCGCCTTCCTGGTATCTAGAGGTAGAGTGGAGGGTGGTTGGAGGACACCTGAGAGAGCTCAGTTGAGGGGGACTGGGCAGCCATGGAAGCACTCTGATGTATTTTATGTTTGGGAAAAACCCATGGAGAAAATACAATTGGAGTAAAGATATGAAATATTATACTGCTACAATCAACATACGTATCACAGGCAAGGCCAATGGATCTTAGCACCTGATGTGCACAAGGCTAATTTCTGCACAGAAATGCCTCTATGCTCTGAACACAGGACAGCTAGAAACATATCCTCATACAAAGCTCAGGGTATTTCCTCTCTGCATGCACCAACACAACACCAGAGCTACATTGTATGTTTCTTCTCTTACCAATTATCTAGTACCTCTCTCATTCAGATCCCCCAAAGTGCCTGCAGACCGTGCACACAGTGGTATCACTATACATCTCAATTGCATATTCTAACATAACATAATAAAACATAACACACCTTGTGGAATGTAAATGGGTGACACATTAAGAACATAGTCAGCTAATTGTCATTGGCCAAGGGAATGGGGTTGTAACATGCTTTTAGTGCAATTGTAAGGCCACAGGATCAGGAAAACTAGAATGGACACTGGGAAGGAGCACCAGCCCACAGCAGTGGTTTGGTCTTAAGGGAACTTCCTATAGATTCAAGTGTTGGGCTGTGGGTGTCCTGTTGGCTCTTCCGTATACAAACACATTGAGATAATATGGGGTATAGATCGACAAATGCTGGCTTGATGGATCACTGGCATTCCCATACTACAGTGGTCATTCTGGGTAAAGATGGCACAATCTTTTCAATTAGTATCTCAATCCGCATGTAAGGTTAGCTCCAGAAGTGTGTAAGTTAGCAAGTGACTGAAGATGGTCAATTGCACTATAGACAGCATTAAACAAGGAAGTGGAGGTAGCTCAACAGGCCTAGGTCAATTTCCGGTATGTGGTCATCTTCATGAAGTTTTCTTGAAGCATGAACGTGGTTTGATATGGCCTGATGTTTGAGATGGAAAGATGTACTTATACTTGTTCCAATCACGTGATCTACTCAAGCTGTTTATTCATTTCTTCTGAGACTAATATATAGAAAAAATGCTCTCTAACGTGTCTTTTCTATTGAGGCTATTGAAACAGAATTTAATATAATATTGACATTGATGTATTACTATTGTTAAAATCATTTAGAAATATGCTTCACTGAGAGAGAAATGTTGAAGCTGCTGATGCAGCATTCCTGTGTGAGGCTTCATGGCTGGATTGCGATATGCACAAACAACTTCAGGGTTTAAGCAGCTATCCATGGAATAGTAATAGTGCCTGCGATATGGAAAACGGTAATGCTGATTGTCTTTTGGATGGCAGGTTTCTAGAAGCATTCTGGTGAGGTGATCAGTGTAGTTCATCTATGTACTTAGGTTATTGACTGTCAGAACACTCTGGAAAAGCTGGGACAGAGGAGGCAGGCTGCCACTCAGAGATGCTGGATACAGATTTGTAGTTTAGCAGGTCTTCCCTTAAATTTTCTTTCAGGCATGGGGGTGGTGGGTCAGCTCATATGTAGTACTGTTGATTGTCTTGTAAGAAAATACAGTTTTCTCTGTCTTCTAGTTTACCACAATTTGTGTGGGCTCACTTTCTGCAATAATGACTTGACACATTCCTTTACAATGTTGATGGACTCTTCAATAGAATCACAGATACCTCTAGCTATCTTCCACAACTTCCATCTCAGGCTAAATATACAATGGTGCCTCTCGTCATACTCTCGATCACTAGGTATCTGGGTGTCCTGGTCTCCTGTTCCTTAATCAGCTAATCAACCTCCTAATTCCTTCAGTTGTTGCTTCCTATGTGTCCCTCTGATCGGCAGTTTTTAGCCATATGGATGTGCACTTTGAAGTGTCAAATATTCCAGCAGCTAATCAACAGAGTTGGGGGGGTCGTACCACACTGAAAAACAAATCCTAGCATCCAGTCTTCCAAGCCTCCTGCTAGAATTCAATGGTGACATTGTAAGGTGATGTGTCCACCCTCTTTTGCAGCAATGCCCAGATTTCCTTGCTCCTAAATGAGTCACTTTGATGCAGTAACTAAGCAGGCCCTGGGTTTCTAAAATGGTGAAAAGTATTGCTCTTTTCCAGGAGCCATTTCCGACATTGGCATGTCTGTGTCATGCCCAATAAAGTAACATGAAGTCTTATTGAAATTATGAAGACATTGCCTAACCAGTCGTTGTCATTCATGCCTTCATGGTTGAATATTGCTCCAACCTCGTTCTTAAAGATCCCCCTTTCATATATGGATGATATGTGATACATTCTCACTCGAAGAACTAAGGTATACTGTCCAGGGATCATGCCATCTGTGAAAACTATTTGTAGGAGTACACCTTCCCATTTGCTCAGCTCTAATCACGTAGAGGAAAGATGTAGGAATTTAAAATGACACAAACATATTAGATATGTTGTAAGTGCTGTGTCCAACATAGTAAAAATCTGCTTGCTGTTTATGTCTCTTGAAAACCTAAATTGGAGTCTGCTAGATCACCACCACGAGACATGACATAATAAACAACATTCCAATGTATTTTTACGATACGGCTGAATTACTACACTAAATCGCATTCTGCTTATGCACAATTGTGGGCCTACTGGTCATCACAATTGTATTATAACTCTCTCACTGTAATAGGCTGATGCTACTAAGTTCGGAGATGTCAATGGACAACAGTATAATGTTAGTCATTAAAAAAAAAAAAACTATTGATGTGGCAGGTAACTGTGCACAGCAGAGAATATACATACTGTAGACACTTAGTTATGGGTGTCAGCGATCCGGTTGCACAATCTGTGGGATGGTTTGCCCACCCATGTAGAAACTACCACCTCTTCAAGCATAGAGACTTTTTGAAACCTTGGATGGGACTGAACAGAACATTTCCTATTTCTGTGCTGTATTTTCATGTGACTCTGCATTTTTGGCATTTAAGTGTGGTTCGACCAGAAGTTACATGTAATCATTCTTAACACATGTATGTGAACCTAAACTACATGTATCTCTCGTTGTTTGATATATGTGGTCTAATGGTATCTTTGTAGTTATGGTTATGTTGGAAAAACCATAGAAACAACACTTGTTTAGAGGCGTGTACATCCATTCAAAAAATCATCAAAAAACTTTCCAAATAAATGAAAGATGTGACTGATGTTTTAAAATAAACATTTTGTGAAGCTTGGTTAAGGTGTTTGGGTTGGGGCATATTTAAAGTGGGTGTTCCAAAATGTAAATTGTACAGGATTTCACCCTACCTACAGCCCAAATCCCTTCATGGATTTGTGACAAAACTTCACAAGAACCACGATTATGATCTGAGTTGTGATCCTTTTGTGATTTGGTGAAAATCCATCAACGATTTACTTTAATTTTTGTAAGTGATTTCAACCCGGCACTTCACTTAAGTCAATGCCTAGCGTGTGATGCACAGCTGAAACCCTTAATTAATTATTTGTGTCTATAAGTTCTTTAATTTCAGAACAATGTACCAATTATATTATGCCCCTCTCTTTTTAACCCCCTCAGTCACACTGAACCAGGAATCAGGCTGGTTTGCAAAGTTAAAAATATTTATTATGTATCGCACAATATATATATCACACTATTTTTGATGGTTAAACAGTGATCACCAGTGGGGTGAGGTTACACTAAACAATCTCTTTAATCACAAGGAGTAATGATGGGAAAAACAATGCAGCATAGAAATAATACTTTTGTGTGTATTCAATCAAATGGCAATGTGGTCAATATTTCCCCCTGCACGCTCCTCAATCGCCTCAATATACAATATAAGAAATAGAAGGAGAGAGAACAGGTTTCAGGAATGCAGAATTCAAGCAAATATATCAACCCCAATTTCCCCCAGCAAACACAGAGAGAGAAACAGGAATGATTGCAAACGTGTCAAAATGGTTTTAAAGTTGGCTTGAATGGAATGGAATGGTAAAAACACTAAAAATGGTCTAAATCACTAAAATTGCTGACATACTACTTGAAGCCACTTTGTATGGGTTCAGACAAACAGTAGCAATGAGAAGAGATTAACAAGCAAGTAGAAACTTAATTTTGAGGTCGGGTCCAATGTACAGCTATTTCACACATTATAGATTTGAGCCAAATGAAACATTTGCAGCAAACTTCTCTGTGCGTGGTAAGCGCGATTACGGAAAAAATATAAGTAAGTTGTGATGCGGTTTTGGGTTAATTGGAAAGCTTAGGATGTTAGCTTCAAGTAGACACATTAGTTTCTAGCATAAACAGTGAAGAAGTTATGGAGGTGTGTGTGGAGTTTTTTTTCTGCGCTTTTAAAATTCCAAACATGGTTTCTTTACACTAGGGGTAGAATATGAAGATGCAAACTACACGACAGCACAGCCAACATACCAGGACATCACCGGATGGTTTTTGCCCGCCGAGACGCTTTCCTTTCTTCATATAAAATATATCAGCGCAAAGATGATTTTAACAATATTATTACAGAAGGACTATAGGATAAAAGAGAGAGTTCAGGCAAGACAAAAAGGATTTGTAACAATACAGTTCTGGATAGAGATAGATTTGATCTGGATAGGGATGACTATAGATAGTACATAGGCTAGTGACAATCCTGTACTATGGATACTCACTACCAATGTTTTGAATGGACCCGTCAGGGATCTGATCAGGGATATTTTCTGGGACAGACTGCTGGGCACACCGAACAGGATGGGTCAGCGATCAGCAAGGACACTGCATGGTGGGACAGGACTGGATCTCTGGATTCTGGCAATAATTCTTAGCAGGAAAGCAGCTACAGCACAGCCAGGCTGTTCTTTGGTTCCCTTGGATGTCTGGGGTAAAATCTGGTTTCTGGATTTTTAGAGGCCAAGCTGAGAATGGTTCATCTTTGGAAATGGGCCTTTCTGCTTTCAAATTTTCTGGATTCTAGAGTCTGGAATATGGATTTCTCTTGCAAAGTGCGCCGCCAGCAAACAGTTGGTGGGTGAATTTGTGTTTGTTTGTGAGCCCTCAGCTGTCTCTATTTATGTATTTATTAAAGGGGTGGGTATGCTGAATTATCCCAAGCACACCCCCAAGGTATTCTATTGGCTAGGGTCTTTCCTCTCCCTTGATTGGAGAAGAAACAGAGTGTCATCATGACAATGTGGTTTATGAGGCAGGAAAACCCTCCCCTTTGTTTTTGCACATGAAATCTACTTTTCATATAATACATATTTACAATTTCACAAACTTGATAGCCACAGCATATTAGATCACATATTTTGTGCAGCAAGTATTCATCCAAGCCCCGTCTCTGTAGGATCTTTGGTCTGGATTTGACAATTTTTTGCACTTTTTGTCCGGGATACAATATCTATGTGTCCAAACTTGGTACATATGCCTGCATTGCATAGGGGCATAAGTGTGTGAAGTTTCATATTTCTGACATCAATGCATTTGCTATAAAACCACAATTTCTACAGTGATGTCCAAGAACATGGCACAGAGTTCTGGTACATCTTGAAATGTGCACCCAAAATTTAGATTCAGAAGTCCGGGGTTTCTATATTTTGAACAATTGTCCACAAAAAATTATCAGTCTTATTAGAAATCTGATTTGTGTCCATTGTGAATCAACAAAATGGTCTATCCCCACCTCCAAAGGTTTCTTGTAGCTCAAAAGCAATCCCTGCCTTCTTCCTTCTGGCAGAGAGCACTGTTGACACCTTAATCTGCATATCCTTTCAGCCCAGGAAGGTCCTTTACCTCTCCCAGGAGCAGCAGCCCAAATCTCCTCCCCTCTTCATCAAAACGTGAATGTGATTTCCTGGCCTTTTGGTGGGAAGCAGAAGGGAGGAGTCTTTCCCAGTGGGGGAAGCTTAATTGTAGTTTTGGCTGAATCAGGCTTACTTTAAAAGTATATTTGTTACATTTTTCTTTGTTGAAAATAAACTTACAATTTTAAAACAAAAATCTAGGACACTGATTCTAGGTTGTAAATCATGGAGTTTAAATAGTGACAACTTTTGCTCTTGATAACAAGTCACTTAGATTTGAGACATTAGATCTTGATGGAACAACTTTTTATAGTTTTAAAAAGGCTTCTGAAACAGTCACAGGCGGCCGCTGGTACAGTGCCCAGATTTTGAGAGCTTTCCTCATGCAGGCAAACTGGATGTGGATGTTTATGTGACCAATTCAACTTTCCTGGATATTGCAAATGCACAATAATTCCTTGTATTCCATAGTATGGGACACCCAACAAGAAGATTGGATGTTTGCGGGTGTTTGGGACCAGCATTCTGTAATTTTTAGCAACCAAGGAAAGAATTAAAAGCAGATTTTGGATTTCTTTCAATAAAGCACTGCTTTTCATCTGTGCTCCATTTTTACATGTTGGATAGCCCAATGACATGTTTCAGAAGTATGGTCTCCATTTCACCACTGACAACATGCATGGTAGATTTGGCAGCCATCTTTTTGTGCTTGGTGGAGCACAATTTCCTTAGGTTTTGGCGCGCGTGGGATTTTCGCGGCCATTTTGCTGATTCTGGTGCCTCCAGCACACAGCGATGCCACAGGGCAGAGCCTAGTGGGTCATAACATCCCACAAATCCCCCCTTGTGATTTGCCTTTGACTGCCCGTCAAGGGGAAGTCGCGAGATTGGGATGTTCAGTTTTCTTTTTCATCTAAGTGGAAAAACCTTTGCTGCTTCTCCCTTCAGTGGTGGATGGATAGGTTCTCCTCGTCGGTACCAGATGGAAGTGTCTGGAGCATAACCCCGGGCCCCTTGGATCTTTCCTCCTGGTCCCCGAGTGGTCCTCCTTGGTTTTAGTATCCATGGTTTCAAATTCTAGGATGACAAAACAGAGCATATTTGTAGACATTTCCCCACCACTATTCATGTAGTGGGCAGACGCATACATTTGACATTTAATAACGATCTTCTCTATTTGCAATTGATTACTTATTTTCAACAGGTGGAATAGTTTTATGGTTGGAATTCTAGGGAGCTGGAATGTCCCCCTCTGGGTTTCCAGATGAATTTTCTAGTTGCTGCAGAGTGTGCCTAGGATGGCAACACTTCAGTTGTTTGATGTGGACCCACTTATCTTCCCCCTCTGCCAAACTGCCTTTGGGGATACGGATTTGTAGGCGACTGGTGGGATTTTGTCTACAATTTCAAAAGGACCCCTCAAGCTAGGGAAAAATTGCGCGGTTTGGCCTGGTTCCTTTGGAAATTGAATAAGTAGACCTGGTCTCCTACTTGGTATTTTTTTCTAGTGGTCTTCAAGTCATAGTGGGTCTTCAAACTGTCTGCAGATCTTTCTAGATTTCGCTGAGCATAGGCAAACGCATGTTGAAGGTGTTTTCTCAGATTTTCAACATACTCATGAGTTGTGGAGGCATTTGTCAGTGTCTGCTCTTGGGTTCTGTAGAGCAGATGCTGGGGAAGTACCATTCTTCGTCCAGTCATCAGCTCAAACGGTGACATTTTAGTTGCAGATGAAGGGGTAGATCTGATGGCCATCGGGACAAGAGGTAATCAAATATCCCAACTTGGCCCAGAATCTGCCAAAAACTTTTTTAATATGGTCACAAATGTCTTGTTGTATCTCTCCACTGAACCACTAAAGCCTAGCCAGTAGGCAATCTGTAGTTTCCTTTTGACCCCAAGAATCTCCCACATCTTTTTCATCACTTCGCTAGTGAAGTGGCTACCTCGGTCTGACTCGATCCTTTGGGGTAGTCCAAAATGCAAGAAGATGTGGTTGATCATCAGGGCAGCTGCTGTTTCTGCCTTGCAATTTGTGGCCGGGAGACATTCCATCCATTTAGTGAACAAGCATGTCACGGTCGACATGTACTTGTTCCCCCTAGAGGAGCGAATCACGGGCCCGATAAAATCGACTTGTAAATCTGACCAAGGCAGTGTCACCCCCCTCTTTTGGAGAGGTGCATGGTGTGCGAGGGATGTTGGCTGAAATTGTGCACACACAAGACAACCGTTCAAGTATTGGTCGAGGTCCTGCCCCATGTGTGGCCAGTATGCCAGTATGGCCAGTATGCAACCTCTCTTAAGATTTTAAGTGCGAGGGATGTTGGCTGAAATTGTGCACACACAAGACAACCGTTCAAGTATTGGTCGAGGTCCTGCCCCATGTGTGGCCAGTATGCAACCTCTCTTAAGATTTTAAGTGTTGTATGACCCCCCTATGACCGGCTGTGGCCGCATCATGGCCGTGACTTAGCGTCAGGCTTCTGAATGAGGTTGGGATCACCCACTGATCATGGCCAGCTAGGATCTCCTCACCAACAAACCGTCTTGTATTTGGAACATTTTGGCATATTTCATCAACACTCTGAGGTCCTCTTTCCCTATGTAATCAGTATCCATCAGGGGAAAGTTCTCAGGGTCCTCAGTGTGTTGATAAACCTTACCAATTATTGGATCCCCTTTTTGAGCCATAATCAAATCAGCATCTGGGGTTTCCTTACTCCACTGTGCAGTTGAGAGTTTGTTGTGAGCATTTGTCCGGGACCTAGTGACCTGGATTTCCCCGAACAGGGACTTGATCTCAAGTAGATCCGCTTGATGGCTCTGGTTTTGGCCAGCTGATCAGCGAGGTCATTTCCAGTTTTGACTGGTCCCTCTACTTTAGAATGACCCTTGATCTTTTTCCAGTAGATGTTCATCCCATTCGAGGTGACCAGATCATCAATATTTTGGAATAATTTTCCATGTTTCAATGGTTTGTTATTAGCACATAGCATGCCTCTGGTTTTCCAGTTAACCAGGTGCTCCACGAACCCGTTCCGTACATAATCCGAATCAGTGATTATGACCAGTTTGTGGAGTTGGACAGCAGTGAGGATGGCTTGATGCACAGCCATCAACTCTCCCACTTGACTACTTCGGGGACCTATTTTGTACCCAGGGGAGGGTTCTGGGGCATCATTCACCCATGCATTCCCACCGCCGGCAACAAGAATTTTTTCCACGTTGTTGTCAACATGGTAGGAGCATCCATCCACATAGACAGTGGGCATTCCCTCACACTGGTCTTCTTCATAGACTTTGTGTGGGGAATTAAGGTATTCCTCCATGGTGTCCTTGATTTTAAGACTTTCGTCCTCGAGACAGTTTTCTCTGGCACAATCATGCAAGTCAGCCAGACCTTGCGCGAAGGGACTCTTCTTGTTTTGGCCATATCTGACCTCCACAGGAAATCCTTGCATTGACAGAATCTAGGAAGTAATTCGGATTTTTCCGGCCCGGATTCTGTCACTTTGGAGATATTGCAGAGGCTATTGTGAAGTCTCCACTATGATGTATTCCCCCTGGATAAGCGGGTGGTAATTCTTCAATGCCCACACCGTTGCCAGGAGTGCCTTCTCACAATCGTTGAATTGTTCCTCCACAGAGGATAAAGTGTTACTCGCGTAGGAGATTACTTTATTGACCTTGTCATGCTTTTGATATAATACTGTAGTCAAGCATGTATTTGAGAACCCTGTCTCTAAGGAGAACTCCTTGTTTTTCAAATGGTAAGCTAGGTAAGGCGCTTGTGAGAGGCTTCTTTTTAGTTTTATCACTGCCTCGGCTTGTTCTGGACCGCACTCCCACTTGACCCCCCTTCAAAAGATGGATCAGGGGTCTTGTGATCTCTGCGTAGTCCTCGATGAACTTCATGCTGTAATTAGTTAGTCCAAGGAGGCTCCTTAGTTCCTGCAGAGTTGTGGGGTCTTTTAATTTCTGAAGTGCTTCCACTTTCTTTTCCTGGGGACAGAGACCCTGAGGAGTAATCTCATGCCCCAAGAAATTGACACAGGTTCTGCACCACTGTGCCTTTTGAAAGGAGAGTTTTGCTCCGGCAGCCCTCAACTGTGTCAGAACATAACAGATCTGCGCTATGTGTTCCTCCACAGTTGAGCTTTTGACTAAAACATCATCTACATAGGCCAGGTTACCCCTCTCACCGAGGTCGGGCATGGCCTTGTGTAGAAAAATGTTAAATTCATTGCCAGAGTTGATGTATCTGAAGGTAGTCTGGGTCCATGTGTACTGCTGCCCCTCGAAGGTGAAAGCCAGCTTGTATTGGTTCTCCCTAGTGACAGGTACAGTGCAGTACCCATTGGTCAGGTCGATGGCAGTAAACAACTGTGACCCTTGGATCTGGGCCAGCCCTTGATCAATGTAGGGAAGAGGCCATCAGGAAGTATAGACCTGTTTGTTGAGCTCCCGAAGGTCAGCGCAGAGTCTCCACTGCCCGTTTGGCTTCAAAATCCGCAGAACCGGATTATTGAAGGTGCTGTGGACTGGACAAATTATCCCACGGGACTCAAGGTTCTTAATTATTTCCGTAAGGGACTCCATTAATGTGAGAGGCAAGCGATATTGCTTCACAAACACTGGAGTCATGCCAGGGTCCGTGGGAATTGTTGTTGTGTGCATGTCGGTGTGACCACAGTCATATGAGTCCACTGCAAAGAGATCTTGGAAATCTAAGAAAACTTGTTTCAATTGTTGCCTTTGCTCAAGAGTCTCACAGACATCAGCTAGGTGGACTTTCTCTTCAACCATCTGCATGAAGCCTGGAAAGACTTCCAGTTTTGCTATCTCAACAGGTCACATCTTCCTAACCATAAGGGCAGGAAGTGTACACCAGGAAATTCCTCCCCTGCCGGGTGAATATCCTGTCTGGTGTTGTGTCATCGTTGCTATCACTGTCAAAACAGTCCTTGACCTAAATCTATGGAAAAATGTCAGTCATCAACCACCATTCCAATAATGGTGCCTGCGGCAAGAGTGAAGTGGGAGAATGGAAGACCAGGCTCCCGCCATTCCCCCCTCGCGCTTGGCCTAGAGGATCACGGCCTAGACACCCGCCACGAGAGGAGTTTGCCTATCTACCAGACGACCAAATACCCTGGTACAGGAACATATGGATGTGCCCATCTACCTGCCCAGCAGCCCGCCCTGTCCATGCCGACACCTGTGGCACGGATCAACTCGACTAAACCTACACGTCGTTAGAGATGCTATGACGACCTAGCCAACGGTCAGCACTCCTGTGCAAATATACACACTGGACACTCCCACACCAATCCACACGAAGAATATACTCAGTGCTATGACGTAGGCGACAGACATACTCACGGACGTGCATCTTTATTATTTTCCACATAGGCTCTCAAAATGCAGAAACTCAAGACGCATCATGAACTTATCTAAAAAGGCTTGCTCACGCTTCTTCTAAGAGCCATGTACCATAATGAAGAATATAACGGGGACACGATACTGAGGATAAAGCAATATGATACCGTAACCTAAATCGCTCTGCATCAAACGGTTCCACCTATGCACCAGGCCCAAGTAGGCCGCAGGCAAAAGCTTCCATGAACATTGAATGAGCAAGAACTGGGTTGCTGACCCTGCAAAATGAGCCCGGCAAAAGCACAACGCCAAGGGCACGATGTTGCAATCTCGCACGCTGCAAGCCAACGCCAAGGTCGCACCTGCAAGATAAACCAGGCACACAGTAGGAAAAACAATATTAATTATGTTGAATTTTGCCTCAAACACGGTCCCACCTCACGTGACAAAGCCAAACCTGACAAAATGCCAAGCCCAGGAGGAAGGAGACGCCTGAATCCCACGTTTCAAGACACATGCAGATACAATTAAAAGACTCATTGGACATCTGCAGCAGTGGGAGTAGTCGACCTCCCAACATATGAATAAATCCTCACATTTTTTACACCTACCCATATTAAAACATTGTTGCAAATGAAAGATGCACCTCGAGCTGGGAACAGCGATAGTCCCAGACTGGGAGGCTCGCGAGCGGACCAATCAGAACATGGGGCTCTTATCACTGACGCCATTAACATTGACCAATCCTCAGAGGTCTTCATGTAACAATTTTCATGTATCAAATTGAAGGGACAGCCCAGGTATACCACCTGACTAACCCTCAGCCACTGACACCGTTCTCTATATGTGCGCTATACTAACCCTACCACTCGAGTAACCAATCCAGATGGAAATAGGTTTTTTACTAAACTTTGTAAGATGACGCAAGTAGCGCGTCATACTAAGGTAAAAAGGGCCTGCGTGCCCCACGATTGTGTGTGTGTCAGGACGGACACGTACGCTCCTTGACCCATCCCTGCCGTTTTGTCTAATAAACAGCAGAGTCACCTTGCTTCTTGCGTGTGTCTCATACTCTATCTCTTTTGGGATATACGGGAGGCGTTGGGGCCTCCCTGCCCGGAGGTCTGCGGACGGTCCGGCCGACCCCGGCAGAATTTCCCCCCGACAAGAGTGATACTCTTTAAGTCGCTGTTATCCACCTCTATTGGAATAGTGTCACGTTCTATATTGACTAATGGTGTTGGGTTTACCCCCAACCCTTGCTGTTGGAAATCAGCATTAAGATGGAAATAGGTGTCAGGGATTTTCAGTTTCTGTCCTCTTTTAGCTTTCACTTCCAGTGAGAATTGTCGGGTCCTTTCTGGGATGGTGGCTTCCTCTCCAATCTGAATTTCAACTGCATAAGGCAGCAGCTGAGCTGACCTAAATGCTTTCTCTGGATCATCAAAGACCATGGAATTAACCGCTAATCGGGACCAAGCTTTGAAGTTTATTAGGTCCAAACTAATGGAAAAGCGATTGAGAATGTCACTGCCAAAGTAAAATGCAGCAGGGACTTCTCGCACGACCCAACAATTATGGACTATGCTCTTGTTGCCTATGGAAATTTTGAGCATACACCTGCTAGGCAGGAGATGTTTGGAATTGGGCGTTTCCAGGTCCATTTCCCATTTGTCTATCAGTTTGAATGTGGGAATAGCTGGATCTTTTGGGAGTTTGCGGAACATGGCTTCGCTGATGAAGCTCTTACTGTTGTTCACACACACTCGGGCGAGAACAGTCCTTCCCTTCATTTATCTGAATAGGGATGAACAACTGCTCTCCAATTTTCTGAATATCAACCAGTCTTTGAGCTGATTCTTCATCTTTCTGGACTATAGGAGTGGGATTTTCTGATTGTGAATTTGTAAAGAATTTCAGAGTGTTTCCTTCCAGTGTGGAATGGAACCTTTGACTGGAAGGAAGGTTGATTTTCAGAAATAGAGAGGACCCGTCATCACCAGTCTGTTGCCCTACTGCTATTACTGTCACGTCTGGGATTTGGTTGTTCTGGAAGTGAAATTCTATTTGGTCAGGTTTTTGTTCAACAATGTGGCATGTGCCGTTTAAACTAACATGGTTGACACTCTGTTTCAATTTTATTGGTCGGCTAGTCTGGGTCCAGAGGACCTTTTTTACACAATCTATGAGGGGTGACAACCTTTGCAGGATGTCATTCCCTAGTAAACAAGGTGTGCCCTCTGGAGTCACAACTATGACCGGGTGCTTCACCTTGTGTCGCCCAATTTTAATGTTCAAATCCGCAGCCCCCTCAACGGGAATTTCCTTCCCATCGAAGTTCTGAAGTTGTCCAGGAAGAGGGTGTGAGAGGAATTTGGTAATTCTCCCCCCTTCCTGAATTCAGTTTATCAAAGGCCCTTTTTCACAGAAGCGTAGCTTGGGATCCAGTGTCCACCAGTGCCAAAATTGTACACTACCCCTGTATTCGGACCGGGACATAGAATCTTCCCTCCTTCTCCTCAAGGGGGCAAAGATAATGTATATTTTTGGACAACTGGTGGGTTAGTTTCTTGGTTTTGGACACTGACAGGAAGGTGATTTGGGCAGGATCCTGTTTGGAATCTTGGGAATCTGAAAGAAAAAGGTGACAGTTAGATATGGGGGAAGTTTTGTGTTCCCCTGGCTCTGGTTCTGGGCCGCCCCTCCCTTTTTGGAGGCAGTCACCAGGATGGGTTTGAACCAGGGTATTTTGTTGCTGATGATTCTGGGGTTCGATGATGGGCGGTGCTAACTCAGTCACCACATCTACCCAGTGTGGATTTGGATCCTTTGGGACCCATTTTTCTTTGGGAGAAGTTCCCCCATCTCTGAAGAAGAAGATAATTTTCCCAGGATCCTCTGAGGATCCCTCTGCTTCAAACTGGAAGATTTGTACCTCCTCCTCAAAATGGGTCTTTTTGGGCTCTTTATTCCTCCTACCCCCCTCTGCTCCTTGGGTGGCAGACTTTCAGGGGCAGGAGATTTTGGTTCCGGTACCTGGGTTTCCAGGGGCTTTTGACAAGTGGCGAAAGGAAGCTTCCTCCAATGCTTTACACCCCCCTTCCCCTTGTGCCTCCTCCCTGGGAACCGGTGGGTTGTCAGGGTTCTTCCCCCATCATTGCTCTGGAGCACCAAGTCCTGGGTTGGAGGCATTCTGCGCTGCCATGCTCATCTGAGGGTTCTGTTGAGCCCGCAAAATGTGACCCAGATCCTGTGCCATGTTTTGGACCTGGCTCTCTAGTTGGGACACCCACTCTCGCTGGTACGGGGTCCTCATGTCTCCCCTGGGCTGATCCCGGGAAGGGTAGCTATGCCTTATCCCAAAATACCCTGGGTTAGGAAAATGTGGGTACCCCTCCACCCTTGGCCTCCCCTCTCCCAGATTGGGTTGTCTGGGCTTGGGAAAGTGGGGAAAGAAGGATGGATTGTTTTGGGGGTTAAAGTTTGGCGGGTACCTTGGGAAGAAATTCTGTCGAGTATTTGGGGGATTACTTAAGCTTAAGACTTACTTTGCTGAAATATCCAACGCACTAGTTCCAGAGGCAACAAGTAAATACGTTGAGTTCAAACCCAAGAGCACCTTCTGTGCACCCGTGCACGTACCAGCTATAGACATTTTTGAAAAGATGGTCATGAAAGATGTATCACAAATTCAGTTTAAAAATTCTAAGAGATATAATTTGAACAGAGGGGAACTTTCTCAGATTAAAAATCTGTTTTCAGATGATTCCATTACTATTAGACCAGCGGATAAGGGTGGCGCGATTGTTATACAAGACACCGAGGATTACCACACCGAATGTTTAAGGCAATTGGCTGATTGTAACACTTATAAGGAGTTAACACACAATCCTACAATGGAGATCAAGAAGGAGTTAGAATCACTTCTTGATGAAGCATTAGAAAACCATTGGATTACAGAAAAAAAACAAAGTCATATCTTTTTACAATATTTCCCAAAATGCCACACCTATACATCCTTCCCAAAATACACACAAGGATGGAGAAACCATCAGGAAGACCAATAGTGGCAGCAACTGAGAGTATACTTCAACCACTAGGGACGTACATTGATTACTTCTTGCAACCCATTGTACAAAAAACATCTACCTTTGTTAAGGACACCACACACTTTTTACAAATTTTGAATCAAATCGTACAGGAGGAACATGATATTTTGTTCACTATAGACGTAGTAAGCCTCTACACAAGTATACCTCACGAACAAGGTCAAGAGGCAGTAGAAACCATCCTATTACAAACTGGAGAGATTGGAGCAAATAAGGAGTTTCTAATGATCCTACTGAAATTTATCGCCACACACTCTATTTTCGAGTACGGTCAGAAGTATTACAAACAAATATCCGGGACAGCGATGGGAGCTACCATGGCACCCGCGTACGCCAACAGCTTTATGTACATTTTTGAAAGTAAATATATCCTGGAAAATGCCAGATGGAAGCCTCACTTGAAAACATGGGTGAGGCACATTGATGACATCTTTGGAGTATGGTCTGGAGAAAGAGAAGAATTGGATGTGTTTTTGATATACCTGAATGGGATAGATGCACGGTTACAATTCACCCTAGAAGTTGGTGACCCTAATGTACATTATTTAGATGTGCAAACAGTAATCAATGGAAACAGGATAAATACCACACTGTATACAAAGCAACGGATCGAAACAACCTACTACACCGCATGAGCTTTCACCCGCCGAATCTGTTACGTAATTTACCATTTGGGCAGATGCTGATAATAAAGCGGATCGTTAGTGATACAGAAGACTGTGAAAGGCAATTGGAACTACTACAAGAAAGGTTGAAAGTAAGAGGTTATCCTCAAATTGATTTACAAACAGCAAGAGAAAAGACTAGTACACGGACAAGAGAACAACTGCTCACTAAAAGAACCAAACTAAAAAATCCAGATCTGGTGTTTATCACCACATATGCGATACAAAGCAATAAAATCAAAGATATTATCAGGAATAGATGGAGTATACTCACAAGCGATGCACGAACCAAGGATCTGTTTCCCCTACCACCAGTCTTCGCCTACATGAGAAGCAACAACCTATACAACATGTTGGTGAATACGAGAGACAAGAACTCTAATAGAAAACCAGACAAACATCCGGGCACTTATCCCTGCATGAGTTGCAGCAATTGCAATAATGTGATCAAAGGCAACTACATTACGCATCCCAAAACTGGAGCCAAAATTAAGCTTAGGTACCATGCTACTTGTTTATCAGAAAACGTAATATATACAATTAAGTGCCCATGCGGTATATATTATGTGGGAGACATCACGGAAAATAAGAGTGAGGATAAACGAACACAAGTCCTGCATTCGAAACAACAACTTGACTTCAGCAGTAGCAAGACATTTTAAAGAACAAGGGCACTCTGTGATGCAAATGAAATTTGCAGTACTAGAGCTACAATCCACCAGGAAGTGTGACAAGGATATGAAGAAATGGAGGGCTCAACAGGAAGCTTTTTGGATTGATAAACTGGATTCCCTAGCACCGGATGGAATTCATGAAGAGTTTGATTTGAGTTGTTTTTTGAAATTGTATCCATGACTAATTTTTCTTTCATTATGTACATTCATATGACAGATTATGCAGAACCGCATTCTACACAATAATGGAGTAGACCACGTGTCAAATATAGGGTATTTTGATTCCGTATATGCTTGAACCGAATTTACCAGATAAACTAAAGGTTTGAAGCAGGATTTGTGACATAAATTAACGTAAAAATTGTAGACATAGATATTGTTAACAGAAGTTGTTTAGAGAAATTAATCACAGTACCGGTCACTATATTCATGGTAATGACAAGTTGCATACTTGCATTTAAATTTAGAGCAACCTGTAATAGTGGAAAGGTAATCACTAGGCTGCTGTGCTCAATTGTTTTATTGACCGTTTAAGTGATCGAGTCCATTCCAACATGGCCGCCGAGTGTACCAGCGGTTCCTCCTTGTTCAACATGATCAAGTTACCATGGTAACTTTTAACAACAGAGCACGCAGAGGAACGCGCGCAACCGCGATTCTCTGTAAGTTTCGTGGCACTGTGATTTGACACAAGGGAAGCGAAGTACAACGCTCCGCGTTGTTCTGTAACGCTGAGCTATTAGACAGGCTAAAGATACTCGTTCTTATGTCTTTTATAGGATTTGTGATGAGCATGAGTCTACCACGTACGCACAGACTAGATTAAGCCGAGTGATTACACGACCAACGAAACAAACGCTGACATACAAGTTTACAGGGAAACCAGGTCAGATTCCATTTTCCTTGTGCTAGAACGGAGGATAAACACAGAGAGCGTTCTATGTAAAGAGCGATTGCTAACTCTTGATTTCCTTTCGTTTTGTTTTTTCTGATCTTGCTTATTGTTTCCAAACCGCTGGGCTGTCTTCACACACTTCCATTGGTAACCGTATGTACTTTTCTTTTTTACTTACATGCTGATATAATAATACACATGCGCATTTCTGAATTGTGCTCTTATATGTGAAATGTATGGGGTTCGTTGCAATCTGGTGCATAATGGATACACAACATTGGGTCTTAAATGGGGGTTCTCTTTAACTCTTTGGTGATTTTTCAACCTAAATGGGTGTTAGGCCCTGATGAAGGAATTTATTCCGAAATGCACTGGCCACCCGTATAGGCACCTGCAGGAACAAGAGACCTAAGATCTTGTGAGAGTTAAGAATAAAATACAGCCACACTTGAAAAGAGATTCTTTTTGTTTGTTTTTTGAAAGATTACGTATCTGAAGTTTAAAGACTCCACTTACTAGTGGCTATAGGAGTGCAGCCCGCACCGTTGGCTTCACGGCCAAGGTCATTGAACACATTGTCAGGGTTCTTTCCCCCATCATTGCTCTGGAGCACCAAGTCCTGGATTGGAGGCATTCTGCGCTGCCATGCTCATCTGAGGGTTCTGTTGAGCCCGCAAAATGTGACCCAGATCCTGTGCCATGTTTTGGACCTGGCTGTCTAGTTGGGACACCCACTCTGGCTGGTACAGGGTCCTCATGTCTCCCCTGGGCTGATCCCGGGAAGGGTAGCTATGCCTTATCCCAAAATACCCCAGGTTAGGAAAATGTGGGTACCCCTCCACCCTTGGCCTCCCCTCTCCCAGATTGGGTTGTCTGGGCTTGAGAAAGTGGGGAAAGAAGGATGGATTGTTTTGGGGGTTAAAGTTTGGCGGGTACCTTGGGAAGAAATTCTGTCGAGTATTTGGGGGATTACTGCCCTCCTGGGGGAAGTGAGGAGGGAAGTTCCCTGTGTTAGCTGCGGTCTGGTTGGATCCTCCCCTTGGGCTGGAGGATTCCACACATAACCCAGGATGGGTCTATTGCGCTTGTAGCGAGGGCTGATGTAGTCAGGGGAGTTAATGGTCCCATTGGTGGGGTTGCCTCCCTGGCTCCCTTTTTGGGATTGGCCCGAGGGCCCTCTGGGCTTGGGGTTGCTTTGATTCACTGCAGACAGGTTTTTAGGCCCCGATCTCCAAATCTAAAATGGGGGCAACCTTCACCTCCGCCACTTAGGCAGCAGCAGGGGTGTTGGTTGTTTTGGGGCTTTTTGGATTATTTTTGTTTTCCACAGGCTTTTGCACCTCATAAATGTGTGTGGCTTGTTCAATGACACAGTCCAGTGATCTTTTCTCGTGAAAGTCTCTCACTAGCTGGGTCATGATTTACTTGGGGAGAGCACGGAAGAAAGTATTTACAAACTCTTTGCTGTCAGTGCGCATCCTCCTAGTAGTCTGTGCAAAGGCAAGCTTCAATTCTTGAACAAATTCTTGTGGGGCCTGATCTTCCCCACATTGCAAGTTATAGGCTGCCTTGCGAGCCTCCTGAGGATTCCTGTGCACAGAAAAGTGTTTCAAGATGGCCGCCCTATAGGTGGACCATCTTGAATGATTCTGGTCCTCCAGCCCTGCAAAGAAGCTGGAGTACTCGGGAGAGAAGATCCATTTCACATATTGAATACAGCTTTGGCTGTCCTTCAAATGGAAAGTTCCCATCATTTGTTCAAAGAGCCCAAGGTGCTCCCAAACTGAATATTTTGTTTTCTTATGATAGGGCATGATGACGCTCCTAATGGCCTTTATTTGTTTTAGGGGATCCTTGAGCAAGACTCTCTTGACCTTGTTGGCTTTTTTGGTTCGGGTAACCCTGGTCAACTCATCCTCTGACTCAGAGGCACTGCTACCAGAGGTGCCTGTCTGGTCTTCTAGGCTCTCCCGGATTCTGCGAGCTTGGGAATGGCTGTCAGAATGTGGGGGCCTAGTTTCTTGAGTCTTGTGGTGCTCAGAGGAGTCTTCTGATTCCTCCTTGCTCCCAGGATTTTCTGAATACCCCCCCACTGTCCTAGCTGGGCAATTTTACAGCACTTGGGAACCCATACCCAGATGCCCGCCTATCCATTCCTGGGAGATGCTGATCTATGAGCCCCATATTCCTCATTGGATTGAAGTCTGCAATCCCTGTGGCCCTTGGCTCATGTGCGCCAGTGGACATGGGGGTAGCAGAGTCCATGGGGTTGAAGAGATGAAAGCCTCTGGTACTAGGGTTCGTGGGGTTATGCTCAGGTGTTTCCCTTTCCCAGCAGACTTCATCTCTCTCAGCCCCTGCTCCCTGTTGCCATGGAAGAATCTGACCTTTCTGTTCCTCTATCAAGGCCTTGCTAGTCTCTATCAATTGTTCTTGCATAGCTGCCTGTCTGTGGAGCCTTTCATTTTTCTCACAGAGAGCCTCATGGTCTCTCTGTGCTTCCTGTATCATTTTAGAGGTCTAGGCTAATTTTTGCTGCAGGGGGATTACCTCCTGAGTCCTGTCCTTACTGGCCTGGTCACTTTTTGCCAGAGCATCTTTCATCCTCCTGGAGTGCTCTAACAGTTTTGTGTAATATTTTTGGAGCTCACCCAGTCCCTGGAGAGCCAGGTGATTTTCCTCCATCTTATCTTTTAAATAATTGACCTCCTGGCCTAAGGTGTCCCTTTCCTGAATAGGAGTACCCCTCTGTGCAGCCAGGTTGCCCCTTTGCTTTTGGAGTGCATCAACTTTCTGGCGCTCCTCATCGAATTCTGACTGGGGGTCAAGGTCTTTCAAGATTAATTTATTAGTCACTTCTTTTTCTTGGTCTAGGTGGTTTTGTAGGGTGACTAGCTGCTCTGTGCATGCTCTGCTAAAATGTATTTGCTGTTCCAGATTTTTCTGGCTCTGTAGTAGAGAGTCCAAGTTTTCTTGGCACTCCTTCTGCAGGGCCAGCACTTTGGTATCCTGCTCTACCTTCTCCTGCTGCAGGATATCCATATCTTCTTTTATTTTTATCAGGTACTGCCTGATTTAATGTTCTGATTCATGGCTCTTTTGTAGCCTTTGCTCTGCAGAGTCCAGATCAGTTTGGGCTTTTTGTAATGATTGTAGTTGCTTGTTTGCCAGATCTAGGTTCTCGGCATATTTGTCCTGTTTTACTCTAATGTGGAGGCACAGATATTTTGGCAATCTTACTTTGCTCTTCTTTTACCTTAAGGGCCATATACTTAACACTCAGTGCCATATGTAAAGGACCCTGATCCTGCCATATATTTAATCCTGTTGCAGTGGCGTGTTCCTTAATTCCCTGCAACCCAACATTCTGATCCTGTTCTGTCCATTCACCCCCGACAAATAATTTGTGCAGCAGGTGTTCTTTTGCCATATTGATTTCTACCAAGGTCGCCATTCCGGAAATATTAATTTCCTTTCTAACTGCCAGGAGTTTATTTTATTTTTGCAAAACAGACTAATTCCTTAGAGTGTTCCTAATCAAGGGTGCTTTTCACAGTGTAACACAGTGTGGTAGCCCGACAGGGTTTATGTACCCCGCGTTAGTTAGCACACTGTATTAAGCTGTCACAAGTGGTATGTCTAATTCAGAAATCCCGGACGAGCCCCTAATCTAGTAAGTGATTTCAACCCGGCACTTCGCCTAAGTCAATACCTAGCGTGTGATGCACAGCTGAAACCCTTAATTAATTATTTGTGTCTATAAGTTCTTTTATTTCTGAATGATGTACCACTTATATCACGCCCCTCTCTTTTTAACGCCCCCAGTCACACTAAACCAGGAATCAGGCTGGTTTGCAAAGTTAAAATTATTTATTATGTATCGCACAATATATATATCACACTATTTTTGATGGTTAAACAATGATCACCAATGGGGTGAGGTTAAACTAAACAATCTCTTTAATCACAAAGAGTAATGATGGGAAAAATAATGCAGCATAGAAATAATACTTTTGTGTGTGTTCAATCAAATGGCAATGTGGTTAATATTTCCCCCTGCACGCTCCTCAATCCCCCATTATACAATATAAGAAATAGAAGGAGAGAGAACAGGTTTCAGGAATGCAGAATTCAAGCAAATATATCAACCCCAATTTCCCCCAGCAAACACAGAGCGAGAAAAAGGAATGATTGCAAACTTGTTAAAATGGTTTTAAAGTTGGCTTGAATGGAATGGTAAAAACACTAAAAATGGTCTTAATCACTAACATTGTTGGAATACTACTGGGAGCCACTTTGTATGGGTTCAGACAAACAATAGCAATGAGTAGAGTAACAAGCAAGTAGAAAACTTAATTTTGAGGTCGGGTGCAATGTACAGCTATTTCACACGTTATAGATTTGAGCCAAACGAAAAATTCACGCAAACTTTACCGCACACGGTGAGCACGATTACGGAAATCTATATTGATGCGGTTTTGGGTTCATTGGAAAGCTTAGGATGTTAGCTTCAAGTAGACACATTTGTTTCTAGCATAAACGGTGAAGATGTTATGGAGGTTAGTGTGGAGGTCGTTTTTTTCAGATAGAGGCAAAAAAGCAAAACAAGAATGTGTGTTTAAAATTGAAAGAAAGGTTTTCTTTAACCTAGGGGTAGACTATAAAGATGCAAACTACACGACAGCACAGCCACCATACCAGGACATCACCAGATGGTTTTTGCCCACCGAGACGCTTTCATTTCTTCATATAAAATATATCAGCGCAAAGATGATTTTAACAATATTATTACAGAAGGACTATAGGATAAGAGAGAGAGAGTTCAGGCAAGACAAAAAGGATTTCTAACAATACAGTTCTGGATAGAGATAGATTTGATCTGGATAGAGATGAATATAGATAGTACATAGGCTAGGGACCATCCTGTACTATGGATACTCACTACCAATGTTTTGAATGGATCCGTCAGAGATCTGGTCAGGGATACTTTCTGGGACAGACTGCTGGGTACACCGGACTGGTCGGGTCAACGATCAGCAAGGTGCTCTGGGTGGGACTGGACTGGATCTCTGGATTCTGGCAATAATTCTTAGCAGGAAAGCAGCTACAGCACAGCCAGGCTGTTCTTTGGTTCCCCTTGGATGTCTGGGGTAAAATATGGTTTCTGGATTTTTAAAGGCCAAGCTGAGAATGGTTCAGCTTTGGAAATGGCCTTTCTGCTTTCAGAGTTTCTGGATTCTGGAGTCTGGAATATGGATTTCTCTTGCAAAGTGCTCTGCCAGCAATCGATTGGTGGGTGAATGTGTGTGTGTGTTTGTGAGCCCTCAGCTGTCTCTATTTATGTATTTACTAAAGGGGTGGGTATGCTGAATTATCCCAAGCACACCCCCTAGGTATTCTATTGGCTAGGATCTTTCCTCTCCCTTGATTGGAGAAGAAACAGAGTGTCATCATGACAATGTGGTTTATGAGGCAGGAAAACCCTCCCCTTTGTTTTTGCACATGAAATCTACTTTTCATATAATACATATTTACAATTTTACAAATTTGAGAGCAACAGCATATCTAGATCACATATTTTGTGGTGCAAGTATTCATCCAAGCCCCGTCTCTGTGGGATCTTGGGTCTGGATTTGACCATTTTTTACACTTTTTGTCCGGGATACAATATCTATTTTGACCAAACTTGGTACACATGTGCGCATTGCAAAGGGGCATACGTGTGTGAAGTTTCATATTTCTGACATCAATGCATTTGCTATAAAACCACAATTTCTAAAAATATGTCCCAGAACATAGCACAGAGTTCTGGCACCTCTTGAAATGTGCACCCAAAATTTAGATTCAGAAGTCCGGGGTTTCTAAATTTTGAACAATTGTCCTCAAGAAATTATCAGTCTTATTAGAAATCTGATTTTTGTCTATTTGTGAATCAACAAAATGGTCTATCCCCACCTCCAAAGGTTTCTTGTAGCTCAAGAGCAATCCCTGCCTTCTTCCTTCTGGCAGAGAGCACTGTTGACACCTTAATCTGCATATCCTTTCAGCCCAGGGAGGTCCTTTGCCTCTCCCAGGAGCAGCAGTCAAAATCTCCTCCCCTCTTCATCAACGCTTGATTGTGATTTCCTGGCCTTTTGGTGGGAAGCAGAAGGGAGGAGTCTTTCCCAGTGGGGGAAGCTTATTTGTAGTTTTGGCTGAATCAGGCTTACTTTAAAAGTAAATTTGTTACATTTTGTTGAAAATAAACTTACAATTTTAAAACAAACATCTAGGACACTGATTCTAGGCTCTAAATCATGGAGTTTAAATAGTGACAACCTAGTTTGCTCTTGATAACAATTCACTTATATTTGAGACATTAGATCTTGATGGAACAACTTTTTTAGTTCTAAAACAGGCTTTTGAAACAGTCACAGGCGGCTGCTGGTACTGCGTCCAGATTTTGACAGCTTTCCCAGGCAGGCAAACTGACTGTGGATGTTCTTATGACCAATTTAACTTTCCTGGATATTGCAAATGCACAATAATTCCTTGTATTCCATAGCATGGACACCCAACAAGAGGGTTGGATGTTTGCGGGTGTTTGGGACCAGCATTCTGTAATTTGTTAGTAACCAAGAAAAGATTTAAAAGCAGATTTCGGATTTCTTTCAATAAAGCACTGCTTTCCATCTGTGCTCCATTTGTACATGTTGGACAGCCCAATAACATGTTTCAGAAGTGTGGTCTCCATTTCACCATTGACAACATGCATGGTAGATTTGGCAGCCATCTTTTTGTGCGTGGTGGAGCGCAACTTCCTTAGGTTTTGGCGCACGTGGGATTTTCAAGGCCATTTTGTTTATTCTGGTGCCACCAGCACACAGTGATGCCGCAGGGCAGAGCCTAGTGGGTCAGAACATCCCACATTTTATTTTATTTTATCTGCCCCAATGAAGGAAAAAAGGCAAAAGTCAAACAGCTACATTTTGGTTTGCCTCGCATAATCTGCAGACCGGTTTAGCTATTATGGGCTGAATCGCTGGGTACCTACTTCTGAATCCCTGGATCATCTTCTAGGTGCACGGACACATTTCACTTGTTTATTGGAGGTGCAATATTTTTGGCGAGGTCCTCCTTGTAGCCCACAGATTATTTGGGTGGTTCAATAAACTCTGCAATAAAAACATTTTTAAATTGGGAATATGTTACCCTCTTGTTTTTACCTCAACATTTATGAGGCAGTGGAAATGATTGGCACAGAGGTGAGGATTATGCCTCTAAAGTAAAATAAAAATGTTCTTTCAGCCATTGTGCTATGTGAGCCACAGACCACTAGTAGGCCGCAGTCCACCACTAGTTTCACAGTCTACAGACACGTTTTAGTCCCAGGACGTAACCTGTGCACCGCATCGCCATGGGCCTGCTGGACACAGCAGGCGGTGTGCAGTAAACTAGAAGGGTCAGTGTAGACAATGAGCCTGACACTCAAGTCAAAGTAAATGGCCATGTCAAGTGTACACTATGGGTTGTTTTGTGGTTGCCTGGACGGACACATGAATGCTCTTGTGCCAAAGTGTGATACGGCCAAAGATCTCTAGGCCCTGCACCAGTCACTAGGCATGGGCACATACTTCCCAACATGACCCATTCCAATCTGTGTCTGAGGTATGGCTTAAGGCTTTCCCAAATGAAGTCCCAGTAGGCGAGGCCTTAGGCCATGCCCTTTGTGTAATATAGATGCAATACTGCCTATATATTGTTAAACACAAATAATACAATACATGAACAATCTTTAGCTAAATGGATAATATGGTTAGGGGTTTCCAAAAACACAAATTACAATTCAATTAAACACATGCTTAAAAGGATGTTGTGGTTTCAGTGCACACACAAAAAAAAAAAAAAAACTTTTGCAGCTATGGTTTCTACAACAACCAGCACTCTTTCACCATCATCATAAAACAACCAAAACACATACCATCTGAACCCGATTGTACCAGTTTTCTGGTACTGCACAACGTCAACAGAGCTTTTTAATGATGGCTATATTATGACATGCATTGAACACCGGCTCTTAACTGTCCTAGATGGTGTCAAACAGTATGCTATCTACTAAGGCACCAGAGTGGGTCGGGAAGCACACTCACAAAATAGGTTAATTACACATTTACACATGCAAGTTCTGTCTGGTGTTTGATAGTGAGTGAGGGTGCACTGCTGTACTGCACATGAGGAATCTAAGGTCTTGCTTTGTTCTGTACACTAACATTCTCTTTCACTTTTTCTTACTGTACCTTCAAATAACCATGTGAGATCATTACTAACTTTTTCAGGGTGATGATGAAATAAGTATATCACAGATGGAATCTTAGTAGCCCTCAATCAATGGGTTTACGCAAAACAAGAAATGAGTTATATTCTGTGCTAAGTGAGCTCTGCGTTAAAAATGGTGCAGTAAAATGTAAGTGGAAGTAAAAAGTCACTACATAAGAGCCACTAACCAGACTAATTTCAACAATGAGATCACAGAGTAAGACTCTAGGCTGACAGATCTTTACACTGGGTCTGAGAATAAGACATTGAGGAAAAACAGAGAGCAGGTAGAGGAAGAAGCTGAAAACACTATGGCAAACCTAAAGTGAGGAGGAGTTGTGCATAGGTGTTGGAAGAGGATAATGATTCTTGGAGATGATCCAAAATGGGAGCAAGTAGTAATGAGACAACTAAGAATGGAAAACTATGACAAGGAAAGAATAAGGATGCATGAGGAACATAAGTGAAGGAAGGAGGGGATGATGCAGAAGCGGGATATTCTATAGGAATAGGCCGCTCCCACCCCCAAACAAACCTTAATCATTTCTTGCATGATTAGTAATTAAATACATCACACAACGCAAGTCTAACAAGAACTTTGAAACAAAGTGCAATACCGCAGACTGAGGCTAAGAAAACATTGTGTAAAGTATACAACTCTTCACAACTATAATAAAGATGATAGTCAGTCTAGCACCCAGTGCAAAGCTGACAACTGTGGTAGAGGACCGATATTACTTGGTGCACAACAAGGTGTAAAATCACACACACACTTGAAGTCTAACAAAGACTGCAGGAGAATGCTAAACAATGTTACACGCTGGGAAAAAAAAGTCCAAATCCGAGCACAAGACAAACAAAGAATGGGAGAAAGGAGTTCTATCACATGTCACGTGCTGGGAACAAATAAAATACCTAGCGCAAGTTGAGCAAAGATTAAAAGCAGATACTTAGATAATTTATTGCATATTGAGAAAGGATGCCTCATGGCAAGTTCATGTCTTGAATAATTGAGAGCAAAGGAGCAGCGTCTGTTGCAAAATCATTTGTTCCATGCTTGGAAACAGGACTCACTCCCAGCCCAAGTCTATGAAAAGCTCAATGTGAAAGTGAATCATTGTTTGCATAATCCTTTGTTGAACTTTTTCCAAATACGTTCTAACATCAGCCCTACTCTATGAATAACTGAGAGAAGTTGGATTGTTTTTGACATGCTGAGAAACCATGTATCAATCCATTCAAATTATATAAACGACTAAGAGAAAGAAATACCATTGGTTCTAATCCCTGATAAGACAGGGAGAGAAACTGGATCTTTTTTTCAATGTATGAAAGGCCAAGAGAGAATAATTTGTCACAAGTCAATTAATTACTCAGAGGGAAGTAAGTGCAATCAATTATTTAACAATACAGAGTGAGAGTTGTATGTAGAGACTGAGGAAAAAACAGAATGTGTTGTTGCAAATCTTTGATAAAAGTGAATAATTAGTCCAAGTTTATGAAGTAAAAGGACATTAGCTAATTATTTTATTTCAAATAGATGAATTTGGGGAGACAATATTAATTCTTTGTTAAACATGCCAAACATCTACTTGAGGCTTGCTACAACCACGATAGTGAAATTAAACTAATTGCCACACTCTGGGGAAACGATGTCCAATGCTCCAGTCCACTTTCAGGCAAGTGTGACAGAGGATGAAAGAAGTATTTTTTTTCTCTCATGGAAGACTAACCCATCCAAAAGAATAGTGAATGGAAGAGCTATTAAGGTGCGAGTGGCCTCTTTGTTCTGAAATAAACAGTCTGAAGAATCCAAGTTCATCATTAATAACAGTCAATTCTCTTTTACCTTACCCAATGAATTATGTTATTTGGGTTTGTAGGACATTGTCACAGTGTGTAGTGGGTTATTTTTGCTATCTTTGGGTCATTGCCCATGACACGGGCTTATCAAACATATTGCACCTACTATATGCGATGGGGTTCATTTTGAAACATGGTATGTAATCATGGAAAACAGCAGGGTGGATTTACCGTCCATATACGACCAAGCTGTATGACCGTTACTTCCATTTGGTTTGGCAATATTACCAACAGATTACAAATGATTGCAGCAGTGTCAGTCCCCATTTTGTTTCAGTCCATAGGACTCTATGGGCCTCATTACGACCCTGGCGCTAAGGGGTCTGCGCCAGCGTTAGCTGCGCGGACCCCTTACCGCCAACTACGAGTTCCTGGAGCGCCATGGTCATTTTTCCGCCCGCTTTTTGCGGGCGGAAAAATCCATGGCGCTCTGGGACCTTGGTGTTAATTACGCCACCGTATTTTACGGTGGCGTAATTAACTCCTTCCCCACTCCCATTGAGCCCTATGGGGCCGAAATGGGAATGGGGAAGGGTAAATGGGTCAATGGGGACTTACCGCCCCGCCGACCTCGGAATGGGGCGGTAAGTCCGCCATCCGCCATGGCGTAAAGGGACTTTGCGCCATGGCCGGAAAGTCCGTCGATGGCGGAAAAAATCCGCCAGGGTCGTAATGAGGGCCTATGTCTTTTTTTTTTTGGTGGAATTATTCTGGTGGTAATGCTGCTGTGGAAATGCCGCAGAAATTTGTCAGAAAGCTGGCGGATCTACCTGCAGCTCATTTGGACTGAGAGGAGATTGCAGCATGAGTGGGGGAAAACTGCATTTCATATGCACTGTTTTTGTGTAGTGGTTATTTAGAGTACAGTAATAGGGTATGGGGGATGTCCTTATCTCTAATTGATGATATGTGATGAGAATAAGGGTAAAGGGTGGTTGTGTACCAAACACTGGGACACTACATGGAAGGAATTCACAGGCATGCTCTGTACCAATGAAACACCGATCACACTTACATAGTTCAAGAAGGTGGTGTTGCAGAAGAGAAGATGCCGGTCTATAAAACGTCAGGTGAAAAATACCACGTAAATCCATGTTTGGGGTGTCTCCAAGCATGGCCCAGGACACAGTAATCATTGAAGGACAACTGTTAGCAGGCTTTTTTAGTGAGAACATTGTCTGTGTAGATTTGAAAAAAAAGGAATGTTCTGCATGATATCCAAGTCCCCTTCATAACAACAGAAAATGGCCCAACACGCTTTTCAGCTGGGAACATCATGAATATACAGGGCCTGAGTTAGGTCAGCACCTGCCTGTGTTGCCGGATCCTCATATGAAAAAAACTATTCTGATTACAGGTCAGGAGTTGTTTTAAGTGTCTGGATTTCCAAACAAACCTCTAAGCATGGCTGTGCTGCTGAGTTGCCTTAAATAGTTTTGTTTTGGTGTGCATTTCAAAGGCACCAGTTCAGTGTTCGGTAACGCTCTCGTCACTGCGACGACCGACATCTCGTCTAGACGGATTTCATACACCTGTTTCAAGTCTTTTGCATCAACCATTGCCTTCGATTGTCTGAAATTATTGAAGACACCAATATGCACTCAAAGGATATTTTGACCGCTACACTGAAAATTTTGCAGTCTATATGGATGCATTACCGACATTGAGATATGGTTTGGTCTAGGCTCCCAGATTCCATTAAGTGGAGGGAGAGTAGGGAAATAAATCCACTGCACTGGAAGCTATGTTCTGGTCACCTATTAGTCTTTATGAGCATTGTGTTGAAACCACCACATGCCTGACCGTTTGGGTTAATTTAATTGACGTTCTGCCCCTGAAGAAGTTCCTAAAGAAATCCTTAGTGTTCACAGGAAAAAAACATGTTGGGTTTTACTACAGCACGAGGCCAAGTGTTGTGATGGACAGAGAGTTTATATCATATGTAATATAGGCACTGTCGTTGTTACATACATCTCAAGAACTCTGCACTGCGTTAAAATATTTGTGTTTTTTAACCAATTGTATGCTCTTGAATAGCAAAAAAAGTTTAATACTTAATGCATGTTTGCACTTTATAGAGTGCAGAAAGATTCTGAAGTGTATTTGCACTTGTAATCACCAATGTGGTGATAGGCACGGGACACTTTAATAAGCACTTGTCACTGTTTGGGATTGATTTTATGATAATGTTTTTAACGTGTATGTTTTATGTATTAAAGATATCATGTTTTAGTGTCATGTTTACAAAGTCTGTTTGAATTTTTCCATGCACTATTTGTTGGTAAAGATTTGGTGGAACCTTAGATGTGGTACATTCCCCACACACAGGAGCTATTTTTTGTAGTTTTTCAGTGTAGAAGGCCGTGTGAGAAATATGCTTACAGTTATCATGAAACGGAATAGACCATGCTGAACATGTGAGTCTGGATAACCATCAAGGTAATGGACCTTCCATCCTGTCACCCTTTGACCTCGACAGAAAGGTTTTCTCGAATTGTGAACTTTTCCTTCTTAACGCACGTTTTGCCAACTAAATACAAATAATACATAAAATGTTATGTCAAGTCTTCAAGGAATGTTACATCAGCAGACATGGGTTCTATTGGTCTTCAAACGTCCGCTCCTTCCTACGTCACCCACACAGGACAAGAGGCCAAATGACGCCAACTGGATGCAGTAGAGTCAACCTTACATCACTTTCCAACTTACACCTTACAATAACAATAATGCCAACATGCAAGCCGTCCCTACTGATTGCATTGAATGGCCAGAGTTCAGAAATATTTTAAGGTGCAAAAGAGTGATAACATGTTGTTAAAACACCCAATTTTCGAATGACAAACAGTGAATGTGCTATCACCTAACTAGAGTACTGTAATTCACCCTTCAGAATATGGAAGTGCAAATTGCTGTATGTGCTCTGACAAATGCATGTCTTTTGCACATTTGCCCAGGTTAGTGAAGACTGCAGCTCCCACAATGCATGAATTTTTTAAACAAAATATAAAGGCTCGATTTACAGAAATGTTTGCGCCCTGTAAAGGGAAAAAGTACATTTTGTGCTGCGCAAAACTTAAGTTGCTGATTCACAGATCAGACTTTGCGCAGGACTTCACCAACTTTGCGCTGGGCAATACCGAATTCATGGTGTGCTGTGCACTTTGCACGACACACTGCACAAAGTGTGGGAATGGCCAGCACCAAGAAATAAATAGGGGGCAGAACATGCATAATGAGGAAGAACGAGGCACATGTGGGCGTGTTGAGTGATGCACCACACAAACTACAAACACGCCTTATCAAGAGCAAACAAAACCCCATTCATGGAATTCATCGTGCAATTGCCCAGAGTACAAAACAGGACACAAATCATATGTTCTTACTGCCATATGATACACGACACAGAAAGCTCAAGTATAAAAGTGTGCAATGCATCATGGAAGGAGGAGGAGGATGATGAGGATGATGAGGACGGCCAGAATTTTCCATCCGCACACAAAGCTATTTGGGCTGCCAGATGAGGAGGTTTATGCAAGGTACAGATTCCCTTCTCATGTCACCCTCGGCCTCGTCAGGGAGTATGAGAATGACCTTGCATCACCCGCCAACTGCTCCCATGCACTAACACCCCTGGAGATGGTGTTCACAGCCGAACATGTTCTAGCAACAGACTCATTCCAGCGTACAACTGCCCTTGTTGGTGGAATATCACAGCCCACAAAATCCTATTGCATACATCAGGCATTGCACTGCATGTTGGCATGTGTGCACATGCATATATAAATGCAACACTCACTGCAGGCAAGACATAGAGTGTGTCAGCAGTTCTGTGCCATTGCACAATTCCCACAGGTATTCTGGGCCATGGACTGCACCCATGTAGAGCAAGCACATCTTCTGCAACCCGAAACATTTGTATTCCATCAATGCACAGATGATCTGTGATGCCAAGGGAGTCATCACACATGTGAATGCCAATTACATGAGCAGCATGCATGATAGCTTTGTGCGCTCTGTGGCCTGTGGGCGCGTGGCGCTTTATGCAAATTAAAATTAATAAATAAATAAATAAAAAGCTATTCGTAATTTTCTCCCCTATACCAGGCCCTGGCATGTTGGAGCCTTTGGCAACATCACCCTTATCGGTGAGCATCAACTATCATGCACTTGCAAGCAGTAACATGACACACAGAAACACAAGCCATGATAACCAATGTAAACAATTACACCTTGCTACCTTTGCAGAGGCAGTCCCTACCCACTTTCACCATTCCTGCTCACACTCTTCAGGAATTCAGCCACCACAGGTGAGTTAAGGTATAATGCAGCACAGATAACCAGAAGGGGCACAGTGAAGTACATGTTGTGGGTGCTAAAATCATTATTTTGCTCCTTTGACCATGCAGGTGGCATATTGCTATATGGCCTGCAAGTAGTATGCGAGATCATCGCAGCATGTTGTGTCCTCCGCAATATCGCCACACGTGGCATAACAGTACAGCTGCAGGAGGGAATCACGCTAATCCACAGGCACCACCCATCCCCTTGGCAGGCTAAAGGGCACAGGGAAAGGAGACATGCAATCAGTTCGTACAAACCTACTTTGCCTGAATTCCTGCCCCTGTGGAGAGCACACAGTGAAGCCAAATCCCTGATGCCCTTCAATGATGAAATGGGGCCAAACCAGCTTAGCCATAAAAAAAAACCTGACAATGTGTGTATGTCAGAGGCAAACTGTGTGTGCCCCACATCCATCACATCAAGTGCAAAAACCACAACAAAGTAATAATGAGTCGAAACAGTATCCCTGTCGCTGACACACAATCACACAACATAATCAATACATTCTGCCACCAGTTCCTCCTGCTCCACACCATAAATCATGCACTCAGACACACAGTAACACACAGGAGACCAGAAGTAGACATCCACAGCATATAATGTTAGCAGGAAACAATGCCTTGGAGGACAGCTCTGCCTATCCTACATGTGTCTCACCCTAGGTGGAGTGGCTATACCATTCTTCGTCAATAATCCAGCTCAGAAAACAATACCACATATAAGGAGCAATACAGACAGAGAAAACTGCAAAGTTGTGTTGAAGAAGAATGTCTCCATCACATGGAAGCTTTTGGCTTTGAGAGCCTGCTCCAGCTGTCCTCAGTCATTGAGCAATGTACTTCTCTGGCAGTGCCAAAACCACCCAGACTGCCTGGGATGTGGTTTTCCGGCATTCCACGGCCCTCAGACTTAGCTCATCAGCAATCATATCCCCTTGCAGAATGCCTCAGAAGAAAGGAAAACACAAGATTTGAGCGGGTAGCACATCCCTGCACCCAATTACACCATACAGTGTGCATCTTGGCAGATCGCAGATTTATAGAGTACATGAATCAGGAACAACTGGACAGCCTTGAGGTGTCTTGTATGGAACAAGCAATGTAGACCACCCAGTGGCAGCCAAGGGTGGGGTTGCACACCTGGCTGTCTTGGGCCCCGCCCTCGATGCCTTTGAGCATTGCCCTTGAGAGTGGGCTGGAGCCCCCATGAGGACACTGCTGTGTAATGTGGCTGATGTACTGCATCAGAGGCTGGTGCACATGGCTGGGTTAGCACCCATGCACCATGATCTGGTTGGCACACCTTTGAGCCATGCCCCTTGGAACGGCCTGGATCCCTGACAGCCTGGGCCAGCTCCAGTAGCATTTCCTTTGGAAACCTACTGGATCCTGCCTTCCACCTGGGCTATCAGCTGCCAGGCACATTGGTCTACACCTTCTCTGGGGACCCAGTCCAAGCATGGAGGAGCCTGTCCAGCTCCTGTGACACATGTCTGTCCCACAGGGAGAACCTACCCAGCAACTATCATGGACCCCAGAGGCAGAAAATTTAGAAGACACCTGTACCAGCTGCGACTCAGGCTATTTGGTCTGACCACAGTGGCGAAATGTCAAGTTGGGCCTAGCTGAAGGACCAAACGACCCGGAATGGTCCTGCACCACTATATGGTGTATGAGCATGTGGTAATGCCTGCCATAAGGCCCACATCCAGGGTCTGGGGTTTAAGATGCCATCTGCAAAGAAGGCCCAGCCTCTCCTCCCTGACTACCATGGTCGGGATGTGGCCACTCTGCCACTGGCTGGGCCAAGGCCCTCTGGTGTGCTAGGTACTCTGTAAAGGGAGATGAGTGCTCACCGCTCAGCCTGCATCCCTTCAGGATCACCCAGGATGTGTTGGAGATTTTGGTGCACACTGTGGAGCAGCAGGTGGAGGAAGGACCTGGCCGTTGTGGCACCAGTACTATGGCAGCGTCTTTGACAAAAACATGCCTCAGAGGATGCCTCCCAATAGATTGTAGTGAGGTAACTTCTCTGCTACCTTCAAACTCCTGACCTAGAATCAAGTTGTCTACAAATGATGATTCACCACATTCCACACATCCACGATATGCACTATGGTTATCAGAGGTTGCCCCTTTATGTCCACATTCAAGTCCTGAGGCAAGCAGAACTATGCACGGCACACAGTCTGGCTATCTTTGGTGAACCAAGGCCTCACATTGCTGTGTTGCCATCACATTTTAGGGTGGATAGTGACTTAAAGGCATGCACTAATAATCCCACAGATGGACTCTTGGCCCAATTGGCTCCTCATCCATATCAATACTGAGAACAGTTCTAGATTGATTTGGCACCAAGACCACAAATCATTTGCCTCACCAGATGAAATTGGGGTTTCTGAGCACTAGTCATACTGAGTTTAACATCAGAGGGAACCAGACACTACATGATTTGTTTGGTTCCCTGCAGCTATCCCCAGGTTGGATTAATGATTATCATGGCAGGACCGCTATGGACCTCCACCATGCTACCCTCTTGCTCCACCGAGCCCAGGTATATTGTACTATGTCTTTGGTCCCCAGCCCAGGCATATTGCACTATGTCTTTGGTCCCCAGGCATATTGCACTATGTCTTCGGTCCTGTCACACACACACTCATGCAACACCTACCCAACAGAGTGGATGAGAGGTGGTAGGGGTGTGCACAGTGCAATGGGATCACACCCAGGGTTGGATTGGCCCATTGGCCACTCGGCCCGTGGCCAGGCCGAAATACTCCCTGGAGGCCTGTTTCTGCCCACTCCCACGCCTCGGCCAGTTTGCTTGAGCGAGAAATAAAAAATAAAATAAAAATAAACATGAAAATAAAAAGTACCCGCAACGGCATGGAGTAGGGGGATGGAGCAGCTCATTGCTGCCATGAGTGCTCTTCTGGCTCTGACCCCTTAAGTGGTGTACACAGGACACCAGGACAGCAGGCCGTCTGAGGCAGGCATCTGGTGAGCGGGTTTGTAGAGATACCTATGGCTAGACAAAAGAACATGGGGAGAGATCATCCCGCTGTGTTCTATACTTGATCATGCATTTGTGGAATAGGACACTTGCTGCTGTTCCCATGCTCGTGCACTGAGGCAGGCTGGTGAGTAGGTTTTCCAGTGTTGACGTACATTGCATTCCGGTTTCTGCATGGCATTGTGGGCCTTGGTCTGTAAGTCTTCCAGTGGCAGTATTTTGGAATGGTTCCTCTGCACTGAAAGCCAGTCTGTGCCTTGTGGGCAACGAACGCGAAAGCGACTTTTCTGAGTGGTTCGCCCCGTCTCACTGAAGCAGGCTTTTATTGGAATACCAAGCAGATGTAATGATAACTATTACAAAAGCTTTAATTATTAGTGCGCAAGGACATACTCGGCCTGGTTGATGGCTGTGTGTGTGTGAGTGTGCGCATGAGAGGAGCCTGGCAGGCGTGAGATTTTTATTTGCATTAAGAGCATGCCATGAAAAGAGCAGAGGCATGGGCAGGAAATTCAAATAAACTGCCTGGGACGGGAAAGTCTGCCTGCCGTGCGGGTAGAGTCCGATCACGCCAAGGAATGGCTTTGCAGGATGGGCCATTCTACTATCTTCAGAGGTACAAGGAATGTATTCTGCGAACACGCGTTCACACAAGGCTTTTTATTTCCAGCCCGTTGTTTTTCTTTCCCAAGTTACAGATTCAGAATAAATCGATAACCGCTACCTAGTGGGTAACGGTTCCATGTGGATCCGGTAGTGCTGAGATTTCAATTTCATGGCATAGAGAAAATATCGCCCAGTGCCGAGAACCCTGGCTTTCTGTCAACACTAGGTGGACGAGCTACATGCCCGTGGACATTTATACTATTTAAGTAAAGTGCTGCATCCTCTTCATTCTAAAAACACATGCCTTCTTGCCAAGACTACTGGGAACACCGTGCCACATAGCAAATATAATAATGCATATATATAGAATATCATTTATTTATAAATATAATTCAGATACCTTTTAATGCATATTTTTTAAGTGCCCATTTTATATGCAGTTAATGTCCATTTTAAGATGGGACCAAACATATACATCTAGGTCTCTGCAGTCTACGCAGTCTAGGCAGTAGCTGTCTGAGCTATCTTGCCAAGCTGTCAACAATGTCCTGTGTAAATGCCACTGGATAAGCAGCACTTAACAATTAGCTCATTAGACAATACAAACATTAGAAAGAGGCAACTACATCACAGTTTGCCTTTCTCAGGCATGCAGCAGTGTGGCAATGTAGCGAAATATATGAATGGTCTTCATGTGGAACTCAACATAACATGGTTATCAAGTACACAGTTGTACTCACATGCTGTCTGTCATATATTGCTCTTGGTAGTATATGTGGATTTAGCGGACTAACTGATGCCATGTGCTGGCCTTCAGCATTACAGTGCACCATGTGCAGTACTTCTCCCTGGGTTATGTGCTCACATGCTTGTTGCATGTCACATCAGTCGTGAGTAGGCCACATTAGTATGGGTATGTCCACACTAACTAAATGGGCAAGAAACATGGAAGGGGGCTATGTTGACAAAGGCCGTAGATCTACAGCGTACTGCTCACATTGTGTCAGGTCACAAAGTCTGATGTATGGGTGTACAGCCATATTCACGTTAAATGCGCTTTTATGCACATGTGCATTTCTTCAGGATAAACATGACTCAAAATGTCATTGCCTATCAATGTGAAGCTGGTGATTCAGCAAATGTAGAGGAGGAGGAGGAAGACGATGAGTTGGCATGTCAGTCCACCAGTGGAGGCTGTAGTGTCTGTCATTCGCCATGAAAATCCACAGGTGCTACAGGTGATCATCAGTTGTGCTCCTGCTTCACAGACTCTTCTGAATCTGCAGATTCAGATGCAGAACCAGAAGTGGATGACTCACTGAGGGATAAGGTGAGTGCCCCAATGGGCAGATTGGAGGGGAGGGGGCTGCAGCGGTGCACCAGGCTTCACAAGGATGTCAGTGTTGAGCCCCATGTCTACGGTGGTTACAGATGCAAGATCTCCCTCCCATGAGTTGGTGTCAGGTTCTGGGGCTGATGTCCAAAAGAGGTTTGCAGACCTGCAGCCAATGACTGTGGCCTTGCAGCAATGGGCCTGGTCCCTTGCATCACACCACTGTGGACCCCGCAGACATGGTGGATGTGCACATGCTGGAGAGACAGTGTGGGAGCAGCAAATGTTGCATGACAGCATCCAACATGGCAATATGGCAACAATATGATGTTGCAGAGGGCATGGATAGCCTGGCCGAGAACATGTCCACACCAGTGACCTGGGATGCACAACAGCAGAGAACCATGCGGTCCTCAAGGCTCTCACAGAGACTGGGCATGGAGGCTAACATCAAGGGAGAAAGGATGATATGAAGTGTCTGCAGGACTACCTGCATGCAGATGCTAAGGCACATAGAGGGGCCCTGAAGCAGAAGATATTGATATCTCATAAATTCAATTGCTGTGAGATGGAGAGCTTGAGGGCTTCACTGCTTGATGAACTCTCAGTCACTAGGACCCAGCTCCACAAAGAGAGGGACGGCTTGAGGCAGACACTGTCCCAGTAATTTGAGGCGTCACAAGTGAGCGCAGATACAACTCTTTGGCCATTCAAGATGCGCTTTGGAAAGAAGTGCATCGTGACTTCACCACCTTTGAGGAGCTGGTGCATGCATCCATGTAATGGATGGCCCTAGCCAATGAAGACCAGGCATTAGCACTGTGTGGACTTGATCCACCGCCACTCCCACAACCACCTGACGATCCACTGGAGGATGGCGGTCTCAGCACACCCATGCCACCTCACCCACCTCTGCCATGATGTCCATGAGCCCATGGGGGTATTATTTTGTTTTATTTTGTTTTGGTGTAGATTTTTGTTGTCCACTCATGTGGAAATGGACACAGAGCCTCGCCTTCCCCCCTCCAGGGTGGACATTTCTTTTGGTTTTGAACCTGACCGGGTGTTCTCCATTTTTATTATCACCCCCTTGTCTGGGATGGACACATTCTTCTGATTTTTTTTACCCCTATAAAGAATGGAGGCATATGTTGTTTTTTCCCCTGTCCGCGATCAACTGTTTTGAATTTGTTGTCCGAATTTGAGAAATGTGCTGTTGCTCTCTCAAGGAAGTGATGCATTAAGTACTGGTCATGTAGCCATGCACAGTGCTGTGAACTCCCATGGTTGTCTTCATTACAACAGAATCACATGTGCAGGTAACAATGGGTTAATAGACTTTTTGAACTCATATGCAGTGTGCATGATTTTCTACTATGGCTGGTGACATACAATGTCCTGTGTTGTTGTAGTGATCATGATACATTCTGTGACTGCACTCCAACAGAGGTCCACCCTGCAACCGTTCAGCTCCCTAGTCACCCTGCCCTCTGCCAGGCACTCACAGATGTGGAAGTACAGTTTCCGGTGGAGGTGACGAGGGAATCACTTCAGGGCAGCTCTGTCAGCATGTAAGGTTGTGCACTGTCAATCGTGTAATGTCTGTATTAGTGACCACCACAATCTTTGCATGCATTCTCACACATTTGATATTCAGGGTTTCATCATTTTGTCACAGTGAATGTCAGTGCAGATTTGTGTTTGTCCACATGCATGTGTGTGTATGTACCCGTGAACATCCATGTGTGTGCATTGGTTTTCAGGTTGCACTTCCACAATGAACAGCAAGATAATGGTAATGTGCATCACTTATCACACTTGAGCCATTGGCAGTATTTGCCCCATTCTACATCAACATCCTCATTCATGTCCTGAATTCTCTGTACATCCGGATTCTGTTTTGTGTTTGTTCACCTCTTGCATCCCTGACCATCAATATGACTTCTTACTGCCACCCTTCTCCTCCCTGCCCCATGTGTCCTACTGGGCTCTGCAGGTATGCTCCCTGTCCACACTACTCTTTGACCTTTGCCAGACTCCACTCCACACCATTATCTACTCCCATGACCTGCAACATCGTACACACACGTCCATTCACGGTCTACATGACCTCGGCAGCCCTCCTTCATGGCCTTGCTCTGGAAACACAAATCTGGCAATTTTTTCTCATTGATTCTACAGGACACTTTTGAACATGTAGACCCCTGACGGACTTTACCTATGTTCCCAAAGCAAGCCACTTGTTGTTCATTGTTGTTTTCTGTATGTTCTCTCCTCCTGAATGTATTGCATGACTTTTCTTTCCACTACTTGTTGTTCTCATCCAGCATTGTGAGTGAATGCATGTTATGTGTGTGCATTGTGAGCACATGCATGTGGTACACCATCTGCTCCCCCAGCTTCTGTTCATTTGCTGTCCCTGTAGGTGTTGTCAGTGCACCCTATGATCCCCACCCCCTTCCTGGTAATGTCTCGTCCATTGTGTGTGGTCTGTTGGTTGGTGAGACAACAGCTGGGGATTGTTGTCATGTCCTTTTACTGTGGTGTCTGACAAGGGGGTTGGTGGTTGGTGCAGAGTCTGGAATTGTGGTTGAAGGTTCTTATTTGCTTTGATGTTGTGGATATGGGTCTGTTTCTGGTTTACGTGCTATTGTGGGTTGAGCATGTTGTTTTTGTGATGAGGAGCGTAGGATTGCCCTTTCACAGGTGGCCTTTGTTTCACAGTCTGCCCTTCTCACTAACCCCCTATTGTCCTTCTTGGCCCCCAACAGGTGCTATATTTCCATTAATGTGCACTCCATGCTCTCAGACCATGCCACCTTTTCTTTCAAGATACTGGGTAGCTTGTGTAGGTAAGTTTGAGAAACTCAGGAGGGCACATGTTGTGGTGTAATTGGTTGCATGGAGTCTGGCACTGTGTGGGGTGATTTTTTATTGCATTGGACTGAGGTGAGCAGGTCCAGCTTCATGGGGTCAGTACTCATGGTAATGGTTAGGCTGGCAAGTTTATGCTTTCTGTTTTAGCATGGCAATCAGGGGGGCACTGGGTGTGGGGTGATTGTTGTGAGGGAGGCTGTCACTGTGGGTGTTTATTGTTGAGTTATCCTGAGGTGCGCAGGTCCATGGGAGCAGGGACACATGGTGATGGGAGTCTAGTTGGTGATTGCTTGAGGTTTTTGTAGGTGTCTTGCCTGCCACGCAGCATCCCATTCACTCAGCTGTTCTACCCAGGCTAGCAGCCCACTCCTGGCACTGCAGCCCCTTCTGGGTATGCTGTCCCAAGACAAATCAAAACACAGCACAGCATTTCAAGCTATTTGGGGGATGCCATGTTCACCCCAGACACCAGGCACACACCATTGGCCTGGTCATATTGTTTGCCATGGCGACATGTAACATACATGGCACACCAGCTGATATTTTGCTACCTGTTGACAGCTGCTTGGTTGTTACGCTCACTTGGTCTCTGCTGAGGCGTTGGGGCATGGTTGCAGCCCTCCCTGAACTTGAATCACCCCCTACAGGCCTCTCCCTCAGTAGAAAAGCTGTGAGCAGTGGTATGTGGTGATACTGCTCCTGCATGGAGATTAGAGTGTATGAGTGCAACAATCTGTAATCGTTGTACCTCTCGAACACTTCAACCCAAAGTATGGTTTAAGTGAGCATACACCGGCCCATAAAGCTCACCTGTGAATCATGGAAGATAAGCTCTCCATCCTGCTACGTCTGGCAGGGGCGCGTAGAATGGGATGTAGTTCCTTCACTGATCCCTGATAAGGATTAGTCCAGTCCAGCTGCGACTATGCTTCTCCTTATGATTGGAAAGTCTTTCTTGAGCTCTTGTGATGCTGTTTGTTCTGTTTAATGTCTTTATATGTTGCTCCTATTTATGTCCGCAATAATGTCTCTCTTCTGTTTTCTTCCCTTATATAAAAAATGCGGCCTCAATGCAGCTATGAGACGCGAGACGCGGCCGGATGGAAGATGGATGCTATTGCAATGTTCGACAGCAGGTAAGTGATGGTTTAAGGAAAAGCCGAAGTATGGTGAAGCACAACCTTAAACGTACTGTTTTATCAATGTCTAACCTTGTCTTCTGTTTTTCCTTGCAGGCGCTGCTGTCGACGATGGAGAGTGTTGTGCTGTGGTGCAAAGATGAAGATTTCAGCGTTCCGGAAAGTGTAAAGATGAATACTTAGTTCACCAAAGAGATGTACAGGTAAGAACAGCTTCCCCCAGTTGGTAAGTATGCTGGCAGGAAGCAGGATGTCCAGGAGCAGGATCTTCAAAGGTAAGTCTGACCTCAGGAGACGGTGAGCGTTACGCTGCTTGCAAGTGCAGAATAATGTGAAGCGTCTGTCTTGAGGATTGGGGCAGCTTATATAGCTGAGATTGTGGGCACGCCCACTAGGGCCGACTTACCAGCCAGACCCTGCCACTCCGAGAAAGTGAGCATGTGCGAAGGCAATCCATTAGCAGCCACACCCAAGAATACACTTGGGGCTGCTTAATTCATGGAATGTTCAAGGTTAATGCATCCTGCTTAATGGATGCAATGTTCAAGCTTAATGCATCTGAAGTGCTATGTCCATAAGAAAAGCTTTTTGGTGTTGAATGGATGTTCTTGTTTACTTTTGTGCATGAGCCTGGCGCCAACGGTGCCAGGACAGCGTCCACCAGGTCTCCTTTGCATGTGACCCCTGCATGCCTGTGCCCCTGACTTCATGACCATGACAGCGGTACATCTCAGTGCTCCCTTCAGTTCCAGGCTCATTGGTCCCTGTTCAGTACTGTCCCTCTGAACTCTGCCTTTACTTCCTCTTGCCTGTTCCCTGCTCTCTTTTGTCTGCCAGTCTCCTTGACCTCTGTTTCTCTTTCCTTCCTCTTGTCTGCTTGTCTTTTTTATGCCAGTTGCCTCTGTGCCCTGCACTCCTCTATGACTTCTGCTGGTTTGCCCAGCTGCCTTCTGCCGGATCCTGTCTTCATTGCAATTGGTGAGACGTTTGCATTCCGTTGTCTTGAACATTCCATCATTGGCCCCCCTGCCAGTGTTTACTGCACTGCCCTGATGCCATGTCAATCAGGGAATGCCATATCATTGTATTCAGAGTGCTTCCAAGGGGATCCTGGGTGTCCAACCTCTCAGTGATCTCTATTTGGGAGTCCTCTCAGTGTCATTCTGACTCCAGCTGGATCTGAGTGTTTAGAATGAACCCTTACCAGAACAAGGGGTCATTACGACTTGACCCTTCACTGCATGGCACTCATGAGGGCATGCAGTTCAGGTAATGTGGGTTGGGAAGGTGTCAATGTGTGGGGTGTTTTAATTCCATTGACCTAAGGTGAGCAGGTCCGGCTGCATGCGTGCAGTGACACATGGTGATGGGTAGCTGGAGATGTATTGCATTTATTGCATGGCACTCAGGTGGGCACCTATTGCAGTGTCATTGGGGTCATGTATGTGTTACCTGCTCTGACCTTGTGGTTTTTATTTGGAATAGTGAGGCCTTCTGTGAAGGAAGATGGTTGCTGATATTCTGGAGAACAGTGTAGTTGGATACATGCACGCAACACATCAGTAGAGTGGCTTGTTTGTAAACCTACAGAAGGGAGGATGGATACATTTCAAGGTAAACCTGCAACAGGCTCACAAGGGAGAAGGTTTTGAGGTGAGATGTGCATATTTCTTGTAATGAACCAGTAATGTTCTCATTGTCTATGACTATTTTTATGAAGACGTGTATTTTGGGCATAATTGTTGTGAAGGAATCGGTTGGACACTCAAAATGTATTTTGTTGTGAGTCACGTCTACCGTAACCAGGACAATCCACACAGTTGCTGGTTGTGGTTTTCAATTTGTGCTGTACCTTCCCACTTGTGTTCTCCTGTGTGTTATTGGGGGTCTGCATGCACTATTGTTGGTGGTGGCCATGTAAAAGTGGTCAGGGATTTTGGTGCTTTTGTTGTGTGCTTCGGTCTGTCCAACATGGACACGATTGTTTAGAGTTGCTATTACTGTGTCAGTCTTTGTTGCAGTTGATTGTATGGCTATGGCCACGCACAGTTTGCCTCTCCCAGACACACATTCTCAGGGTGCTGTTATGGGCACGTAGGATTGCTCCAATTCATCATTGAATGGCACCAGGGATCTGGCTTCGCTGTGGGTACTCCACAGGGACAGATTTTCATGTGGCATATGTTTGCACAAGCTGATTGTGTTCAGCCTCTCCCTGTGCCCTTTGACCAACCAAGGGCATGGGCGGTGCCTGTGGCTGAGGTGAATGAACCTCCTGTGTGGCAACATTAGGCAAGACACATGCTGCCACAATTATTTTACACAGCACTTGTGGGGCATATAGCAATACACCACCAGAGTGGTCAAGGGAATGGAAATGTGACTTGAGCACCTCAAATGTTCACTCCAGTATGCCCCTATTGGCTATATTTGCTGCATTGTACCTTACCACGCTGGTGTGGCAAGATTCCTGAATGGTGTGCAGAGGTATCTTGATAGCGGGTATGCACTGTCCCCTGCAAATGGGTAAATGGTTGTTATTGGCATTTATTGTCATGATCTAGTGCTGTTCAGTGTGTCACACAAATGCATGCTTGTGTGTGACAGTTGATACGCACCAATGAGTCAGAAGTTGCCAAAGGTTCACAATGCCAAGGCCCGGAAGTGTGGTGACCGGCGGTAAATGTAGCTATCATGTGTGCTTCCAGGAAAATTGGCATTGACTTGCATGATGACTCCATTTGCATCACAGATTACCTGAATATTGATGGAATACCAATGCTTCCAGTTGCAGTAATAGCGCAACATATGTACAATCAATGGCTCCAAGTACACGTGGGAAGTGTGCAACCTCATTGATGCACACATGCATGTGATGTTATGCAGGCCAACACCTGGTGGAGCAGTGGGATTGTGTGGCCTCAGATATGCCACCAACAATAGCTGCTGTGTGCTGAAAGAAGGCTGTGGCTATGAAATGGTGTGCGGTCAGCACTCATTTCAGGGTGGTGAGAGCATTGGAGGAGATGGTGTGGGAAGCAAGGTCTTGTTCCCACTCTCTGACCAGTTCTAGTATGACATGGGGTGGGAACCAGTACCTTGCATACACCTGGTTATCTGGCAAACAGCATGGTCCGTGTTGTGAAAATACGAGGTCTCTGCATCCTCCTCCTACTTGTGTGCCCTGTACAATGGCTCGCAGTATTTCTGCATTCATTGTGGCTGACGGACGTTGGATTGGTGTGCATTGCATGCTTTATACACATTGTTTCCTGTGTGCAATTGTACTTTGCGTGTACTATAATGTAGCAGTGAGATCCAGAGGTTGCAAGTGACCTTTCCCGACGTGATATTGTGCAATGAAATCCATACATTCGGTTATGTTTGCGCTTGAATGGGCATGTGGTTTCTTTGTGTGGCCGGTCCTTCAACATGCCCAAGTTTTTCCTTGCTCCTCCTCATTTAGCTGGGAGAATGGGTCATATGCATGTTCCGCCCACTATTTATTTTTTTGCATAGGCCTCTTCCACACTCTGCTGGAGTGTCATGCACAGTGCTCAACTGCACACAAAGACATGACAGGCCCACCCAAAGCCACAGAAAGGCACACAATGTCCTTGCCATGAATCGCTGAAAGGTGTTTTGCGTGCTAATTGTACAAAGTCATGGTCCACAGTGTATTGGGACAGCAGTGAAATCCAGAATACAGTTATGTGTACTGTGAGATCAACATGAACCACACACAGACACCATGTAACCATGTCCCTGAACGCAGATCATGTAATTAAAGTGTACATGGTAGTATTTCTGCATTGCCCATGGATAGCTGAGGAGGACTCCAGCCAGCTCTAAAATACCATTTGTGAGCATATCATGCAAACATGGAAGCACATATGAGATGCACACATGGCACTCACCTGGCTTGGCTGCATGAGTGTCCATGCCTCCCATGTCAAGCACCTGCTCATTGCTGATGCATCCCCTTGTGACCGTTTCAAATGGAATCAGCTCCTTCTCCTGTGGCGAACCTCCTCCAGTGGCCCAGGCAAAGGCCAGATTCTGAGCAACCTTATCATTGTTATGTAGCAAGAGGTCCCCCATCCTCTTCTGGACATGCCTTGCAGTGTGACTCTCCATGCCACAGGTATTGATAAGGTCTGTGACCTCCTGCCTCATTCTCATCTACTGGGTAGGGGTAAGGGTACTGCCAGCTGAAGGGTAGAGCTCCTCATAATTCTCGTCTGCAAATTCTGCAAGGATTACCAGCTCCACGTCTGTGAAGCAATTATTCCTCAGTTGCCCCTTCTCCTTTGCCTGTGTCTCTATAAGAGGGGCTGCCTCCTCTACTGCAGGCTGTCTCCTCTTGGATCTAGTGGATCTTGGTGGTGCAGGGGCACCTGTGGGCTCACCACTCTTCCACTCTCATTCTCGTCCTTTGCCTTTCTGCTGAGACTTCCCACTCATGGTGCAGTCAGTCTGAAATGCCCCCTCAGAAAAAATAGGCTGTGTTATGCACAATGTAAACAAGTGGTTCCACAAGGCTCTGTGAAGCAATAAGGCACCCCCTCCAAAAATAAGGTGCACAATGCCTAACTTAAGAGGAAATGCTTGTAAGGCACCCCCCAACAAAATGTTACGCGATGCCTACCCTAAACGGCTCGTGAGGTACCCCAAAGAATATGCACTTGGAAATGCGTGTCTGATTTTGAAAATCCTCTGCACCTTCTTGTGCACAACTAGCAAAACGTGTTGCAATCCTTAAATGCCTCTTTCACTGTGTCTGGCTGCATAGGCGTGCAGTGCAATACGAGTAAATTATGTGCTAGGGCCCATTAGTCTTATCTCCTCTCTGCTGATTTCCCATGAGTAATAGCCACACCAATTCCTCCTGCCTCGTGTGATTTATAGCCTTCACCTGCCCCCTATTACCTCCACACCTCACCATCTGCTGCTGCTGGGAATGTAAGAGTGCCTGTGGACTGCTAGCATTGACTTGGAGTGCCTGCTGTTCCCCCCATTGCATGTTCACCTGTGGCTCACCTCTAAGTCTCTGTGACCACCTCATCTCCCATCTTGGGACTTCCACCTCTCTGTACCACCACCACCACAGCTCCACAGAACATTATCAGTGCCCAACTTCACCACACCTGCCGATCTCAAGGGGTGCTGTGTCTGCTCCATCATCCTCTCCATCAACCAGCATCCAAAAGGTGAAACAGATGGCGAATTTCACTTCCACCGAAGTTGGGATCCTGGTCCATATGGTCCTGGTGAACAATGGTGCCCTCTTTAACCCAGAGATGCAGCTTGGACAATCTGGACGTCTAAGGATCTGGGAACTCGAGACATCTAAGGATCTGGGAACTAATCATGGCTGCCATCAACACAGAGGGGGTGTCAGTTTCTACCATTGAAAATGTAAAGAACACTGGGATGTCCTCAAGCACTGGTGGAAGGACAAGGCAAAGTAGGGTCTTGAGGCAGGTGCCACTGTGGACGTGCACCATGCATGCCTCTATTGCTTAAAACCCCTTCACATGTGTGTCCTGAAGAGATTCTACCCAGTGCTCCCTACCCAGATCTTTGACTTGCAGTCATGGATTCAAGTTGCTGGTGAGTACCCACGGGGTGCACTGCTCAACCGTGTTTGTGTGTTCTGCATGGGTATTCATGATTCCATGTAATACCTTATGTATACAGCATGTGTGTTGCAGTAATGTCCACTGGCATACAGCCTCATGCCGATGCTGTGCGTATGTGATGGCAGAAATCTGTGAAGTGAACAGGCATAGGTATGGCCACTGTCACTTTTCGATAAGTAAGTGCACTCATGTACATGCAGTGTGAGTTGATGACAGCAAGTACTTAGACAGGTTGAGATGCCAGATTAAGGTGCTGGGGGCATGTGACGGACATGCATGCATGACACTTCTCTGGGGTTCCCATTTGAAAATGATTGTATAATCCACTCTCAGCAGCAAATACTGATATGTTGGTGCATTCAACTCTCAGGAACCCCATTGTGATTTGTCAGACCACTGCATGAGTGGTCAGACATGAGGTGTCATCATGGCATTTGTTTGGGCTGGGAGCAACAGCATTGCTGCTTTCAACTCAGCAATGTGTTGCTGTGTGTGTTGCATTCTTTCAAGTCAAACTGTCAGGGTTGCATATTGCTATATTTTATTGTATGTATAAGTGCCCAAGCAGGTTGTATGAGACCTCTCCACCAGCTCCCATGGCCATGCTGTGCACAATTAACTCATGACTTTCCCAATGGGTCTTGCATGGAACAGGGTGGCTTGACAGCAATGGTGTACCCAACAGTGCACTATGCTTGCCTGGGGAGGTCCCTCGGAAAAACTATACTCCCATGTGTTTAGCTGTTGGCTACCCAACAAAGCGATTTTCCGCCCACCCCTCTACTCCTATGCCTGGCCTCCCACGGCCACACTGCGTGGGGGGTCTTTGCTAGCAGAAGAAGGGTATGGGCCAGCTGGGCCCATTGCGATCCTTGGAACTACCAGTTGTCCACTCTCCATGGCCAGTCAGATGATGGTCGACCTTAGTAATGCATGGTATGTCCAGAGGGCTGGCCTGCTCAGGAAGTTTGGATAGGCTGCAATATGAAATATACTCCTGCTGTATCTAAGAGGAGGCACAATGTAATTGCCAGCTTGCAATTCATTGAAGAAAAAAAACACTTGCAATCATAAGGGGGATTTAAATCCATTTAATTCAAGAGTTGTTTGCCGCATTGGTGGCTCTTGTTCATAAAGTGATGTGTTCCAAATGTTGGGTCTCTTACTCACATAAATAGTATCAACATCTATTTGTGTTATAGTTCTGTTTCCTCCAGTGCAGAAGCAGCATGAACACCTACCTCCCCTTGGCAGTCTAGGCACCTGGATTATACAAAGCACAGGCCACCGTGAGCCCCTCGGGGAAAGAAGGTTAGGGTCCTTGGATTGGATGGGTTTCGGGTAGATAGGAACACCCGGTAGAAGGTTAGGAAATTGGGGAGGGATAGGCAGGGGGATTATAGGGAAAACATGCTCCTAGGCTCTTGTCTCTCTTGCTGGTCACTTTGGGTTGCTAATGGCACTCTTGTTTTGCCCATATACTCTTTTACACTTACATACAACACCTTGTTCAGATTGAGGCACTGCACTCAGTTGGAAATCAGCACTGAGCTTGCCCCTTCACTATTGCCCTTCTCAAATAAAAGTTATGTGAGTGTCCACACCAGCAATACCACTGTTAAAACCATTTGCATAACATGAGTGTATGACAGCATTAATGTGCTATGTTGCGCTTCCCAAATGATTCCTTTACACTGTTAAAGTAAACTCAAATACATAAACAAAAGGTAGCACTTAGCTCTGGGTGCTCGTGTCCATGTCAAAGTGTGGAAAGGTTCTGAAGTTGGAGTCTTGCAGCCACAGGGGACCGGAAGCAGCGTTGATGCAGGACGTGTTGCGCCACAGGTGGTTAGTATCCTGGTTGAATCTGGGGCATCAGATATCCCTCATGCGATAATCCCCTTAGATCTCCCTGAACTGTCACAGCGGGGTAAACTGGGGTCCCTTCCACATAGGTTCATGCATTGCAAGCTTCGATCGCTCTAGCAAGTCAAGGAGTACTTATCTTTTGGCTCGCGGGCCGTAATTGGAAGTTGCAGGTGAGTTCTTGCCCCGCGTATGATGTATAGGCTGGAGGTCCTCTAATTGCATCCGTTCGGAGGAAGGAATGAGCGCGAACGAGTTTGTGAGGCTCGCGCATGCGCAGAAGTCTCTGAGGGCATGCGCGTAAGCTTGGGCATTGGTCTGGGCTTTGGCCCGCGCCTTTGCAGGCCATGTGTGCCTGATTGTTCTAGTAGAGGTTGCTGGGCTGCCGGGGCTGTAGTTTTGTGGGCTTAGCATTCTGGGAAGTGTAGTCTTTTCCTGGTTCTGCCTTCCCCTGTCTTCCACTTCAGTTTGTTACACCAATCACACCTGCAATGGGAGCAAAGATGACATCTACTGTATAATGTGGCCTCTACCATGCCAGTAACGCCTTTATGCCACAGCTTTCTGACAGTACATCCCCTTGTTAAACTGTAATTATATAGTGCCTCCTTATATTTAATATTGGCCTAAGCCCAATCGCGTTACACGGAAAACCGCTTTGCAAAGTTCCGATTTTTGAGTTTCTACTTCACCGCCATTTTTAGATTTGTCTGCCATTTTGATTTCCACTTGTGTTCCATATTCTAAAATGGTGGTCTGTGTTTTTGTCTTGCAGTTGAGCGGATCGACCTTTGAGGTCTGTTAATGTTTAGGTTGTCTGCGAGCTGACTGTTTAAGCAAAGCAAAGAAACCTTGCTTCATATGAACTGCTATTTGAGTGTTGTCCGCGCTCACAAGCCTCATCCTTGTATAAACACTGAAACGATGAAGAGTAAACGACAATCGTATGTTTTAACTGAACTACATTGCGAAAGATTCTTGAGACAAGGCTTACAGCAGATCCGAGAACCTACACCACCATTGTATTGGAAATGTAAGTTCATGTAACCCTTTGCATAATATTGTAAAGTCTGTAATATGAACTAGGCACAAACTCTAGACACGAATCATTAACGTGAAGGGAGGCTGGACAATATTGTTGAAAATGTATAAAAATGCAAGTGTTTAGATGTCCAGTCCCTCACTCTCCTCACTATGTCGGTTGGTACACACAGTGAGGTGTTGGGGCCAGATAGCTTTCTGTTTCTTTGTAAACTGTACAGTAATAAAAGATAATTGTATCTTTTCAGCCCGTGATTGGTGTATTTCATTTGTGGTACTCAGCCTCGATATTTCTATGTTCTTTCACATTCCCTGAAGGATCGGGTTTAGTGGGATAATTCGGGTGGCATAGGCGCAAGAGCCGAGAAGAATGTATATTGCTGGCGGGCTCCCAAGATTGATCTTCTGGACCAAAACCTGCCCAATCAATCAAATATGGGAGCTGGCCACGCCTCACCCGTGAATTCAATATGGCTCAAACTTCATACTCAGGATAACCTTTCACTATGACAGGTGGTGGCCTTTCCATTCGTGTGTGGGGAGCAGATGGTTTCAAGAGAGACATGTGAAACACCGGGTGGACTTTCATGTGCCGGGTCAGCTGAAGTTTCATAGCCACAGGATTCACAATTTGTACAATACAAAATGGTCCCAGTTTTTGTGACCCGGGTAATTGCATGTGTCAGGCTGACAGCCAGACTTTATTGCCTGTTTTATAGTTTGGACTGGCTCGACGTTTCTTATCTGCGTACCGTTTACTGGTGTCTTTTGCAATTAGAAAATTCTGGTGTGCTTGTTTTCAAGTTTGTGTTAACAATTCTACTTTAGCTTGGACGGATGGTAAAACATCAGGAATGTGAGTGAAGGTGGGCTGGATATGTGGGTTGTAACCATATGTTATGTAAAATGGGGAGTAGCCTGCGAAGATGTGCTTGGAATTGTTATATGCTAGTTCTGCCAGCCAAAGGGTTTTCACCGAAGTTCCTTCGGTTTTATGAGTGAAACAACGTAGGTACTGTTCGAGAGTTTGGTTCAGCCACTCTGTTTGTCCATCGGTTTCGGATGATAGCTACTGGACATTTGCAAAGTGATGCCTATCTTCTTTCAGAATAGACACCAAAACCTGGATGTAAATTGGGATCTTCAGTCAGAAACAATATGCTGTTGTATTCCATGCAGACAAACTATGTGTTGCAGGAAGAGATCTGCAAACTAACTCACTTGCAGTTGGTATACCTTTACTAGGGATGAAATGAGCCAACTTAGAGAAAGAGTCAACAACTACTGATATTGTGGTGTACTCTTGATCTAGAGGTAACTCATTAACGAAATCTAAAAAGATTGTATGCCAGGGTTGTGTTGGAGTGGGTAAAGGTCCAAGAAGACCCATAGGTCTCCGTGGTCTGCTTTGTTATGAGAGCAAACTTCACAGTTTTTAATGTACTCTTGGACTTTTTTGTGGAGATTTGGCCACCAGTAATGTCCTTGGATTAAGCCTTGGGTTTTGTTCACCCCTGGTTGCACTGCTAACGGTAAATCATGATACCATTCGAGTCCTTTTGTATGCAGGTCGTTAGTGGGTAGATACACTGCAGTTCCTTGATATGGCAAGCCGTCAAGCACCTGACACTCCTTCTTAGGATCTTCCCAGTGCAGCAATTCCTTTGAGGTCATACCGTTCCTGATTTGTTCAAATAGGGTGTTAGTTACACTGCCTATAATCCTTGCTGGAGACACAATAGGAGTTGCTTCAGTGTTGACAGAGACCGGTGGATCCGAATACCTGGACACTATATCAGCTTTCTGTTATCTTGACCTGGAAGATACGTGACCACGAAATATAAATCCGTGAAATACATGGCCCACTGCAGCTGGCGTGGGGTGAGTGCGGGTGCTGACTTTAAAAACTGGAGATTTCAGTGATCTGTCAGTACTGTGACAGTATGTTGTGCTCCTAGGAGATAAAGGTGGTCATTCCGAGTATGGAGGTAACCATACTGCTATTAGCGGCATGGCTACCCCCATACTGGGTACCGGGTCCGGGTTCCTTGAATGAGGAATTACTGGGCCATTCTGACCTTGGAGGGCCCAGTAATTCCTCATTCAAGGAGCCCAGACCCGGTACATCCCCATTCCCATTTGAGTGCCCATAGGGCTCAATGGGAATGGGGAGGATGCTAACAATGGGCCCATTGATAACAGGCCAGTTTTAAGCATCCTGGTCTGCTCGCGGGACCCGCTAAGAACGCCTGGCTTTACCAGGCATCCTTAGCAGGTTCCCACAAGCAAACTCATAATGGGGCCATAAGGGGTTGACGGCTTCGGCACCTTTACTGGCGCCATTAACCCCTTACCGTCAATGTCGTAATGACCTCCGATGTCTCCATTCAGCGAGGGCAGCCTTGATGGCAAGCAATTCATGGTCTGCGATTGTATGGTTTTGCTCGGCTGGGTTTAGTTTCCTAGAATAGTATGCCACAGAGTGCAACTGACCAGACTGATCTCCTTGGGAGAGAATGGCCCCCAGTACATAACTGGAAGCATCTGTCTCCACCAGGAAAAGTTGCATCGAGACTGGGTGTAGGAGGACTGGTGCTGAAGTGAAGGCCTTTTTTAGCTGCTTGAAACTGTGTTCTGCTTCCGCACTCCACACGAAGGGCGTTCCTTTCCGAAGAAGTCACGTTATGGCTAGCACTTTTTGGGAGAACCCTTTAATAAATCTCCTATAGAAGTTTGCGAATCCCAACACAGATTGCACTTCTTTAATGTTCCTTGGGGCAGCCAATCCAGGATGGCTTGGACTTTTGTATGTCCATTTTGACTCCTTCTGGGGACAGGATAAATCTGAGTAATTCCACTGTTGTGCAATGGAACAAACATTTCTCTAATTTGGCACACAGATGGTGTCCTTGTAACTGCTGCAGAACGGATTTCACATGGTGTACATACTCATCCATATTCTGGGAGTAAATCAGAATGTCATCGATGTAGACCACGACAAAGATATCTAGGAAAGCACAAAGGACCTCCTATAGGAAGTGTTGAAAGGCGGCAGGTGCATTGCAGAGACCGAACTTGATATTCGTACAGTCTAAATTTTGTTCTAAAGGCAGTCTTCCATTTGTCTCCTTCACGCATCCGCACCAGATGGTAGGCCCCTCTTAGGTCCAACTTGGTATAGATTGTGGTTCCACGGACTTGGTCCAACAACGCAGGTATGAGGGGTAGAGGATAACGATTTTTTATGGTGATGTGATTTATGGCGCAATAATCAATAAATGTTCGGAGGTCTCCACTTTTCTTGGGTACAAAAAACAACAGCAAACAAACTGGTGAGGTGGAATGGCGGATGAACCCATTTTGGAGATTAGTATCTATGTAGTCTTTGTGATGCTAGTTTTCTGCCTCCATCAGTGCATAAATCCTGCTGCACAGTAGTGTAGCCCCTGGTTGTAAATCAATTCTGCAGTCAAAAGACCGATGGGGGGTAGCGTTTCCACTGCTGACAAGCTGAAAACATCATGGTATTCCCGGTATTCTGAGGGTAACCCATCTAAACTTCCTGCTTGTGTGGCCCCTAAGATTTGGACGGTACGTACGTTTTCTTTGATACAATGACTGTTACAAAAATGGGAGAATTGTACTGTGCCACACGTCCAGTTGATAACATGGTTATGGAGAGTAAACCACGGGCGACCGAGTATCAGTCCAAACTGAGGGGCTGCTATGACATCGAACTGGATACATTCTGTGTGCCCCTGAATGTCCAACACCATCTCTTCAGTATGCTGCGTCACAGGTCCAGATTTCAATGGTGTTCCATCTACTGAACATACCGCTTCATGATTCTTTTTGGGGCTCATGGGTAAGCCTAATTTCTGAGCATATAGTTTGTCTACAAAATTTTCTGTAGCTCCAGAGTCCACCATCAGGGTTACTGTATGATCTCCTTGACGCATGTGTAAGATTCCACTCACAGTGATGGGAGTCTCTAGCATATGTCTTTTATTGGCTAGCATATGTCTACGGGCGTCACATGGGATTTGGCGCAGCAGATCCATCCCTCTCACTGGCGAGCACCAACATTTCCCAGCGGTGGTGTGCTTTTAGGCTTTGCTTCACACTCTTTCATGAAGTGCCCAGACATACCACAGTACATACATAATTTCTGCTACCGATGTTTTTCTGTTTCTTCCTTTCTAATGGTCCCCCATACTGTCCCTATCTGCTTGGGCTCTGATTCCGATACCTTGTCTCTTCTCCCCATGGCAATCGCGGGTTTGTGGTATTCAAACCTCAGTGGGCCCGGCTTATTCTCCCATTTTTTCCTTTGTTGTCTTCTTTCACCCTGACGGTGATCGAAGCGTAAGGCCAAATCGTTCATTTGCGTGCAGTTATCAGGTTGCGGATCCATCTGGGCTATGAGGTCTTTCAGCTCTTCTCTGAGCCCCTGGTAAAATAGTGCCATGCTCTTTTCACATGGCCAGTCTGCTTCCACCACTAGGCAGTTGAAATCAGTAACAGACGTGATCAAGTCCTTGTTGCCTTGTCGAAGAGTGAGCAACTCATGATCCCTGACTAGAGAAGCAGCCCTCCAGGTAAATATCTTTCCAAATTCTTCTTGGAAACTCCCCCAATCATATAGGACTGCGTCATCTTTCTGAACTAAAGGGGTAGCCTAAGCCACAACGTCCCCCATGAGATATGAGATGACAAAGGCTGTGGAAACTGATTAGAGCTAAATATTGTGGGTTTAGTGAGGAAGTGTAATTGACACTGTGTAATAAAAATGTTATATTTCTGTGGATCTCCACCATATCTTTCTAGCTACAGGCATTGGTGGTTCAGTGGTTACTTGTAGCTGAATCAGAGCCAGACCCACTTCAGGAAGTGGACTCCCCTGGGCCGTAAGTACCTGGACCCGGGTAGCCAATGTGGCATAATCCTGCCTGGTAGCAGCTAATTCAGTTTTTAGCTCATGCAGGGCTTGGGCTATTTCCTCTATAGCGGTGTGTTCGTGCGGCTTAGGTGCTATACAATACTTAGGTTTGCGCTACTGTCAGAGTTCTGTTTCCTCCAGCGCAGAAGCAGCATGAATACCTACCTCCACTTGGCGTTCTAGGCACCTGGATTATACAAAGCACAGGCCACCGTGACCACCTCGGGGAAAGAGGGTTAGGGACCTTGGATTGGATGTGTTTCGGGTAGATAGGAACACCGGGTAGAGGGTTAGGAAATTGGTGAGGGATAGGCAGGGGGATTATAGGGAAAACATGTTCCTAAGCTCTTGTCCTGTGAGCATCTCTTGCTGGTTGCTTTGGGTTGCTAATAACACTCTTGTTTTGCCCATACACTTTTTTATACTTACATACCACACCTTGTTCAGTTTGAGGCACTGCACTCAGTTGGAAATCAGCACTGAGTTTGCCCCTTCACTATTGCCCTTCTCAGATAAACGTGGTGTGAGCGTCCACACCAGCAATACCACTGTTAAAACCATTTGCATTAACATGAGTGTATGACATCATTAATGTGCTATGTTGTGCTTCCCAAATGATTCATTTACACTGTTAGAGTAAACTCAAATACATAAACAAAAAGGTAGCACTTAGCTCTGGGTGCTCATGTCCATGTCAAAGTGTGGAAAGGTTCTGAATTCGGAGCCTTTCAGCCGCAGGGCACCGGAAGTGGTGTTGATGCCGAACGTGTTGCGCTACATGCGGTTAGTATCCTGGTTGAGTCTGGGGCATCGGATATCCCTCATGCGAGAATCCCCTTTGATCTCCCTGAACTGTCACTACGTGGTAAACCGGGGTCCCTCCCACATAGGTTCATGCATTGCAAGCTTCGATCGCTATAGCAAGTCAAGGAGTACTTATCTTTTGTCTCACAGGGCCGTAACTGGCTCTGTGTATGATGTATAGGCTGGAGGTCCTCTGAATTGCGTCCGCTCGGAGGAGGGAATGAGCGCGTACGGGTTTATGAGGCTTGCGCATGTGCAGAAGTCTCTGCGCCCTTGCACGTAAGCTTGGGTGTTGGTCTGGGCATCGGCTTGCACCTTTGCAGGCTACGTGTGCCTGATTGTTCTAGTAGAGGTTGCTTGGCTGCCTGGGCTGTAGTTATTTGGGCCAAGCATGCTGGGAAATGTATTATTTTCCTGGTTCTGCCTTCCCCTGGCTTCCACTTCAGTTTGTTGCACCAATCACACCTACAATGGGGGCAAAGATAAAGTGGCCCCTACCATGCCAGTAACCCCTTTATGCCCACGCTTTCTGACAATTTGTGACCTCTATGTGTGTTTCTCCACTATGGATCCATTGAATCATCAGGAAGTTTTCTAACATTATCAATTTATTTCCATTCATAAGGAAATTGAAAAAAAAAACACGAGTGAAAAATACACGTAGTGTGGTTTAAATACTACAACTCAAAAGAGCACTGAGTCTGGCTTTATAACATAAATAGTTATGCATTTTTCCATGATAAAGGATAACTCACCCTTAGTGGATATTTGTACATATTTTGTTGCTATATCCTTACTTTCAGTGGGTCCATTTTGGTATTGTTGGTGTTACCATATAGGCTGACTGTCAAAATTACTTCTTGTTTTTGTGATAGGCCTAGAAATATTACAGATGTTTTTTTAATTTCGGTGAAATAAAAAAATAAAAAAATGGATACAAACTGCTCTCCGGTCACCTGGCATTCCACCCATGTGTTCCCTATTCATACAAAATTCCCTAAATTTGATCCAAGGACTTATCAACTGATCTTCATCCTTGAGGCAGACACCACAGTGTTTGCTGCATTGCTCCTGAGTCATGTTGAGAATTGGGCACAGGAAACAGGGAGAATTCAACAATGGCAAACTGGTTTTAGAATGATGATGGGAACAGCATTAAATGGCCTTTTATTAAAATGTATCCAGTCAACCGCATGGTCTAAAAAATATTCCTCTATATTCATTGCATCAGTTGACCTAACCAAAGCTTTCAACAGAGCTAATAGGACCTTCTATGGAAGAAGCTGCAGGGTTGGGGAATTCCTTTGGGTCTTTTAAGGCTGTTCATTGGTTTGCATGATAATTCTGTTGTGCAAGTGAGATTGAATCAAGATGGTGCTCTCTCACGTAGGATACCCATTCCACAAGGATTTAGATAAGGCTGTGTCCTTGCTCCATGCCTTTTTAATTTATACACCCAGATATAAGGGAACATCTGACAAATGTAATATTTGCTTCACCTAAACTAACCCATTTGAAAGTAACGTGGCTTAGCAGCGCAGATGATGTCCTCCTATTTGATTGTACTGAATGGGGTCTCTAATATTTGATGGATGCATGTAACAGCTATGCCAGTGCAAATTCCCTGATTATTAATTCATAGAAAATGGAAATTATGCAGTGTTCGGGCAAGACTAGTAGCTGAGGTTCTAGAAAAGGTAGTCAATTATATTTATCTTGGCTTTCCAGTGTATTCAAAACCGAATATTTTTAAAGTTCAGGAATGGGTTAAAGCATGTGCGGTTGCAATGATAAATGAAATGAAGCATGTTGAAACAAAATTTGGGAACTCCTCGGTGAGACCGCTAGTTACATTATATGAAGTAAATCTTTTACCCAGACTTTTATATGGAATTGAAACATTTTGTCTATGCATTTTAAAGCTTTTTAAAGGTTAGGAAGGTCTCATCTGGAAAGCTGGTTTGAGTCTACAAAAGTCTGTTCCCATTTCTATTGTACGTTATGAACTTGGACTGTGTTCACTTGAAGTCAAAGCACAGTGGAGACCTTTATCATTTTATAGAAAATGACTTATTCAGTGATTTGAATTTGAAAAGACAGGTCAGAGCATCTGCTACCTAAACAAGTTTTCACCATTTTGCTCATTGATATTTCTTAAAATTGGTTTGTCCGAAACAGACCATGTGAACAATCTAGAAAGGTTAAAAAGATGCTGTATGCTGATGACTGGATGCAAACTATTGAGGAGTTTCCCTCCTATCAATCCGTTCAGCATTTGAATATGAATCACAAAAAAACTAGGTGTGATTTCTCCCTATGTGTTCAGGTATCTGAATAGACATTTCAGAAGATCCTTTTTAAAATGTAGAGTTAATTTGTACTTGACAAGAGAGATCTGTGGAAAATACCATCAGCTTTCAAAAGATACAATTGTTTTGTCAATTTTGTGCTCAAGTGGATGTGAAGGAAATGCTGCACAATTTGGTCGTGGGTTGTCCATCTCTTGGGGGAAAAAGCTTCTCGTAGCTTAATACATTTATTGAGGGGAGAAGGATATTTGACTGTAATGGTGGAGAATTTTGGAAAGACTGTTTGTCTGGCCATACAACCTCAATGGTTGTCTTGATGGTTGCCGTTTTGGACAGCATGCAATTGGTCAAACCTTCATAACATATAATTCCTATCTTTATGCAATTTATTAAAAGCACAGTGGAGACCTTTATCATTTTATAGAAAATGACTTATTCTGTGATTTGAATTTGAAAAGACAGGTCAGAGCATCTGCTACCTAAACAAGTTTTCACAATTTTGCTCATTAATATTTCTTAAAATTGGTTTGTCCGAAACAGACCATGTGAACAATCTAGAAAGGTTAAAAAGATGCTGTCTGCTGATGACTGGATGCAAACTATTGAGGAGATTCCCTCCTATCAATCCGTTCAGCATTTGAATATGAATCACAAAAAAACTAGGTGTGATTTCTCCCTATGTGTTCAGGTATCTGAATAGACATTTCAGAAGATCCTTTTTAAAATGTAGAGTTAATTTGTACTTGACAAGAGAGATCTGTGGAAAATACCATCAGCTTTCAAAAGATACAATTGTTTTGTCAATTTTGTGCTCAAGTGGATGTGAAGGAAATGCTGCACAATTTGGTCGTAGGTTGTCCATCTCTTGGGGGAAAAAGCTTCTCGTAGCTTAATACATGTATTGAGGGGAGAAGGATATTTGACTGTAATGGTGGAGAATTTTGGAAAGACTGTTTGTCTGGCCATACGACCTCAATAGTTGTCTTGATGGTTGCCGTTTTGGACAGCATGCAATTGGTCAAACCTTCATAACATATGATTCCTATCTTTATGCAATTTATTAAAATGCACTTTGACTTAATGCACTTTACGCAGATGCACTTTATGTAAATGCACTTTATTGTAAGGTATTTCAATGTAATGTATTTATTTCATTGAACTTTGTTTTAGTGTGAGAATGATTGGTTTTGGTTAATGGATTAAAAAATGGGTTAATGGATAAAAAAAAATGGAAATGTTGAATTAATTATGTACTTTAATTGTGTTTTTGTGGTCAAAAGTTATTTTATTAGCTAAAGGACCAATACATAAAAAATAAAATAAAAAAGAACCTCAGATGACTTGCAACGGAACGGCAGGGCAGCCTGTCTATCTGTCTCCCTGCAATCGACATGATCATTTTTCCTACTTGGTTAATCTTGGTTCATCTTGGGTTGAACACAATTTCGACAGGGTTCTTGCTGGTTTGAGTTATGGGGGACAGGCCAACAGTTTTGCTGGACTGCTGGTTTGCGTTATGGGGAATGGGCTGCAGTTTTGCTAGGGTGCTGGTTTGAGTTATGCGGTACGGGTCACAGTTTTGCCGGTGTGCTGGTTTGAGTTACAGTTTAGGGGCCACAGTTTTGAATCTGCTGGTTTGCGATATGGGGGACTGGCCACGGTTTTGCCGGGTGCTGGTTTGAGTTACAGGGTAGGGGCCACAGTTTTGAAGATGCTGGTTTGAGTTTTGGGGTACTGGCTGCAGTTTTGCCGGATGCTGGTCTCAGTTACGGGGGACGTGGCACAGTTTTGCCAGGGTGCCGGTTTGAATTATGGGAAACAAGGCTGCAGTTTCGCCAGGGTGCTGGTTCAAGTTACGGGGGACATTCTGCAGTTTTGCTGAGGTGCAACTTTGTGTTGGAGGTACAGGTTTATTTTTGACATGTGCAAAGGTTGTTTGATTGCATTACATTTTGCTTGTGTGGGGGCGTGCTGGTTGTGTTCTTTGTTCAACAGGTAATACTTTACACTGCCGATAATATTTTACTATACACAAAGTTCTTTTACACTCAAAGTAATTTGCTCCAACGTTGTGACATTTCTATAAATCGGCCACACAGTCTTGCAACATTGTATTCTGGTAGCAGCAAGTCATATGGTATGTAAATAGGGGCACATGAACAGTTGTTTGTTGCACTTGATTAACCACACAGAGTTACCCCCTTTATCAGTAATTACTTTTACCTGGTATGTTTTTTTTTTATAACAAAATAATAAAAGACATACTATTAATTATGTGGGGTGTTTATATCATAGAAACAAGACAACTGTGCTATTGACACGCATGTTTTTACTTTGATGGCTGGAACCATTACATAATACAGCCTTGTAATAGGGCTCTCCTATAACCAGCACTCATTATCCATGTCAATCGTGTGGCCTCAACCACATTACAGTGGCAATACTGTGTTGTGTTTGTGGAGGTACTAAGTAAATAAATAATAATGTACAAAGGCCTTGGTGAGTCACTCCAACATAGTGAATGGTGTTGTGGACACTCTCCTGCATACACTATTTTCTTGTGAAATTGATGAACTATGCTACCTCTGTTGCTTTTGCATTCATGTATGTACTGGGTTACATGGGCTAAATACAGTGGCGAATTGACACTGAGTCTGCAGAAGGTTTGACTCTGCTAAGAGGTTCAAACTAAAACTTTGTTCAATTGTACCCGACCGTCTTATCTTTTCTCATGTGATATCTGAAATGGCATGCCCACTCTAGCAATTCTTTCGTGGTATACTGTGTAAGACATCACAAACGTGTCTACTATATGAAAGGTAAACGATATAGAACCCTAATTCTGTACACTGATGGAAACATTTGTATTTTCTAGATATGAACTCGCCTTATGACTATGTTGCATCAGTTTTACACCTGCTGATGGTGTGTAACACTCAGAGTTTCGTTGAGTAAATGCCGATTGAACACGCATTGACCATCCATGCATTGAATGGGCAAATACTGTTCTTCCTCAGAGCTCTTCATGTTAAGTTCATCAAGACTATTACTTTGCCATTGTGAAAACACTGTATTTAATGCAGACTGCAGGTGCATGGTAGTCATCCTCGTTATAGCAGTTTGAGGTGGACAGGCAGGGAACTTTGCTTGGAGAGACCTTGGATTAGTTGAGCACAGGCGAATAGGATACAGCATCCATGCTTAGATACCTTTTTTTAATTTATTTTTTTAACATGGGTTATACTTGGCAACTATGTTTGTTTAACATTGCATTTCCTTCTCCTGACTCAACGTAGATTTTGCAGTAAATGAATGTATATAAAATGTTGTGTTCTTTGAAATCAGTCAGTGAAGTGTTCAGTGGGGGATCCTTTTTTGTGCTCTATTAGGGAAATCATGTTAATGGTCCATCCTCAAAACTACACTCACCTTATTTTCACAGTTCTGGACGTGATCGCCTATGAATGAAAAGTGGACAAATGACAGTAATATGACTTTATGATTTAAAGGCAGGAATGCATGTGTCTGTCACGCCAAAGGGAACATTTTTTAAACCAAAGATGATACTGTTTAAAACTGACTAAATGTTTGCAAGTGTTTGCACTAATGCATGAGAACTCATTGGCAACATGTGCTTGCAGATGCTCTCAATGACTTGCGTGTCTTCTGTAATAGAGTCTGTTAATAGGTAGTTACCTATGAAGGCATTTGGTTCCTTCTTAATTAGAACAATAGGATAATAATCATTAAAGAGCTATGCTACCACGGGTGGTAGGGATGCATGTGTGTCTGTCTCAGCAAAGTGAACCTTTTGAAACCAAGCCGATACTGTTCCAAACTGACCAAACGCTTGCACAGAATGCAGGAGAATTCACTGGCAAAATGTGTTTCCAGATTCTATGAATGACCAGCTTGTCTTCCATAAAAGCAATAACATAGTATGCTCGATGCATCCTTCTTCATTGGAAGAATAGGTTAATGAGAGAGCTATGCTACCACGGGTAGCAACTTGGAAAGGGTAGTCCAAGACCGAATGTAGGTGTCCAGCATGCCCATGTCCCCTAGGAGTTGCATTGAGAGGGCAAAGGGAATGGGCAATGCTATTAATGGGCAGTATCGGGTGAGGAGGATGTCTAAGGATGAATGGGCACCATAGGGAAAATTTAAAAAGGGGTCGCAGATTCAGAGGGGAAGTAAACTGTGTGGGTGCTGAAATAGAAGTCACGGAAGTCTAAGCTAAATTATATGAGATATTTCTTCTCTGAATTTCCTCATTGATACACTGTATATCTCAAGGTTTGTCACCGTTTAACTCAATGGAAATGAACGCGTCTTTGGATTTTTATGCAGGTTTGCTGGTAGAATGATTCCACATTGAACATCATGGCACATGTTGGGAGAGTTGCATCTAAAACAAAGTCAGTGATACTCTCTCAAATGAAGACACCTAACTTGGGACTTGGTTGAGTGGGTTCACGCTGGGTAAAGAATACATGCATATAGTACTATACCATTATATCAAACTCCTCCAATCGCCATAGAACATGCACTGGGGAACAGACGCGAACGGGAAACAATGTGCAGCACATTTACTCACAACGGGCAATGATGAGTACATTGTTCTTCCTCCTATGCACTAGAACCTTCTTAAAGTTTTCCTCCTGTTCTAGGTGGGCACCTAACGGTCCACATAGTGTAGAACTCCTAGGCCTGAATGTAAAGTTTGGGCACACAAAAGATGGATTCTTGGCAATTACTGTTTTCACAGTTGAACATTGTTTAATGGTAGCAATTGTTACCTCTCCCTCAGTTCTAAGCATAACAAGGAGAGCCGTAACATTAGCAGACATTAGAGCAATCAAATTAAATGATCATTGATGTGCACACATGCTACATCTGCAATGGTCTTTCTGGCCCTCATTCTGTAGCTCTGCTGAAACGTCAGAGTGTTGAGTTTTACTGAAGATGCGGATTATGACAGACACTCATCAAGCTATGGCAAGATATGGGGTATTCACCTTGAAGGTGTGAGTTTCCACTTTGTAGAGAAGCCATTCCTGCCAATGTGCATACAAGTCAAAATGAATACTTTATGGGATGGTGGGAGGGGCAGTGTTGGGACACACTACTGATAGGCAGCGCGGTGCAACCACTGGCCGCGTGAGACAAAAATAAAATCAAAACATGTGTCAATTTACTGTACTGGACCAGTAAAACTTCCTTACTTCACTTATCAAATTTAAACACAAAGATAAGGATACCTGATCAGTTGTCTATTTGGGTATTAAGCACATTGCTGATCCCCACAGCAGAGGCAAGATACTCTTCCTCCTATCGAAGACAGAACCCAAATAGATTCACACACATAAAACTACCAGGACATAACTCGTCAAATTGAAAGCTTTGTCTTAATATCTTAAGGATGATTGCTTTAGGTTCAACACAAACAAAGATACAGTGCACCATATAGATCTCGCATATTTGATGATAACATCAAAACACATGAAAAGAAATGATTCTTTTGTTACATATCATACACCTGTTTTACCTGAATTTTCAAAGTGTCTTTCTAAGCAGATTCAACGGTCAATCTTTAATTGCAAACAATATTTCTTCTATTTTTATTGGATACTTAAACGGTTTGATCTCAGACATTCAATGTATTGCTAAACTATATGAATCCAGATATATGACAACATATTATAGCATCTTTGTTGATAGATGTTCCCTCAAACTAGCCTTCTCATATACAAATACCATATACTTATATGAGATTGGCATCATTTTCTTTGTTATCAAATACTCCAAAGTTTTTGCAGTGTAATGCTTATGTTCGATTATGTAATATTTACAGTCTAACTGAATTAATTCTGCTTTGATTAATCCAGTTTTGATTTGACAATATGATTTCTCAAATAGAATCAGTCACAAATACATGCTTTCTTTAAAAGTTCAATTATTTATTTCATGTGACTTGCACAGTGAAATGTCTCCAGGTTTATGAGCTTGCTAAAGGCCAGGTCATACCTCGTCTAGTTCAACAAGCAAAAGATTGCTTACACATGTCCATTTTAACTTGCTATGATGTGGGTGGACTTCAGGCATTTAAGTTGGACAATTGACATCAGTAAGCCTGGGTTAGAATTTCAGGTGATTTGAAAATATCGAATGTTTGAGAGGATTGTCAGATGCCCAGTACACATGGCTTAAAGGGAGACACATGGCTGGAGCTCCTTTTCAGTTTCAGGCAACTTTCAGAGTCGAAGGTGGTCACTGCTGGAGGCATGCTTAGGGAATTTGGGGAATGGCTAGTATACTGGAGTTCATTATGTTGAGTTGTGAGAGGTAGTCAGTGACAAAGTCCCTGTCAGGAAGTGACATCTAGGATCAGTGAATCATACACAGTGTTGTGTGATGCATTCAGGTACACAAACACTAGTGTACTTCTCCTGACAGTGGATGAGACATTTGCCATTGGGCAACCCCTGGGAGTGTAGAAAGAGACAGGAATACATTAAGGTAGCTTGTTGAAAGGGCATGCTATCTGGTTTTGCTGGGAAGGAGTAGCTTCAATTGTAGGAGGTGGGCAACACACTAGTCAGTGTCCATCTCATGAAGCAAGGGGAGAAGGCTTGTGCCATAAGGCGACCCAGTGGAGGAGTGGTGGGCAAAGCTGGGAATCCCTGAAGACAATCTGCGGCAGAGTGATCCTCTACTGATTTTTTTTTGTATGGAGCAGCAGAGTTTCTCGGAGATGGTGGCACACTGGTCAATGTCTGTCTCTTGAACCAAGTGGACAAGATATGTATGATTGGTTGGCATTTGGTAGGAGGATGGATAAAAGCTGGGAATCCCTGAAGGCTTCTTGTCAAAGTGTCACAATGGTCAGTACATTGTGACACATTAGCACCAATATATCAACTCCAAAACAAGGCAAGTACAGGGGAAACATCATGTTGTGGTCTTTTCTCTCATGATTGCCTAACTGGACTTGCAAAGCTGCATCCTTGCCTCCCTGCAAGCCATACAAAATGCAGCAGTGAGCCTCATCCATCATCTACCCAAAAATTCACACAACACCCCAGCTCCCTCCCAGCTCAAGGGGCTTGCTGTACCCCTGAAAATTGCTTCTGAATTACCCTGCATTGTATTGAAAGCAAAGCATCTCAGAACGAATTCTTAACTTCAGAACAAACTGAAACGCATCCCCACACAAATACCAGACAATCAAGCCAGCATCTTCTGTACATTTCACTCTGCAAACAAACATGCGCTAAAAAAAAAACATTTACCGAATTGGAACCAAGAACATGGAACTCCCTACCACAAAACATCTGCACTGCACCCTCTATCACCACTCAAAACATACCTGTTTCCCCACACACATTCTAGCCCCTCCATCTTTCCTGCTACTACTTGTCTATCCTAATCTTCCTATCCTATCCTGAAAACATTTTGTGATGTCAGTTTAATCTCCAACCATTTGAACTTTTGAAACTATACAGGTGCTCTGAGACCCTGTGGGTAGGGGCAGTACTGAACACAAATTCAAATAAAATGAACTAAATAAGTATGTTCACTCCGGCAGCAGCACTTGCTGTGCGCAGTGAAGAGAACAGAATGCACTTGGTCAATTGAAGGTATCCTCCAACACATGTTCCATACCACCTGGCACAAGACACTTGGGGGTACTTTCCTCTTTACAATTAAATGCAATGGAATTGCACCATGATGATGAGCATCCACTGAGGCTATCAGAGGCTGTTGCACATTTAATTTTGTCTAATAACTCAGTGTCAAAAGTGGGGGGCTGTGTAGATCCTATCTACCAAAGAGCAGTGAAGAACAACACATGAAGTAGTTGAACAGTGGAAGGAGAATGAACATTTCAGGTCTCTATCTATGCCATACCAATCACAGATCATTCAGACAATAATAATGATGATGATGAGTTTGCAGAAGATAGGGACAAAGATTATAATTCATCATAGTCTAGAAGGAAATTATATTTTCTTTTGTAAAGTAGACATACTTAAGAGGTTAAGGATGAGAATGGCACCACAGATTCAAAGTGTGTAGTGTTCACAGGGGCTAACTTAACTACTGTATACAGTCTCCTCTAGAAACAGCCTGAACAGCTGATCAGAAAACACATCAATTGAACATGGGGTATCCAGAACACCACCAGCATCATTACAGGGCCTGCTAACATGGCTACAATGAAGGCAAGCAACCTATTGGCCAACTCTTTTGTGGAAAGTCCTGGATTAGGGAAAAGGCCAGTCACTGCTAGGATGTTCTTGGCTGATGTTGTTTCCTGTGGAAGATGGTACTGGAATTGTACAATGCGATTATGGCTACAGTCATCTGGGCATTACAGCAAGCCACTTGAAAAAAAGGGGACATATGTAACAGTAAGTAGAGCATTGGCTACATCGATGTCAGAGCACACTGGTGGCCTTTCCTGCCAACCAAGTGGCACCACAAAGTAACACAAGGGGTAGCACTGCATCCAATTCAGGACCAGCAAATGTTGTACATGCCAGATTTCCATGGTAGAAGCCACGGGGGATTTGACATCTGGGAGAAGAGGGAAGAGGGAAGAGGGAAGAGGGAAGGGGACGAGGCACAGTGGCTAGGGCTCTATAGAATGTGTTTGTGTTTTGTTGCAGCAGAAAATGAGATAAATCCCTTTGCTGCTTTGTGAATTTGCAAGACAATGCAGGTTCCAACAATTGTGTTTCTTTGAAATACATCACCATTATGGCTTAGAAAACAAGCTCCTATTTCAGCCAGATTTACTATAAAGAAATGCACTGCACCAGCTCGAGGATTGCCACACAATTCTAATGCAAAATCTGCAGACCTTCATTGCCACTTATTGCAACTCTACTTTGAACACACTGGGCAGGGTATGTGAGCAGTGGAATGCTTCGCAGGTTACTGCAACACTCACAACAGATCCTTAAAGGGCGTTTTAAATGTGTTGTTGATGGTTGTAGATGGTAGCTGATGCCCAGAATCTGGTAGGCACTTTTACAATTTGAGGAGGCCATCAAGTGGGTTAATCTCCACAATACATTCCTGAGGGAGGATCTCTCACTGGTGTTCCTGCCAAACATGGTGTATATGTAGAGAAGTCACTGGGAGTCATTGGGAATTGGAAAGTAATACAACCTGTAATCGGGCAGGCAAATATTCAAGTCCCACCTACTGCCCTGACACAGATGAGTATACAAGTACTGTTTCCCAACTCTGCCCTTCGCAAGTATCGTCCATGGGAGAAACGTTATAAGCTGAGACAGCCCTACTGCCCCAAAAGACTTGGGGTAGAAAATGAAACAAACTAAGACCATGAAGGTGGCATTAAGAATATAGAACATATGTTGTGATAGGTAGAGAAATGGGTAGTTGTGACTATAAATGTAGATAAAGAATAACTAGGTGGCTAAATGCATACACACAAAGTACACATAGTAAACACGAGTACATGGAGACATTAATAAAATTCACCCATAAACATGAACAACATACACATTTACGAAGACATGAAAAGACATTTACACACAGACAAAAAAGACATATATATATATAGAAATATATATATATATATATAGTAGCAAAAGGTACCCGTTCTCCTAACAGGTTCTGTGGACAGACATCACAACACTCTCATAAATAGTTGAAAATCAATGATCCTGTAGGTCGCTGTTCTGAGTCACTTATTACTTGATGTACTTTGCACTCTTGAGAAAACTGCACTGAGAATGGGCATTTGTGGCTGGGTGACATACCCCGGAGAAGACGTTGAGGGGAGTCTAGGGTTGGTGTGCTGCTTTGCTCCCTCCCTACCTGTTGCCTCACCCTGATGTGGTGCAAATATCCCAGAAACCATGCTTTCTAGGGTTGAGTAATGGTCCTTCTATGACCATATCCATGTTTTGCCGATTTCAGGAAGCCGTTTTATGTGGAAAGGTGCAGGGTGAGTGTCAACAAATTTAGATTTTTACTGAAATCTAGGGAATGGGGTGAGGTGTCCAACTGCCATGTTGCCAGTGTTGTCCTGAGGATCCTAACAGGTAACTATGCAGAATTTTGGGCAGATTGGTGAAACGTGTGGAATTGTATAAGGAACAACTATTCATCATGTCACAAATAAACATACACGTTTTCGCTTTTATGAATATAGATATCAATAGCCTGAAGAATCTCCACATGTAAGTGATGCAAAGCACAACGTAAACGAGAATGAACCAAGGTGCATCCATTTTCCTATCACAGAGGCCACAGTAGAACCAGAAGTAACAGGGATTCAGACACGTGCTGAACTTGCAAAAACTCATTTATTTGAGAAGCTGTGAAGTTGCTCAGAACAGCACTCGCAGAACGCACCAAGGTTAAACAAAGAAAGGAGTAGTAGATGTATAGCCCGAGCACAAAGACGAGATAACAGTTACCAAGAGACAAAGCAGAAGCCTTCCAACTTAAATGAATTCATAGAAACAACCAGCCCTTGATGTCCAGGTGCAAGGGAATACTATGCCAAGATACTCTATAGAGAATAGGGAAAGGGTGTCCCAAGTGATCAAGAAGAACACAACATGCACAATTATGCAAAATCTTAATAAAAAATGAAAATCTACTCTCAAACACTGTACCTTAACATGTGATCCGGACATAATAGCACTAACTATTCTTTGCAAACCAAACACTGATAAACCACATGTAGAACTCCATCAGAGCACATGTAGACACCAGATAGAACACAAGGCTGAGTTTAAAGGAGAGACAATGCCTCATGGCCTTGGGATGATTAGGAAGTATTCTTTAATTTCAATTGTGGTAGAGAATGGAGCCGGATCCCCCCACGGGTGTCTCGCACCTATCTTGACGCATTGTCAAAATGTCCAAGGTTGGTAAGTTAGATACCAACCAATGAAAAGCTGCCTTTGTGCGAGACAAACTATGATGGACGACGTCAACCAATTAACTGTCCCCGTAATCATGCATTCAAAATATTATCAAATATTATCAGTAGTAGGATGGCTCAAGGCAGAGTTTAAATCACTCAGCAGCATGTGATGCACAAAACGAAATCTATAGTATTAGGTGCCCTGGTGTTGTCTATTATGTAGGATTAACGAAGAGAAAAGCTAAAGCACTTTGGATGGAATCAATTTGTGTACAGGTAATGAAAAGTCAGCAGCTGCAGTACACTTTACTCAAAAAAGACATTTATTGGAACAAATATAGTTTATTATCGCTGAGCAAATGAGTTTACCAAGAAGAGCAGGCAATTTGCATTCAATATTGGACAAGAGAGAGCTTTTTCGGATTAAGAAAAGGGATGCGTTAGAACCAAAGGGACTTAACATTGAATGGAAATTAACCTGTTATATTTGATTATATTTCATCAAATCCATTCTAGGATACATTTTTATCAAGCAATGAATACATATTCTGAATTGTTGTGTTTAATTATACACATGAGAAACAGGTATTTAACCTGAAATTAATATCAGATAGGATACAGTGTGAAAACATATTGGAGTATTGTTAGAGCAAATGGCCCATCAGACCAGCAACATTACTGTGAGCAATTGTTTATTTGCTAAGCTGCTAACACGCACCACTCTGCACTGTGAGAACATTTGTATTGTGGCTGGGGCTAATATCCCTAACTTTAGGAAAAGACTTGCAATGCTGCTTTTTGAACAATTGATATCTATAAAAATGAACAGTCACTTGAATTTGGAAGACTATGGAATGACATATAACCATAGCCAATACATCAGTTTTGATCATTAAGATGATTTGTTCTGGTACACCTCAGTTTGAAAGTAGAGCAAAGTTAATTTGTGGTATGTGTTTGTGTGTTTGAGAAATGGACAGCTTTATCATTGGCCGAGAGGCTCTAACCAGTAGATTTCTTACACATGCTTTTGCCTATTGTGTTAGTAATATGCTTGTTTCCATGTATTGTCTGATGATGATGATGAAACTATTTGCAAAGGTTCTCATTTTCTCCCTCAAGGAGCAGCCACTGACTAAGGATATTGTTGGTTTTACTCACAGCACAGAGCTATCCACTATATTTCTCAAGCCCTTTCGCATAGTGCAGCCTCCCATTTAATTTCTCAGGTTGTCTCAAATTGTGCAGTCAACCACTATGGGTCTTGAAATGTTCCACAGGGTGCATCCATTTTTCAAAGTTTTAGGGTTCTGTGAAAGGGAAAGTCATTCAACAGGGTTATTGAGTTAGACCACAAGGTGCAGGTACCCAATATGTTTTTTCTCAACTCACAGGGGGCACAACCACCCACTATGGGGTCAGGTGCAGGTGTAGCCAGCCCTTAAGAATGTCACATTCTCTCAGAAGGTGCAGCCACCCATTATGGTGACCATGTTTTTTTTGAAGTTTCCATCAGCTGACTAAAGTTCTCAGGCTCTTTCACAGGTTGCAGCCCCCCACCAAAGTTCTCACCATTTTCACAAAAAGCAAACGCCCATTAGAAATCTTAAGATCTCTCACAAATAGTTTCCAAACATTCTCCAGTACTCCTGCATATCACTCCCTCTTTTACATTAAAGGACTCTTCCTGTGAGGCCAGTCTCTTCCCCATGACTTCTGCATTCTGCCCATCCCCACAGCACCATACAGTATGGAAAGCAGGTTGAGATCCACATACCTCTTCTGGTTGGTTGCTGCTTCCTTATTGCCTTCACTCTAGCCTTCTTCCTTGGGCTCTCCCCCTGATCCTTCCTCTGAAGCCAGAAACCTTGGAGTCATCTTCAACTCCTCTCTCCCCTTCCTCCCTCATCCTCAGGACATTGCAAAGAAGTGCCACTTTCAGCTCTTCCTTCTCAAAGGAATTCTCTCTTTTCTCACTTCCCCCCAGACACTCCATGTTACCTGAGCCTTGGTTCTCTCTAGGCTTGACTATTGCAATATCCTCCTCCTGAACCTACATTCTTCCACTCTGCAGCCCCTCTAGCAAATCCAGAATAGAGCAGCACGACTTATCATTGGCATTAAGCACAGGTACCGCATCTCTCCTGCCCTAAAAATTCTCCACTGACTCCTGGTTGCTGCATGGAATAAATTGAAATGATTTGTTTCATCCACAAGGCTGTCTGGGCCCAGGGACCTCACTATCTTCAAGCTCATTTGACTAAATACTCTCCCTCTAGACCAGAACGTTCCTCTGCCTCCAAATCTTTGTGTGTACAGCGTTTCATAGGTGGTTGATCACTTTCGTCAGTTGGCTCCCTCCTATCGAACAGCCCCCCCCCCTACACCTTGAGCAGGACTTTCTTAAATTCAGTAAGCTCCTCAAAACTTTATTCTTTACATCCTCCTTCCCTTCTTCCCTCCTCTGTTAATGTCACAGTTGCTGTGATTGGTGTCCGGGACCCTTATGCATCCTCAGGGCCCCTGTCCTCCCACAGCCAATCACTGAGCTCCTGTCTACCCTCAGCACTTGCCTTGGCACACCCTCTGCCCTGGAGGTTCGCACTTACACCCAACATGGCTCCAGGCCGTGTAGCACTCAACATTCCAAGCACTTCATATATTGCTTTCTCATGAGCTCAGACTCCCCAGCACTTACCTCCTCTACCCTCTTCCTTACCTAACTTGCACATTCTGAATACTCATAAGGCATAGTAGGTTTGTTCTCTTTTTCCCTCCAGTGATTCACATATTGTATTTGTAATGTGTTCCACTCCCTTGTTCCCTCCCCTCACCCTGTGGTTGCTTTGAAACAGTAGTATCTTGCTGTATAAGGGCCTCACAAGCAAACAATAAATGAAGAAAATAAATACACATTCTAGATCCCACACCTAAATACCTCCCCACAGTAAAGGTAAGTAGATTCCTCATTATAGATTTGAGTGGGTCCTGCCCCAAGACAGGGGCTACTTTTGGTGCACCATCAACAACCACTTGTTCGGGAAGCACTGGCAAAAGGGACCTGCTGCAGCAATTGTTTTCGGTGAAAGTGGCAATTATTGGAAATGATGGAAGCTGCAGATGTATGTTCTTGTCATACCAATGCCATTAACAACCAATACCCTGGCTGTGAGAAACATTAGGGCATTCTCCCATCTCCACACCACCACTGGGTGGAGGTGGCATCCAGTTTACTGGTGTGGTTTGCAGAGGCAAAGAACATGTCCACCTGGTATACTTTCGTGTGCCAGCACCAATCACCGTTCTTCCTGACCATTATGCCTAGGGTGAAGGTCTTGCCCAAGCCCTTCTGTCAAACCCTGCAGAAGTCCTCAGGCTATCCCTATGACAGTCTTCCCAATTGACACAGCATAATAGTCCCAAAACCAGAATCACTTCCTCAGTGTAGTGAGGTTAGTGATCAAAACTCTCTGGGGCTACGCCTGTGCATGGCTTTTATCCCCAATCCAAAGCAGGAGAAGGAAGAAACTAGACATCCACCGCTTTCCTGATTCCCTCAGCTGTCTCTCTTCTGGTAGGTCAAAAGATCTTGTGATAAGATATATGATATGATAGTTTATTTATGTAGCGCCTATAGACAATGTGTTTCAAAGCACTTCAAGTGGAACCTCCACAATATGTTCCTCACCTTGTACCTTCTCCTGACAATCCTTCACCTTGTCTTCATCTTTAGCCTCACTCTTCTGGGTGAAGACCACTTCCTACGCAATGCAGCCCCTCCAGATAGGAGCCACTGCATGGTTGCAAGATGCTTGCTGCAACTGCACATCCTCCCATGTGAGGATCATGCCCTTTTACTGCTCCAGAGAGCCTGCCTCCTTGGTGATATGCACAAGTGGCCCTGCCCCCCCCCCCCCTGCCTTTGTACGGACATCCATCCATAAGAGGTTCTGCTTCCTGTGCCTCCATGGGGTGTCTACAAAAGGCCACACATGGCCTTTCCACCCCTGTATTTTTGCAACTACTCTGTGTTTCCTTCAATAGCCCTGCCATTTTCTCATCTCCTTTTCATGAGGCCCTGCATGGACCTGCCTCTGCCACAAACTTGAAGGAACTGCAATGCTGTGTGACCAGAGCCCACAAAGCAGCACCCAAAAGCAACACGAGAACCCCCACCACACCTATCATGTGCTAATCCTCCTTATAATGTGAGCAGAAATTCATTTACTCCTCCTCCAGCTGCCCGGCGGCATCATTATTGCCCTTCCCCCCTTTGCACCAAGCATACATCATGAGACCCACAAACGGCACAGTAGAGAATCATGTGTAATCATACCAAGGGAACGAATAGTTTGAAACACAAAACTAGCCTGAAGAACCAAAGCACAATCACAAGCTTGCAAAATCTGCACAAATAGATATCCACAGACTAATAAAGCAAACAGATCAGCAAGTGAAGAGATCAGGTGAGTAAAACCTCACACAAGATAAAACTGGGCAAGTTTAAAAACAAATTGGCGTATGGTATGGGCAGAAGCATATTTGTTTGGGCATTTTAGATTTTAAAAGGAGGCACAAAAGGGAAAAGTCAAAAGAAGAAGAGACTTTTTTGTATGGAGGGAACTAACAAAACATTCCCACGCACCTGTCAAAAATAAACTGAGGCACACATATTTGCCACAAAAACATACAAAATGAACAACGTACCAATACCAAATAGCTAAAACTCCAAAGAGTTCCACAAAAGCTTGCCCCAGTGCTCCGAAACTCTTCTGAACAACCTCCAAGCGTGAGCCTGCCCTGTCCTGCCCTGTGCCGTCATAGCCTAGCAACATCCACGCAAGAACCTGATGTTAGCTGATCTTGTACGGGAAGACACACGTTCTTTATGAGATTCTAAAGCTCTATGTGAACAAACCCAAACAAACTAAATGAAACAACTGTATAGGGCTCTTTTTAGATAGATGAACATGATCAATAAACCATTGGTTCTACCTGAGATCGGAGGCTCATGATTAGATGTCCTAGATGTACGACTATAGTCTCACCTACGATTCATCAGACACCAATAAGAAGCACCATTCCAGTGGTAGGGATGCATCTTCCCAAAAAGATTTGTTTCATATTTTGAAGAGTTCACCAAGTGTAGCGATCAGTATGTAAGCACACATGGGCAAAGTCAACAGTTTTGTTTTTTCTATAGGCAGTCAAGTTCCCACGTTTACCTTTTCTTTTACATGCACCTTCTTAAATGGTATGCATTTTTGCAAATGAACCCAACTTTTTACATTTTTTTTATTTTATTTTACATTTATAAAGTGCACAAAGCAGCCCTTGGGCATCGTGGTGCTGTTACAAGAAGGCTTACTTAGTTGCAGAAAAAGACACAATGGAGTTAACTGCATGTTACTATTTTTTTTTCCTTTTATTGATAAAGCAAATATAAATAAATAAATAAACAAACAAATAATGGTAAATGAATACCAGTATTCAAATGTTCTATGGAAAAGAAAAGAATGTACTTTATTTTAGGGCTGTGTGTTGGGTTGTGAAAAAAGCATAGGCCAAATATGTTACATGGTTCTACTACACCAGAGTTGCTTGACAGCTGCATATAACCTAATACATTTTTGAAGGTCAGTTTTTCAAGAAGAACGTTGGCACTCATCTAGATACAGAGCTGCTGATTGGCTGCTTGAATCAACCAAAAATTGTTCATGCACCATTTCATTACAGGCATACATCACTGTGAAATCGTGGACTGCCAATACAACAAGGGATAGAGATATCACAGCCTGCCCAATGAGTACCCAATTATAACAAACCAATCAAATGTATCACGTAATTGACATAACTTATGTTGAATAAACTGTTTCAAAGTACTTTATTCCTACTCAAACGCTAACAGAGAGTGGTATCCTTTTAAGCAATATTTTGTATGTGAAAATAACACCTTTGAGCCAAAACTAAAAACAACCTGCACATTGTTGAGAACTCACAAATCTGTAGAAATGTTCAGAGATATTGGTTGTACAATGAGGATTACGGAACAGAAAGAGAAGAAATTGGAAACATGGCATTACAGGTTATAAATAGTATCAACATTGTACAATTAATACATAGAAAGAGTGAATCTAGAGGAAGAGTAAACAACCTTTACAATTGCTCCACAATTTGTTGAAAGCATACAATTATTAGATTCCAAATTACAAGTAAGAAGAAGCAAAGCTTATAAGTCTCACCATATGAATATTGAAGGAAGCCACATGGGGCAAAACATAATTATTTCAAAAATGTTAAAACCCAAACATTCTGGATTTGCCAATGCCTATTGTTGTACATTTGACCTTGAAGCAAATTCCCAATGCTACAACTTAATATTATCATCCATATTGATGAGCTCTATGTTCGTGCTGAGCCTGATTCACGTTGCATATTCTCTGACCAGCACCTATCACATATTCTCAGGAAATGCCCCACAAATATCCAATGCCATGTCCGCTGCTACCTCCCTTGAATTCGCCATCCCTACTATTGCTCTGCCTTACTCGGTTCACGTTATCTTCATGATCTTAGCCAACTCCTTGATACATGTTCCACTAAACAGGTTCACGGTATCTCTATCTATCTCCCTCCTGGTCCCACTGGGCCAGCCTTTCATGATCTTAGCCAACTTCTTGATACATATTCCACTAAACAGCATTCTCTTAGGTGACTTTAACCTTCCCTCTCCAACCACTTCTCAGAAATCTGAACTTCAGTCTGTTCTTAGCGACCACACTCTCCAGTCTACCTACCTACCGACAAAGGGAGTAACTCTTTTTATCTCTTATACATCGCCACCTCACTCTCAGCCACTAATACTACTGCCACACCATTCATATCTGATGACTCAATTCTTTCCACCACCATCTCCTTTCTACCCTCAGACCTTTCTTCACCAGTTGCTTCACCTATTACTGAAAGGAAATATAAATCTTCTGCCATTCTCCCTTTCTCTCCAACCTACAGTTTGCTCCTCCTTCACTCCTGTTGCTTCTTCCACCAAGAGTGCCTTCTCCAGCTTCCAATCCCTACCATATTACTCATTCTCTTTTCAGATCGCCTACGTCTCAGCATCCTCAGCCATGGGTTACACCATTCATATGTTCTCTCCACACAGACATGTGTTGACTTCTGCGCAAATGGAGGTATACCCATTTGCATGAGGACCTGCAACTGTACCTCTATGCCCTGAACTCTCTCAAGTTCAAACTGAGCCGAAAGGGAATTCTACCTAACCCTCATCAACTCTTACTCCAGCCATCCTCGATGGCTCCAGGGCACCCTAAACTCACATCTCACTCCTCATAAGTCTATGCCTATTAACTCCATTCTCACAGCTAATAACCTAGCTGAATACTTTGCATCAAAACATTCAAAAATTAGAGATTCATTTCTGACCTTCCTCACACTCCCCCTCCTAAATTGTACACTCAGCCTACTCAACCATCATCCCCTGCCTCTATCTACCTCTTTAGTCACACTAATACTGACATAGTACAATCTCGCCTGATGAAGGCTAACCCCTTCAGTGCCCCATCAGACTCTTTTGCACCTCAGTTAGTCCAGCATATTGCCTATTTAGTGGCTCTCACAAAGCTGAACGTTTCAACCTGTCCTTTGACTCTGCTTGCTTTCTCTCTGTTTTCAAGACAGCCATGGTCATCCCTCTTCTAAAAAAAGCAAGGTGCTGACTTGATCGTACCGGCTAGCCTTTGCTCTGTGTCTCTTCTTCCACACCACTCTAAAGTGCTTGAAAGGGTTTTCTTCAACCATTTTACCAATTTATTAAACATCCACAACTTTCGAGACCCTCTACAAGTTAGTGTTTGCTCCTGTCACTCCACAGAAAGTGCTCTCATGAATGTGTCTAACTTCATAGCCTCTGCTAAGTTCTCCAACATATCCTCTATCCTAATTCTATTTCACCTGCCTGCTGCCTTTCACACTGTCGACCACTCTGATCTCAAGAATGTTTTCTTTCTTCTTGGGATTTGCAGTCAAGTCCTTGCCTGGATTGAATCATACCATGCACATTTCCAATTATCTTTTGCCTGAAGCTATAAAACTTCTAATCTCACACCTCTAACTGTTGTTGATCCACAAAGCTCTATCTTGGGTCCGCTCCTCTTTACACTCTACACCTTTGTTCTTTGGGCACTAATCTCCTCCTTTGGGTTCTCCTACCAACTTTTGTGGGCGACACACAAATCTTCTTCTCTTTTCCTGAACTCTCCTCTGATCTCTCTGTTATTAAATATTGGATGGATTTGCACTATCTAATGTTAAACTCTACCAAAACTGAGGTGTTGTCATTCTCTGTTCCTCTGCCTATCCAGTTACCACCTGACACACTCCCCTACTATTCTTCAGCTAGAAACCTCAGCGTCATCGTTGACCCTTCTCAGACCTTTTCTACTTTCTTCTCCAAAACTGGAACAGCAGCTCACCTCACTCTCCAAATTATTACGAAAATCAGGCACATCCTTCCTTTCAACACCACCAAGCATTTCTTAACCACTCTTGTTTTCTCTAAACTGGTCTACTTGTGCCCGCATCATTTTTGGTCTCCCAAACTAAGCTTTCTGTCCTCTCGAGAAGATCATTAACTTCTCTAAAAGGACTCTCTCTTAAATACCTAATTTCACACCTACTTCCTTGTACCATCACAAAGATGGATGGCTGGTATTTAAATGCCTTCTCGTGGTTCACAAATGGATCCATGGTAAGGCGCCACTGTATCTATCCTTCTCTATCCAACTGTACACGCCTTCTGTTAAACTATGCTATGTATTATTATTATTATTGTTTTTATTATTGAGTGCCTCCTCAACTACTAATGTGGCTAGTTGCACTCCCTGTGCTTCCTCTCGCTTTCACTCCTTCTCTCTTCTTGCTCCACTATCTTCATTGTCCTTAATCTATGTATGTCTACTTATGTAGTGTCCCTTGTGACTGGTCACTGCATCCCATCAAATATGATTTCTTATGTATGTATGTTCTTTTTGGATCAAAAGAGCATTGCTCCTCCAGTATATAAAAAATAAATACATAAATAAATGAAATAAAAATAAAATAAATGCATTAGCCAGGTCTCATATGCATCCCCATGTGTCCCTGCTGTTTGATCTAGATGCTGCAGATTTATTAATGTAAATCCTGTTATTATATGTAAATTAACCATGTGTAAAATTGTGCTTTAAAAAACAAGACAATGGGCCTCATTACGACCCTGGCGGAAATCGAAAAACGATGGCGGAAATGCAATACCGCCATCGAATAGCGCTCGGTGCGATTATGACCCGTCACCGCAAAGTACGATGCCATTAGCGACACCGTAGTGAACGCCAACGCTAACTGCACCAAGTACGCGCGCGCGCGCCATGCCAAACCGTAATTACCACCATGGCGCAACGGTACGCGAATTCTGACCCTAGCGGACATGCACCTAACGCCATCAAGCACGGCGGAAAGTACCATTCCGCCATGGTGAGAAGTACGGCATCGCGAACCAACCGTAAACGGCCCCACTGAGTGCCTGTACACCGCTCCCTGGCCACATTGTACAACTCCCCATAGGTGCAATGAAGTCACAATGCAACCAGTGAAATGTACTAGTCATCCATGCCTGCCAACGAACAAATGAATCTCAAGAGGGGCCAATGGGAGCTGCAGGGCACAGATGGCACGAATACAGAAGCCATACAAATGGACATGACCTCAGTCTCCCACCAAGAAACGCATGCAAACACAGGCACCTGTGACCAGCAATATTCCGATAATCACATCATTCCACCAATCCAACTGGCTGACCGGCATCTGTTACACAAAAGCTAATCCCCCGCCCCTGAGCATGACATCATCAAAACAGTCATATTGGCAGCCCTTATCCCTGACCTCACTGGGCTTCGTAGACAAACGCGCCCAGCACAGTACCACGCAACTATACTCCGAAGCTGGAACCCAATGCAGATCTACTCACAATACATCGCTCCCCAAATAGGAATATGCCACATCACTTGCAAAGAAGAACGCTACACGGTTCATATCAGAATAGAAATTTAATGCACAACAAATTCACCAAGCCCATACAGCCATTAGGCCATGAACTCCAAAACACATTTCACCATTGTGGGCTGCATCCGCAACAAATGACTAGCTACTTCTTGTGTGACGCCCTGTTCCTTCATGGTACACAGGGGCTACATTCTCGTACGAAAAGGAAACATGGAAGCGCCTAGAACCGCAGGGCCGTCCCAATAGGGAGGCACTAGTCCAGCTGAAAGGCCGAAATGTTGCTCCTAGCCACTAGTACTGCGTAAGGGCATGTGGCCCATTGGCGATCGTCCCATAAGATCGTAATGCTGCTCCACTGATTAACACGAAGCAGCAGGTGTCAGGAGTAAAATCCATCTGCAGGAGTGGCATACAGATGGCAGTGGCAAAAGGGGAGGAGATACCTGTCAACCAAATGAAATGAAAAAGAATAGCATGGCCATCAGAACTACATTTGAATTACTCACTTCAATGATCACACCAAATCCACAGCCATATGCATGCTAGCCCACTCCAAAGGATCATCACCACCCAAAAACCACTTGCGAATCATAACTATCTATATCGAGGTGAAAACACCATCACAAACGAGTGTACCTGTGCATGCGTCTGTTAAAACAGAATCCATCAGATGGGATTGGTAACGTGCATAGACACAAGTGTCTGAAGGCGCGTCGAGACAGGGAGGGCTCAACAAGGCCAGATAGACGATGGTCCCACTATGGCAGCCCTGCATCACATAGCGCAGGGGAGGCGGATAGATACCAAGAAGCCCTGTACATGGCAAACTCTGTATCAAATCATCTGTCCATGCATCCATACATCATTCCCTCATCCAGTAATGAAAACGCCTGTTTCCATACTCACATAACATGTGAATTTTCCATTGAGTCTGTGCGTTATGCAGCCTGCAAAATCCACTGTGCCCCAGCCCGTAATTCCAGTGTTGTGAAGTAACATGTATTTGGGAACGTCCGGCCTCATCGCCCACTTCGCTATTGCGCATCCCAAACTATTCATATCAATCATTGCATCCTCGCCATGGCCCCTGTCCCAAGGACATTAAACAATAGAACTTTCTATCTGCAGTCAGACCTGTGGGCATCTCCTCGCCGCTAGCTGAAAACCGAAAGCGCCGCCCTTCGAATTCCTCATTTGCAACATCACGTCGAAAAGGCATCTGTGGCCGCTTGAAATCACAAATTAATCCATCTAGTGCGGCTGTGTGTGAAAATGGCAACTGCCTTCACTCACAAATGGGACGCCCCGGCCGTCGGTGAACCTCGGTACAGTGTTGCATGAGGGTCCACCGTTACTCGAGTACTACGTTCCACTGACCCTTCACAAGTCTGTTCGCGACTGCAAAGATAGCATGTGAAACAATGGGACCATAGCCGAATGAACATATCAACCAATGTTACACTGCCATCGGGTACAAATACATGATTGTAATAGCAAGATGCCATTCGTCGAATTGCAGCGTTGTGTGCGGGACGTGCTCGCCCAAAGGGGAGAGCAGCTTGCACAGGTGGAATGAATCACCACAGGTGGAGGCCATACAGCCTGAAAACACATAAATTGCACACCCAGTCTCCTCCCACAACCACACCCACTCCGAAATGCTACCGGCAGGACTAGCTATGTTGGCCCTGGGGGACCTGATAGCACTGCAAGTACTCCAACTTCAAGAAGAAGACAAACACCAACTACAACCGGCCGCACGGAGGAGACGCAGGAGGAGGAGGAGGGCAAGGCAGGGCCAGCAAGGGCCGCCAGCACAGCCACTACCACCACGCAGGCAGCCCGCAATCCCACGCCTCCGAGCACATCCGTTCAACCTCACGGATGAGCAGATCCACACCCTCTACCGTTTGGACCGGGACACCATAACCGCCATTGTGGACATGACACAGGCTGACCTTGTCAGCATGATAGATAGCCCAACCGCCATCCCACCCCTACTGAAGGTGGTGTCTGTACTCCACTTCCTGGCCACAGGCACCTACCAGCACACAGTCGGACAGTTGCATGGCATATCACAGCCACTGTTCTCACGGACACTATTGCAAGTGCTCGATGCCCTCCTGCAGCACGCAGACGACTACATCTCTCTACCACGCTCGGAGCAGGAAATTACCAACACAAAAGTGGGATTCCATGCACTTGCCGGCATACCGGGTTGCATTGGTGCCATCGACTGCACCCATGTGGAATTGGTCGTCCCACATGCCATGGAGGCCCAGTACCGCAACCGAAAACAATTTCATTCTCTGAATGTACAAATGGTGTGTGACTCCAACAGGATCATTACACATTGTTGTGCCCGATTCCCTGGATCAACCCATGATTCTATGGTCTTGAGGAACTCTACAATACCACGCTACATGGAGCGACACGCAGGGAACAGATCCTGGCTACTCGGTGAGTCTCATTTCATGCATGATGATCTGGGGTATGTGATGCGGCAATGACCTGGCAGGAAGGGGGGGGGGTGCGTACGTAGCAATGGCATTCCTCAAAATTCCTTTATTGTCCACATACAGGTGATGCCGGGTATCCACTGAAGAGATGGCTCCTCACACCAGTCCGGAACCCACGGGACCAGCATGAGGAGGACTACAACCATGCCCACTCACGTACCCGTGTAGTCATAGAACAGGCATTCGGCCTACTGAAGACTCGTTTCCGCTGCCTCAGCAGGTCTGGCGGGGCACTCCTGTACCGCCATGTGAAGGTTGCAAAGATGGTGATGGCATGTGTCATGCTCCACAACATGTGCGTACGTAGAAATGTGCCCATGCCCCCTGACGCAGAACTGCAAGCACCTGAAGATGGTCATGATGAGGGTGGGGATGTGGCAGCACCTCAGGGAGTCTGCGAGGCACAGGAGGGCCGTGACATTCGGCAGCATCTCATAGATGCATGCTTCTAGCACTCACGCCTGGTGGCTGATACATGGACACGGGACTCGTGGCACTGTGTGTGTCTGGAACATGCACAATATGGACTGTACGCCTATAATGGCCTCGTACACAAAGATCAATGTCCACACATCTCATTGGATGATCGTGCATTGTTTATGGCATATGTGATATCATGTTAAACACCCTATCGACCCGCCACCCAAGTGAGCCCAACACACCCCCTCCACCCTCCTACCTCCCCCCCGAACACCAGTGTCCAAAGATGCTCATTGTCAGTGGGCTGTCGCTATTGCAAGCCCCCTCTGCGGGTATCAGGGGCACCCCTGCCTGTGGAGCGCAGGTTCCTCCCAGATCTACGTTGGGGGCTGCCCTGGACGGAACTTGCAACGGATGATGTCTCTGCCTGCTCACGTCCATGCATGTCCCTAAGGGTTTGTGAGAGCTCAGTGAGCACACGGCGCACTGCGGCAAGTTCGGCACATACGTCTTTGGACGTCGCATGCAGTTCCCCCCTCAGGCTCTCAGTGCTTCTCTCCATTTGTACTCTCAGGCTCTCGGTGCTACTCTCCATTTGTGCCCTTAGTGTCTCTGTACTTCTCTCCATTTCTGCCCTAAGTGTCTCAGTTGATGTTTCTATGTCTGCCTTAGTGCCCCCACATTCATCGGCATGGTCCTTGAGGAGCGTGGCCAGTTGCTGCTGTTGCACGATTAACTGGTCGAGGGACTGTTGCCTCTGCTGTGCCATGGCCATTTGCGGTGGTGTCACAGAGTGGCTGTTCACCTAATGTTGCCTTGCCACAGGGCTTGTGGGGGATGGCCAGTCGTCTTGTGGGTGCCCCTGCGTGGTATCCTCATGGTGTACGGGATGGAACAGACAGGGGGATTGGGACAGGTCATGGATGGATCTGACTTCGACATCCCCGTTTTCTGTGTCGGAGCATGCTGCCATTAATGCAGTGTCACCTATGGTGCTGCTGCCACCAGAAGCAGTGCCTACTGTGGCATCCATTGGGGGGACCTGTGGTGGTGGTGTTGTGGGCATGCTGGCTGCTGGGGTGCCTGTTGGAGTTCCCTCCTCTGTGCTGCCACTTGATTTGTGCTGCTTCTGTGTCTTGATGCGTGCAGCTGAGGTGGAGGGTCTTTGGCCGTTGGTCTTGGCCCTCTTTGCAGGTGTGCTGGTAGGGGTGTCCTGGAGCTCGTCGTTTGGATCGGACCCTGTGGTGGAGTAAAGGAGGGCGAGCGTTATTAATGGGTCTGTGGGAATTGGAATGGCAATGTATCACATGCATTGGGGTGGTACCTGAGGGTGATTTGGGTCGGGGCCTTGGAGGTGGTTTCATTTGTGTGTGGAGTGAGGGTGCAGTTGTTTGGCAGCCTGCAGTTAGGGTGTGCCTGCTGCACGTGTAGAGGGTGTTTTTAGGATTTTTAATTATTTATGTATTTGATGTGAGTTTTAAAGTGTGCTATCAGGCCTATGTATGTGGACGTTCTCCTGGACATGTGTTACTGTTGCACTATGTGGGCACGTGGTACTTCACATGATTGGACATTGTGGTTTTGGCATTGTTTTATTTGGGACACCTACCTGATTCTTCGGATGTCTGCACTCCTTTCTCCGACTCCCTCTATGCTCTCCATTCCAATGGTGGAGGCACAGATTTCTTCCCAGGGGGTCAACTTGATGGGTGATTCCGATCCTCCCCCGGTGGCTGTGGCAATGTTGCGGTTGGCAGAAAGTATGCTACGGACGCGTATCCGCAGGTCGTCCCATCGCTTTCTGCATTGCTGTGGGTTGCGGTCCCCACCGCACTTACCCGCTGTGCCACCAGGGCCCATATGGCCTTCTTGTTCGCAAGTGCCGTCCTGGTCATTTGCGTGGAGAAGACGGCGGCAGCATTCTCCTGGAGGGTCTCTGTGAGCACGGTGAGTTCCTCACGGGAGAAGTGGACCTGCCGCTTGCGGTCGCACGCTTTCTTCGCTACTTTTCCCATTTTTCTTGGTTTCACTAGGGTGGATGACGGGTTGGGATGTGTCTCAGGGTAGTATTTTTAATGGTTGTGTGGGATTTGTGGTTTTATAGGTGTACGGTGTGATGTTTCCCGTTCCGGGACCATGCTTTTACTTCCGTTTCCGTATATTTACGGTCACCGTACTTTCCGGTTGGCGCTCACTGCGGTGTCCGCTGAGAAGGGGGGCGGTATTGCACCTAGGGCGCCGTACGGCGGCGGTGTGGGCCGTTTTGGGGTCATTTCCGCCATCGCGGACTTTGCACTTCCGCCATGGCGTGGTGCTCGTGCCCGATGGGTCGGAATGAGCCGCACTTTGCTCCATCGTGCAATGGCGGAAACGCTATTTACGCTATGGCGGTCCGGTCGGTTGATTTCCGCCAGGGTCGTAATGAGGGCCAATGTCCGTTTGAAAGTGAAAATGTTGAATTCGGACCATGTCCTTGCATAGAAATGTGATGGGGGTTTGTTCTAAAACATATATAGGATATTTAATTCCAACAGACTCGCTTTCTGGTTCAGGAAATAAATACATACATACAAAAATAAATGTGCTGTGAGGCCAGCAAGAAACAGCAAGAAACAGAAACAGCAAGAAACAGAAACAGCAAGAAACAGGTTTGACAGTCCCTGACTTCAAAGGGCCCTGCCTTTCCTGGGACAGGAATCTCCCCCTCTAACTATGAATGGACCAAGGGGAGAATGTAACACCCTCGTCAGACGGAGCGGCATTGCTCCAGCCGGAGACAAAGGATTTCCAGGACACATAGGTGCAAAGTCCTGGTGACACCTCTCAATTCAAACTGAAGAAATTCAAAGAAATCGTCATGACAACCTCTGTGCCAGTGGGCCAGAGAAAGACATTTGGCTTGGAGGGCTGGAAGACTGCGCCTCTTTGGGGGTAAAGCCGGCCCACTTGGTTTTAAAGACATTTCTGCTTAAAACTGTCATTTCTGTAACCTGAAAACGTAATAATGTGAAATGTTGACAGTATGAATGTAAATTGTATGCTTTTAAAACAAGACGATGGCACATATTGGCAATGGAAAAGGTGGGGGCCATAAAAGACAACAGATACCTGAAATTCAGGGAAGTATGGGACCCAGTCATAGACTTTGTAGCAGATAGGGAAGCATATTTTAATAGACCAAACTTGATGAGAACGATTTTGAACTAAAACTTCCTGGAAGGACGGAAGCCTGAACAGGCCCATAGCAATCGCTAAAACAGGCAGATAATGCCCAAACTGAATCTGCATCAACTAATGGCATAGAAAACGAACCAGCCCAGTTGGGGGAAGGGAGGGATGAAAAGGGATATTTGTTACTAGTTCTATGGTAAACACAGGGTGGGGGGGAGTGATAAATGTTAAAACTCATGGATCTCCTGTAGGACTGAGATGAGAATTGGAAAAGGAGAACAATGACATGAATAGTCTACACTGTTGCTCATACATATGTTTGTAACTTGAATCCATGTGAAGAAAATAAAGTTGGTAAAAAAAAAAGACGACGTAGACCTTTCAGACAGGTTGTGGATGCAAATTCCAGAAAAAGGACATTTCTGGGAAAAGTAAAAAGGACCCCGTTATGAGAGTTGGATGTAAATATGACCCACATTGATCTGCTTCAGTGCACCTCTTTATAGATACATTTTTAGGGGACACGGTTACCACTCAAATTGCGAAAGGTTATTAGAAGGGCTAAATTACACCGTACAAACATGGGAGTTGGAATGCCATGCCATGTGTGAAATATGTCATTTGCCTATGTGATATGCAAAAGTGCCACAACTGTAAAAATGTAGAATTTATGTCATAACTGATTTGTGGCATAATTAACTATGGGAGGGCCATATGCACTGTAATCACACACCATAAGACTGATGTCCTGTCCCTGAAATCCAATCGGCTGACAGGAAGGCGGTGACAGCCACCCCTGAACAATCCAGTTGTTAGAGGCATGTCCAGCCAAAGCCTGCCCCCACAGTATAATCCTGTGATGTCATCCACCTTATATAAGGTGGAGTCTCAGGGAGACAAAGGACTGACTGACTGACTGACTGACTGACTTCTGATTTCCAGCTTCAACATCCCGAGATACGGACACTTCATACTCACCCTGCAAGATTCCAAATTCCAGTGCCAAGAAAGGGATAGCTGATCTGGACCCTCCTATCCAGGCAGAACCACCCTTCAGAACTAAACCCCACCACAATCCCACTAATTCAGGGAGAAAATGGAAAGGTGGCTGAATCCTCATTGGGATTATCCAGCCCTACCTGCTTACCCTGCTGCCTGCTTGCCCAGCTGATCCACCTCACTGTCTAGTGACCAGACCAGGCATAGCTGTTCCCTTCTAGGAAAGCCTGCCGTGGTGTACAGTGACCAGACCTTATCTCGCTGTGCAGAAACCTGGTCTGTTGCCCAAGCTATCCCATTCAAGTGCTTGTTGTGAGTATTTCCTTCCCCCAGCAACCACAAACTGCATCTCTTGCTGTGTTACCGTGTCTTAGGTCCTATTCCACTGAGATTTCATAACTGCCCTAGCAAAAATCCTTAGAAACTGTCAGAATCCTCTGTGTACCTTGTTTTAGGACAATATGTAGTGATCTCCAAGTGTTAGCGCTATTCTTGTACATCGTTTTGATTCATTGCATAACCCCTTAGTAATATTTGGAATAAAATAATGAATTCCCCCATATGGAGATGTGCGGCGTGAGAGGGGCCAAGACTGCAACTTGACCTTTCCCACAGGTACTGTTTCTCTTATTGATAATCTAGTCAAGAAAATATAGTGTGATTTGCTGCACTGTGTGTTCCTTCCAAAGTGATTTCCTGAACCGTATGCCCGTTGCTAGTACATTGCCTTGTAGTTTACAAGTGTTCTGACTTCGCTGATCCAGTCATGCTCATTGCTACCTTATTCATTCAACCGCAAATTGCTACCCCTTCCTATCAACCCAGAATTCAGTCATGTGGAGTTTGAGGGAGGTTTGCAGGGTCCATGGTGCCTATGCCCTTGGGGGAGACAGCTCCTGGGTCAATGGACACGGTGCTCGCTAATAATGCATGGTCTGAAACTTGGCTCCAGCGACCAGACTCTTCACTGACACAATTGGATAGCACCAAAGGTCCTTGTTGGACGTGTGTGGGTGTTTTTCATATAGAAGAAGTGTTGGTTGGCTAACATTGTTGTGAATGTCAAACCCAACGGTTTCCAGATGTTTTCTGATGATTGATTAGTGGAGTTTCTTTCGCAGATTTATTAAATGGGATTTTCATTACTGCACCCTTCTATTGGTCCTCTATTTGCTTTAAGTTGCTTGGCAATTGAGGAGATACATAGTGACATTTCAGTCTTTTCTGTGATGCCGGCCTTTCAACGGGGTCCATCAAATCCGGGCGGTTATAGGCTGCCGGCACAGATTCCAAGGTGTTATTGCCTCTATTTAAATCATTAAAGAGATAGATAAAAGAGGAGGGAGGCACAGAAGTCATAACTTTGTTGAGTCTACCAATCTCACCTCCTCCATAGGAAGGCGATTTAGCACCCCCTGTTCTTGGGATTTGAGCAGAGAAGTGGGAGGGCATACTCTCAATGCTTAACAGGAGTGAATCAGTAATAGTAAATGGCTCCGCACAAGCAGTAAGCATAGGCAGCCCATGAGGATGGAGGTCATACACTGTGTCTGTAATAGCCTTTGATGACAGAGCGTTCTCTTCCATGCTGAGGGCGGCATTCCGATTATCAATGAGGAGTCCTGTGCTAGCCCATATACTCACACAAACGTCAAATGGGCAAACAGGCTCACCCGAGCCCACATGCTCTTGAATGGGCTATTGACAATCATTATAAGACCCACTGTTGATGTTCGAAAGAACACTTACCTCAGGGATTGCAATGCTCTGTGTCTCCCGCTTCCAGTGTTCTCCAAACCAGTCAAGGCTACATCTCTTTCCTCTCAGCGGATACCTCAGAGTTGCTATGAGCATCTGTGGCCATTAGTCCTTGCGTGACCATGGGGGCACCAGCCACTGCCTGACACAGACTGCACAGACTGCAGCAATTCTCCAGCAACTCTGTGGCCACTCCGTGGCAGGATAAGGCTTTTGAAGACTGAAGTTTAGGTCCTCCTCCCTCAGCACAAACACAGCAAACAGACTGTCCCAGCTGCACAGACTGCAGCAACTCTCCAGCAACTCTGCGGCTGCTCCGTGGCAGGATAAGGTTTTTGAAGACTGACTGTTAGCTCCTCCTCCCTCAGCACAAACACAGCAAACAGGCTGTCCCAGCTGCACAGACTGCAGCAACTCTCCAGCAACTCTGCAGTCACTCCACGACAGTATAATGTTTTTGAAGACTGAAGGTTAGCTCCTCCTCCTTCAGCACAAACACAGCAAACAGACTGTCCCAGCTGCACAGACTGAAGCAAGCAACTACAGTACATTTATCTTAATGTAAGGATTGCATGTATAAAACATATGCACACACATAATAACATAATTGTAATTATCAAAATATGGGTTAAAATGTCTTCATGTTCCCACCATATATTATATACTATATCATAACCACTTTCTAAAGCCTAATGTAAAACCTAATCGATCAAAAGCCAGTAAACATTGCATTTCAGTGTTAATGATTCTTAAGAACTCACAATAATGTTTTCCTTGTTAGGACATTACACTTTGGGCAAGATAGGTTTAATGTATTTGTGTTTCTGCTTCAGTTGGGCAGAAGGTACATCAATACTCATGAAACCCCACCTTATGGTGTTTTCCCACTACAGTATTTTAAAGCTGAACATACAAACTAAAACAAGTGAAAATATAAAGTGTGTACAGTTAGATCCCAGTTCAGAAGTAATAAAGTTGGTAATCCTTTAATGTGTAAGATTAGTAGGTCGAACTCATTAATGTTGTCAAAAACACCTCTTTAATGTTAAAATGGATACGTTTATGCTTATTCAACTATCCTACAGAGTCAAAGGGTAGTACGACTCTCCTATAGCAGACAACCATGGTAGTGACAGAGCTCCTTGGCATTTATTGACATCAACAATAGTTACCTTTGAAATGTGAAGCATGTGACTTTGCCCATGTAATCAGCCATAATAATAAAAGTGCAAGATCAGTCTTATCCTTAATGTAATTCAGACCTGATTCAAGGTGGACAGCATATATTGCTGCACTCTGGTAATTTCAAAGTATATTGCAGATTTGTGTTCAATAATTTGAACCAGGGATGTTAACATATAGCCCCATATTTCTCACTTACTGCGGCCTGAGCTTTATAAAACCGTACTATATATCAATTGGTTGAATGTACAAACGCCCTCAAAGCCTAAAAATACCTGTTGTATCCTAAGCCATATAAGCTTTTTGTTTCTGTATATGTATGGGTCACTTTATTTTAGTTAAAAGCAAATTCACTAATAGCTACACATTCTCACCTTTCTAATGTTAAGGATTCTAATGGGGCGTCACACACGAGACGAGGACTCTTGATACTGGAATAGGCTGTAGCGCACAATTAAAACACTTTTACTTTATTTTACGAAGAATTCAAATTGAGATGGCACCCAACCCATCTCACACCCCCTTTTACAAATACCCTGGGCCACAATGGACCAAGAACCAGGCCGGTGGGTGGTAATACAATATTTATTTATTTTGAAAATCCAACTAAAATCACACACATTTAATATTGGGCAGCAATCACCAATGGGGTGGGAATAACACTGTAAAGTGATAGAATACACTTCGTTTGACCTTCTAATATAACATACACAAAGCACAAATAAATGGGCGCAATATTACTTTTCGGGTAGATAGCGATTTAGTTAAGATTTCCCCCTGCAATGCTCCCTGCAAGCCACCCACTTACCCCATTCTTTGCAACCTACTAGTGACAGGGTTAACAGATAAGCAGTTCAATTGATTAAGAGGGGGTTCAGTGCAGTGGAATATAAGCCCACAGTACAGTTAGATTACCAAGCAAGGAATAGCCTGCTTCTGGAAAGAGTATAACACCTGAAAGATGGCTTGATCTTGAATCAAGCAAACGTCCTGTGATTATTCCATCATGTGCATAGTTTAAGATTGCTGACAATTTATGACCTGGACATTATTGAGTTTCCAGGGGAGGAGAGTTTAGGTAAGGTGATCATCTACCTTGCTTCACCATTAGTCAAACAATTCCTATTGGAAGAGTTCCCTCGTTTGTTACCTATGGGCTTTGACCTGATGATCATTGAGAATCCAATTGTATTGTCACAGGATGCTTTAAATGAAAGCCGGGTAACTTGGGGATCCAGAGATAAAGCTTTGAAGGAGGATGACAGGCGACAAGACCTCAACAAGACCAACCTTCCAAAAATGTCAATCACAGTGGGAGCTACAGGAAAGTGACAGAATTTAAGGCTGGCTTAACTGTAAAGAACCAGAAGGGAGATTAAGAAAACTGGAAATGGCTGGCAGGGATGCTGGCGGACAAAATCAGTAAGTCATAGCGCCATGAACCCATCACTCGCAAAAAGCTTGTTTTCGGTAGTTGGAACACACATGGCTTTCCCCATCTGTTTAGCCCTGGCGAAATACACTTTGAATCATTCAACATAATCTTCCTCCAAGAAATGTGGTTGCAGCATACTCCTGTACTTGAAGGTTACACTATCTATCTAAATCCGGCAATAAAAGGATAAAAGGCAAGGCTAGTTCAGGTTTACTAATGGATATAAAAAACAAGATTAACTTTACACCATTGTTAATAGAAAACCCAAACCCCTATATTCAGGTGATAACACTAGAGGGGCAAGGCAGAGGATTCTGACAGTCTTTACTGTATGCTGGAATCCTGAAGTACCTGAAACCAGGCATTTTCCGGACACCATAACAGACACACTTGATCGGCAGACAGAGCGGTGACAAGATCCCTGGTTCATCGGCATTGGAGACCTGAACATTCATTGCTTCAACCAAAGCCATATGCTCATTCAGAATGCATATAAATCGGCGGGCACATCGACAAAAAGAGGCCTGGATTGGCGACATATCATTGCCCTGAGAAATATCAACATAATGGTCACACTGAGAGTGACATTACAGCTCATATTACATAGAAAGGACGAAGGGAAGGGAAAATCTCACATCTTTATATCCCGAAACAGGATACCCTTAGTAAGTCGGCTGGAAGGGATGGACATGACTATGAGTGACCATAACCTGATGAAACGTACCTGTTCTTCGCTGAGTAAACACCGAAAGGAGCTCCACCCGGGTGAGCTAGGAGTAACACCTGCAAGAAATAGGTTGATCATGGACCAGGAAAGAATCAACTCTCTGACCATCAGATTAAGATACCGAATAGAACATGCAAACAAAGAACTAGTGGAGCAACCCATTAACTACTCCATCATGTTGATGGATTTTGTGGAACAAAAGAACTTAAGTGACAAGAATACCATTTTCTACTGCCACAAATACGACCTGGAGTTGGCTATAAGAAAAAAGACTCTGCATTATATCATTCATAAACATAAAAAGGAGGGAACAGTGGAAGCCCAGCTGATTATTAAGATGCTTAAGCAACATCGGACCTGGGTATTTTCACTTAAAAAGATGATGCTTCAGTTAGATTCTGAAGCGATGCTAACCAAGACCGCATCTAAAAAGACTGGGGAAATTTGGCAAATAATCAACTCAATGCGTGCCTCGCAGGATGTCCTAATTACAAATGCGGTAGCAGCCACTTAAATGGGTAGACCACTTTGCTCTGCTCTTCGAGTGCAAGGAAGAGGACCATAGTCGAGACGCACCACTGCATAACATCCCTTGGAGCTTTGCTACGGACAACGTAGATATCTTGGAACTGTTAAAACATGCTAGCAACCCTATAGACCCGGGCCCTGATAGGATGACAAATGCCATACTTAAAAAAAAAGAAAACAGAGTTATGGCCACATTCTTACACAAACCTTTTGCCCATATGAAAAAGGCTAGACAAGTTCCGTTGTGATGGAAATCTTTAGTGTTGGACTGGATCGACAAGAAGGGGGACAGGCTAGACCCCAAGAACTATCAACCTAATTGCTGCATCATTGATTATAAAAGCTTTGTCAATATTGAGCATCTCCTCCGGACATCGGGGCGTATGGCAAGCATGTTTTGTCAAGGGTGTCAGCAATACCCTCAATGTGTTCCTGATTAACATCCAAAAGGCTTTTGCAGAGAGAGAAAAAGAGGCAAAAACCTAAATGGCATTCATCGACTTGGCACAAGCCTTTGACTCCATAAGCCAAACTAAGCTCTGGAAGAAATTAGAGAGATGGGGATGCCCCAGCGATGTCAGAGACTCTGTAAAAGATCTTTAGAGAGGAACAACTTTAATGTTCAGGCTAGACAGGAAATAGCAAAGGTCTCAAACAAGGTTGCCCCCTTGCACCTGAGCTGTTCAATTTGTTCATTTCAGATTTAAAGAAAGTCTTGGTCAATATCAGATGCTTCCCCCTGAGAAACTTGCCAACAAATTCATTGGAAGACTGCTGTATGCGGACGATGTCATGCTAATGGGCCAAACACCCATAGGTTTACAAAGACAGCGTAACTCTGCAAGATTGTGTGTTAAAGAATGGACTTAAAATCAACCCAAATAAATGCAGGATCCTGACATTTGGTGGGAAAAGTGGTGGCTATACACAATAGTGGTGTGGAAATCTCTTTCCTTATACCACAAGTGTGTACTGCCTAAACCTCTGGGTGGTTTTTGCGGTGCTAAGCAAAGCCCTACAGGAGAACTTGGAAAAGAAAACTGCTAGGCAATTTTGGCAGACTTGCAAAAAACAGAAAATTGCTTGATGAATAATCCATATGGAACTAAACGAAAGCTGAGCATGCAAGATTGGATCAACACACAGCAAGAGAGACAAACCTACAAACTTTACGGAAAGCCCTTACAAGAAGCCAGGCAACTGATCACGCTACCAAAATACCTGCAGAAATTCCACAACCATCATTTCAGAGCACAATTCATGCACTTTCGTCTAGATCTGTTCCTCACAAAACAAATACCAAGACCAAGAGTAGGTGACAGGGAGTGCAATACATCATGCAGAATGTGCTTAAAAAAAGATGTGAAGGAATCCGATACTATTTTGCCCACACTTAAGAGACATAAGGACCAATATCCTGGGTAGACTGATCGATGACAGCTGACCTTTCTGGTGGATGACGTTAACGCAGGAAGAACAGATTTCCATGACCTGGGCCTTGGTTATGCTTCTGAAAGAGATTTTCTCTTGGATTGAAGGAAATAAGTCCAAGACTGGGGTACTTCATACTGGGCAACTGATATTGATCAGTGGCCAAAAATGACAATGGTTATGAATTTCAGAGGAGGACAATTTTGTTGTAATATGTTTTAATAGTTAGAATGTGTAAAGTTTCTTTTCTGTAAAATCAAACACCTAAATAAACTAAAAAATAAAAAATAAAAAAATATACTGGAATTGAATTGCTACATAATCAGGACTGGTGATACCATTTTTTCTGGAAGAAATTTGAATCTGTCCCATATTTAACCTTTTTGCAGTAAAGGTACACATCTTCAGAGGATCTTCTACAGTAAAATTGGAGATTTCTGTTGGTGGTATTTCACAATAAGGCACTTACTACTGATGGAGGTACTTCTTTCAACACCACTGGAAATACATACCCTCAATCCTGTAATGTGACAATTGTTAAAACAGGTAGTATTTGTAACAACTGGATGATTTAACTATCATCACATTAACCATATTACAGCCCTTTGAAGGAGTTGTTTAATATTTTTTACTGCAATGATTTTGTGTGAAAATAATCCCCAAATTGTTTTGCTAACAAGAGTTTTGAATACAAACAATTAGAATACACTGTGAAACATCAAGGTTTCAGAGAGTAATCATACATCCTGCCCAGAAGGGTTGAATCTGGCCAGTAGTCCACATTTTGTGCACCACTGAATTACATGACCATGCAAAAATAATCTGTAAGCAAACATGTTCTCATATGTTATGTTATGTTATGTTATGTTATAGTGTATTTGTATAGCACTTTATGTACCCTTTCTATTATCTCAAAGCACTGTTGATTGAAAGCCCTTGGGGACCACTGTCCATTTCAGTTGAAAGAGTAGTGTAGCATATAGTGCTTGGGTGCTCTTGGCATGTGTGCAAATGGAGTGGTTTTTGCAGGTTGCCTGCATTCTATTGCTAAGTGTGGTGCAGTAGATTTGAGAGATGAGTGTAATGTATGCAGCAAGGAGGGTGGTTTCGGAGTCTGCATTCTCGCTGCTGTGAGGCATGTGTGGGAGAATATGTGTGCCGCAAGGCTGTTTTTTTTCGTGGGGTATAGCTGCATTCTACCAGACTTTTGAGGTGTTTTATGAGCGATGTAGGTATGTGTGCAGCTAGGCTGAATTGTTTGAGGGATGTAGCTGCGTTCTATTGTTTGTTGATTTAAAGCGAATAGTGAGCATAATGGTATAAATGACTGTCTGTGGTTATTGGCGGGTGGCTCCTGGCCAGTGAGGGTAAGATCAATTATTTGGATGGGCAGTCATTTCCGAGACGCTCTGTGGTTGGACTTGGAGGATCATTTTCAGGGTCCTTTACAGGATTTTTTGGTGGGTTGTTGTCTGCTTCTTGGTATATTCTACTGTGATGTTTTGTTTCAGGTTGGGTCCCTGTAGGGATTTTGAGATGGGTTGTTGGACGGTTCTTGGGAAATTCTGCAATGATGTTTTGTTTCAGGTTAGTGCTGATTATCACAGGACAGTGGCCATAAGTGGATGGGTATATGGCCATGGGTGGTCCTTTTGTGACACTTTGTAATTGTACTTGGAGGGCCCATTTTCAGGGTCACTGTGGGTATTTTGGGTTAGGTAGTTGGGTGCATATTGGGATATTATATGATACAGTTTTGTTCTTGTCATTGCTATTGAGCAATCAGGCTCTGCAGAAGTGACTCTATGGGTAGAATCCGGGTTGCTAGAGCATGACAAGTGGTGGCAGATCATGGTTGAATGACCAGGGAGTCCGGCGACTTTTGGTTTTGCAAATTAAATCCAGATGGGTAAATTTGCTAAGGGCAGGCCCAGTCTCAATTGCAATTGGTGAGGCAGATTTTGCTTGGGAGTGCAGCGGTGCGGTGCTGCGGATTTGGCAGTATGACAGAGGATTTCATCTCTTGGGGAGATCCACAGTGTTGGCGCCAAGGTAGAGAAGGATGACCCTCTAATCCTTGTTGAATTGGATGCAGGAATCATAAGTATGTGGGCCAAGCTAAATCTTTGGGGGGGGGTTATGGGCAGTAGTGTATAATCTTTTCTTGTAGGTATGTCGGACAGGTCTTGTGTACTGCTCGGTGGATGATGCTTAGGATTTTGAAAGTGGCCCTTTGTCCAATTGGGAGCCAGTGAAGGGTGTGGAGAGCAGGTGACATGCTGTCCCTTCGTCCCAGTGCAAGAAGGAGTCTGGTGTCTGCGTTGTGCACTCTTTGCAGTTTGTTATGTTTGTAGGATGGTGCACCCAGATAAATGGGGTTCGCATTGCCTAGTCTGGAGATGACAACAGACATAATGGCAGCCAGTCTGTTGGGGTAGGTGAGGTAAGGCAAGACGTGTCTCAGGAGTCTGAGGTGGTAGTGACAGGATTTGGATACATTATCGATCTGGTGGGACAGGGTTAGGCCTGAGTCCATTGCACAGCCAAGGCTTTTGACAATGTTGGAGGTAGGCGGGGGAATGCAGAGGGAACAGGGCCATGGGAGCATTGTTTCAGTTCCATGGTGCGGTCGGAAACCAGATTGAGTGGGGTTGAGTAGGTTGTTAGTTTCTGCATAATGGGTGAGCGGAGAGTATGCCGACAAGCATATTTAAGGCTGTCATTATTCACAATACTCTATCATTTCATTACAAGTCACATAACATATATATATATATATATATATGGTTGTCGATTACATGATGACTCCCTGTGGGGAGACGACTAAGGTTGATTAGTGGCTCCCAAAAAGAATCTGTCAGACATTGTCAGGATGTACCATAGACAAGCCCAGGTCAGAAGGGAAGGATTGGGGAAGTCCCTGAATAAGTCATGGTCTGCCCTGATTTTTTGAAGATGGCTCAAGAGTATTATACATGCTGTGCCTTTTGCCTCCCGGATAATGTGCAAAAAACTGTACCCGCCACCCAGGGATCACATCTATCACGTTATGAACCCTTTGTGGCAACCAGGGAATATGCTTTCTCTGATTTGTTTGAAAATAAATTGGCCACCTCTTGAGTGAGTTGGAGTGGACAATCTAAGATGCCCCCTAAGTCTTGGCTATGCCAGCATGCACACTTCCAACTCCATACCCTCACGCATCCCAATCCCCAAAAGAATTGTATTGTGAAACATCACTGCCAGGTAAACCCTTCTGTCTATAACTTTCCTGGTTCTGACACAGGGCCAAAAGGGCATATCCTTCTCTACCAGACTCCTTTTCGGATTTTGTATGGGTCTCACAGTTCCCAGAAACTCCAATTCTTCCCACACTCAATGTTTGGCTCCAAAACTACTCTCCACACAAAAGCTCCTCCTCGCCTTTTTCACCCTCCTTCTCCCTGAACTTATTGGGCTGTTCTACTGCTCTTCTTTCCACCCCCTAAGTTTTCTCTCTCTACTCTCCTCTCTCTATCTCTAACCTCCATTTCCTTCTCTCTCTCTCTCTCTCTCTCTCTCTCTCTCTCTCTCTCTCTCTCTCTCTCTCTCTCTCTCTCTCTCTCTCCCTTTCTCCCTTTTCCCTTCATATGCTGATCTTAATACGCTTTCACGTGTTTTAAATACTGTGGCAATCCTTGTCATGGTGCTAATTGCACTTGCACTAGTGGTGCAATGTTTATGTAATACCAATATTTGTGCTAGAAAGTTGGTGTTATGATAAATTGCTGTTTTTGCTATCCCTCGCTGTAAAATATGTGTGTTGTATTTGAGCATACATTGCTCACTCGATATCTGTTTGAGGGTGTATGTTATTAGGCTTGTTGGAAATGTATGAACGTGCATTGGCTGCAAAATGTATAGGAACTTTGAGTGTGGAAGTGTAATGGTTCCAATTATCATTTTATGTGCAAGTTAGTTATTCACATAGGAGCACATGGAGTTAAATAAATAAACATATGAGCACATCCAATCCCTCAAAAACGTTCACATGTTCCCTGGTCAGCAAAAGGAGTGAAATCCTGATGCCTGAGAATGTTTGATGAGTGGTTGCAGTAACTGCCTTTTCTGATTATTTTAGATACATTTTCTATAAAAGAAAAATACATGCTGGGGTTGTCTCATGGAAATGGATTAAGAGATAGAATAAGCATATGTGAGAATGATCTGGTGATTTAGTGACTCAGGGTTTGCAGGCGTGTTGGAAAATGAACTTCACAATATATATATATATATATATCTATATATATATATATATATATATATATATATATATATGTATATATTTAAAGAGTTGTACGAATTTTGTATCACAAATATGTTTTTTTGTCCTTGCTTTATTTAATTTTTGTTTTGGATGTGCACCATGTTTGGAAAATGGGAATCAATGAACAATCAGAAGGGCATATAAAGAAATACAACTTGGAAATGTTTAAATACATGGAGGTGTGAAAAAGCGAGCACATATTAAAAATCTGAATTATACCTCAATTTTCAAGTTGCCTCCGACTGGTAATTCCTCAAACATGGACTCTGATCCTTCAGTTATTTACCATAGGCACTAATCGATCACTCAGCTTACAGCAACTAATATTACTACTATTATGATCACTAATACTACTACTAATAGTAGTATCAACAACAATAAACCTAACAGTTCTAAAATTGCTGCTGTGTAACAATAATTACAATGAATTATAAGCAGAAGCTGATGATAATAATCATAATAATAGTAATAATAATAATAATAATAATAATAATAATAATAATAATAATAATAATAATAATAATAATAATAATGCACATATCACCAATATTAACATTCCATATGCATAATAACAAAACAAATGCATGCCACCACATTCTTTCAGTTTTGTTTTATTTGACCATTGATACTTTTCCATTTACTGGCATATTGGTTTCTAGTGAATCTCACTTACCATTTCTATAAGGAAACAGAACATAATATGTTATTCAAATACAAGTTATCAAACAAGCCTCTGTCAGCTAAAGTTGACAGACTGGCCTAAGTGAACAGTGGCCTAAGTGACCTCTCCGCTGCCTTTGACACAGTCAACCATTCCATCCTCATGCAAAGGCTCCACGATATCCTTCATATCTCGGAACGAGCACGGGACTGGCTGACAACCTTCCTTTCTGACCGCTCTTCCCAACTCATCATGGGCACTTTTTCCTCTCCTACTTCCTTCTCCACCTGTGGTGTCCCCCAGGGTTCTATCCTCTCCCCTTGGATCTTTAACATCTTTCTTGCTCTGCTTGCACGCCTCATCTCCTCCTTCTTCTCCAACTTCCACTGTTATACAGATGACACATAACTCTTTTTCAAACTTCCTGCTGACCCTCTCACACCTTCCATCATCCCTGACTGCCTATCTTCCATCCAGTCTTCGTACACTTCCAACAATCTCTGCCTCAGCGCCTGTCAAACTGAGATACTTCGCATTGGGAGCCCTGCTCTCTCCTTCTTCCCTTCACTCTGGCCTTCATCTTTGGGCTCTCCCCCTGCTCCTTTGTCTGAAGCCAGAAACATTGGAGTCATCTTTGACTCCTCTCCAGGGTCAGACTGGGCCACAAAACTGTCTTGGGCACTAATGAAAAAGTGGCCCACTTGCAAATGGCAATTCATTTCTTTTGTGACACTGTTTGAATAGCACCCAAGGGGGAGTTATTTTAATTAAATGTGATGCAAATTGTGCATTTTAAAGAATATTTATTCAGTAAACGGGTCAAAACTACTAAACACATACTGAAGTAGCTCATCAAATTGGCCCACATTGGCCAAAAATGTGGCCCACTTTGACCAAAAAAAACTGTCCCACACCAGCTTTTTACACTTTTTGTTCGCCCATGGGCCTATTGCACTGTAGGCCAGTCCGAGCCTGCTCCTCACTCTCCTTCCTCCCTCACACTCACACTCAGGACACTGCCAAGAAGACCCACTTTCAGCTCTTCCTTCTCAAAGGAATTCTCTCTTTTCTCACCTCCCCCACCTCCCCCAGAGGATCAATGTTACCCAATCCTTGGTTCTCTCTAGTTTTGACTATTGCAAAAGCCTCCTCCTGAATCTACCTTCTTCCACTCTGTGATCTCTCTAGTCTATCCAGAATAGGGCAGCAAGATCTATCTTTGTCCATAAGCACGGGGACCACATCTCTCCTGCCCTAAAAAGTCTTCACTGGCTCCCAGTTGCAACACAGATTAAATTCAAATCCTTCTGCATAATCCACAAGGCTGTCTGGGCCCGGGGATCACCCTATCTTCAACTTTAGCTCTCTAAATACTGTCCCTCTAGAACACTACGTTCCTCTGACACCAACTCATTGTGTGTAAAGCGTTTTGCCAAAGGTGGGCAATCACTTTCCTTAGCTGGCTCCCTCTTATGGAAAAGCCTCCCTCTCCCACTACGAAATGAGCAGGACTTTCTTAAATTCTGGAAGCGACTCAAGTCTTTCCTCTTTTCCTCCTAAGCCCTTCTTCTCTCGTCTACTAATCTCACAATTGCTGTGATTGGTGTCCTGGGCCATATGCATCCTCGGGTCCCAGACCTCCCACACCCAATCGCCCCAGCTCCTGTCTACACTCAGTACTTGCCTCGGCACAACTTCCGCCCCAGAGGCCCGCACTTAGACCTAACGCAGTTCCGGCCATATAGCACTCAAAATATACACACTTCATCTGTGCCTTACCCATGAGCCAAGACGCCCCAGCACCTACCCCCTCTACCATCTTCCTTTTTGCACTTGCACGTTCTGAATACTCACAAGGCATAGTAGGTTTGTCTTTTTTTCCCTTTTCTCCTCCTCTACTTTTAATATTGTGTTATTGTGTTTCACTCACTTGCTCCCTCCCTTTGCTCTGTGGGCGCTTTGAAACCGTGTTTTAGTTGCTGTATAAGCGCCTAACAAGCAAACTATTAATAAATAAAATGCGATCAATACTCCAAATGAGGGTATACAATCATCAAATAGTATATCTTAAAGAGGACATCTGATATTTAATAAGGTGTCATACTAATACAAAAAGTAACAAGGTGAATATAATCAGTGAACTGCGCCAATTTACAATAATACATCAACCAGTTGAGTTATATTTTTAATTCCATTCCACAGCCTGACACGTGTTTCGAGCAGAGCTCTTCTTCAAAGGCTGTGCATCAAATTACAATTTAAAACCATTAATATGTTGACCATTATATACGCATCATACCAATTGGGCAAACACATAGGGGTTGAAAAGTGGAAAGTTGGCGAAAATCATTAATGTATGATACATAACAGCATTGTTTAGATCATTACAGTGTTACATAATCAGTATGATTGGATAACCATAATTGATAAAGAGAAAATAAAAATTGGATAATAAATTACCGTTTCCAAAAGACATCCATCCGGTTCCGAAACCAATAAGAAGGATGACAAAACAACATCATAAGAAAATAAGTGCGGTGCGGTGACTAAGCAACCCTGGATGATAAAATTGGCTGAATTACCAATAATAATTAAATTATCAAGGTATAATTACCGTTGATGCTTGTCGAAGGCGAATAATCTGTGCAAAAAGAATTAGTGTCCAAAGTCACAATTATTGCAAAGTACCATGATGTTTCCAAAATTAATGTGACAAAAACCGAAATCCAAGATTAGCAATATATTGCACTTACCAATAGTACGGTTAATTCTAGGGAACAATTCCAGGACTAGACAGGATTAAATTAAATATAACAATAATTATTAAAGCTCATAGCCCATTTTAAGAGTTTTTAATTTTTCGCAACACATTATTTAATGGAAGTGAAAGAATTACCTTAATGTAAATTGCAATTGCAATGACTAATTGTAGTAGACCGCAAAGATCGCAATGGAGGGGGGAATGTTGCCCACGAAGATACAATATATCAGCCAATTCAAGGTAGCCACGATAATCCGATGTCAGTTGACAATTGAGCAATTAGCAGAAAAAAACAGAGAGCCAAAGCACGGAATTAGGTGAATGAATAGTAAACGAACATGATTAAGTATCAGGGACCGTGTCGAAGGAACAGCATCTCACTTACCAGCCTTCCAGCAACAACTGTATCCAAGGGAGAGTGCGCGCGCGCGAGATGCAGCTGGTGTAGTTAAACAAGAAATCAAGGACACGAAAGCAAGACCGTAACGAACCATCCAGCGGCAGCCATGTTGGGTGAGGAAACCGTTGGCTCCCAATCAATTCTCGATGGAGACAAAATAATACGCCTATATTGGCAGTCGAACCTACACGCAATTACATATAGTATTGACGTTGTATTATGAATTAGAAATAACGCACTAAAGTTGACATGCATCCTGGTTGTGTAATCTGCCGCACACACTTGTTGACTCATCACGACACATAAATCACGGTAAAGTTACCTCCCATTAACATATGGCATTAAAAACAAGGTAATGGTGTGTAGCCATCCACGGTGTCATCTGCACTAGCAAATTGTGAAATGCAGATGGAAACATGAAAAAACAGAAATTGTCTAAAATACAAGTTGAATCATAAAAAAACGTTAAATTCATGATCAGAATTTAATCCACGAATGGAATTTTGGAACCAATCTCAATCTATGTTAATGAATGCATCTCACCACTGGTTCACTCCACACCTACATATATACGTGATACCATGCATATTCTTGACATCCTTGCACAATTGCCATATATCAGTGAAGTATTATTGGTCACACTCGATGTTAAATCTCTATACACTTCTATTGATCATCAGAAAGCAATTGACAGTATTACTTATATTTTCCGACACAAATCAGCATCGTATCATCTTCATATTGAAATGATCAAAGAATTTCTTTTCTGTGCTCTGCAAAACAATGTTTTCCTTTTTAATGATACATATTACCAACAACTGATTGGGATTGCCATGGGAACTAGTTTTGCTCCATCTGTGGCGAATATATTCATGCACCAATTTGAAGAACAGTATGTGTTTCAGAACAAGGATTTTTTTCAATTTATACATCTTTGGAAGAGATACATTGATGATGTTTTCATGATTTGGACTGGTAATGAACAAGAACTAAGCGAGTTTGTTAATTTTTTGAATCTTAACAACAGGGGTTTGCAATTTATACATCACTACTCTAATGATTCTGTAGACTTTCTTGATTTAAACGTCTCTGTGTCTCCTACTGGTTTTATCACTAAAACTTTTCTCAAACCCACTTCGGTTAATGCAGTTTTACATTCATCCAGCTCTCATAAACGTTCTGTTATTAATAATATTCTGAAAGGAGAATATATTCGAGCAAAAAGGAATTGTTCTCTCAATGCTGACTTTGATGCGGAAAAATCATTTATACATGATCAATTTGTACAACGTGGGTATCAACCAAATCTGCTCACCAAGGTTGAACGTGAAGTGTCTAGTATGGAGAGAGGCAATTTACTTAAACCTAAAACTAGATCATCTTCAGCTAATATGCCTTTTAACAAAATTAGACTGATCACTCGGTACAATAGTGATAGTAATGATGTGTATGCTATACTCAAACGTCATTGGCACTTGCTCCATCTCGACAATGATCTAACTAAACTATTGGATTCACATCCATCAATAGTATTCAGTAGAGCCCCCACTCTTAAAAATCTTTTATGCCCGTCTTTTATGGCACAAGCACTGATTGCTAAAACATGGTTAGACCAAGGGCGGCTTAATGGTTTTCACAAATGCGGGAGTTGCAATATGTGTTCATATACATTTGAGTCTGAATCTTTAGATTTTGGGTCCACAGGCAAGCATGTCATTAATTCATTTATTAACTGCAATGCAAAGTTTGTAGTGTACTGTATCATTTGTGTGTGTGGACTATTCTATATTGGGAGTACCAACAGGCCTCTTAAAATTCGGATTCGCGAACATTTGGCCTCTTTGAACAAACAGGATGCTAAATATCCTTTGGCACTGCATTGGCAGACTCCACATCAATTGGATGATTTCAAGGATTTAAGATTTATTGGTTTGGCTCAGATTCGTCCTTCTAAAAGAGGTCGCAATATAAAACTCAGACTCAGACAACTGGAAGCAACGCTTATCTGTAAACATAGATTGGTCATTTGTGGATTAAATTCTGATCATGAATTTCACGTTTTTTTATGATTCAACTTGTATTTTAGACAATTTCTGTTTTTTCATGTTTCCATCTGCATTTCACAATTTGCTAGTGCAGATGACACCGTGGATGGCTACACACCATTACCTTGTTTTTAATGCCATATGTTAATGGGAGGTAACTTTACCGTGATTTATGTGTCGTGATTTGTCAACAAGTGTGTGCGGCAGATTACACAACCAGGATGCATGTCAACTTTAGTGCGTTATTTCTAATTCATAATACAACGTCAATACTATATGTAATTGCGTGTAGGTTCGACTGCCAATATAGGCGTATTATTTTGTCTCCATCGAGAATTGATTGGCAGCCAACGGTTTCCTCACCCAACATGGCTGCCGCTGGATGGTTCGTTACAGTCTTGCTTTCGTGTCCTTGATTTCTTGTTTAATTACACCAGCTGCATCTCGCACGCGCGCACTCTCCCTTGGATACAGTTGTTGCCGGAAGGCTGGTAAGTGAGATGCTGTTCCTTCGACACGGCCCCTGATACTTAATCATGTTCGTTTACTATTCATTCACCTAATTCCGTGCTTTGACTCTCTGTTTTTTTCTGCTAATTGCTCAATTGTCAACTGACATCGGATTATCGTGGCTACCTTGAATTGGCTGAGATATTGTATCTTCGTGGGCAACATTCCCCCCTCCATTGCGATCTTTGCGGTCTACTACAATTAGTCATTGCAATTGCAATTTACATTAAGGTAATTCTTTCACTTCCATTAAATAATGTGTTGCGAAAAATTAAAAACTCTTATAATGGGCTATGAGCTTTAATAATTATTGTTATATTTAATTTAATCCTGTCTAGTCCTGGAATTGTTCCCTAGAATTAACCGTACTATTGGTAAGTGCAATATATTGCTAATCTTGGATTTCGGTTTTTGTCACATTAATTTTGGAAACATCATGGTACTTTGCAATAATTGTGACTTTGGACACTAATTCTTGTTGCACAGATTATTCGCCTTCGACAAGCATCAACGGTAATTATACCTTGATAATTTAATTATTATTGGTAATTCAGCCAATTTTATCATCCAGGGTTGCTTAGTCACCGCACCGCACTTATTTTCTTATGATGTTGTTTTGTCATCCTTCTTATTGGTTTCGGAACCGGATGGATGTCTTTTGGAAACGGTAATTTATTATCCAATTTTTATTTTCTCTTTATCAATTATGGTTATCCAATCATACTGATTATGTAACACTGTAATGATCTAAACAATGCTGTTATGTATCATACATTTATGATTTTGGCCAACTTTCCACTTTTCAACCCCTATGTGTTTGCCCAATTGGTATGATGCGTATATAATGGTCAACATATTAATGGTTTTAAATTGTAATTTGATGCACAGCCTTTGAAGAAGAGCTCTGCTCGAAACACGTGTCAGGCTGTGGAATGGAATTAAAAATATAACTCAACTGGTTGATGTATTATTGTAAATTGGCACAGTTCACTGATTATATTCACCTTGTTTCTTACTGAGGGCACTTGGTCTAGGTACCCTCAAAAATTCATGTTGAACGCTGCCTTTTATATTCATAACTATTGGCATTAGCGCTGGTTGTTCTTAGGGGCCTTCTGGACCACCTTGTTCTACTGTTTAATACAAAAAGTAATGTACAATTAATATGCAACAGAAGTGTAATGACTGTTTTGTAATAAGTAAATACTAACTGTTCTGTAATGTATGCATAAATACACTATCTGGAACTCATTCTGTTCAGATAGAGTGAGTCAACTCTCATTCACCAGTGATAAATGGGAAATTTTGCAGGGTAGCATCAAGGCTGAGACCCTAAAGGATCCCAATTCCATGTTTATGTATAGTACACAATTGGTACAAAACATGCAAAGGAGGCATCCCACATGCACCTATTTAGTAAACAGGGACCTAAAGAGTGGGAACAAAATAAATAATAACCAGAGTGGAGGTCCCTGTTACACTTAGAAAATGAATACACATGTTCTGGCAATGAAATTTAATAGTGGTAATAAACGTTTTAATTGTAATGAAAAGTGTAGGTACATGAACAAGCCTGACATACAAAACACATTTAAGCTACTTCAATCTACACAAAAACTGAATAAGCTTAAGACGGACATTGCTAACTTTATCTTCTACCAGACTACAAGCATCCGGCATTCAATTTTGATCAGGCATCAAGACCTCTGAAAGGTCCCAGATGTAAGTGGGTTTCTTTTTCGGATACATCAGTTCCTCCAACGAAGAAAGACGTGACGCCACTACTCAGTACCAACCAGAGACCTCCAAATGGCCTTTTTTGGGAGAGGTCAATCTCACGGATGCCGCCCATCCAACCGAGATCAGCAGAATCAGCACAAACCAGAGGAATTATCCTTGTTAGATCTTCTGATTTTCAATGTATAACTCCATTAACATCACGAAAGCCCAAATCCGTGCTCTTTCATGAGGGTTAAGCCTTGTCCCTACACAAAGAGTCTATAGGGACTCTGTGGAATTGGAACTACATGGTTTTTTAGGCAAAGTAGGCTAGCTGCCTTCTTTCCCAAAAGGCAAGAGACTCACGATCTGGTGTATGTTGCATTTAGACCACCATCAGCATTTGCTCATTTTGACTAAGAAACCACCCACAATTCTTACATTTGAAAAGATGATCCTTCAAGACCTCCCGGATATCATTGCCAAGAGCTCCCAATGTAGCTATAAAAACATGAGCATCCAGGAAAGTAAGCCACTTAAACAATTTTGGGAAAAGCACTCCATTGTAATAAAACCTGCTGATAAAGGAGGAGGGATTGTCATTTCGGATATTTCAAAATACACTCATATGGTCAAAACTTTAATTAACAACTCTGACAACAATTCATTAATAGGGGTAGATCCTACAGAGACCATTTTGACACGGTTACAGGATCTCTGCACTGCCAGCTTTGACAAGGGTTTCTTCACCCAAAAGAAGGCCATGTTCCTCACACCAAATGATGTATATAATCTGGTGTGGTATGTGCTGCCTAAAATTCACAGAATCATGCGCAATCTCCCAAGGCGTCCCATTGTTTCTCTATGCTGCTCTATTCCTGAGACATGCAGAAAATATATAGACACGATCCTGCAACCGCTGGTAGCAGATTCCATATCATATTTAAAAGACAACACTGCTACGATCAAACTCCTGGAAGGTATGGAGTACAACAACCACTGTGCAATGTTTTTCACTTGTGACATTACCTTGTTATATACCAATATCCCACAGGAAGACGCTATTTGAGTAATTGAAAATAAACTAAATCTGCTTCTGGTCCCTCATGGAGTGCCCACCAATTTTCTGGTGGAGTTGCTCTGCATCGTACTGAGATGACATTTTCAATTTTGGAAATGACCTGTACATACAGAAAAAAGGCATTGTTATGTGGGTAGCCTTTGTCCCCTGCCTTGCAAACCTTTACATGGTTGAATTTGAAAACAAATATATCTTTTTCAAAAATCCTTTTTGCCCAGCATTAAAAACTGGAAGAGGTATATTGACGATGGCTTGTTTATATGGCATGGAATTGTGGAAGAACTCTAGCTATTCATTGATTGGTTAAACAACAGCAATACTAGCATACAGTTCACCCACCTCCTGGATAGAAAAGAGATTAACTTTCTAGACCTTTTGATCATGCATGTCAATGGTAGATTTTACACCCATCTTTAAAGGGAGGTGACAGATAGGAACATCACCCTATGGTTCATCAGTCAACACCCAAGAGCTTTAAGAGAGAACTTAACTTATGGCAGTTCCTCAGAATTAGGCACAATTATTCCTTCAAGGATGATTCTAGCATCCAAGCTAATATTATGATCATCAGATGATGGGACATTCAATGGTCAGCCTTCCTATGAGCCGCTATCTTTTTGGCCTTTTGGGTTGAGTAGTGTGCACCAGTCTCCTAGACCGGGCACACACTTTCCTGGTGGACATCCCAGTTAGTTAAACTTTTTACCCCAATTTGACACTTTCCGTATTCTTACGGAGTCTCTTTAACCACTTGTGAGACATTGTTTCCTTGGGGAAAGGTTCCACTTACATATTTTTTTTTTTTTTTTTTTTTACTTGAATTTTAATTAAAAAATAAATTTTCAATTTTTACAAGGGTTTTTCCCAACTTAAGGAGTCCCAAAGTGCGGAAATGAACTATTGACTCTGGAGTCCTTTGATCCTATCTGGTTATATTCCTTTTTTTTTTTTTTGTTTAGCTGCAGGAGGCGTCTCCCTCTTCGGTAATCGGGTTAAGATCAAGCTATTCCCTGGTTTTCGGATGCCGTCTCAATGGTGCCTGTCTGGTTTATCCTCTTAAAGGCTGTTTCTATTAGCTTCACCAATGACAGGGACCAACGTGTTGTCTCTCCTGAAATTAGTCTGTGCCACAGCACCTCTTCTTCTACCAGCGTTGCACATTGCAGACGAGGTTGGAGATATGTGACTCTGCCTTGTTTGGTATTCGGGCATTGCAGGGTCAAATGTTTCAAGGCTTCCACTTGGTCAATGTTCTTACATAGCCGACAGCTGTTGTCTGTTGCCTGATTACGTATGGCTAGAATTTCCTTTGTCCTCAGCAAGTTGAGTCTGGCCCTCAGGATCATGTTTCGCATCGCTTTGTTCGGAAATTTCAGGAGGTAATTTTGCATTTTTTTCACTTCATTAAATGTTGGTGGGAGGTGGGCCAGTAGTTTGTTGGCACTGGTTTTTTGGTTGTTTCGATCCAGTCTCTCCATTCCATTTTTAGTTTAACCCGGTCTGGGTTGGATATCAGATCTTCCTCTGTGCAGGCTATTTCTATTAGAATGCTTTGGAGGCTTGCCGCCCAGTTCTTGAAAGCCTTGCATGAGCCAGTCTTGAGTTCTTCTGCGATGATTTTGAAGATTGGTAGTGAGTCCGTCATTAGGATTTTTCTCCATAACCTCATTTTGCTTTGGTCTACCAGTGAAGCTAGGGAAACAAGGCCCAGTTCTCGCCTAATCGCAGGCATGGAGGTTGAGCATGGTAGACCCAAAACCGACTTCCAAACATGACTTTCCAACTTCTGCCACACAGTTCTTGGAATGTTTAATGATGCTTCCATGCCATAAATGATCGCTGGGACCACCTTCCCTTTATAGAAGTTAATGGCCGGCAGCATGGAGAATTTGCCAAATTTCCTATCGACCGCTCTTGTCTGTGCTGTTAGTGTTCTGACCTTGGTCCATAGATGCTCTTGCATTGCTTTATCTCTGGCCGATCCGTCTATAATCACCCCCAGGTATTTGAACTCGTTCACAACCTCAATTTTTGTTTTGTTCAGAAAGCATTTTGGCGGTCCCATCGATTTCTTTGTAGTTTTTTCTAATACTAGCATTTTTGTTTTTGCTGTATTAATTTCTAGATGGTTCAATTCTATGTATTTCACCAAGTTAGTTAGTCTGCGTTGGAGTCCGATTTGGGTCTGGTCGATGATAATTACATCATCTGCATATAGTAATCGCGATATTTGACCATTTCCGATTTTAGGTGGAAAGGCTCTGATTTGTTCTTTGTCAGTTTGATAGTCCCCTAGAAAAGCGATAAACAAGGCCGGAGCTAAGGGGCATCCTTGTTTGACGCCTCGCTTTACCGGGATCTCCTTAGACAGGCCTCCTTGTTTGTTCAGTTTCACCCTGATTTTCGTGTCTGCATGCAGGGCTTTTATCGGGTTCAGAATTGGCGGTGGACAGTCCCAGAGTTTTAGCTTAGCCCACAGTTTTGCCCTCTCGATTTTGTCGAAGGCTTTCGACAGGTCTACAAATGTAAGGTACACTTTTGGGGCTCCTTCTCTCACTTTGGCCTTTAGGATGTTGATTAGTAAGATGTTTATTGAAGTGCTTCTGTTTTTTTGAAAGCCTGTTTGGAAGGTGTCATAGCATTGAGCGGTTTTGGCCCAGTTTCGAAGATGGACTAGTAGCTGGGATGCAAATATCTTCCCCACGATGTCGGCTATCGGCCTGTAGCTTTCTGGGTCGTCTCTGCCCCATTTCTTATAGATGGGGACAATTATCGCCTTCTGCCACGTTTTGGGAATCATCTTAGTGTTCTTACAATGGGTGAAAATTTTGCTGATCACGTATGCCCATGCTTTTGGTGATTTTTTCAAGTCGATATTGGTCAGCCCATCCGGACCCGGGGCTCTTGAAGTTTTTAATTTAAGAATGGCGTTTTCGATTTCCTCTACATTTGATACTTCAACCCATTCTGTCGTGGCCTCTTTTCCCTCCTCCAGTACTTCCTCTTGCGGTAGGTCAAATTGGGCCGTTAGGTACGACATCCATTTTTCCTCTGACACTGAGTTTGCCATTTCTGTAGCCATGTTCGAGTTCGTTGTTTTAATCAGTGCCCAAAAATCACTAGCCTTTTTTATGTTGAGAGCGCTCATCATTTGCTCGGCGTCTTGCTGATAGAGTTGGAATTTGTGATGTTTTAGCCAGTGTTTGTAGGATTTTAGTTCCTTTTGCCACTGCTCCCATGCTTCTTTGGTGTTCCTTTTCTTTGCAAACCCCTTCAATTTCCGGACTGTTTTCCTCTTTTCGACTATCTGTTTGTCGTAGATATGTTTCGGACAAACTGCCTGTCTTTGTTTTCCAGTGACTGGTCTTCTGAAAGGGAGCAGCATTGGTAGATAATTTGGACGCTCAGCCCCCCCCACTGGGTCGTCTTCTTCCGTGGTCTTACTATAGTTCCTGGTTATCTTTATGATGTCTGCTTCCGTTAGACGTATACGCGTTTGCTGGTTATTTACCTCCACTTGCAACTTGTATGTTGGATTAACCGGGTGATTACCTTTCCATGCGCACCTCAGGAGGTTATGGTCACTGTGCGAGGTTCTTTGGACTTTAAATTCCAGGATCCTTGTCAGGAGGCCTTGGGAAGCGTAGATGTAATCCAAGGTGGCTTTGGCGTTCAGATTTTTCCATGTAGGGATGTTTGCTTGGTTGGGGAATAGAGATTCGATGTTGTATACATTTCTCGGCTTGGTCACCGACTTCCAGGCCTTGCCCCGTTTAGTTGCGTTTCCTTGTGGGGCCTTGTCTTTTATGATCGAATGGGATTCACCACAATCCGCGTTCAAATCGCCACACAGGATGATGTCAGTTTCAAACTCCGTGTAAATCCAGTCTATTGTTTCCCCCATTTTCACACAGTATGTTTTTGTGTTGGTCCGTTGGGGGTTCCAATATGTATTTATTATTACTAGTTGGCTAATATCTTCCTGTTCCCCCATTGTGGATTGTTTGCTCCAGGATGTAAGTATCACCAGCATCTCATAGGATTCCATTATTTTCTTTGGCGAGGAGAAGCCGGAGCTCATTTTTATGGCTGTCAACAACCCTGAAGATGGGCGACCCAGAAGGCCTTTTGTGGCAGGTGATATTTCTACTTCAAATCCATCTAGGGTCGGTGTCTCTAGCAGCCATGTCTCTTGGAGACACACACTGTCCATACTGGTTAGGTCTACGTCACTCACCGTTGTCAGGTGAGCGTGCCCTCGCGTGTTCCATGAGCCTAGGGTTAATCGTTCAGCACCTGCATCAATCATTATGTTCACCGATCCTGTGTGCGATTGTGCCGGGCTTGTAGTTCGCTGCTATCTCCGAAAGTTCGGGTTCAGGTTTGATTTTAACCATGCCCATGGACCTTGTGGTTTTGAGGGGACCTTTGTTTGGTCCCAGTTTCTCTCTTCGTTTGCCTCTGATGCTTTCCTGCGTGTGGATCTTCTTGGGCTTCGGTTTCTTACCCTTTTCGTCTCCTCTGGGTTAGACTGAGTGTTGTACTTTTGCTGGTCCTTCATGACTCTTTCTTTCTCTGTTTTTTCGCTAAATTCGCCGATCTTCCTGTTTTCAATTGTGCTGGTGCAGTGGCTATGCCGTTGCTCCAGGTCTTCCTGATATCTGTGTCTTGATGGGCTGGGATACCTCTTTTCCCGCCACTCTTTCCCAGGCGGTTTGATTTATATCGCTCTTCTGTTCTAGATAAGTATCGCTGTGTTTGTTCTCCTCTGGGTTTTTCCTTGCTCCTTTTTTCTTCGGTGTTGGTTATGGTTTTTATTTCTGATAATGTGAAACCGCTTTTCTCCAGTTCACTGCCTGCAATGGGGTTTATGTATTGAATTCCAACCACCTTTATGTGGAGATATGCCTTTGCTGTGTTACCTCTGTGGTAAGGCTCCACTAGTTTGATGTCTTCCGACTTGATGCTTTTTAACGTCGTTGTTTTGCTTATTATTTCTAGAATAGTTCTCCTGTTCAAGACTATGTAGTCTTTAATTCTTTTTGTTTGTTCAATTTAAAAGACGCGTTCCACTTCGTCAGTTCTTATGTCTTTGCTCTGATGTCTGCTTACGGTTTTGACCGCTCTTCTGAGCTCTGGAGTTTCTTTTCTTCTCGATCTGTACTTGTCCACTATGCCGTGTGTTATACTACCGTAGCATGTCTTAATTTCATTTGTCTTAGCGGTTTGGTCTTTACACTTTTTAGGGCTTGTATCTTCCATGTTTTCGTGTTCTTCCCCCGCTTCTTTTCTGCTTACCCGGTGTTCTAGGACTGAGGTTTTTTTTTCCTCCACCTCTTCAACAATGAACCCCTCCTGATCTTTGTCCCCAGGGTTATCATCCCAGTGTTGCGAGAGGTTCATCAAGACTGAATCTTTCCAAAACTCTTCCATTGATTTTGGGGAGGCCGTGCTGTTGGGTTTCCTTTTCATTGGTCCCACAAATTCAAGGCCTTCCTTGTCTTGGGTCGCGGTCTTTGGGTGAAGCTTCTTCGATTTATGGATACCTCCGCTCAGTGTTCGTGAAGGTGTACACTCCGGGTCATTGACTGCTGTTCTAAGTGCCCTTGGGTTGCTTGTATCTAGGAGACTTGGTTCTCCCGGTTTTACTATCGACGGGGCACTGGTAGTTGGAGTGTCCCTGGATTTCTCATTGGTGTTTCCTTTTGCCTCCTGTAGTAGATCCAATTCTTTCAACCTTTCTCTGATCTCAATTTGGTTCCGTTGCATTTGGTCTGTTCCCATTTGCCTTTTCTTTTCCGCTTGCAGTGAGTCTACTAGTTTCTTAAGTTCTTTTTTCAGATCTTCTACTTTGTTCTCCCAGCATTTTTGTTGGTTGTTGTTTCTTTCTTCAAGGGCAGTGATATAACCTTCAATGTAAGTCATTTTTGTTGTTAGGTTTGCTAAGATAGCCATGTTGTCGTATACTCCTTCTTTTATCGCCTCATACAATTTACAGAAGGGGGCTAGGGCAATCGTAATAGCTGACATGACAGTAACCATGTCTGGGTTTTTAGGTGTTGCTTCTTTTAAGATTAGTGAAGGTGTTTCACTGAGGCGTCTGGATTTCGATGATGGAATCGATGGCTCTACTCTTCCGGCGTTTCGGGACCCCTCCATCGGTATATAGTCCTTTGGATGCATTCCAGGTTGGTCATTTTCTGAGTTATTCGTTTTCGAGGGTCCTCTATTGCTTTGCCCTAGATGGTTGTTTATGTCCTCAGCTCCTCGTCTAGCCGGGGTCAAAGAGTCTTGGCTCCTGTTCATATGAATTTTGGTCCATTCCAGCCGATGGTCCTCTCTCTGACGGGCTTTTGGGCGGTCCGCCTGTGTTGCTGGGTGCCTCTCTACGATTGATGAATTGCCTTGTCTATCTCTTTCCTCCTCTTGTGTGGATTTGTTGCTTTCTCTTGACTGATCCTGTTCTGTGTGTGCTGTTGTATTTTTTGCTGCAGTGTTCTCTTCAGCTTGTTTCCCTCCATACCTTTGCTTTCCTAAAGGGGCCTCTAGCAAAGTGATGTCTTTTGTGCTTGGTTATGCTCTGCATTGTCCCCAATACCTGGTGGTTTTTGGGATAGGTGGGGTTTGCTTGTCGATGGGGACACTACTTTTCCAGATGGCAGGTCAGTTTTGCGGGCTTTGCTGACTGGCGTGATGTCCTGCACAGCTTCTAAAATTTCAGCGTCGGACAGTTCTGCTTCCGTGTCTAGCTTTCTTTTCTGATGTCCACAAAAGAAGGCCTTTAAGGTGCCCGACATTAGCGGTGTGGGGAGCCATTTTGGGTGCACCGCGCTTCTTTTCAAAGGTTTTTGCTGCCTGATTGCGGCTAGTTTTTTATTTTTTTGTGATTTTGACGTTATCGTGGCTGCTTGAACCTTTCTTTTTTTCATGGGTTTGTCTATATTTTTTGTTTTCTCATTTGTCAGCAACTGTTTGGCTTCCGGGTCTGAACCCGACTCTGAGTTTTTCTCTTCGTTCGATGCGTCCTCATCAGTTACAAAGGCATCGTCACTTTCCTCGATTATTGCGGCGTGTGACCCTTTAGTATTTACTTCTGTTCCACTAGCCGGCTTTTGCCTTGCTGTTTTACTGCATTTTTCAGGTAGGGACTTGAGTGGCTCATAGCACGTGCCAGGGTCCCCATGCACTATTGCGATGGTGCTCGTCCTGGTCCTCTCACTTTGCTGGGACCCGTCAGTGGTCGGGCCTGCTTTGGCCAGCTCCCCGGGCTGTGTCGCACTCTCTCGCCAGCTTTCGCTTTGTCCTCCGCCTTCCTGCAGCGCAGCATCAAGGGGGCTGATGCCTTCGCAAGGGGCCGGCCCGCCCACCTGGGAGCTGAGCCGGCAGCCGACGGCACCAGCGTCGACACACCTCTCGGGGTGCTTGGTGCTGCCTGTGCCGCGAGGACCGCTGCACCTGGCCCCCCACCTGGCCCCCCGCTGGCGTCCCAGACAGACGTGCCGCGCCGCTCAGGGTCCGACAGGAGCCGCCCTCCGGCCGCCGCTGTTGGAAACCCGCTCGCCATGTCGGTGGTTAGCTGCGCGCTGCAAGCCAGGTCGTCCGCCTCCTGTGTCAGGTCCGGTGAGTTGGTTTGAGCCCCAGTGCTTCCTTTGTGGCTTTCTGTGAAATTTCGCTGGACGAGGCTTCGGTTTCTTTGTTGTTGTGTTTTGATTTCGTCCTCGTCCGCCGTTAGCATTCCCGAAGGTGGATTCTTAAGCAGATTCTTTAGGGGCTCCCCTAAACTGCTGAGTTCGCTATGGCAGTCCTTCGAGGTGCGTGCCTTCCATCTCACGGTTGCATTTGCGTTTTTGATGTTTTGGGTGCTTTTGGTGTGTTTGGTGCTCCTGAGACGACGGGGACTCAGGTCATGGTCCATATCTAAGTCCGTGTCCATGTCTCCGTCTGTAGCTGCGTCTGAAGCTGTAGCTGTAGCTATCACAGTAGCCTCAGATTGTGCTTGTGGTCGGTCCTTTCTTACCATTTGCGTCTGTAAGAGCGGAGCTTGCCTTGATGATTTTTCGTTTGAGTCCATTCCTCACTTTATCCTCGCGGATCCCGCGGACTCCTGCATACTCCACAACTCTCCTCACAACTCCGCTCACCGCTTCGCTCAGGTGTGGAGTTTTTAAGTCCTCCCACACTCTGGTGGTAGTAGGCAGAGTAGAAAGACTGTAAACTGTAGAGACTCCTGCAGACTCCACAACTCTCCTCACAACTCCGCTCACCGCTTCGCTCAGGTGTGGAGTTTTTAAGTCCTCCCACACTCTGGTGGTAGTAGGCAGAGTAGAAAGACTGTAAACTGTAGAGACTCCTGCAGACTCCACAACTCTCCTCACAACTCTGCTCACCGCTTCGCTCAGGTGTGGAGTTTTTAAGTCCTCCCACACTCTGGTGGTATTAGGCAGAGTAGAAAGACTGTAAACTGTAGAGACTCCTGCAGACTCCACAACTCTCCTCACAACTCCGCTCAGAGCTTTGCTCAGGTGGGGAGTTTTTAAGTCCTCCCACACTCGGGTGGTAGTAGGCAGAGTAGAAAGACTGTAAACTGTAGAGACTCCTGCAGACTCCACAACTCTCCTCACAACTTCCACTTACATATGTGATTTTTCATCTGTTTACCTCGACAAGTTAGCTGCTTATTTCACTTTGCATATTGCCTCGTTTGAGAGACCTATTCATGTGACTTGAGCTTTCATCTTTAATATGGCTGCACCTTGACATCACTCTCACACCATCGGGTTTGAGATCCTGCACATTGAGTGAGCAGCATTTTGCATCCCCACCATCCATTCAGGTAACTTTCCAGCAAGGTCTTGTTGACCACAGGATTTCAGCGTGCACTGGGGCTATTTGCAATTCCACTCAGAACTCATGTTTGCCAATTGTCTATTTGGCTTTCTCAGCTTCCCACCTTACAAATTCACCTCATTGAACAAGCCGCTTGGCAAATTAAATCCGGTGTTCGCACCGCTCAAGCCTCTTTGTTTGAATTATGTCAGTTCTTTTTATCCTCCCGTAGGATCTATCTTATTTGCATGTGTTTGTTGTTTATACTTCTAACATGTAAGCAGACCTAATTGTTGGGTCACATTTGTTTTAGACCATTCCATTGTGATTTGCTGGGCACTGGCTATTGGATGGAGTTTTCTATGAAATTGGAATGTCTTCTGCAGATTGCGGAATTGTCTCACACACAAATAGGTATGATTAAGTTTACCTTGGTTACTTTTTTGCTTCACTTCGAATTGACTGTGTTATGGGGTTCCATTGTACTTGCATGTTACCTCATAACTTTCACCAGTAGACACCACACACAGGCATTTGACGGTCTTGACTATGGGGGGTCATCATTATGACCCTGGTGGTAGGGGGTTAAAGGGGCCAGTAGAGCTGCCGGCCCTGTTAACCCCCTAACGCCTCATTATGAGGTCTCCTCGCGGCATCCACTAAGGACACCTGTTTTTACTGGGCCCTCCAATGTCTGAATGGCCTGGTATTTCCCCATTCCAGGAACCTGGACCCGGTACACGGAATGGGGGTAGCCATGCCACAAATAGCAGCATGGCTACCTCCAGGGTCATAATGACCCCCTATATCTTTGTTTGCCCTGAAGAAATCTAGACCCTAAGAGTTGACTGCCCCCTGATACCCAAAACCTGAGTAGGCTCTCCTTGTACTTGTTTGGCTTAATATTATGTATCCTTCTTTGTGGGATAGAAGCATATTTTTTGACATCTACCCAACTGTTTGAGTAAACTTAGCACACAGAAAATAAATAGGTGCTGAGCCAGCACATAATTGTGGCTTGAGGTGTAACTTTTTTACCGGATTCTAGTTCTTTGTATGTCTTATTTTTTAAATACACGTTGAACATTTCAGTGGGTGTTGTTGCACATCTGGTGTCATTTACTGATTGGTTTTTCGGTGCTGATTTACTATGCTTTTATTATAAACTTCAGGCATGTTACTAATGTCTTTGTGCTTCATTTTCATTGCTGCATTTTTTGTATGCAATTTAAACACGTTTCGTGTGGAAGGTTTTTCGTGTAACCTACATGTTTCATTACAATACAAACCTTTATTGTCATTATTAAAATTTGTATTAATTTCCTAAGTATAACTGGGACCTCTACTCTGGTTTTGCTGGTCCAGACTTGGTGTCAGTGGCACATTTCACAGTTGGGAAATATAAATGTTATAACAGACAAGCATTAAAGGGAATCATTGGAGGTTTGAACTGTGCACAGTAGACACAACTAAGTGGGACTCCCTGATGAATCACATATTCTGTATATTATCGTCCCAGAGCAAGTAATGATGTCAAGTTTGTACAATAACTATTTGTTCTGAGTTACTGAAATGTTGCTGCACATGTGTTTACTGTATTACTCATTAGTAAGCACTTGCTATATTTTGCTGTGTATTAATTATTCATTGAATAAAACATGTTAAAGGGACATTGTGTTTGCAAGGTAAAATAAAAAAAAACAAAGAAATGTGCCAGTTATGGTAAACTATGCAACCATAACTTGTGGATTTCTAGTTCACTAAGTACATTTGGTGATACAAGGGGAAGTTCATGAGTGGTCTACTGATTACCCTTTATATGTTTCTAGCAACACTCTAAAGAAAACGCCTTGTTGGGACCTTTCATCAGGATTGTTACAGAGGAGTGGTGTCATTAGTGATGCAATTGTGATGTCATCAACTATGCCATTGGTGATGTCATCTTTGATGTCCTGCGTGTTAGTCCTAGCATTGCATGGTGGTGGCACAAGTTATGGTTGCCTAGCTTACCATACCTAGTGAATTATTTGGTTTTTCGGTTTTAGCAAAGTTTTTTCAGTGAATTTCACAGATTTGTATTAGTGCAATTTAACCATAACATCCCTTTAACAAATTTTGTTCACTGAATTTCAACGGTTTGTATAAGTGAAAATGTTTCATGATGTTGCAGCAAAGTATACACGTTATTAATAATTCCTCTTTTAACATGGACGATAAACTTCCTTTAACAAACATATTTCTGCAGCTCATAATGATGTGTGTCATTTTCAGCAGTGCATGCTGAGGAGGCAAGTAATGGTTGAAATTACAAGAGCATGAGGCTCAATCATGACCCCAGTCCCACCAGACCACCTTGTTATCCACTGCACCTAGCCGGCATCCTGGTCCAGTGTCCACTATAGCCCCATAATGTGACCAATGGCCAGTGATCATGGCTTGCAGCCTTGGGCAGTCTTCACAATCAATGGGGGCATGGGCTTTGGTCATGCCACAGGACCCAATAAGCAAATCAGAGTAGACATTTGTCCTTGCCGAGGGCCAGGCGCACTGGCCAGACCCCAAAGTTATATCACTATTTTATGTACATACATTTGGACACTTTGGAAAAAATAAAACACAGAGCAGATTTGAAAAATCATGCTGTCAGGTCCATGCTGATGTTTGTTCAAGTTTGCTGAAAACCCGTCTAGCACTTCGGACTGTAGCCAATAGAGATGTCTTTTCACATTCAAGCCTATCCCGATTTTGAAAATGTTACCACATAGACAGTCACTGGTGGCCATGCCCACTTTAACCCCATTGCCTATCCCTGGTGGCCAGGGACAGTGGCTAGATTGTCTGGGGCATGGCTGAAGGCTATGCCTCAAGCACCAAAGTTATAATATCTCTATTCTTTGTACCTACATTTTGAACTTTCCAAAAAATAAAACACAGGACAGAGTTGCAAAAGCATGCTTTTCGGGATCTTGCCAATGCTCCTCGCACAAGTTTCCTGCGGATCTGTCCAGCACTTTGGGATGTAGCTTCAAGCAGAATAATTTTTTCCCATTCAAGCTTATTCCGATATTGTTTCCCTTCAAACGTTGTGCAAACATTCAAAGTTGGGTCTATAATCAATTGCCACATTTTTGTGCAGATTCGTCAGGTGGCACCAAAGTTATAAGGCATCTAAAACATTTGGGACAACCCTCTAATTTGGCCTCCTCTTGACAAAATCCCACTACACTGTGCAAAAACATTGAAAGTTGGGTCTATAACATGTTTGCAAACCTTTTTGCAGATTCATCAAACGGCACCAAATGACTAAGCTGTCCAAACATGTTGGGACCCGCCCTCCAATTTTGACCCACCTTTGCAAACCAGCAACAAGCCTTTCAAAAGCATTCAAAGTTGGGTCAATAATTTAATTGCAAAATGTTGTGCCGTTTGGTTTAAAGGCACCAAAGTTATAAGCCATCCAAAAACTTCTCCTCATCGACCCTGCAATGCAGAAATATGAATGGATGTCCTCCAAGATTTGTCAAATTCGAAAACATCACAGCAATGTCCCTGAACAGCTGACACCATTTCCGTTCTTTTTCTGGGTATATTCCATCCTTATCACCTTCGCATCCCCAGAGATAGTTTCATCTGTTGACAAGTGTAATGTTGTATTTTTGAATATGAGTTTACCGTAATGTTCGTGGACTACAGTCACAGTTACCAAATTCAACATGGCATCCTTTTCCAATGTTTTGATGCACCTCACGTTATCAGTGGGCACATACAATGTCTACGAATGTTCACACCGATCCCTGATTGGCTCAGAAGCGTCCGCGGACATCAAATCAGTAAGTCTGCAGACCAAATGGAAATATCACTAATTTTTGTACCTACGTTTTGCCCATTTAAAAAAAATCTTACATGTGGATTAACACCAAATTTGCAAAAGCATGCTGTCAGGACCAGGCCACTTCTCCTCACACAAGTTTGTTATTAAGTTTGCGATCCAAATTTCCAAATGTTTGCATCCCATCTATATTTTTTTTCTGGCTGTATACTTTTTTTGCAGTTTGAGGATTCATTGAACAGCAAAAACGATATAAGCCACCCAAAAACTGCTCTTCCTTTGTGTTGAGCAACTTAACCATAAATACAGGGCTGCACCCGCAGACCCTGCAATGCATGTAATAATATATTTTGACTACACCCTATTTTAAAATAATACTGTTCAATCTATGAACAGAATTCCCAGTGTAGTTTTCACCTTTTGTAACGGAAGCAGTCCGTATTTAAGATGTCCTTAAAACTTTCTGCCTTCACCACTGTTGGGCATTTTTAATTTCTAGAGGATTCCTTCTCCTCATAACTGCTGAACCCATATGCATGCATTAGTAATGGCGGAACCCCAAACCCTCACCCATAATGATAGGCTCACAACTTGTTTCAAGTGTTGGCAATAAAAAGGCTGTAGGATTTTATTGTACAGTTATGGGTTATGACAATAACAATATCACATATCATGATGGGATCATACTTTTGGGCACCGGGTCCTGAGGTTACCCCCTCGTACCCGTGCCGCCTTCTTGTGTCCCACGACTTGTTGTGGGCACCGTACAGTGCCTTGTACTTCTTTTTGTTCTTCTCCCCTTTTGTAGGGTGGGTGGGTTCTGTGGTAAAGAAGCAAGAAGATTTGGAAGATACTGAGTAAACATTGAACCTCCTGTTTGCTTGGGTCCCCGTTCAGGGTCCACAAACAGATTGTGTTTACTCTGAGCATGCTGCTCTCATTTATAGGACCCAGGGAGGCCCTGGGTCTTTGTTGTGTATGTGATGGGGGCCGCTGTTATCGCAGCCCCCGGCCGGATAGCCGACTGTCTGACCCCCTGGTGTGGGCAGATCTTTGAACCTGGGCCCTGCCTGATGGTTGTTTCCTTGTGGCGCTTTAGCACCTTGCTGTTTGGAGGAATGGTGCGATGACTGTTCGCACCTTACCCTTCCGTGGCTTTTGTGCTGCCGAGACTGCATGTCTCTGTAGCTGGGGGGAAGGAGAGGAGCAGGCGCGTGGGGTTGGTGCTGCCCCTCTCCCAGCTGCCGATGGTAACAGCAGTTACCCTGCCTCGTTTGTGGGATGCCCATGCAGCATTGCCCATAACTGCTGAACCCATATGCATGCATTAGTAATGGCCGAACCCCAAACCTTCACCCATAATGATAGGCTCACAACTTGTTTCAAGTGTTGGCAATAAAAAGCCTGTAGGATTGTATTGTACAGATATGGGTTATGACAATAACAATATCACATATCATGATGGTATCATACTTTTGGGCACCGGGTCCTGAGGTTACCCCCTCGGACCCGTGCCGCTACACACAGGCAGGTTCCTGGCTGACCGTGTTCCCCCAAGAGTATGCCCTACAGACAGCCCCTGTGAGCAAGCGTTGTATTGATTTCCCGAAAGAAATGCTCTATGCCCTGGTTAGACAGATGGGTGCCGTCATGGAGAAAAAGGTCTGGGTTGCCTAGTGTAATGGCTGGGTGTTTTATGAAACCCGGTCCTCTTGTCATACAGAATCTCTCTATCGTCCTGTTCAGTTTTCTTCTAGATATGTCTATAGATTTGTAGCAGTTGGCCCCTAGCCATATCTTTCTTGGTAAGATGGCTGAGAAGTATATTTCCGCCCCCCTCCAGTTGTGTGAAATGCCTGCTAGGGAGGAGCAGATTTCTTTGCATAGGATGCGTCTAGCTGTGTTAACTAGATCGTTGCCCCCTAGATGGATGATCAGGAATTCTGGGGGGTCCCTGTATGCCACCAGTTCTGCTAGTGTTTCGTGGACATCATCCCAGCGTAGGCCTCTGTACCCCCACCATAAAATAATGGTGTTTCTGAACGGGGGCCCTTCTTTGGTCTCTTCAGCCCATCTGCCTGTCCTGAAAACGAAAGAGTGGCCAACTATCCATGCTGATCGTAGTGTGGTCCTCGATTCACCTGTATTTTCTGTGGTGGTGGGAGGAGGGGAAAAGAAAGGAAACATTTTGGGCGGAAGGCTATATCAATTTTGGTCTGATATATCTTTTATAACAGTCTGACTTCCATCCCCCTATGTTTTTCAGTAGTTGCGGTGCTAAACCTCCTTGCCAGGCTGCAGTGGCTGCACCTATCCTGAAGGAGTGAGTGCCGAATTGTTTGGGATCCCACCCTGCTCTGCTGATTACTTTTATCAGCACTCCTTTAAATTGGTAAAAAGCTCCCCCCTACTTTGGGTCGTTGCGCGTAATAGAGGTTGGTGATACAAACTGGGCAGTTTGTTGCCTCGTCGATGCAACAAATATTGATGGTTCTTTTCGCACCCGTTTTCGACTGTTGCATTTCTATGTTAACACTCTCTTGCCTCACCCTGATTTCCATGACACCCAGGCCGTTTGTGGCCTTGGTGCTGGAAGCGATGAGTTCCCCCACCCGGAAAGCCCCGAAGTAGGCTAGGAAAAAAGCTGTTTTAAATAACGTTATCTTGTATGGGTGCCAACATATGGCTTCCAAATGGCTTGCTATCTGCACCAGTTTGCTGAAATCAAGGGGTCGGCGGGTGTCCACTTGTGGACCCTCTATTCTTCCCCATCCCTTCAATGCGTAAGAGATGAGGGCGTTCTGGGTGGGGTCTGAATCGCACCGAATTTTTGTAAAGTATGAAATTGCCACCAGGTGTCTTTTTGCCCAATCCCTTTTGAAACCTTGTTCCCGGGCCCATTTTAAAAATACTTCTATATCTTTAATCGTTATGAATTCTACGTGGTTTACACCTGTGGCCTTAAATACTGTTTGCAAACACTTACTGTACTGCGTTGCAGTGGTGCTTGTCACCGCCCTCTCTGCCATCTCTGTTAGGAAGCCTGTGAGGTTGTTGGCACCCGTTGTTGATGTGCCTGATTCTCGTTGGGCATCCCGGCCTGGGCTCTCTGGCGCAGGCGTTGATGCCAATGTATTGTTGGCACCCGTTTTAGAGGTCCCTGCTTTGTATTGGTCATCCCGGCCTGCAATCTCTGGTGCTGGCGTTGATGCCAATGTGTTGTTGGCACCCGTTTTGGAGGTGCCTGGTTTTCGTTGGGCATCCCGGCCTGTGCTCTCTGGCGTTGGCGTTGATGACATTATTCTTGTCTTCCCATTATTGTCCAGCATTCTGCTGATATTGGCGTCATCTGTTCTTGGGCGTGCGGCGCTAGCTCTCTGAATCTTGTCCACTGGAAACGAGATAAGGCATCAGCAATGTTATTATCTGCCCCTGAAATGTGCTTCGCTTTGAGTACAACGTTTACTTGTAGTGTGACTGTTGTAATGGCTCGTAGTACTTTTAGTACTAGAGGGCATTTTGTAGACCTTCTGTTTATGGATCCCACTACAGCCATGTTATCGCACCAGATCAAAAGTTCCATATTCGCTAGTCGCCTGCCCCAGATGTGTAATGTTAGCCAGATGGGGAATATTTCTAGTAGGGTGATGTTTCTTGTCCACCCTGCTGTTTGCCATGAATTGGGCCAGTGTCCTGCCACCCATTCAGAGTCTAGTATGGCTCCAAACCCCTTGCTCCCAGCTGCGTCGGTGTATAGGACCCTGTTTGACCGGGTATTTAGAGGCGTTCGCCAAAGTAAAACCCCGTTGAAATCTCTGAGGAATTTTCCTCATGTTTCCAGGTCTTGTTTCACCTCTCTGCCTAGCCGGATATGCAAGTGTGGTTTGGTGAGTGATTTGATTTTGAAACTCCAGGCTTCTGGCAAATATCCTTCCTTGAGGTATTTTTATATTTTTGGAAGACACTGAGTAAACAGTGAACCTCCTGTTTGCTTGGGTCCCCGTTCAGGGTCCACAAACAGATTGGCCCTCATTACGACCCAGGCGGAAAGGGGTTTACGCCGGCGTAAACTTCGCCGACCCTTACCGCCTGAGTACGAGTTCCCGTAGCGCCATGGTGATTTTAACGCCTGCTTTTTGCAGGCGTTAAAATCCATGGCGCTAAGGGACCTTGTTGTTAATTACGCCACCGTAATTTACGGTGGCGTAATTAACGCCTTCCCCACTCCCATTATGCCCTATGGGGCAAAAATGGGAATGGGGAAGGGTAAATGGGGATTGGGGACTTACCGCCCCGCCAAGGTCGGAATGGGGTGGTAAGTCCGCCAACCACCATGGCGGAGTTGGCAGCTTAGCGCCATGGACCATGGTGCAAATAGCACCATGGTTCTCCGCCAAGGTCGTAATGAGGGCCATTGTGTTTACTCTGAGCATGCTGCTCTCATTTATAGGACCCAGGGAGGCCCTGGGTCTTTGTTGTGTATGTGATGGGGGCCGCTGTTGTCGCAGCCCCTGGCCGGATAGCTGACTGTCTGACCCCCTGGTGGGGGCAGATCTTTGAACCTGGGCCCTGGCTGATGGTTGTTTCCTTGTGGCACTTTAGCACCTTGCTGTTTGCTGTTTTGTGCTGCCGAGACTGCGTGTCTCCGTAGCTGGGGGGAAGGAGAGGAGCAGGCGCGGGGGGTTGGGGCTGCCCCTCTCCCAGCTGCCGATGGTAACAGCAGTTACCCTGCCTCGCTTGTGGGATGCCCATGCAGCATTGCCCATAAGAGGGTTAGAGGAGACGGTTGTTTAAGTGGATCTATCTGTACATCTTTTCATTTTTGTAAAGTTTCTTCCGTCGAGCCAGGAACCCATTGTCCATCTCCAATGTTTTCATGCTTGCTATAATCTGCTCTTTCTTCCATACAACCTGAACAAATATTTTCAATCTATATGTATCGCTTCCATGTGGCAAGCTCCCTTGCTCACAATCAATAAGTGGTCCTTTGAAAGGACGAAACCTACTAGATTGCGCCCTCAGCACACTTTATTATTATAGTAATAAGGAGAGAAAATCAAGTTTGCTTAATTTGTCCGTGGTTTTTTATTTGTTATTTGTTTTAAAAAATAAACAGTCATGTGCCCTTATTCATGTGCCTTCGACACGTGTTTCACTGTCTTTTTGTATAATGTCAGACAGTTCTTCAGGAAGGAAAAGAAGCCTTTTTCCGGCTTATAATTCATCTACATTTGTCTGAAAAAAATAAAATAAAAGGTTCACAATTTCACTTTTGTGGCTTCTATTATGTTGTGAGCACCTGCACAAATATCTTCTCAAAAGCTTTAGCCAAAACCAGTGTGTCTTGTTTTCATATAATAGAAATATAGAAAGCATTTATATGGATATAGGTTGTGACAATAGATAATCATTGTTGTAGATATAATATACCAAATAGTTAAATGGGCACTCATTTTTTTGGAAGCACTCTTTAGCAATTCTTTTAAAAAATTGGTTGTTTTGATCATGTGAGAAATTTGCTCACAGATGATTGTTGTTCTTTACAAATACACTATGGGGCTGATTTATGGAATTTCTGCGCCAAAAAACGGGCATTTGTGCGCCTTTCTGCCCGCAAATCCCCATCTGTTAAACAAGGATAATTGCATGAATCGGCCGCTAAATGTGAGCGTAGGATAGCACAGGGGCAACGCCAAGACCATGCAGGGCAACACAAGTTTGAATCCTGGATCCACTCGTAGAAACCAAACTCAGGTATGGTATTAGGAATGTTATAAAAAAACAATGAATGACATTTCAATACACAATGGTAACTCGGTATCATTTCAATTCCTGTCTATCCAAGTGGGTCTTTTGCCCACTCCCAGAAGATCTGCACGATTTAACTGAGCTTATCACGTCTTGCCATCAACAATGAATGCATTGACAAGGTGGTCTTTTTTGATAATTTGAGATTGGACTTCTCGAAATGTCGACATTGGAATTACCGTATTAACAAAGGTACTATTTCACTCAAAAGGTGTTCCTCTGTGCTTAATGGCTTTATGTCTGCCTTTGGGAATGGCACTATTGCTCTGACTTTAGAATTGCATACAATGAAGTCTTTACAATGAAGGGCTGGCCAGCATTGCTATGCAGAGCAGAAATGTGGGTCCATGGTACATGGCGCCTACTGGAAACAACAAAGAACACATTGCTAAACTGGAATCTTGGCCTACCATTAAATGCCCTACTTCAGTAATGTATTTGAAGTTGTCTTGGGTTGGCATTTCAGAATTCATTTAATATAAACGACCTTCATTCTGGACATTATAATGGTCTTGCTCATCACTGATCAAATATAGGGAAGGCATGATAGAGGGTGTTAAATCAATGTGGGGCAAGTTTACCCTGGGTTTAACATGTAAAAGCAGTATTTAAACATCTTGGGTTACCTCAATCAGGGATAATGATAAATCCAGATAACGCTTTATTAAATAACTTTCTTATGATCGAGCAGGACTTTGGTTTTAGACAAACTCTAGATTTGATTCTACGTCCTTGTGGGTGCTGTCTCTACTGCATCTGGGCATTTTACCCTTTAGAGTGGTTACTGAGGAATGGGACAGCTGCACGGGATGGCTGTACATTTTGTTCCAATATGAAAATATGCCTAAAACACGTTTTATTTCTTTGTTCCACTTTACAGGACTATACTGAAAATGAGCCCTGTCTCCCAAAGTATACAATATGTAAGTGTGGCCATGCGGAATGTATTTGTTGGTCCTCAAGATGTAATGACATCGTTTTTTCACTATCATATTACCTATGAATATCAACACTGACAAGCTGAGACAGGAAAACCGAAGGGTTATTTAATGGTTGATGCTTTTTTAGGAATACTCATGTGTTTTAAGTTATTTTTATTATATATTTTACATTTGTAAATATTGTATTGTGCGGGTTGCACTGTATGTGTGCTTAAATGGCAAATACGTCAACACAAAGCAATAGTCATTCTTTAAATGAGCTTACGTTTACGTAGAAAGTAGAGTGTACACAGTGCCAACTCACCAGCATTTTAATCTTCCTCACGCTACCAGGGAGGAAAGTAAATTAAAAAGTAACAGTTTTGGGGCAAATTGACCGAAAATGTGGCTTTTCGAGGTTAGACACCGTTTGTTCATTTCCTAGGTGTAAAAAGGACACATCATGTTTGTTCCTCCTTTTTTGCCACTGTAAAACCGTGTGTTGGTGGGATGAGATGAGCATGCAGAATAAAAAACAAAAGCTAAAAAAAAACAAAGAATGGATATTGGGAACACCGCATCCTTTCTAGAATGCCAGAAAAACTCATCACTGTGTGATATTGATTATAGAGCGCGTCTATTACCCAGCTTCGCGAGGCCATCCAATAGCATTTACAGTAGCTGTTGCCCCGTCGAAAGGACTCACGCTGTGTCTCGAATGGTAAACAACGCTCCTGCCTTGTCTGGCTTCTTTTAACTTTCAGATCACTGTGTCCTCAAAAAGTAAACATTGTGCAAGTTGCTCGTTTTTAATTGCTTAATTCTACTGGCATAAATTCACCAGCGTAACTGTAGACATATTTCATAAAATAATTTGAACACACCCTTGAGGCAGAAGTTAATGAGACTGAAGATTTTGCAGCGTTGATAGAACTGGTTTTAATAATGCATTGCAATGCCTGTATATAAGGCACGTCACTTTCAAATGCATTTTATGGCAGCATTTACTGGCGAATGTGGGAAACTGTGAATTGCAATTTAATAGACAGTAATGGGGGCGATCAGGTGATATGGAGATATTCGCTTGGATTTGAAAGCAATGGAATGGATTAATATGGTCCTCGAATCACGTCCTTTGGGCGAGGGAAACGTACCACTAAAGGACGTGTGATGATTTCAAAACATGCCATGCAGGTGTGAGTCAACTACATACATCATTTTTTTCTAATGGGGTATTGTATTGTCACATTGCCTTATTTGGATGTTTACTGATCCAGGCAGTCACGAGGCTGTCAGCCAGGGGAGTTGCTAGGTCTGGAAAAGACCCGGGGCTAAGCTGATGTCGGAACTGTTGGGACTGGGGGCTAGCTGGTCTTTTGGCTGTAGCTCCTGAGATTCTATCCGGGGCTACAACCAAAAGATCAGGGGCTACAGCCCCCTTAGCCCCCCCCTAGCAACGCCCCTGCTGTCAGCTCCAAATCTATTGGTCATGCCTTATCATTTTTGGAGGATATGCACTGCAAGAGTTCCCGAACACGTGCAGGCTTCGTTCGTTCGCTGGTGTTCTATTTTTCCCCTTAACAAAGCACCGGCGTGTCACATTGCATCCCATAAATAACATGCACATCATTGCCCTACACGACTCTACATTAATGGCAAGAATTGCATGTGTACTTTCAAGCCATGTGGAGCTCGAAGGTTCGTCACGATAGTGTATCAAAGAATGAGGGATGCCTTTTAAAAGGAAATGCCCCTATCTCCCCAACCCCCACGCTCCTGCCTCCCTGCCCCCCCCAAAAAAAGAAATGGAAGACTGCTCTTTTTTTGTTCATGTGCAATATGTCATGATATATGCAAGTCTACCATCCTTAGTCCCCACTATTTTACATAAAATACTTACGTGATAATGTGACTGGAACACACGTGATGGTGTTGCCACAGTTACAAGTAAATCACACAATTGTCAACAGAGAATCAGACAAGGGTGATTTTGAATAGAAGGGATTATGATAAAGAAAAAACACAATAATGATGTTACATACAGTGCTCCAAGACACTATCTAGCAACCATTCGCAAGTTCACTACAACTGTAAGCATTTTTGATGAGATATTAGAGTTATTTTTTACAAACGAGAAGTATGATTATTAGAATGTTTGACATCCGAGAATGTCAATATTGTACCCTGCACCAAAAATCCATAATGTTGGTAACGCATCACCAGGCAATTCCCTAATTTTAGGGAATTTGTCTCTGATAGAAACGGATGCCTTGCTATTTAGACGTATGAGTTGGTGCTGTTGTCTCACAGCTACCTTCACACCTACGTTGTAGTGTGAGGCATTTGGCGCAGTCTTGAGTGCATTCCAGGATCTATGTAACATGCATCTGTAACTTTCAATGTTGTAATATTACACTTTAATTAAATATCAAAAAGGGATTTAGGCAATGTAATTTTGTGTATTGTCTATTGTGAAATGCATTAATAAAATAATGTTTTCACATTAAGAAAAGACATTTAGTTACAAAAAAAGAACATACACAGGCCGATTCATGGAATAAATTTCCCCGAAAATCCCGGCGCAGAGGGGCCAATACGTGCGCTGCGCCGAAAATCAGCGCAAAGCGCAGGGAAACCAGCGCACGTCGATTCATGGAAGTCCCTGCGCAAGAAAAGCAGAGGACGTGCGCGGAAAAAACGCGCGGCGCAGGCCGGCGCACAGGTCAACCAACGTCGTGCGCCACGGCCACTGCGCCATCACTCCGAGCGCAGCGCACAGCTCTAAAGTAGGCGGGACACAGGGCGGGACACTCGGAATGGGGAATAAAATGGGGCACAACACTCGCAATGGGGAAGAATGTGGGCGGCACGGGGAAAGTTTAGGAGGCAAGTGCGCGGAACGCCCACACGCTCGCATACAACACGTATTCATGGAATAGAATAGGGCAAAAAAGCGCACGCTCAAAGCAGCGCACAGGCACAAACAGGCACAAACACGACCGCCACAAGAAAGCAGGCGGTAGCGTCTCTGCGCCTGCAAGAAATGTGCGCTAAAAGGTGCGCCAACAAATAGCACCTATATACAGACATGATCAATGTCCAATACTGTGGCCCTCCAGGACAAAAGACGTACAAAGGGGTACCCACAAACACACACACGCGCAGAGAGAAAAAATAAACGTGTGCGTGCATACCGGGGTGCGCGGTAAATTGCACACGCGATATGGCCGGGTACGTGGATTTCAGGGGTGCGCGGGAAGTTCCACACGCGATATGGCCGGCTACGTGGATTACAGGGGTGCGCGGGAAGTTCCACACGCGATATGGCAGGGTACGTGGATTACAGGGGTGCGAGGGAAGTAGCACACGCGAAAAGGCCGGCTACGTGGATTTCAGGGGTGCGCGGGAAGTTGCACACGCGATATGGCCGGGTACGTGGATTACAGGGGTGCGCGGGAAGTTCCACACGCGATATGGCCGGCTACGTGGATTACAGGGGTGCGCGGGAAGTTCCACACGCGATATGGCAGGGTACGTGGATTACAGGGGTGCGAGGGAAGTAGCACACGCGAAAAGGCCGGCTACGTGGATTTCAGGGGTGCGCGGGAAGTTGCACACGCGATATGGCCGGCTACGTGGATTACAGGGGTGCGCGGGAAGTTCCACACGCGATATGGCAGGGTACGTGGATTACAGGGGTGCGAGGGAAGTAGCACACGCGAAAAGGCCGGCTACGTGGATTTCAGGGGTGCGCGGGAAGTTGCACACACGATATGGCCGGCTACGTGGATTCCAGGGGTGTGCGGGAAGTTCCACACGCGATATGGCAGGGTACGTGGATTGCAGGGGTGCGCGGGAAGTTGCACACGCGAAAAGGCCGGCTACGTGGATTACAGGGGTGCGCGGGAAGTTCCACACGCGAAATGGCCGGCTACGTGGATTCCAGGGGTGCGCGGGAAGTTCCACACGCGATATGGCCGGCTACGTGGATTCCAGGGGTGCGCGTGAAGTTCCACACGCGATATGGCCGGGTACGTGGATTGCAGGGGTGCGCGGGAAGTTCCACACGCGATATGGCCGGGTACGTGGATTACAGGGGTGCGAGGGAAGTAGCACACGCGAAAAGGCCGGCTACGTGGATTTCAGGGGTGCGCGGGAAGTTGCACACGCGATATGGCCGGCTACGTGGATTACAGGGGTGCGCGGGAAGTTCCACACGCGATATGGCAGGGTACGTGGATTACAGGGGTGCGAGGGAAGTAGCACACGCGAAAAGGCCGGCTACGTGGATTTCAGGGGTGCGCGGGAAGTTGCACATGCGATATGGCCGGCTACGTGGATTCCAGGGGTGCGCGGGAAGTTCCACACGTGATATGGCAGGGTACGTGGATTGCAGGGGTGCGCGGGAAGTTGCACACGCGAAAAGGCCGGCTACGTGGATTACAGGGGTGCGCGGGAAGTTCCACACGCGAAATGGCCGGCTACGTGGATTTCAGGGGTGCGCGGGAAGTTGCACACGCGATATGTCCGGCTACGTGGATTCCAGGGGTGCGCGTGAAGTTCCACACGCGATATGGCAGGGTACGTGGATTGCAGGGGTGCGCGGGAAGTTCCACACGCGATATGGCCGGCTACGTGGATTCCAGGGGTGCGCGGGAAGTTCCACACGCGATATGGCCGGCTACGTGGATTCCAGGGGTGCGCGTGAAGTTCCACACGCGATATGGCCGGGTACGTGGATTGCAGGGGTGCGCGTGAAGTTGCACACGCGAAATGGCTGTGTGCTCCCAGGCATTACCTGTACACCCTCCACCAGGCCCCCACCCATGTCTCCCACCACCCCCACCCCCAGCACTGTGGGGAACCTGCCAGCAGGCCCCCACCCATGTCCAACCCATGTCTCCCACCACCCCCAACCCCCATCCACCAGGGACACCCTCCACCAGGCCCCCACCCATGTCTCCCACCACCCCCCACCCCCCATCCACCAGGGACACCCTCCACCAGGCCCCCACCCATGTCTCCCACCACCCCCACCCCCAGCACTGTGGGGAACCTGCCAGCAGGCCCCCACCCATGTCCAACCCATGTCTCCCACCACCCCCAACCCCCATCCACCAGGGACACCCTCCACCAGGCCCCCACCCATGTCTCCCACCACCCCCACCCCCAGCACTGTGGGGAACCTGCCAGCAGGCCCCCACCCATGTCCAACCCATGTCTCCCACCACCCCCACCCCCCATCCACCAGGGACACCCTCCACCAGGCCCCCACCCATGTCTCCCACCACCCCCCACCCCCCATCCACCAGGGGCACCCTCCACCATGCCCCCACCCATGTCCCCCTGGCCCCTGGTCCTGACGATACACAATAATGGCAGTAATGGCCAGCATACCCAGCACAAACACCCAGGCAAGGATTGCATGCACCCACATAGTGAATGCAATAGATTTTGTCCAAAGTAAACACATGTAGTATGAAATGAAAGAAAAACCATTACGACATGGTGTAAACAATATGAAAGTAAAAAAATGTACCTCCCAAAAAATAACAATATATACAGGATTGTTCAAGGGTCCATGAGCCCAACACCACTAATGAAACCTAATACTAACTAATTAAAAAAATATGTACAAAGAAGTGGCCATTGTCCAAGCGGTCCAAAATAATAAAAAGAAATAAAGGAAACCTAGCACTAACTAACTAAAAAACTATATACAAAGGCAGCGGGCTAGTCCTGCGGCTCACTTGGTGATGCTGGCCAGGGCATCCTCGAACTCCATGTCAATGTCCTGGAGGCGGGACTCAGTCCTGGCCCCGAGGTCTCGCAGGGACAACCCCATGTGCTCACCAAATTCCCTGCGAGCCTCCTCGAGGCACTCAGCCCGCCTCAATGCCTGATGCATGGAGATCTCCGCCCTGGCCATGGCGAGCCGCTCCTCTTCCGCCCGCTGCCGCTCCGCACCTATCCGCTGGCCAAACTCCTCCCACACGGAACACACTGCCATGCCAGGGTTGCCCTGCCCTCCGGCCGATGCCTGCCCCTCCGATCTTGATGGCCCTGAGCCATGATGCCTCCCACGTCGAGCCCGCTGCTGCCTCCGACGCCACTGCCTCTGCCAGCACGACGGCATCCAGGCTGATGGTAACCACCGACGCCGTCGTGCACGTGCCCTGCCCGATGATGCCGGCACATCTTCCATCTGCTGGGGTCCACTTGCTGTGTCGTCCACCCCTGCTGGACCTCCGACTCCCAACTGCGGCAGGGATGGGATCCCCACCGAGCTCGCTGCATTGGTCGGGGCAGGTCCACAGGGGGCCATGGTGGCATCTGGGCCGGAAGACGGCAAGGAGAACGACCGGTGGATAGCCTGCACAGAGGAGCAGAGGGCCGTCAGATTGGCCAACACATGCAGGAACCCCCCGAACATGGCCGATCCCAATTGGGCCACGTCGGCACGGTGCACTTCGTGATGACGTGCGTGCTCCTCCCGGGAAGCACGCACGGCATCACGAATCACAGCCGTGCGCATCGCGACCCCAATCAGGACCTGCTCCACGCGGCCAGGGGTTCCCACGGCCGCAGGTGGAGGGGAGTCAGTTGACATGGACATCCCCTCTACCTGCGGACGGGCCTGGGACGGGGCATCCCTGCTGGTGCATGGTGGTGCACTCACAGGGTCAGGGACAGCGACATGCACAGGCACCTCCACGGTGACCTGTGCTGCCTCCTGCCCCTGGCCCTGGACTGCACCACTTGCACCAGCAGGGATGCTCCCACCAGGCCCCATGTGTGCACCAGTGTCGGCCTCCTCCTCCTCTGTGCAAACCACCAACCTGGATGGCTCCTCACCGTCTCCCGCCGTAGCAGGCCCCTGTGGGGGCTCACCCACCCCTTCCGCTGCAGCCGTGGGGGCATCCCCGCCGCCTTGCTCCACAGCGCCGTCTCCGCCCTCTTCTTCACTAGCCGCTGCGTAGAGGGAGACAAAGGACACAAGCATCAGGCTACTGTACAATGGTCCCCTAGACAGGAAGCAATAGCAGATGAGCACCCCTGTCAAAGTACACTTCCATCATGTCCCTCCACAACACATTGGTCAGTCCAGGCAAAACACACACAGTAACAGGCATGGTGCATGCCATGCACATTTCCATGCATGTCCAATTGACTCTTGAAACATTCAATGATATGTAACTCACATGCATCATGGCTCATGCATATCACATGCACACACTTCACCTCAGTCACATCCATCTGGCCCCAATCACACCGAACACAGGCAAAACAAGGGTAAGTTGGGTGCGTCACTGAATCTGTGCATTGTCACACACATGAGTCATGCATCCATGGCATGCACAAGTCACAGACATGCAGGTCAGGCACACAGACATGGCTACCATATATGTACCTGGCATCAGCACCCATCCTTCACCCCCATCCATGTCCAGGTACAGAGACTGGCATGCTCTCATGTCCCAAATCTGCATAGTGCTCCCCATGCCGCATTTCAACACATGCAACAACCATGTGGGTCACACATCACTGGTCGCACATGCATTACCATGATGTCCCAGCACACATACATGCATACATGGCCCATGGCACACATACAGGCAAGTATCATAGAACCAGCACACCGCAACATGCCCTGTCTCACACAGTGATGCTTGGACACTTACCGCTCAACTCCAGACGGGTCTCCCTCTCAAGGATCTGGGCGTGGAGCGCTGGGCGTACGCGTTCCAGGACCCTCTTCTGGATGGAACTCATGTGGCCCCGGCCCCCCTCCACGAGGCGCCGGGCCTTCACAAGGGTCCTGGACCTCAAGTCCTCCCAGCGCTTCTTGATCTTCAAGACGTTGCGGGTTGCCACCCCCTCCGCGTTGATGGCAACCACACAGTCGGCCCAGATCCTCTCCCGTCCTTCCTTGCTGGCGCGGGACGATCCAAAGAGGGCATCATACTGCCCCAGGACATGCTCCACCAGGACACCAACTTCGGTGGCAGTGAAGCTGGTGCCCCTCTGCCCCTCTGGCCTGGGGTTGCCACTGGTGCCAGATGTAGAAGTGCCCGACATGGCAACCCCAGAGGCAGGTGTGGGTGGGCAACTGGGTCCTGGGGCTGGGCTGTGGAGCGATGTAATCCCAGTTGGGAGTCTTCAGTTCCAGCAGGGGTGGACACAGCAAGTGGACCCCTGCAGATGGCTGATGTGCAGGCACCAAATGGCAGGGCACGGTGGCAGCAGGCAGGCAGGCAGGCAGGCAGCAGCAGATAGCACGTGGGAGGCTGCTCAGGGCACTGGGGGGGCAGTAACTCGGCCTTCGGGGCAGGAGCGTGGTGTTCCGTGTGTTTTCGGGTGGCCAGCTTGATACGGAGTGATTTGGCACGTGAAATTCCTGCACGTCAGCGTGAAATCCGAGGAAAGGCCCTTAGCGCGTAAGTGCGTCAGCACGCATACGCGATTCTATTGGACCAGAGTCCCTCATCGCGTAAGCGCGTCTGACGTGATCCGCACGGGCGTTCCCCACTCAGCACGTGAAGACGGAGCACACGTGGAAATACTGCACGTCAGAGTGTCATCGCGTGTAATTGGCCAAAAGTGCGCGTACACGCCATTGGCCTATGTACGTGTATTTCATCGCGTGTAATTGGCCAAAAGTGCGCGTACGCGCCATTGGCCTAAGTACGTGTATTTCAGGGGCGCGCGGCCACTTACACAAGCAAGTACGTCAGCGCACCTGTATGCCTGCTGCGTGGGAATTTCCACACGCGATTGGAGTGGGAACTTGATTCCAGGGGTGCGAGGCTCACACGCTCGCCTACAACACGCGCAAGGCATTAATTTGCGCACTTTTCAATAAACAAGCCAGATGCCAGGATGAACATACCGTTCCTAGCAGCAGTGGCAGTGGGCTACCAAAGGAGGAGGAGGAGGAGAGTCAGGGCCAGAATATTCACACCCAGAACCAGCCTATTCGGGATGCCTGATGACCAGGTGTATGGGAGGTACAGGTTTCCAGCACACATCATACTGGACCTGGTCAGTGAGTGGGAGGATGACCTCACATCACCCACCCTGTGCTCCCAAGCACTCAGCCCCCTGCAGAAGGTCCTGAATGTACTGCACTTCTTGGCCACTGGATCCTTTCAGCGGACAAGTGCCATAGTGGGTGGTGTGTCACAGGCCACGCAGTCACGCTGCCTACACCAGGTCTTGAACATCATCACTGCACGGCCATCAGTCCGCAGGCACATATATCTCCCCAGGACTCATGCAGAAAGGCGGACGTGCATCCAGGAATTCTATGGTGTGGCTCAATTCCCCAAAGTGCTTGGTGCAATTGACTGCACACATGTGGCTCTACGTCCACCCAGGGCAACAGAGCACATCTATAGAAACCGCAAGCACTGGCATTCCATCAACGTGCAAGTTGTATGCAATGCCAAGGGAATAATCACATCAGTATATGCCAACGATCCAGGGTGCACCCACGACAGCTTCATCTACAGAATGTCTACCCTATGCCGGGACCTAGAGGCTGGCCAGCATGGAGATACATGGCTGCTTGGTGAGCATGAATGCCACTGCACATGCATGCATGTCAGATACTGGGTCATGACACAACACCACTAATGATACCCATCACCACCTCCGCAGGGGACAGTGCCTACCCTATCAGCCCCCACATGATGACCCCAATCCGGAACCCCACCACGCCACCCCAGGTAAGGTACAACACAGCCCACATTGCAACACGGGGCATAGTGGAGCGCACATTCGGAGTGCTGAAGTCACGCTTTCGCTCCCTTGACCGTTCTGGCGGGCAGCTGTTATATGCTCCCCGAATAGTGTGCAGGATCATAGTGGCAGCATGTGTCCTGCACAACGTTGCAACACGCCGGGGCCTGCCCGTGGACATGGTGGTGCCCCCACATCCACAACCACATGCACGCCCGCTGCGCATGGGAGGGGAAAGGGCACGGGGGGAGGCAGCCCGTACGCAACTGGTGGCCAACTTCTTCACCTAGGAATCACAGTGCTGGCTAGTGCACACTGCTCTGGCACATACCATCTGACAATCAATGATGACACTACCTGACAATGTCTGAAAATTACTTGACAATAAACAGTCAGATACACATCAGCCTGAGATTGTTAACATGGAAGTGTCAATATGTGTGCACCCCTAGCTACACATACACCAGCAATGCATCACAACGCAAAGACACAACTCCATCAATCTAATATGCATTGCCACAGGCGATTCACTACATGACAACATTGCCATGTCACCCATTCCCTTCACAGTCCCGCCACTGAGGACACCATGTCATGGTATGTGACAGCAAACAAACTGGCCATCACAACATGACACCAGTGTCACAAATAGCAGTGCCCCAAATGGAACATAGCCGCACTTGAGCAGCTAACCGCCCTGGAGCCACTACTACACACCTGTGTAAGAGTATTTTCAATCAAATTACACACCAACCCACCCTGAAGCCCACCCAAACAAGACACATTGCATGTAATCAATGGTAGTCTCATTACCTGATTCTGCTGGTATGTCCTCACCGTCCAGATGTACAGTGATGGCGCCATGCAAAAGTGTCAGTGCACATCTACCGACATGTAGTCTGACTCCAGAGAGTATGCCCTTGTGAAGATCTGTGTGAAATACCTGCAAAACATGAGCAACATATGTAAGTAGAGGCACATATCAAACCATCATGCATAGTTAGGTGCAACAACAATGAACACTATGAATGTCTACACAGTATTGACTATGGACTGGCCAACAGCTCATGGGAGTCCAATGTCACCGTGTAATTTGCTGTCACTTGGGCACACCCTTTGCAAGCCCATGGAAACGGAAGCAGGAGGGGTGTGGATGTCTGCTACCCAAGCATCGAAACCAAACTCAGGACAAGCCTGCATGTGCCCAGCCACAATACAGTGTATGCCCAGGTACCCACACAAGGCAACACTCTTGCAAAATAAAAATAAAAATGAGAAAAAATGGCCATGAAAGGGCCGGCGGGGGGGCCACCTATGAGGTCCGAGGACAGGATGCACGCCACAATCCACCTGTGTGGATCATGGGAAAGGAAAACACCCCATAGGCTCGTGGCCCACACGGCTACTCTGTTGTGGGAGATGAGTCGCTATGGCTCTGGCCAGACCCTGCAGCTGACTCTGGAGGTGGGGGAGCTGCCTCAGAAGATGGTGTGACAATGGGAGGCAGCCCACGCAAAGCACGAGTTTGCTCATCCATGGCTGCAAGCAGGCGGGTCTGGTAGTTCTGGTTCTGGGTTATAATCATGCGGAGGTCCCCATGCAGTAACTCCCGGGATGACCTGACCTCCGCACGAGTTGCCTGCATCTCGGCCGAGAGCGTCCGTGTCAGACGCTCCAGCTGCTCCTCTGTCCTTCTATGGGATGAAGCCTCAAGCTCTAACAGGGTCGACCTGAGGTGACGGAGTTCTTCCCTCAGGCCTTCCCTGTGGCGCTGGGACTCCATGGAAAGTGATTCCCGCAGAGTCGCCAGTGCCGCCCGCCTGTCCATGTTGGACGCCAACATATCCTCCCTGTGTGCCTGGCAGATGGACTCTGTAGCCTGCTCCAGTCGCTCCATCAGCCTTTCTGGGGGGACAATGGAAGTGGCCACCCTATCCATGGCCTGTGCAATCATCTCGGATGATGCTGCCTGTTGGGTGGCCATACCGTAGATGGATTGCTCCCAAACGGTATTGCCAGGTGGCATACGGCCACCACGTTGACGGGCACCACACCTGCCTGGGGCAAGGCGGACTGCGCCTTGCTGTGCCGGCAAGGCCTCAGGCTGCAGGACTGCATTCCCTCTCTGATCTGCAGCCCCAGGAACAGGATCAGAGATTGGGTGGTGTGGCCCTGCATCCGTAACCACCGGAGGCTGATCTGCCGACACTGACATCCCCATTGAGGGCAATGGCCCGGCTGCAGGTGGGTCGGACAGAGGAGATTCTCTCCCAAGAACACTCACCTGCGACTGCACATAGGTGTCATCCTCCGAGTCTACACCTGAATACTGCTCGGGGGAGGAACCCCCAGAGACACCCCTCGACAGCACGGCCTGCAGCACTTGTGGGTTTTCACCCACAAACACACCACGTCCCTCACTTGTGGTAGGTCGGCCCGGGTTGCCCTCCTGGGACGGCTCCACCACCACATCCCCAGCATCAACAAGTGCTTCGTCCCCTGCAAAGACATGAAAGAGAAAAATGGAAACAGGCATTAGCACCATGGCATGCAACAAGGGCTGATGAACAACAGAGGCAGTAGTTCTACGACACATGTCCAACATGACTGGGAGACCTCCTATGCATTCACCATCACTGGGTCTGTAGGGGAGGCTCAGGGCATACAATGTACAGATTGGAGAGCAACGCCTGCTCACCTTGCTGCCTAGCACTGCCATCACACATTGGCCGGTGATTGCCATGTCAAAGGCACATGCCATCACACACATGGCATGTGACATAGCCACCAAGTGAAGAGGGAGAGGAGGGCTACTTTTTTGGATTTCAACCACTCTGGTCCTGACATTGCATCGTCACATCCATAAGTATACATGTTGTACATGGATCTGCTAGTCCAAATTGGCAACGATGCACAGTGCCTTGTCTACATCAACAAAATGCAGTAAACAATGTGATTCCACCTCCCCATCACCTGTAAAGGATTCATATTGCATTCGTGAAGCACCGGTCAAGTAATGTATGAAGGTACAGCGGAGCACTGAGGGGTGGTGGGGCAGAAGGGGATGCCAGTCAACAATCCTACTGGTGCTGGTGTCATTCATGTCACGCAAGTGCAGGGGTGGGTGGCACAATGAAGTGCAAGGGGAAGTGGCGGCTGGAAGTGCTGTACAAGGTAAGTAGGACTTGACGTCAAGGGCAGATGGTGTTAGGCGCAGACAAGTGCTGGGGGGGTGGCCTATAGGGGTACAGAGACAATCATGCAGTGCTGTGGGCTCGGAGGGGACAGGGGAGGTACACACTGCTTCTGGCTCGGCAAGGTCCTTTCAGATTTCTATGTGTCCTGCAGAGTTGTCACATGCCGCAGATATGTGCCCTTGGATTGGGGATCTCATCTTGGTGAAAAGGGTGAGGCGCTATTGCCTTTGGAGCATGTGGCAGGCCAGTTTGCCAGAGGATGGCCATGATGCAGGACATTCCCTCTCTGCCACCCGGCACCTGTGGTTTGGGTTCACAAGATCCGAGTCATGCCAGGACTCTGCATTGGCATGGGGCTTCAGACAGGTGGTCATGACCGTGGCAAAGACATCCAGTGTACCTGACATGGAGTGGAGCATGGAGTGGGCCCTGTCAGGATGGGAGTGAGCCTAAGGGGGAGCTGGATGGGGGGGAGATTTTGGCTGCATGAGCCTCGACTGACACACACTTCATGGGTCGGAATACCAAGAAGGTGTGTGACAGTGGTGAGGGTGGCTTTGCCTGTGGGGTGGTGAGGGTGAGCTGGGAGGAGAGGAGAATGTGATCACTCCAGGAGAGAGGAGTGCAGAGATGGACGGAGAGGGGAAAGTCAGATGAGATCAGAGCATCAAGAGTGTGCCCTGCAGAATGAGTAGGGACAGACGGGAGTCTAGAGGGTGAGAGGGAGTTGCTGAGGTCACAGAAAGGTCACGTGGGGGCGTCAACAAGCATGCAGGTGGATGCGTACAGCACCAAGGATGAGGATTTCTGTGTCTGGGGACATGAGTGAGGAGGAGAGGTGAGGACACTCAGAAAGGAAGTAGTACATTTGACCAGTTTTCCCAGACACAGTACGCACTGTTTGAGAATGTCAAGGTGTGGTGGAGAGAGACCTCACACAAGCCATTCCAGAGTGGAGTAGGTCTAAGTAGGAGTGACAGTGGCAGGAATACCCTCAGGGAAGCCAAGGGCACACCCCCCTGCACAGTAGTGGCGGGCCAAGGAGAGGGTCAAGGATGCAGACAGAGCTGGCCGTCAGACATGTTTCCATGAGACCAAGGATGTCAAGGTGCATAACCTCATGTAAGTGACAGATATCGGAGGAATGCCTGATGCAGCCGCAGTGAAAGGAGTGTAATTGTGGAGGAGGTTGACAGCCTTGTAGGACTTACGGGGAGTGCTAGAGATCAAAGGTGCAGCATGTGTAGGAGTTGGAGTGGGAGGCGGAGAAGGTTCATGGGAGGGTGCAGGGAGGCAGTGCAGGATTGATGAGGAGAGAGGAGGGGGGACAGCAGGAGAGGTAAGGAAGTTGATGAGATGTGGGTAGCATTTCTCAAGGAGATTGAGGTTGGCCTAAGGGCCTTGGACTGAGACGCTCCCATTACCATGCACATCAATAGTGGCCTCTGAGGATTGGAAGGAGGCCAGGAGTACACCCCAACGGGTCCCACCAATGATGGTGGAAGAGGAGCAAGGAGAGAGGACAGGGACCATGTGAAGGGTCTATGGGACAGGCAAAGGCATGTATGAGCAGATGTCAGTGAGAGTTAGCTTAGAGTAGGCTCAGATGCACTGGTCAGCAATAGGGTCGGTCGCATTGGAGGGCAGGGTGCCCTCATTTGACTTTTGGCAAGCAGGTGTCGTGAGTAGGGCACGATGGTCTGAACTGTAGGAGTCATGGAAGATAGACCATGAAGAGCAGCATGGAGTGTGAGGGAATGGGGCTCGAAACCAGACGGTACCAAAGCCCACAGGTAGGAGGTGGATGTCAAGGCAACATCCACAGTATGACAGCATGTTGGTTGGCATTTATATACAGAGGACGCATTAGCATGTGGTATCATTGCATGTCAGGCATGTGAAGATGAAACTTGAATGGCTGGGGGAAAGGATAGGAATTGTATGTAAGACATCAGATGAATAGACAGGGGAGTATGAGCAACAATGTAGTGACAAAATGACAATTCAAGGGCAACTTCCATGGTGTCGGCCCATATGTGCACTGTTGCCAGTAGGGATAGTGCTGTGGCCAGATGGTGTTGCACTGAACATACTGGATGAGGCACATGGGTGCCACTATCAACTCTGCCACACACCCCCTTGACAGGCACCCAACATGAATGCTTCACACACACACCATGCACATGGATAATACACACATGCATGTGCACTCACCGGATGATGCCTCGTAATCAGGGAGGTCTCCCACACCTTGGAGTTGTCCCTCGGTGACGTAGGATCCAGCTACAGACTCGTGTGGTGTGAGTTCTATATCCTGTGCTGGGGACCCACCTCCAGTCACCAAGGTTGCGGCATGACTTGAGGCCAGCTTATCCTTTGCCCTGCGCTTAAGGTAATTCCAGCGCTTCTGGCAATCACTAGCTGTGCGCCTCACTACTCCAAGGGCACTTATTCTGTCAGCAATGGTCTGCCAGTGTGCCTGGCGTCTGGCATGTGTGGTCTTGGACCCTGCAACGATGACCATTTCCCTATCATGATCTGACACATACTGAACAAGTGCATTCAGTTCGGCGTCTGTGAAGCTTGGCTTCCTTGATGGGCCGGACTGTGCAGCCGTGCCTGGGGCATCAGCCTGTGCCGGACGTGCACTCTTCCTCTTGCGCTTGGAAGGGGGTGGGGATCCAGAGTGTCCTACGCCACTGTGGACACTAGGGGCAGGAGTCGTGGTGGACTCAGTACTGGGTGTGTGGGATTGCCCACTCAGCATGGGAGTAGGTGCAGGCATTGGGGGTAGTGGGATGGGGTCAGGCCTGATCTGAGGTGCATGAACTAGGACCGACACAGTCTTGGCAGGGTGTATGAGAGGTGGGGTGGATGGAGCCACACCCTGGCTACGGGGGCCAGCAGATGACCTATCTGGCATAGATGCGCGTGCCCTGATGACACCAATGTGCACCGGTGCACGTGCAGTGGACCTGCTGACCTGGATGTCAGCGATGGGATCACCCTCGGACAGGTCTGGTGCCACAATGGCCTGGTCCGACAAGGGCTGATCAGGGTTGGTATCAGCCACATGACTCTCAACTGGGGGGTGGGGGGGCATGGGTGTCCCTGACTGGTCCTCCAGACTGGGGGGGACAGGGGCACCCTGCAAGTCACAACCACGTCCCCTAGTGGATCCTCCACGGCCACCACGTGTGGCTCGGCCACCTTTGCCACCCTTACGGCTTGGCCGCCTCCCAACCATGGCACTGATGGTATTGTGCGTATGGGAGTCGGTGTGCACAATTGTCCTGGGCAATTGGGTGTCAAAGGGGTTGGGTACCAGATGGTATTCGTACCCTAGTGCAGTGGCAAGGCTATATGACACCCCTGGGGAAAGATGACGGGTCACGCAACGCACAGGCACCCCAAAAAAGTTAAGGAACGTGCACAATACCCCTCCTAGACCACGTGTGCTGATGGAAAACCCTGCACTACGCTGTGGCATCCAGTAACACAATGAACGTATGCGTGTCACACGCAGCCTAGATTGACCTCTGAAGGGGTAGGCTACACACGGGGCAAGCACAGATGTTAGATACGTGCGTGACTCACCGTCTGCCAGGTAAAAGAGCGTGAAAAATGAGCGCTTTTGGTTGGCAACACCCCCGCCAAAAGAAGATGTGTACGCTGTCTGAGGAGACAGGACAACAGTAGAAGGGGACACTGTTTGAGGGAACAGGCCCAGGTAAACCAGTACAAGAGGAAAAAGAGAAAAAGCTGTCAGAGGTAACAGGGAGTACGAACTGGAAACGCCGTGAAGTAAATCGCGTGTGAAACGACAAGAAGTACAGAATTCACCCACTCGCTCTCCACGAAAAGCACGTACAAGGAAATGGTGTTCAACACTACCTTTTATACAGGCCCACACGTACAGCGTCACTTACGGCGTGTACGTGCTTGGCCCATGTTCACCAATCACACGCTTTGTCACTCCTGCGTGTGGATCCTTTTTCACCAATCACACGCTTTGACACTCCTGCGTGTAGCTCACTTTTCACCAATCACACGCTTTGTCACTCCTGCGTGTAGATCCATTTTCACCAATCACACGCTTTGACACTGCACGTGCAGGTAACTATTGACGCACATATGCTGGTGACGGGTTTTCGCGCGATTCGCTGAGTGTGGGGTTTTCACGTGCAAAATCACTCCCTATCAGGCTGTCCACGCGTTCAAACACGAAAGACCAGGCTCCTGGCCAGGAGGCCAAATTTAAGTCCCCCAGAGCCCTGAGCACGCTCCCACCTGCCATCGGCTGCTGCCTGACTGCCTGCTGGCCACGTGCCCCACAGTGCTGGTGGGTGGGGGTGGTGGGAGACATGGGTGGGGGCCTGGTGGAGGGTGCCCCTGGTGGATGGGGGGTGGGGGTGGTGGGAGACATGGATGGGGGCCTGATGGCAGGTGCCCCTGCACTGCTGGGGGGTGGGGGTGGTGGGAGACATGGGTGGGGGCCTGGTGGAGGGTGCCCCTGGTGGATGGGGGTGCAGGGGGACATGATCAGGTGTGCAGGGTAGTCCACTGTTTTGTGGGCTGCCTGCAGGGGCCGTGGAGGGTGTACAGGGTACACCTGTGAGGGCCCACCCAGCCTATTCGCATGTGATAATTCCCACGCACCCCTGTGATACACGTACCCTGGCCAATCGCGTGTTGAACTTCCCGCTACCCCTGTAATACACGCACCCTGGCTGTTCGCGTGTGATAATTCCTGCGTACCCCTGTGATACACGTTCCCTGGCCTATCGCGTGTTCTACTTCATGCGTCCCCCTGTAATACACGTTCCCTGGCCAATCGCGTGTTGAACTTCCCGCTACCCCTGTAATACACGCACCCTGGCTGTTCGCGTGTGATAATTCCCGCGTACCCCTGTGATACACGTTCCCTGGCCTATCGCGTGTTCTACTTCACGCGTCCCCCTGTAATACACGTTCCCTGGCCAATCGCGTGTTGAACTTCCCGCTACCCCTGTAATACACGCACCCTGGCTGTTCGCGTGTGATAATTCCCGCGTACCCCTGTGATACACGTTCCCTGGCCTATCGCGTGTTCTACTTCACGCGTCCCCCTGTAATACACGTTCCCTGGACAATCGCGTGTTGAACTTCCCGCTACCCCTGTGATACACGCACCCTGGCTGTTCGCGTGTGATAATTCCCGCGTACCCCTGTAATACACGTTCCCTGGCCTATCGCGTGTTCTACTTCACGCGTCCCCCTGTAATACACGTTCCCTGGCCAATCGCGTGTTGAACTTCCCGCTACCCCTGTAACACACGCACCCTGCCTGTTCGCGTGTGATAATTCCCGCGTACCCCTGTAATACACGTTCCCTGGCCTATCGCGTTTTCTACTTCACGCGTACCCCTGTAATTCACGTTCCCTGCCTAGTCGCGTGTAGTACTTCCCGCGTACTCCTGATTTGAAGATTGCCCGCTTTTCTTTCCTTGTTTGCCTGCCCTGTGAAGTGGTCCAGGGTTAGCGCAGCCCTTAGCGATGATTTAGCGATTTTGATGGCTTTTCCTTGCGCGAGGGCGTTCTTGGGGGCGTTACTGGCGCTGCTGCAGGCTCGCTGCGATTCTCTGCGCCACGGCTGGTTTGGGAGCTTGAAATCCATGAATACGCTGTGCGCGGAAATCTGTTTTAGCGCACGTGCCTGGCGCAGACTATCGCAGGCGCACGCTGTGCGCCAGCCGCGTGCGCTACTTGTGCGCTGGATTCTATGAATTAGCCTGACAATATCAACAATGTCTAAAATCCATAAAGAACAATGAAGCATTACAATTCACATTCAATACAATGAATAAAACATACTAATGCCAAGGTAGCCCAACAGATCTTTAAGAAAACAGAGTATTGCTAAACCCAGAAGTCATAATTTGTTGCCATACAAAACCGGAAGATGGAGATTTAAAATCACGAAAAAGAAATTCAGATTGCAAAATACGACAATCTTCAGTGACACTCTAGTAACACATGAGTAATGGTTTCAACGATAATCACTGAGTTGTAAAACATACAAGTTCTGTGCTTACGCTCCACTCCCTCGCGGGCCCCTAAGAATTCTCTTGTGGGTTGCAAGTTAAGCTGCAAGCGCAGAAATTGAAATCTCCATAGCACACACTGAAAATGCAACATGTATGATGGCCCCAAAAGGTCTGATGTCAAGAAGTACTCAAGGAAATAGCTTACAAATTCATACCTCTTGGATTGTGAAGATCCAATCCTGTTCACACCATTTTTTATTTTGCAAGATGGAGAATAGCCTGCAAAAAGGGGACATCTGTATCATATTTTAGCATAATATTAGTACAGTGAACAACACATTTGTTAAAGGAGAACCAAGATTTCACCACCACCCACTGTCTCAATTCCCACCAGAGTGTCGGTCTGACACTTGACATAATTAAAAAAAAAAAAAATGTACTTCCATGCCACATGGGTGGAACCCCAGAGGGCAATTTCAACACTCTTTGCCAAAACCGACCTTCAGGTTTGGGCCAATTCTTAAATGTGTAAAAAAGCAGCGTTACAGCCCCAGAGACCACTACTGAAAACACCTTTTTATTATAAAATTAAATGCCCGGAGCCATTGAGAAGTTGCCAGTTTATTAATTAAGGAGGCCTTGGTAGCTAACAAAGTAATCTATCTTGGTTTTCTGGTAAAGGAAGGTTGTGTTACAACTATGTCCCTCAGTTAAATACAAACCCAAATAAAAAAGAAATTGGGGACTTTTCTAAAATAGACTTCTCTAGAAAACAACTGTGTTTGGAATAGAATAGTGTCGCCTATTACCAGATCTGAATTGGAAAACCCTTGATTTACTGATATTAATTGTAGGTTTGTTGTGTTTTGTGTACTCCGACAGTCTGCAAGTTGTTGCTGGAGGCCGATTGGAGTAAAATCTAACGACATCATCCACATACAAAAGGTAATTAGCTTGGTTGGCTGCCAAGAAAGTGGAGAAGCACAGAGTGTTTTTAAAAGCGTCAGAAATGTCAGAAATAAAAAGGTTAAAAAGAGGAGGCACTAACACAATCCCTTTTGTACTTTAAAGGGTGCCATTCGTATTCAATCTAACCCAAACTGATGTACTACAATTATCATAATTACAAGAGCCGTGATACAATCCCAATTTAAAAGCTTCCAATACAAAAGGTCTCTATCAACGCTATTGAAAGTCATTGAAAAATGAACTTCCTTCTAGCTTACTTTTTCAAAAGGTTCAAATCGAATCCATTTTCATTTGTCACTGTGCCCTTCATAAAACCCGTTTGATGAGGATCAAACCTCCAGGCACTGTTTGCCCATGCCAAAAAATGACACAAAAAACTTGATGCAAAGTCTTTTGAGGGCACGTCCAACAGTGCAATCGGGTAGTAATTTGTTGGGTCATTTCGGAATCTCTTTTTATAAATGGGGCCCAGGATCGAAAGTCGATCCAGGAGGCAGGTTGTTTTTTGCCTCAAAATCTTCTCAAAGATTTTTAATAACAAATCAGCCCAAAAACCCAGGTTCACCTTCAGCGCTATCACAGACAACCCGTCCGGGCTGGGGGCCCTAGAGGTAGAGCTGTGGGTAATAAGGCCCATAACGTCTTCTTGATCTTTATTCAAACCCCACTGCTCCTGGTAAATTGACTCTAAAGGAAACAGGATTTCTCGAGAGCCCCAATATATCGATCTATAGTGTGCAACCCATTCGGATTCTGTAATAGGATTTAACTGTGACTGAATTAGTGATAGACCAAATAGAACAAGTATCTTTGATGGACATAATACTAAGCATTTGTTGGCAATCCCTTAATAACTGGATATGCGTGTAGCTGCAGAGCTAGGTACCATAAGCACATCTAAGACGCCTGCACCCAATAAAATCAATTACAGGGTGTAACACCGAGCCCTGCATAGTTCATTTTTCTTTCCCTGTATCACAGGGTCATAGATGTGTCTATGGACTATCAGGGATTTCCTACAAAGCTGTATCTGATTAAAAACTATGTCCAGCAGAACTACATAGTGGACCTTCCTTAACAGAGCATATAAGTGTATGTCACCCAAGAGTCCCACCAGAAAATGATTGAAAGACTGTATGTTATGATTGTTCCATGCCAGACAATTTCTGCCAGAATTTACCTGCAAATCCAATGGAAAACAGTCTGAATCCATACCCCTATTCAATTCAAATAGAGTGGTAGGTGGTCACTCATGATGGTGGTAGGCCTTATATTAAGAAACACAACACATGTAAATATCTTCTTGGAGACGAAGATATATTCTAATACATTTCTCTGGGAATCTCTTTCCCAAGTGTGATGTAGGATCTAGTCATCCAAGACATTGCCATTTACAATCCACAAGTCCCATGCCTCCATCAAAGACCAAAATGCCACCCATCTCTTTTCTATAGCGGAATTCACCCTACACGCCTGATCACTAATCGGCCAGTGAGCGCACAAGGCACTCAAATTGCCAGATATAATAATTGAATTGGAGTTCCCAGATGACTGCCAACTAAACATAATCTCTTCTATTGCATCAAAAAGTACTTCTTGGGTAATTTTAACCGAATTCCAAATAATGTTCATTAAGAGAGTATGGGTAAGTTCTGGGTAAACCGAGTGATCCCACTCCAGATCCAATGCCTGCATAAACACATTGGGTTGAGAGAATAGTGTTGGGACAAGGGAAATGTCGATCCTAATTCCACAAAGCAGGCGAGAGGCTGGACAGCCCTTTTCTGCCTTATAAGCAGGGTTTAGCAAGAGGGTTAGCCATCTAATAATGGTAGTTCCTAAAATCACGTTTCCTGAAGACAAAAAAAACATCCGCCCCAGTCAGGTCAACACTGCAATTTTGAAATAAATGGGCAAAACCCCTGGTGTTCCAAGATATAACTTTTCAACTTTCTACCACTAGGTTCTTGAATCTGCTATGCCTGAAATGTCCTGGGAGCCAGGCATGCTGCCAACCAACTCCTATCAAAGTTATCGTTTCCACAAGTTAAACCCACATCACGAGTTAACACTTCCCTGCTCCTGTCATTGCCCAAAAAAGCATTTAATTTGAAATGCTGGGTGCGTGGCCAAAAAAGAAAAATCACCCTTTCTACTCATTGCAGCCGAAAGGAATAGTGAGAGGGTGGGCGGGGGAGGTGTGTGGCTCAAAGAAACTAACATCATATCCCCATAATATGATATAGTAAGAAGCCACTGAAATATGGTTCAAAACCAAGTATGAATGCAGATGTAAAATAACCTTGTCCAAACGTTGGTCATTCCAAAACTCCACCTGAGTAATGTCTGCTGAGCTGATGTGGGAGAGCGATGGAACACCTCAACATATTGAGAACTGTGCACGATTGAGAACCATAGTTTCCCTATCTTAGATTATTTTTTCCAGCAATAGTTGGTTGGGGGACTGTCTAGTTATAGGACCCCCCTCACTAAATTAGTAGGGACACAAACTGAGCTGATCATTTGTCTCCTCTCAAGGTATGGAAAACAGGACCTACAGGACAATGCCCAGGCCAAGCGTGATCACAAGATGGGGGCAGTTGACATGGGATTTGTATTTCTCCCACCTCTTCTGGAATGGCTCCCAAAATAGCAGTTGTCTGCCTAATCCCCAACTGTGAAGAAAGCACTGGTCTGAATTCAACCGCCAGGGGGTCAAAACCTATGAGGACTTAAAACACAGTGGCTGTGGCCCACCTGGGGGTATCACAGTTATCACTCACCCAGCTGTTCTTTGTCTTAAGCTCAGACCCTATCTAGTCTCCCTCATAATTCAATACTGAGTAATACTATCTCAGATGTACCACAATTAGGGAAGACAAGCCCATTTTGGTGATTTTGACCAACTACCACCACGACTTTGCCAGGATGAACAAGACCAAAATGGGACCCCGAAATGCCCCCAAACTCGGCAGAGGGAGCCTGAGATAGAAATAATGTTCTGAAAAATGCACGAAAACCCTTGGAATTTTTCATTTTTACCATCTTTTTATTTTGGGGTTTTTAATTTCAACCTCCTCCTCCCCCCTCTCTGATTTCTTTTCTTGTTTTTCTTCTGCAGAAAAATAGGGAACTCATCCCTTACATTGCTCCCACTAGCTCCCTCCTCCACAATTGCATCCCGTCAGCTTCCACTATGTTCCTCCCCTAAGCGGACACTAAGACTAAGGGGAGCAGTAACATGGTGGGTAATCCATAATCTGCTAACGGTACGGAGCAAAGGATAGGGGAGTCCTCGACAACTATGTCCTCTGTGGTTTCAAAACAAGCAACAATGTCATTGTTACTGCAGGTCACATTCACAGGGAGGGTTAGCAGAGGGACCGTTTTACCAATGGGAACCCCACCCCATTGGCGGGGCCAGTACCGTGCTGATTACAACATACAGCAACCCCCCCATTAATGTAGCCTTCAATGTAAGAAAATCTGTCATTTAAGCGGTTTAAGGCCAATGCCTGCTCCCCCAGGACCCCACTGACCCGTTCATTAGTATCAATTAAAGCTTTATGGTAAACATTTAAATTTGCATGCAAGGTAGTAAACCAACCTGTACACATTTAAATTTGCATGCAAGGTAGTAAACCAACCTGCCTCTCGGGCAGCCTGAACATTTAAAACACATTCTTTTCAGCTGTGAGGAACTCAACATAAGTAAGACAGGAGAGGCCTTGCCAAACTGTAAAGCTGATGGAACGAAAAGGACTCAATTCATCTGTCAAATTTAGCCTAGTACCGGCTGTTGACCGAAGCACACACAAGTCACCTTTTTCCCATAATCTGGCAGAGAAGGTGACAAAAGCCTGTTCTCAGGTAAGCACATAAGTGGGGAACCAACTGGGTTATGAAGGTTCACCAAAGTCGGCTGTTGTAAAACAGAGGTGGCAAGGGTGGCCCCTGCAACTGAGGCCCCCTTAACCACCTCCTCTACATTCTTCGACCAATCCATGCAGAGGCTGTGCCATACTCCCCCATCAGCACCTGCCCTGACATTGTTACAATTAAAAGAAATTGGAGAATCCACATTTACATTTTACTTGTAACATACACCCATAGCCTCCCTCCCACCATGAGTATTCTTAATGACATGAATAGAGAGCATTTCCATGTGAGTTAGTTGGTTTAAATGCCTTTGCTTGCTGATAGCAGGGCCTGGACGGAGTCATCCATGGGAGCTCCATCCAGAGTCATAGGTACCAACAAAGTCGGAGAAACAGGCATATGGGACACCACAGATGATAAGATGGGTGTTGCATCACCCAATGAGGGAGTCGTTATCAAGCAATCATGGACTTGGCTCCCGAAGACAAACACTACCGGCTTCACCATTTTTGCAGCCACACCTTGCTGTGCCAAAAACCCAGAGTCAACAATGTCAATCTCACAGGGCCTTTGAGAAGAGAGGTGAGGGCTAGAGGCATGAAAATGCACCACTTTCCGAGACGATAAGAGGAGGGTGGGCAAAAATGACACAGCGCCCGTCAACTGTTTCAGCACAAGAGTCAAACACATTGTTAGAGGGCAAAAATGGCAGGTGCAAAGAAAGAGGCTTGATGCTACCCTTGAAGTTGGGATTATACACAGGGTGAGCAGCTTTGTTACTGAGACCTTTACTTAGCACCATAAAGCCCTTTAGATGAGCAGTCCCTGTGGCTTCTTCCAATACAACACAAATCAATGGCGGGACACTCACCTTACCTTTACTGCCCACACCGTAAGTCAGAGTCGACATCCCTCTACTTCAGTCTATTGCTGATCGAAAATTACCAGAGTTGCAAATGCCACAGGTTTCTTACCAGAGGTTCTTTTTCCTTTTCCTCTGGTTAGATCCTTGTAATACACCAGCTAGGGAAGAGAGCTGAAGCACACCACTCTGCACTCGGAAAACTGGCAAACTGGCTCTCACACTTTCTCAAACCATGCACGCTCAACACTATTCCTGGGTGTTTAAATGTGGGGCTGTGAGAGACCAGTATAGAGGTAGAAGACAGACTCTTCTATCCAAAGGCTCAAAGGTGCAGAGCAACAACACAGCAATGGCATTTCCTGGCAAACTGGCTCTCTCACATGGCCTCACACCGCCAAATATCAAGAAGGGTTTTAGGCATTGTAATACTTTTTGTGCACATAATCTGCAAACTTTTTCAAACATAATGCAATTGTATTGGTGATGTTAACAACTGCTATTTATGAATGATTGGGAATTGTATTTTAATCTGAAAGTGATTATTTTGAAAAACTTTCTAGGCACTGCAATTTCTGCCAGGTTCACTCTACTCGTGCCACCTATCAATGGGTTGGTTTGATAGAAAGCATGACTGGTCAGATTGAATGGCAGATGTTCAAAAGATGTGTGGTCCGTATTTACTGATTCTATGACACTCAGTTTCCATGTTAGGAACCAAATATGTTTTTGTATATCCCCTTTTGCATGCAGGTATGCAGGGTAAATAGTCACAGGTTATGACTAAAAATACATGAATGATGGTATTTTTTGACAATGCATAGATGAAAGAGCAAGTGTTTGGCTCTGTCTCAGAAATCATTGTTTGCATGGTCTTGGAGATCACTCAGGCAGTGGCATTAGTGGCAGGGTAATGGGGTGTGTGATGCAACACAAGACTAGCTGGGACACAGGAAGAATTTGATTATGAAAGCATTAAAACATGCTTCAGCAATTGAGGCCAGATTCACAGCAGAGCATTTAGAAATGCAGAGTCTGAGGGCTGTGAGACAATATGCCACACCCGATTTGATGTCCTCAAGGCCATCTGTCAAACACGGAAGGGGACACGAAGGCATAGAATTGTTGCATGTTTGGAGAACAGACAAATGCTTCTTAAATGTTACAAGATGTAAAACATATGAGTGGCAGAAAAGAACAGTTGAAAAAACTTTAAGAGACTAGAGGGAATATTTATCTGGACCTCTTTAAGACAACCCACAAAACGTCAAAACCACTAAACATACCACACTAATGCTTAAAGGGTCCCTTGCTTCTCCAGTACCTTCTTCTAACTCAGTCCTGCATGTTGTTTAACTCATTAAATTACAACATACTTATTCCAAACAGTTTTTTTTATCAAAAATATCAATTTATTTACTCTCAGTAAAAACACCACTAAAAAATACATTCACAATTATCTCAACAAAGACAGCATCTTGCACTTTTGTCTAAGTTCAATTATTGCACATTTGCCACTATTTTTGGTATCATTGACCACAGACAACTTCCACATAACATTCTACTTTCTAATACATATCTCTGTTATTAGATAGTTCATCAGTAGAAGACACATTTTTCAGTTTTTCATTTACTTTTTATATCTTCTCCTTTCTTCACTGGGTACTCTGACTTCCCCATAAAAATCGTGCTCTACTCATTCACACTTATGTCATTCATACATCCTTTCATTCTACAATCCACACTACCCAACATGTTTCTTTCCTTTATCAGTTCTCATAATTTCAGGAAATTCTTCATGGGTTAATTTTTTTATAGCAACAGTCTGTTATGTAGTGACCATTCGGTCTTCTTGTATTCTTTATACTTCTTGGTCATGAATGAAATGAAAATATTCAAGGAAGATCTTACAAAAGAACGAATCAGAAGGTTGAAAAATGATATTGAACAATTCACACATGAAAAAGCCTTTACATACAAGCAAGAAAATTATTTCAACAAAGAAAAAGATGACTTAGGAGCATCTCGAAACCAAAATAAGGGCAAAAGAAGAGTAAGGTTTAGAGGTACATCGTATAGCTCTAGCGAAGAAAGTGCAGGAGAAGGAACTAGCACAGGAAGAGGGGACGAAATTCCGAATTTAATTCAGGCAGACAAGGTTATAGAGGATCACAGAGCGGTGCAAGAAGGAATGGCAACAGAGGAAACCCTAATATACAACAACATTTTTTAGGACGGGACCAGCAGGAATGGGAGCCAGACCAAAGAGTCACCCGCAGTATGAAAGCACTGTGGTAAACCTTTCCGAATACATCCTTAGCCAAATTGAGACTCAAACATTGGAAAAAGGACTTGGTTTTGTGACCACTAATAAACATGACCGGTTTAAGTTTAGGGAAGAGCTAACAGAATTCATGAGGAAAATACACCTCAAACAATACTTTGAAGATAAAGAGGACTCCACCGAACCAGATAGTGGGTTGCATAATAAATCAAACTTTTGCCCCCCAATACACTCTCGGACTGCAGAAGCTCGAGTTTTTGAAAATAGAGTATTACAAGAACTTGCTATACTAGAGAAAGACACAGAAAAAGAAAAGATCTTCCAAAACCTAAGTCGAAAAGAGAAAACCACCCTAAAGGGACTACTATTCAATGATTCCATAATAATACGAAAAGCTGACAAGGGAGGAGCCGTCGTTATCCTGAATAGAAAAGATTACATCGATGAATGTATGAGACAACTGGAAGATGGCCAGAGTTATCAGAGATTAGATGAGAATCCCACACAAAAATTGGAAACAATGATCCATCTGAAAGTGACAAAAGCAGAGGAAAGGAGATGGATCACTAAGAAAGAAGCAGAATTTTTACGAGCAGACAAACCAAGGACACCACAATTTTATATTCTCCCGAAAATTCATAAAAGTCTAACTAGGCCTCCAGGGAGACCAATTGTGTCAGGCTGTGACTCGGTATTAGAACCTCTATCAAGATTTGCGGACCATTTCATGCAACCAATGGTCAGAGAGATGTCTTCCTTTATAAAAGATACCACACAAATTATAAAGGAAGTAGAAGGGAGACCATTTAACCAAGTTGAAGAAATTCTGATATGCCTTGATGTAGTATCTTTGTATACGAATATCCCACAAAGGGCCTCACTTGAGGTCTTGGAAGAAAGACTCCTGATGGAAAATAATAACACTGAAACCCCAGCTTCTTTCATACTTTGGTGTGCTGAAGTAGCACTAACGGAAAACTATTTCCATTTTAATGGATGCTACTATAAACAAATACAGGGGACGGCTATGGGGGCTACATTAGCCCCGAGCATCGCAAACCTCTACATGGAGGCTTTCGAAAAAAGAGTGATCTATGGTGACAACAACCCTTTCAGAAATAATATCCAGGTCTGGAAGAGGTACATAGATGATGTGCTTTTAATTTGGAAGGGCGATGAGAGTGAAGCAATTTCTTTCTTCAAATGGTTGAATGAACAAAATCAACACTTAAAGTTCACTGAGAACTACAGCAGAGAGGAAGTGAATTTCCTAGACATAACAATAAAGGTTGATACCAACAAAGGAGAACTCTTTGTTAAACCGTACAGAAAGCCAACTGATCGGAATGCATTATTACATTAAACTAGTTTTCACCCGAACCACACACGGGATAACCTGCCCTTCGGGCAGTTTTTGCGGTTGAAAAAGAAAAGCACGAACAGAGAAGACTATAGAGAAGGGGCCAATAAATTGAGAATTAATTTATATGAAAGAGGCTACCCCAAAAAACTGGTAAACCGGGCGATGAAGAGGGCTGACAATAATCACCAGGAAGCCTTACTTGAGCAACAACCGGTATTGAAAAGAAAAGATAATGACAAATTGGTGTTTGTGAACACGTATAGTAATCTGTCAAATTGGATCAGGAAAATCATATACCGAAACTGGACAATTATGGAGAAAGGAAAAAGCCCACTGGAAAAACCGCTAATAGCTTTCCGAAGAAGTAAGACTGTGAAGGACCAAATAATGCGCAATGACATAACAAAACAACATAAATTTCAACCAACACTGACAGAGAGTTGGGGAATGAGAATACTAGAGGGACATGTACCGTGCGGCAGTTGTACGTGCTGCTCCCAAACTAAGAAATCAACTCAAATAGATCTTGGACTGAGAAATGAGTGGAGACAGAAAACACTAACTAACTGCAATTCCAAATTTGTGGTATATGTGATATGGTGTCCCTGCAAAAAAATCTATATAGGGAAGACTGAAAGAAAAATAAAAACCAGGATAACGGAACATAAGAGCTGCATAAGGAACAGAATTCATTCTGCACCTATGGTAGGACATTTCGTTGAAATGATCCATAAGGCAGAAGAATTAAAGTGGTCGGTGGTTTACAAGGTGAAAGAGAGTAATTATATGAACATCGACAGGAAGAAATTATTAACAAAAGAAAAAGAACTAATTTTTTTGACAAAATGCTGTGAGACGGGTCTCAATGAAAAAATCGAGTGATACAAAATGAAGTTATGCTACCACTTGAACTGGATATAAATTTGCATCAAAATCGTATAGTGTTGTCCAAAAAGCGATTGATGCGGAAATACGATTGAAATTAACGTGTTCAGCTCTGTAGCTGAATAAAACATTTACAGTTTGAAAAAAGCATAGAGAAACATATGTGAAGAACAACTTTGATGGGTCTGGAAATTAGATCCTTATCTATGGTGCAGGAAAGGCAGTACCAAAGAAGAAAGAAATAAATACGGAGTAACGAAGGCAAGAAAAAAGGACCTGTAATGCCAGAACGGTGACGTGAAGGAATATCATTAGATAGATGGAACCGCGCCTATCTACAACAATGTAGAAAAGAACATGGAAATGGACACAAGCCGGATGGAGGAACCGACTTTGACGCGGGCAAAAACATCCGGGTATGCGAACAGAGACGACGGAAGTCAGAAGAAGCAAGAGAACGCCGACAGCAACCCGCTAGGCAGATGGATCAAGCCCTTTAGCTAGAAGGTAAGCGAAACATACGAGACAGTGAATGTAAGACTGTAGGAGGGAGATATAATAGAGCGGAATGTCCCTATTTCTAAAGACATGTCCCGTGAGTTAGCTATAAGAGATATTGGCGCTTAGTACACCAAGAAGCCGTTTAAAGATCACACGGGCGGAATGTTTCAATTTTTAAAGATACACTTTTTGTTTTTTGCTTCTATAGATATCGGCACTTAGAACACTAAGAAGCCGTGTATAGATCACGTGGGAACCCGGGACGACCGAGGTCGTAACCATTGAAGCAAAAAGAGGCATTCATCTCGTACAAAGATCACTGAAGTGTCGGGATAAGCTGAAAACAACAAACATGGCAGACTCTAACATGGGAAGTCCTAATTAAGGTACATACCCTAGAACTAAGTGTAATACCAGATTATGCTTATTATACATAGGATATGTAGTACCAGTTTAACCAGGAGTAACTGTAAGTGACATTTCTGTATTGATAGATGTTGCAAAAGGTGAACCCAAAAAGGCAGTACACAAGTGTTGAGAATTAAGAAGCACCTAGAGATAGATACCTGGATGGATGAAAATAAACAACCTGCAGGTAAAAGCCAGAAGGTGAATAGTGTACCATAACAGTAGGGTGAGAGCGTTGGGAAACTAAATAAATTATCAAATGCCCCTTTTTTAAGAACAGGGGAATTACGGTAAAAAATAGAGAGGGTAGGTCACTAGATAAACGGTAAACCACCTTATGAAAAGACGTCGTGTCATGATAATGTCCTTTACTAAGTAGTGCATGTCTAGTACTGAAGAATTGGAAGAATATATTCACTCATGGTAAATTGTATACCCCGAATGTAGGAATAAGACTGCATAGAAGTTGGGTCAATAATTAAATCCATTCTTCATACACTTGCTTCTCACAGATACCTTCTTGTGGAATTCTGGCCCAGAAATGAAACAGATGTGAACCGAACACATGAGCCTTGACCAAGAAGTATAAAGAATACAAGAAGACCAAATGGTCACTACATAACAGACTGTTGCTATACAAAAATTAACCCCTGGAGAATTTCCTGAAATTATGAGAACTGATAAAGTAAAGAAACATGTTGGGTAGTGTGGATTGTAGAATGAAAGGATGTTTGAATGACATAAGTGTGAATGAGTAGAGCACGATTTTTATGGGGAAGTCAGAGTACCCAGTGAAGAAAGGAGAAGATATAAAAAGTAAATGAAAAACTGAAAAATGTGTCTTCTACTGATGAACTATCTAATAACAGAGATATGTATTAGAAAATAGAATGTTATGTAGAAGTTGTCTGTGGTCAATGATACCAAAAATAGTGGCAAATGTGCAATAATTGAACTTAGACAAAAGTGCAAGATGCTGTCTTTGTTGAGATAATTGTGAATGTATTTTTTAGTGGTGTTTTTACTGAGAGTAAATAAATTGATATTTTTGATTATAAAAACTGTTTGGAATAAGTATGTTGTAATTTAATGAGTTAAACAACATGCAGGACTGAGTTAGAAGAAGGTACTGGAGAAGCAAGGGACCCTTTAAGCATTAGTGTGGTATATTTAGTAGAAAGGAACAGTACCATGTTGAAACCAGAAGTAACACATTGACTATGTCTGCAAGTACTCAAAGCATTACAACACAGAATGAAGTGGCTACTAGTGATTCTTATATGTCATCACAGACTGGGTGTAACTGACACTTCACTGTTGCCATACAAATCCCATCTCCCCTAACATATCAGTTTATCACAAGTGGAAATCGACTCCACCCTCCAGTGCTGCAACAGACTATGGTACAAATCCACATTTGTCTTGTGTCCATTGAGATGCCAATGGAGGAGGAGCCTCCTGAATCTATTTAGGAAGTTGAGCTTGTTGAGGGTTTGGAGTTGTGTATAGGGGGTGCCAACCCCTGCCTGTCACCTTAATATATATATAACATGACAGGCAGATGAAATGGTTCCATCATTGAAGAAATCAGGATTACATTGCCTGTATTAAAGGTAAAAAGTGCACATGGCACTGTGCATATTTGAGTTAGGATGACCCAGGAAATGAAGGGTGCTTTAAATATCACACACATATCATAAGTGTATAAAGATATATTATGAATAAAGGGCACAACGTGAGAGATGCTTAAATAAATAAATAATAGCTCCCTTACAAAAGAATACAGTGTCAGACAAAAATATATTTCAAAATGGATAACTGAAGTTCAAAATGTTTTCCAGGCCTAAGCCAGATGTGAAAGATTATGACTCATGCTAAGAGTTTTCAGACAAGCAACAGAGGCTGATACATTGGAGATAGTCTTTGGCAGCATCTTGCAGTGAGGTAATTAGATATATTAGGTTAAAATTGGAAGTTGGCAGGAAAGGCAGACAAGATTATGATGAAGCCAGATAAGTAAGGGAAGTTTTAGATACACATATCTATGTTCTTAATGAACAGGGCACATCGTGTGTCATGGAGACCATTATTAGAAACCAGATGTATTATTTGGCACCATATAATAGAGTGTATCTATTTCTCCAACAGTTTAAGGTACTAACTAACTTGGCAGGACCTCAGCAATCAGATAAATATTAGATATTGGTGCATCAAATGTACTTGTCAGAAGTTGAGGACTGTCATATTTGTGTCCAGCTAACTCTAAAATAAGCTTTTCAGTTCCATGCATCAGATAAAATTGGTGATGCCAGTTATGCTAATGTGGGCTTGGTGTACACCAGATAAGCCATCCAATGATATTGAAGGGATGTTTTTTTTCTCTAACTAAGGGGACCTATCAGAAACACACCATGTTGGAGGTTGTCATTTGCATAAGGATGTTGCATCATCCGAATAGCAAATACAGTAGGAGAAAGGAAAACATGTCTTTGAGCGTGTCTTGAGTGTGTTCTGTTATTCCAGCAAATAAACACCATGATGTAAATGCTTCCAGGCATCTGATTTACTCTTATCTCTATCATCAAGGAGTGTTCAAAGATAGAGTGTTCAAAGATGTCTAGTACTGATAAAATAACAATAAGGTCCGCAGATAAAGGAGGAGCCCTAGTATTACTGAACACAAGTGACTATGAAGAAGAGTGCCATAGGCAGCTCAGTGACAGTAACACCTATGCCATACTTGAATCAGATCCCACAGAAGAAATCCGTTTCAACCTTGAAAAATTCCTTGAAAGGGCTGAAGAACTCGAATGGATTAATCACAACACAAAGAAATTTTTGATGAACACACATCCTAAGATTCCACACTTCTATACTCTCCCAAAGATCCATAAAGATATGCAAAAACCTCCAGGAAGACCTATAGTAGCGGGGATCAACAGCATTCTTGAACCACTCGGCAAATACATTGATTATTTTTTACAGCCATTAATTCAGAAAACGAGCACTTACATCAAAGACGCTACACATTTCCTACAGTATTTACGTAGCATCGCATTTGACAACAACAACATCTGCTTCACGGTGGATGTGAAAGGCCTATATACTTCAATTCCCCATGATCTCGGTAGAGAAGCAGTGGAGTGGATGCTTTTGAAAAAGGGAGATATAGCTGCACAAAACGAATTCATCATGGCACTTCTTGAATTTATCAGTAATAACTCACACTTCCAATACAAGAATTCATATTATCTACAAGTCGCAGGTACAGCCATGGGGGCAATCATGGCCCCTTCATATGCGAACTCATTTATGCATAAATTCGAAACAGAATATGTCCTATTAAATCATCTGTGGAATCAAGATCTTATTATTTGGATCAAATATATCGACGATACTTTTGGCATGTGGAAGAACACAGAAGTACGCCTCTTAGAATTTTTCGGATATATCAACAGTATAGACCCTCGGATACAGTTTACATATGAATACTCACAGAAATACATCCACTTTCTAGATGTGGAGATTAACATCACACAAACTGAATATCAGACAAGAATCCATCGGAAGAGCACAGACAGGAACAGTCTGTTACAACGGCTCAGCTTTCACCAACCAAGTTTGATTAGAAATCTACCCTATAGCCAAATGCTTAGAGTTAAAAGAATTGTCAGCAACCAAAGTGAATACGAAGTAGCAGTTAAGGCAATGGGCAGCAAATTTCTTGCACGAGGCTACTCACAGGAAGAAATTGCATCGGCAGAAGCACGGACAATTACACAGAATCGAGAAGATCTACTCAAACCAAGAGAAACCAAGAAAGATACTTCACCTCCACTAATCTTTGTTTCCAAATATTCACGCCAAAGTAATCGCATTAAGGCAATTATAAAGAAAAATTGGAACACCGTCACATGCGATAAAAGGGTTGAACATCTATTTAAAGAAACTCCCACGTTTGCCTACCAAAGAAGCTCCAACCTCAAAGACAGATTAGTTCACACGAGACCACCACAGAAGAAGAAGAATACAGACCGAATAGGTACTTTCCCATGTTTGAACTGCAGCAACTGCAGTTATATCATGAAAGGAGAAACAATCAATCATCCCTATACTGGAGAGAAGATAAGACTAAAATGCTATGCAACATGTGATACTCCAGGAATCATATATGGGATCAAATGCCCATGCGGATTGTATTATGTTGGACAAACGCAACGTACTGCTAAAATAAGGTGGAACGAACACAGATTGTGTATTAGGAACAATACTGTAAACTCAGCGGTGGCAAGACATTGGCAGAAGAAACAACACAATTTGGCACAGATAAAATTTGTGGTCTTAGAGAGGGTCCAAAGAAGAGAGAAACATGAAGATTTACAGAAAAGACTGGATCAACGTGAGACGTTTTGGATTGATAGATTGAGTTCTCTCACCCCAAAAGGAATTAATGAAGACATCAATTATATGTGTTTCCTGTAATAAACATAACCAGATGTTGCTTCGGGATGGATATTCTGGGAAGCAGTATCAATCACATGTATTTTCTCTAATTTAGATAACAAGTGTATGTCTGCAGCTCCCAACTGTAGCACTGCGAACCAGAATATTGTGGACGCAATTTTTTGCAAAGAAATTTTGTTCCATACACAGCATAAGGACATTATAATAACGTACAGTAGATGTATTCTGGATATGGCTATACGTTCTTTCCTTAATTAAGATGTTCCTTTTGGATTAGCATTTGCATATGGTTTAAACATTAACATTCTTCTTTCTTATTTCTTATTTCTTATGCCTAACTTTTTATTACTGAATCCAGGATCCAAGATTTAAGAATGAATTGATCGTATATACACTGACATTTGCGCACAGTAAAATCCACTTTTTCTTTAACGCTCTATGACACGGATCGCCGTGGCAACAATCCCGCCCCTCTGCAGCTCTGCAGAGAGGTGGGACCCGAGGCGTACGTGCAGCAGTGCTCGCGCAGCTCAGCGTCGCCCCGCCCACGTTCCCATGGTGATCTTAGATAGCGTCTGGGTTCGCGCGCATTACACTTTCGCTTTCAACGCGATCGGTTCTGCGTGTGAGCTCTGCGCACAAAGGTAAGATACTTTTTAGTGCAGAGATATTGGTTATATGTAAATGAATAGAAAGAAGTACTCAGACTCTCCTACTGTTAATCAACAGGAATGTTGGAGACAACTATTGAGAATACCTATACGAGAGGACAATCAATTTAAAGCAGGTACAGACTGTCGCACGTTGGTAATAGTTAAACACTGGAAACACTTAGTTGTTTAACAATATTGACATACTTTCCATTTATTTTCTCCCTTGTTCACTCACACGGATCCACCTGGGGGTATGTGCTTTATCTGTTTTTACATTATCCTTGAATCATTGATATATGTTTTGTGTTGAAATACTGTATTGTTCTATGAATGATTAGTTGTTGGTATATTCACTAAAGCATGGCCCTGACGATGGTCACAGACCGAAATGCATTGGCATATGTGCTTACTGATGAAACAACTTATGTTTTTCGAAGTTGCCTCACTATATGAAAATCAAATTGGTGATACTAAACCTAGAAATGTGAATAAAACATTTCTTGTTGAAGAATTCACTACAACTATTTCATATCTTTGAATCAATATTTAATACTTGATTGTATATTTGAATAAAATTTCGCAACCCTGCCAAGGGTCAACTGAGAGCTCTAGCCTTTAGTAAGGTAATGCTACCTTACTTTTCTTCTAAACACTAGTCAAACATTACACATTATAAACACTATGATCACTTCTTCCCTCCCCTTTATTTTCTACCCTGTATATGATTTGAGACATCACCTTACATAATCCGGATTATGTGTTTTATATTTCACTCTACCCCCGCTGGGATTTGAGATGTTTCCTTCTAACTCTCTTGAATCAGGAATCTCAGCGGTCTCTCTTATCTCTACACTTGTTTCCCGTTATTCAAAATTAAAACAATCCCCTTCATTACATACTATAAACATATTTCTTCATTTTCTGTTGCCTCTGTCTTTCATAATACATACCAGGATTCATAGATGCCAGGCGTGCTATGCTGGCAGTCATGCAGACATGCTTCTGACAGAAATGAGATCAAACTGCAGTTTTTTTCACTGCCCTATCATCTTTTTTCAGGCATCTCCCCCGTCCGACAGCACATCACCATAAAGAAAAAGGGTCCTGGGTCGTTGTCCCTGAATCTTATGAAACACTAGGTCCCCATGTTAGCTGTGCCACCTGAACTGAGGGCCCTGGTCCCCATCTTCCATCTTGAACAGCGATTGATCGTGCTTGCTCATATTTTCTGTTTTAAAACAAAATGATAAAAGTGATGGTTTAAGTTAAAATAGAGGTTTTCTTTAAGGATAAGGTAAGTATAGGCAGTCAATTGTGACTTGTCATTATGGAGGGCACTTCTTTCATGCACCTCTGCAAAACAACATTTTGTTTCACTTTTTAAACAAGGGATTAACTTCAAGTAAGAGGTTAACAATACATAAACACAACATCCACACAGAGATCAAATTCTTGACAGATTGGAAAGCAAAGATCTATATAAATCTGATTAGCAGAATATGTAAACGAATGAGTATGACTAAGACAGAATTTTGAGATTCTGTGAGTATTTCTGTGGCTAGGAAAGCATGCAGTCAAAAGCATTTCAGGCTGGGTTGAGAGCTAAAAAAACTGTGATTTTATGTTTTTCTTCGAACAAATGAAGACAGCCTGAACAAAATGTATTTATTTAAAAGCACAAAGTGTGAATGGTGCAGAGCGAGATTTATGTTTTAAACAGATACAACATTCTTTTACTTTGAAATAGATTAGGGCATTTTGAAGACTTTTTCAAAGCTGAGATAAGAACTGACACAAAGCAAGGAAGTGATGAATAGTTGCATAATAACAGAGCTTCTTACATTCCTTGTGGAAAAACAAGAGACAAGCGGAAACATGAGATGCTCTTGGGGTAGAACAGCAAATTGATTAGTTCTGCATGGGAAAGGAGGAAAATGCTGTTTTTTTTAGTAAAGCTAAATACTTTTATAAAACACTGGCAAAATGATGGGACGCTTTGAGAAATGACAAGTGTATGTATATATGTATATTAACAGAAACAGAAAAATAAATACAAATTCATGAAAATGTGATCATAGTATGTCGGGCCAGTGCATATGCATGGATGATCATGCATGGAATGAATTGAGAACAGATATAGATTTTAAACATTCTGTGTTTTTTTCTTTAGAACAAGATACTATGTTTTGTATAGTAGTAGAGTGATTTTGCATCAACATTGTTGAGAGAGAATTATAATGATTGATTTGTGTATTTTGAAAATATTCATATTTTGTATACAAGGTTGTAAGTGAGCCAGGGCTGACTCACACCCTTTTCAAAATGTAGACTTGAACCAGAACTTATTGAACTGACTTTCAATATTCCGGGCTTTTTGTGACAAACACATGTTATGCTTGTATTTCTTGAATAGGGAAGCTCAGCTTTAGGTCCTTATGACAAACAACAGTTGAAGAAATTGAAAATTGATAGGTTTTGAGAACTGCATTTTTTCATAGTATTTGTGCATGTTTTGTAGAAGTCAGGTTCTAGAGGAACACTTGATTGGATTATGTGTGGTTAAGCCCTTGGTAAAGGTATATATTTTGAAATATTAGTGTTGTGCAAAGAAAGTTATATGTGGCTAAACCATATTGTCAGTTTACTGTTTTACACTAGAAATTATCCCCAGTCAATGCACATATGTGAACTAGGTTGGTCCCATTAGGTCACTTTTTAAAATCACACAAGCCACTCCCTATTTTAAAGGGTTTGTTAGTTATTTTGGAATTAATGCCAAATACTTTCTCTGTTAGGCACACATGAGAGTACCCCTGATTTGTTAATCTAATTTTAAAGCAATATAGGCATTTTTTTTGTTAGCGAAAAATGGGACATTTAGAAATTACATATATCATAAAGCATGTATGGGCCAATTACATAGATGAGGAAAGGTAATAGTAAGAAACCATTAAAAAAATCTAGACACCTTGATGGAAAATAATTGGGAAAAAGCAAAGGTGCTTTGCTAAAAAGTTTCAGTGTGCTACCAAAGGGAAGAGCAGATGCACACAGTTATTTTCATAGAATTTGTAATAAAAAAGCAAGGAAGTATGTCAGCAGAAGTAAATGGGAAAGTGATTGCAGAAGGAAAGAAAGAGGATGAGAAAGGGACACAAAATGATTGTGAGGGCAAAAGTAAGACAGAGATTGCACATGAAAGCACAGCAGAGTGCTATAAGTAACCAGAACAGTGAGCATATTGGTAATTAAGGAACGAGAGAGGAGGAATGGGATATTCACCATAATACAATACAGCAAGAAGGGCTTGGCACAAATATTGAGCACAATATGGATTACTAGTATGCATGATGAATTGATGTATTAGCAGGAGTAAAAAGAAGTGGAATTTAGAGATATGAATAGAAAATACATTTTTCATGAGATTGGGGAAAAATAGAGATAATTAGGTTAGAGTCCCTGTCATGATATGCTTATAATGAGAGGGGGAGTGACATGAACACACAAACACACAAGTACATACACACACACATGCACACACACACTCACACACACAAACACACACACAATCTCGTGGAAGTACAGACATTCAATGGATCACAGGTTCAATTCACATAAAACACATTTAGGTAGTCAGAGAAGGAATACTATACTGCAATGAGAACATACACACATATATAGGCCACTTTCACTTTACGTTAGGAACACTAGTTAGAAACATTATGTCCTGCTGAAACACAAAATGAGAGTAGCTGGATTTTTGGAGATTATAAATGGAAGAGAGATAGGGATACCTTGAATGTACAGGCTCAAGAAGAGAAAGGAAGGGTGCACACTATAAAAGTGCATATAAGAGTGGTAAGGATTCCTACTGGCAGGGACAGGTAGAAGAGTGTGCATCAAATTCCCAGAAGGGGTAACAAAAAGAGAAGACAATACATCCACCAAAAGAATGGAGGAAAATGTACAAAGGGGAACAATATAAAAGTACATACATGTAAGGGATTCTAACATGTCAAGTATAAGAGTTTGTGTTGTGTTTAGACTAATTATTACAAGATAATATTGAACAGTTAAAACTAAAAGCGTTGAAGTAAGATGTTCCTAAACAAAAGATTGATGTCAATCCAGGTGGTGAAATAAATAAATAAAAGAAAAAAGAAAAATGAACGAATGGATACTAAAGCAACAACAAATACAAGTTGATAGAAGGTGTAAATAAAGGAGCAAACATAGCATTGTGATTCAAGTTTGATGGAGGAAGGTGTGGATAAAATATTCGGATTTTCAAACAACGAGCAGCAATGGATGGTGCCTGTTTAAATTGATCAGTGTCGTACATTTGATAAAAATAAAATGTGATTAATAAAGGCCCAAGAAGGTATGGACGGCCAAGATGGATCTAGCAATATTACAGAACTTTTAGCAGCAATGCTCAAATGCACATATGAGAGTAATTAACAAGAACATTGTGTTCATATGAAAATGTTGATTTATGTATTACAGATGAAAAAATTGTCATTTTTGGATCGCGGGAGGAATATCTATATGGCTTAGAGGAGTATAGTGCAATAATGGGAAGAAACATTATGACAAAAGTAAGTACTAGTGGACAGGTCGAGAAAGAAAAGGTAAGTACCAGTGTACACAGTAAGTGTGTGAATAGCCTTATTTATCATTATTAGGAGTAAGCAGACACATGCGAGTGCAGAAAAAGGTAGTAAGAGATACAGTCCTATTAAATAGGAAGCATTTTTCCCAAGAATGTTGTAAACAGGTGTGAGCACAGAATAGTACATATGTGTGTATGGCCATATCTAATGAAGAGAATGAAGACGTCTTTTGGATAAAAGGTGAGTAACCTTTTTGTAATCCTGATAAGGAATGTCAAATATGTAAATTTGGCAAATAAATGAAATATTAGGGTTAGCCACAACAGTGTATGCCTATATGCCACTTTTGCATGTACTTAATAGGATCAGTGCTTATTTCCAAATACCAAGGGTAGGTAAGATTAGTATAGGAAGGGCAAGAAAACATGTTAATTATGTCTCGACAGAAAAACATACAACAAAGAAAGAAGAGACTGCGGTCCCACGTCATCAGGAGGAGGACTTCAAAAGTACAGAGACAATGTTATAACTAGCAGAAAAGATTATACACAGGCCTGTCACTACACTTATGATAATTCAAAAGAAGAGACTACAGTGCACCATCATATCTCATTTACAGAATAGCAACTTTGTATTTTATTGGGTAAACAAGAAAAGGTCAGGCACACACTCTAGTTCCCAGTCTTTTTAATCTTTAAACTAGTAATAACAGGGTTTGACCCCAGCAATGTTAAAAAATAACACGGCTAAATCCCAAATGTAAGTGGTATCAAGGTTGGATCCCCAAAAATGTTCAGAAAATATACCAGGGTTAAATCCCAAGTGCCAGTTCAAATGGACAGTATTTCTTCTCCTCCAAGTACTTTCGAGTCTCCAGCTCTCTTCAGGGAGGCTGTGTTTCTTTTCAGCTGTTGCCAATTGTTTTTTTAATTACAGTCTCAATGAATTCTGGCCTTTGTAGTGATGGTGCAATTTTTTGTTCAGGAGACCCGGAACTAACTGCCCTCCAAACACACACATCTTACCCAAAATTGGCAGAGGGGGAAAAACTATGATTATGGTTCTCCAAAGTGAGGGCATGATAACCCCCGGTGCTGCTGCCTCCAGGACCCGGGCTTCCTGCAAAATTAAGTAAAAAAGAAAAGGTCAGGCGCGCACTCTAGTTCCCAGTCTTTTTAATCTTTAAACTAGTAATAACAGGGCTTAATCCCAGCAATGTTCAAAAATAACAGGGTTAAATCCCAAATGTAAGTGGTAACATGGTTGGATCCCACAGAATGTTCAAAAAATATACCAGGGTTAAATCCCAACTGCCACAAAATGTTCAAAAAATATACCAGGGTTAAATCCCAACTGCCAGGTCAAATGCACAGTAGTTCTGCTTCTCAAAGTACTTTGAGTCTCCAACTCTCTTCAGTTAGTTCCTGGTCTCCTGAACAAAACATTGTGCCATCACTACAAAGACCAGAATTCCTTGAGACTATAATTAAAAAAGCAATTGGCAACAGCTGAAAAGAACTGTAAACCAGGCAATTGACAGGGTAGCCCCCCTTACCTTGGAAAAAGCCAAAGCTAGCTCACATCTTAATACTTGCGTCTCTGCTGACCTCAACGCCTTCCAACTCATCAAATGGAAGGCTGAAACAAAATGGAAGAACAACCCCTCAGAACCTAACAAAAGCTTGCTTCACACTTGTACCCAGTGAGTACAAAAAAGCAATCCTAAAACAGAAAAGCGCTACCTACAACACCAGAATTGCAAATGCAAATTCCAGTGTCAGAGAGCTCTTTGCTATGTTGCACGAGCTAGAATCTCCTACACCACCACCTCCTATAGCCTCTGAGGATAGCACCTGGTGGACTAATATTCAAAATGTTCTAATTCACAAAATTGACACTGTGATGAATCATAGATAATTCCCACAGAAAAACTGGCCTGGGACCCTTCTCATGTGGCCAGTGAAAGGCAAACGCCTTCTGATCCTGACCCTGGCCATGGTGTATTGCGGGAGGATCACATGAGGGGGGAAGCAGGTCATGAGGAATGGGAAGCACCCTGTTTTAACTTCCACTGAGACCCCATCCTTCTACTGGCGTATTGTAAAATATAGAAGTTAGAAAAGCAGATTTTTTCATTATGAACTCCAATTCCCATAATCCTCAAAGTACTGGGACGAGGCAAAGGGCTGAAGAGGCACAAACACCGCAGAGTGCAACTTACTAATGCAAATGACTCAAACCTGAAGGAAACTGGGAGGATTAAAACCCCTCCTCAGGTGTAGGCCATAGGAAGCAGAAGGAAAAGAGAAGTAGTCGTAGGTGGAGGAGTTGTGAACTCTCCACGTTGCAGCAGAAGCAGAATCTGGAGGAGGAAGAAGACGCCAGGACCATTGTCGAGTGTTGAACATTTGCAAGTCTTGAGATAGTCTTTGCCTCCAGGAACCCTCATTGCAGAGGTTGTTCAGGGCAAAGTATCAGAGAAGGAAACTTTCCCCCTGGTGACCTGGATTGCAGAAGAGGTGCAGCGGGAACCGAAAGTTTAAAAAGCTTTCCGCACAGCATGGACAGTAAATTGGTCTCGGGATTGCAGGCGAGCACCGAGAGCAGAGAAACTGTGTGAGATTGGCACAGGCTGCAGAAGACTGAAAGCTGCTGGTGGGCTTGATCATGAGAAGCAGCTGAGGCACAGGACATGGGAACAGCGAGGCGAATGGATGCGCATGCCGTGCCCGGAGAGTTCACTGAGATATTGTGACACTGGAACGCTCCGTAACTGCCCGCATAGAGGGAAATACAAGTAGAAAAGTACTTTTGAATACCAAACTGACAGAAAGCAGATAATGCAATATTTTGGAAACCAAACTGACTTTGAAGGGAGCATGTGGAATGATAAGAGGTTCATTATCATACCAAAGAGGTGTGAGTGTATACATGTGGGGCAACTTAAAAGCCAGCAACGAGACGGAGCAATAATTAAAGAACTTAATACAAACTACCTTTGCCAAAGACAAAAGAAAGGTATAACAAGGAAATTCGAAAACAACAATCATTGCAAAAGAGAAGAGGTGGCAAATGAGAATCCAAATGTTTGTAAAACCTATTTCCCATATTTGGAGAAGTTCATAAAAGGAACTAGTTTAAACCCACATTGTCAAAGCCAAAGAAGCGTTAGAGCGAAACACAATTATTGTCAGAATGTGGTTAATGAGGAAGTGGGGAAAACAAATGTGTCAAGAGGCTGCCCTTCTGGTAAAGTTTATTCAGAGAGAGTGAAGCAAAACCTTCAGAGCGTGTGGAAATCACAAGTGTCTAATGAATAGCACCAATGTGAATCTTGTTTCCCCTAAAGAAATTCACAAACGTGATGTTGTGAAGCAAGAGACATTACTACATTGTTGGAAGCTGATCTTTCCCTCAAAAGCACTTGTCATTGGTAGTTTGTTCTGGCCTGGCAGTAGAGTACAGGTCAGAAGTCATTGCAGTAGTTTACTCTGGGCTGCAAAGGGAATACACCAGGTCAGAGGTCCTTGTTATAATGTTCTTTTCTGGCAGGAGAGTACACCAGAACAGATAACTTTGAATCAGTAGGCCTGGCATGGGAGTGAACCAGGTGGAAGTTGATGAAGTACTGTGAAGTAGTGCTGACAGGTTGCAAAGAAGAAGTGGTGGAATCACTGACATGTTTTGCTGAAATATTACCGAATCCTCCTGACAAAATGTTATTGCTGAAGCAAGTGTTGTGTGTTTTCGTAACAAAACCAATGGAAGAGAAATAAACCTTGATGCATATTTCTGAAGTGTTGGAACTTTTGTTGTCAAGATGGAATCAACAGGAACTGCACTGGAACTTTGGCATAAGACAGGATTTCTCTATTCCTTTGGAACTATTAAACAGAATCTTGCTTGAATCTGGGGAAGGGGAATTCACTCAGATTATAAGGAGAAACAGTTATCATACTGTGAATTTAAGTGTTATATTTGCTGCTTTTGAACTGCAATATATTAACTTGTTGAGTTGTTGTATGTGTACAGAAACCTTTTGTTAGAGTGCTTCCTTTAGTTTATTTTAGGCAGGGAAATCCTCATCAGGGTAGGGATAGTGAGGTGTTTATCCAACCTGGTCAGCTAATAAAATAGCATCTTTTGAAAAACCTTCACAAAGTTGTCTGCCTCACATTTCTGACCCCTCACAACACCCTTCAAAATAAAATCCTTCTAAAAAGAAAATTATTGAGCAGCGCCACTCCAGTGTCCTCTGTCTCAGAACTGCCAGCCTCCACTTTCAATTCACTGATATTCAACTTCAAATCGGTATTTGAGGCTGACGTCACTCAGATAATCAAAGGCCTCAAACCCTCCCATTGTCAATGGGATATATGCCCAACTGCTGTCATTAAAGAGTTTTGGAACACTTTGCTCCATTACTTGCTACTCTTATTGATGACTACTTCACCTAAGACACAGTGCCCACCAGCCTCAACACTGGATGGGTCTTGCCCCTATTGTAAAAGCCTGCGCTTCACCAGGCATCCCCACAAACTAACACCCCATCACTAGTGTCCCTTTCCTGCTTAAAATATTGTAATGTGCTGCCTACTTGCAAATTCAACTTCATCTGGAGTCTCACAACCTTCTCGGCATATGCCAATCAGGCTTCTGGCCAGGCCATGGCACGGAATCAGCAGTGTTGGATCTAACAAAATACAACTGGATGAGATCAAGGATGCCGGTAAATCTTTCCTCTTTCTCCTACTAGACTTAACCACAGCATTTGATTTCATAGACCACCAAATTCTGTACCAACACCTTGCCTCAGCAGTGCCCTTTTCACCTGAAGCGTTTTCCTGGATCCAGAAGATCAATGAGAGTGTTATCCTCTAATGCTGCTGCCTCTCTTGCCACTGCTGCCTGTGGTGTCCTGCAAGCGCCCTGTGTCTCCCGAACCCTCTTGTTTACTAAGCCTTTATTTGAGCTACTAGATGACCACGGAATTTCCTACACTAATTATGCTGAAAACACCCAGGTCCTTCTCCCACTCACTGGCAGCTACCACACAGACTCTCACAACTAAGCAGTCTTTGACACCATCCAAAGGTGGACGGCAACACATCTTCTCTGCCTTAATGACAAAAAGACAGAGATTCTCCTAGTTGGCTCACAAATTGCACTTGACAAACTTGATCAAGGTTATAGCTCCTTCACCACACTATAGATGACATCTCAACCCCGGTTTCCAGCAGCGTCAAGACCATTGATCTATACCTGGATGACACACTGTCCTTATGAAGGCAGATCAATGTGTTCACCTCCTCGGCGGCCTACACCACCAACCTGATTAATGCTTGCAGTCCTTTCCGAATGTTAGGGGTTTTGTCTGAGGGATATTACATAATTTGGATAGTATTTAGACTTGTGGTAAAATGGCGGTAGCATAATGTATTTATGGTAATGCCCTATATAATGAGACAATCATCCCCCTCCCTTTTATTTGTATTTTGTTAAGGGTTTACTGTAAGTACAGACTATTGGACCTCACACTTATAGGGACAGAACAGCACCAGCTGTTTTGCCGGCAACTTATTAATGAAAAAAACGGCCTATCGTCTTTGACAGATTTGCCTGGCTGTCAGCATGCACAGCTGAGACACACACATACATGCATCATAGGTTTTTTAGATTGCTAGCTGGTTCCCAACATTTACCTTCCACTTTACCACATGTGGCAAATATTTTACTACCTTTTCAATCATTTATATGGCAGAGCGGAGGGACGGGACACAACTTGTATTCCGGCTGCTCCCTTCCACTCTGCCATGCAAATGCTCCTGCAAATGCTCCAGCATCTGCACCAGCATGGAATTTCATGTCGGTTGCAAATGCTGAAGATCCCTATGAGGTCCACCAGCTTTATGTAACAGTATAAGGTAAGCAGACCACACAGGGATACATTCTACACTCTCTCTGAAACGTGAGCATAGCAGCGAGTGTGTACACTTACAAATACACCCTTCCCAACATGCTTGCATGTCAGGGAAGGTTTAATTTCACTTGGGAATACTTCTTACTAAGCAGTGTTCCCAGTTGAAGTTAAACCCTCCCTGATCTGCAAACCTGTCGTGGAGGATTGCTTTCCGATTGTGAGCACTGCTTGCCATGCATGCAGCGCTCAAAATGAAGAGTAAATGCTTGCTGACATGCCAACATGCCAGAGGTGCTAACTCATTTTGCACTGTGGACTGCAAATGTGAAGGGCAAAAGGGCAAAAGACGGCATAAACGCTTCTACGTCACCTTTTGCCCTTTACATTTGCACCTTGCAGTGCAAATGATGGAAATGTCTACGGTCAGGAACCACCTACGTTAAAGTGTTACCATAACTGCTCGCAAAGGACAAATTACTCATTTGATGAAAATGAGCACCATAGTGTTTTGAAAAATCCATGCAACATATGTTGACTAATATTAATTAAGATGGTCAGACCAAAGGCCATGCTTAAAAAAAACAGCGGTCTACCACCTAGTGTTTGAATGTGTTTGTTGATACGTCTTCTAATCTCCTCGTCCATGACAAATGAAATAGCTGCCCCTTAATCTCCGTGTCTACTAATTGAACCTTTAACAAGGGATCGGTCACATTTTGCCAGACTTTGATGCCAGGTCTTGTTTCGTTCACAGATTTGCAGGCCTCCATATTCTAATCCCGTCCTGAAATACGCCTGAAACCCAACACTGTGGCTAATTCAGACTGAATGCTCGTTGTTTGTAAAATGTGCCTATGCCTTTGCATCTCAGGAGCCCTGTGGCAGTGACATGTTAACCAATTGTGTTTGACCAGTGAACAGCCATCTGTCTATAGAATGTATATAAGTAATTATGCAACATTGTCACCGTGTGATACTGGCACTATAGGTTCTATAAAACTTACAGAGGACTGTTTTTTTTTTTTTGGGAAACAGAGGTTTAAGACAGCACCCAATACAAAATATTTAATTTACAAACAAAGGGTCTTAACTCCTCTCAGAAACTCACCTGTTTAGATCTGAACTCATCTATGGGGAGACATTATGAGCTCACCTCCTCAATTGCAACAAATGACACCCACAATCTTGGTTGCAAAAATAAAAACATCTCTTTTTATTTTATTATAACATTTGGATTAAAACCTTTTTTTTTGTTTTTTTAAAAGACTGTATATCAACCACCACAATTCTTAATGTGCTGGACAACAAAAAAACAAAATCAGCAAAAGAAGTTTGCAAAAAAAGAAGATATAGGTGCCATAGCATTGGTCATGTGTTGTCTCTATGATGTGTTTATGTCATTGAGTTTTCATCTCTTTCATTCTTTATAGATGATTTCTCGGCCACTGCCTGCTGCTCACAGCCTTCCTCATTGTGGCCCAGCCTTGAGTAATCTCATGCTGTGCGTCATGTGAACCTCATAGTGTTAAATGAAGAGCTGATGATGCCACATTTGAACATAACATGTAGGCCTGAGCCGAACAGTTCAGACAAATCTCAAAAGCGTGGAATTTCAATGGGTTCACCGTTTTTTTCACGGTTCAACATATGAGGCTGTACTGGGTTCAGGCTGTACTGGGTTCAACCTGGTGCATGCATAAAGACAGGCAAGCCAAAGCTCAGCACAGTAGATGGCTGGCGTTTCAAGAGGCAGGAGCTGCTCAGGTTTGTTATTCGGAAAGTGATGTACAGGCTAGTAAGGTGAAAGTATTCGATTTGATTGCATTGTATTTAAGAACTTGTAGCGCGCAACTAACTACACAAGCAGAATTGCTTCCACGTGTGATTAAGGGCAACGCATGACTTTCAGTGCCGCAGCCAGTTAAGAGAACAGCATCATTTTGTATAGCTCGCGTGAACCTCCTCAGGATGTGCATACATTGACTTTCTTATGGCAATGCAATACACAATTTAGGGGCTTGGATTGAAAACCTATCTCCTCTACTTTTGAACTTAGAGTGAGGGTGACATTAATAACATATAATTTGGGGAGGAACGGAGCTGTTAGGGTAGCAAGGCTCAATTTAAGGAAACAGGTACAGTGGGGGCAGCACATATGCATCTGTGAAAGTAAGGCACTATTCTTAAATAAGATGTTTTACTGGCCTGTGCGCTAGTGCAATGAGAGGTGCAAATGACCACATAATGATGAGATGGATCACAGCATTCTAAACTCCATAGGGACACTGCATCTGCCACACTCGCAGGTCAAATTAAAAGGCAGTATAGTCTACCTGTAAATTAATCAAGCACCCTAACACAAAATGCTGTGGAGAGGAAAAGATCAAAAGAAGAACGCGTGGAAGCTAGCAAAGCTCACCAAAATAGCCCTTGAGAGCTGAATTTATTTGTAAATTCATACTCATACCAGTCTCCCAAATGATACCCAGATGTTTTACTTGGTTTGCAAATGGAAGAGGCTGCCCAAAAATGATAGGGGGAATAGGGAAAACATCTCAATTATGGAGCAGAGCACATGGCTAAAGCAAAAGAACTCCTGTTTGTGACTAATTCAATATTCATTTGCAATACCTGATTAATATATTGTCCTTTTCAAGTGTAGCTGGTAAGAAAGTACATTAATCTTGAGGACTACTGACATGCACTCAATCAGTGCATCATCATGAAAGGCATAATAGTGAACGTCGAGAACTGAAAGTAAATTAACATTAAATGGAAGGGGTGGTAGAGGAGAGCCCTGTAGGTCTGCACAATTAACAGCGAAAGGAGGAAAACATGGATTGCAAATATTAACTTTTTGATAACAATTATCAAGGAAGGTCTGGCACCCCATCAGGGGGTGCCTATTAACCCTCCCCATTGAACTGATTGTCAACAGTAAGTCACGGCCCATCATTTCAAATGTCACTGACAGCTTTATCATGTCAATTCAAGAATGGTGGCCATCTGTGATTCTAGTATCCCACATAGAGATAAGAGCTGTCCCAGTGCCATGCCCAGGTTGAAACCCAAACTGGTATGAATCTAGGAAATAGAATTGTTTTAGATGTCTCTGCAGTAAAGTTACTGCATCTTTTACAGTATTCTATCACTACAGATTGCGGGTCTAGTCATGAGTTTTTAAAAAAAAAAATTAGGATACAGGTACGAATAACAGACCTAAGAGAGTAAGGGGCCACTCTAGAAAATAGGGAGGCATTAAAGAACTACAGAGCAGTAGGCAGACTCTTTAGAGGAATTGAGGAATAGAGGCATTGTCATACAAGAGCAGAGGGGGTAATCAGAAATAACCTTAGAACACAGCCCAATGTCTTATCGGTAAAAAAGGGATGGGGGGAGCAGACATGCCTACAGAGGCTCTCTGACTCCAGGGAAAGATTGCTGCAGAGTGAGTCCTGGAAGGACTACTGACTATATGCCAGTAAGACTGATATCCTCCTCATTGGAACACCCGCTCCCTCCTTTCCTCTCTCTCTCTCTGGCCACCCTCTCTGGGCCCTCTTCCTGCTCCTTCCTGTGAGGCTAAGAATGTGGTGTCATCTTCAACTCCACCCTCTCATTCTCTCCTCACATCTATGATGTCTCTAAGAAGGCAAACTATCAACTGCACCTCCTCAGAGGTATTCTTTCTTTTCTCACTTTCCTCCAGATGCTCACTGTCTCCAGAGCTCTGGTTCTCTCTAGGCTGGATTATTGCAAAAGACTCTTTCTAAATCATCCTGCTTCTACTCTTCGACCTTCACAACCTATCCAGAACAGGACTGCAAGACTTTTCCTTGGCCTCAAGCCCAGGGATCATATATCTCCAGCTTGTAATCTCTTCACTGGCTCACCGTGGCTGAAAGGATCAAGTTCAAGACCTTCTGCATCGTCCACAAGTCTTTCTAGGGCCTGGGACTGCTCTACCTCCAACATTTCCTTCCAAAACATCTTCCTTCTTGAGCTCTACGCTCATCCACCTCCAACTCTCTGAGGGTCAGACGCTTCTCCAAGCAGAGAGTTGGGGGCAGATCTATCTCCTCAGCTGGAACAGCCTCCCTGTCTCTCTCAAACTTGAGCAGAACCACCTCTGGTTCCAGATGCAACTCAAGACCTTCCTTTTAGCTTCTGCGTTCTCTCTTCATCTCCCCTACTGATGCATCTGACTGCTCCATGCACTGGTCACCTGGTCACCCTCTGAACTTGGACCCATGTTCCTGCATGCTCAGTTGCCCTTGTAGTGCCTTCAGGCTCCCCAGCACTTAAGGGTCTGTATTTGCAACCCTACAGTCCCTTCTATCCACACTTATGAGCCACTCAATGGCTGCACTTGGGAGTTAACTGCACTTCCCACTTCCTCTCCCCCAGGCACTTCTCCCCTTCCCTCTTCCCTGCACTTGCACAATCTGAATGACACAAGGCCTAGTAAGATTGTTATATTGTCCTCCCTTTGTTTCCCCACTCATCTTGTCACACCTAGAAACACTTGTGTTCAGGCACGTTATAAATGCCACAAACAATCATATCATATCATATCATATAAGAAAGCAGTGTAAGCCTAGGTAGGCTGGGCAGAAATGTGGAGAGCTGCTAAGCAATGTAGACCCTGGAAGAGGCAGGTTGACTAGAATGGTACACCACTCTCAAGCACTTGGGAATTGGAAAGCAATATATAAGAGATTTCCACAAGCCACCATATGAGATGTGACCAGCAGTAGAAGGGAACAAAAGATTATCAGCTTTCTGGAAAGGGCACTGAATGAAGGAGGAAGACATACTCATTGCTAAGTACCGCAAGGAGATTCTACGAAATACAAGCTGTGGTACGTTTGGAGAGAGATTTTTAGAGATCCAATAAAGAATAAAGATAGCAGGATTACCGAGAAACCTCCAGAGGAAGATTGATAATCCAAAGTATGAAGGAAAAACCCTAAATAGCCCTGCGATGGAATCTGATATTTGACTACCTTAAATAGGTAACTCAAAAGCAAGGTATTATACTGGATTTCAACTTTTGTGTTTGCTGGATCCTTCAACTCGTGCTTTTCTAGATTAGGGCTATTGAGGTGGGTTAGCAGGGCTTTCGAGAACAGGATATGTCAAACGGTAATTATATAGTGCCTCCTTAGTTTTTTTATTGGCCTAAGCCCAATCACTTTACACGGAAAACCGCGTTGCAGAGTTCCAATTTTTAGGTTAACTTCGCCACCATTTTAAGATTCAGCCACCATTTTGATTTCTACTCGTGTGTTCTTCGTTCTAAAATGGTGGACTATGTTTTCAGCTTGCAACCAAGCCTCCTGACTTTTGAGTTCTGTTAATGTTTAGGCTGTCCAAGAGCTGACCGTTTTTAGGTTTGGGTAAAGAGACCTTGCTCTCCATATGAACTGTCATCTAAGTATTGTCTGCGCACACAATCCTCATCCTTGTATAAACATTAGGACAATATAAAGCAAACATTGAGCGTGGACACAGGTCTAATGCAATTGTGAGGAGACAACAAACAGTGCTTGCTGCAGGATTTGAGGACATACATCGTCATTGTGTCTTCATGGAGATGCAAACCTATGTAATCCTTTGCATATTCATGTATATGCTATGTGAACTAGGCACAAACTCTAGACCACGAATTATTAACATGTAGAGAGGCTGGAAAATATTACTCAGAATTGTATAAAAGCACAAATGTTTCTAATGTTGAGCACTCTCTCTCCTCTCTTTGACGGGCTGATACTCATTGCGGGGTGTTGAGAGCCAGATAGTTATCTGTGTTTCTTTGTAACTGTACAGAATAAAGATCTGTGAATCTTTTTAGCCCGTGATTGGTGTATTTCCTTTTTGTGGTACTCAGCCTTGATATTTCCTTGTTTTTACAGATGGCGCTCGAATAGGGACCCTCAAGATTGATGCCACCTCGTTGAAGAGTTGCCGCGGCTATCGGACCAGGATCGGGTGGTGAGAAAAGGGGGGCCCTTTTTGGATGCAGTGCGATACCTCAACAGTACTGCACAATCTGATCCCTGGATGGTGAGCATGCGATCTGAGACGGCATCTTGACGAGGGTCCATATATCGAGGCGGGCAGTTTTGCCAAAATCACCAACCACAAGGGTCCTTTGTTGTCCTTAGTAATCCGATCAGACCTCTCTTAGTCCTTTGAATCAGATGAGTCATGCCCTGATTCCTAAGTATCCTGATATTTGATTTGGAGTATTGTCCTCGCAAGCACAATTCTTGCTAGGTAACACCAGTAATCTGACATGCCTGAGAAATTGTCTACCTGTTGCAGGGCGTTATTCCGCAGAGACAGACAATCTTTGATATTTGGCCGACCAGCGCCACAGGAGGGGTCACCGGCATGCCTATGAACTGTAAGAACGGCATTTGGTAGTAGAGTATTCGATAATATTTGGCACAGACAAACTAGACATGTTTCCGAATTTTATTGGTCAGTCAATGGTAGTTTTGAGATTGCCCGAATAGAGTATTCAGAAACTATATTTTTAAAGAAAGGGAAAAAAATGCTAGACCTGCAGTGTTTTCATGTAATACAGAATTAGAAAAGAGAAGCTATGTAGTAACTTAAGAGTAAATAGAAGTATGCATGTCATCATATGTTAAAATTCTGAAGAAAACCATAATTTTATGGTCAACAAAAACAGTCAGAGTCTGATAGGAGCGTAGATAGGGTGCTTTAAACTTGGTGTATAGAAAATATATCTGTCTAAAGATTTTTATTTCTTAGATGAACTAATTGATAAACTCTTAAATGAACGAAGGCTTGGTGCCACTGCACCACCTCCTTATGTACCGATTCCTGCTGTCTTACCTCTTCTTGCTGTTGCTCCTTCTCCCGTAGAAATTCCTGTTCTTCCTGTTGTTCCTCCGTCACTAGTTATTGCTTTGTTTTCTAGTGTTGTTTCTCTACTTGTATCTCAACCTTTTTCCGACTGTTATTGTTCCAGTTAGTTCATCTTTTGTTGTCATTAGTAGTGTCTTCACTATTTATTGTACAGGATTTGTCTACTCTCTTTCTTTCCCAAGCGGTTTTGCTTCGCTTGTAGCTGATAAAGGGGCGAGCACTGAATCAAAAGTTGTAACATAGGACATGGTTTCCAAAGAGAAGGGGAAAAGATTTGAATGCATGGGCTAAGCAATGTATAGAGAAAAGACAAAAATGTACTGTCTTAGCTAAAACTCCTTATTCTAGATGGTAGTCCCGATCAGGATGTCTTTATTGAGGGGATGGGGATACATTTAGTTGAAATGTGGAATAGATTGACAGACGCGGATGTCCCACAAGAGCTGAGGGATTTGAATATTTTAGCCTATTCAAGGGATTCTGCGGAGAACGTACATGAGCATGTCGAGAGGGTTTTGAATTAAGAAGGGAGTTAGAATGGTTACAGAATGATGACATAGATGGTGATAGTTTGGACGCTTTTCATGCGCAGAACGGTACCATCCTCCTTGTAAATCCAAGAGTGAAGAAATGCGAATTTGCACAAGGGATGCGCTTATCTGGATTTTTGAATGTGTTGATGTCTCCCACAGAAGTATATGCTACATATAGTTAGTATACTCCAGAAATGCAGAGGTAAGTGTTACAGGTAATGGTAGAATACCTGAAGGTTGAGTGTATAAAAAAGAGATTTGTTGTCCCGCAGAATTCATGATTGTTTATAAGAGAGCCTTTTTGCACCCGATACTGTTCTTACGACCCTTTTTAGCGCTCAATCTGGCCTTGTTGCTCAACAAACGTTCGGAGTTGCCTACTTCTCAGTTGCCTATAAGGGAGGGTCCTCTGACATTTGTTCTTAGAGTTGAGATTCAGACAGTTAAAGGGATTATAGGTGGGAATATATAGTTTCAAGGTCAGTCTATTCCACAGAATAATGAGCAGTTGGATCCTGTACACGTGAACCAATGTGCATATTGCAGACAAGAGGGTCAATAGAGAGCACAATGCCCAATCCTCCAGCAGAGGTCGGATAACACATGTGGTGTCATGGGTAGATGATCCAGAGGCCGCCCTGGGGTTGGGGGTCCTGGGAGAAGCTAGTTTGCTCATAATTCTCAGTTCTTTTTCACAAAAATGATCAGCAACCTAGTGTAGATAGCAGAAATCTTTTTGATAATTCTCCAATCGCCTATCTTTCTGAAGATCTTGTCTTCAACCATATATTGTTCCATTAGGACAGCCTGAACCAGGGTCTGAAACCGATGCCCATTTCGTTAATCAAAGAAGTCCCTACGTTGAGATGAAAGTGGGGAATAGGAAACATCTATTTTTGATAGATACAGGAACACAGATGTGTTCCAGTGATCATTTGTGGGTTCCATACATTCCACTGTCAGGGCAGAATAACGTTTTGAGGGTTTTCTGGTATGCCAGTGGTTAGTCCGATTTCTTTGCCGGTACTGAAGTTACTGGGTCCATTCACAGATACTGTCCGTTCCTTCTGACAACCAACTATGGGAAGAATTTGTTGTGGTTGAATCTGTTGAAGGAATTAAATGCAGTAAATCATTGTTCTTCGGATGGAGTGCGTTTGACGATTTCACCTCAGCAATTTTCCGCCTCATAGTTTCTGACTAGACCATTGTCGCCAGCATTTAGTTTCAACATGTTTTTTGGGCAGTTTACAACAATGATGTCGGTAGTTTGCAGATTGAGCTTGTTAAAATTGTTTTTGAAACCAGGAGTTTCCACGAATTCCACAATATAATAGTCCAGTTGATGGTGAGTAACCTTTGAAGTGTATAGTTTCTGACTTTGTACATCATGAGGTGATTGAAGAAATTGCAGGAAGTTTGTGCAATAGCCTGATTTTACTGGTGTACAAGAAAGGGGATAATGCAATTCCTTTCTGTTTCATTATCGATTTACTCGCTATCAATAAGATTGTTGCTCCACAATTTCCTATTGTGCCTGATGTAACGACGATACTGACAATGATTCCTCCTTCTGCTTCTCCTTTTAGTATTATGGATCTTAAGAATGCCTTCTTTGGCATTCCCATGTACATGAATAGTAGATATTTCTTCGCGTTCAACGTACGCGGACGCTCGTTTCCATTCACCCTTGCACCACAAGGGTACATAGAGAGTTTGAGTATTTATAGTAGGGCTTTGAAAGGGCAGTTTGAGACACTTGAGTTGCCTTCCGCTTGTACATTGTTGTAGTACATTGACGACCTTCTCTTAGCTACAGACTCAGAAAGTGCTTGCAAAGAAGGTACAATGTTATTGTGTGTTAATCTAGCAGAACATGGACATAAAGCTTCATTTGATAACTTTTTAGTACTGTTGACAGGAGGTCGCCTATTTAGGCTATCTCCTGTCAAAGGAGGGAAGAAGATTGACACACAAATAAAATAAGCATTTCTAGCATGTCTGTCCCAAATACAGAGAAAGAAGTTACAGCCTTGATAGGAATGGCTTCTTACTGTAGATAGTGGATCCAAAATTTAAAAAAAACAATGTTGGCATTGACAAAGAAGGGCATTTCTTTGCCACTGCCGTGGAACTTGGAATAACGGAAAGCTTTTGTTCTGCTCAAGACTGCGCTGTGTTCAGCACCAGTTTTTGGCACACCAAAGTATGATAAGGCATTTGTGTTGTATGTGCATGAATGTGATGAATGTGCTTTGGCTGTGTTAATACAGGAGCATGAAGGGGGGGGAAGAATAGACTGCGGTTATTTTTTCCTCCACACTTGATCCTGTTGCATGCACTGTTGCTGTGTTGTCTGAGAGCTGTCGCTGCTGCTGCTGCATTTGTAAAGCAGAGTGAGGGTATGGTTCCAGGCCATGCTTTAACTGGCATGACACCTCACTGGCAGATGTTCTGTTAAGAAGAACGCAAAACGCAACACCTTACTTCTGCACGATCAACAAAATATGAATTGCTCCTATTTGTACCTCATATTCAAATTGAACAGTGTTGCGTATCTCATTTGGCTGAATTGATTCCTCTTCCGCAAGACATTGCTTGCAGTGATGAAATGTCACATGACCGCATTTATACCGCAGAGTAAGAAATTAAAGGCGGGATTGATATCGATGATACCTTTGAACGATCTACAAGGGGGGGCTGTTTTTCAATGGTTCCTGTTTTAAAACTTCCGGATGGTACATTCACTGCTGCTTATGCCATCACTACACTAAGCACGATTGTGGAAACCAGGAAAATTTCGCATAACCCTGCGCAGGCCGCAGAGATTATTGCATTGATTTAGGCTTGTGAACTTCCAGAGAAACTTAGAGTGAATATAACTACAAATAACCGGTATATCTTTGGGGTGGTTCATAACTTGGGTTGATTATGGGCAGAACGAGATTTCTTGACCTCGCACAAAAAAATAATATTCTAAAATGGCACCCCGATAGTTCAGCTACTCTCAGCACTTGCGCTTCTTATTCAACTAGCGATCGTGAACTGCATAACACATTGAAAGATAGTAGAAGATGTAGGGAGAGGAAACGTTTTTGCTGGCAGGATAGCTGCACAGATATCTATTGATTTGTACTTAGAAATGTATGTCAGGAAAGAAACCACAAATATATGTAGAGTAGATGAAGGAATTGATTTGATGAAGGATATTCAAGCTGATCCTACTCCAAAAGAATTTAGATACTGGGCTGTGGGTTTTAGGAAGTTTGGATGAGGAAAGGTGTTGGACAGACAGTTCAAAGGGAAGATGGATGCTACCCGATACAAGCCACCTCCATGATCACAAATGCTCATGGTCTCGTTTACATATGTGCTAGAAAAATCCATAAAATACTAGAATCTTTCTGGGTAATTGCAAAACATCTCAGTGATTTGAAATAACTACACACTTATGTATAGCTCCATTGTCCATATGGATGACCCCACAGATTAGAACTGGAATCCCCTCCCCAAATTAAACCATGGAGGGGAAGCCAGCTAATATTTGAAGTCTACCAAAAACCTAGAGTGTTAAAAAATATGTGTAGTATTTGCTTCTTACTAAATGCGTTAATTCAAGACTTTTATTTGATTTATTAACAGGTGTGAAAAGCCCTCCCACTTAAGTACGAGGGGCCAGGTCACAGAATCCGACCAGGTAAATGGGTGCTCCCGAAGTTATTTGAGAGAGCAACCAGTCTCCCACCATGCAGAAGAGGACCACTCCAGGTCCCGTTGGCCACACAGACTGCTGTCCGAGTAGATGGGAAAAGACACCGGATCTGCACACATCAAGAGAAAATACCTCGCTCTTTTGTCATCTGATGGAGAAGAAAAGAAGAAAAACTACTTGCCTGCTTCTAAGGATCAATCAATCTTGAATAACATCAAGCGTGCTTCGGAGATACTTCCTGAGCTCGTGGGGCCTGGGGAGACAGCTGCTTTGTCTTCAAAATCTTCTTTGGATTGTCCTGCATCCTTGAGCTATCTTTCGCTTGTTTCATCATTTCCATCAGGACACAACAACACTCTGATCGCAGTTCTCGGAGTACCTGGAGTCTTAAGGTACGGTCTGCACCCACGGCACTAGACTTACTGCACAGTGCGGCTGTGTTCACAGGAAACGATGTTGAGCGTGTCCCTTGCACTTTTTTGCTGGAATATAAGCAAGTGGTTAGGGACTGGGAAAGACTATCTTCAATCAAGAAACCACGTGATCAGGAGATCTAAGTAGATCTAAATCTAAGCAATCTGTCAGAACACATTATATTTCTATACAGTATGAATCAGAGACCATTTTTCCAAATCAATTAATGGAAACCCAACTCGGGTACCTTTTTGTACATACTGCCACAGTTTCTTTCAGTATGTGAAAGTTGACCTCCACCTCCACATCTTTGTTGAGTAACCTATTTGGATGACACAACGAAGAACTCTGTTCATCCAGTTGACTCGACTGTGTCACCTTATCCTATGCCACTCAATTGCCTATTTGTTGTGCTTACCTCAATTCGAGGCATCCACAGGTTCAGATGTATCAATCTCTTCACCAGGAGAGTAGAACCATCATGATCCAATCAAGGATCTTTGCAGATGGAGATGAGCATACAATCTGTAGATAACAACATACTGTGATCCATGTAGGCAATCACGCTATATATCATATGTCTTCATAATGCCCCTCATCTACTAATTTACATAATGTAGGATGAGCCAATAACTATTACAATATGAGGTCAAAGCATGATGTACATGATCGCTTTAGTCTTTTTGTGCACAAAATAATGTTTGTCTCTGGATGAGGTCTGACTTTCAATCACACCTCATTGCAATTCTTGCAACAATTAACCATGTTTCACATGTGTCTCTTGCACCTTACACATCCAGGCAGTAAATCCACCTTTGTTCAAATTTGTACAACAATAGACCTATATCAACCCCCGCACCCACCCCCGGGGTTTGACCTTACCATTTGAAGTATGAACCGGTGCAAGTCCCTATCTGTGAGTCCATACAAACATGGATGTTTTTCCCCACATATAATAACTTGAAGGGGCATTCTATGATATAAATCACATTCATGCTCTCACAGTCTATGTGTAATTTTAAATCCCACTTTATTCTCCTGTGCCCATAAAACATGTTTCTTTTCAGTGAAGTTCCATGCCACACAATTGCCACACTTGTGGTGCCCTGTGACTGGGGCAACCCCCACATTGTGAGCGCTGTATGTTCTTTTCCCCAAATATCCCCTGTTTTTTTTTTCCTAAATGGTAATTCCAGTGGAGAATCCTTTTATCAGGTTACTCACAGGGCTATATGTGCTCATATATATTAGCCTGTCTATTGGAGATTTAGTTTGTGGAGTCAAGTATGTCTCTCTGATGATATTAGCATCCCTTTTCAGAATACTTCTCACTACCTTCGTAGGATAGCCTCTGTCGAGAAGTCTCTTCGTTTGATCATTTGCGTGAGAATTAAATTCACTTCTGACAGAGCAATTCCTTCATGTCCTTAGGAATTGCCCATATGTTAAATTAGTTTAAACGCCAGCTGAGTAAAAACTAGTGTAGTGTAGAAGATCATTACGGTATGTGGGCTTTCAGAACAGTGGTGTGCTTAGACCATGTGCACCTTTATAAATTTTTAAAAATGGGGATTTTTGTTCCACTCTATTGTGAACTTTATGTTACAATCGCAGATGTTTAACCACAGATGAAACTCTCCTAACTGTTCTTCATCACCTTTCCAAATTAAGAAGACATCATCTGTATACAATCTTCATAATTATATATATATATGTTGAATAGATTCTCTTCTGATGCAATATACAAATGTGAAAAGTTGGACATATATAAATTTGCCACATCAGGTGCAAACGTCACTCCCATTCTGCCTCCCTTCTGTTGTTTATATATTTGTCATTTTAATAAAAACACATTTTTCTGTCAAAGCTAATCTGGCACACTCAAGAATAAAAGAGGTGGGAGGCTGTAATAGAGAACTACGTGCATCCAAAATACTTCCCAAAGTTTCTAGACACTTATGCTGTGGTATAGAGGTATATAATGCCTCGACGTCCATAGTGACTAAAATGCCATCCTCAGCAATGATGGTGTCTTGAATGATGCTGCTCATAACTGAGGAGTCCTTCACGTAAGACGGGGTGGCTGATACTTATGATTTCAAAAAATACTATACATATACTGATAGTGGTTCCAATAATGAGTCAATAGCCAAAATAATCGGTCTTCCGGGAGGATGTGTGATATTTTTATGGACTTTGAGAAGTATTTAACACCCTGCTTTATTTCAGATGTAATTTCCTCAAATATTGGAGCTCCTCTCTGCAGATCCAGCCTTTCCTTTCTGCAGGGAATGTCAGGCTCCCAGTTTCCTCCTGCAGTCTTTTCGTTGGGTTTACTCTGAGTTTCCTAAATAAGGCAACATCGGCTAAGAGGTGCTCACATTCTAAGTGTGTTTAAAAGGATGATACCCCGACCCTTGTCATCAGGCCTAATTGTGATGGCATTCTCATTGCAAAGATCTTTCAAACTTTCACTTTCACTTTTTTGGGATTATCTGATTGGTAATTATTTTTCTTTATGGCATCTAGGGTTTGCTTCATCACAATATTTTCAACAGCCTTGAATACCACTTTCTGGTCCCCATCCATTGATTGAATTGTGGTGGTCGCCGCCTGTTCCAGTCTCTTTGACCGCCCCTAAAAAAAACTGTTGTTAGCCATAGCTTCTGGAGGCTCCACTGGTACTACCCCCACTCTGTTGTTCTTGATCGGTGTCACTAGAAGATGCTGAGGTATCTGAAAATGTTACATATCTATTATGTCTTCTGTTCACATTGTTGAGATTATGGGGATGATTCATGGAATTATTTTCGCAGAAAAACAGGGATTTGTGCGCCATTCTGCCCGCAAATCCCCATTTGTTAAACAGGGATTTGCAAGCAGAATGGCACACAAATCCCCCTTTTTAAGCACATATATTTCAAGAATCAGCCCCTTTGTTCTGTGTAATACCCTTCTCTCAGAAATGGGTATATTTCTTCTTCTTTATAATTGTCCATATATTTTTTCATTTTTTTGATTTTCCTATCAAAGTTTAGTTGCTTAATCCTAGGCATGTTTTCTTGGCATCTTGTACTGCTTGATTTTCCAAAAACTGTTTTTCCAAGGCTGCATGTGGAGGGTGAGATCAACTTTCATATACTGACAGAAAGTGTGTCACTGTTTACAAAAATGTATGCAGGTAGTATTTTCATTAATTCATTTGAAAATAATTGTTCTCTGATTCATCCTGCATAGAAGCAACGTGTTGTGACAGATTACTCGGAATTAAGATTTGACTGTAGGCCTTTCTTGTTGACACACGTGCACACAGGATTCCATGGGAGTGGTGCATCATTTAGCACCACTCACGTCCTGATGAGGACCATGTTTAACTGGAGCACTGAAATTCTTCACCAATTGGCCGAAACACAACGTGTCGACCCTTTAAAGAAATAGACACATTGCTAAATAGATGTAGGTGTTGTAAAAACTGTATTGGGTTCATGCATTCCTAGTTACTGTAATAGGGAATTGCATTAATTATGAAATGTATGTGCAATAGGCTTGTATGTAGGTGATGTTAGTGCTTAATCTATGATGTCATTTAAAAAAAATAGAGTAGGTGTTGTTTTGTTTATTAGTGCATCTTATTACATTTCATTTATTGTTGTGAGGTGTCTGTTTTATATGTGGCACACAGTGGATGCATCAAATAAAAGAATGATTTCAATATGTGCTGTAAATAAAGAATAACATTTATTTTGGAGTAATTAAGTAGTCTTGCTGTGCAGATTACATAGCCTTATCTGTCCGACACACAGGTCTTAATCAGTATTGCTGGTTGGATATACATGTGAGCCTGGACGATCAAGACCTTACCAGGCACCTTTTATTACTTTATTTAAGATGGCAACTGTCATTGACTGGGTTAACCAGTGGTTTAAAATAAAGACTACTGCACACTGGGACATTACAGTCCTTATCTAAATAGGCCAGCTACCTTTAAGGTTTTGTTCACTTATACCCAGCTCACAGCTTAGCAGCATAATATTATTTAACTCATGTTGACTGATTCTACTCTTCCCCTCCCTTTCATGTTTTCCCCACATTCATCTATACAAATCTGAACCTTAGTGCTGCACATCTGTCAACTGACTCAGCAAAACCAGTTGTCTCTCCAAACAAACCAAGTGTTTCTTTCAAACTATTTTGGTGAAAGCCTCCACACTGCATGGGCCTGCTGGAGCACCTCTCAGGTCCATCAAGCAACCACACCAAGTATATCAAAAAGCATGCATAATCTGGTCTAGATATTGCCATCACAGAAAAGCTGTTGTTCTATACTGAGTATACATTCATGAAAAGTGATCTTATGCTTGCTTACTCATAACTAAGCATAGTTAAGAAGCACACATCCCTATCACCACAACGATATTGCCTTCCACATCCCACGTATCAATTCCCTTTTGTATGTGTTAATCTGCTTGCAAACGCCCTTTCAATAGCTTCATACTACCCAAACATTCCTCTTTACTATCCACAGACTAGTTTCGGGCAACGCTGTGGTAAGGCCACAAAACACTACCTCTCAGAGAAGGTTCAGCGACTATAAGACTACTATGGTGGTTGTGGGTGCACTATAAATATTCAATGACATAAAGGTAAAATTGGCTGCTTGGGAAAAGACATGTATGAGGTCTTGTATGTTTTTATATCATCATGGCACATTGCACAGAATCAAATGGGATCACATAGATGTGATACCAATGTTTGTGTCCGTTTCCCATCATAACCCTTTCTTGTCAAAGTGCAGGTGGTTAGATATTGATCTTACTTGTGCTAGAACAAATTTCACACTTTGGATTTTCTCATGACCTAAGATGTGTCTGACTATGCACATTTGAATTCCAAGATGGTAGCCAATGTTGTGCTGTCTATGGTGGTCTGGAAACCACACATAGAAGTTGTTCACTTTCAGATTTGACAGATTACATTTGAACAACCTCTACACCGGTGGATGATTGGCATTGTAGTTTGCTTTAAGGGTGGCTTCTCCACTACTTCCCACATATCATTGGCTTCCAGAACCATGTACTGCAGTGGTCTGTGCGCAGATGGCTCAAAAACCTTATCTAGCACATTCGCATCATCAGGCTAAATTGAGGTGACTGGTTGAGACTGGGCAATTCAGATATCCGACACCTTTACACGGTTTACTGTTTCATCATGCTGGAGAGTTGTTTCCCTTGACTCACTCTGTGCTTTGTCTCCTGGCTCACAATGCTCTTCTTCATTATGTGTTGCGCCCCATGGCTCATAGGCACATGTAATCTGTAACTCCCCACTTCTGTCCCAGAGACAGTGAACTAAACAACCTATTCCTCCTCTGACAACAAGATGTGATATGACAAATTCCCCTCACTGAAACTGTGGACTACTGGAGGATGAACTGTCATTAGCGCCTTCAATTTGCTTCACAAAACGCTTGCTCCCACACTGCAGCCAGCACAGCTGTAGTAAAATATTCTCAAGCTAGCATCCTCCAACTTCATCCTTTTTTAGTTTTCGGTGCACCAGATAAGTTGATATGCCAGATGCTTCTGTAAACACCTGTGGACTGATCACAAAAGGCAATGCAATCAATTACAGTCACTGCGTGCATTCTCTCACCTACAACAGATTCCAAGAAGTTTCATTCACAAAATAATTCTAAGACATGTATTACAACATGAAATCCCCAAACCTTTTATTCAAAACTTCGCAAGAGGAAAGGTATTTGGTCTTGCTACAAAAAGCTGGCGCAGCCAATGCCTTCAAAAATTTCTGAGACTTTTCTTTGCAGTAACTTGTATTTCGACACCCAAAAATATGAAACACTGAGAAACAGCCATTACATATAATGTCCTGCAAGCCACTCTCTCTACATTATTCTGTGAAGGTACTGTTCTCAATATGTCAAGTAAAATTATATTGGTTTATATCATTAAAGGTGAGTGGTAGTCCTATCATATTACTCCTCTTATTTAGTGTAGCCAACTCTCTCAGCTTAATCCATTTAAAAAAGAAAATCTGCCTATCCCTCCACTAAATTCTACTTTAATTTTCTAAGTCTCACTCACCTAAATCATATGTTCCTTGTTCAGCTCTCCCTCAGATTAATCCTATGAGTTGTCTACTTTGCCTCTACGCCAATTCACTAAACTCAAATGCACCCTTCTTCCTTATTGCCTGCCTAATAAGACTGAAAATAATCCATGCATAACCTATTTATGCTAATTGGCTAGAAACCACCTTAATCACCCTGCCTGAAACACCCAGCGAGTTTGTGAAAGCTCTCTTTTGTTTCAAAGAGCCGACATTTGAGTGAGGCCGTGGGTTGGCAGCCGAACCTGTTTGTCAATGCTTATTAGGGAATACATATCAATTGTAGAAGAATACATATTTGGCAAGATAGGCACAATGCCTGGATTTTTACGAACACAGCATTGCCGCATGATTTCATTATTTGCACCATAGAACACACTCAAATGCCTTCTTGCCCATAGAAAGTCAACGTGACGATGTTTAGAAGTCTCTTCATCAGTCATGATCCCCTTCTGTGCTGCTCATTTGGTGAAGGCCAATCAGTGATTACTTTGTAGGAGTGTTTGCCAAGGCTCAGTAATAGCAATTATTTTTTAGCCCCGCCACTTACTGTGTCAGACTTACTTTAATGATGTAGTGGTGATAGTCAGTGCATCCATCAACCACAATGAGTAGGTGCACGCTGTAGCGTAACTCCAAATATGTCAACACTGTGGGGAGCAGCTATGTGCGGTGGCAGCAGTGGTGCCCACCCGCAGTGTCACACGAGTGGTAGAAAATATTGGTATCAGGTAATATTATCCCCACCAATAATATCGCCATATCTGTGGTCGTGGGGGTAAGGCCATAGGCGATATTATTATCCCCCGATCCATTTAAAAAAGGATGGGGGTTGCAGGGGTGTCCCCTACAGGTTCCATGGCTTAATATCACTGCACAAATATAGCAATATTCTTGTATGGCGATATTTTTGCAGGGATATTAACACATGGAACCAAAATATTTGGGCCCTAACACTTACGAAATCTTCAATTTACAATTGGAAAGTCACTTTTCCACAATTGCTTGATTGATAAATAAAAGCAAGCGTGGTACGTTTCTTACAGTTAGTCATCTATTTTAGAAAGTTTCAAGACACGTACACACGTCTACTGTAACTTTTGAGAAATGCACATATTACTGCAGTCGGATACATGTCCCTTGGCACTTCCTGTTTTTTTTAACAGGTTGTAATTCTCCGCCACGTTACAACATTTACTGAACTATGCACAGTGATGTTCTTTAGTTCACTGAAAAATAGAGCTGTGCTCTAGTTATCCCGAGCAATGCCACGTATTTGAACCATCATGGGAATACAGGGAAGAGGAAAAACATGTTTTTGTATTGTAAAACGCCCACTCGATAAGCGACTGCGTTGCAGCTGACGCCCAAAGGAATAGGCAACACACTAGAGTCTGAAAGAAAAGAGCAAAGTTAGGTACAAACAAATGGACTGTAAACATTAAAACAAAGCAATAACATATGACTCTAAATGCTACTTGCTAAATTAATAATATGAGGCAACAGGAGCTTTCATTGTAGACGATTTTTCATCATAGAATAAGGGAACAATATCACATGTACAGGATGGTGGCATTTTTAAGTTTACATTTTATGAACATTACAGACGTTCCTAAGTTGTGGCTGAAAAGCATTCTGTGATGGGTCCTGGTTAAGGAATACTTTTGGAAGAGTATAATAGTTCAGATAACAGTGATGCTATATGTACGACTATGGATATGAGTTTTGGAAAAGTACTTAGACAATACAGTTGTTAACTCGTAGTTTAGTTTTAGTTTAGTTTATTATTTGTATAGCGCGCCAAACCCTGGAGTATCAGGGCGCAAACAGACAAGGATATGCTCAACTTGGTTACAGGTACATAGAAATCAGATGAAGGTGCAGAGATGCGCTGAGCTTGGTTACAGATATGCTCGGCTAATTGCAAGTACAGGAAAAGGCAGGAAGTGTAGACATAGACATCAGCAATATTACAGCAAGCAGATATGAACAAGGGGAGATCAAGGACAGGGGAGCAAGGAGCATGCTCCTGTTCGCGTAGTATAAAGTTATATACAGTAATGTACAATGTGACAAGTGGACTAGTTAGCTGTCGTTGGGGAGAGATCAAGGACAGGGGAGCAAGGAGAGATCAGGACAGGGGAGCGAGGAGCATGCTCCTGTTCACGTAATATATAGTTATATACAGTAATGTACAATGTGACAAGTGGACTAGTTAGCTGTCGTTGGCTCTCAGCCACCTAGTGAGGTTTTGTCTAAATTTTGCGTAGATAGTGAAGTAAAATCCAAAGGTTCTCCTGAATTTGAAAGTGCAGTGCGAGAGCAAGTCAACCATCAGACAACAAATCCAGGCCTTTCAGAAAACTGTTTTTCCAACTCCAAATTAGGGATGCAGAAAGTTACCGGACTTCATAAATGAACGGTTTTTTAAAGTCAAACACACAACTTTACAAACTTAATGATGAGTCAATGTTTTTGCAAGTGACAATAAATACCCGCAAATTGGGTTTTGTGGATATTTAAGTATGCATAGTATCTATGAGCGCTGTAACTCATACTATGGTGATATTGTGTTTTTTTCCCCTCCACAAACAACTGTCACCCAAAAATATATGTCTCACATTACAATATCTTCCACGTAAAAGTGATGATAAAGATGACTAATAGGTCACTTGACTGACTTACAACTGTAAATTGAGTCAAACAAGTTGTCATAAACTTGTCATCAGGCTAGACTGGAAAACTGGTAATGATGGTTGACTCGTCATCCTGATCGACCAGTTTATGATCAGGGAAAGGAGTAGGGTTAAATCGGGGGTGGGCTGTGGCCAGGTTGCAGGGGTGGGATGCAAACACAATGCTGCTGTAGTGGCAGGGAGAATGGTGGTATGGTATTTGAAATAATGGGATTTGTGGGTTCAATGGAGTTTGGAGTGAGGGCATAGGGACAGAAAAGGGCAGAAACAGGGTAGGGTAGTTCAGTGCCCCCGGCCACCTCAAACAAGTGAGAACAGGGAGAGGTTGCTAATATGTGGGCAGGCAGCAGAGGTCATGGGCAAAGATTGGGACGCATGGGGTGAACAAGAGTGGTGGGATGCAATATGGGTTAAAGGTCAAGGGTTCACTAGAGTTTGGTGTCAGGGGATAGGGACGGAAAAGGGCAGCAACAGAGTAGGGTAGTTCAGTGCCCCCCGTCCACCTCTGACAAGCGAGAACAGTGAGAGGTTGCTGATGTGTGGGCAGGCAGCAGAGGCCATGGGCAAAGATAGGGACGCATGGGATGAAAGAGAGTGGTGGGATGCAATATGGGTTAAAGGGTCAAGGGTTCACTAGAGTTTGGTATCAGGGGATAGGGACAGAAAAGAGCAGAAACAGGGTTGGGTAGTTCAGTGCCCCCCGGCCACATCTGACAAGCGAGAACAGGGAGGGGTTGCTGATGTGTGGGCAGGCAGCAGAGGTCATGGGCAAAGATAGGGACGCATGGGGTGAAAGAGAGTGGTGGGATGCAATATGGGTTAAAGTGTCAAGGGTTCACTAGAGTTTGGTGTCAGGGAATAGGGACAGAAAAGGGCAGCAACAGGGTAGGGTAGTTCAGTGCCCCCCGGCCACCTCTGACAAGATAGAACAGGGAGAGGTTGCTAATGTGTGGGCAGGCAGCAGAGATCATGGGCAAAGATAGGGGCGCATGGGGTGGAAGAGAGTGGTGGATGCAAAATGGGTTAAGGGGTCAAGGGTTCACTAGAGTTTGGTGTGAGGGGATAGGAACAGAAAAGGCCAGCAACACGGTAGGGTATTTCAGTGCCCCCCTCTGACAAGTGAGAACAGGGAAAGGTTGCTGATGTGTGGGCAGGCAGCAGAGATCATGGCAAAGATAGTCACACATGGGGTGAAAGAGAGTGGTGGGATACAATATATGTCAAGGGGGTCAAGGGTTCACTAGAGTTTGGTGTCAGGGGATAGGGACAGGACAGAGGACCAGTGGGAAAGTGGTACTCAGGGGAAGCATAACCTTTGAGAAAAGGGTGGAGTAGGCAATTATACACATATAGCCAAACAAGCAAAACTGATCTAGAACATTTTTCAGGATTTCATATCCAGCCTTCTGTTTGGTCGGCCACCAAGTGTTGAGCAAGTTCAGTTTTAAATTACACTATTTGATCACTTTGAAAAGACGATCATGGGAAGACAATCCCTTTAAAGGTTAATCCTCTCAGGAGGACCACGTGAATTCGAACCTAAAAAGGATCACGTCATGCACTGAAGTTGGTTTAGACAGCATACTGCACGACTTCCATGTTTTGCTTTTCTCTATAGAATGTCATGGGAGTGCTGACTGACTGCATCCACATTACTGAAAAATTCTGGATTCATACTCTGTTCTCCTGTGTGAGTCTTGTGTTATATTTTACACAAATATACAGGTAATTCGCAATTCCATTTGTTGCAACTAATCATTTAGGTTTGGTGAATGTTGTAAAACTTTTTGTGAGTGATGGAAATGTGCAATTGGATGGGTAAGTGGTTACTTGCTTGGTTTTACACTAAATTGACTTTAGCAGCAATAAACATCTGAAATGGGGTTGTGCATGCTTTACCTCTAAGTACAACACTATTTTTATTAACTTCATGCACATACGTGCAAGCAATGATGTTTAAGCGCAACAAAATTTGGCGGATAATTCCATCCAATATATGTATATATATATTCAGTAAAAAAACGTTGTTAAAAGGACGTTATGGTTAAGTTGCACTACTAAAAACCTATGAAATTCAATAAAAAAACGTTGTTAAAGGGACGTTATGGTTCCAAGTAAAACCAAAAACCCCCTGAAATTCGCTAGTTATGGTAAGCTAAGCAACCATAACTCGCGCCACTACCGTGCACTGCTAAGACTAACACCCAGGACATCAAAGATGACATCACAAATGCCATATGAACATGGCACAAGTTCAAAAACCAGCACACAAACACATTATATGTAGTTATAAATAAGAAGTGATACCTATTATCTAACACATCAACCATCCATTTAAAAACCATATGTACTAAAATGGAATATACCAAAACAACAAAGATATGCTTCTGACATACTTACCTCACAGAAACTGCACAACTAGGAGCAACAGCAGATCTACAGACCAGTAAGAACACAAATTACCAGAAGCTAGTAAGTAAACTTCATTTTTCTTACATATTTCTAAAATTTCTGTATTACATACAATAAAAGTAATATATATATTTTTTTTTCTCACAGAAATGGCCAGTACTTTAGAGTGGCTTGAGGAGAATTTCCCACATGAGGAAATGTCTGAAGATTGTGATACTAATGGTAGACACTTCTCTATATAACCAAATTAATACACTTTATGTGCACTTAACATATATATATATAACATGCACAGTGTCCGGGATGTCCGCAATTAAACAAAAATGGAAGTGTCCTAAGGACACTGTCTGTACTGTTCGCAGGCAAGTGAAACTGTACTAAGAACACACACGGTGTCCAGGATGTCCGTAAATAAACAAAATGGGGGTGTCCTAAGGACACTATGCCTGTCCGTACTGTCCGCAGTCAAGTTGAAACTGTTCCAAGAACACACGCGTTGTCCGGGATGTCCATAAATAAACAAAATGGGGGAGTCCTGAGGACACAATACCTGTCCGTACTGCCTGAAGAACATCTACGCACATGCGCACTGCAATCATAAGATCTACGAACATCGCGCCTGTCCCTAACTGTTCGTCTCACTTGTGTCGCACTTTTTATTGGTTTCAGGACCCGAACACTCTCCGTAGAACACCCACACGGATGCGCACGACCGTTTGCGTGCATTTGGTGTCCAGCGGACACCCGTTCCCTTGGCAGACATGTTCGCGAAGCCATCATGTGACCGCACCCACGCTGAGCGTGTGTCCTGAATTGTGGACGCTATTCGGGTCCCCAAACATTTTAAACGTACTTTTCAGTCAATCCACAGTATTTTATAATAGAAATTCACCATAGCACATGTCCCAGACAATGACCCTGACTTTCTGCATACCTTTTGGAACTTCTTGAGCCTTTTTTGGGTGTTCGATCTGTTCGCGTACAGCACGGGTGTCCGTGAAGCACACACACGCACCCCTATAAAAGGCCACACCCCAGAGCTCATCCTCATTGTGCTTTTGGCTATCTGACAAAGCATTGTCTACTTTGGCTGGTATTTTGCTGCTCTTGCTGCTGTTTTCCATCAGACCTGATGGCATCAATACTTGCTGCTCCAGCTGGTGCTACATCTGTCTCAGCACCAACCCCACCCCCTCCACTACCACCACCTCCCCCTGAAGTGGGGAACAGGCATGAGGATGTAGAGGAGGAGGATGAAGAGGATGATGCGGATGAGGTAGTGAAAGTCCCTACTACCAGCACTCGCCGTGAGTCTTGGGTGTGGCGGTTATTTACCATTCATGGTTACTTAATCAAGGCGTGTGTGAACAAAGTCACCTGCAACCAGTGCAACTTGGTGTTGAGTCATGGGGGGCTTGGTTCGTACAGCTTTGGTACGACAACTATGAAGCGTCACCTAAGGTGATTCTACGGTGAGGCTGTTCGTAAGGTTGTACCTTGTGAGGAACGTAGTAGGTTGAGGTCCTCTACTACATCCTCCGTTTCCGCTCGCTCACTACAAGAGACAGTCCTGTGGGAGAGCGCCTCCCTCCAACTGCCTCACAGGCCATTCACAATGCTGATGACCCTTACCTTTCGAGGGTCACAGTTTTGTGTATGTACTGTGATGCAGTACTCTGCAGGGGGCAGAGACTTCGAAGTGCTTTCGAGACTACGGTCTCAGAGCACAAGAAGAACTGCCCACTACCTAAATAAGGCCTAGCCTACATCTTCCTCTCTCCACCTGCCCTTTCTTATCCCTGTGGTTGGTGTCCCCACTTACCCTCTTTTCCCCTCCTCTCCTATTGTGTTGTGTGTAAAAAAACAAAAAAAATAAAACAACAAAACCCCCCCCAAAAAAGGCTCTTTTCAGAGCCGCCTTTCACTGTCTAAAAATAGAAGTGGTAAATAAATGTAGCTGGGCCCTGTGCACTCTTAGAAGTCTGCAGACAGTTTGTGGACATTTAACATTTTGGGGTGCTGCCCTATCAAAACCATGGCACTTATCTCTGGGAGGAAGTGGTGGCTCTGAAAAGAGCCTTTTGGTGGTGTTTTTTTGTATTTCAAAAACTTGAAATAGTCAACACCTACTGCAAAAAGGATGGCTGTAATTCCACAAAAGGTCACAATACATTTTGTACATTTCTCAGAAAAATCTGATTACCAGCATAAGTAAGATGAACTCCATCTTTGCGAAAAATATATGTGCTACAAAACATAATATTTTCATTGTGGAAAGAGGACATGCCAACATCTCTTAGAAAGGCACAAACAGCCTTATTAACATTCCACCTTGCTTTCTTCATTGTGGACCAAATGAAGAAGACCGCAGCCACACTTGTCTCTGCACAATACAAGAAAATAATACTTGAGAATTTGGAAACATGTCCATAACCTTCCCAAGCCCTTCTTTCATCGCAAATTGCAAAGAAATTCCTGACACATGTCCTAAACTTTTCCCTCCACAATGAATTATAATTATGTCTGGATGAAGCTCTGTCTCCAAACTAGCACAGAGAGGTACCAAGTCCAGCCACTTCATTCCACGCATTCCATGCCAGTGCACTTCCACAGGAGGGAATCCAAGATCTGCAGCTACTCCACAGCGTTCTTCATGCGCCTCCAACCAATGTATCCATGAATCTCTCAAAATCCAGACAATATGTTTTCTGAAACACACAACCATAGCTAACTGTTCTTCTCTCAGGAAAAATACTTTCTGACAAACTCTCTCCTTACACAATACACCCACTAAACTTTACTGGTCAATCCGTTGCTCTGCTCATTCTCATTTGCATGCATCTTCACCCCAAAATCCCTGTATGTAATACGCGATGTCCGCGGACTACCGCCATGTCCGCGGACATATCGTAACTTGGACAGCCCTTCTACCATTTCCAATTCACTCTCTGTGCCATTCCCTCATTGGATACAGCTAACCAGTCACACAGCCATCCACCAATCACATCCAAGACCTCTACATCTAACTCCATCATCAGAGTTCAGCACTTCAAATGTACTATTGATCACTCTGAGTACAAGTCTCATATCATTGGAAAGCACCTACTACAAAAACTACTCTACAAGTCTCCAAGATTTCTACTTGCAGCTGCATGCATATCCACATGCATGAATACAAACTACATGTATGCATATTTTCTGCACATTACATGTACAACTCTTATAAATGCATATAAACAGAGTAACTGCCACTTAACCTGTATAGTCTATAAAAGGAACTCATTGTCATTTTTTCCATCTGCTATAATCAACTGTCACTTCCAAACCTGTCTGCTATCTATTTTCTTTTTTACACAGACACCTATCTAAAAAATTATAATATTAGAAGATGGAAGAAATAACAATATAATTGTGGAAAAACACTTAGGGCCTCATCACGACTTGGGCGGTAACGGTAACGCTATTAGCGCGAGCGGTATTAGCCCTACCGCCGAACTCCGCGGCGCTAAAAGCGCCGGATCATGAGTTTGGCGGTAATGTAAGTCCCCATTCCCCACTGTGCCCATTCGGGAATGCCCCAATCCCCATTGGGCTCAATGGGGAATCTTCGCGCTAATACCGCTGGTGGATTTCCCGCCGGCGGTAATAGCGTGAATTTGCGGCGGATTTCTCCCCAGCTCAGAGCCGGATTTAAGGGTTACCGCTGAAGTCATGATGAAGCCCTTAGTAGTGTCTCATAAAATTACATACAGCCAGTAAAATTTCATGTATCTTCATACACTCACACACATAGACACTTTCATTGAAATGCTCCCAGTTGCAATAACACCACTACCTGTAAATCACATGCTTCTACTTTATTACCCACAGCTTCACAAATACATATATCCCATGCTTTCTATACAGTTTCTGCCATTTACCTAATAAAAATAGAAAAATAAATATAACATTATTTATTTTTTCCCCTATCTATCTATAAAACAGCTTTAAAAACCCAAGTGAATTTCATACACTTAATATTCTACTCATTTACAAAGCATGTTGAACTAACATAAAATAAATAAATAAAATATAAAGGCTGCACATAGTCAAATGAAACTGCATGCATACACTATGTTCAGAAATCAAACAATAATACTATTACAAAGACATAAATATGAATCTCGCAATTAACATCACTGCTATAAACACACACAATTACTAACTTCTTTCTTTTATGATTGCAGTGAAGACCACTCTCCTGGAAAACAGCAACATCTGAACTACAAACACCAACTACAAAGATACCTGCTCATTCAGTTTCTCTGCCTAGTCTTCTCTCCACAATCTTGCTCTCCCTTATCTCTCCTCTCTCCCCTCGTTCTACACTCCCTCACACTCCATTCACTCACCTAACCACTTTCTTCTCACTGTTCCTCCTTCCCCTTGTGCCACATCCCGTTTCCGATCCTTCCATCTCCTAGCCGCCCTGCACTGGAACTCCTTACCTCTCTCACTCTGCTCCATTTCTACCTTTTCCTCATTCTGCACTTACCTCAAATCTCTCCTTCTCCATTCCCCACCATGAAACCGCTCCCACCTTCTTGCCCCATCCCCCCTTGCCTTATCTCCTTAATCATCTCCCTTCCCTTCCCCCTCCCCCATTCTCACTCTCAACCCCATCTGTTTCCCTCCTCCTCCTTTTCCCCACCCCTCCCTCTCTCTCACTTCTACTGCAGTACTCTCCTTCTCCCCTTCAGTTTAATTGCTCTACTTACTGTTTTCTTGGTCTGATTCTCAATTTTAAATTGCTGCCACTGTTACTGTTATAATGTTAATTGTTATATGTATCCTCTTGTTGTTAAAATGTGTTACTCAAACACACTGTGCGGGTGATGTGTGCACCATTCTGCCGACAAATCACCATTTATTAAACAGGGATTAGCACGCAGAATGGCACACAAATCCCTGTTTTTAAGGGCACAGATAACATAACTCAGCCCATAGAATATTAGTATTACAAAACAAAAAATTGTTTTAATTTCATGCCATTTGATTTACTATTAGTACTTATGGTCACCACTAGCTCACTTTCTACTGTCATCTGAACCACAGCATAGTAACACTCAAATAGAAGAATAGCCTTCCCATCTAATTGTAGCTGCCCAATGCACAATAACACACCATCAGATACATCTTTACCATCATAATCAGACACTCATGCATACAGCGTACATACATTGCACAACAGCCCAACCAATACCTTCTATTTTTTTTGTTTCAACAGACCCCACAGAATGCCTACCAGAAAGCAAGTCCGTAGAAAGCAACGCAGTAATAGAGCAAATGAAAATAGTAATGTCCAAAATAAGCATCTATCTCTAGCAGATTTTGTAGAAAAAATTCAAACAAAACAGCTAATACAGTAATTTAGCAAAACAAAACAATCTTCCAGTACAGAAACTTCGCTTCCTCTATAAAAATCTAAAAGAAAACAGAAAATGATTAACAGAAATGCAGCTATCACTACTGCTAAAACTGCTCCTATAAATCTTGATATAGTAGGAAGTAACCTACCAAAAAAAGTGTATTAGCAAAAATGTTCAGCAAGAATCTTATTAAAACAGGAGACAAATCAGGCACAACCCTTAAAAACTCCTGTAGAAAATTAATTTTAGAACCTTTATTAGACAGTGCAATCTTTCTCAAAAGAAAGTTATTTATTTTAGTATTAAACAGAATTAAACCACTAACAAAACAAAAAAGGCTTCTCAATAAACGGAATGTCTACAAAAATAACTTCTTAAATATCTGAGGAGGTGAATGGAGTCACACCACAAACACAGAACCATATTTCAATGAAGAAGCATACAAACAAAATCAAACAAACACAATTGTCATCCATAGCAGTGGACGAGGTTATGAAAAACTTAATAATACCATAATGGAACAAGAAATACTGCTTACAAAAATATCCTCAGAAAACTCAGTATCAATTCTTCATTCGACTGAACCAGAACGTCCAGCATGCAAATGGCAATGCACTTCAATGTGTAACATTGCCAAAAAATATTTCAAATCTTTACGCCAGTTCCTCAATCAATATGTGAAAGGCAAAGACAGAATCAAAATAAAACTGCTGCAAAATATGGATACGTGTCCAGTGCGCAAATACACCGCACTGCAAGGACATTCATTGGCCTGCATTTCAGGATCTATTTGCAAAAGCAGCTTCCATCATATCAAAATTATACCAATACATCATTCAATTTTAAGAAATCTAATCTATAAACTGTATTATGTACTAAGTCCTGCTTTAGCACTAGCCAATTTAAATCACAATCTTCTACATGGTACAGCCAAAGACCTACTCGAAGAAATGAACAATATCCAGCAGAAATATTTTGGAAGTAAAAACCGCTTACAAAATGCAATAGCTTTACAACAGACTAGCAACAATTCTGCACATGGCAACCTTCTACTACACACATACAAAAAATAAATCCTAAAATTCAAAAGTACATCCGCTGAAGTACCAAACCATGTGTGTGTGTGTTGCCGCAGACCTTTTTATAAAAGTAACCCAAAAACTATAGACATAACATACAAAATAGAAGAAAATGAAGATTCCAAATGGTTTCAATTAGCTCTCTATGTTATAGCAGAAAACAAATACGAAATAACTGACCCCTAACACTTTGCAGTTACTGCACCACAAAACTTGACAACAATCAAACTCCTTCACGTGCTATCACAAATAACTTTGAATTATTCCCGCTACCAAAACCCCTGCAACAACTCAATATATATGCGAGCATCATAATTCAAACAGTGTACCCATTTCAAGCAATAATACGCCTTCAACCAAAAACAGCAAAATTACCTAACTATGAATGGCTGAAAGGCATTTGTGGCATTGTAGTTTATTTACGATTGGATCTAAAAGAAAATGTGCTCACTCTGGGAGTGCAACGTCCAATAGAGTAATCTTTAAATGTCTTAGTAAATTGTGTACCTACAAAAGACAAAAAAATGTGGCAACAACTTGTAGACTTACATAAAGTTAGACAAGCCTTGCAATATCTAAAAGACAATAATGAATACTACAAAGAAATACACATTGAAGAAAACTTAAGGGAAACACCTGAAATAATTCAAGAGTCACCAGAAACTGGTCAACTTGAACTTCTAGATCCTGCTACAGCATCCAATATTTTAGACCATTATACAATTCATCCATTACACTCTAATGACATCATAGATGATGCACTAGAAACATACCAAATGTGACAAACCAAAGGATCACCAATCAGCATATGGGAAAAAGTATAGAAGCAAGTGCTTTTCCTCTGCTCTTTCCTACTGGCAAAGGAGGAAGGTACGATGATAGAGCTATTCAGATAACAGCATCAGAATACCGCTCATTACAAATGTATTCTTAAGATCCCAGATTTAGACTAAATGTGGAATACATATTCCACCTACTCTTTGAAAGTTAACTAGCAACTCTATGTTACAGAGTTGCACACACATTAAAATCAAGAACCCACTTTCAAAATATGTCAGCTACGCACTTACTACAAAAGGTGCAAGAAAAAGAAGAGGTTTTACAATCAAGCAATACAAACCTGTTAGCAAACATGCGTGGTACTTAAGAGTACTTGTTCTGACATCACGGAGATGTACGTTGTATGATAAGAAACCTTGGCCCACCCACTTGGTTTGTTACATTAAGTTGTGCGGAATATACATGGGAAGATCTACATGATGTCCTACGCATATCAAACAAAAACAAAACAAGCATAGATATACTAACACATGGATAACTTTTCTCTCTAGATCCTGTTAATGTTTCAAGATATTTCCATCATCGCTTCATTGCTATGCTGCACTTTATTTGTAGTAAAACTGTTCCTCCCCTCGGAGAAGTGCAACACTTCTTTTGGAGAAAAGAATACCAAGCCAGAGGAGTACCACATATCCACATGCTTTTATGGATTGAAGAGGTCGTAAATTTGGTCAAGAGAGTTATGAAGCTTTTTGTTACAGTTTATCGAAAAATATGTCACTTGTGAAATTTCATCAGAAGCAACTAATAGTGATCTTCATGCACAAATTCTACAATTTCAAAAACACAAATGTGGCAAATATTGTTGTTGCAAATACAAAAACAAAGGGAAATATTACACCAAATGCGGCTTTGGTTTCCCTAGACCAGTAACAGAAACAGGTGAAGTGAACAACTTCATGTCTTCAGTTAGACATAGTAAATCACCTAAACACACATTTTACATAAAAAGAACAGAAGAAGCAAAATATATCAATGATTACAATGCAATCATTGCTCTATTGTGGAATGCAAACATAGATGTGCAGTACATTGCAGACAATTCCAAAGCAGCTGCACAATATGTTACAGCCTACTTAACCAAAGCAGAAAAAAAACAGAGCTTCAAGACCTCTGGAATTACCTGTCATCAGACAAAACACTGTCTCGGAAATTGTACAGCTTGGGTATAAAAATGCTCTCCCATAGAGAATGTGGCTACTATGAAGCTGCAGATCAATTAACCAGTACTGCTTTGCATGGAAAATCTGAAAATATAGTATGGCTAAGTCTTGGTCCTGCTAAATCTAGAAAAAGAGTTCTCAAATCATACGACGACATAGAAACAATAGCCAAAAATGATCCCAACAGCCAAGACATTTTGAAAAACAGTTTACTAGACACATACTACCCAAACAGAAGTACCACTTTGGAAACCATGTATCTATACCACATAGCCCAAAACTTCACATACACAAATAATATAAAAGCCGATGAAAAAAAGGTGGATACAGAGTGACAAATTGTGAAGGCAGCTTTGTAAAATTTACCAAACCAACTTTAATGAATCATATCAAATCGTCATTAAAAACTCCTCAAAATAAAGAACTATATTACATGTCCCTGCTACAACTCTTTAAACCATGGAGAAAAGAAGAAGAAATACTAGATAACTATGACTCCTATGAAGACGCTTTCAAAGCAAATGAAAGCACTATCACCGATGTAAATTTTACACTGTACAAAACAATGTTGCACAATGAACAGCAACACAAAGAATAACTCCAGGCCCAACTAGATTTGGACACTCTTGACAATAGTCAACCTTCTGTAACAGGAAGCCAAGAACCACTGGGACAGCCACTAATAGCAAACAAGGCAGAATTAGCTATGACAGAAGTAGAAAACACCATGTGTCAGTATGAAGATACAGAAGACTTAACTATACTACAATCAAAACTAAACAATGAGCAGCATATCATTTTTCAAGAAGTAACAAAAGAAATTGCACATGGTGTACAACATGAAAATAAAGAATGTACCTGCCAAAATTACAAACCTATACTACTATATGTCAGTGGTGAAGCTGGTTCAGGTGAAACATTCTTAATCAAAATCATCAGCAAGTTCCTTCAACAATTGACAAACAACACACTGTCAGCTATTGTAAATGCCCCCACAGGTGTATCTGCCTACAACATAGGAGGTGTCACTTTACACCGATTACTACTCCTGCCAGTAGAACACCAAAACAAATTAGATTATTACAAACCTTCTACAGAAGCTGCAATGGAAGTGTTAAAACAAATGAAAATGCAGATTACAAGAAGTACTTAAAACAAACTAGAGCTTTTTGGAGGACAACACATTATTGTTTTCGGAGATCTTCTTCAATTGACACCAGTGAAAGGTGAACCTATTTTTAAAACCTGCGAACACAAACTCTGCCGTAAAACTGTTGGCAGCATAGGAAATGTCAACCTTTGGCAACATTTCCAATACAGAGAATTAACAGAAAACCTGCGACAGTCTGCAGACCTCACCTATGCCAACATTTTAAAAAGTATTAAAGTTGGTATACTATCTCAAGAAGCACAAGCAATATTAAAAACCCGGCACAGCCATGCACTTTATGGCCATAACTCATGTGCTACTGATGTCATGGAACAATTAGCGCATAAAAATGTCAATTGTATGTCCTTAATGCCAACTTTTGCAAGCTGTTCCAAATTCAATGAAACAATGTTGAAAAAAGAAATGCAACCAATAATTGAAATTTGCTCCACAGATAAACTGGACGTACATGTGCCCAAGACTCTAGACCCTGGCCACAACCACCGCAGCATATCACACCCATAGATCATACCCATAGAATCACCCATGGGTTTGGGCGTCGGTGCTGTGGTAGGTGTTCCTCAACCCCCGAATCCATAGGGAGTGCGTCCCTGGCGCTTCAGGGCATAGACCACATCCATGGCGGTGACCGTCTTCCTCTTGGCGTGCTCAGTGTAGTTGACGGTGTCCCGGATCACGTTTTCCAGGAAGACCTTGAGCACACCGCGGGTCTCCTCGTAGATGAGGGCGGAGATACGCTTGACTCCGCCACAGCGGGCCAGGCGGTGGATGGCAGGCTTGGTAATGCCCTGGATGTTGTCTCAGAGCACTTTCCTGTGCCTCTTGTCGCCACCCTTGCCGAGACCTTTCCCTCCTTTGTCTGTGCCTGTCTTCGACTGTGGACTGCTGCTAGGAGAGGATGGGCAGGAGCCCTGGCCTCCATGAGACCGACACAGATCACCCAGCCCCTCTGTGATGCACACGACATCACTCGCCTGATTCAACACAGTGAGACCAATGAAATCTGCACGTCGCAATCTGTCTATCTTAATTTGCACTCCTTGATCTATATGTGCATTCATCTCTTATGACCATCGTGAAATCACCAGCAGAAGCTGATTCCAAGCGCTCCTGGCCAATTTTAGAATTCACCCCTTTGAATAGCGCTCGAAATCGCCATTACAAAATGGCCGCCGATTTCTAACACCTATCTAGGTGCAACATCCGACCATCTGCCTGCTCAGGATTGGCCAGCCCCCCCCTGCAATAGCCAATCACTTTGGCTGGAAGGTGGGAGCCGGCACATCCACACAAAGGCACAACATCAACAAGGCACTGTCTGTGCCTGTCCGTGACGGTCCGTTACGTCGCCCCTCGCCAGGACCCTCTGATCCAGCCTTGACTAACTGTGAGTAACCTATGCCTCACAGACTATCTGCTTCTCCGACCACTGGCGTCACACCTGTCCCAGACACACAACGTCTACCGTGTCAGGTTATGAAAAACCATTCCTATCTTTGCATCTAGCCCAAGCTCTGCCTACTATTGTGTGGTCCCAGCCACTGCTTACCTTTGAGGAATACAGTTTTGCCAATTGTAGTCATTGGCAACTGTACTATAACTCTGGAACTCTTCTCCTTATCGACCTACCAATTTAACCACGTGCCTTTCATCTATAGCGGCACACCCACGCGGCCCTTCACTGCATCTACAGCTTGCACGAGCCACTGTGACACTGCCTGCTACAAGTAAGCACCTATGCTCGGCGCTAACTTTATATCATTACTTCTGTTTCCCTTCATTGCTGGAGCTTCCCACTCGACACGAAACATACGGTGCTGAACTCCTTTACACCACCAGCCCTACCTGTACTGGAACTATAGTCTCCCGCTACACTGTATGCACTAATGCCAGCTGTGCAGGTACTAAACTTATACCTTTTGCATAATCAACAACGGAACACCATACATACACATGCCCATTGCCACTAAAAAACGTGCATTTATATCACTGTCACGGCTGTTTTAATATGATGCCTTATTTTGCTAATACTGCTGATCTGATGTGTTTAGTGTTTGGCCCTTTACTTGCCCACAATTGCCTGCTCCCTGCACCTATTGTATCCATTCTGGATATTAGCCTGACCGTTCCACATTACTAGATGCCCTTTATCTTGCATGCATTTAAGCCACAGTTGGGATATACTTTTTAGCCACTGCTGGAATTGCAAATTAGGTGCTCTTTATCATTCTTGTTCTATTAGTCACAGTTTGGGACACTCAAATTAGATGCCCTTTATCCTGCATTTCTTATTCATTGCCTGGATATGCATCTTGAGTCATTGTGGGGACATGCACTTCTAAGCACTGTTGGGATTGCCAATTCTAGATGTTCTTTATCCTGTACGCATTTTTAGTCACGATTGGGTTATGCATCTTGGGTCACTGCTAGGACATGCGTGTTTAATCACTGTTGGGAGTGCCAAATTTAGATGTTCTTTATCCTGTATGCATTTCTAGTCGCCGTGGGGATATGCACTCTTAGTCAACATTGGGACATGCACCTTAGCCACCGCTGGATTTGCTAAATTTAGGTGCCCTTTATCCTGCTTGCACTCCCGATTCTAGTTTGCAGTATACTTGTGCCTTACACATTACCCAGTATTAGTAAGCTTACGCTAAAATTGCCCATTACATTAACAGAATGTGGGCACTGCTAACCTTAACTATGTTCCCATTCTGCATTATACCATCTGCCACCCCTTGTACCAGAGGTCATTACATTAAGCTTGACGAAGGGTTAGGTAGACTGAGATGCCCTCGTCACCACCCTATACCCTGCCCTACACCTTTCCTTCCCACACTACCCCCCTTTCCCACACCAATCACAACCAAACTACATCCAACCTCCACTATGTGCACCACACATGCAAAGTTTCCCCCTGTGCCCATAGCCTCTACCGCCTCCCCTCCTGACATCTCCAAGCGTAACGAGAGACTAACCAGCAGACTACCGCCCGGCAGGCACTTAGCAGTAGAATATACCCATAAGTTCATATGCTCCGATCGCCCTGGATACACTGATAATAATCACAGGCACACTAAGAAAAGGTGTACAGCCACACTCAACAACCTAGGGGACATAAGCCCTAGTCTACCAATGAACGACCCACAAACGGTTCCAAGTAATAATGTCGCCACAAAAATCTCGCCATGCAAAATATCGCCCAAAAATTGCTGTTTTTTGTGGTGACACCCCCGCAACCCCAAACTTTTTTTGTTTTCTTTTTAAAAAATGTTTTTGCCCCTGTCCCCATATATATGGTCACCCAAATAATATTGCCACGACATGTTCCCGGCGATATTATTGACGATGACCATATATATATGGGGATATTATTACCTGATATCCCACAAACACAGCACATTATGGGAACATTAATGAATGTCAGGTCATTGGTAGCACACGCAACTGAGATAGCCGACATTATTGTGAATAATAACCTTGACTTCCTTGTAATGACAGAAACCTGGCTGCATGAGGCAGCAGGCCCTTCTATTGCCCTAGCCGTCCCAGATAATTATTCCATTCTCCATGTAGACAGACCCATGGCCCGCAGAGGTGGAATAGCCATTATCTTTTAAGCCACTCTCAATATAAAACCAGCCACCCCTACGTCGTTGGCATCATGTGAACTACTCTCAGTTAAATTCCAAACTTCACCCAACAGTACTATCACACTACACATCATCTACAGGTCTCCAGGACCCCTCGGATCCTTTGAAGAAGATATCACACCCCTAGCAGCCGACACCAAACCCACGGCACAAAATATCATCTTAGGAGATTTCAACCTCGGTTATAAGGACACTAGTGACCCACATGCCATCTCCCTAGCCTCTGCACTTCTAGAACAAGGCCATACTCAAATTTGCACCAAACCCACCCATGAAAAAGGAAGGATACTTGACTGGGTTGCGGTTCTCAATTGCACCATCACCCCACAAGATCCAACTCCACTAGTATGGTCAGACCACCACCTCATCACCTTTGAATTGTATATCAACAACTTGGAAAAGAAAATGCCCATTACTGCTCCCCCTTGTCTCACAAGGAGCAAGCGTAACATCACTGCAGATGCTCTAGTTCCTTTGGTAGCCCCCCTACTCAACACCCTACCGGACACCGATGATCCTAACACTCTAATTAACATCTACAATGAGACCATGACTAAAGCCATTGATGCTATTGCCCCGCTAAAACTACGAAAGAGCAAACCCAAAGCCCATCCTAACTCGTGGTTCACTCCAGAACTAAAATCACTCCGTACTGAAAAGCGAAAATGGGAAGCACGCTGGAAATCATCCCCTACACTAGAAAACAAAACAACCTTACCATTACCACTACCACCTACAAAAATAAGATAATCCAGGCTAAAAAAGAAACCTATAACGACAGAATAACCCAAGCCAGCTCCAGTACTAAAGAATTATTCAGCATTCTAAGAGAATTAGAGAACCCCAACCCACCGCCAGATACATGCACCAAGGATAAGGCCTGGTGCACCAGAATTCAAAACGCTCTTTCCAATAAAATGAAAGGACTGCAGACCAAAATAGCTGACAAAAGATCCCAACTAACAATTATTACACCAGCACCTACCCCCACACCTCACATTAACTCTGGTTTCTCATTCAAAAAAGTCACCATTCCTGAAGTCCACAAAATCATTGCATCTCTCAAACCATCTAATTGTAAGGGTGATAATTGCCCAGCTCAGATTATAAAAGATGCAGCGAGAGACCTTGCCCCATTCATGACCAAACTTGTTAACTCCTCCTACTCTAACAACTCAGTCCCAAGCAACCTCAAACAGTCCTGGATTCTACCACTATTAAAAAAACAGACCCTTGACCCGGCTATACCCACTAACTACAGACCTATTACGACAGTCTCTTTCCTATTGAAAGTTTTGGACAGAATAGCCTACCTGCAAATACAAGATTCTCTTGAAGCACACAGATTACTCGGTACCCGTCAATCTGGCTTCAGACCCCAGCACGGTACAGAAACCGCACTTGTCGACCTCAAAAGTCAAATCGATGAATTAAAAGACAAAGGAAAGATGGCCATCCTACTTCTACTCGACCTCTCTGCGGCTTTTGATCTGGTGGATCACTCCATACTATGTAACCACCTATCCTCAGCTGCCCACTTCTCCAGTTCCGCAGTTGCCTGGATACAATCCTTCCTCGCTAACAGAACTATGCACGTGTTCTCACCCTCAGCAGCTGCCGACCCCATCCCCATCTCCTTTGTACAACATCTTTACAAAGCCACTATTTGACAAACTGGACCGTGTGGGTGTCACCTACACAAATTATGCGGATGACACCCAGATACTCCTACCCCTCTCAGGAACCTATGATATAGACGTTGCGTGGATTAACAAAGTCTACATAATCATTCAGGCATGGATGGCCACACATGGCCTCTGCCTGAATGATGATAAGACAGAACTACTCCTAGTCGGATCATCTAATAACATTCTCAAATTAAGTCCTCACTACACAAATATCCTCATCGATGGAAACAGTATACCCATCGCCAAACATGTAAAAACTTTAGGTTTCTACCACGATGCCCAGTCCAACCTAATTAAGCAGATTAACATGACCTGATCTGCCACAGCCTAGACTGGCAAGTTGATCAGAGCCTGTAGACCATTACTATCCCCCACTAGTTGCCTTACTCTAGCGAGAGCGCTCATTCAATCTAAATTGGATTATTGAAACACTCTTTACCTAGGAGCTAACAAAACCATCTTAAATAAACTCCAGATCATGCAAAATAACGCGCTTAGAGCAGCGTTAAATATTCCCAAAAGAGAGCACATTTCAGAAACTAGAAAGCACTACAGATGGCTCTATATACATGACAAAATTGACCTAAAAGCTATCTGCCTCACGCACAAAGTGCTTAAGTACCAAGGCCCGGCCCCCTATCTCACAGATAAGTTCACATGGAAGGTCTCCAACAGAATCACCACATCATCCAACATACCATGTATGGCGGTGCCTAGATATAATCTAGAAAGAGCCGGAGGGTCTAGCTTCCCGGTATTAGCTGCTAAGCTCTGGAACACTCTCCCTCAGAATATTCAGACTATTCAAGCATTCAACAAATTCAGAAACCAGGTCATCACACATGTATACTCAACAAAACATAATTGAATTGCTCTTGATACCATTGACTGCCAGTATGTACCATCCATCCTTTACTTCTGTTACTACCTATGTATAATATGTAATTCTATCCTTGAATGTTCAAACTGTATTTATGTAATCAAATGTCTATAATATGCCTGTAACCATTGCTATCCTTTAGCGCCCAATTACCTCCGGGTCAGGTGCGTGATATAAATAAATAAACAAACAAACAAACAAACAAACAAACAAACATTTTAACTATGCCATATGGGCATTTTTTATGTCTGGGGACACCGGGTCTGTTCTTAGAACAGTGTCACCTTGCCTGCGAACAGTACAGACAGGTATAGTGTCCTTAGGACACCTCCATTTTTGTTTAATTACGGACATCCCGGACACCGTGTGTGTTCTTAGAACAGTTTCACCTTGCCTGCGAACAGTACAGACAGGTATAGTGTCCTTAGGACACCTCCATTTTTGTTTGATTGCGGACATCCCGAACACCGTTCGTGTTCTTAGAACAGTTTCAACTTGCCTGCGGACAGTACGGACAGGTATAGTGTCCTTAGGGCACCTCCATTTTTGTTTAATTGCAGACAACCTGAACACTGTGTGTGTTCTTAGAAAAGTTTCAACTTGCCTGCGGACAGTACAGACAGGTATAGTGTCCTTAGGACACCCCCATTTTTGTTTGATTGCGGACATCCCGGTCACCGCGCGTGTTCTTAGAACAGTTTCAACTTGCCTGCGGACAGTATGGACAGGTATAGTGTCGTTAGGACATCCCTATTTTTGTTTAATTGTGGACATCCTGGACACCGCGCGTGTTCTTAGAACTGTTCCAACTTGCCTGCGGACAACACGGGCAGGTACCTTGTCCTTAGTACACCCCCATTTTGATCGGTACAGACATCAAAGACAACGCGTCTGTACGCGGACACAACAAACACAACAAGGGTGTTTGCTACCTAAAGGAATACAACATTTGACCCATCTCTTACTCCCCAGCCCTCCCCAAACAGTTTTACACACCAACACACTTACCAAAATTGTCTTTCTTCCCCGTTTGTCAACGCACTGTCCACGGATGTCTGCGGATCCAAGATGGTTGGCGCATCAAAACAATCTGACGCACTCCACGCTCTTCACCATCCAATCAGCAAACACGTTGCATGTCCGCAGACATGACGCAAGCCGATTAGTCAATCAGGACACTGCCCGCGGAGCAAACAGGGATATGTGTCCTCAGAGCTGACATAGATATCACTAATTTTTTGTGACCTACTTTTTGGTCATTTTTTAAAAAACGACTTGACAGATTTTCACCAAATTTACAAAAGCACGCTTTTGGGGACAAGCCACTGCTCCTGCCACAAATTTGGTGAAAATCCATCCAGCGGTTTGGGCTGTAGGCGTGAGCAAAGTTTTTTCCCCATTCAGTCTATGGGAAAAAAGACATTTTGGAACCCCCCTATAACTTTGCCTCCCCTGGACCAAACCTCACCAAACTTTGCAGAACAATTCAGTGTGGGCCATATACTTGTTTTTTGCAAAGTTTGGCGAGGATTCGTCCAGGGAGAGTGAAGTTATATGGGATTAGCAACTTAACCATAACTACACGTGGCTGTGTAATATATAGATTCAAGGAAAAAAAAACTTTAGTTGCAGGGACATTCAGGTGAGCAATACATTGTAACACAACCTTTGAAATTCAAGGAAAAACTTAAGTTGCAGGTCAGCTAAAGCCACCTTAACTTTGCGTCCCCTGTTGTGCAGCCTATGCCCACAATGATGACATCACAGATCACATCATTAGTGACATCACTAATTACAACAGGAACTGGCATTAAGCATGGCCTTCATTCATGGTCAATGTACATGGCCAAATATATTTTGACAAATGAATGGGTACTAGTCATGGCCTTCAGTTATGGACAGTGGTCACCACGTTCACCCATGTGCACTGAATATTTTAAAACACTAACAGGCTACCAACCATAGATTTTGGCCTTTACCAGTGGATACAGCTTTCAACCGTGTCCACTGTATTTTTTTTATTTATTATTTTTTATTTATTTATTTATAGTATATACAGAAATGCAGAAACATATAACATATCAACAAGCAAAAGTACAGAAAAAGAAAGCATGAAGACAAAAATGAAAAGAAATCGTTAAACACGTTCCAGATCTTCTCATATGAAGACAATTTACATTTCAATTTGTAAATGAACTTCTCTGTCCTAGACAGGCAATGCATTTCCTGGATCCATTCCTCAAAGGAAGGAGGGACCTGACCTTTCCACCCATGGAGAACCAGCCTCTTGGCCACAATGAATGCCCTAAAAATCCATTTTTTAAGGGCAGAGCTAACATCAGCCAACCCAGAATCATCACCCAGGACTACCATCCTAAAATCCAGGACAGACCCTCCACCAGAAATCCAGTCACACACGTCACAGACCTTACTCCAAAAATCTCTGACCCGCACACAGTTCCACAGCATGTTTTCCAGCGACCCCACTTCCTTAATGCAACCCCAACAATCTTCACTGTCAGACATGCCCCTTTTATGAAGTGTTTCAGGACACCAGTACACGCGATTCAGAATCTTAATTTGTTGAGACCTTTCACTCAGATTCAGCGAACACAAGGAGCCATTACCACACATATTCTGCCAGGCATCGATATCAATCTCAGACCCAATCCTCTCACTCCATACTCTCCGCAAATTGTCATTACTCCTATAATGTGACACGATTAGCTTGTACAGCCTACTGGCTAGACCACCAACCTTTCCATCGGAATAAACCAGAAAAGCATTCACATCCAAAGAGTCCGACCAGTCCACCTCACCTACAGCCCTCTTCAGGCGTCTATAAGCAGAGTCTGATAATCCATCAAAATTCCATCTCTCCCTCAGCAGCAGTCAAACACCGATCATCATTCCCCAAATCAGAGATCTGTTTAATATCCATTAAAAACCATTCAGGCCAAAAAACTGTTCTTGAATTATCCCTAATCCTAGGATTTAGCCAGATAGAGGCATTCCTGCACTTAAATGCATCACGACCAAGCTAAGACAAGACTGCAATCCACGAGTCGTGCAAAAATAATGTTGCCAGCAAACTACCACCGGGAATCTTTGTGTTAGTGGTCAACAAGGCTTCCGGGTCCAGCGGCCCATAGGCACTCGACTCCACCACCGCCCAGCTGTCCAATTTGTCTTTCAAAAATGGAACAAAAGAATGAGCACAAAAGGCCAAATGGTAGGCCCTACAATTTGGAACCCCTAAATCTCCCAAATGGACGGTAAGCTGCAACTTCCATAGACTATGTCTTGGCGTTTTTTTGTCCCATAAAAATTCCTGAACAAGACGGTCCAAATCATTCCAATAACAACTCTTTATCTTCAATGGAAGCATGCTTGAAACAAAATTAATCCTGAGTGTCATATTCATTTTCAGGGCATTGACTTTAGCCCATAGGGAGAGATTTAGCAACAACCACCTTTCCAAATCCAATTTACAATCTCGAATAACCACACCCATATTTTCATCAACCATAAGGGAGACCGGATATGTCAACCATACTCCCAAATAACGCATGCGCACATCACACCAAGTAAACCCCAACCCTGTAACCAAAGTCTTATCACACCTATTCGACAGAGGCAACACTTCTGACTTTAAACTGTTAATTTTGTAGCCTGAACAATCATGAAAATCAGACAAAATCTTCATCAGACAGGGCAAGGACACTTCCAAATTCTGCAGCACCAACAAGAAATCATCCGCATAAAGCCAAGCCTTTTGTACAACACCCCAACAATCAACACCATGTAAAATCGGTTCATTTTTGATGCAAATTGCAAGAGGCTCAAGCGCTAAAATGAATAACAGAGGAGAAAAAGGACAACCTTGACGCGTACCCCGCTCCATACAAAAAGGCTCCGACACCACCCCATTAGTCTTAATGTCAGCCGTTGGTCTGGCCTGCAGGAGAGCAACCCATGAAATAAAATCTTCACCCACATTCATCCTCCTCAATACCGAATACAAGTAATCCCAACTAACCCTGTCAAAAGCTTTCTCTGCATCACGGGAAAGGACAGCGGCATCACAGCCCTTTCTATCCGCGATTTCCATGGTCAGTAACAATCTACTGATATTACTAGAAGTACGTCGATTTTTCATGAAACCAGATTGTTCCTCATCAATCAAACCAGGTAAGAATTGCACCAGACGCATTGCAAGGACCTTGGCAAGAATCTTATTATCGGTATTGATAAGACTTATGGGACGATAACTTGCAGGAAGATTACAGTCCTTTCCTTTTTTCAAAAAAACTGAAATAGATGCATGATTAGTACTTTTAGGCAATACCCCATCCAGTCTGCAAGCAACAAACAGATCTCTTAAGAGCTCTAATGCTGAGTTCGGGAGGACCCTATAAAACTCACAAGGGAGGCCATCTGGGCCCAGGGATTTACCCACATTCAGCCCCGAAATCGCACTTCTAATCTCATCAACCGTTATCTCACTACCAAGAAGATCACGCTCAGTATCCTGAATTTTAGGCAGGTTCAAATTGACAAAGAAGTCCTCACCCCTACCAGTGATACCATGCTCATTGCTATACAGATTCTCATAGAAGTCACAAACAATTGTGTTAATCTTCTTGGGATCAAATGTAATTCTACCCTCCTTGTCAACCCTAGAAGCAATTGCTGACTCTGACATCCTTTTCCTCAACCGATATGCCAGCCATCTGTCACAACGTTCACCTTTTTCGAAATAAGTACACTTAGAATAGAACAAGCCATGCTCAGCCCTCAGCGACAAAAAGTCTTCCATTTCTTTTTTGAGTTTTTTTAAATTAGCCAAATTCACTGAGTCAGTTGGATCAAGCATCAGATCCCGAGAAATCGCACCAATATGTAGATCAAGATCTAGCCTTTTTCTCTCCTCTCTCTTCCATTTACCACTAGACAGCCCTAAACAAACACCACGCATACAGCATTTAAAGGCTTCCCACGTGTTTGCCACACTGACTTCATCTGAGCAGTTCTCCATAACAAAATAGTTCGCTTCTGAAACAATCCTCTGCAAAATATCACCATCCAATAAAATAGAGGTGTTCAGCTTCCATGTGAAAGTCCTCTCACACCGAAATTTAAGTCTCAAATGCATCACAACAGGGGCATGATCACTCAATAAAATATTACCAATATCACTCGAGACAATACTTTCTGACACATTCCCACCAGTAAAAATCATGTCTAGTCTAGAAAACACACCATGAGCACTGGAAAAGAAACTGTATTGACGTTTGTCCAGGTTCTCCAGATGCCACATATCCTTCAAATTGTGTTCTTCCAAGAGTGAACTAAGCGCCCGATGGTGATGATCACAACGCAATATTCACTGGACCTGACTCCTATACAGTACAGGATCAACCACAGTATTAAAGTCCCCCCCAAGTAGAACATTAAAATTATTCAAATCCAAAAGGGTCTGTGCTACCATTCTGAAAAAGGAGCCGTCATCCACCATAGGAGCATACACATTGCACAGAGTTAACAATTCCCCCTGAATCTCAACCAACAAGGCAATCATCCTACCATCCTCATCTGCACACACACGTAAAACTTTAATAGGTAGTTTCTTCCAAAACAAAATAGCCACTCCCCTTGACCTTGATGAAAAGGAAGAACCATAAGCAGAACCAACCCACTGCTTTTCCAATTTAGGAATCTCGCCCGCCAATATATGAGTCTCCTGTAAGAAACAGATGTCAGCGTGCATGTCCTGTAACATGTGAAACACTTTCTTTTTCTTTAGCAAATTATTGATCCCATTCACATTCCAAGAGACAATGCATAGATCATGAAATGCCCCACCTCAGCTTGAAGTCATCATTATATCATGAACGTTTAAAACATCAAAAACAAAAACAGAACTAAAAAAAAAAGAAAAAAACACATACATATATGTGAGCAAAAAACAAAGAGCAAAAAATAAAAAGAACAGATAAGACAGCAAGGTCTATCCAGCCCAAAAAACAATCGAAACAACATTCGGAACCATCCCCAGGATCCCTCCCAAGCACAATAGAAAAAACATTCAAAATGCATCAATAACTCTTCTAAAGAAAAATAATAAGCATGAACCATCCCCAGGATCCCTCCCAAGCACAATAGAAAAAACATTCAAAATGCATCAATAACTCTTCTAAAGAAAAATAATAAGCATGCATAAAGAAAACCCAAAACCCAACCAAGACAACCCACAGGAACCCCAAGAGCCCCCCACCTCCAAGAAAACCACACAATGTTTGGCAGAAAAAACTAGGCACCAAACTATAACCACAACCCGTAGCAAATCACAACTGAACTGGGCAACCACCACCACTACACCCATATACCCAAGAAGTAAAAGGTAAGCTTCAGCCACATAACCAAAAGGTACCAATCCCCAGTGCAGAACTTAAAACACATAAACATGCAAAATGAAAGCATTTCCAATTCACATACATGATGGACAAATGAAGTGTGCCTTGCACTCCCCAGCTAAAAGGGAACAAAATCAAGGTTAATCCAATACAACAAAAGCAGAAAGTGTGTCAGATACAGACATCCACTTTTCATTCTTTTAGCCCTTAAGTGTAAAAATATCCAGATAACGCCGAGCTTGGGATTCAGAAACCAATTATTCAGAACGAGCATATCCGTAACCCATGCAAAGGGCCACAGCAAGACTCCAGGCAACCTCTGGCCACCGCAGCTGTCAAGCCGATAACTTCTCCGAAGTACAGATAGTCAAATGTTCGTAATATGTTTGGAGCACGCGTATAGTATACGCAAGACCGTCCGGTGAACATTCCATATAAATGCCTCATGATGTCTGCATGAGGCAACACCCCTCCAGGTCATATGCACACTCTCCTGTTGATCATACCTCAGAACTTTGGCGCAATGACTGAGGGCGCGCAACTGAAGAAATCATGCTGCACTCAATCTCTTCAACGTTACAGGCGGCACCAACCGCCAGCCGCGGCCGCTTCCATAGAAAGCCGTCGCACCGCATCAAGGCTCCATCGGAGGCACGACCTGCCCCATCCGATGTGAAACTGCAGCAATGTCAGCTGACATGGCGTCGAGCGTGCATCAGACGTCACGGCTGATGGTCCATTCCTCACACTACACTGGAGCACGGACCGAGGCCGCAAAAAGAATCCATTGTAAATGACAAGCTCCAAAACATAACGGACGCATGGAGAAATTCCAAAGCTTTTTTAAATACTCAAACTGCCGTGGTCAAGCAGCGCCATTTTAAATATGCCCAAATACACAGCAAAACATCACCAAAATCAAAAGATAAATAAAAATAACAATATAATCAAAATATATAGTGGTGGGACAGGATGACTGAGAGTTAAACCAAGTTCACTCACTGGTCAAAGAAGGCGCAGGAAGACCCTTCTTATATGTTTCCAACCAGTCTAATGCAATCATAGGATCAGAAGTGTATTTATCTCCTTCAGGAAATTCAATAGTTAGGACAATTTTTTCTGCTGAGAAAGGCCCTTAAAGAAAGTTGTTTAGCCAATTCTTTAGCACCCCGAAAAGTTCTTCTCAGGAGCAAGATCTCAGATTCAAAAAAGAAACCAAAACATACCTCGCCCTGTCCCCCTGATGTTTTCCAATCCTAAAAATATTATCAATATCTTCCATTTTGATTGCATCACAATGAAAACTGTCCTTAAAAACCTAAAAAACCAAGGAAGGCAGGTCTTCATCATCACCAGCTGAATCCTCCACTCCAACCAATCTGATTTTTCTTGCCCTGATCCTCAGCTCCAAATCCAAGCATTGTTCTTTTTCTTTCTTCAAATCAGACCTCAGATTATTGTATGCCTGGAAACTGCCCGCAATCTCAGAGCTCATAGATGATGAGGATTTCTCCAGCTCAGTGACCCTGCCATCTAGTTGACCAGTTTTCAAATTGAGTTCAGCCATAGTCAGTTTAATTTCACCAACATCTTGGGCCACCTGAAGAATGGTCTTGAAGACATCCCCTAGGCTTGGGGGTTCCTCCATCTCAGGAACCTGCTTGGGTTTCTTTGAGGCAGGGTTTTCTGCTTCACTAATCTTCTTCTTGGAACCCATTACAATTTCTATATGAATAACTTCAGGGAGAGGTCCTGAGCAGTTGAGTTAAGCTGCTACTCCACTGCCAGCTATTCTAGAATCGTCCACTGTATTTTATATACACTGATCAGGCACTAGCCATGGACTTTAGTACAATACTGGTCAGTAGACACCATTTATTTTTGGCTGTGCCCACTATATATTGTAAAATATAAATGGGCCACTAGCCATGCCATTTGACCTTGAGAAGTTTGTATATCTTTTGGCCATGTCCACTGCATATTTTAAAATAATAAAATTCAATAAGCGATGGCCTTCAGCCATGCCCACTCTGTATTATACAACACTAACCAGCCACTAGCTATGGCTCCGTCCATCCCAACTGTATTTCATACACACCAACCAGCCACTAGCCATGGTCTTCAACAAAATACTAGCCAGTGGCCACAGCCTTTGGCTGTGCCGACTGTATATTCTAACATATGAATGGGCATTATTTATGGTCTTTAGCCATAACCACTGACTACAGCTTTCAATGTTGCTCACTGTATATTTTAAAACAGTGATGGGCTACTACGCATGGCTTTTAACCATGCACATTGGTATTTTTGAAAACTAACTGACCACTAGCTATGGCCATTAATGCTGGCCAGTGACCACAGCCTTTATCATGGCTCAGTCCATAGCCTAAATTGTTATTAAGGTAATCAAAGTTAACTTATATATGATATTATGTCAAATTCCATTATTGATGTAATCAGTTACATACAATGCAATTAGTGTCATCACCAGTGATGGCATCAGTGATGTGATTTGTAACGTCATCAGTGTTCTCAGACAACATGTAATTAGTGATGTGAGTTGTGATGTCATTGTGGTCATAGGCAGCGCAACAGGGGGCATGAAATAAAGTTGGCTTTAGCTGAATTTCTGGGTTTTTGTAGTGTTATGTTTTCACTTCAACGTCCCTGCAACTAAAGTGTGTTACTTGAATTTCAAGGGTTTTGTTATTCCATAAATGTTTAGAATGCTACCAGACTACTAGCATGGTCTTCGGCAATGGTCAGTGGGCACTGCCTTTGACTGTGCCCACTGTCCATTTAAATAAACTACCAGACGACTAGCCATAGCCTTTGGCCATGGCTGGTGGGCACGGCCAACTTCTACAAAACCACAAGGCAAGGCCTTCAGCCATGGCCGGTGGGTAAAGCCAGTCTACCTTTCAAAACACTTGCAACCAATCGCTCAAAGACATTCATCAATCACAAACTGATGGTGTCTTGTTTTGATAGTGATATTGTTATGTATAAATGATTGCAGGCTTTTAGAACTCAAAAGCTTTTTCGGCAATGTGCAGTGAGGTTACATTACCTGCCATGGACCAAACACTTTGATTAAGCATCATGCTCCAAGCCCCTTGTTTTATGGCCAGTCCCTTGATGACTGTAGTGATACATCGCACAACCCCATCTAACCACATTGAAGCAGCACAGAAACGGTAACAAAATGATCTGCTGCAAGAATAACATAGACTTATTAAAAAAGTGATTAACACCAGAAAAATAACAAGAGAGAGGAAATGTTCCAATAAATGTTCTGGAAAAGTATAAAAGGTGCTCACCTTTTAAACCCAGAAATCTGTTGTGAAATATTCCCTGGAAAACGAAATCCCAATACAAAACAAATCATTAATTTTCCCATATCCTCTGCTATAGCCACAGTAATCTCTTGCATCGAGAGAAAAACAAGATGGTGGCTGTTTCTTTTCTAAAAACACCCATTTTGGGGCAAAACCCTTAGATATAGATATCTATTTTTGAGAAGGGGGCACCCCCGTCTACATCACATATTTAAATAACTACTGCATGGAATAACCCCAAACCATGCATGGTCCAGGTTGTTTTGGACGTGGCACAAATCCGTGCAACAGTTTGGGCTGTGCACTGTTACAAATATTGACCTTATTTGTCTATGGGAAAATGAAAGGGAAGTAGGGCGCACTTTTGGAAAAAAATGTCTTCTTAAAAACGTGTTTATTTTTTAACAAATATTTACAAAACTGCGGTAAGGGGGGTGGGGCGCGAGTCCTCAATCACTTTTGAAAATTCTGTCAAATCCGAATCAAAAGTTATTAACAATAGTGCCTCTCACGCAAGACAATCGCACTAAGTTCCCTCTGACTGGTGTTAAAAGCCACCAGCAGACAAAAGAGAAGCAAGTATCAACACTGAGCTTTTCCACACAAACTGGTAGCTGCTCATCTCTCTGGGACTCCAGGCATTGTGACGTATTGTGACGTATAGATTGTGTGCATGCATGCCATTGCATGTCAGACCTTGCTGTTTTTTGGCTGCTACTCTAGCAACCCAGGGTTGCCACAATTCTTTACCAAAAGCCTCACTAAAGGTTTCTCTTCTTCTTTTATTGGGGTCCTTACCTGTTATTAGCTTGCACAATGTGTCTCCCCAACCTCTCATGGTGGATGCCTGTGATGGACAGATGTGTGAATTTATAAAGCTACACAAACACTCCTGCGTCACTTTAGATTGATCTGCACTCTGCTTCCCTGCGTCAGAATAGAGATAAGAGCTTCTATTTTATTGTACATATGACACCCACCAAAACGCTGCAGAGGCAAGCGGTAGCAAAGTTCTATTTGATGACATGACAATCCCCAATTGCCTTCTACATAGCGGATTGAAAAATTGAATTTACTACCCAAAATACTAATCATTGTTCTGTTTGCATATATGTATCCATGTCATTTCTGATGGGAATCACTGTGGCTCTTTGATCCGGTGCATAGAGATGTCTCTTTTTAAGCTTAACATCAGTCAAGAAATGCCATATAACCACTGCTGAATTTGTGGGGGTATGTCTGAGCCCCAGCATTTATTTTCCCAGACAGTTTAATAATGATGTGCTGTTTTAACAACTTTATTACTTTAACTGTCAATCAGTAATAGTTACAAAACAAGTAACAACAGTTTTCCCAGGTCAAATGTCTCCGCATCCTGAGCTTGCTCATTTGCAGCGGCAGTGCTCGTCATTAATTTTCATGAATACCAATGTGGTGGAAAGTGACAATGCCATGGACTCATGATGCCCATGCCTGTGGACCGCTCCAGTCAGTCTGCATAAGATTGATGCAGCGCCACATCTGTCATAACCAGCAGCATTGCTACAGCAGGGTGGGTTGACAACAGGAAAGCCAGCAGTACTAACTTCAGGGCAATAAAAGAGAAAAGGCTATTTGCTGAGGAAGAGTGCCTGTCCTGTGTGTTAACCTACACAAGAATATCTTGCTGCAGTGTTTGACAGAAGCGTTCATTTGAAATGTTGCTTACATTTGTACATCCATCAACCATAGGAGGGAAGCATGTTTGCTGTTTTCTGTGGCTTGACTGTCAATAGATCCCTTTTGCAAGATATTAACCATGATACAGTGTTTAGAAAGAGCATTTAATCATGTGTCACATTTCAAGACATAACTACATTTTGATAACGTTTTGAGATGTATTTATTGGTTTATTTATTTATTTTTGCATTTGTTAAGCACACTAAATCCATAGGTATCAATGCGCTGGTTACAAGCAGTAATGACAGGTGATTTTTAAAGTTCATAGTTAATCATTTAAGCTAAAAACAGCATAAGGCTACTGATTACAGGTGGTCATATCAGATGAATACACACAAGAACGTACGTAACATATTCAGATAGAACAAGGGGCATATGAATGCCTTAGAACAGCAAGTTCAAGGAGAAGAGTAGTGTCTAGAGATGTTTTCTGAATACCCAGTACGATTGTTCAGATCTTAGTGACAAAGTTAAGGCATTCTGGTTCTTGGAGGCGATGACCGGAAAGCTGGCCCCAGCCAATCTCAATGGCCTGAATGTAGTGATGGTGAGTTGGTGAGAGTAGGAGGTGGCACTGGATCTGCTGCATTGAGCTTTGGAGAAATTTTGGGAGAGATATCTTTGTGGCAAGTTAGCGTGGCATTTGGGTGTGATCGCTAAGGATTTAAATGTGATGCACTCCCCGATGGGAAGCCAGTGTGTGGTTCTTCGAGCGTCTGAGATATGCTCCCGCTTTGGAATATCAAGTGCTGCTCTGAGGTCATTATTTTGAATAACTTGAAGTTTATTAATGTTTCGGACAAAGGTCCCTGCAAATAGGGCATTACAGTAGTCCAGTTGCAAGTCTATGAAGTCTCTACCAATGGTCAGACAGCTTTCAGGGTTCAGCAGCTTTCAGGGGTTTGGCAGCTTTTAGGGGTCCAGCGTCTTTCAGGGGTTCGGAAGGGGCTGCACGCGATCATTCGTTTGGAAGTGTGGGCTGCCAATGAGGCAGTCACATTCAACTGCCTTGTGAGATACAGGGTGGCATACAGGCAGACACTCAAGGTTTTGACATTGCTGGAAACCTGGATAGTGATGTCATCAATGATGCTACCTTTTTGAAATATTTGTATGCATGGTCCAGCTTACTGAGTGACATATGTGACTCCACCAATAGGATTCCTGCCTTATCGTTCTTGAGCCAGTGAAGATGGGAGGTCATCCAGGCCTGGATGATGTGATAGACCGAATGTAAGATGTTGTATTTGTAAATAACATATCTGCCATAGTCAGTGCATCGAAAATGTGCCGGTGTAACTTGCAGCTTCATCCCCAAATATGATGATTCTGTGGGGGGCAGCTGTGGGTGTTGGCAACAATGGCACAGAGCAGCCTGTCCCAATGTGTCACAGGCATGCTAGGACATATTTGGGCTCCATCACTTATTTTCTTTTCTAAATTAAGCACTGCATATAACAACACAATGTATTATTAATAGATAATGTGGCCAATTTTGTGAGAAACTTTAAGTAACTAACAAGTGACTAACTCTTTGCCAGAGTTAAGGCAATTGATTAGGGAAATTACTGTGTTTGTTCCTCATAATTTAACTTCCACTTGGAATACTCTAAACAATCAAATTGAACACCCCAAAAGCTCCTTCTGTTTTTTCAAAATATAAATTCTTCGTACAATTTCAAACATATCAAGGGTTCCATAGTGGGTGTCCATTTCATGGATGAGCCGATACCCTTTTGCTGAGTTGCATTAACAATACACTTTCAACTAATGATGCCTGGTCCTCCATGAGTATCCTGTGAGGAATCCTCCCCACCTAACATGTATTACAAGGAGAGTGCAATGTGTTTCCTCCAAGAGTGATGTATTAGGCTCAACTCTTTTGAATGAGGTTTGGCGTTGCTGCTTTCAAGAGCCGGCACTCTTGAAAGGAACAATTTGACAACGATCTAAGTGAAGTACACATAGACAAAGAAGGATAAAACAAATAAATGAAGTTTGTGAAAAGCCATGTTTCTTAATATGTGCCAGTACCCTTGTTCTGTCGTGAATACAGGGTTCTTAATTTGTAAAAAGTACATTGGCAAAGGAAAACAAGATAGCAAAACAATTCAGACAAATCCAGAAATCATAATATACTATCAGAGAAAAACACATATGAAAACCAACTTAGAAAAAGGGAAATTTTCTGCAAGGATGATCATAGTATAAAAACAAAAAAATGACTGAAGAAGTCCTGGTGTATTGTTCCCTCTGGCAGGTCTCCACTTCCACGTCCACCCTCACACCATGGTATTACATGTTCCCCCTTAGCTAAACCAGCCATCCACTACACCATTCCACCCATCTCTATAAATAACTACATATTTGGAAAACACGTTACAAAAGAGCTTAAGCCAACAAAACTTAAAATCTGTAAACAAAATAAATCACAGTGTTAAGGTAACAACATACACATATTTTAACAATACATTAAAATGTATATTAAATTCAGTGAAAAAACATTCTTAAAGGGACGTTATGGTTAAGTTCCACTAATAAAAACCTAATAAATACCTCTCAAATTAAGTGAAAAAACAATGTTAAAGAGACGTTATAGTTACAAGTAAAACTGAAAAACCCAGAAATGGGCCAGTTATGGTAAACCAAGCAACCATAACTCACGCCACCACTGTGCACTGCATCGCAAAGGCCATTAATGACTTCACAAATGCAATTGATGACATCCCTTATGACATCACATATCTAACATATACAACTAAGTAACCATACCATAACAAATACAAATTCCATAAACATTATTCTCAATTGTATTACAATCATTAATACCATATACAGTTCAATTACATCATTCAACCATATTACAAACATTTTACACTCCCACTACATTACCTATAATTACTATACACATTCCATGCCCCCAAGAATCTGGCCACTGGCCACAACCACCACAATAGAATTAAACCATATAACAAGTATGTACAATACACTTTCAAATAGCCCTGAACCTCCTGCAATTGAAATAATGTCTGCAGACACCCAAAGTGACCGCAGACTCAGCGGCATCTGCAAACCATGTGTTCACCTTTAAAAACAGCTCCATATTATCTTTATTCCACTCTCCTAACCTTCCTATGCCCTTTAAGACATCAAATAACCTCAAATGTGTTTTCCAAAGCTATTCGTTGATAGCGCTGTCCACAGACTACCGTGGTGTCTGCGGACTGGATGGTACCCGCATCCACATTTGTTCACCTATAAAAACAGCTCCATATCATCTTTATTCCACCCCCACCCCATGCAGCCCCTTGTTTGATCACCAACTAACCCCAAATGTGTTTTCCAGACTTTTTCCCCACTGCACTATCCACGGACATTGGCGGCTGTACGCGGAACCAACATGGCGACACACCTACCGCTTTTCCCCATCCAATCAGCAGGCACTTCTGATGTCCGCAGACATCATGCCGGGTCCTGATTGGTTCAGGGGTGTGTGTGTGGACCTGAATTGGGAAGTGAGTCCGTAGACCAGACCTAGATATCACACATTATTTGTTACCTAATTTTTCGCCGTTTTTTTCTCAAAACTACTGGACAGATTTTCACCAAATTTACAAAAGCACGTTTTCAGGACCAAGCCGTCACTCCTGCCACAAATCTGGTGAAAATCGCTCCAGCGGGTTGGGCTGCAGGTGGGAGCAACATTTTCTTTCCATTGCATCTATGAGTATTTCCAAAAATATTGCCCCCCCCCTAACATTTGCCCCAATGGACAAAACCACACCAAACTCTGCATATACCTTTTTTGAAAAGTTGAGTGAGGATTCATCCAGGGCGGGCACATTTAAAAGCCACCCAAAAAGTGCTCTTTCTATGAGTTGAGCAACCTTGCCTTAGCTGCAGGGCCGATACCACAGGACCTGTAATTTAAATAAAATATAGTTATAAGCTTTACTCACCCTGTTTTCTTTGTTTAATATTTCACTTGGGTTGTTGCATTTTTTGCATTGAAGCTGATGTTATTTGTTTTACAAATATATCCTTGTTTTTGATAACAAATTGAAACTACTGCTATTGTTTTATGTTGTTAATGTGTATTTTATTTGGGCTGCTTATGTATCGATATACATTTTGCATTATTTAGTAATTATTTTGTAGTTGAAACTAGATGTTTGTATTTGTACTTATACGACATATGAGTATTAAAATGTAAGTATTACTAAGTTTATAAATTGTATGAGTTGTGTACATGTAGTTTATGTGTTGAAATAAATGTGTCTTAATAGTGGTTACCATAATGTTATAGTTTTTGTCTTTGTTGTGCATATTTTCTGTTATGTTTCTTGTTATGGAAATACCCATTTGTAATTTTTCAAAGTAAATGTAATGGCTATTTTTTAAATGTAGATTACATAATATAACTGGGTATGTATATATAATTTTTTAATTTACATTTTGAAGTTACATTTTGAAGTATATGAGTTTACATCGTTATCATTAAATCAAAGTGGTGTACATTAATTATATCTATAGTATTTTTTTACTATGGAGTATTTTTGCATTATACCACATGTTAAAGATTGATATATTATCAGTGTAAATGTAATAATGTTGCAATACTTTATAAAAAGATGATTTGTTGGTATACATATCATTTTATTTATTATATCATAATATTGTATATTTGTATGTTTATAGGTGAGTTAAGGTTACAATGATATTTTACTTAAATATATTTTTAATTTATTGATAACATATGTTTATGATGTTATGTTAACTTTATGATTTCTTTAGTTTGCAGACTTTTAGTATGTGTTAATTTAACATTATCTATTTTGTAAAAGAACATGTTTTCAAATAATGTCCTGTGTTGTATTTTAAAGGTTGTGTAATTGTTTATAAAATATGTCAACGTACTATATAATTTTCATGATATGTGGTATATTAAATTAAACTATATACATATGAATGTTTGTTATTATTGTGTCATTTTGATGTAGTTGTGGAAAATGTAAATGATTTCTATTTGTGAAAATGGAAATATAATTTGTGTAACAGGCTCCACATCACCCAGAAAAGCTGTCTCATACTTCCAGTTTTAATATATTCTTTTGAAAAAGAGTATAATTGAAAATACCAAAATTTTAATTTTTAAATTCCAATTACACTTACTTTGTGTACAATAACATTTAGAACAATACTAATTAAAGGTTCTTCAAGTTATCATATGAATACTTATAAAACGGGACAGACAAGGTTTGTTCCGTATTGCCAGGAGGGAGAGATGGTAACCCAAGGATGCACGAGGAGGGGTTGGCTGGACGAGCTCACACCTGAGGCTTTAATTAGATTTCCAATGGCGAACCATGGTCAAGCATGCTTGCAGAGAAGGCAGACTGTGCACACTGGTAAAATGATTACTGTCAACATTTCTCAGACTGCGGCTTGGATTAAGTCTTCGATGCCCACTTGCCACTGCCTTAGCAGTGCTCAAAAGCAGCAGCTGATAGACCACCTAGATGATGATATTAAGTCTCTGCCTCAATCTTTAACAACTGGTAATAGTCTGAGAGACCCACTTTGAGCTACGGTTGCGGTTGTTTGGGCTGAAGTTTTTATGTTCCTGATCCTCTCGTCAGATGTATCTGCCCATGATTTTGTTCAATCAGTATCATCTGAGTAGTGATTATGCAGGGTTTAATCACAGGACCCAACAAAAACAAATGGAAGGTCAGGTTAGGCCTTACTGCAAAAGACATTGTTCATATGGCTATGCCCACTGGTGAATGAACAGCCTGCCTTTAAACTTCAATACTTCTAAATGTGCCTGACAAATAAAAATCCAGGTATTTCTGCAAATACCACAAATGAGTATGTAAAGATGCGAAAGGCACATTACAGTGTTAATTGAGAGTTAAACAAGCATTTTTCATTGAAACGGCCACACGGCTAAATGCAACACAGAGAACATTCGAAGATGAAAAGTGCCTATGGTGAAGGATGAAAGGAACAGCTGCCTTTTCAATTTCAGATTGCTACCTGAATGAAAATAGCACTGGGAATGCTATCTTGTTTTCAGATGCAACATGGAATCTCACTTGAGCTTAAGGAAGACAGGCCGTCCTTAGACTTCCCCAGTATTTTCCCTACTGCCAGATCTGCTTGGCTCTGTTGTCCCTTATGAGGCCCAGTACTTTGAAGCATGGCAGAAGTGGTTGGCGCTTGTGTGTCAGGAATGTGACCATATGGTCAGAGAGAGATGCAATCTCTTTGTATGCAGTATGTCAGCTCTTGACTTCACTACACTGATTGATCTTTTTATTGCAGGACTGAATCAACAGTTTAATGCACAGGAATGGATCAAGTGGTTTCAGGGAAATGAGACCAAGAACCAAAAATGTAACTGTTACTTCTATGTATAAATACATGGTAATTGACTTTCATTGAACATGAACTTTATTTAAAAACTGTTGAGATCATAATACTTACAGATGGGGTGGCTGATGTTGTTTTAAACATAATTTCAAGGTGATTGTGGTGCCATACATTTAATTCACATGTGAATTTTGTGACTCAAGTTATAATCAAAAAGTGTTTCTTGCTGCCCCGAAAATCTGAAAGTTGGTGAGCTGATGGCTTGTTAAATTAGGTATTTGGATATTAAATTTCATATTAATAACTATTATACTTTCTGTGTGAAGGGTGAAAAACCATAGAGTACCTGTGCAATATGGTGCTGAAATAAAAGTAAGCTTCACTGATTCATCATGAGGAGGGAAATATTATCATGGCATGTAGTGATACATTACAACAATTTAAATGGAGGGGACCTTCTGGGCACAAAGCTGTTAAAACATTCAATTGATGGAAGCGGTGTACCTGTTCACTTCAGTTCAATCACAGAACTCTTCAAGGGTATCTTCAGGTAGGGATTGACCCTTGGGAGGGGGAAGAGAGGATGATCCTCCAATGGGAAGTTAGCACCTTCTAATTGTACCTGGAGGTGTGGCATTAAAAAGCACTTACTCTATTAGAGAAGGGTATCAGAGAAGGAGAAAAAGGAGGGCTGCTAGAATTCTTAGAGGATTTTCTCTTATTTCACCTGGGGGTATCGAGCCACAGCTGCCTAAACCGTCTTGGGTGGAGAGGCCTTAACATTGAGAGGCCTTAAACTTTGCCTAGGAAAGAGAGAAACTGGTGAAGCTAACAGCTGACTAGGCCCTGATCCTTAAGGAGATGCCAGATGAGGGTTGAAAGCTGGTAACAATCTCTAACTGAAGTTACCAGACCCTGTGCTGCCCATAGAGGAGCCTGGCTTTCTGAGTGTCCCAGAACAGAGGTTGCATGTAAGTAGATCTAATCTATTTTAAACTAAGTGTGTGGGGGTTCTGCCTGCCTTAATATCTTCCCATTATTGTGGGTGTGTCGGCACATTGTGTCGACCCTTAGCATATTTGACTGTATATTCATTAAATTAACTCCCAAATAGATTGATAAAGGGGGGAGATTGGGAGAGTTCAAAACCTTCACCCTCTCTCCTTGTGGGAATAGTGTTCTTGTTATATTGTTGCATAAAGTAATTGGGTTGTCTTGAAAACAAAAACAAAATGTGTAATTGTCATCTTTTCCAAACCTTGCCCTTCAAACAAAAAGGTGTTTGTTCCAGTCACAAACATTGCCTCTAAATCTAAAATGTCCTTGTCCCTAAAATGTTCTTCCCAACTGATACCACTTTGCAAAACCCTGCCTATCAATGAAAGGAGTACTGGCCACAAAAACAAAATGTGTAATTGTCACCATTCCCAAGCCTTGCCTTTAAAACAAAAAAAGTGTTAGTCCCATTCCCACACCTTATACTTAAACAAAAAGTTGTTTTGCCACCAAACGAAATTCCCAATTGGCAGCCCTCCAACAATGTATTTAAACAAAGGGGGGCACTTGGTCCCCAAATGAAATTCCTACACTGTCCCCAATCCCTACACCTGGCTTTTCAACAGAGGGGTGTTGCCTATCACTGAAGCTTGGGTCTTTGGCTGCTGCGGGGAGTGGCACTTTGCAAATTGAAACTGGTGTAATTTCCAGTGAAAGATGTGTACTCTCTACTGAGAGTGTGTAAGTAACCCTGCTAGCAGAACGTTTTTAGCTGGTTGTTAGGAGAAATGGAACCAGGGTGTGATTTGCCACATGCATTTGTTCGAGTCTGTGTTTCCAAACCTGCAAGCATTTTAAAGAGTGACGGAAATTAAACAAAGGGCCATATTTATTTACCATGTGTGAAGTGTTCTCATGTTCAAACTGTGCTTTGTTTCTACTTCAAAATTTATCAAGCACTATTTACCTGTTTTGTAATTGAACTTTATTATCTGCCTCAGAGAAGGTGGCATGTGTAATTAGGTACAAGTATTATTCATTGAGCTTATAATTTAAATTAATATATATACGTTCTATACCCCAGCCTTGTTCTTGGCTCACTGTTGGCACAGGGGGTCGGGGAGGGGGCGGGGGGGTTGCGGGACTGTATGAGTCGTCAGTAGTGTTGGTGCTAAAAACTTAATTGGCGGGGACTTTTCAGTTCAAGGGTGGTCTCTCAAGTGGCGGGTGTCGGGCTACAGTTATCACTTGACCTATTGGGCATTCCTTAAATCTGTTACTGGCCACAAGCATAGTGGAGGGGGGGGCAGTTTATGGGTACCCCTTAAGCATTAGGCGTTCATTCTGCCCATTGTAATCCATGCGTAAGAATTTTCTCTGGCCATAAAATTACATTTACACTACACTATTTGCCTTGATAGTCTTACTGTATACTTGCAGCGGCTGCAGAGGTTTGTAACACTGCATACAAGTTGATACAAGATACTATTTTTTTATCGTGATGGTCTATTTTACTATGATTGCTTAATGTTTCAAATGTTGTGTCCTGTAGTGTTTTAGATATTTAAATGCACTGGCAATGTTGTTTTTTTACTATAATTTCACCGAAGGGTCCTTTTTATGCTGACTATTGCATTCTATTTATTTATTCATTATCTGCCAATTTGTACTTTTGCACCTATGCACCATAACTGCATTCCTATGTGGAACTAAGTTACAGGGATTATATGCAGCATATATTTTGCACTTTTTTGCATCTAAACACTTAACATACATTCTGGAGTTTGAAATAAATTAGAGGATATACTCCATCTCCTTTCTCATTTTGACAAAGTGTGCTGAACATTACTGATGAAGTTGGGAAAAAGTAACACAAGGGTATTATTTTTACCTCTAGAAATTACCAAGAGGAAGGGGCTCACAGCAGGGGTGCTGGGGAAAATACCTAAGAAAGCAAGTAGGAAGGGGAAAGGGGCGGGTCCAAAGGTAACTGGGAAAACGATAACTGGAATAGGTAGCGAGATTAACACAGTGAAACACTTACTTAAATCTGAAGTATGCTCTTTAGATGCAAAAATCCTATGGGCTGAGACAACAATTAGTGGAAATGGAAAGGCCAATGTTGGCGACAATGGATCAAGGATCTCCTCTGCCCTTTAGAGAGTACTATGGCACTCATTCTTCGTAATGCTTTAATGCCCTCAGGGGACACAAATTGGGATGTATGTTGCCGTTTACAAAATACTGGGGGAACTAGGGAATCACCCAAGGGCCCAGTACACCCGGCAGGCAAATGGCTAGGGGCAAACAAAGTACCAGGGCTGTGGAAAATGTGTAATAATTACTCGGTCTGAAGGAGAAGTTTCCTGAGTATAAATGCAGGAAGAGGCTAGCACTTGTGGAAAGCAACATACTGAATTTACACAAATTATTGAAGTTGGATAACACAATGGATATCATTCTAGATAAACTGGAGGCCACAAAATCAGTAGAACAGAAGGTGCTTCCAGCTACTAAATGTAGGGGCTTTGTGGCTGAGGACAGCCTAAACCCTGCCCATATATTCCAAAACCCAACTTAATTGCTACAGTTACAAATCTGCTCATTTTTGCAAACCCAGATGACATCTAAGTGTTAAATTACCATTGGGTGGGTTAGGGTGGTGTTAAATAAGGCAGGTGTTAATTATTTTCTGAAAAACCTAAACAGAAATAAGAATGCTGAATCCATTGACCTTTCTAAGGCAGGGGATTTTAGGATCAAAGCTAGTTCTACCTGTAAAGATCTGACAGATCATAAGAGATCCGTGACCAGGAAGAATAACCAGACGACGGTGGTAGTTTTGACAAACGTCCCGGCCTTGAAGCCTCACCAATCAGGGGATACTATAGGACTCGTCAATAAGATTACCCATTCTATAAACAAGATTTGCAAGATCAAATTATTTATGGGGAGGGATTTTTTAATGGCCAAACACTCCACCTGGTTGGGCACAGGAATTAAGAGGTTTAAGAGGGACTGTGTCACCATCACTTTGAATAATCAGGCCTAGGTTACAGACCTCCTATTGAGCAGAACACATGGGCGACTTTCACAGTCCAGTATAGGGTCCTATCCTCTAGGTTTATAGCAGTTACTGTGGGAGCTGGATAGAATCTAATAGTGGTAATTTTCGGTTATCAGTTCTCCTGTTTGGAATCCCTTGAAAATATGGACTGAGATACAGATACCAATTACAATCCAGACAACTTGATGGAGTCTGGAGATAACATACATACTAGTGCTCCAAATAAGGAGAAGGGAGAGGTCTCGGTTAGAGCGGCTGGTTGTGGGAATTACCTCAATATCCTAGATTCAAACATTGCAGGTCTAGGCTCTAATTTAGATGAAGTCAGTTGGGTAACCTTAATAAATTATTATGAAATACTCTTATTAAACAAAAATTTAAAACGTGGCTGTTAGGACCAGTCCATCTGCAAGATTACAGACTTTTCTTCATACCAGCAGTGAAAAATAGCTCTCTATTTATGTGTCTGTAAACCGATACTGGGAAGACAGTCAATCCAATAAATCCAACTATAACATGCTGCTGCTGACGTTTGGGGATCGTTTTAGGCAGACATTTGGGTTGATTAACGTCTATAACAATAAACTAGGTAAAGAAACATTTTGTCTTTTGGCTCTATTTAAGGGCCTCATTCTGATCTATGAGGGAATGCATGTGCTAATTTTTCCCATTTTTTTAGGGGGATTTCATCTTTGCCTCGCGACTGGAGAAGAGGTGGTCAACCTTGGTGAAGAGGAAAGGGCTTTTTCCATTCCCAAAACTTCTCAGGTCCCAAAGACCCCACCACATCAGATAAGGCTTTAACATTATAAGAGTTTCTTGTTGACCTGGGTAAATGCAGGTGCTAATCAAGTTATGCTGGGGTTATACTTTTATTGATGGTAGGTCTCACAGTATCATCAACTACATTTTGGTGCTGATGAGCTGGTGGGGTTGTATACATAACTTCAAACTCTTCCAAAGGCCAGAAAGTGATCATAACCCCTTACATCTCGTCTGGATGACAGACATGTGCTTGGTTAAAAAATCACAACTCCATTTTACTTCCTTCGCAAGGGGAGCCAAGTCTAGAATATGCCTTCAGAATTGTAATAATGGCATTGCTTTAAACCCAAGAGTAATCCAGGAAGCCAGAAATGCACTGATGTTCTGCCTACTCCCTGATGCAGCCCCAGCTACTATTGTTGTATTGTGTTTGTCAATGTATCAATGCCCCTTGAGCTAATGACAGATTATACATACATTGACTCATCCTAGTCCCTCCGTTTCACACAGAGAATTCATGCCCAGCAATCTAAGATGAGTGCAATTGAGAAGTTGATAATGATGATGATCTTGATTTATCCGTTGCAAGTATTGGTAGCAACACAAGCATTTCCTCCTCCATAATGTTTGAAATATTTGAGAATGTGTTAACCAAAATAGTAGAAAAATGTGTAAGTGTGTAAAGAAATGAGACGTGCAATCTCCATTGCTACATAAGAGCATCAATCGCAGATGAAAAACATACAGAGATTGTGGGACAAATACAGAACCAAAAACAATTCCAGGCAAAACATAAAAGTGCTGTGGTAGGTGTGATGAATGAGGAGAATGAGGATGATGAGTTGAATGCGGAGGGGGGGGGGAAGTGGGAGCACTTGCAGCCTCCGATGTTGTGTGGCGCATGGGTGAGACAATTAGTGTGACTGAAATGGAAAACACATGCGCGCCAGAATCATCAGTGCATCTGAATGTGATTCATGTTGAAAATGAGAAGCACGCATCTGAAAAAAGATGTGACAAAACAAGAAAGAAGAAAAAAAAAGCAAATCTTTCAAGCTATGATGTATGATTAGAGGAAGGAATAAAAGCCAGTAATGGATGTATCTTCAATGAAGAGAATTTAATAGATCTGACTGAATCAGGCAGTGGGAGCTCCCAGTCTGACAAGAGAGTGAATGGTGTTTCGCATGTGGATAATTGTCCCCGGGGTGTGGTAAAACCATGCGGCAATAATACAAAGAAAGTGACTGATATTCGACAATATCTAAGTGATTCCACCATTAAGAGTGCATGTAAGAACAAGAAGTAGTTGGCAAAGTTGGGATGAAATGGCATAAAAAAGGCAGCAAGAAAAAATTCAAACAGGTGTTGGGGTTACTTAACTGTGTACTAGAGGCTGTAAACTGTCTATTTGATGCAAATTGTCAGTAATCTTTTGAGGCAGATCCCTCCAGAAACCACTATCAAGAAATTCGTTTCAATCAGGAAGGGTTGCCTGATAAGCACTCCTCAGCCCCCTTTAAGTTATGGGAGAGCGATAAACAAGAGGTTGGACTAAGGTGTTTTATTCCCACTCCATAACAATGCTAAATGGGAACTGTGAGGTTGATGCCCTTAAAGGACATAACAGGGTGAGTGGTAAATGTGCCTCAACCCATGATTATATATGTGTCAACAAAGCAGCATTCATGTTAGTGATGGATATGGCTGTTCTGATACGAGAAGAACGTGATCACTTGCCAGTTTTTGTACTACGCAGCACACCAATAAGCTATATTATATAAACGCTAAAGGGAGACATTTATATCAACAATGACTCTAACAGAATAATATGGAATCCCACCAATTTAAAAAAGCAAGCACAGTTTATGAATTAGCCTTACCCCCATTCTATGAGAGGTGGGTGAATAATCAGACCTTGCTGAAACAGCTCATTATCTCATTATCTCTGAGTTTACTCAGATGAAGGAGAGCATAAAAGCAGTCACGCTTAAGAAACACAAATATATCAGTACTTGCAAACGTTGGAACAGTAAAATAAGCTCCAAACAACCTTTTGATAGGCGGATCCAGGTGACCAGAAAACAACTGAGAATATACATAAAACAACTCCTTACAACAGGTATAAATATCAAAGCAGACTCAGAATTGTCACATAGAATCAAATATCTTAAATTGAACTATCGAGCACAGTTGAGATGCCACTTTGCTCTCAACTGCCAAGCAAATACTGTGGATGAAGTTATCACATCATGCCTGAACCAACAATAACAGAGCTATGTAGGTGGTATTCAGAGGGACAGCTCAAAAACAACTTCCCATTAATAGTGTCTCTGAGGAAGGATGGACCAGTCACATTAATAAAACGTTGGGAGCTGTGACACCCGTTGATGATGTTCACTTAGCGGTTGATAAAAAATTGACATGTATGTCCACCATCCTTTCATGTATAAAATGATCATCCAATTGGCAAATTTGAACCCCTCTGGGCCTGATGGCACTTATAATGGCTTTGTTAAGATGTTGTCCACTATGTGGGCCCTGGCGCTTCACATCTTGTCTGTCAACATTGTCACACTAGACCTAGTTACTTCTACATGGAAAGAGAGCACTATCCTGCCCATCTACAGGTTCATTGAAGACTCCCTCTAACTACCACTATGCTACATATATGGGCAAAGATATTTGTCAGGGTTCTCTTAAATTAGTTGAACGGATGGATCCTGGCTAATACAATCCTACCTCCCAACTAAACTGGCGTCAGACGTGAAGCCAATATGACCCACAATCTGTTGACCCCGGTGACGACTATTGGAAATGCATGGCAGAGGTGGCAGCTGCCGTTCTATGGAGCTTTCATTGATTTCAGCCCTGCGTTTGACACAGTCAAAAGGAATAGACTATGGTACAAATTTGTTTCATGGTATATTATTAGGCTACTTCATGTAGGCACCAGTGTGAGGGTGAGGCTGGATCGTGAAGGCAGAGTATCTGGTCTGTTTGCTACATTCCAAGGTGTAAAGCAGGGATGTACACCTGGATCCACCCTTTTCAATCTGTATCTAGCGAATTTGCCTTGAGTGCTGCAACCGAAAGCTGCGTATCCTGTGAACTTTGCTGCTCTGAAGGTTGGATGGCTAGCATACGCAGATGATCTGGTCTTCATGGACCACACACCCAGGGGCCTCCAAGTGATGCTTGATGCCCTTGGTGACTCTGGCATTGCTAATGGGTTAAGAGTCAATTTTTCTAAAACCAAGATAATTGCATTTCTGAGGAAAACAGTAATTACAGAGGCTCTAATGCTGTATGGAGGCTTGATGGCACAGTTGTGGAATTGGTGGACTGCTATCAGTATCTAGGTGTTGTGATAGATAATAAACTGTTTTTTACATTGGGAGGGTACTAAGGCAAAGGTTATGCAAATCTCACAATCTATGAGTGTGTTTATCAGCATACAAGGAGGTTGTTCTTCTAAGAATAGTTTGTCATTATACACAGCCAAAATCTTCCCATGCTAAATGGAGTATAGATTTGGGGACACAACCTGATTGATAAAATAGCAAAATTCAAAAACAAAATCTTGCAAATGCTTTTTCGGATGTCAAAGTCACTCTCCACTAGGTTCATCATGTTGGAATGTAATGTGAGGCAGATAAAGTTGGTTACCTCCAGCAAAAATACCATGGGATATCATACATTGTCACAACTTGACAATGGGACAACAATGGTTGAGGTCTATCATGTCTATAAAACTCTTGATCAGTACGGTGTGTAACTCAAAGTAGTACTCTACCATGGAAGAGCCTTAAAACATGGGTAAAGGAGCAAACATATGAGTTCTGGACTGAGGTTGAGTTGGTACACTTAGCATCTGGTGCACACAGTGGCACTTTTATACAATACTAGCTGTGGTATGTGGTGTTACCTGTGTCCTGATCGAGTGGTGTCTCATGTGCCCTGGAGGATGTTGCTCTTGTCCTCTTGTCGGCAAGTCTTGCTTCAGTTTGCTCTGGTGGCTCATGTGCCCTGGAGGATGTTGCTCTTGTCCTCATGTTAGCAAGTCTTGCTTCAGTTTTCTCTGGCATCTCTTTTGCCCTGGAGAAAGTGCTACTATTTGCTGTTGTGTTTCAAAAGCTCCTGATATTGATTTTTGCTTTACATCAGATGGTGCTTTTATAAGTAATGTTCGTTTTTTGTGCGGCATGTTTCAGTCACTCAATGGCTTCAGCACATTTGAGAAAATGTCCAAGAAAGATTGATTGATTGTGCTCTCTTCTCATGAATGAACTTAAGTGAACTGTAACCTTGCCATTTGCCATATTTTGACTGGTGTGATTAAAAACGAATGTAATTGTTTTTAATTGTTCTCTTTAAAAATGCTTTAATAAACACTTTCAAACTGTTTACAGTAGTAATACATTTCAAAGGAATAACCAACACATCGAGCATTTTGCTTCAGACACTTTTCAAAATGTTGCCTACTTGTAGTACCTACTGTAGTAAATCGGGGTGAGCATCCGTGAATGATGGTGTCTACGGAGTGAATTCTTTGCATCCAAACATAGACTACAATCTTGCCCCAAACAAATGAGGAATCCATGCAGAATTTGGTAGCATTGAGTTAAACAGTGTGGATTTGTATAGCTGGAATAACATACAGACACACATCCAACATTTCTTTGCATAAAAAGATTTGTGCATCCAGACAGACTACAATCTTGCACCAGACAAGAGAGGAATCCACGCAAATACACAAATACATAGATTGTGCTTTATGTATAAAGAATGGTTGGAGCGGTACTCAATCAAAAAATACCTTGAGTCATTCCCGAACAGCACTGTAATACGGAATTACCTGCTTTTAAAGTTTAATTGCACTCAGGTATTGGAAACGATGGGTACGCAAAATGGGATACCTCGCACTCAGCGCATGTGTCGTCTCTGTGGTGAAATGACCTCTGAATCAGCAGAACTCATAATGTGTCATTGTACTGGTTTAGAGGCTGTAAGGTACAAATATATGAAATCCTATTGTAATTAGCATAAGAGAAGTAACACATGTTTAATATGGGAATGCCTAGTTGAAGGAAATGATGTAAACCTGATCTACCCTATCATGACATTTTACCAATGGGCCATTACATTTTAAGTGATTTGTCATCAGGTACAATGTATTTTTCATTTTGTGACGGAATGGAAATGTTGATTTATTTATTATATTGATGTATTGTGATATGTTGTTTGTATATATACAAAGCCTTAATTGGCTACATGTATATTAAAAATAAAAAAATTAAAAAGTTATTTGTACTACGCATATCCTCTAGGGAACCAGGCAGAATCTGCATTGAGGCGCAGATGTCAACAATATTATGAACAATAAGGCCAATAGAAAAATATTGACAAAGATACATTTTAAGCCTCTTCCTGAACACCAGCAATGAGTTAATTTTCTAGAGTTCGGGAGGCAGCAAATTCCAATCTCGAAGACCAAATACGGAGAAACACCTATCTCCACGATGAACAAACTGAGAAGTAGAAACTATTAAATGATATTGACCAGCAGATCAAAATGAACGGCTTGGATGGTAAGGGAAGATGTAAGAGACAAGATAGCTTAGCGCTAGTCCACAGAGTCTTAAAAGTGATTGTGTGGTTTACAAGGAGGCAGCGAAGACTTCTGCAAAATGAAGATATTGGTGTGGCTCTTGGGTGACTGTACAGATGTCTAAAAGCTGCATTCTGTGCCACTTGTAGATGATGCAGCTGGCTTGCTAGAATCCCCATAAAAGGGGCATTGTAGTAATCCAGTTTACAATGAACCAATGCCCCAACACTGGCTGGAAACATGTAATGACTATGAGGGGAAGACAAGGCACAATAATTTGTTTTGGTAGTAGATTGATCTGACAGTTTCAGTGATGTTTATGTTGCAGTTTAGATCTGACTGCCAAATACAGCCAACGTTATTGACTTTAGTTGAAAAGTTGGGAGGTACTTTAATCAGAACAGGTTACAGAATGCTGCAATAAGAACATGCTTGAAGATTTTTTGGTGCAAGCATGATGATCTCTGTTTTAGATGGATTTAATAGGAGACTCGACATTTTTATTTTTTGATCACAAGCTACTTGGATCACTTAGGGAGGATATTTAAGTTGGACATAGGTTTGGGTGTTGTCCACATAAGAGGGGTAACTAAGTATGAATTGGGAAAAGATGTGCACTAAACAGCCAGATATAGATATTAAATAGAAACAGCAAAAGAGACAACCACTTTAAGACTCCAAAGGGAATCAGAGCAATAGACTCTCAGTTTCACCTGTTGTGTTCGATTGGAAAGAAAGCAACCTTATGAATGTTTTGGGCATTACATGACTGTATGTAAAAATATCTTCAGGTCTATGACACCCTTTAGGGAAAATGATAAACGTCAACGGAAATCATGGCTGTCAGATTACACTAAGGAGAAGGAAAGACTTCTTATGACAGCCTTAAAAAAACCTAAGGCAGAAATTGAGGAAAGTTTGAGTTAGCAGACAGGAAGAGGGATTTCGCAAATAGGAAATGGGAAGCACTGTGTGAAGCAGTTGAAATGGCAAATTCCAAAACATTTTGGGGCATTGAATCTAGGAATACTGAAGGCCTGGATAGAGGGTGTTCACATATCCCTGAGGTACATATAGCTCAGAAGGCCTGGCTACAACATTATAGCAATTCATTTAGTATTACAGTTGTCGGTAGGCATGAAAGAAATGATCTCCCTCTATGGATGTATTAAAGCTATGGGATGTACTGCGGGTCCTTCAAAGACAGAAACCATTTAAATCACGAGTGATAGATGGTGTACTGAATGATCTACTTGGGGCAACACCAAATATAAGGGGATCCTCTTTAGTCTAGTTGTTCACTTCCCTTTTCCCAACCAACGATATTCCAGACACACGGAAGACTGGATTTATTGTCCCGATCTATAAAATAGGGAGCAAAAGTGTGACATCTTCATATCATTGTGTGATATTACTAGATGGGTTTTCTAAGATTTTCACAGAGGTAATTCTAAATTGTTTGGAAGAATGGATTGTGAAAAATTCTATCCTTTCAGACACACAGCTAGCTCTTAGATGAGGTACAGTCACAATACATCAATGCCTACATCTATATCTAATTTTGGCCCAGCATGTCGAGGTTTTCAATGCTCGTGTCTTCATGTCCTTCATGGATCTTAGTTCTGCATTTGATCACAAAGACAGGCAAGCACTCTGGAAGATACTCAACGATTTGGGACCACCAGAACCTTGATAAGAATGATAGAGTCATTACATGAAGATTTCAAAGAACGTATATGATAAGGGCTGAATGGTGTACTGTCAGGCTGTGTACTTGCGCCCATACTTTTCATTGTACATGTCAAAGCTCTTACCCCTCATTTGAAATCATGTTCTGATGATGTACCAACGTGTGGTGCTAGGAGTTTGCCATCTCTCTGTCAAGCTGATTATGCTGTCCTCCTGGCTAAGATGGTTAGGGCACTACATATTTAATGTAAGCATATGCCAATTTTATGATGGACAGAGGTCTGAGGGTCATTAAGTCCAAATGTTTTACAAGGTTTGTTTGCTGCAGACCCAAGAAGTACCCAAATGCTTCTGGAAGGACAACGCTTAGAACATTGCTCTTCCTTTGACTTCTTGGGGATTAGATTTAACAACAGGCTCAAGTGGGATGACCACATTGTGAAGCAAAATGTTAAGAGAATCAGACCATTGGAGGTATCTTTAGGCTCAGACTTTGGGACACTATTCAGTGTATCACATGTTAAAGGTATATGATGGGAAACCAATGCCAATGGGAATGTATGGGTGTGAGATCTGGGTGTTTTAAATTGTAGATTGGTTTAAAAAAAAAAGAAAACTCATGCTAATGGTCCCTTCCTCATTGCACATCTATTTGATGCATATGGAAACTGCTCCGATGCATCTCTACGACATTATCCTTATAAGACCCATTCTATTCTGCTCTGTGGGCTGATAATCAGAGTTTGTTGACAAAAGACCTGATTCTGAACTTGATAGCCACCACACAAGGGGGGTTCTAATAATGTGGGCAAGTTGGCACATATCAAATCACTATTGCACAAATGATCATGGTCGTCGTACTTCGAGTACCCACAAAACACTGGAAACAGCCCAAAGATTTTGATAAAAAGCAGAACTATGGACTATTTGGCATCAGTAAGGGAGGATGAAGAAATGTTAAAGACATAGCTTTGTACATTCATGCCCCTAGCTCCTGAGAAGGCGCCCAAAGAACTTTTGATGAATATTTCTGTCCCCTTTCACAAGTGTTTATTGACAAGACCAGATTTTATATTTTGCCAGTTGGGGAAGTGCAGCAAAAATAGTTTTGCGACATGGTGAAGAACAGTAATTGGAATTGTATGTGCAGGGCTTTTGAAACATTCAGTCACTTTGTCTTATTCTGACCAGTTTTTTGTGACCTTAGAGCTAAGTTTTTATTGAATATTTTAAGAGAAAGCAGATTGATGTCCCACTGTTTGCCACTGATATTTTGATTGAGTTCAGCAAAGCCAGAGATTATTTTTGCCTTTTCCAGTTTTCTTAAGAACACCTGGTGGAGGCGAAGTACACTGTGGGTGGGAAGGTTTAAGATATTATTATTTTTTTTTTTGGTCAAACAATATATATATATATTTTAATGTTGTCATGTGCTAGAAGTTATAACTCAGACCAGTAGACAATTTGTATTGTTGTTTTTGTCTGCTTGTTTTCATGGATTTAATCATGTATTATATATATTTCATTTTTTGTAACGGTTTTACATTGAGCATGTGCACATATATTATATGTTTCAGGTGATATACTAAACCTTGAGATTTGAATCATTGAATGGTTCAAGTACTTATACAGCATACTGCAAGATTCTTTCACAGAGGTATGTTCATGTTTCTTCTAATCTCCTTTTTGCCATCCTTTGCAGGGGCTCTTAGGAGTGGAGTCTGATATGATTGATACTTATGAGCCATCTTTTTGTTTTTTGTTTTTGTTGGTGACGTAGGTTTGAGTCATCATAGGTTGGGTCCTGAAGAAAACAGTCAAATATAATGATCTATTCTTTAGGATAGATGAAACTAGCACTGGAAGGCAAAATTAAATTTTATGACCTCCACCAGTCAACCATATTTTTGGATCAATATATGTGGAATTTTTAAGCACTTTTTACTTGTTCTGTTGTATGGTAAAGCTCCAGCACTTGCATAGGAGAAATTACAAGGTTGATTGAAGTTGTATGAGTGATATTGATGTTGGACAAGAGAATGAGAGTTTGAGTGGAAATGTTATAAGGTTAGCACATATGCACTTTTATTCTTTTATTGTTTTTTTGGTAAATACATTAACATGCCTTTTGACATATTAATTGGGTGGCATGAAAAAAGTAAACCATACATGAAGTAAATATTGTTTTACAAATAACTGATTTAATGTTGTTTTCAGACTTCCTGAGCTTTGAGAGGGACATTGGTGGGAAATGAGTATGATTGACGGGTGACACATCAAAATATTTTGTGAAATTAGTCCATCAGTCCTCATGTGACACTAGTCCGCAGTTTTTTGCCCATGTTCAGTTCCCCAGGTGTCAGTGAGTGAAGAGGTTTTACCATCCATTGTATTTAGCCTAAAAAAGAATAAGCATAATTTGAATCAATACTTGGTAAATTTGTAAGTGACATACAATCACCAACTGTATATGTGTTAGGAGCTTTCAAAGGTAGAGATTAATTTACTTTATAAATGTTTTCTTTTAGTATTTCATTGTTTATTTGTACTAACTACAGAGGAACAGTGGAGCATTGATTTTTATGAAAGTTTGCTCAGTAGTATAATTTTTATAAACATTTCTAAAATATATTTGCTTATGTTTATTTTGCATATGTGCTAACATTGCAATATTTCTTAAATTATATTTCGATATCGGGTGCAGGAGTTTCAAAGTAGTCCCAAATCCAAGATCTTAATTTGCCAAATGGAATCATTCAAGAGGTAGTTATATTTGTGGATGTTAACTTTTGCTAGTACTAGCACATGAAATGCTTTGACTATTATGAGTACTACATAGTAGTAGTAATAGGTGAACGGTATTTTTATTTTGTATTTTTGTGGGCCATGTTGGTTTTACTTTTTAAAATACTACTTGTTGAAGTTTGTGATGTAGACGTTAAAGTAGTAGTAGTAATAGATACATGATATGTTTTGTTTTGTGTGCCAAACTCGTTTTACTTTTCTTTTAAACTCCTACTTACAAGTGAAGGAGTTTTAAGTTGCTTTTCTGCTGATGTTATAGGATTTGATATTGAAACATTTGTTAATTTACTTTTAGTTATATCAGAAGTTTTATTATATTGTAATAAATAGATGTTGTAGAAGGGCTAAGATGTATAATTTTTTTGGTTTCAATAAAAGTAGTCTGCACCATTAAAATAATACTAGTAGTAGTACTAGTAGTAAGTAGTGATAGGGAATGCATTTGACTCATTTACATTTTTGGGGATTTGTGACCTTGGAATAGTAGTATGTTTACTATTAGGTAGCATTATGTGGTGTGGTTCCTGATCTAGGAAGCAAGACAACGTGGAGTAACGCAGGTTTGATCCCTGTGACATACTTAGAAACCTTTGGGTATTAACTGCGTTATAAATAACCAATTACAGTCCTGTGAGACATTTTGTATATTGTGCTATGAACAGTACACTAGTGGCTTTATGCATATTAACATTAATATATATTTAGCATTACAAATATGTGAACGCTGCAAATACATTTGTTGAATCTGTGCAGCATATGAAGCATATTACCTAATTCAACTGTTCACTGTACACATGTGCACATTATAATTGTAAGGACCTCAGATGCTACTGCTTAAATGTCTACTCATATTTTCTGTGTACAATTGTTAAGAGTACGCTGCGCTTAAATAGGAATTTACCTCTGTCATCTTCTCTTAAGGTTGATGTTTCACCTATAGAAAAGAAGATATGTTGTTACAATATAGGGTGCTGAACTGCTTACTGTAGAAATCTATGTTTTGATTTTTGAGGACATTTAATGCTAATGCTTACATTTATGTTAACAATTTGTATATTTTAGTATCTACAATATGATAGTGGCTATAATTGTATTAATATATTCGGTATAGTGATGCCAATGATATGTTAGAAGATACCTGCGTATTGTTTTCTTCATATAGCAGTTGAAAATTAAGCTATACAGCGTAAATTAACTTATTCAATAGTTTACTGATGAAGTACATATGTCAAATGAGCAAATCATTTCTTTTTAGGCAATAGTCTCAAAGGCCTATTTTATGTTTCACACTAATGTGCTCCTTTACTTTTATTTTATAGCATATACTTTTTTTGTTAACAAAGTTTTATGTGTTTCCTTGACTAAATTATGTATTTCCTTGCATATGCCAATGTTGTCTGAATATTGTTCATATAAATATGTCTTTTCTTTCTTGAGTGCTCTTTGTGGTTATGGTAATGTTGGCTGAATATTATTACTGAAATTATGGGGGTCATTAGGAGTAATGCAGTCTGGGAAAAATTGCTGGTAAAATGGCCAGTACTATCGGCTCTGGGATTTTTCCCAAACTGCCATACCCTGAGTCTGCCGGTAGGGGCAGTGAACTACCGACAGGCCCAACCAGCTGGGAGTTCAGTCTGTATGCTGTGTGTGGTCATGCTAATGTTGTCTGAATATTCTTCCTGGAATTATGTCTTCTCTTGCTTGAGTGTTTTAGAATGCGTACTGATAGATTTGTTCCCTGCCACTTTCCTTTTTCCACATTTTTACCACAGGCTAGGCTAGACACCAGTAGGCTTTGTATCACACCAGACACACACCATGGTCTGGAAAATTATGCATTATGCATTTGACATTGGACAGAATGCACAATAAAACTAGACACAATAAAATTTAATTAGAGGGATTAGACTGAACCCACAATATCGACCAAGCAGGATCTTCTCCAAGCTTGCAAGATTCATGGCTTTTTTGGCCAAAGCTTGGTACTTCGGGGCGTCTACCCTACTCGTGTTCAGGCAAACCCCGAAGTATACAAGTGAATGAACAACTGGGATCTTGACCCCTAGCAAAGACCAAAATAATTGTTTAGGGGAAGCATCTGATATCCGCAAATGCTAAATCTAGATCCAAGATGAAAAGATTGAATAATTCTGATGCCAACAGACAACCCTGCTTTAGGCCTTTATTGGTGGATATTGGTCTAGTTAACAGACCTGCTTTGTTGAGTCAGAGTTTTATGGTAGTGCCTTGATGGAAATCCTTGATAGGAGCCACTAAAGCAGTTGGACACCCCCACTGGGAAAGTTTCTCCCATAGTAGGGGACGTGAAATGCTATTGAAAGCTTGCGTGAGATTGATAAATGCAATATATATCTTCTGATCATTTCTCCTTTCAGTGTGACTCTTTAATAAGTTTAGTATGAAAACATTGAGGGCTGTCCCAATCCCTTTCACAAACCCAGATTGCCAGAGGTCCAAGTGAACAGAAACGTTCGCCAATGCTCGTAGGGAATTTAATATTAAAGTTCCAAAGATTTTCCCCTGGTGTCCAACAGGGCCATTGTACGATAATTAGATGGTTCCAGCCGACTGCCCTTTTTATGGATCACGATAATTATCGACTCTTTCCACTAAGAAGGAATCTTCTGAGATTTACAGATGTAAGTAAAGAGAATTGACAAAAATTCAGCCAATTGCACTACGTCTTCTTTTAAGGTCATGTTGCTGAGCCCATCTGGGCCACACGCTCTCGAGCAAGACCATTTTTGATGACATCCGTGACTGCTTCGGCAGAGGAGTCTATTAGCTCCCACTCGGCATTAGGGTTGTTAGATGTTGAAAAGTTTTTGGATTGATCACGGAAAGAATCAAAATAAGAGATCCACGCTTCAGGTAATAAAGGCGTCATCATAAGTGAATCCTGCAGAGTATCCAACTGGTTTATCAGTTTCCACATTCCTTAAATATTTGAGCTTCTTAATGTATCCAGCATCTTCTCGGCATCATGCCTCCCTTGCATCTGTTTGTGACGGCGCAACCAATTGCGGTAATACTGTCGCATTTTTGTCTTTGTAATGCCGCCAAGGGTGAATGATCATGTTTTATGATGTTGTGTTGTTGCCTCCTGAGCTTCTTTTGACAAGCAACCTGATCATTCTAGGCATGACGATGCAGTTGGTTTTTCACCTGGAGTTGCAATGACAGAATCATGATTAATAAGTTCTCCCCCTCTGTCAAAACAATTGGAATTTAGGTCACCACATTTCACAAACCATGGGTCAGGCCACTTTAGTCTAAAATGATCGATCCATTTCTCCACATGGTCTGGAAACCATATGCGTCCCATGCTTCCTGGGTTCCGATATAAATTAAAGATGATAAATGACTTATGGGCTTTGTCATTGTTGGTTTCCAATTTTACGATCAGGATTTGAATTAGTGGGGATGGAGTTAGTTCTTCCAATATTATAATCTGCAGTTGGTTTTTGATAAGAATGAAGAGTCCTGACATTGGTCTTCCTTTATCCCCCTTGACTGCAGGATTTAAATGGCTGGAGTAGCCCTCCACGAATGGGGGGATACACAGCCAAGTTTCCTGCAGACAGAATATATCATGCTCCTTGATTTGATCATCTCCTTCAGTAAAGAGGTGAGTAAAGCCCCTTGTATTCCATGATGCAACTGTCAGGCGCTTTAATACATTTGAGGTCCTGGCCTATGGCATTTTGATATTATCTACCACCATGCTCATCAGCCACTTCCAATTTTCTTCCGTGGCCTTCAATGACGGTTTATGATCGACTCTTCTTGATGGATATCGATGCCGATCAGATCGTCTGTTGGAGCCCGATCTCCGCTCCTCTCTCCTTCATGGACTGCTGTATCGCTCAGTTCTTCCTGTGTTGGGAGTCCGTCGCAAAGAGACATGTTGTGAGTTGTCACTTTCTTCCTTCTTATAGGGTCACCTCTCATAGGCTTTGGTATGGAAGACTCCTCTTTCTGTCGGGTTTCTCCTCGGGGACCATCAACATCTGCTGATGGGACTTGTTCTTGTCACGTACTTATGACCCGCTCTGGATTGTACATGTTGGGGTTTAGAAGAACAGGGTGGAATTGTTGGTTCTGCAAGATCAAATCCCTAGGATCTAAGTTGAGTGACTTCATGTCTTATGGACTGCATTATCAATGAAGGCATTGGATAAATAAGGAGTCTATCTGGCTGATATTCATCTATGAACTCCACTATAGCCAAATCGGTGGATGTTAGCGATCTTAGTGAGGGCACATGGTGCAATAGTCTTATCACATTCGCTCGATTTAGAATCTGTCCATCTTTTTCAGGACAGATTCTTTCCAGCAATAGACCATCTTCATAGTTGATCAATCTCGTTGAGTTCTGACCATCTTTCTTTATCCAAGCTTCACTCTGCTCACGCTCCGATTTATCGTTGTGAAATCTTGGAGGACGTGGAAGTTTGAGAGGTGAAATTTGGTGTGGATCTTCACCAACTGGTGCAAAGTACTTAGAGCCCCTTGGTGTAATCTCCTGAGTGAATTTAAGGTTGCTAGGATATTCGTATTATCTTGAATGTTAGTGACCTCCTCACTGCCACCTGATTTGACTAGGGCAGTAATGGATTTTGGTCCTTTTTGATGAGTTTTTGGTATTTGTTGAATTCTATTTATCAACAAAGGTGCACATGGAGGGAGAGTCTCCGTCTCCTTTCTTCTAGCTTTTTCAAATTGAGTTTGCATAGTCCTCTTTTCTATATGTAAATGAAGTGGTCCCCTAGGTACACTCTTCCATTCAGGCTTCTTATTGGGCTCCATATTCTGGTTTTCATCCTCGCTATCGGAGGAGGAGACTTCAGTTGACCTTGCCTCGACATCTCAAATGTCTTCCTCGACCACACTTTCATCATCAATGGAATATGTTGAGAAATCCAATAAATAGATCAAGGAAGTGCCCCCTGCTTTAGTGACCCATTTTGTCCCCTGGGCTCTTACTGGTTTAAGGATTTGGGAGGTAACTGCTTTTGTTACTTGAATAACTGGTTGTTATTGCTGATGGTTCATGACGATTTCCATCAATTGAGAATTAACACTTTGATTGTTATGGACTGATTTGTTTAATGTCCCGACGATTGATAATCCCAGATCACTCTTCTGCATTTTGTTTTCCAACGGTTTAGAATGGCTTATATGCTTTTTAATCACCACTGTTTTTTGTTTGACTACATTCTGTTTTTTTTGGTGTCTGCTTAGATGAACTGGGTTCAGATATAGGGCAAAACACTCCAGGTTTTTTTTTTTTGGTCCTTTTTGGGTTTTGCCACATCATTCCCAGATTTATGCATTGACGTGGCTAGACCTGGGACAAAAATAGGACACAATTGTTTTTCAGGTTTGAAGTTTGCAAGGATTCAGCATTTGGATCTATGCTTAGCTCATCTATTGTCTCACTGACTTGTGGGTGATGCTCATCGATGACTAAATCAGGAACGATCGAGGAAGGATTATTGTCGCAGGTTGCACACTCAATTAACTCTGTTGTGTGTTCATTCTCATACTTCCAAATCGGTTCAGTTTCTGGCAGGCAAGACTGCCCCATTTCTAAAGGGATTCACAATTTGGTGCAGTGTCTTCTCTGGCATCCACCCAAGGTCTGATTCCAGACATCTTGAGAGTCGTCGATCTTCACGCTCTTTGATTACTGGATCCAAAATTGAGTGAAGCAAGGCAGCTACCTTCGCTTGACTCGCATCTTCTTCCTTTTGTATAGCAGTGATGAAGGCTTCTGTGAAAATTGTTTTTGAAGTAAACATGGCCGATACAGTTGTTTGATCTTTCAGTTGATCAGCCATCTGTTCATGAAGCTTCATGAACAGAGCCAAAATTGAAGTCAGTGTGGTAAGCACCATAAAATTCTTCTCTGCATTCGCCTCGAGAATGCTGTCCTTCGTTGGGCATTCATAGACACATTTTTCGATTTGTGTAGCAAAATCTTCCCTGTTTAAAATATTATGCAAGGCTACTTCAGGGTGGGCAATAGTGTGTTCTCTCACTTGCACGGCTTGATTTTGCAGGTGGCAAGGCTGTTCATGAGTTGCTATAAGAATAGCCCCCTGATTCTTCAAATAAGTGGTGAGATCCACACTGCCTTCAATTCTGCCTTGATTCCTTCTTAATAAGGACATTGGCGTTGTAGTCTCTTTGAACTTTTCCTCTAAGGCTTCTAACGAGGACACTGATTCCAGTAGCAGCTGATCAGAAACTTCTAACCCCAGTGGCCCCCAGGTTTAGGCAACCCCAGGTAATGGGAATGACTATCAGCAGTTTGTCGATTTTCTTCGCAGTTGTTTCCTCCAGACTTCCATATGGATTGTTTTAGTAGGTAATATTATAAGGAAAGGTTTTTACGTGGGTGAATACTCCTAAGTTTTTTCTTACCACCAGCCATTGGATCTTCATTGGCGATGCAAAAGACGTCACCGCCTGCCATTCGCGGCATCGTTCCAGTGCCCAAAAAGTTGCCCCCCCACGCAAGGCTCTATTGGAGGGCTCAAAGAAGGTAATGTCACAGGGGAAGTTGTATCCACAATAAAAGTTTTACGTGGTACAGTTGGCTTGACCATCTGATTAATTTTCAGTTCTCTCGAGGGTCTAGGGAAGACCAGGGGTGCCTCCTGGGGCTCCCCAGGGGGATCGTCATTCATTGGCAATTTGGTTCACTCTGCCCCTTCAAGTGGTTGGGCTACACTTTGGCCGTTACAAATACAATTTGTAGTCTGTTCACCCATGATAGATATATCAGATGATATGTTTGTATGATATGTTTGTGATGAAATGTGAGTATAACATCTCATAATCATGGGTATGGTGGTTGGGGGGACAGTGCAGTTAGCCATAACTGAACTCCTTAATACTGGAGTTTGAACAGGGAAGACAGATGCCATGGGCTTTGTGATCACAGAGTTCGGACTCAAGGACAGATGCCATAATTCACTGAGATGCTATAATAGCAGTGATGACAACGTTCACTGAGTTCAGCAGACAAGGGTGGCACTGTTTGATATAGAGTTGACTTCACTCACCTCAATGGTTGGAGTACATTCGGCGGGTTTCCCATCTGAAAAGTCTCCCGCTTTCAAGGCGTCACCCGATCGACAGTTCATGATTGGCTGTACTGCACCAAACTCCACAGCACCCACCCGGAACACAGCCCGGATGCTACAGGCAGCAGCTTCCGACAGTAGAGAGGACCGCTTTGTCACTGCTTGGATCGATGCTGATGGTGACAGATAGTATTGTCACAGTTGATCAGACCTAGCACACCACCTAACAGTTGATCTCCTTTTCCTCTCCAGTCTCCACTCTGGCCGAACACTCCGCCAAACACTCTGCCATGTTCCGCTGGCGGCGGGTGTTTTGTCCAGCAGGCTCCTCCTTTTTGTATGGACAGAGTTAACAGACTCTAAAGCAATGTAGCAGAAGCAGCAATGTTAAGGACTTGGCCACACTTGGCCAAACACTGTGACAAGCTCACTGGCGGTGAGTGTTTTGCCCAGCAGGCTCCTCCTTTTTGGATAGACAGAGTTAACAGACTCTAAAGCAACGTAGCAGCAGCAGCAATGTTAAGGACTTGGCCACACTTGGCCAAACACTGCGACAAGCTCCGCTGGCGGTGAGTGTTTTGTCCAGTAGGCTCCTCCTTTTTGGATGGACAGAGTTAACAGACTCTGACACAATGTAGCAGCAGTAGCAGTGTTAAGGACCTGGCCACACTTGGCTAATGGATTGAAATGATTGTTGCCCTATGTATACATACACAAGCTTAACCCTTCGCTTTCACCGGCTCCCATGTACGATCAGTGTCTCTGCCAGCCCTTTCCTTGGCTCCACATGTTTTTCCAACCTCCCTTTGGTAACAACCCCAGTCTTCACTGCAGACGTGAGAGACACAGCTTTGTAGCTGTAACTCTCATCTTTCTTTGACAAGGACACTTGCAGAGGCTATGAGATTCACAAAGGCACCAAAAGCATCCAGTAGCTCTCCCTTTCTTTAGGAAATTTACCATGTAGCTATAAACATCACGCCCAGCCAACCAGCACCCAAGAAACCACTAGCTGACCAGCAAGAAGAATCCCCACCTACCGCCTTTCACTTCGTTTTAACCCCTTTCAGTGAGACCTGCCCTTTATGTTATAATCCCCTCTGTTCACTTTACCATTTTCAGGCTCTGTCACCTCGGCTGTGACCACCCCTCAAGAGGTCACTTCCATTCTCCCCATGTGCCAGACTCTTTGGAAATATTCCAGCACCTTTTTGCACCCATCTAGTGTAATTCTCCAGCCCAGACCTAAGTGACCTTTGGTTAGCATTGAGCATATCTCCCGATCCTGTAACATATTCCTTCCTTCCTCTTTTTTGCTCATAACAATGAGCCTTTATCTTCAAGGCTATTTTTCGCAGCTTCAAAGCATACGCTCTGGATCTCTCCTGCTAATGCAGTTTTCACTCTTTGGTTTATTCTCTGTAACTGGCAAACCACAGTCAGCGTATTTGTTAATTCACCTGCCGCAGTTTTAGCAATATCATAGTCTGTGGCCTACCAATCTATTTCACACACAAACCACCTTATATTTGCTGTTAGCTCCCCAAAATAACCCCCTTTCAGTTCCTAATGCTACATGTATTACACTACACAGCATGTGCTACAATGTTAGCTTGCTACAATGTTAGTATTGTTATTAAAGCCTACAGGTTGTAACCTAGCCCCATCACACACAGCACATGGCATGTACAACACATATTCTTTAGCACATAGCCCAACATTCTTACAGTATGCAGTACATGTAAATACATATGCTTGTTGTGGTTATGGTAATGTTGGCTGAATATTTTTACTGATATTATGCGTTTTGTTGTTTGAGTGTATGTTTGGAATGTGTACTCTGTGGGGGTTGAAGGTATGTTTGGAATGTTTACGCTGTGGAGGAATAGTGTCTGTGATGTATGTGGTTATACAAATGTTGACTTAATATTGGTCCTTGAATAATGTTTTTGTCATTTGAGTATATACTTTGTGTGGGTTGAGTGTATGTTGTGATGCGTACGCAGTGGGGTAAGTGGGTATGCTGGGTGTGGTTATGGTAATGTTGGATGAATATTATTACTGGAACGATGTGTTTTGTTTTTTGAGTGTATGTTGGAATGTGTACGCGGTGGGGTTGAGTGTATGCTTTGATGCTTACAGAGTGGGGGAGGTGTGTATGATGGTTGTGGTTATGGTTATGGTAATGTCGGCTGAATATCATTACCAGAATTGTGTGAGTTTATGTTGGAATCTGTACACTGAATCTGTACACTGTGAGGGTTGATGGTATGTTTGGAATATGTACGCAGTGGGGGATAGTGCACATGCTTTGTGTGGGTATGCTAATATTGGCTGAATATTGTTACTAGAATTATGTGTTTTGTTGTTTGAGTGTACGTTGGAATGTGGCAGATGAGTGTATGTTGTGATGTGTACGCAAAAGTGCATATGATGGGTGTGGATATAGCTGCTGTGCGTATGGGTGGCGTGATTCCTGAGCATGTGTTTAGATGTATTTTTCACTGGAAAACTTGGTTGTCAGTGCACATACGTCATATATAAATACATTTTCAATCCTTAATATCACAAAATTGTTTTTCAAAATGTGTTTTCAGTGCACTAATTCAAGCTAAAATCAAGGTGCCTACAAACAACTAGGAACATCGAAGCTGCCCTGGTGGGCAGGGTTGTTTAGCCCACTGTAAACACAGATAAGCCTACACAGTGAAACACAAACACTAAATAAAATATTACCCCAAACTGGTGTCAATGTCTTTTGTTAATTATTTTCTCTTAGGAGATACGCCATGTTTCCCTTTCTAACCAGGCTCTGATTGGGCCACGGTCTACACTGAGATCAGAATCCAAGATGAAACTCAAATAATGATAAACTTGTAGGATGCTCAAGTAAGTATGTATCTGGGGTGGCATTAAGCCAATTATGTGAGACAGGAGGAGATCTAAGACTGAGCTGCCAAACAAATGGAAAACAGAATATCAACATAGGTGTATACATATATCTATTCCTTAATTGAAGGGCAACTATTTTCAAACTTTGCAGCTAATGTGCATATGGTTGTCCACATTTTCCCTGTAGCCAATGATTGAGGCATCAATTGAAATCCAAAAGTCAAGCAGCCTGGTTCCACCCCCTCCCCTCACATATATGTAACCAACCTCCCAGAGGAGCTGGAGCCCCTCTCACACTGCAGGAGCAGTGCCTGCGCCCATCCGACAGCTGATCTGTGCTGGAAACATGGCGAACAGCGATCCCCAGCCACTTTCCATCTGCATTTGCAGATTTACCACTATTATCATACAGCTGTGATTTAAGACTGTTTTATTGTTTGTTGCATGTTAACTCTCACTTGCCCCCATTGAGCACCACGAGGGACTGCATAGGCAAAGATGGCCGCCCAGTCTCTGTGAGCCAGCACCGTTCCACAAACTTTGTTTTTGCTTACATCCACATGGGCACCTGATTGGCCAGCTGTGTAACATCTCCCCCAATCACACACAGGCAGGCGTGAGCCGGCTTCCAGTCTGAAGGCGCTGATCAAAGGCACCTGTCCTAAGCCTGTCGTGGCTGACCGGGGCCATGGGGCCAGAAAAATTGCTTCATTCATTCGGCTTATCAGGGTAAGACTGATCACCCGAGCCCATATGAATCCAGCATTCTCCTCCTAACCATATGCCATTTGTAATCCTTCGCACACCCTCGACCGTTCGGTTCTCCATTGTCGGGCCACATATCGCTCCAATTTGCCGCGAGACAGGCAAGCCCCATTGTTAACCCTCTACTATTGACTCCATGCCTCCTTTGTGTGCCTATTCTCACCACGCGCTCTGACGAACTTAACTGTTACGGTACTGGCCATGGCTATTGTTGCAAATTGATTATTTTGTGTCAATACTGCTTACTCTCTGCTTTCCATTACTAAGAGGTTCTACCTCGCACACTAGCCTATTCTGCTGAACTCGTTACTTTGGTGAACGCCCAATGCTGAATCAGCCTATTTGTTGAACTAGTCCAATTTGGTGATACTTGCATTACTGCTAATTGCTAACTGCTGAACTCTTAACCAATTACAGAACTAACCTATTCTACTGAATACCCAAATGTTGAACTAGCCTATTTTGCTGAACTAGTTACTCTTAGTGAACACCCAATGTTGAATCAGCCCATTTCTGTTGAACTTGCCCATTTTGGTGATAATTGCATTACTGTTAATTGCTAACTGATGATCTGTTAGCCAATTACAAAACTAGCCTATTCTAGTGAATACCCAAATGTTGAACTAGCCTATTTTCCTGAACTAGCCATTTTGCTGAACTAGTCATTATTCTGTTGATTATTTGACTTGCTAATTAATGTCTAACTAAGCTACTTCAGTAACTGTGGCTGCACTACCACCCTTTATGACTGTGCCCCAACTACGTGACCATCTTCTCTCAACTATGTACTGCCCATACCACATCTATTATGCATTCCTCCTGACCACATCTGCAATCCTTGAATTCAGTATCAGCACTAGCAGACATCGCATATCCCCACACTTAGCACGCCCACAATACCTCACCTCAACTTGGTATACTAACTCTGGTTGCATACAGCCCTCCTCACCGATCTTCACCTCCATGCTTACAACTGCACCTTACTTCCACCGGCACAGCCACGAATCAATATACATCACGCACTGAATCAATCCATACTTAAACTCATCCAGCCCGAAGGCTTGAACACTTCGCACACAAACCCACACCCCACCAACCATGCTCGCTCAACCTCAGGAACCTGAGACTAGGCTCCAGATTCAGCAAAAAAAGCCAATTTGCTATCACTCCAGAAAGAAAAACCCCAGCAAACACATCCCTAGACAACAGAACAGACAACCCCACCACTAATTTAGTAAACACACCCACCACCCACCCCAACATCTGCCCACCCATGGTAAAAGATACTATGATTAAAGGGGCCTTCATCAACGCCAGATTGCTCTCAGCACACACGCTTGACATCGCTGATTTCATTGTGACCGAAGAACTAGACTTCCTCGTCGTCACTGAGACATGGTTCCACGCAGCATCCAGACCATCACTGGCCTTAGCAATACCCGACAACTATGCCATCATTAGATGGGACAGGGACACCAAACAGTCAAAAGGCGGAGGCGTCACCTTCAGCTTCAAAAACTCATTAGATCTTAGACACTCTCCTAATGACCGAATTCCCTCTGCTGAATTAATATTGGTTAAATTACCTTTATCCCCCAATCAAACCGCCACAGTGCACCTCATTTATCACCCACCTGGACCCATTTCCTCCTTTGCCAAAGCCATAACTACTCTCCTCACAGTTAACACCAAACCCAGCTCAAAAATGATACTACTCAGGGACATAAATTTTGGTTTCCAAGACCTGAACGACCCCAAAGCCATAGACTTCTCCAGCTCCCTATGTGACTTAGGATTTAATCACCACATCCACAAGCCTACCCACAACAAAGGGAGAACCCTAGATTGGCTCACGGACCTTAACTGCAGCATCAATCTAATGTCGGTCACACCTTGCATCTGGTCTGATCACCACAAAATAACCTTCACAGTCAAAGAATCACCTACAAATCCCAAACCTAGCATTGCACCCTCCATCAAAAACTGCAATAAGAAGGATATTACAAAAGAGAATTTAATGCTGCTAATCTTTCTCCTTCTCAACAAGGCCGCTATGTCCCGCTCCGATCCTACAGCACTAATTGATACCTATAACCATACCATCCTAAATGCTCTAAATTCCATAGCCCCTCTAAAACTGCGTAAATCAAAACCACGTGCCCACCTTAACTCGTGGTTCACACCACAGTTGAGAGATCTACAAGAAGCAAAAAGAAACGCAGAATCACACTGGAAAAGTCACAAGCCAATCCCAATAAAAGCGTGCTAATCACCGCCTCTACTAGCTATCACAATGCGATACTCATAGCAAAGAAGGATACATACAATAAACGCATCCTACAGGTGGAATCTAATACCAAAGAGCTCTTCAAAATTCTCAAAGAACTTGAATCTCTTGAATCTCCTATACCCCCATCGACAAGTGTACTACAGACACCCTCTGGTGGTCCAACATCCAAAAGGCGCTTCTCGATAAAATAACAAAGTTAAAGGTTAAAATCAATTAGAAAAAAAAGCAACTTGTCTGAAGACCTACCCAGCTAAACCGTTCAGCTTCTCACCCCTTTCTATTTGGGAGGTGGAAAACATCATCAAAAAGCTCAAACCCACCAACTGCCAAGGTGACCCCTGCCCTGCAACAGAAATCAAAGAAGCTGCCCACGACCTAGCTCCATTCATTACCTCCTTCATCAATGTCTCATTCAAATCAGGTACAGTCCCCGATAATCTCAAAGATGCGTGGGTCATCCCTCTCATCAAAAAACCTACCCTTGATCCAAGCAACCTCTCAAATTACAGGCCCATCACCACGGTGCCGTTTCTCCTGAAAATCTTAGACCGAGCAGCATATCTACAAATACAGGGCTACCTTGAATCTAACAAACTCCTTGGCCTACGGCAGTCAGGTTTCTGTCCTAGACATGGAACAGAGACCACCCTCATTGACCTAAAAACACAAATCGAGGACATTAAAGACAAGGGCAAGTTAGCCTTAATACCCCTATTAAACCTCTCTGCAGCCTTCGACCTGGTTAACCATCAAATTATCTGCCATCATCTAAAAACTGCCGCCAACTTCTCAGATGAAGCCACCTCCTGGATCAGTTCGTTTCTAGCAAACAGAACCATGTGGGCATTCTCCCCATCTGCGTCTGCCGAGCCATCAACAGTCACATGCGGTTTCCCGCAAGGATCTTGTGTTTCCCCCACATTGTATAATGAGTTCACAAAACCACTATTTGATTTTCTCGACTATCTGGGTGTCACCTACACTAATTATGTGGATGACACCCAGATACTCATCCCCATCACTGGAGACCACGAAACAGATTCCAAAGCTCTTAACAATGTCTACTCAGTCATCCAAGCCTGGATGGCACATCACGGTCTTGTTTTTAACAATGACAAGACTGAGCTACTCATCATAGGCTCTCACCTAAAACTCAATAAACTGGACCTAGCCTTTAAATCTTTCAACATGGATGAGAACACCATCAAAGTGTCTAACAACACCAAAACCCTTGGTTTTTACCTTGACTCAACCCTCTCTCTGAAGAAGCAAATCAATGCGGTGGCCTCAGCATCGGCATACACATGCAAACTCCTAACAGCTTGCAGGCCTTTCCTCAAACTGCATAATCCTTGCAAGAACACTCATTATCACCAAAATTGATTATTGCAATGCCCTCTACTTATGGGCCAGCCTCAAACATATCAATAAGCTACAAGTAACACAGAATAATGCTATCAGAGCAGCCCTTAATATTCCTAGAAAATCTCACATCTCCGACACAAGACAGAATCTCCCTTGCACTCACTCACAAATGCTTAGCCAAACAAGCTCATGAGTACCTCACCAACTGCTTTACTATCCACACAGCCACCCGACCACTCAGATCTGCACAAGCCCACTCACTGGCTATACCCAGATTCAAACTGCAGAAAGCTGGGCGCTCCTGCTTACCAGTGCTAGCCTCCAAACTTTGGAACTCACTTCTTAACACACTCAGAACTGAACTCCCTCACCTTGCTTTCAAGAATAAAGCCAATCTTTGGCTCACTGAGCAGGACATAGCCTCTTCCTCAGCTTGATTGTTGAAATGCCTGTATATACTTCTGGATACCGATTCCTTTGTCTACTCTTTCCTGTAATTTACTACTCTGTAATTCCCTGTAAAATAGCCTGTGAAATATGTAATTATACACACACAGCCATTATCTGTATTATGATGCTCTGTAATGTTTATCAGTAACTTTGTAAGAAATGCGCCCAGATGCCCCTGGGCCAGGTGCACAATATAAATAAACCGAATATAAATACAAATACAAATACAAATACAAATACAAATGTAGTATTGTACCAATGACTCTCTCAGACACCTTCCACTGTGCTGGGAACACCCATCTAAACAGGTTTATGCCCTAAAGCCATTATGTTAGTGCACATTCAGTGGCATGAGCAAATTGTACTCTACCTCCAGTGGAAAAAGCCAGGGTATCAACACGTTTGATGAACGGTTTGGCAATTGGAAAGGCAGAGAAGGTAGATATTATAATCAAAAAGTCCACCTGCAAGTTGCCTGCAGATTGTGTTTAGGAATCCACAAGAATCTACCCCCCCCACCCTTGTGGGACATGGGGATTGCACAGAAAACATTGCTGGACACGGGTCGATCAGCTCTACTAGAACACATCCTCACTGGGACACCGGATGTAGGCTGCATTTGTAAGCAATGCACTTGTGGCCACATACGTCTGTTGTGGTGCTCCATAAACGTTCAGATGTTGGACGATGATCAATGGTGATAGCAGACCTAGGCTTCACAGCTTTGCACATTATCTTGATTATCTATTGTACTGTCTTGCTGTTTAGCAGACTAATGCAAGCATAGAAGCCAAGTCACAACTGAGCAGGAAATACATAGGGATGAACACAAGCCACTGTGCTGCAGGAATTTCTTTTCTCCTTATACCCTGGTAATGTTTCCCTTAAGTCAAGCAGGCATAGAGGTTCTGTCATACTTGCCATTGCAATGCTATATTTTTTAATTGTAGAAACATTTAGACAGATTGGGGTTGAAAGACCTAATTAGTAATTTTCGAGGGAGAAAAGAATGAAGATTATTTTTTCGAAATAATCTTCGGTCTTTTCTCCAATGAACATTACTGACTTGGCCCACACCCCTACCCACACCCACACCCCAACACACCCCTACCTACACCCTAAGCCCACGCCCCCCTATTTACCTTGCATTCCTACTTGCTGTGTCCCTGCAACGCCTGTTCTCTTTCACTTTAGTGATCGGGTGCCGGCACCGCAGGGTGCTTTCCTTTTCGTGTTTGTCTGTTTTTAGTTTTTTTGGACAGCTGCGGGGGTGTGTCCCCCACAACCCTTGCTCACAGTATAGTGATCTTGGGTGTGGGGGACACCCCCGCAGCCCCCAGCACCAAATGCGTGATCTGGTCGAACTTTTTGCATGTTCAGATTTTTCAAATGCCCGAAATTCGGCCAAATCACGCAATCAGTATTTATTTTTTGAACATTTTGGACAAAACCCATTATATCTGTGACAGTTGTGTAACCAAGGCCCTATACTTCACTGTAGAACATCATATAATAATTTTTGCTGTTCAATTTCGAAGTCAATTTAGCACATTTTGGCTTCCTATAGAGCATGTAAAAATCTACCCTTGTTAACAGCAAGATAGATTTTGGCTTGACATTTAGCTTCTCTAGTCTCCACAGCCTCAGTCAGTTTATATGTTCATCTGTCTAACGCGTGTGAGGATCGCTGGGTTCATCCTGTTTTCAGCAAACGATGAATTTGTAATAATCTCTAATACAGTTCAAATCGCTTTGTAGTTATAGCTAATTAGGAATGCTCTTATTAATAATATGCATACACCAGAAGATCGTTGGAACTCTATTCTACTACGCAAAGAAAAGACAGTTATTTTTGCAGTACTCCAATTACCAGGGTAACCGTAAAGATCATGCAATTTGCTATGTAATGAAATGGAAAATTGATAGAAACAATAATTTCTATTTTTCATGTTGAGAGATCCTACTTTATTTCCAAGTTATTTTCCTTTTACTTGCTAAGATGGTAACAATGAAACAACTTTATAATAAACTAATTTCTAAATAAAATAAATAAATAAATACATATATACTACTCAATTCTCCCCTTGCAAAATGCATTATGGAACTATACATGACAGAGAAGAACATGTTGCATCTTCCCGAGCTAATATAGAAATGGTGTAAATAGCAAATTGAACAGAATTCAGTACAACTATATATATAAATATATATATATATAACATCAATGAAAAAACGTTGTTAACCCTTTAACTGCCATGGGTTTCCCCCCCAGTGCCAAGGCCTTTTTTGGTGATTTCGGTAAGTCGCCATTCAATCCCTTGTACCTTTTTTGTTACCTGAGATATTTCTGCCAAATGTGGCCCCTTTTTTCCCACATGCAGGCGGTCGTAATCCACCCAGGAATCCTAGGTTACTGTAGGCGGGTGAGAGAATATAACCAAAAAGTTTGAAAATGTTGTTTTTTTTCTAAAAATGCCAATAAAATGATGTACAAAGAAGCCTGTGTTTTTTTCCTTGTAAGAGCTAGGAACAAATGGTTTGCTGTGCTGAATTCCCCAATTTCCTGGCTTTCAAGAACAGGTTGAGTAGAAACGAAAAAAAAATATTTTTATGTGGTTATCAATTGTTTTGTGAGAAGTAGGCGATTTTGGCCATTTTTGCCAATTGGACATGCATGGACGGAATGGAAGAAAAGGGTAGGAAAGCCGAATTTGAGGACAAAAAGGCATATATTTCTGAAAAGTAGCCAAAATTCAAGTTTAGGAAGGGGTGATTTGTGCAGCTCAGGCAACAACTAGGTAGAGGAAAATGTCATAGTATGGGGAGAAAGCAGGAAAATGACCCAATAAAAAGGTTTGTGGTGGACATGGTTGGCCTGGTACGGCCATGGCTTCTATGCATTTTGAGAAAAACAATGCTCTGCTACATTGCCCCAACTCTATCAGTTGGGAAACCACACATTTTTTTTAGTGTTTCACAAAACAAGCAATATCACAAGCCAAATACTGAGCAACGGTACACAGGAGTTTATGCTTACGGCCTGAACAGACCTACTTAGCATGTGTAAATCAGGAAAACCAATGTCGCGAGGAGCGGCAAGCATACATTTTCGGAAAGAGCACAGGCAGACCTTTTCAAGGGTAGGTGACTTGTGCAGGTTACAAAAGTATATAGTGCCTAAAGCAGCGACTAAATTTAGGGTACATTTGGGAAATGAAAGGGTGGTGTGACAAAGGGTACCAGCAAATGGGTTGAAACATTAGGAAAACCATGTAAAATCAACAAATGTCATACCTTCCCACTTTCCCATAGGTGTCCCGATGAAAACAGTACCTCACATGTGTGGGTGCAGCTACCTGGGCGCCAAGGGAAAGCCAAAAACGTGGCTAACCCCAAGTCTTTTCAGACAGCAGAATTTGTGGAATTCTGTTCAAGTGCACACCATACAGATATGGGACTAGGTGTCCAAGCCACCAAGGAAAACGTGGAACCTCAGGCATTTCTGAAAAAAGGACACCCGTGGGAATCTGCAGAGGTCTGACTTGCGCAAATCAGCCCAGAATTTATTACCCAGAAACCGTGGCAAATTCTGAAATGTGGCAAAAAAAAACAATTTCTGCACATTTCACTCGGCTCACCCACAGAAACACGCCGCCAACAACACATGGCATACCTCCCCGCATTCCCACAGGTGTCCGACGAAAACGGTACCTCACATGTGTGGGTGCAGCTACCTGGGCACCAAAGGGAAAGCCAAAAACGCGGCTAACCCCAAATCTTTTCGGACAGCAGAATTTGTGGAATTCTGTTCAAGCGCACACCATACAGATATGGGCCTAGACTGTCCAAGCCACCAAGGAAAACAGGGTACCCCATGCATTTCCGAAAAGAGGACACCTGTGGGAATCCGCAGAGGAATGACTTGCACAAATTGGCTCAAAATGTATTACCCAGAAGTCCTGGCAAAGTCTGAAATGTGGTGAAAAAACACCAATTTCCGCACATTTCACTCGGCTCACCCACCGAAATACACTGCCAACAACACATGGCCTACTTTTACGCATTCCCACAGGTGTCCCGACAAAAATGGTACCTCACATGTGTGGGTGCAGCTACCTGGGCGCCAAGGGGAAAGCCAAAAACGCAGCTAACCCCAAGTCTTTTCGGACAGCAGAATTTGTGGAATTCTGTTCAAGCACACACCATACAGATATGGGCCTAGAGTGTCAAAACCACCAAGGACAACAGGGAACACCATGCATTTCTGAAAAGAGGACACCCGTGGGAATCCGCAGAGGTCTGACTTGCACAAATCGGCCTACAATTTATTACCCAGAAACCATGGCAAAGTCCGAAATGTGGCAAAAAACTCAACGTTTCTGCATATTTCACTCAGCTCACCCAACGAAAAACGCCGCCAACAAAACATGGCCTATCGTCCCGCATTCCCTCAGGTGTCCCGATGAAATCGGTACCTCACATGTGTCGGTGCAGCTACATGGGCGCAAAGGCAGAAGCCGAAAACACGGGTAACCCCAAGTCTTTTTGCACAGCTGTAAGACGATTGAATTCAACACTACAGCTAAGTCAATGCCTAGTCTGGGATACTGAATGGAAACCCTTATTGATATATCTTTATGTCCAGTTCATGAGTTCTGGGTGACTACCCCTATATAACACCCCTCTCTTAGAATCCCCCTGACCCCCTTGAGCCAAGAAGTAGTTCTGTTTTGCAAGTTTAAAAGGTTTATTTGAGAAATAAGACAAAATATAGATACCACGCTTTTATAATAAATTAATAATCGATATTGCCCTTATAAATATAATGTTAATCAACAATGGGTAATCTGACACTAGCACACTTCTTTATAATCAATGAGGAGTTAGTATAGGATGGATCAAGTAGCAAAAATACTTTTATGATTTCAAGGGAAAAGCAATGAGGAATAAAATGCAGTACAGAAATACTTGAGATGATTTTAGCAAAAGATAATATAATCACTTTTTCTCTGGCAATTCACCCCCCTCCCCTATGCAATGTAAGACATGGAAGTAGATGGAAAGAGGAGCACACAGTTCTCAGGAATGCAATCAAATACAATACGAAATTCAGTTCCCCCCCAGCAAGCTTAAAGGAAACAGGTAGGAGTTTGAAACACAGGCCCAAAATGCTTTTTAAATGTCATGGCAATGGATGGGAAAATGTGCCAACTGATTTTAATTCCCTCTAGAGATTCAGGGTGAGTGGGAGATGCGTGTTGGTATTAGTTCAGGCTCACTTTAGCAATGCTCTATGAGTTATTACTAAGTTGCAAACAGATTTTAACAAAAGGAAGAATGGAGCTGCTATTTTCACAAGTGGAGAAATTGAGCCAAGATCGCAAATTGCGGTAAATTTTGTTCCTAAAACAAACGGTTCCGGAGATATGAACGATTTTGTAAAGGTCGTTTTTCGGATTTAAAGTAAAACTCAAAATGACAGGTGACAGCTTGCAGCTTCAGAATTGACAGGTGACAGTTGTGCAGCTTTACAAATGACAGATGACACGATTTCTAGGAGGCTGTTCTACTTAGGTTAACATAGTTTGGATTAGATTATTTTAACTAAGCGATTGGTTCTGCACATTTCTGCTAGGTACTCACAATATAAATTTGAAATAGGCCTCGCCACGGATCTGGTCAGGTTTTGGACTCGACTCCGGTTCTGGTCTCGGCACTTCACAGTGATCTGGGTCAGCTCTCTGGTTCTGCTCACAGCGGTCTGGGTCACTCTGGATCTCTGGTCTGGTCTCTGGCAATTGTTCTTGGCAAAAGAATTCAAACAGCTCGCCCGGCTGTGGAATAGTTCGCAAATGATTTTAAGGTTGCTGAGGCCTGATGAGAAGAGTTCTCAGTTTGTGGGTTTAGGCCCTTGCTTTAAGTTCTGAAGTAAAGTTCTGGTCTTTGGAGATTGATGGATTTGAAGTCTGGATCTCTGGATGTGAAGTCGTCGGTCAGCATGCTCCGCAGCAAATGGAATTGAATGTCTCTACCTGTCCCAGCAGTCTCTTTTTATGTGTTTTGAAATGGGTGTGTGCCTGGGCCTAGCTAAGCCTGCCCCTCTCTACTTGTCATTGGCCCAATTCTCCCCTCTCCCATGATTGGGGGAAGGAATGGATTGTCAGAGTGGTGCTGTAGGTTTTATGGTCAGAGGATCCTCCCCTGGTCAGTTTGTCCACAAATCTATATTTGATTCAAATACATCCTTCCCAGATAGCAATTTGTTGAAGTGACATGTGCACATTATATATTCCTTATGGTCCATGCTTGTCCGCCTCTGATCTTCCTGGGGGCTTGCATTCAAAAATTACAACATTTTGTGCTTTTTAACTGGTTTTGCAATATCGGACATTTACCCAAATTTACACACCTGTGCTCAAGGAGTATGGACATTAATTGATGAAGTGTCAGATTTTTAACATGCAGACATTTGGAGTGAGACCCTATTTTCCGCTAGAATACACCACAGGATCCTAACGCATCTCAAAATGTTCACAGAAAAATCACAAAAATAATGATATTACTTATATAATTCTGACAAGTCTGCACTTTGAGTTATCTATCTTTTTAAAATTATGCCCTGGTCAAAAAGGGGTGTGGCTTCCAACATCACAGGGTGAAATAACTGGTTTATCCACTTCCCCCAAGCTCAGCTGCTAGCAGAGGCACTGCCCCTCCCAGTTTCCCCTAAGAGGAAGCCACTTTACGGCCCCCCAATATAACATTTGCCTGAGTCCAGGACAGGCCTTTGTTCAACTCTCTGTAGTCCCCAGCTGCTCCACCCCTAATCTAATCAACAGGGCCATGTGAACTCAGGATGCAGCCAGGCCTGGCAGCCAGACCTGGGAACACAGCTGTTGATCCAGTATCAACTCCTGTCGGGGGTAGTTGTCAGGCAGAATTCAGTTTCATTAAGCCAGGTTTCAGCTAAATGTCACTTTTTGTTCCCAGTTTAAATCACTTACAATTTTTACATATACATTAAATAATTACTTCTTTCAAGTCATTTCAGAATATAGTTTTACATTGTATCCACCTCTTAGCAAGTCTTTCCTTGGTCTGGTTTTGTTTCATTTGTTCAGTTTTACACAAAAGTCTGGTGGTTTTAAAATGCTGGCTTTCTGATAGTGGAGAGTACTGGTAATGCAACCATTTTTGGGATTAAGAAAATGAATTCCCCACAAGAAGGTTGTATCTTTGGAGTATTCTCGTGCCAACTGCGCAGTTCTCCTATTCTGGCGTGAATGTGGGCGGCGATAGCTCATCCCCACATCCACCCAGTCTATTGATTTAGTTTGTTCTGGGATAGAATAATGGGCGGCGACAGCTCATCCCCACATCTACCCAGTCTATTGATTCAACATAGGTCAAAACCCATGACACAGCAGAATTGCAGGATTTTGACTCATGTGCACACCATACAGATTTGGGCCTAGGGTGTCCCAGCCACCAAAAAAAACTGGGAACCCCATGCATTTCTGAAAAGAGGGCACCCGTTGGAATACACAGAGGTCTGACTTGTGTAAATTGGCCCAGAATGTATTACCCAGAACCCCCGGCAAAGTCCAAATTTGGGGGCAAAAAAAACCAGTTTCCGCACATTTCACTCAGCTCACCCACCGAAACACGCTGCCAACAACACATTTCCTACGTTCTCGCATTCTCACAGGTGTCCCGGCTAGAACGGCACCTCACATGTGTGGGTGTATCTATCTTGGCGCAAAGGCAGAAGCTGAAAACACTGGTAACCCCAAGTCTGTTCGCACAGCAGAATTGCAGGATTTTGACTCATGTGCACACCATACAGATTTGGGCCTCGGGTGTCCAAGCCACCAAAGAAAATTGGGAACCCCATGCATTTCTGAAAATAGAACACTTGTGGGAATACACAGAGGTCTGACTTGCGCAAATCGCCCCTGCATTTATTACCCAGAACCCCTGGCAAAGTCTAAATTTGGGAGAAGAAAACACAATTTACGCACATTTCACTCAGCTCACCCACCGAAACACGCCGCCAACAGAACATGGCCTACCGTCCCACATTCCTACAGGTGTCTCGATGAAAATGGCACCTCACATGTGTGGGTGTACCTACCTGGGCGCAAAGGCAGAAGCTGAAAACACTGGCAACCCCAGGTTTTTCACACAGCAGAATTGCAGGATTTTGACTCATGTGCATACCATACAGATTTGTGCCTAGGGTGTCCAAGCCACCAATGAAAACTGGGAACCCCATGCATTTCTGAAAATAGAACACTCGTGGAAATACACAGAGGTCTGACTTGCGCAAATCGCTTCTAAATGTATTACCCAGAACCCCCGGCAAAGTCCAAATTTGGGGGGAAAAAACACAATTTCCACACATTTCACTTGGCTCACCCACCGAAACACGCTGCCAACAACACATGGCCTACCGTCCTGCATTCCCACAGGTGTCCCGGTGTGTGGGTGCACCTACCTGGGTGCAAAGGGGAAAGCCTAAAACACTGGTAACCCCAAGTCTGACAGCTGAATTTCAGGAATTTTTCTGAAGCGCACACCATACAGATATGGGCCTAGAGTGTCGAAGCCACCAAGCAAAACAGGGAACCCCTTGCATTTCTGAAAAGAAGACACCGTGGGAATCGATTAATTTCTTATAACGTTTACATGGAGACTTTGCCACTCTTCTCATAGATCCCAGTATAGTCTTCCACCAATATGAAGACGATGCTCAGTTGTACATGAGAGTAAATAGGACACAGGGCATCATTCATCTGCACGATTGCCTAACCATATTCAATCCTGGATGTCAACTTTGCACCTCAAACTAAACCCATCCAAGACGGAATTTGTCCTCATTTGTCCACCCGCTATATAACAACTTGTCCAACAATGGGTCCATGATATGCACTAGAAGGCTTTGGACCACAACTCTTGGACTCAGCAAAATCCTTAGGCCCTGAATCATGGAATTATTTGTGTGGGAAATAGGGGAATAGTGAGCCAAACTGCACGCAAATCCACATTCATCGATTCATGGAACCGACTGCTCAGGACTTTATTGGGATATACGTGGAGTTTGTGCAGGCCCGAAACATCTGTGTGAATCGACAAGCGCCTTGCACGAGACTCCACACAGAGTGTGGGCTAGGCCTGCGCATCGCAAAATAAGGAAGAACATGTGAAAATGTAGGCATGTTGAGGGTTTTACATGGCCAAGCAATCGCACACCCATTACCATGCAAATATAACCGTATTCATGGATTTGAAGTGGGAAAATCGGTTGTGAAACAGTGCACGCAAAACCTGGAACCCATAACCCACATAATAGCAGACGTAAATGTCAACACGCATAGGAGCAAATGCGTATAAAGCACACAATACACGGCAAACAAACGTCTACAGCCACAATTAATCCATCATTACTGGGAGCCATTGTGCACGGACACTGCAGGAAAATGCCCAGGGCCCGGATCTTCGCAACATGCACCACACTTTTTGGGATGCCTGATGATCAAGTCTATGGCAGGTACAGGTCCCCCCTGATATAATCCTAGAACTTGTCAGGGAGTGGCAAGATGACCTAACATCACCCACCATATGCTCCCAGGCCCGTACCCTGCTAGAAAACAAAGTTGACTGCACACATTTCTTTGCTACTGGGTACTTCCAGCGGACCATATAGTAGTTGGTCGGATATCACAGGTCATCCGGTCACGCTGTCTACACCAGGTGCTGTCCTGTATAACATCATGTGCGTGTGTCCGCAGGCACATATATATATATGCCGGAATATCGGCGGAAACGCTGACAGTCATGCAGAGGTACTATGCAGTGGCAAACTTCCCCCATGTACTAGGTGCCATAGACTGCACACATGTAGCGCTACAGCCACCCAGATTGACAGAGCACAACTACAGGAACAGAAAGCGCTGGCACTCCATTAATGAGCAGGTCATGTGTGATGCCAAGGAAATCATTATGGAGGTCTATGCTAATTTCCCGGTCATCACACATGACAGCTACATCTTCTGTATGTCACCCCTGCACCGGGCCCTGGTAGCAAGAAAATATGGCAACACGTATCTCATTGGTGAGTATGAACGCTGAAACACATGCATGCACATAACACACTCAACAATAGACTCTACCAAAAAATTACTATAACATCCATGTCGACATCTAGGGGGGTCAGTGCCTACTCGCTGACTACCTTCATGATGACAACCATCAGGAACCCCACAAAACCAGCTGAGGTTTGGTACAATACTGCACATATAGCTACTCGGGACATAGTGGAGCAGACAGTCGGAGTGTTCATGTCACGGTTCTGCTCCCTTGACCACTCTGGTGGGGTGTTGCTGTATGCATCACCAGTAGTCTGTAGAATAATTATGGATGCATGTGTCCTGTACAATGTTACAACACGGCATAGACCTCCAGTGGACATGCAGGTGGGCCACCACCCGTACCCACAGGCAGCACTTTTGGCCATGCCTGGCCAAAGGGCAGGTGGAGAGGCTGCACTCACACAGCTGGTGCAATCATACTTCACCTAAAAACACGTCCCTGTGGAGTACACACAGTGAAGCCACCTCCCAGGTGCCATTCAGTGATGAATGTGGGCCTATCCTCTGTGCCCACAGCAACACCCTGAGAATGTGGCACTGGGTGTGCAAATTTGTATATGTCCATTAGACATAAAACAACATTGCCAAGCAGAGGGCCCTGAAAAGACTTGTACGTGACAGTATGTCACTACCACTTTGTGAATTATGTAGTTAAATCAATCTTGAGTAACAACAACTGTAGAAATGCAAAGAATGAATGCACAAATACAAATATGGCGTCATTGAAAAATGCATGAACTAGGCAATGGCAACTATCAAATATCAGTACCTAGCCATTCATGGACACCAAAATCAACAAGTCAAACAATTCTGAGAAGCAAATGAAAATCTGATTGAAGACCTGTGGGAGCACGTGTACTACAGGCACAAACATATCCATGCTGCTGTGAGTGTGAAAACAGGGGTGCAAGATTAAACACATGACGTATATACTGGGAATAGGTATATATTGCTCCCATAGCAAAACAGTAGACTAATAGCCAATTTGTAATAGAGAACATGTGTTTGACAGACCCCAATGGCCACATTCACAGGACCGTCAAATAATGGTGCAACCACACATGAAAACAGCATGTGACTCATGCCCCTAATCTGCATGGCAGTGCACAACTGAAACACACACATCTATCAACTTGACACACCCGTGTCCATGTAGTACACCCAAAAACACACAGCACAAGGAACAAAGTCCCAGAGCACTGTCACATGTACCACAACTGGACTGCATGTATAGACCAAACCACACTCATGAGACCGCAAGTAGGAAGGCATATTACAAACTTGATGCTAACAAACTCATGTGAGGGCAGCCCTGGACCCCCAATGTGTGTCACAGAACAATAAACTGGTTCAGTGGCCAAACTGTTCCCTAACAACCACTTTGCCCACAGTACACAGTCACAATGAAAGCAGTCATGTTGAAACCAGAAAATAAAGTGCATTGAAAGAGAAATGCACATCTTACCTCAACCAATGTGAGCCTGCATCATTAGGACCGTACAGTGCACCAAACTCCACCTCTGTGAGTCTGGAACCCACCAAACCCTCATGCTGTTCCCTGTGCATGCATAGAGCTGCTACTTCCTTCACAATTCCTGCCTCCATCATTCATGACAAAATCATCTGTAGAGAAACAAAAATCCATGTGGGTGCCAGCAACACATCCATGCACCCAAACATAGACCAACATGTGCCACCCTGAGTGACATGCTACAAATGCATACACCAACTCACCAGCCACCTATCACCATGTGTCCTGGCACACATGCAGCCACCTCCACCAACCTCACACAATGCAACATGAACAACCCACACAGTAACAGATTTGCTACCCAAAACCTCTACACTGGTCACCCCCCTGAGTGACAAGCAGTGAAGGGCCATGTTACATTTACCCATCACCATGCAGATGGTAACTTCCCAATACATGCACATATGTGGCTTTTCCCACATGCATCAGTGGGACAAACATGCCCTGTGGAGTCAATGCACACAAGAGGACAGAATGAATATCCATAGTCTGCCTCATGAAGAGCTGCAGCGGAGGATGCTGATACTTGAGAATCAATGTGTGTAGCACATGTTGAAGAGTGGCATGTCTGAACAGGACATGGAAGTTTAGAAGGGAGTGGATTGTGAAGTGGCACCGGTCAAAGAGAGGTGTTCACAGGGAGTACCCCTGCAGAGCACAGAAGGAAAAATGTGGACATAGGTAGTAGAAGGGTGGCAGTAAGGACACATCATCATGGTTGGTCATGCAGATGCACAGTGAATGCATGTTATCAATCAGTACGTACATCCAGACTCAATGACATATTGCCAATGGGTAAAGTGTGTTTAGTGCCGTCCATTCACTTCCAATTATGGCATCAATTATATAAGTGCATCCATACAAACTATGCACATGCATTGAACTGTAACTGCACATACACACACATGCATGTGCAAACACACACATCGGCCCAGACACAAGGTTAAGCCACCATTATATTAAGATGTGTACTGCATGCACATACCATGGTGACCAATAACACTGATATAACATGCAAGACATAGCATATGTTTACCTGCTGACTGAGCCAGTATGATGTGATTCATCCATCACCTACACCAGGAAATGTGATTCCAAATCCACTAGAGGAGGGCCAGTGCATTGCAGAAGGCTTGGGGACTAGGGATATAAATGTGTGCATGGTGGACCTCCCATGGAGTGCAATCACTGCAAGATTCTGTAGCACTGAAAAAACATAGGATAATGCATTTCAACAGCCATATTTCACAATCATGCATAAAGCATGCATGGGTTAAGATTCACTTAACCCGATGTTACCTGCACATGCCCTCCTGTTTTCCACAATGCAACCATGGCAGTTGACATCACTGCGCATGGATGCTTGTTCCCAACTGCATCCATCATGCCCTGAGAGTGAAACTGAACATGTCAAGGTACACCTTGGAAAGTAAAAAAATAATAAAAAGCCCACATGTGTACCAAGGGAATGTAATACACCACCAAAAAGTGCCCATGCAGAATGCAGAATCAAGGGGAAGCAACAAAATAGCAAAATAACCTATGGCCATGGAAACACAAGAAAAGAAAAAGGTCCATCATTCTGGGCGGGCGACCCTGAAGGGGGAGGGTGCATGTTAATGTCCACATGATTGGATCACAAATTTGACGAAAAGAAAACAATTAACTCTCTATGGGCTCATGGACCTCACTGCAACAGTGGACAAGGAGGCTAGTATGTGCTGGAACCTCATCCTGTGGTTGTTCTGCAGAAGGATGTGGTGTTGGAGCAACACCACGCAGTGCCGAGGCCTGGTCTTCACTGGCCGTGGGCATGCGTGACACAGTTGAATGCGCCAGCACAGTGAGGTTGGTGAGGTCTCCATGCATTTCCTCACAGATGACTGCAGAGTCCGTATGCATGCTCATGCATGATGCATTGAGTTACTTGGAGAGTGTCTGCCTGAAGGCATCCGTTTCCTCATGGATCAGTGTCCTAGTGACTGACAATTCATCATGGATAGCAGTCCTCGTGGTGAACATTTCACATTTCAGTGCTTCACTGTGTCCTGGAGATCAGTTGTCGGCCCTTAATGTTCACCTCCATGCGCAGTCTGTGTGAGAGGCATGGGGACTGCATGACATGAAGCTGTTGTTCTATCTGGGTCACTGGCAGAGTCATAAACTTGGCCATCTTATCCATCCCCTCAGATATCTTGTACAACACATTCCCATGTCAGAGGGTGGCATGCAACATCTGCTGCTCCCACTCTGTCTCCCCATCCTGAACACATCCCCCACGTGTGAAGGGCCCACTTAGCAACTGAAACTAACAGTTTTCCTTCCTGCAGTTCACGACTGGCATAGCACGTCGTAGCCCATCGATGGTGACTAAGACTCACGGATGAGCATCCCCATTTCCTACCACAAACTCGTGAAGGAGAGACCAGCTCCTGAAGGGATCGTCTGAGCTTAGTGTCATGATCCATTAGGTCCAGATATTGTCGGACTGAATCCTTACAAGAGGTGTATCGGCACCCCCTCTTGAGGCCGGCAACTACTTAAAACATAAAACACATATTTGTATATCAAAAACCAAACTCATCCTGATGAAGGGTGCATATTTGGGGAACCACAGTTTTGGTTCATGAGATGGCCGAAGCACACTGTGTCAACTTTAAATACAGCAACAATTGACACTGCAAACAAAGGGCAGGTACTACAAAAAGCAAAAATCTGTATTTATCCTGGATTCTTTCATGGTTTTTATAAACTGCATTGAGAGGGGAGATTTATGCTATTGATAGATCTCGACTGTGTACAACTGTTTCTTTGTGCCAGAGAATGAAATGACAATCTATTTTTTGGGATATATATTTGTACGAAAGCTCAAGTATGGGGCATAGAATATGTATATATGAAATGTTTTATTAAGATAATATGTGTTGTTTGGTATGAATAAAAATATGTGTTGTAGAAAAATGTAAATGTTCAAATACCAAATGTATACTGAAGTTATTTGGGTGTGACATAAAAACCTTCATCTTTGGTACTTGTTATACGTTATTGTAAATCTGGAGCATCAAGGCTCACCAGGTACCCTTAATATAAAAAACACAATGGTGATAAGTCACGTAGTCAATAAGGATCTGGAGCTGCTCATCAGTGAATTTCTTCTTCCTCTGCGGGCCAGTGTCCTGTGCCTTGTGTTGGGGATGAGCCTCTCTCTGCTGTGCAGGGTGTTCCGTCCTGTTATGAGTGGCAAAGGGTGTTGGAGCAGCCCCATGTCTGGCTGTAACCACATTGGCATCCAGGTCCCGGGCACATTTGTACTGGGGCCTGACATGTCCTCCTGGGGCTGGGGCCGGTGTCTTCACACCACGTCACCGACCCACTAGGTCTGTGGCAGATGTTATCTCACCACACCCCCAAATCCCTGGGGATGGGGCAGAATTCTCCACACTATGTCCCGACTCCCTGGTAATGGGGCAGTTGTCTCCAAACCACATCTGCGAACCTCTAAGTCTGGGGCAGATGTTTCCTCACCACATCCCTCACACCAACCCTGTCTGCCCCCTTCCCCTCTTGGGGCCTTTCTACTCATGTCACAGGTGTAAGGAATGAATGGAAGGTGCACCAAATTACTGTCCTTGGTACAATTAGTAAGGGAACAGTCTATGTGATTTGTGACATAGATGTGTGGTCCAGCAAGGCTCAAATGTTCCCCAAAGTGGAAAGAAATGCAGTACACGATACGCAGGGGCACCCAAATAAAAACAAAAAGTATGTATGCGATACCCGGACAGCTTCCGATAATGTAAAAAGACATACGCTACACGCAGTAGCATCCAAAAACACAAAAAGTCTCTTCTTGACCCCCGGACAGCTTCCCATAATGAAAAAAAAGGTATGTGATGCGCAGTGGAACAGAAAAAATGCATATGCGACAGACCACAGGCCTGAAAATGGGAATACAAAATATGCGTGTATGCACAGAGGCATAACTCCCCCAAAAGAAAAAAAAGGTACGCTACATTGGGGGAATGGATTGTCTGGCACCCCAAAATACATGGAAAATACATGGAAACAATACTAAACCATCTTCATTCCTTTGCACACACAACCAGTGATGCATTTCCATGTCCTTATGTATCCCCATCAATAGCGTGTGCCGCGTGCGCACGCTGCATGCATCGCATGTCATGTAACTTACGGGCTGAGGGCCTTTAGTATGTTTCCCGAGACACAGACAAGCCACTTTCCCGCCTCTGTGCCTTTTTGCCTGCCTCCCTCTGCCCTGTGCTGCCTCCCACATTGCCATCTGCTGCTGCAAGCCCTGTGCACGTGCCTGCTGCCCACCTGCACTGCTTTGTGAGTGCCTGTTGTCCTGCCATTGCCTGTGCTCCTCTCTCCGGCCCTGTGACCACCTCAGCTGCTGTTATGGACTACCACCTCAGCATACCACCAGCACTGCTCCAAGGCCCATCTCCAGGACCACCCACACCTGCCTCGGAGATTGCTATGTCCATACTATCTTCCTCAGACCAGAGTGGCAAACCCATGGCAGCGAAACATATGCCTGTCTGCTTCAGCTACAGGGACTTTGGCATCCTGGGGGGAATGGTCCTGGAGAACTACGATCGCCAGATCTGGGAAGACATAGTGGCTGCCATCAACTCCCAGGTGGTGGCATTCCGCTGTTTCAAGTACATCCACAAGCACTGGGACAACTTCAAATCCAGGACTCACACCAAGGCCCTGTACGCTATTAAGAACAGTGCAACCATGGAGGTGCACTGTGCGTGCAAAAGCAGACTCTCTACCAACAACGTGCAGGTTCTGGCCTGGTACTACCCAGCGTTGTATGCCCAGGTCTGCGAGTTGCACGATCATCTGGAAACTGCTGGTGAGTAGGCATGTGGTGCAATGCCAGATGGGGCATGTGTGTTGTGCATTTGCATGCATGTTTGTGCTGTAACCTGTGTGTTGGGTGCATGTGTTTAACAGCATTCAACATCAGCATGTAGTTCCTGGACAATGCACCCCATGTGTGAGGTGTGATGTCTGTGGATTTGACATGCGCTGCTATTTGCAGTGTGTGTTGTACAGTTGAGTGAACCGTGCACATGCCATGTCACTAGTGGATGAGATATGCTTGAATGCCAAGTGTGCCAGTGAGTAAGTGGTGGCAATGTCATGTGCATGCATGATGTCCATGTTGTTGTGCCAACACTCTTCCTCATCGTGGGGCGAGGGCAGGAGCCCCCCCAGCACCCCCAGCCCAGCAGAGGAACCACGCGACAGCGGGGAACAGGACAGGGCCTGCCTGACCCTGTCCCCACACGGCGCCTGACTCGCCCATGCCGGGCGCAGCGCGGGCTGAAACCGAGGCTGAGCCTCATTTTCATCAGCGGTAACCGCCGGCAGGCGGATCACGCCGGCGGCCAGCTCCAAGGCCACTCTAAGGCCTGTTGAGAGCCTGTTACCCCCTCACTCCACTCTTCCTCATCGTGGGGCGAGGGCAGGAGCCCCCCCAGCACCCCCAGCCCAGCAGAGGAACCACGCGACAGCGGGGAACAGGACAGGGCCTGCCTGACCCTGTCCCCACACGGCGCCTGACTCGCCCATGCCGGGCGCAGCGCGGGCTGAAACCGAGGCTGAGCCTCATTTTCATCAGCGGTAACCGCCGGCAGGCGGATCACGCCGGCGGCCAGCTCCAAGGCCACTCTAAGGCCTGTTGAGAGCCTGTTACCCCCTCACTCCACTCTTCCTCATCGTGGGGCGAGGGCAGGAGCCCCCCCAGCACCCCCAGCCCAGCAGAGGAACCACGCGACAGCGGGGAACAGGACAGGGCCTGCCTGACCCTGTCCCCACACGGCGCCTGACTCGCCCATGCCGGGCGCAGCGCGGGCTGAAACCGAGGCTGAGCCTCATTTTCATCAGCGGTAACCGCCGGCAGGCGGATCACGCCGGCGGCCAGCTCCAAGGCCACTCTAAGGCCTGTTGAGAGCCTGTTACCCCCTCACTCCACTCTTCCTCATCGTGGGGCGAGGGCAGGAGCCCCCCCAGCACCCCCAGCCCAGCAGAGGAACCACGCGACAGCGGGGAACAGGACAGGGCCTGCCTGACCCTGTCCCCACACGGCGCCTGACTCGCCCATGCCGGGCGCAGCGCGGGCTGAAACCGAGGCTGAGCCTCATTTTCATCAGCGGTAACCGCCGGCAGGCGGATCACGCTGGCGGCCAGCTCCAAGGCCACTCTAAGGCCTGTTGAGAGCCTGTTACCCCCTCACTCCACTCTTCCTCATCGTGGGGCGAGGGCAGGAGCCCCCCCAGCACCCCCAGCCCAGCAGAGGAACCACGCGACAGCGGGGAACAGGACAGGGCCTGCCTGACCCTGTCCCCACACGGCGCCTGACTCGCCCATGCCGGGCGCAGCGCGGGCTGAAACCGAGGCTGAGCCTCATTTTCATCAGCGGTAACCGCCGGCAGGCGGATCACGCCGGCGGCCAGCTCCAAGGCCACTCTAAGGCCTGTTGAGAGCCTATTTGGAGCATCAGGAGCCAGGGGCCGCGGACCTATATTCTTTTGTGAGTAGTGGGAATACCCTCAGTCTATACTATTGTGCTTTCTGGTATGCCCTCTGCTACTCCGCACCCATAAACATTTGAACTCGGTTTCTTTAACTGTTTGCTACATATGCTCATGCTTCCAACGCCGCCGCCTCTATGCATTACTGCTGCCACCTCTTTAATAGTACAGGCTTCCTTAGCCCTTAGTGCTCCATGCCTCATGACTGCCATTTGGCCGTGCCCTATGGTCGCTAACGTACCACCGCAACTGTGTTGTGCCCTATGGTCGCCTAGACCCCACTTGCATTGTGTTGTGCCCTATGGTCGCCCAGACCCCACTTGCATTGTGTTGTGCCCTATGGTCGCCCAGACCCCACTTGCATTGTGTTGTGCCCTATGGTCGCCTAGACCCCACTTGCATTGTGTTGTGCCCTATGGTCGCCCAGACCCCACTTGCATTGTGTTGTGCCCTATGGTCGCCCAGACCCCACTTGCATTGTGTTGTGCCCTATGGTCGCCCAGACCCCACTTGCATTGTGTTGTGCCCTATGGTCGCCTAGACCCCACTTGCATTGTGTTGTGCCCTATGGTCGCCCAGACCCCACTTGCATTGTGATGTGCCCCTTGGTCGCCTAGACCCCACCTGCATTGTGTTGTGCCCCATGGTCGCCTAGACCCCACTTGCATTGTGATGTGCCCCTTGGTCGCCTAGACCCCACCTGCATTGTGTTGTGCCCCATGGTCGCCTAGACCCCACTTGCATTGTGTTGTGCCCTATGGTCGCTTAGACCATGCTTGCATTGTGTTGTGCCCTATGGTCGCTTAGACCTTACTTGCACTGTGTTGTGCCCTATGGTCGCCCTGACCCCACTTGCATTGTGTTGTGCCCTATGGTCGCCCTGACCCCACTTGCATTGTGTTGTGCCCTATGGTCGCCTAGACATCATTCGCATTGTGTTGTGCCCTATGGTCGCCTAGACCCCACTTGCATTGTGTTGTGCCCTATGGTCGCCTAGACCCCACTTGCATTGTGCTGTGCCCTATGGTCGCCCTGACCTCATTCGCATTGTGTTGTGCCCTACCTATAACGCCTATGCCCCCTTCACGCCACTCCCCTGTATATTACCTTAGCCCCAGCATGCTACTCTGCCTGACTGCGATCATGTTCCCTTTCTGTGTCATGCAAAGTAACATACCCTGCACTGGCAACAGTTACCTAGCCTATAATAATGGTTTAGTCAGACCCGCCTGCCCAAGACACCACCCGATCACCTGCCCTACACCATTCCTGCCCACCACACCAGCCTTCCCCCCGGATACCAAGTCCGCCCTTCCCACCCATAGACATGCACACGTTCCGCATGTCGCAGCTAACACACACCTAGCTGTCTATAAGCAGAACCCCATCAACACGAGAGCATCTTGCCCTACCATTGACTACAACACCTCTACATTAGCTAACCCAACCAACTCCCGTAACACTACCCTCATCCCCTCCGATCGGAATTCTAGACTTGGCACCAGAACCCACCACAGACCTAGCAAAGGCCCTACCAAATCACTCAATAAGATCAACCCTCACACTGTAACACCCATCAACACTATCCATCCCAGTCTTAAAGGAGCTCTCCTAAATGTCAGATCATTAATCGCCCATGCCTCAGAAGTCGCTGACATTATTCTAACAAACAACCTGGACTTCCTTGCGGTAACCGAAACATGGCTGCACGATGCTGCAGGTCCATCTCTTACCCTAGCCATACCTGATAACTACACCATCCTTAGAGCAGATAGACCGAACGCTCGAGGTGGCGGCGTAGCTTTCATCTTTAAGTCCACGCTTGACATCAGACTATCCTCTGCTCCCCCACTCAAATCCTGTGAACACATTACAGTCAAATTTCAAACTTCCCCTAAAAGTACTATTACGCTGCACTTAATTTACCGACCCCCGGGCCCTCCTGGCTCATTTGAGGAAGACATCACTTCACTAGTTGCTGAAAGCTCCAAACCATCAGCACAATTGATTATACTCGGAGACTTTAACCTTGGGTTTAACGACCCCCTAGACACCCAAGCCACTGCCCTGGCCATGGCATTAGAGGAGCATGGCCTCCAACAACTTTGCTCCAAACCTACCCACTCGAAAGGCAGAATCCTTGACTGGATAACTACCCTTAACTGCAACATTACTACGAAAGATCCCACACAACTTATCTGGACTGACCACCACCTCCTCCAGTTTGACATTCTTACCAGCAACTCAGCACATAAAAGGCCTATCATGGCACCTGCCTGCCCTACTAGGAAAAAGAGCAATATCACAGCGGAAGCCCTAATACCTCTGGTGATCCCTACTTTAAACGCACTACCCGCCACAACGGACTTGAACCAACTGGTCAACGCCTACAATGAGTCCATGGCCAAAGCCATTGACATCATTGCCCCACTGAAACTGCGCAAAGGAATACCCAAAGCGCACCTGAACACATGGTTCACCCCTGAGCTCAAAACCCTGCGTCAACAAAAAAACAAACTTGAAGCACTCTGGAAATTAGTGCCTTCTATAAATAACAGAACCAATCTCACCAACATCTCCACCCTCTACAAAAATGAGATTATACGGGCCAAGAAAGAATCTCTCAACACTAGGATCTCCCAGGCAAGCTCCAGTACTAAGGAGCTCTTTAACATACTAAAGGAATTAGAAAACCCCATTACCCCCACTGACTCTTGCACTAAGGATAAACCCTGGTGCACAGGGATCCAGAATGCCCTAGCTAACAAAATCTCAGGGCTCCAAACTAAAATCAACAACAAACGTCAACAACTCACTCTCGATCCCACCTCCTTCCCCACGCCCCCTCCACCTACTGCCACTAATTCAGGCTTCACCTTCAAAAAGGTATCCATATTGGAGGTTCAGAAAATTATAGCATCCCTTAAACCATCGAATTGCAAGGGGGACAGCTGCCCCGCACAGATCATAAAAGATGCAGCTAGGGATCTCTCCCCATTTATCACCAAATTAATAAACCTGTCCTTCGCCAACAACATGGTCCCCAGCAATCTGAAACAGTCCTGGGTCCTACCGCTACTAAAAAAAACTACTCTCAACCCTGACATCCCCACGAATTACAGACCCATTACCACCGTCCCATTCCTACTAAAAATCTTGGATAGAGTGGCTTATTTACAAATCCAGGACTAACTTGAGGCCAATCACCTACTAGGAACTCGCCAATCTGGCTTTCGACCTCAACACGGGACAGAAACGGCCCTTGTTGATCTCAAATGCCAGATAGACGAACTCAAAGACAAAAACAAGGCTGCCATCCTTCTACTCCTTGACCTCTCCGCTGCCTTTGACCTGGTCGACCATAAAATCCTGTGCAACCATTTATCTCTGGCAGCACACTTCTCCCACTCTGCAGTCACATGGATCCAATCTTTCCTGGACAACAGAACCATGCGGGTCTTCTCCCCCCTAGCAGCGGCTGACCCCATCCCCATCACCTGCGGTGTCCCACAAGGATCCTGTGTCTCACCTACCCTTTACAATATTTTCACTAAGCCCTTATTCGACAAGCTGGACAATCTGGGTGTCACCTATACTAACTACGCAGATGACACCCAGATACTCCTCACCTTATCAGGCAACTACAACAAGGACGCTAAATGGATCAATGAAGTCTTTTCCATCATTCAGGCATGGATGGCCACACATGGCCTATGCCTGAATGATGACAAGACTGAATTGCTTCTTGTCGGCTCACCGAACACTATCAGTAAACTCTGTCCCGGCTACACTAGCTTCACTATTGACGGTAATACCATACCCATTGCCAAGAGCGTAAAAACCCTCGGTTTCTACCTAGACACGAACATCAATCTAGCTAAACAAATCAACATGACCGCCTCAGCCACTGCCTACACCGGTAAACTTATCAGGGCCTGCAGACCACTGATCTCCCCTAGCAACTGTCTCATCCTAGCCAGAGCACTCATTCAATCTAAACTGGATTACTGTAATAGCCTCTATGTAGGTGCCAACAAAACAGTAATCAATAAATTGCAAGTTTTACAAAATAACGCACTCCGTGCCGCCCTCAATATTCCTAGAAGGGAACACATCTCCGCCACCAGAACTGCCTGCAAATGGTTGTCCATCCAACAGAAAATTGATTTGAAAACCATATGCCTTACTTACAAAGCCCTCAATCATCTTGCCCCACCCTACCTCTCGAACAAATTTACACTAAGACAGAACACTAGAACCACCAGATCGTCCAACTCATTACAACTAACAGTTCCCAAATACTCCCTCAAAAGAGCTGGAGGATCCAGCTTCCCAACCTTGGCATCACAACTCTGGAATTCCATCCCACTGGATATTAAATCCACACCTACTTTCCAACCCTTCAGAACCAAGGTCATTTCCTGGTTAACCAACAAATAACTGTCCTACCACATATGTATGCACTCCGAATGTCCAATTTTATGTATACTGTTTGAATACTATTATCTATGCCCTATCAATACTGTACTATTGTCTTTTACCTGTAACCTGATGTTCAAAGCGCATATATACCCCCGGGTCAAGAGCGCTATATAAATAAATAAACAAACAAACAAACAAACAAACATAGGCCCTCTGTAACGATGCATACTCTACGTATGGAGATGACACGTGCATTTGCATGTTTGACGTTGTTACGTCACAGCATTGTTTATGACGGCCCTCAGATGTGATAGTTCATGGCGCTGCTTGTGCACTCAGTGTTAATGTGTGTGCATGTGCCTGGGGCTATGACATGCCAACGTGTGGCTCTGCTATTGAGGCATGTGTTTGTTTCATGCATGTGAGGCGAGTTGTGGCGTAATCATGTTGTTAGTTGTGATTGTGTGGAGAGGTGCCCATACAGGCGTTTGCATGGCCATGCTGAGAGTGTTGCAATTATGGGGCTACTGTTGGTCAGGATTCCTGTCACACTCACCTGAGTCTCTGCAGGAGCGATGGAGCCTTCTGAACCCTTCTCCAGAACCCCTGCCTGATGGGCCGTAGTCAACGTGCCAAATGAGAGTGGGAGGTGCTTAAAATACTGAAGATTGCTCCCCTGGACCCCATTCCCTCCTGCCCTGTGGTGCATATTGGTGGTTTATTGGTTAGGGGCTTGGTTCACCTTCTGGTTTAATTGGGCGAGCTCTCCATCCTGCATGAGGCAGGGGTGCAAGTCTTGACTTGGAGGCCCGTGGACCAGTTGCTCACTTGACCCTCGGGTTGCTGTCTGTATTTAGCGCAGTTGCTGCTGGTTCTGCGATGAAACTGCCCTCAGCTGCTGTCCGATCGTGCTGCCATTGGTTAGTTGAAGGATCCAGTTTCCTCACTGGGTCCCTGTGCCGCTTGATTTTGCAGGCAAGGGTTTTGCAGGTAAGTAATAGCAGGTGCAGAGCGTGCAGCCGCTGAGCAGTCTGGGTTGTAGCGGGTAAAAGTGGGCTGGGCGCGTAAGAGAGGCGCGCCGGAAAATGGGGAGTTAGTCTAACCTCTTTGTTTCCTCCCACAGGTATCATCAGAGAATTTGTGAGCAGAAAAGTAGAACGTCTGTAGTGAGCAGTATGAGTGCAGAGGCCCGCTGATGTCCTTATTCACCAATGAGTTCCAGGTGAGTAAACGCTGCGAACCGCATGCGCTGCTTACGAGGGTGGGCCAGGGTGGATGACAGCGCGTGCACTAAATTACTTTTTCGGTCTTCTTGTAGGTGCGCTGAGTTGCTGGAGCGTGAGTGTGGCTGGGCCGAGTCACTGAGAGTGGACGTCGAAGGTGGGCTGAAGAGTCTTGAAGGTGTTGCTTAATGCTACAGATGCAACACAAAGCACTGACCGACCTCTGGACGTGGCTTATATAGCCAACCACGCCCGAAGACTAGAGTGTGCTGCAAGGTTTAGTGAAGGGCAATCAGAGCCCATCTTGAAGGTACAGGAAGTGTTGCTAAGCTAATCCGGCTCATACATAATAAAGGTGCCGGCTGTACAGTGTGCCTTATTGGATGAAGGGATGAGAGTTGTGATTGCCTGTAGTGAGTGTCTAGCCTGCCAGGCCCTAACCCATCTCGCCTGTTCCCCAGTTTTCGTGACAATTCCACTGTGTGTCTTGTCCACAATGTGTCCACGGCAGTGGGCCGGAACATCAGTGCTTTCATGCATTGGGTGTGTGTGGACCTTCTTAACAGTTAACTCCTTGCCCACCCCTGTGCCCCTGTGGCAAGTCTCCTATGGATGTGCATCAGGTTGCAGTTGTGTCACGTTCACTTTCCCATTGGTATATGTCTTTCATCTTAGTTTGTGTCTGTGCAATGCCTACATTTTGCGGCCGTAACATGTGGATGTTTCATGACTGTGATTTGTATCATGACTGGGTTGTTGTATCTATTTGGATGTCTATTGCATGTCCTTGTGTGTGGTTGGGGATGTTGTTGGTTGTGCCTTTGACAAATCATGTTGCTGTGAATGTTGTTGCTGCCGCACCAGTTTCAACGCAGTATACTAATGTCGCTGTTCTGTGTCTCCTTTACCACAGTTGCTGCAGCTGATGAAGAGGGCGGAAGCGGTGCTGTGGAGCATTGATGCGGGGAACCTTCCACCAGTCAAAGACACATGCCACAGCCAATACCCGGTGAGAGCTCATCTTCTGGGAGCTATATGGCTGAGGTAGCACCTGTAACCTTGGACCTGGCTGTTGGGGGTAAGTCCATGGAGGTGAAGGTGGTAGGGGACTCGCTGGAAGCATCCAGGTTTATGTAGGGGGAGGCGAGCGGGTGGCCATGGAAGCACAACCCATGGGGTCAGGTAGGGGTTTTGATGAGGGAGAACATGTGCAACCCTGTGCCAGGGGCTCAAGGTTGTGCAGGCCACTGTAGAGGTGCATGTGCAAAATCCTGTCCCTGGGCCATTCGATGCAGCACTGCACGCCTTCCACGATGCCTACACCCAGACCATCATCCCATTACTGATGATGGTCTGGGTGTAGGCATCGTGGAAGGTGGTGATCACCATGCCTCCCCAGGCACCGACAGGGACATGGGCAATGGATGGACAGCAGGTAATGTAGAGCAGTGCAGGTGCCGTACACCCCCGATGGAGATCAGGTCAGAGGGCATACCAATGCAGCATGCACAGGGCTCAGCAGCCACAGGTGGCAACTAGGAGGAGTTGGAGTCTTGCCGGGCAGTCCACCACAAGGAGGCACGCAGATACTTAGAGGCAGGAGGACCATGTGGCAGCACTCAATGCTGTATCTTCAGTGTTCTGTGGTTACGAGAGGCAGCTGCTGACAGAGAGGCAGCCAGCATGTGAGGTACTGGTGATGGTGCCAGGGCTGAGGTTGCACAGTATCGAGCAAAGGAGGCAAGCTGCCATCCTGGAGGCCACTTGCAGGGCATTGTGGGATGCCAAACTGCGTATGCTGTCCACCCTGCCAGCCCTCAAGGAATCAATGACAGCCGGGCTCGTGGAGGAGGATGTGGCGTGTGACTCAGCCCTGGTCTACAGGTTGGGTAAGAATGGGGATGTGGACTAGCTCACTGCCTTTGTATATAGTTGTTTAGGTATAGGTTACTTTTATTATTATTTTTATTTTCCCTGGACTTTGGTGAATTTCCATCCCTGTTTTTGAATGTATATAATTATTTAGGTTTAAGTTTCTTTTCATGTTTCATCCCTTGCCACCGACTTCTTGAACCTTGTAGTTAAATTTAATATAGGTTTTATATGGTTCCCTTCCATGCTTCATGCAGTTCATTTGTATCTCTGAAACATTGAATGTTGACATTTCACATAGTGCATCTCTCCATTGCAGTTCATGTGTATTGTGGCATTCCTGTGTGTGATGCTGTTTCTGTGATGGTTGTGAGTGGAGGCTTGCACATGAGCCTGACATGTGGGGGTGGGTCCACCAGGCAACTGGGGGTTGTTCTTGGTTTTTGGAATTACATGTACATTGCATCTTCACTTTGTCTTTGGCCTCAACGTGTTTGGGAGGGGTGTTCTGGTGTGTGTGAGATGATGTTCATTTGGGTATGTTTTTATGTTTTGTTTGACTCTGATTGTGGATGTTATGCCACCTTTCCTATGTTTTTGTTCACATTGTTTTAATTGCATGCCCACTGTTGTTCATGTGTCCTCTTTGCACATGCTTGGAATTGTGCATGTAACCACGCTCTATTCACTGCATTGTGTATTTCCTTTTATGTATTTCTTTTTTCTTAGACTGTGACTGTGGATGTTATGTCACCTGTTCCTGTGTGTTTGCACAAGTTCACATTGTCGTAATTTCATGCCCACTGTTGTTCACGTGTCCTCTTTGCACATGATTGCAATTGTCTATGTGACCACGCTCTATTCACCGCATCATGTATTTCACATTGTGGTTGCTGCAATGGGAGGTGGTCTCACTGTGGATGGGTGGCCAGGTCACATAACTTGAACATTGCTTTAGCTTTGCTGTTTCACTCTCATGTCATGTGAACACGCCCACCAGCATGTACAGTCACACACTGCCTGCTCTCATGTCTTGCTCCACCTCTGCCCCAGGAATGCTTTTGTGACCCATGTTTGCTCATTCTGTGTGGCAGCACACAATTCCTGTCTCAGTGAGTCATGCACTTTCAGACTGCCCTGACATCACCCATGCACAGGCCGGTCAGGTTGTGGTCCCTGACAGGGGACATTGACACCCCTTACACCTGGATCACTTATGCTCAGGCTGTAACATGCTAGGTCATTATCTTTTGATCTGGTCAATGTTCAAATATGTTTACTTTTGTACTGAAGTTATATTAATTTGCTGTGCTTTGGTGCCATTGCAGTGAGCCATGGCCAACATGCAAATGCCACTTTGCATTGCATTCACTTTTCACATGTGGATGGGGTGGCCACAGTGTTGTTGGTGCAATATGGGGCAGTCTGGCTGGGGTGCTGCAGATTCAGGTCTACAAGTGAGTGACAGCGGATGGTCCGGTCCTGGAATGGTGTTCAGTGCTTTCTGATGATTGTGTTGTGGTTGAAATGTTGGGCTCATGGTGGAGGTAGACCACAGGGATTCAGGTAAGTGGCAGCCAAGCATTGTACTTGTTGTGTGGGAGAGTGTCCGGGTGCTGGCTGGGGTAGTGTTGGGGATGAGGAGGGCTGGTAAGTGGTGTCTTTGAGGGGGCTGCCTGGGGGTAGTGTCAGAGCTGAGGACAGTGTCAGGAGGGGAGTGTACTGTCAGGAGGTTGCTGAGGAGTAGTGTCAGAGATGAGGACAGTGTGGGGAGGGTGGTGTACTGTCAGGGGGTTGCTGGGCATGGTGATGGAGGAGAGGGGGCTGGTGGGTGATGTCTGGACTTGAGTGGGCTGCCTGAGGGTAGTGTCAGAGGTGAGGACAGTGTGTGTAGGGAGGTTTACTGTGAGGGGGCTGCCTGGGGGTAGTGTTGGAGGTGAGAACATTGTGGGGAGGGAAGTGTACTGTCAGGGGGCTGGCTGGGTAGTGTTGAAGGTGAGGGGGGCTGGTGGGTGGTGTCTGAACTTGAGGGGGCTGCCTGGGGTAGTGTCGGAGGTGAGGACACTGTGGGGAGGGTAGTGTACAGCCTGGGGGCTGCCTGGTGGTAGTGTCAGAGGTGAGGGGGGCAGGTGGATGGTGACTGGACTTGAGGGCACTGCCTGGGTGGAGTTCCAGAGGTGAGGACAGTGTGGGGAGGGGAGTGTACTGTGAGGGGGCCACCCAGGGGTAGTGTTGGAGGTGGGGGGGCTGGTGGGTGCTGTTTCAACTTGAGGAGGCTGTCTGTGAGAGTGTCAGAGGTGAGGGCAGTGTGGGGAGGTGAGTGTACTGTCAGGAGGATGCCTGGGGGTAGTGTCGGAGGTGAGAACAGACTGGGGAGGGGAGTGTACTGTCAGGGGGCTGTTGGGGTAGTGACGAAGGTGAGGGGGGCTGGTGGAGGGTGTCTGGACTTGAGAGGGCTGCCTGGGGGGGCGTGTCAGATGTGAGGACAGTGTGGGGAGGGGTGTGTACTGTCAGTGGGCTACCTGGGGGTAGCGTTGGAGGTGAGGAAAGTGTGTGGAGGGAAGTGTACTGTCATGTGGCTGCCTGGGGGTAGAGTCGGAGGTGAGGACATTGTGGGGAGGGGAGTGTACTGTGAGGGGGCCACCCAGGGGTAGTGTTGGAGGTGGGGGGGCTGGTGGGTGCTGTTTCAACTTGAGGAGGCTGTCTGTGAGAGTGTCAGAGGTGAGGGCAGTGTGGGGAGGTGAGTGTACTGTCAGGAGGATGCCTGGGGGTAGTGTCGGAGGTGAGAACAGACTGGGGAGGGGAGTGTACTGTCAGGGGGCTGTTGGGGTAGTGACGAAGGTGAGGGGGGCTGGTGGAGGGTGTCTGGACTTGAGAGGGCTGCCTGGGGGGGCGTGTCAGATGTGAGGACAGTGTGGGGAGGGGTGTGTACTGTCAGTGGGCTACCTGGGGGTAGCGTTGGAGGTGAGGAAAGTGTGTGGAGGGAAGTGTACTGTCATGTGGCTGCCTGGGGGTAGAGTCGGAGGTGAGGACATTGTGGGAGGGGAGTGTACTGTCAGGGGGCTGGCTGTGGTAGTGTCAAAGGTGAGGGGGGCTGGTGGTGATGTCTGAACTTGAGGGGGCTGCCTGGTGGTAGTGTCAGATGTGAGGGGGCAGGTGGGAGGTGTCTGGACTTGAGGTGGCTGCCTGGGGAGAGTGGCAGAGGTGAGGACAGTGTGGGGAGCAGTTGTACTGTCAGGGGGCTGTCTGGGGTAGTGTCAAAGGTGAGGACAGTGTGGGGAGGGGAGTGTACTGACAGGGGGCTGCCTGGGGGTAGTGTTAGAGGTGAGGACAGTGTGGGGAGGGGAGTGTACTATCATGGGGCTTGCTAGAGGTAGTGTTGGAGGTGAGGTTGGCTGGTGGGCGGTGTCTGAACTTGAGGGGGCTGCCTGGGGGAGTGTCAGAGGTGAGGACAGTGTGGGGAGGGCAGTGAACTGTCGGTTCCATGTCATTTCATTGCCTGTAACTACATCCCCTGTCATTTTAACATGCACATTCCATCGAAAATGCTCATTGTTTATTTTAGAGGTGAGGACAGTGTGCGGAGGGGAGTGTAATGTCAGGGGGCTGGCTGAGGTAGTGTCAGAGGTGAAGGGGGCTGGTGGGTGATGTCTTAGTGTTGGAGGTGAAGGGGCTGGTGGGTGGTCTCTGGATTTGAGGGGGTTGATGTGTAGTAGTGGTGCGGATTGTGTGCCTAGGCTGTACAGGGTGGACTTGCAGTTTCGCAGGGGTGCTGCCTTGAATTACAAGGGAGCCAGCAAGTTTTGGCTGGGATGCATCCTCGACTTACGTGGGAACTCTCGCATTTTCACAGAGGCGCCAAATTGACTTACGAGGAAGGCCACATGCTTTCACAGTGGTACAGCCTCAACTTAAGAGGGAGCTCTCGCATTTTTGCAAGGGGTTCAGCATTGAGTTATGTGGAAGGCTGTGCATTTTTCGCAAGGAGCGCTGCTTCGACTTACGTGGGAGGCAGTGTGTTGTCGCAGGGGTGCAGCCTTGATGTGCGAAGGAGCGCTTGTATTTTTGCAGGGGTGCTGAATGGTGTATCAGGGGTGGACGCACACGTTTGCGCTTAGGTTGGGATATGGTTTGGTTTGCAGTGGGGTGTGTTGTGGCATTCCTCACGCAGCTCGATTCCCTTTGCGTGTCTCCTAGAAATGCACGTTTGGGTCCACTGTCATTCTCGGTGTGTGGCCCTTGCAGGTTTAACGCACTCTTTTCCATCAATTCCATCTTTCCAGAAACACATAGCCAAGAAAGCCTAAACAAGTCGGGCTCCGAATTCCCACCCATCGCAAAATCATAGCCTTTAACCCACTGCAGAACCTCCGGACCATAGTGCAGGTCCTTGTGTTCTCGCACATCGATGGGGGAAATGCTTTCCCGGGAGGGCTCCTAAATTTTCATTTGGCTCCCCTTAAATCAGTCCCGCAGCAAATCTTGTTATGGGTGCGCAGAAATGTAACAAAATGACCCCCATCCGTGGGGAAGAGGCAGCCAGCAGAAGATTGTTCCACCAGGAGATGTGAGCATTGAGGCAGACAATCTCAGAGGAACTCTGTGCAACCGGTGAGGTTGTGCACAGTGACCTCCAAGCCCTCAGTCTACTGGTGCATTCATCTCTGTCACACATGGCGGCTGCCACTGAGGACCAGGCCAGGGCACCTCCAGCACCACTTCCACCTTCAGATTCAACGCAGGATGGGGGTGCGAGCACAGGCATGTCTCCCGGTCCACTGTACCCATCCAGTCTGTGAGTTTTCTTTTTTTTTTTGGTACATCCACCCATGTGGATCTTGACATGCCTCCTGCCCCTCTACCTTCGTGGGTGGACCCCTCCCTCCACGGTCCATGGTGGACACTCTTTGTTTTTTCTTTATTTTTTTAATACTTTTGTAGACTCCAGGCCTGGATGCTGGCATGTTCTTTTTGAGTTGGCCTTTCCAGCCTTTATGCTTGTTTTGTTTATATTTTTACCTTGAGTTGAGCAGTTGCCCTCTCAATGCCATGAATTTTGCAGTGGTGGACATGCAGGCATGCATAGTGAGGTCAATTTGCATGTTTGCATGGTGGTGTGCAGGATGGCATGTGCAGGTTACTATGCGTTCAGTGTATCCTCTCACATGTGTGCTATGTGAATGGTACATCACTATGCCTGTTGTAATATCTTCTCCCATGTTGTTTCAGTAATCCATAACGTGGCAGTGACTGCTATCCCGCGGGAGACACCCTACACCCTTTGACATCCATGCGCCCCATGCCCTCCAACAGGCACTAACCCTCCTGTCACTAATTCGGAGACACAGTCCCTGGTGAAGGTGATGCGGGATACACACCATGCATACCAGCGCAGTCAGCTGGTAAGAATGAGCAGTGCCTTGCATGTTGAGCATGCGTCATTGTTCCCCATGTTTGCTGCATGTGTAACTTTAATTATATGGGCTTTGCATGCTACCATGCCAGGATGTTTTTAAGATGTACTCATGTCACTGTGTTACCTCGCTCGGTCAACTCATCTATGCCCACACCTACTGTGGCGTAGTGCATGTCATTGTCCATCTCCAATCCAGGCAATGTACTCCTTGATGTGTGTTTAACTTGGACTTCCTCTCACTGTCACTGTCTCTCCATTTCTTTGTTGTGCTACGCTGCACTCATAGGCAGATCACAATCTATGTCCTGTCACCCTCTTGCAGCCTGTGGTGCTTCGGCAGTGGGTGCTCTCTGCATATTTTCAGGATCCATTCATGTGTTGTCATGGATGTGATTGTTCTTTCTGTTGTTACTATACATGTCATTGCATTTAGGCAATGCGTCTCCCGATGGGTTGCATCGTATGCAAGGCAGGTGGGTACCTTGTGCAAGTAAGTGAAGGACATTATGACACTTGTGTGGCCGTTGGCTTGGAGTCTTGCATTGTGGGTTATCACTTTGGATTGCCTTGTCTTGTGGGGCACCAGTACTACTTTATGGGTGCATGTTTCACAGGGTGTGGTTTGTATAATAGGTCTGGACATGGTGTTGTTTCTATGGATTAGTGGGGCCACTGGTTTCATATTCAAAATTGTGGGGGTTCCAACTGTGTGGCCCTTTGTAGGGAATTAGGTGGCAAGGCCGGCTGTTTGTGGCCTGTGACAGGTGTTGATAGTTGTGCTGGTGTGTGTCTCATTGCACTTTGACCATGTGTACTGAGTGGCACTTCTCTTCCCTTGAAATGTTTGTGGGGTAATGGTTCAAGGGCACATGTGGCCTCTCTTGCATAGGGTTCCAAAATTTTGGTGTCCAGCCCCAGTTACGAGCCACAACCATGGAAGCATTGATGCACATTTTTGGGATGCTGTGTTCTGAACTAACACATTACATGGTGTGTTGTTGGTGTTTTCACATGCATGTCCCATGCATGCTGCACCATGGTGTTTGCAGCCTCAAGTTGACCGCAGCTGGGTGCATGGTAATGCTGCATTCAACTGATTGCATAATTGGACCAATGTTATGCTGTCACAATCAAATCTGCATTGACCATGCACTTTTACTTTGCATCCTACATTTAGAATGCATTTATCCTTGCTTGAAGTATCACAAAGCTTTGTCTTGTCTGCTTATGTCTTCCATGGCGGTTGACTCGGTGGCCAGCCTTCCAGTCTGACATCGGCCTATGTGAATTGATGCCTCAAGTATGCTGCTGCCTGGACGGCAAGAGGTGAGTATTTAAAGGTGTGCTAATAAATATTGAAAAAAGAGTCTCGAGCACATAGCTGCTGATACTCCCCCAGTAGTTACCACTATGTATCAACGTGACCATAGTAACTCCTATTGTCCAAACACTTTACGCACTCCACGTCGCTCCCCTCCTTTCCTGGTGCTTTTAAATATTTGGTCATAAATATTGAAAAAAGACTCCCCATGCATGTAGCTGCCAAAACTCCACCAGCAGTAGCCACTATGTAGCAATGTGACCATAATAACTCCTATTGTCCAAACACTGGACACACTCTGGTGAGTATTTGGTTACTGGCCTTCTTGTGCTTTGCATAATGGGCTCCCATGACTGTGTTCACTGCACTGTCCCAATACTACCCAGGTGACGGCATGCTTTGTCATGTCATTGATAATCTTCCAGGGGTGTTCTTGCTTTTTTGGGGGGGTTAATTATCTGAATATGTGATGACTTCTCATTTTCATGGAGCATGTTTACTGATGCCTGTGTTGTGTTTGTGCCATCGTCTTGGGAATGGGGATATGTGACATGCACATTTACTGCATTTCATTCAGGGGTACAGGCAGTGTGGGCTGTGTTGTTGTTTGTCAGTGTGTGTGTTTTGTGTGTTTGATTTGCTTGTAGCTTGCAGGTGTTGCTGCATTTGTGCTGGGACACATGTTGATGGTTGTCTTGTGAGTTTCTGTTTGCATGAGTTCTATGATATGATATGGCATTTATAACGCACCTATACACAAGTGTTTCAAGGTGCGAAGCCACTGAGGGGTGCCAGTGATTCTTGAGTTTTTGGGTGCTTTGATGTGTTGGCTGCTCCCTGTTTCATTGTCTTCATTGTCTGCTGATCCTTCCGTCAGGGAATGATGGGGGACAGGTAAGATGTGCATTTGTCGTGATCATTATGGAATGGCTACATTAGTTGCTGCATGTCTGGATGTGGCCATTCTGGTGTGTCGCCCTCTTTGTCACAATTGTAAATTACCTCTTGTTAATTTGTGCTTTGGGGAAGGCATTTATTGTGGTCATGTTGCTAGATTCTGGTCAAATGTGTGTCGTTACTGCACTGCTTTTCTACACCCCACAATAGAGACATGTTTGTGGGCATCATACACATTCTAGGACGTGTGTGCAGCAATATTCCATGTGCTTGTTGCATTTTGTTTCCATGTTAAAAAAATGAGGCCATGTATGGCTTGCAGCTCAGACATGATATTTCAGGATTTATCAATCCTTACGCAGTTGACAAGTATGTTAGTTAGTCATATGGGATGTTTTTGGAGCCAAAGGGGTGATTTCATTAAATTGGTTGGCATGGTGGTAGTGGCGTCCTCCCTCGTCAATGTGTTTCTTTTGGAAACACAAAATAAAAGGTCTTTTTAGTTATAAGGAACGCACACAAATTTGCACTTCCAAAGGCACTTTCTCAGGGTGGTTTTGTGGGCACAGTGGATTGGCCTGTTGTCATCATTGAATGACACCTGGGATTTGGCTGCATTCTGTGCACTCCACAGGGGAAGGATTTTAGGTGAAAAAAGATTGCAAAAACTGGGTACGTGCAGCCTCTCACATTCTTTTTGCCCAGCCATTTGTAAGAGGTGTGCCTGTGGTTGTGGATGGTGTGCCACCACCATGTCCACCGGGACGCCATGCCATCATGCAACATTATGCATGATATATACTGCCACAATGATCCTGCAGACTACTGGTGGTGCATATAGCAACACACCACCAGAGTGGTCAAAAGAGCAGAAATGTGAATTGAGCACTCCGAATCTGCGCTCCACTATGCCCTGAGTCCCAATTTGGGCAGTGTTGTTTCTTACCTCGTCAGGTGTGCTGTGGTTGCGTATGGGCGTCATCATGTATGTGCTCAGAGGGTAGGCACTGACCTCTGTAGAAGTGAGAAAGGTTGTCATTGTCATTTGTTGTCAGTGTCTATTGGCCTGTGTACAACATGCATGTATGTGCATGGCCATTCATAATCACCAATGAGCCATGTGTTGCCATGCTTCCCAGCTTCCAGGGTCCGGTGTAGCAGGGACATCCTGAAGATGTAACTATCATGTGTGCTACCAGGATAGTTGGCATACACTTTAGTAATGATGCCCTTGGTATCACACACAACCTGAACATTGATGGAGTGTCAATATTTTTCTGGTTGCGGTAGATGTTCTCTGTTGCTCTAGGTGGATGTAGAGCAACATAGGTGTAATCAATGGCACCTAGCACTTTTGGGAATTTGGGAAATGCGCCACCCCATAAAAATCCTGGACCACTGCTTGCTGGTGTTATGGGCATATAGATATGCCGGTGGACAGAATGACATGCAGTTATGTTTGCCAACACCTGGTGAAAGCAGCAAGAATTCAGAGCAGTGAGCAACCTTTGCAAGGGAACACATGGGGGGGGGGGGTGATGTGAGGTAATCATCCCACTCCTTGACCAGGTCTCGGATGATATGTGGAGGGATTTATACCTGCCATAGACCTGGTCATTAGGCATCCCAAAAAGACTTGTCCTTGGGTGGAAGATCCAGGCCCTGGCCATCCTCATCCTCCTCCTGTAGTGTCCCTGGATGATTGCTGCAACAAATGGTGCATACATCTTGGCTGTATCCATGCGTTTGTTTAGCGTGCATGATTTTTTGCGACCCAACGTTCCCTGTTCAATTCCATGATTTTTGCGCATGTATGGGCGGAGCGATTGTTTGACGGGGGAACATCCCTTGTGACACCCACATTTTCGCTTGTTCTTCCTCATTCCACATGCTTCGCCCCCTTTTTAGTTTGCTGTGTATGTCCGGCCAGCCCTTCTCATGGAGTCTCGCGCAAAGAGTTTGTGGTGTCACAGTGACGTGGTGGACCGGCGTGGATTCCTCGCAAGTTCCAGTTAAACCCTGTGCATTGTTTTCCATTAATCGACGATTGGGGGACTTGCACACAAATTTGCGTGCAAGTCCCATTTTTCCCACGCAGATTCTTCCATGAATCGTGCCTTAAAAGTGTGTTACCTTCCTATATGTAATGGGCAGCATAAAATATAGCCATTTGTAACCTTTCAAACTAAAGAACTCAGAAGACATTTATAGAATAAGAAAAATAGTATGCAATGTGAATGTACAAATATGTTCTCATGATTAAAATAAATTCATCTAAATACCAAAATCAAGACATACACCCTCATTTTACAATGGGTGTCGATTTAATGGAGGTATGAATCTAAGGGGCCTTGCTTTTATGCCTCCATGCAATGCTCCAGCCCATTTTAATGCAGTTATGAGGCGGACGAGGGACACAGAGTGAAGATAAGATATCTGCCATGCATTCCTCCCTATCTCATCAGTGTATTTCTTTTCGTGCCTTCATGACATTTGGATCCAGGCAAGAAATATATGGATTCCTATTGAATCCTTCTTGCATGTTCTTTAGCAGGTGCTAAAGTCCATGCAGATCCCATGGGAATCCATTAGTAAATGCAGTCTGCAATGCATAATGTAGAGGTATTGCTTACTTTTTCACAGGAAGGCGTGGAAAATGAAAGAGTAAAAGTGAGTTTGCTTAGCTTTACTCTTTCATGTCCCCTTCGCAGTGTGAATGTTTAAAAATGCATGCACCCATCGTTCAAGACCTTCTGATGACAAACCACCCCACCTCACAAATGAATAATATGTACATTCACAGGGCACATCTTAACGAATATCAGGTAGGGGCATTCTTTATGGGGTGCTCTGGGATTTTCTGATGAACTGTATGCTTTGAATGCACACGAAACGCACCGAACCTGCTACTGAAACATGTATAATACATCCATGTATTGAGAACATTACAGAGGGTGTCTCTGGCAAAGAAATGTTTGCTTCTAGTTCAAATACACCAATATTGTCCCATTGATACAATCCCCAGTTAATGGAATCCATTTTTTATTGTGCATTAGTTCAATGAAACTCTTTACTTTGACATTAGATGAAAAAGGAAGAGGAAAGAAAGGACGAGAGGGCAACATATCCAATCATACAAAGCATACCAAATAACAAATGTTGAAAATGGCATGCATAGTGATTAAAACGATATACAAAATGCATAAGAACAATAAATGAGTGCATACAGTTAATAACACATTATCGAAAATTAGTTAAATGAGTCCTATATAGAAACCTAACAACATATATCGATAATGATGTCTCCCTTCCTGTCATCTCCAAAAGTCATTAACATTAAGACGATCTTGGTTATAAACACATTTAGAAAACACGTTCCACACATCATATAGGAACGGACATTTTGAAAGCTGATTATGCTAAGTTTTGGTGGCATTAGATTTCTTACAGAATCAGCAAGCACCTACAGTCATTATGTCAACAGTCAATAATAACATGATGTGTGTTTTAGCTTAGTTTCTATTGTAGTGCATCAGTAAAACTCGCAGAGCTTCTTTTTTAATTCCAAAGGGTTTTTTAAAAGTTGATCTGAAGTTCAAGGAAACAATTCCAAGTTTGTATCTCATAATTGCAACTGGCATGCATTTAGGGAGAGAAAGAGTATTCCTGTCACTACGACCCTCTATTTTTTCCGATCAATCATCCCAACCTGGTGGACGATTTCCAACCTATAGATAATAGATGCCACAATGTTAGCTTTATAAAAGTTGATTATGCTTATAAGAGCAAATCTGCCATATTTCTGATTAATCAGCATCACTTCAGATCTGAATGGGTCTGCTTTTTCCAGCAGCCTTGTAATGGCAAAATACTAGCTTGGTCTCGCTGATAAGTGGAATCCCGGGTATTTCAAGTTATAAACTATGTCTAGTTTATTTTGTTATATTTCCAGCATGTATTTTTTTCAAGAATTTGAAAATCGTATTATTTTTGTTTATTAGCTTTGGTAAGTATCTCATTATATATTATTGGAAGGTGTCTATCAGTCGTTGCAACCCTATCTGTGTTATATCTAGACACATTAACATCATCAGCATAAGATAGCCTACGATTGTTATGCCTATCAAGGCCAGGAGATACAAAGACCAACTTCTCCAAATATTCACCTAAATTGGAGATATATAGGTGTAATAGGCAGGGCACCAGTATGCAACCCTGCCTTAAACCTTCATATGTGCCGATTTGCTGAGATAAATTCCCATGCAGATGTAATCTTACTTGGAATTAGGTTTTCCAGTGAATTTGTATTAACATATTTAAGAATCATTCAGGGATCTTCCAATTTAGAAGTGTATACCATATCTGAGTTTGATTAACTTTGTCAAACGCCATTGACAAATCTATACATGCGACAATAACAGAAGCCATATGCTTACCCCAAGCTGTTTGTAGTTTAGCAACCATGACAGCCCTGTTAGTAGTTGTTCCTATCTCTTTTCTAAAACCTGTCTGATATTTAGAAAGATGTCCTATTTTGGTTGCCCAAGTTTCTAGTTTGACAAGGATTAAGGAAGCAAATAGTTTACTTTCAACATTTAAATGTGTGATTGGAAGGTGATTCTCTTTGACTTTTCCGGTCCCCCTTTTTAAATATTAGTATAATATTGGGAGACAGATGCCCATAGAACCGACTCGCTCTTAAGGTAGATTACTTTCCTATGTGGTCTGCTATTTCTTCCAAACTATAGATTAGGTTCCAAGTTGAAACAATGGGCTGAACAATATATTATTTACTCTGGGATGTATACATACCTCTAAAATAAGATTCCCTTTTTTCTCCAGAGATGGGATTTTGTTGTATAGCCATTTGATTTTGATTTATTCTGTTAACAAGTGACCAATAATTTGCACAATTCATTCGTATTACTACGTCTCCATCTTTTTGTATGAAGATATAGCAGCAACTCTGAGCCAATTTTGCTATTGCTGTCATAACAAGCAGGCCTCCGCTAACTGTGTATTCAAAGAAATGTTTACTCTTTTTATCAATGTTATATTTTTTCTTAATTAGCGTTGTTTGTTAATTGGACAATTTCATCCAGTGGATTATGCATTAGAGTCCTTAAGAGTGAGCCGGTTCTATGGGCCTCTGTCTTGTCTCGGGGATCCCATTCAATCACATGCTACAGTCAAAAAGTACACCAGAAATTTGCAAGACTTCCAATATTAGACCAATATTTAAAAAGGTGGACCAGAATAATCAAGTGAATCACCATCCAATCACACTTGTACAATTCCAAAACATCTGTTACATTTGCTATAATATTTACAATTGAGGAATGCAAGGGATTCCAATACATGTTAATTAATCTTATATTATCACTTGTGTTCCCCTTAGTTATCTTAATTCACACAACCAATAAATCTTTGGGCCTCATTACGAGGCTGGCGCTCTCGTAATGAAGGGTGCCGGTACAGGACCTGCACCATTCATTACTGGATGCCTTATTACAATCTCCCCTAGAGGGACCCACACACAACGTCTGGTCAGACCAGATGTCCTTTGCGGGTTCCGCAAGGGGCAAAGGAGCTAATAACGTGCCCGATAATAACTGGCCCGTTATTAGCTCCATCCCCATTCCCATTGAGCCCTATAAGGGCTCAATGGGAATGGGGACGGGCTTTGTGGATGAGGAATTACCGGGTCCTCCAAGGTTGGAATGCCCGGTAATTCCTCATTCACAGAACCCAGTACTAGAACCTGGTATGGAGGCAGCCATGCCCTTATTAATACTCGTAATGAGGCCCTTTGTGTTTGTATGAAATAATGTTTGTTTCAGCAGCAAAATTATTCTGATTGGTGATCATGAGGCACCAAGATACTTGTCCACCTTTATAGCAAGTAACCAATAGTCGACTTGTCTGATAACCGTCAAAACTGTAAGGGGATAAAAACCATACCTCTTGTAAAATTAGTATTGATTGTTTACTTAATTCTACACATATTTATTTGATTTGTCTAGAGGTTGTAATCTGCACGCACATTCCATTCCAGCTTTGATACGTGTTTGTTACAATTAAAGACACATTCCGTTGTTGGTGAGCAAATGGTTATCAAATGAAGACTAGAAGGTAGCCTAGTCCAATCACAATTTGAGGTATCAGAGCGTGTTCTACTGCCACCCTATTCTACCATGCACTTAATAATTTCACCATCATTGCAGCAGATTTTCAAAGGCTTCATGTCCTTCATTGGTAGCAGTTCATGTTTTCCGACCATGTTTACCATTTCCAGAATAATAATATGGCAGGTTAGACCATTTATAAATCATACACTGGTTATAAGTCATAGACAATACATTTAATTGAATAAGGTCAAGGAATTTAATTGAATAAGTTCAACATATTTTAATGATTAAGTATAATTTGCTGAACATTTTGATGATCAAATTCAAACAAAAAATAGGATACTGATGCCAATATATTCTCAGCCTTACTAAGTGTACCACGAATTTCATATGTTTATATTATCTTCAGATGTATTAAGGATTAAGTTAGAGGTTTGAGAGCTCCAATTTATAGGCTTGTTATACCTTTATGTCTATGCAGATTGGGCTTGGCCAAGTGCAGTCATTGAATCACGATTTATCATTATGATTTGGGAACACAAAAAATCTGTTATTTGTTATTTGATTATACTTTAGACTTGTCTTGTAACTCTTCATCGTCTACTGCTTTATCTGTACGTCATCAAAATGGCAGACAGCTGGGTCCAGGGACTCTGCTTTCTTATGTTTTGGTTGTTTGGTTGTTTTTGGTTTTACAATTCTTAAAGTGCATTGTTCCTTAATGCCTCATGACTAGAGGTGAACGTCATTTTTGCACACTAAGCGAATAGTACGCAATAAGCACTGGATTACGCTGATGCCAGATCTGCAAAATCAGCATCCTGTGTCCGCCGGCATGGTATTTATGCTCAGTTTTGTCCAGTTATGAGGGGAGTTTGGTGTTTTGTTGCCATGTTAGTTTCCTGTAGCTTGACAAGGAACACTGCATGGGTCTATTTTGGTAGGTTCGCACATCGGTAGGAGAAACATCATGCCGCTTTTTTTGAATCAGGCTAGGTTCGTCACACAGCAGCACGAGGAACTTTGTGCAGCTTTCATTTGATTCATACTAGATTAACGAAGTGGCACATGAAACTTCATTCTGCTCATCTCGAGTCGTACTAGGTCCATGCAGCGGCACAAGAAGGTTTGTGCTGCTCTTTTCGATTTGTGCTAGGTTCGCACAGCAGCACAAGAAACGCTGTGTGGATCTTTTTGGGTTGGGAGACAGCCCAAAAAACTTTGGGCTGCACTTTTCGATTTGCAGGAGTGGTGGAACACCATATTACGATGAAACAGATTTCAGATTTCGCTTCTACGGCACGCAGAATGGAATTTATCAATTTCGCCCAGCCCTACGCATCACACATACATTGGGCCTCATTACGACCCTGGCGGTAAGGGGTTAACGCCAGCGTTAGCTGCGCCGACCCCTTACCGCCAACTACGAGGTCCCTTAGCGCCATGGCGCTTTTAACACCTGCTTTTAGCAGGTGTTAAAATCCATGGCGCTAAGGGACCATGGAGTTAATTACGCCACCGTAATTTACGGTGGCGTAATTAACGCCTTCCCCACTCCCATTATGCCCTATGGGGCAAAAATGGGAATGGGGAAGGGTAAATGGGGATTGGGGACTTACCGCCCCGCCGACCTCGGAATGGGGCGGTAAGTCCGCCAACCACCATGGCGTAAACGTAGTTTACGCCATGGTGGTAAAGTCACGGCCCAGGCGGTAACTTACCGCCTGGGTCGTAATGAGGCCCATTGTTAGAGTCAATTGCTGTGTTTTCTTCAGTCAAGTGAGGAGAGCTTAAACATTTCTCATAGTTTTTTCTGTTTAGCCCCTTCCTTTTCTTATTTTTTAGTTTTTTTCTGTTGCTGAATATTCTTCTTTTGTGTAGTTTGTTTGCCTGTAGGAACTTTACTGTTGATTTATTTTCCACAATTAGGGATAACAAGGAATTAGCATTTCTGTTCACAATAGTTTTTGTGGATGTTTCTCCAACATCTCGGGCTGCAAGCCTTCTATTCTTAGTCTTTCAGAAGATTATATCTGCATAAACTATAACTTCTCTGCTTCCAGCCTTATATTTATCTTGCTCAAAACAAGTGTATGTGAATTAACTTTGGAATTTATATGGTTATATACATTGACAAATGAGTTCAAACTAAGTTGAGAGAGATAAGTCAATTTAATTTTGTCATCCAAGTTCAGAGAGTTTTATTTATCTTAGAGGAAGCAGATAAGCTACTTGTTAGCAAATAGATTACTGAATTGTTGATGATATGTTGCATCAGAAATGATGCCGAAGCCAGAGAAGCTAGAGCAATGGTACTTTTTTAACCCCCAAAGTGACAATGCCACTGTGGAGACGCTGATCCCATATCAAGTAGAGTTAAATCATTTATGAAGTTACTGTGCCCCATTCAATTAACAGCGGCTACAGCTTTCCTTAGCTCAGTGCTTGACCCAGTATTTATTTGTATTGCTCGGTGTCACTGGTTTCTTATGGCAAACACATTTCCGTGCATTAAGTGAATTAGAGTTTACAAGTTGTTGTGAAGCCTTGGTCAACTGTGGGCTCAATGTTTTAGTGTGTATGTGGTTGGAAATAATGTTTGAAATATTTTGAGTGATCGGAAGAGTATCCTCCACACTGCATGTGGAAAGGGAATTGCTGCGTAAACTGTACATTTTATATTGAAGTTAGGTCACTAACTCACATTTCCCAGTCTGTGACTGCACTTGAATGCCAAAGTCCATGTGGCGTTGCCCACCACGGAAGGGTTCTTACAGTGTAGGGAGTAACAAAAAAAGCAGTCCCCACAAAAATGCTCACAGATTGTCCAATGTGACTGTGCCAGCATTCGTATGATGCACTCAGTGTGTCACTCAACACTGTGTAAGGGTTCCTATAGTGTAGTGAGTAACAGCAAAAGCAGTCCCAAAAGAACACTCACAGTTTTTCAAAGGTGACTGTAACTGCACTTGGTGCAATTAATGGAAACTATTGTTGTTGCACAACTTGGCCATCATTTACCAAAGATGGTGGAGTCAACTAGCTCACTCATAGAATACAAACAACCAAGAGAAAAACAAATCATGAGTAAATGATCAACCAACGACTGTACCAGCTACCAGATGAACAATAGGCACATTCAAACAGCAAATACCCTGTGGAAATTGTACTTAATAGAATTTTCGAAAAATCACAGATACAGGGACACCAGCTCCACCCCTCCACTCTCCCACCCACACAGACACATACATATGCACAAAGCTAAAGGATACGAATATAATGAGCAAGTCATATCTTGCAATGCTCATAAAATGCATATACACATTCAGACACACATGAATTGGCTCACACCTTAATCATGAACAGTGACACTGACGCATGTCAATAAAAACACATAAGTGTACCTCATCATCCAGGCATGGATGGCCTCCCATGGTCTATGCCTGAATGATGACAAAACGGAACTCCTCATCCTGGGCACTTCAGCTAATCTCAACAAACTTGGCCATACCTACTCTTCGTTTATAATCAACAATAACACTATCGCTGTAGCCAAGGAGGTCAAAACCCTGGGTTTTTATCTAGATTCCACACTAACATTTTAAAAAACAGGTAAATGCCATGGCTTCCGCCACTTCATACACCTGCAAACTTATCAGAGCAGCCAAACCTTTCCTTTCCTCCAACAACTGCATCTCCTTAGCAATAGCCTTGATCCTGTCCAAACTGGACTATTGCAATGCTCTTTATGTAGGTAGCAATAAGTACATCACGGATAAGATTCAAATCTTGCAAAACAATGCACTAAGAGCAGCCCTATGCCTCCCGAAGAAAGCCCATATTTCTGAGACGGGAAGATCTGTCAATTGGCTTGCCACGAAAGACAAGATCCTCCTCAAATCTGTCTCACTGACCCCCAAATGTCTCCACCACTCTGCCCCCCAAAACCTAATAACAAGATTCACTAGACAAGTATCTTGCCGCCCTTCCAGAAAGGCAAACTCCAACCTCCTACTGGTGCCCAGATTTAAACGTACTACCACTGGGGGAAGCAGCTTCTCTGTCAAAGCAGCTCAACAGTGGAACTCGCTACCTCCATCTCTAAGGGAAGATTTGCCATACTTACAATTCAGAGAAAACCTCATTCATTGGATCAAGGAACATGATATCTAATGTATTGGGACTTATTGTCCTTCCAGTTATAAATTTGTAAACTATGCATATTATATTCTTCATGTAATTATCGACCCATTCTACTTATTCTCAATTCTGCTGTTGTGTCTTGCACTGCAACCATAGCTGGACTCCACAGTATTATATGTAACCTAATCTATACAATCCTCTTGTTGCTCCTGTGCCCTGTTACCTCCCGGTTAGGTGCGCATTACAAATAATAAAAACAAACAAACAAACAAGCAAACAAACAAACATAAATGCAAATATATCGAAGGAGATTGATTGCTTGTGATATTCATGCTTAGCAAGAAGCTGTCCTCATTCCTTTTTCCATAGCTGCCAAATTGCCTACTTCCAAGAGTGACTCCTCGGCCCAGTACTGTTTTTTTCCCACTGCATGCTGGCACTTGCAACGAGAAAATTTAATCTACAAGTTCCAGCATGCAATTGGAAACAAACATCCGGACTGACTTGAGATATCAGTGCTATGCGGATGACACTCAACTCATTTTCAGACTCCCTTGTGCCTCCTCTTCTCCTTATCTCATCTCTGACTGTCTGTCCACCATCCAGGAGTTTCTGCCTTAATGCCAGTAAGACCGAGATTCTCCTCATCGGCACACCTGCACCCTCCTTTCCTGTCGCTCTCTGGCCGGCCTCTCTTGGCCCTCTTCCTGCTCCCACCTGTGAGGCTATCGACCTCGGGGTCATCTTCCACACTTTGCTTATCTCCCAACATCCCTGGCATCTCTAAGAAGACACACTACCAGCTGCACCTCCTCAGAGGTATTCTTTCTTTCCTCTCCTTCCCCCCAGAAGCTCACTGTCTCCAGAGTTCAGGTTCTCCCTAGGCTGGGCTACTGCAACAGCCTCTTTCTAAATCTGACCACCTGCCTCTACTCTCCACCCTCTGCAACTCATCCAAAACAGGTCTGCAAGACTTGTCCTTGGCCTCAAGCCCAGGGATTGTATGTTTCCAGGACTGAAATCTATTGATTGGCTCACAGTGGCGGCGAGGATTATGTTCAAAACCCTCTGCATTGTCCACAAAGCCTTCTGGGGCCTGGGACATCAATACCTTCAACTCTCTCTTCCTAAATATCTGCCCTCTCGAACTTTTCGCTCATCCGCCTCCAACTCCCTCAGGGTCATTTTCTTCTCCAAGCAGCAAGTTGGTGGTAGATCTCTTTCTTCTGCTGGGGCCTCCCTGCCTCTCTGAAATTTGAGTACAACCATCTCTGGTTCTGGAAGCACCTCAAAACCTTCCTCTTTGCTTATGCTTTCTCTCCTCCTCTCCCCTGTTGATCTCCTGGCTGATTCTGAATCTGCACTGGTTACCTGGCTACCCTCTGATCTCGGGCCCAGGTCGTCACCCACCAGTTGCACACCTGCACTGCCCCATGGCAACCCTTGTACTTGGGGACCATATCTGTATCCCTACAGCCCCCACCGGCACTTGACCCCTGATGTCTGCTTTTACCCTTGCACTCTCCACCAGATGGCTGTACTTTTAATTTTTGTCTTACTTATTTGACTGTTATCCTATGTACTGCACTGCCCCTCTCCTTTCCCCCTGCAGTTCCCCCTTTGCCTCTCCCCTGCACTTGCGCAATCTCAATGTCACTGGGCCTAGTTGGGTCATTGTGTTCCCTCTGTTTCCCCCCCTTGCCTCATCGCGCCATGAAACATTTGTGTATAGGCGTTTTATAAATGCCATATCATATCATATCACACATTGGATTTGGGAAACTTTTGGCACAATATGAATGCCCCTGGCCGTGGTTCTTTTTTTGGCCCCAGTTCCAAAAAAACAACAAAATAGAACTAGCGTCCTGTTCCATTAGTCGTAGCTGAAATATTAAAGGGATGGGCCTTCTTTGAACATCCTCTGTCTTTCAAAGCAAGCACGTCACACCCCCAAGGCACTCAATGAAGAACACCAAGTTGGCACCAAGAGGCAGGAGCTAGTACAGGCGGCAGGCTGACAGTTTGATCCCAAAATCCAACTGCAAACCTTTTAACTACAGCAAATTTAGTATATACTTTTGGAGCTGGAATTACCATGAATGCTGAAACCGAACCTGCCCTCCAGTGGGTCCTCATAAAGGATCTAAAATGTACTCATTTCAATTACAGGGAATCGAAAAGAGTCTTATATTGTTATTTTTCGTCACTACCTCCTGAGTGGAGAGTGGGTAATTTATGTGTCTCCTGCCTTTCTTGAATGTGGTAGCCCTTTCTCATGCTCCCTCTCTGGAATCAAACCCTGATTCAGTTTGATCTCAAAATCCAACTGCAAACTTTTTAACTGCAGCAAATTTAGTATACACTTTTGGAGCTGGAATTATCATGAATGCTGAAACCAGACTTGCCCTCCAGTGGCCCCTCATTAAAGGATCTAAAATGTACTCATTTCAATTACAGGCAATCAAAAAGAGTCTTATATTGTTATTTTTCATCACTGCCTCCTGAGAGGAGAGTGGGTAATTTGTGCGTCTCCTGCCTTCCTTGGATGTGGTAGCCCTTTCTTATACTCCCTCTCTGGAATCTCTTCCATTACCTGTGGTCACCATGGTAGGCACAGAAACGACCATCAAAAGTTGATAGGGCAGACATCCAAATGTATCATCGCCGTAACTATCATGTGTGACTCCTAGATCCAGTCTTGTTTTCCTTTTTTCCACAGCATGATGGAACTTATAGACCTTTCCTTACAATGGGAAAAAAGAAATTACCAGTACCAGCATGCAATTGGAAACAAAAATCAGGACTTGTTCAAACATGACAGCTATGTTTATCATTTGCAAAAGTGTGAATGCTTGAAAGAGTTGTTCAGCGATACCTGCAAAGGTTAACCGCAGCCTGGTTTTAGGTGTACCACAGGCAGCTGGTGCCATGTATAGGATATGGCGTTGCACTCCATCAATCAAATCATTAATCTTCTGGTGATCGCATAAGCAGCAATCATGAACATGGATGAGGCATGCTTGAAACATAAATGATATTCAAAGCCCATCCTCACATTCAATAGGGGAATGTCTAACACAATGACCCTCATTCCGAGGTTGGTGGTAGTCATTGCGCTATTTGCACCATGACTGCCACCAATAACGGGTCCGGCACCGGTATAGTTCAATGGCGACTTACCTGTGTAGTCCGACCTTTGTGAGACCGGTAAATCCTCTTTGAAAATGCCATTCCCCATTCCATTTGAGTCCCCATAGGGATCAATCGGAATGAGGAGGGCGCTAATAACGGGCTCACGACTGATTAGACCAGCCGTTCCTGGTGGGACCCGCTAAGGGACCTTGTAGTAGTGCGGTAAGGGATTACCAGCACCAGTCTCCTCACCGGTGCCCGGTATCCCTTACTGCCCACCTTGGAATGACCTCCAATATGGGGGGGTACTATGCAATTAGACCCCATGCGAGGGAACATGCAAATACTGGGGTCGAAGCTAGCCTTTCAACTTAAGAACGATTAAAAACATTTTTTTTTTATGGGGACAGGATGCAGATTGCTCTTGCTTCTAAATTATCTAATGACAGAAATACTAGACAATTTAGTGATGCTTAGTTTAAATCAAACTCAGAAGGATTTAGGGTCGAGTCAGTCTTGCTTTGAGATTCAAATCTGCTAATGTCATGTTAATCCCATATATGTGGCTAATGATTAACCTGTTAGCTATACAACTTGACAATTTAACAACATGATAATAATGTAAGCAGGACTTGCATACATCAGATGATCCCATTGTGGTGATGTGGTGGTACAAGTTCCTTTAAGTAAAAGGGAAATGTTAGAGTTATGGGAGAGAAGAGGAAGTAGCAAGATGTAAGCCCTGTCCTGTTATTGCATGCAGGTTGGAAGCCCCTGTTCTCTGTGTGCTACAAAGAATCTGTATTTGAGTTTGGTTGACGCATGTGTGTTTGTTATTGCCATGGGGAAGCCAACGATGGTGATATACAACTTAGTTGCATGATCATGGATTCTGCCATGTGAGCACTGTAGACGGTGGGAGGCCGTGTGGATTGCGCTGTTATCTGATTTGTTAGTGGTTGAGAACATATAGGTGGCACACACATTCCGTACTTAATTGCCTAACAGCCAATTACAAAAAGCAGCCCCTGCATTGCAATATTTCTAGCCCTGACAGTAGTATATCACACAGTTCAGATGTTGTCTAAGCAATTGTATATCATTCTCATGACTGCATCACTTGTCATGTTAGTATGGAGTCCACGACTGTCAGTGTTTAAATGACTGTAGTACCTGTAGTTATGTGATTTCCTTTTTCTTTTCAGGGGCTGGAGGGCATGTGCTTGTTGTACTTAATTCAACACATAATCCTCTGTTTGCTTTGCTTTTTATGACTGGCAAGAGTGAGCTCCACTTGAACTCTTGCAGCAGTGTCAATCATTTGCACTCTGATGCAAAGTGTAAATCCTGGTGAAGGTTCGGCCTTAGAGACTACCATTTTGTAGAAGTGAATGCAGCTACAAGGTTGGAGAGAGCTGCTGAATGTTGCCTTTCTCAAATTTTGTTTAGACAATGTGAACATGCTAAAATTGATCGAACAGTGATCACGTCAAGCGGAACAGAACTCGGATTAATATATACATGTTCAACAGGCTCCCATGGAAAAGTAAGGAGAACAATAACAAGGAGAAAAAGCTGGGGGTTTGCTTTATACTGCACACAGTACATTGAAATATATAATTATAGAATAACTTTAGCTCACAGTGGATGGTCCAACATTTTCAAAGGAGTCACTTTCAATTATCATCTCTCCAAGCAGGTGGACATGTTAAATATGTTCCCACCCATTAACAATGTACATCTCTCATGATAGGGTTTCTTGCACCCACACATTTCCCTACGATTTCTGTTAAAACAAACTGTAATGTCTGTGTATACTAAGGATGAACGCTGCATACTGCAAATGAACAGAGTAATGAATAATTGCCTGTCGATATATTGCGCCAGTCTTGCTAAATTGCACAGGTAGAGGTGATGTGCTCTAATTAGCTGCAGACTGGTTTAAAACGTGTAATTCATTGACAGAACACTTAATTCGCCACAAACATCAGCAGCAACATCAAAGAGCAGAACAAGTATAGCTTGTCAACTCATAAATTGCATGGCTGCCATGTACAATACCGCCATATGTAATTTACGGCAATTGGAAACAAAATTGCAAAAAAAGGTACATTTAGTACAACATTAATGTACACAACCCACTGGAGTTCATATACAGTGTCCCAAGAAGATAGGGGGGCATGATGTTGTTTTTTAAGGGGTCGTGTTTCACACTGATAAATTATTATTGTGTTTTCTATATACATTTTCTTAATTTCATAGGAATGCTTTCGAGAGGAGCTTTTGACTAAAAAATATAATATTTACATTTCATCTTCCGATGATCTGAATTCACTGCATTTGCATTTGAAAAACATTTCATCTGCACTTGAGATCTTGCTAATCTCCGGTAATCACCCACGTTGAGAGCAGTGCCGCTTAAATTATTTAGTTAGAACTGAGCACTAATGAAATCACTAGGATGTTTTTAAACATTAATTAGGGAGCCGAATATGGAGAGAGGCATAAAACCAAACATTGCATCATGGCTACTCAAGTGTGTAATATCTTATGAACAGTATCAATTTAGAGCAGTTAAGTGATCATGAAATGTGAGTAAAGAGGAGACACATCTCCCCAGGACAAATTCTGTGCGGTGTGTACTTACTGAGCCATACTGGATTTTTCACCAGAGAACTAGCACACAACTCACACAGTACATTGTCGAGAACTGCCCATCTCAGAACATGTATCTTGAGTTTGTAGGTAGAAAGCATCTATACAGATGCTTTCTCTGGATATCCTCAAACACATGCACGCACATATTTTTTGATGACATCCGCGTTGTGTTTAAAAATATCAAATAATGCAAGCACAATTCATCCATTCATTAATGTACAGTTCTTAATTTATCTGACTATAATGTCTACCTACTAGGGCCTTTATTATTGTTATTGTTAGTAGGATATGTATTGAGCGCGGGTCCTAGCTTCAGGAAGCAACAGAGCACTTTACAATCATAGGGGCAAGAACACAGTGAGGGAAGCAGAGAAAAAGGGAGCCGGAGGATAACATGCGAGGGTGCGCATTTGGCAGCAAGGGATTTATAAGGAGCAGATCACCAAGTCTCAGGTAGGGTGCGGAGAGGAGGTTGTGTTAGGGAGGAGTCATTCCTTGAAGTGGAAGCTCTTGAGCAATTTTCTGAACTGTAGAAGCGATGAGGTAACTCTTAAATTGACGGGGAGGAGGTTCTTAAGTCTTGGTGCGTAGACAGAGAAGGTCTGTCTTCTGGTCCTTCTGCACCAGTGTAGTTCAAGTCTGCATATGGGCTTACATCTGGTGGATTGCAGGCCTCTGGAGTTGCTAAGTTTCTCAGAGAGGTAGCTTGGGGACCTCAGGGTGAAAGTCTTATAGGCGATGCAACAGGATTTACAACAGGATTTGGAGATGATACATGCTTGCAGCGAGAGACAGTGCAGTTCGATGGCATTCAGGGTGATGTGGTAGAATTTGTGGAACCCTTTTCTGAGTCGTGCTACTGCATGCAGGACCCATCGAAGGGGTGCCAGGGTAGTTACGAGAAAGCCTTTCAAAAGGGCATTGTCACCATCCAGGGAGAGGACCAAGGCTTTAACTGCAGATCTGAAGCTTTTTTCTGGGATAAATGGCTTGATGTTCTGCAGGAGAGAAATTTGGTATCAAGCATTTGAGTCTTCCTTGCTATGTGCTGTTTGTCGGTGAGGTGTCTGTCGGTGTGGAACCCAAGGTGGTCAGATGGGTTGTGCAACCCTCAAGGTTTATAGCAGAGAGCCATAGTTGGATGTCTGGATTTTTGGTTTTGTTGGTCAGCAGTAGAAATCAGTCTTGGAGGGGTTGACCTTCAGATAAGCACTGGACATCCATGACTGAATCAATGTGAAGCAGGCCCTGAACCTGTGGATGTCTTAGATGGAGTATATCCTGAGATACATCTGTTTGCTATCTGCATATTAGTGAAAGTGGATGTTGTGTGAAGGAAGGAAGGTTCCTAATGGTTTCTTGTAAATATTGAGGATCACAGGAAAAGGATGGATCCTTCAGGAACTCCAGATGTGATTGATTAGTCTGAAGAAATCCATTTGTATGGACTGTTGATGATTAGCAAGGTCAGATTTGAATCAGCTGGTGATAATCTCTCTGATCCCCAAGCGGCAAAGAAGATTGCCAGCGAGTGTCTGGTTGTCTACAGTGTCAAATGCTGATTCATTGTTCTATTTCAGTTAACAAAACATTAAAGCACAAACAACAAATACAAAAAATTCATACACAAAACTCTTGTAAAATATCTTATGCAATTAAAAAACACCATCAGTTCCAAACAAGAAAATCATTTAAAATATCGGGCAGTAGTTTTTTCTGGCAGTTCCAGGCCCAAGTCAAAATAACTTGTAACATCAAATATTCTTGACGCACATTTACGAATTTTGCAAAGCTATAGAGCATCATTACGATCTCAACATAGTTTGCTTTCAGCACAGAACTAACTATCTCTGTCTAATAACAGAAAGGACTGGGCAGAAGACTAGGACACTATATTCATCCTCCTTTTCTGCCTTACACATTGGACAGGTCTGAATAGATTGATCCAGTTTCTGGTACAAATGTTTAACAGAAGAATGTCTATTTGCAGTTTAACATCCAGGTTCCTTCCTCCTGAAGATGTGATCCAGAAGAATCCTGCTTGAGGCCTAGATCTTTATTGAATCAGAGAAGAATCGGAGGCTTACCGGGAAATGAGTGGTCATGTAGACTGTGCAGAAAAGAGCCTTTGTAGAGCATAAAACATTGAGGGCCCCATTGTCCTGCGAGTAAAGCCTTGAGGGTGCACTGCCTGGGAAGATGTGTGGCCCAGGAAGACAGTATGTAGTCAGATTGGTTCTGGGATGAATTATTGGAGGGGAGAAATGTCTCCTTAACACTTGCATTTTTAAGATTTTTAAAGTCCATTCTCTCTACTTAGGGGACAAATTGTCTATTTGTAAAATGTGTGTAATGTAAATAGAATAGAACCCTGTACCAGTAGAACAGCCTTATCTTTCTAATATCTGTGGTGATTAAGCATTCTGGGTGAATTCAAAAGAAGACTACATGGATCACACATAGCACATTCTTCACATAATTAAACCAAGCCCAGTGTTTGAAGTGGTTTATTGTTAAAACATCCAGCATAGCTCCCTGTATTCCTTCAATTTAGTGCTTGTACATAGCTTGGCCCAGAGAAAAACGAGTTTCAACTCAGCATTATAGTCAATACTAGTCTGACATAGTTCCATTCTGACTGTTGCACCAAGACTACCGCAGGCAACACCAGTAACTTAATAAAACATGTGTTCACTTCACTTTAGCCATTTCACAAAACCCCCAAACCTCGGCTGCATACAGTACTGCCACTTTCGTGCGTGCTCTATGCATCTCTAGAGTATCATCAATTGCACCTTTATAGTATTGTCATTTGCACAGCGGATTGCAAAAGTGTAGAGCAAAAGGCAGCGTACACACATGTATGTCGCCTTTTGCCCTGCACATTAAAACTCAATTGACAACATTTGTAGGCTGGCATCTGGTTATGCCGGAGAGCAAACGTACAGGTATGTCATTTTGGGGTTGCCACGGGTCGCATCTGCGATCACTGAGGTCTCCCTTGCTGCCCCAGTGGTCGCCCTTCCTATCCACCAAAAAATGAAATGAAAAATAAAACATGTTTTTATTTTATTTCCCAAGAAATTGTAGCTCCTGGGCTGTGGCCAGCGCCATGTGGCTCTTTGTTTCTGGAGTGGCTTGCTTTATTGTTCAGGCCTCTTAACAAAAACAGGGGGTTCCACAAGTGCAACAATTTGAGCAGTGACCCTAAATAAGAATAGGAATATCAAATAGTTTGTATTTCTGGAATTATATATACTAATTGCTAGACTCATTCAATGTTTATTTCAGGCACACTTCAGGGGGTGAGTCACTGATTTAGTTTATTCTTAAACACCCCAAATTCACAATGCAGAAAAAACATTTAAAAGTAATTTAGAGTAGATTAAGCATCCGTTTTGGACTATGTATTTTTCTTTTGGCAAATTGCAGTTGTAGCATGTTTTTTTCTGCCGCTGTCTCTGCAACGATCATCACGAGGCATTCCATCCCTGTGTCCTTGGTCACTTGACAACATCCTTGCACCTAAAAGTTTGTGTAGAGTTTAGAAATGTTTGACCATAACACATAAATTGGCCCTTGATATCATTGTGACACAATTAATGTGTTTCTGTAATGTGTCTATCTTTCCTTTCTCCATGGCATGCTGTTCAGCATGTTTGTTTGCATGTATGAGGTAACGAGCGCCCAGAGTACGGGATGCCGTGTGAGCGCATTGCTTTCCTTGCTCTACTCTAAATTCTTTAATACACAGTTATGAACCCTCCCAATGGTATGTATTTTGCCAAACTCTGAAGCCTGAAAAGTAGATCCATGCAGGCTTGACATGTGGCCGGACCTGCAGATGAAATGGCCTGCTGTTAAATCGCAGTTAGCAGTTTAATGGTACCCACTACAGAGTGTAATTTGTTTTCTGACTTTGAGAACATCCGGGCATGTAATTGCTCATTTTACTATAGCCGGTAAGATAGCTAGAAACCGATAAAATAGCTCAGTTGGTTGAGCACTCGCTACTGCAATGTGTGTGTGACCTGCAGGTGGCAGGTTCGAATTCCGACAAGGAGAACTCAGCCTTTCATCCTTCTGTGTTGATAAATAAGTACCAACACAAGTTGGGTGATATTGTATGTATATGTGTGCTATATAAAGTGCGTAAACCTAACTGCTATATAATAGCACATCATTATCATTTGGCCTTGGATGTCTGCGTGCATTCACAGTAATTTGGTAATATGGGCCTATAGACAGTGATATTAATAATACATTTGCTGATCCATTCTTCGTAACCATATGTTTTGTAGTGTGCTTAGGAAGAATGCTATTTGATTACATGTGATGTTATGTGTTTCCACTTCCAGTTTTGTCAAGGGGTGAAAGGTAGTGTTCCATCAATTCCCGTAATGTCACTTTGGGGTGAGGTCAAATGACATCACCTCTTGTCATCAGAACTCACAGGTCATGTGATGTCACTTCTGCTCACTTCTGCTACTCCTGGCATTTTGGTGAAATTACGTCCCCGCAAATGTACCAGCTCCCCACCATCAAATTACGTTATTGAGCAAAATGAGCTACTGAGTCTGTGCTGAAAAGCAGAGGGTACAGATAACTAATTTGGTCTGGGATCCTTCGTTGATTGTGGTGGTGGAAGGGAAATGGTTTGACCCACTGTGTGGATGTGAAGAGGGTATTGTGCATGGATTGTAGTGTTATATTTTGGAGTACTGTCTAGTTAGGTATTGTGCACAGGTGCCCTGCACTCTATTACAAATTGGTGACTCCTCCCAAGGAGGTGTCACTGTATCAATCTATAATCTTGGCTGACAATCCCTGCCCCAGGTCAGTTTGTCTTGACCAGTGCATTTTTAATCTCTTTTCTTGTTCACATCACCTGGACCCATATTGTCAGTGGCAGTCATTTCAGTGTGGTGGGGAAGAAGCTGAGTGGCAAGCAAAATTAACTTCATGGTTAACATTCGCTCTGCCCATCCACTTAGATGGGCAATTTAATTTCCGGCGCCACGTGTGTGTTGTTTAGGCATGCAGGTCAAGCCTGGCAAAGAGTAGAACATTGTACCGTCATCAGACACTTGGTTCTGCTCAAACATCATAAGGCATCATAGAGAGGCATAATATGAGCTCAAGGGAGGGCCCTATGGCTGTGATGTGGGCTTTCTGATGCACACCTACGGTCTCTCTCTCAGTCTCTTTCTTTCTCTCTTTCTCTCTCTTTCACTTGTTTTCCATATTTTGCCTCTCTCTCTCTCTCTCTCTCTCTCTCTCATTCTCTCTTTCTCTCTCTCTCTCTCTCTCTCTCTCTCTCTCATTCTCTCTCTCTCTCTCTCTCTCTCTCTCTTCCTCGCCTGTTCCCTTACTGTAAAGAAATATTGTCTACGGTTGTGTTGGCCAAATGTGCTCCTAGATTCATGACAGATTGGGGATCCATACGGCAACATTGTGTGTCCTTTTGTATTAAAATGTTTTTATGGAGTATGCTACCGGCTATGATATGTGAGGTTTATGTAACACATTTTGGGTTGCAAATACAATGGCTCTGATTCACAGAACGTTTTCCTATGGGATTGCACCATAATAAAAAGCTTCCATGAATCAGGCCCCATGTTTGTCCCTGTACAAACACTGTTTCAGTGTTTGCTCTTTGTCAAAGTGTGTCAGCTTCAGGTACTCTCAGGGAGACTGGCCGCTCTAAAAACCTAATGGGGTGGTTGTGAACTGAGAACATTAGGAAAAAGTGATGCGAATGTATTCAGTCACTCTCTCATGTAGTTAAATGGCCCATTGCTGACTTTTCTTTCATGGATATCCCATAGCTGACAAAAACTTGCTAGCTGAGTCGGTGGTGTACTGACAAGTGTGCTCCCATGAGAAAAATGTCTTTTTACAGTGTTCCTGTATAACAAAACATCTGCTATTGTGGCCACCGTGTGCTATTCAGAGATGTTAGTTTAGTGGGACTAGAGGGGCACAGGAAGACACAACTCAAAAGTGTGTATGAGGGCATATCAAAAGGGTATTGTTATCCAGAAAAGAACAGAAGGTGTTGGAGTGACACCTGATTTGCTACTTACAATGTCTACACTAACAGTGAAGATGGGCCAAAGATTGCTGTAGTCGGTCTACGGCAAGCTGGTAAAACAGCTGTTGACTTTGGATGGTGTGAGAATGTGCAAGCAACAGGGTAGTTTGTTGATGTATGCAGTTTAAGGTGCAAAGTAGAATGGATAGCAGGTTACCGAGAAAGACAAACCATCAAGAAGCCAACATTCATGAAGGGGTAATCACTCAAGGGGCATGCACTCAAACCATACATTGAACTAGGAACAATACGCATGAGCTAGAAATCAAGAGATATTAGGCTGGGTGGCCATTAAAGAGGCAGTAGGTAGGATGCACCAGTAAGGGATCAGTAGATGATCTACGCAGTAAAGGAGCAAAATGTAGGTTTCAACAATCAAGGCGCAGGGTGCAAGATGTAAAACCTAAAAACAAGAGTGTAGATCACACCCATCTGCAGGGCAGTGACCAACCAAATCAATGTTCAGGAACTTAGCAAGCACTGCAATTAACATCTCAAGATTGCAGAGGTTGAGTTCATTGTGGAAACATCTTTTGCAGATGTCTATAATAATAATGTAGTTTTTGAAATCTCATTTTTAATTTATTGTATTGTATCCTTTATGTAGTGGATCCGAGACATCCCACCGTACCGGCCGCTTTCATTCTGCCTACCTGCCACATGTAATTTTTGCTTAACCCTTTTAGCCACTTTCACAGCTGCTTAACAATGTCTATAGATCACATTTATTGACTTGATCTTATTGGAAAAGAAGCCTTATTCTGCCGATTTGTTTGCACATTTGACCAGATAGCAGAAAATAGGTCACTCACCAGAAGAAAACATACACCATGCATGAAAAAGAGCAGAGACTTAACCTGTACAGATACACGGGTACGCATCAGCGTGAAGTAACACATGGGATGACTGCTCCAGCTGGGAGGAACTCTCAGATTTGAAGGTGCTTCCACATTAAAATAGGCATCAATGGCAGAAAGTGACACTATGAAAGAGGTAAGCCAAATATGCCCACAGATAGCCAGGCAAAGATTCTAACTGTTCTGTTGCCTAGTTTTTCACATTCATCCTAGTTGCAGTGGCCCAAACAAGGGTCTAAAATAGCATGTGACCTGAGTTATTTCACCTTCCTTTCCTGATGGCAAAATCAGATCCACCAAGGGAAGGAGGAATAAGAACAAGAACCGCATGGTAACCCTGGTAGATTCCCACCCCTCGGATATGATATGATATGATATATGTCATTTATAACGCGCCTTTACAGAAGTGTTTCTAGGCGCGAATCGTGATTCCACTGTATTTAATCATTACAGTGGGATCACAACAGTGACTAAGGAGATTCCAGTATCAAGGAATTACACCTTATTATATACTCCTTTATGTTTCATGTTCCCTATGCACTGATCTGCTCTGACACATTCAGGGAATCTCCTGGGAGCCAATAGGACCTTGGCACACGAGGAGATGGAGAATGTTCTGTTTGGAGGGTAAGAAGAAGAGATTAGCAGACTAGAATGCAAGCACTCCTGTCCACTTGTGTTCTCTCTGATTCAACACTACACAGAGCTCAACATCACACCATCCTAAGAATCAGTTGCAATAACAGGGACTGATGATAAAACTTAACAAGCCTGGGATTGAACTCCAGTGGAATGGGGGCTATTGGGTGCATGTCACGTTTAGTTCCTATGATGATAGAAAATGTTGACAAAATGAAGGATCCACACAATGATGGATCGAGAGGTTTTCAGAGGAAACACAGCTGTAAGTGTAGTTAATTCGGTACCTAATGTAGAGAATATCACAGGCATGCCCTCAAGGGGGTACACTTATTTGCTGAGTATATCCATTGGGGACATATATTCCACTAGCCGTGGCTTTTATACTGAGGGGGCAACTCTGCTTGCTACTGTCAGAAGATTAAATATGTTCAGAGGAACACACAGTTTTCCAGATGTCATGAAGGCTCAGAAAATAAAATTTACATTCAGCAATGGGACCTTTGAGCAGATCACAGTTGACCTTGGCCAAATGGTGGGTTGTGATCGAGGTGCAAGGCTATACGGATGCCTGGAAGGAGAACATGAAACTAGGCACCAGTGCAGTGGAGTAATGGTCTGCTTTATATACAGACCATAGACAAGTCCCACACTAGGCCTAAGCACTGGTTAATGGTTGATAAGGAGAAGGAGCAGGGGGCCTCAATGTAGGACATGACACCCTATTCAAAGGATTCATGTGCTTGTCGAATGCCAGAGACAATACCTGAAGACATGTATGTGGCCCACTATCAAAGGTTATCTAGACACATGTCGTTGATCATGCAATAAAACCAGGCCAAGGGCAAGAACGTAGGAATGTCTCACAATGGGAATTGACATCATCAACGTCTTAGATCCTATGAGCAGTAGCAACAGGTTTATCCTCATTCTGGTTCATTATTCTACAAGCTGGATGAACTGTTAGCATTAATATTGTCACCGTTTTGTGGGGTATTAGTGCAGTTGATGCTGATTTTCTGCTGGGAAAGAGTTTCGGAGGAGGCTATCTTGGACAGAGATGCTCAGTTTTGGCTAGTACCATCCACATTCTTTAGCTTATCAGACATATGAACCACCACTCAATCACCAGCTACCACCTCGAGACTGAAAAATCACTCTGTGATCAGTCTGCTGGAACACACAGATGATCATTTTGCTGACATTTGCCCTACCCTTAAATGTGGCAAATATGAAGAGTTGCTGGCGTCAATCACAACACTCAGACTCTTGAAAAAATATTTAGGCAGCTAACCAGGTAACGTTTGCATACAAAATAATATTGTCCTGTGCTCAGACACTTTGTTCAGCCCCTGGGCAAAGAAGCAATCAATCTCTCTCTCTCTCTCTCTCTCTCACTCTCTCTCTCTCTCTCTCTCTCTCTCTCTCTCTCCCCCTTTCTCTCTCTCTCCCTTTCTCTCTCTCTCTCTCTTTCTCTCTCGCCCTGTTGTTATGATTGCTTCATACAGTGTTTTGTGCTCACCTGTGTATCATTGTCTAACAGGGGCTCAATAATAATATGACATATGCAATATAATAATATATGAATTCCAGTAAGCTAAGAGAAGGGATCCCCACGACCTTTTCTGACACTGTTGGTGAGGTCATGTTAATTGCCGTGATGACATCCCCCAAAGGTACGAAAAGTTTTCAAATTAGTGCATATTTTCAGTCACAAAAAAAAGGGAACCGTGAAACTATACATCATTTTTTTGTGGGCAGCATTAGGATTCATAAATAGCTCGAATAGGGAACGACAGGACCCCTACACACCAGCAGATATAACTTCAATATAACACATAATATTATCTTCATTACAGGGCCACCACTTGATCAACTCTATTATTGTTAAAAGTTTAGGTCTATGTATACTTCATGATATTAAGATGACATGCAGTGCTTACAAATACGAAGAAGACATCCATAGGGAACTGTTGACTATGTGTGGCAATGACGTGCAAACTAAAGAAATGTGTAGACAAGATAATCATGTTTTTTCTTTTCTTTCCCCAGACCCATGCCATTTTCCCTCAAAGGATTGACCCTTTTGGTGAAATGTATCGCTCGGTGCTGTTGAGTGCTTCACCATTGGGAGATGGGCTATATAGTTATATATACAGTATATATAAAGAATGGTGATATAGTTAGAGCTTTCTAGAGTGGCTCTTAGTATTCAGTTTCCCTTTCCATACAGCATCAGCTAATGGTGGGAGTGTCCTCAGTCTGAATAGCGTTGTTAAAGGTACTTTTTATTTGCGATCGGTGTACTTGGATCTATATATTCAGGTTATGATCTCCACATAATAACTTGGGAATATACATTGTTTATGTCCTCGTTTCGGAAGATTGATCTATATAGGCGTGTTCACCTACTGCTGTGGAAACCGTGTTCATCTTTCAAGGTACATCCATATGGTGACAGTTTAGCACTTTATCCACTATCACAGACTGTATGGTGATTTCACTATCAGTGATGGTCTCACTAAGGATGGCTTAACTCTTTTTCTTGAGTGCTATCTCTTATGGCTCTACATTTATGACACCTAATTTCAGTGTTTTTTGATTTTGTTGTATCAATCTTTACTCCTATATTTAGCATCATTATCTTGACCACACACTGTCTAGTGGTTTTAATCATCATTTATGTACATTATAATAATAACTTGTTATGTATATAGCACTTGTATAGAAAGTGCTTTACAAAGACCGTGTTTATATACAATAATTACCCAATCAGAATTGGTACTCATTGTATCGACCTTGGAAGGATGAAAGGCTGAGTCGACCTTTCCGGGATTCAAACCTGCGACCTGCAGATCACACACAGATCCCAGCAGCGAGCGCTAAACCCACTGAGATATCTTCCCTTACATTGTCTGCACCTTTATGTGCAGGAAAAACACTGGGTTGTGGTAATTCAATTTGATAAAATAAGATGTTGTGCTGAGAATATTTATTGATTCATAGTTATGTTATATTGACAGATTCTGAGAACTTGCTCCTGAAGGAGGGATTGCTATCCCGAAACGTGTTGGGCCTACTCTTGAATATAAAAGATATTCTGATTAATCAGCAATTTGTCTACATTATTTTTCTTCAGATGTTTCAAAGATTTGTTTTTAGAATGCATTAACAGGATCCTCATGAATTCAGTTGACTGGTGTTTATCATTATACAGGTGTGCAGACAAAAGGGGCGTACATGATTGTTGATTGTCGATTGTTCTGTATGACAACTTTACCATTTTGATCTTTTGCTCTTTGTGACATAGTATGTTCTTCATGCAATTACAAGCACCCTGTGACATTGTTGCATAGCAGTGCATTCTTCACAGTTTCTCAAACATGTACAGTCTCTGACTATTTTTATTGGACCAGTCACTGGCCACTGACTTTGAACAAACGCTTTCTATTTGTGTGAAGATATTAGTAAAACAGTAGGTGAACCTCTGTGACAATTATCCTGGTCTAGACAACAGAAAAAGTGTTGTTCAAGCCACTTTACCATATGCTTGATAAGAAGATATGTGCAAATATGTTTAATAGCCCACATAAGCACAGCTACAAATATAAATATGTCTAGATCTATTTGTGAAAAGGATTGGATGGGGAAAACACATCATTACCCTTGAAAGTCACTAACCAAAATGAACCCCGTCAGGTGGGCGTAATACTGAAAGAAGAGAAACAGAGCCTGTAACTCAAACAACTTGTTTTTATTTTTAAATGTTTTATTTTATTGACGGACAGTACAACACAGACAGCATCAACTTAGGAAATAGGAATGTAGTTGAACTTTCTACTCAAGGGAGTACCCATGCATGACGCTTTTAAGGGCAGGCAGATATGCTATGAAGACCTGCATGTGGCACATCTCCCTATACACAGAAACAAAACAGGCGTGCAAAATATCCCAATTGTCCCTTCCTAGTCCAAATAAAACAGCTAATGGAAATGTGGAATTAAACATTACACCACACTCCTGCAAAGAGTGATGTTAAGCCTTAAACCCGAAATCCCCATTACTGAACATAGTATTCCTGTTCCTGAGTTCTCCTGTTCATTCTGAAGGATGCCTCTACAATGGAGGAATCATTAGGTTGATCCTGTGCAGCTGGAGGAACATCCTGTCATCACTTGTGTTCACGCCATTGTGCTAGTTACCCAGAACTGTCTTTACTGGCAACCATATTGACCCGCATGATTTAAAGGACTCTGCCTGTTTAACCCCTGCCTAGTTTTCCTACTATTACAATGACAGGCTGCCAGTTCTGTGGCCATCTTAAGCATCATTAGGTATACCTTGCCCTGCTATTAAAAACCTTGAAATGAAATGAGGGTATGCTTGCATGCTGTTCCATGCTTAGACCAAGGAGAACACGGTTTAGTAGTCACTATACTCACACATGACTTGGGTAGTGTATTGGAAACCTACCCCGACAAAACAAACAAGACAAATGACTATTCTACATACTGCTCTTGCGCTACTGGTCTCAGACTTGTATTACCCATCATTATATTGTCCTCATTGTTTAGTTTGTTGGTAAAGAGGGTTGCATCAGGTGGCATTTCAGGTGATCCTCATCTGTAGCATCCTCCCATTCCTGTTGGCTAACATCCCACTTGGGACACTACACAGAGTACGACGTCTAGTCATCACCAGTTTCTTTTTTTTGTGGCATTTTTTTCCGCAGATGTTTTACCGAAAAAAAACGTCGAAAAATGTGGGGGGCTGGGTAAAGGGATATAAAGTGTAGTGGGAGTGTGAGGACTAGATTTCTAATAGGTGGGAAGGGCGGTTTGGAGGATAACCCCCAACAAAATCCCCCAAAAAATGAAGAGTTTTTGTGGAAAAAATCAGCGGTAAAAAATGCTGCGGAAAAGAAACAGTCGATGATGCAATGACATAGAACCCTACACACAACCTGCCTTTACCACCACTTGTTTTTCATTTTCTACTCTTGTGGTCATGTAAGACAGAAAACCAATAGACTTAGTGCTTCATTATGAATTTGGTGGTATTCCAGTGGTAAATATGCTGACATACCCTAAAATGCAATTATAGTTACCAACACCTGGTCCCATGTAGTTACCATGGGATTACAAGTGGCAGTAATTGCCCATATTTGGAATGTATAGTACTCCATCGGGAATTTTAGAAAATTTAGTGCAGGCGGAATTACCGCGCAATAAAACCTCCCATTTTTTTCAGTAAAGCGGTGGATGTCCGTCCATCAACAAGCTAGAGGAGAATCCACCACTTTTCCTCTGAAAATCGTCGGATTTACTGCACGGCAATTCCTTCAGTGGTAAATCAGCCACAACTTCTAATTTGGCAGTGCTGCAAAAGTGGCGGTAACGTCATTACTGACACTTTTTTGCGGCACCGCCTTTTAATGGAGCACGCCATCTTTTTCGTCAGGACATCAGTGGCTTGCTTGTGCAAGCAGGTCACCCCTTTCCCAATCCTGGGTGAGACTGATCGTCGCTGCAGTGCGCTTCTCTTCTGGATTTGCTGCATGCAGAGTACTCATGAAGACCAATAGGAATAGTTCATTCTGCATCCACAATACAAACGGATGACCTGCTCCACCCCATTAACCACTTGTACAAGTGCAGCACATGAGGTCATATTTCTTGCATCAGTAGAAATTGGTGTCCGTCTCCCATGACAGTGATTATGTAAAGTTGCTTCCTGTTCAAAGACCTACTGCATCCCCTACAATTCACCCAGATGTGGCACATATGTATGGCCTTTACTGCAACATGTGTCAGGAACTGTTCATAACCATCCCAGTACAACAGGAACTCATCTGTATCCCTTGACCAGGGCTGGCTTTAAGTGCAGTGTGGCCTGGACGAACTGGACCCCCCCCCCTCGCTCTCTGCGCGCCCCTGGTTAAAAGGGGAAAAAGTGGAAGGGGGGGCGGGCCAGGAGGGGCGACTTTTATTTATTTATTTATTTATTTTTAAACCTCCTCGCTCCGGCGTGGAGGTAATGATATGAATAGGGCGCGTCAGCAACCTATTGTCATAAAATGAGCCTGCTGCCACGGATGCCTTTAACGACAATGAGGTGCCTGCCACGCCTTCTGCCACTACACCAGCTCTGAGGAGCCCTTGAAAGACTCTCCGGAGCGGGCGTGGTGGGGGGCTAATTGCGCCTTTTGTCACTAGAGGCGCCTTTGGCGGTGGGCACATTTAACAGCAAAAGGCCACCTGCCACTCCTTCTCCCACAACTCCAGCTCGGGGGAGCCCTTGAAAGACTCCGCAGAGCTGGCGTGGTGGGAGCTAATGGCGCCCTGGGGGGGCGTAGCATCCCAGGCAGTCTGCCCTTGACTCAGTGGTGCCCCTGGTTGTACCAACCAAATCCTTTTTGAGATCGAGATCATGCTCGGAAATAACATGTCCCGTATAATCTATGTGGCCGCAGGATCATACCACTTGTCTGGAAAGCAGCTGACACCGTCTAACATCTCGTGTCCTGCTCATAAGCATTCTTGTGGAAAACCAGGAAATGGTCCTGAAAGAATGAGACCATCTCCACTTCTTGTAACATTTGCTAGATTATCTTCTAGGACACTGACACTGCTGAGACTGATCTGAAAGGCGTGGCACCAGGCTGCGAGAACCTTCAGGAAAGATGAACAGTGTCACAGCTTTCGAGTCATGGTGTAGGCAAATCTGGTGTTGTGCTGTGGCTAGGTCGAGAAACCCCCAGAATTACCCGCCGTGGCCACCATCTCCTCAATGCTCGGTACCTGTTTTCTGTCTGACATAGGTTTTTGTCTGGCACAGCACAATAGATTAATGCTTTCAACTGTACACATAGTTAACAAAATTTAGAAACTCCCGTGAAGCCAGCACCAAAGGAATCACAATTCTGTCACACTGCAAGGTATTTAAAATGAACTTTACTTTCAATATCAGTTCACAATATATATTGGGAAACAGCCCTGCCGCTTCCGCCGACATGTGTTTTGCCGCTTGCACGCGTTTAGTCAAAATAGCCATCTTGTGCAATGATAATTAAAAATATAATTGCCAGTTAAAGCAGTACATAAAATTCAAGATATTCAAAATATTCAAGGTATCCATATGTAAAAGAATATAAACAAAATAAATGATATATTTGAGGAACACCAAAGATAGGTGATGCCCATCCTAAATTAGGACATTAATAAATGCTCACTGCATCGAATTGAACCAACACTTAATTCAATGTGTGCACTAACCTATCCTTCTAAATCTGTAATCTCATCCGTGGATGTATTATTTTATAACTCAGTTTGAAAATGATGGTGTAATATTTGTCACATAGTAATGATGGCTCAAAGGTAAAAATAACATCTCCTAGAAATACACTTACGTGAAGAATGTAAAGGCTATAATATATTTTGATATATTGTCATTCAAATTAATTTGATAAGGAAAAAGTATCCTGCACCAAAAGAATTCCTTTGGGGATTATTTGTCTGAAATCTCATAATCCATTCATACTCTGCTGCTGCCCTCAAAAGGGGTTCTCGATACATTCCCTGACATAATGGCTAATTTTGTATTATTATTATATTTTATTTTTTATTTGTTTATGGTTTAAAAAAATCCTTTACAAAAATATCTGTATAGCATAAGCAAATTGAAAAACAAAGAATGATTACAAGTTATATAGATTAAAATCTCAGATTTCACAGCATAAAAACACATAATTATAACCGAAATTGCATCTTAAAGTTACATATATGTATAGACATACATTAGGCCATGTCCCTAATGATAAGGAAAAACTCTAACATAAAATACAAATATATTTCCAAAGCAAAGTGCAAAAGAAATTTTGTGCAAAAAACGCAAATGTGCAAAATACTCATGAGTACTACAGTAAAGGAAAATTCCAAGGGTATTGCAAAGCACTAAGAATCATACCAAAGATAAAAGTACGATTGATTATTAGAGCTCAGAAGTATGCAGTCGCTATTGTTGTATTCCAGAAAATGAATAGAGCCTCATTACGAGGTGGGTGGTAAGGGATTACCGGCACCGGTAAGGGTGCCGGTGCCGGTAATCCCTTACCGCCCTACTACGAGTTCCCTTTGCGGGTCCTCCCTTAACGCCTGGTTTTACCAGGCGTTAAGGACAGGACACGCAAAGGGACTTTGGAGCTAATAACGGTACCGCAATTTGCAGTACCGTTATTAGCGCCTTCCCTATTCCCATTGAGCCCTATGGGGGCTCAAATGGGAATGGGGAAGGGCCCTGGAGAATGGGGAATTACCGCCCCCGCCAAACTTGGAATGGGGCGGTAATAGCTCCAGCCACCAGGGCGGAGTCGGTAAGGATTTGGAGGCAGCCATGGCGCTAATAGCGCCATGGTTACCTCCAGACTCGTAATGAGGCCCTATATAGCCACTGAAAAATGTGCATCTGCATTCTTAAGAGCACAAATGTCCTTCTAGATGCATAACTATATTTATTGAATAGTGTGCCCTAGTCATTGCATATCACATGGGCAAATCAACATGTACGCACAGTTATCAATATGTGTTGATCTTTAGTTGAAAGTGGGCACACTCTCTAAAGTGTGTTAGGATTATCAATTTTATTTTTTGTGTTCTAACATCCTCCAGAAACATGTCTTTTGCAATCCTGCACCTTGGAACCCCTTCAGCCCCCCTCCCAATTCTGATACTTTTCAATCTTTACTTACATTGCGCAGACCCTTCAGGGGCAGGTATGGACAGGTGAGGAGTGGCACCCTAACACCATGTCGCTAGCAAATGTACCAAGTACGTATCATTGCTGCAGGTACATGTGTGCTGAACAGGTTGCAGACTTTATTGTCCATCATTCACTGCTGATATTAGAACGTAACTTTGGTGCTATCATATGTTCCTGTAGATTTGAATAGACCATATCAAGGCACACCTCTTAGGCAGCCTTAACCTATTCAATTTCACTGTTCTTGCCCCTCTCCTCCAATTCCTTCCCGACTTCATCTCTCTTAATGACAGGGACTCCACTGACTGTGTGGAGCACATGGGTAGCTCATTCCATTGGCCTTGCACTGTGAAACAATCCATGTGAGCACTCAATATCTTTCCTGAAAATGTTACCATGGGGCTCCCATCTCTCCCTGTCCTTATCATTACATGCCATAATCACTTTGATGACCGTAGGACCAAGTTTCATCTTTTTTTCTCAAATAAGAAGCAGTATCTTACCTTCACAGAAGCATACATGTTATCCTGGATCTCAAACCCTTTGGAGCCAAGGGAGGCCCTGCACCACACCAGGATCATGACTATTTACCCATCTAAGCAACATGCTTAATGTGAATACTCTGCAGCTTCAGTCAAGTATAGTCACAATTATTATAAAAGGAAGGAACACTTGGCACCCGAGTAAAAAAAAAAAAAATCCTAGACATGACATCAATGCTTGACACGCCAAAAGACAATACCACATCCTCCAGTAGCTCAGACAGCTCTTCCACCATGCTTATATGTCCGCCTTTGCGGCACATGGTCCCATCTTCCTTGCTCTATGTCCTGCATATTATCTTGACTGCTGGGAAATCTTTGTCGTTGACTAAATGATACAAGCAACCACATCTAAAATGCTGTTTTTAGCCATTCCTCCCTCCTCTCTCCCTCCTTATCAAGACCTATGATCGATATTTGGCTGGTACCCCTACTATTTCCTGCTTTCTCACAAGCCTTTGGCTGATATTTGGATGGCTCAAAAACCAGAGCCCTGAGGGCCTTTACACTCTCTATCATTTCCAGTATATTATGTATGCAATGCTCTTGAAATATGTTTGTAATTGGTTATTTATAAAGCAATTAAATCCCAGAGGTTTCTAAGCGCGGACCCAGGGATCGAACCTGTGTTGCTCCACGTTGCCTTGCTTCCAAGGTGAGCGTGTTGCCCCTGAACCTTCCTCCTGAGACAATATAGCAAGTTCATCATCAGGATCATGATGAATTCCCTGCAATGACGGGCGATTAATTAATCATCAACACCTGGGACCACCTTCCTGAAGAGAGCATGAGGCTCAAAAGTACTTGAAGAAGGACACCACCTGAGTTGCCAGGGATACTGAGAACTGGAGTGCACCCTTCATTTTGCGTGGTACATGACATATAAGGATGTTCATGTCACAAATTGGAAGTACCTGCGCAAGTGAATCTTTTTCTGTGCATAATTGCCTCCGTGCGGCATAAATCGATGCAAATGGATTCAAAGGTGTACAAAACTGTTCCTACTGCGGAATGTGTATTGCCACTTTCAAATTCTGTTCACTATGATCTGAATTTGAATCGTATTATGCAGGGCCTCATGCCCAGTGTACTCTTACTTTGACTTCAGGAAATGTTACATGAATCTCAAAGTACACGTTATATATCCAGAAACACATTGGTTCAAGGCAGCTACCAAGTTAAATAAACACTATTGAGTTAAGTGCAGTGTAAATCTATGTCTATCCCTCACACTTTCTGTGCGCAATCCCTGCGAGACAAATTACACTGCATGGCCGGACCTTTTTGAAGCAGATTACTATTTCAATGTGGGAGTTAAATTTGATTTTCATGTGTCTAGAAGGCACATATATTTCCTAGCAAACTGTTTGCTTTGAGAAATGTGAACTCATTGTAAAGCATGCACTCTGCTTATGTGCATTGAAATCGGATTATGGCCATGCCAATTGAAATCAGTCGAAAATATCTCCATTTTTATTTGAAACAGAATGTGATCATATAATTAAGCAATATGCCCCAAGCCACAGGGGCCCATAGTCATAGGCCCAAGCGAAGGACTCGGATAATGCCCCCGCGGCTCAGGGCATATTGCTTAATTATATAACAGTCAACATTGGCAAAGGTTTGCAAATCATTTTAAAATTGTTTGTTCATAATTTCATATCTTGCACATCCCAACAAAAAAATAAATAACAATATGAAGCGGAAATCTCCATAGACTTGTTTCGCTGTATTTCATGTAGCAGTCCCAACAACTTGATGGAAACATCCCCAATATCCCGTCTTAGATGTCCACGTAGAATAACATTGCTCTTTCAATCCCGACGTCATGATACATTTTCTTTTATCAATAAAATGTATTTGTTTCGATATATAAGAAATACTTAGGTAACCATGGCGTGAACATATGGAATGGTGATGCTGTGTGCAGACCTTCTACAACGGACTGAAAAGAAGAGTTTGTCTAACCACATCCCAAAAAGTGGTCAGTGGGTCAGTGAAGTCACACTAGACCAGTGCTCTTCAAAATGTGGGGCTGGCCCCAAACTGGGGTGGCCATATGAAGTCTAAGGGGGCACACGGCTCTTCAAAAAGGAGATACAGTGACTTATTTTAATAGAACATATAAGCAGATATGACATCTTGGGGGGCAGCAACAATAACTTTGCTGGGGGGAGATCAAAATCAAAACGTTTGAATTCCAATACACTAGAACTTGGTGCAGAAAGCATTAAGCAGAACAAGGGGGTGTTCAAGAATGATCTACAGACAAATCCAGTGCTACATACCGGTATGCTGCAATGGCTGCCATTGACCTTATTGCAAACCAAACTCACATCCAGAAACAGAGCCTGCCACACTCTGGCACTAACAAAGGTAATCATCTAAACACCAATCACACATCCAGGGTGGGGAACAGAAAAGGGAGGACCGCAGACCCAGGTGCTGCGATTGCTAGAGTGGAAGTTGGCGGACAAATTGCCCCTTCTGTTATGTTGTTCCTGGCACAGACAACACCACTCTCGCAGCAGGTTAGTCTGTTGGACTCTTACGGTTAGGGTCTGTTTGGCTCTGCTGTGTCACTGTTCACAGCACCCAGGTCCGGTGTGGGACAATCCGCAGCACCCCCCTTTCTGTTCCCCATCCTGGATGTGTGATTGGTGTTTTGATGATTGCCTTTGTTAGTGCCAGAGTGTGGCAGGCTCTGTTTCTGGATGTGGCAGATCCGGAAGGAAGGTTGTTGGCTATGGTCATGAGTGTGGGGTGTGTGCTTCAGTGTGGAAGGGAGGTGCTGTGCTGTGAGCTTCGGTATGGAAGGGAGATGTTGTATTATAAGTCTTGTATTGTCACTGGCCAGGAGTGCATGCCATTGGAATGTTGATGCATGAATGATGAGCAGCTCAGGAGAATGTTGAGTGGGTCTGTGAGTGAGTGTTCCATGAATGTCAGTTGTGGCCTGAGCTGGGCCTGTAAGGATGGCCGGTGGGTCTCTGTCCATATATCTATATGTCTATGTTCCTGTGATGTCTACCATGGCTACCAGTGATGGTACTGTACATATAAAGGGAACCTGGTTCCCGTACAAGTGTAAATATGTACAATAAAGCTGACCTGGACAAAACCTTACGGCTCCACAGATGGTCTGTATATGGATGATCAGAGCCCAACACCAATACATAACATCCAATGCACTAGAACGGGGTGCAGAAAGCACTAAGCAACACACGGGAGTGTTCAAGAATGATCTACAGACAAATCCAGTGCTATATGCCTTTACACTGCAATGCAGGCTGCAGTGGCTGCCGGTGAATTTAGTGCAAACCCAACTCACAATGGTATCCAAGTCAAGTTACCAGGGCAACAGTACACAACTGTTAGTTGCTAAGTAATACTGTGGTATACAGAGGAAGATTGAGAACATTGTAGGAAAGTGTATGTGCAGCTCCAGAATAGACGCCTAGTCACACTGGTCAAAAAAGTTGTGAGTCACCATGAGGAGAAGCAACAGGAATGTGGACGTTCTGAAAGGATGCATATGTGACAGCACAGAATTAATCTGTGCATGTTAACTGGTATGGACCAACACTGAAGACATTCAGAACTGGTGGGACATGAAGATAGAATGAAGAACTTACAATGCCATTGCAAAATCGTTTTAGTCAAATTGATCTAGGTACTGGTCTTCGGGCTTTATATGGAATCATATGCATTATAGATTGTAGTATAGATTGTAGCTTACTCCCTGTTGTTCATCTCCCATAGCATCATCTGGGGCATTCCACACTTTGGAGAGAACAGTTGAACCCACACTGGACATCCTAGAGCTTGTCCTTGGAATGTCACAGCCCTGCATGGCAATCACAATTTCTGCGTTCAACTACCTTTTGTAATGTTCTGCATGAGAATTATGCAACAATCTAATTCAGGATAGCAGTGGCTTGATCCCAATCTGCTCCTTAATCATCATATGCAATTCCAAATAGAAAAAATAAGTTTCCATGTATGCATGGAAGTTTGCATATGGAATCAATACCTATGGAATCTGCCTGCTTTATGCTGAGGTATTAGCAGGAAGAATCCATAGGAATCCACAGAATTTGTGCCAGCATGAACATTCCATGAGAAGGAAACAGATTACTTGCATAGGACAAAATGCACCCTGGTAACAGGCGTCAGCCACCACACCCCTCCACCCCCCCCACCTCAGGGGGAGGAACAAGTGGGGACAATGTTTGCAGGCATACAAGTACTGCACACCCACTGTCGGGTGTCAGATGTGCATTTGTGTCATCCATGGATACAGGGGAGGAAATGTACTCCAAGTGAAGGGGGAGATGGTATTGGGAGTGGAAGTACACGTGTGGTAGTTGATTAGAAGCAAGGCAGATGCCAAGAGTGAGACAGGACACTGATGGATGAATGTATAGCAGTGGTGCTCATAGAGAGAGAGAGGGATAGGGACATCGTAGTGCAAGGAGGTACCCTGCAGGTAGGGGGATGAGGAGAGACATGTAGTACCTTACAGTGGGTGAGGACAGTGAGCAAGTGGGCAAGAGAGGAATACAAACACAGAAACACATGAATAAAATGGTCAGAGAGCCCAGAAGCCACATAGATGGAGAACTAGTACATGTCTGTGGCGAGGAAGGACAAAAGTGTGTTGGGAAAGGGCAGACTGGAAAAATAAGGCCACCTGTGAAAGGTCAATCAGCAACTTCACCTCAGAGAAAACACATGCAGAAATCACCATGCATTTAAAACCTAAAAGTCACCCATGGTTGTAACTTCCCCGCAAATAAGTGCCACCTGTAGGACTCCACTTTAAATGGACATGATGACATTAACACAGCTGTACAATCACCCTCCAAGAGACCGCACACACTGGGTGTGACTGTCCCAGTAAGTGTGTGTGGATCAAGGGTACACTGGCAACACCTATAGAGACAACAGATGAACAGAAAAGGTGGGGGAGTGGACGATGCATCACATGCATGTGGACAAACACACATCTGCACTGACATTTACTGTGACTCAAACATAACACCCCCAGGAAGAAAAGTTGTTAGAATGCATGCAAATATTGTGGTGATGACTAATATAGATGTAACATGAGAGGCTGTGATCATACTTACCTGCTGACAGAGCTGCCTTGATGTGATTCCCTCATCACCTCCACAGGAAACTGCACCTTCACATTTGTGAAAGAAGGGCCTAGGGAGGTGAAAGGGTGCAGGGAGGACACCTATGGAGTACACTCACTGGAGGAATCAGGAACACTGCAACAACATGGGACATGGTATTTCACCAGCCATAGTACCAAATCATGCATTCAGCACATATGTGGAAACATGCCATCAACCTATTGTTACCTGCACATGTCATCCTGTTGTACTCACGGCAACCATGGCAGGTGACACCCCTGTGCATAGATGCATCTCCAGTGCAACTTTCATCAATCAATTGAGGGTGGCAACAGCACATCTCTTAAGGAAAAAAGAAAAAAAAAAGAAAGAATTGTCCATTTTGGAAAGGGCAAACAAACACATGCCTCCATCTTGGACAGGGGTATTACAAATGAAGATAAAATGGCCCTTCCCCATAAAGGGGTAATGGAAAACAAAAATCAGACCACACCAGTGAGGTAAAAAAAAAGCCCATTCTGGAAAGGGGAAAAAAAATATCCACCCTGGAGCGGGAAGGGGAGGGTGCATGTCCAAATCACATTAGTGGACAGTAAAACATGAAAAATAAAAACAAATTCCTCCATAGGCTCATGGACATCACAGCAACGGTGGTTGATCAGGTGTGGGTGTGCTGGGACCCACATCCTGCGGTTGATCTGCAGGCAGTTGTGCTGCTAGATTCAATCCATGCAGTCCCAAAGCCTGTTCTTCAATATCCAGGGCTAGCCGCCAAACTGAAGCATGCACCAACATCCCAAAGCAGTGAGGCCAAGATGCGCTTCCTCATTAATGGCTACAGAGTCTGTATGCATGCTCACTCGTGACACATCGAGTTGCTGGGACAGTGTCTGCCTCAGGGCATCCATTTCCTCATAGAGGTGTGTCCTTGTGGCTGAAAGTTCCTCATGCAGTGCAATCCTCAACCTCTCCATCTGACTGTGATTCCTTCTATGAGATCCCATCCATAATCTCTCTCTCAGCTCAGTGCCTCTCTATGTGCCCTAGCATCTGCATGCAGGGACTCCTGCAGACACCCCTGATCAGCCTGCCGGCCCTTGATGTTATCCTCCATGCCCCATCTGTGGGAGTGGCTTGAGGACTGCATGATCTGCTGCTGCACATCCCTACCGCTAGTGGGGTCACGTTATTGGCCAGTTGATCGATGCCCTCTGCCATTCTATCCAACAAATTAATGTGTCAGATGGCGTTATGCAACATTTGCTGATCCCACTCTGTCCCTCCAGTCTTCACATGTCCACATGTGTGGGCTCCACGGCGGTGTGATGCAAAGGACCAGACCCGTTGCTGTGGTGCCTCTGTCATTAGCTGCAGGTCCGCAACCCTCTGTTGGACATCAGCCCCAGAACCTGACATCATTTCATGGGAGAGTGGCCTTGCAGCCATGCCACCATGGACGTGGGGTCTGCACTAACTGGCCTTGAGTAGCCAGCTGCACCACCAGAGAATCAACAGTCGCATCTGACCTGCCCGTTGGGGCACTCACCTTCTCTCTCAGCGAGTCCTCCACATCTAGTTCTGCATACGAATCCAAATATGTGTAAACAATACTTGTGTGTCTTAATTCCTTCAACACACAATCAGTGTCGCACATCCAAGTATTAAATATCCATGTCAATGTTATGAGCTGCTTAGACACGCAGTGTGCAGTGCGTGTCAGGTAACTTACATGCTAAGGACATATGCTCTGTTTTCAGCTGCCTTCATACCTAGACATGTAAGAAACCCCTCTCCTGCTCCATGCTGGTTTTACTACCTCCTCCTGCCTTATGGTGCCTCCCACCTTGCCATCTGCTGCTGCCTGCCCAGTGTGAGTTCCTGCTGCTGTCCTGCACTGTGTTGGGAGTGCCTACTCACCTACCATTGTCTGTGCTTCTAAGTCTGATCGACCCTATGATCACCTCAGCTGCTGAGTCAGACTCCCACCTCTCCATTCTACCACCACTGCTCCACAGCCTACCCCCAGGACCACTTCACCCACCCATACCTGCCTCAGGGGTTGCATGCCTGCACTATCATCCTCTGAACAGAGCGGCAACCACACAGCAGTGAGACAGAGGGTTGCCAATTTCAGCTCCATGGAAGTTGGCATCTTGGTGGATCAAGTCCTGAAGAACTATGATATCCTCTTCGGCCCAGCAAAGCAATGATTGAAAGAACGATGCAAGCAAATCTGGGAGGACATAACAGCTGCCATCAATGCAGAGGGGGTGGCAGTCTGCGGTCCAAGAGCATCCATAAGCAGTGGGAGGACCTCAAATCCAGGACCCACACCAATGCATTGCACACCCTGAAGGCAGGTGCAACCGTGGAGGAGCCCAGTGTGGTCAGGTGCAAGTTGTCCAGCACCAATGTGCAGGTCCTGGCCAGGTTCTACCCAAAGCTTTATCCACAGATCTGCGAGTGGAAACAGCCTCTGGAGGCTGCTGGTGAGTTGCCATATGGTACACTCCTCTACAGTGTATTTGTATTGTGCATGGGCCTGCATGTTACTAGTTAAACCCATATGTATGTAGCCTTTTTCAGTGATCCGCAGCATCATGCAGCCCCCAGACAATGATCCCCATGTGTGATGTGAGACATTTGTTGATTGGACATGTGCTGACATTTGCAGTGTGTGTAATTGTACAGTTGCACAAACTGTGCCCATGCAATGTCACTTGATAGTTAGTTAGACATGCTTTTTACAGCAAGGGTGCCATATGAGGATTTGGTGCCCATGTGAAGGGCATGCATAATGGACATGATGTTGTGGGGACAATTTCATTCTGTGGCTATCCACCCTCAACATCTGCAGGAGACACCTGTGTATGGATGGTTGGCGGTGTCAAGTTACAGCAATGACGCTTCAGGGACTTTGATGTGATCTGGCATGCCACTGCATGTGTACTCTGAGGTGATGTGTGCTCATGCCATGTGTATGTATTTGTATTTTGTATTTAGTTTATTTATAAAGCGCAGCCAGGCCCGGGGGCATAAGGGCGTGTAAATGAGGAGCTAGTTACAAAGGAGCAATTAAATGAGTTACGTTACAGTTACAATTACAGGAAGGTTACAGTTACATAAATGTGCAATCACAACAATACAGTAAGCCAAGTTCCAAAATAGTTACAGGTAGGAGCTGGCATAGTAAGCAAGTGCATATACCAAGTGATTGGCCATGTCCAATAGGTTAAGGTTTAAGCTGTCATGAGTCCATGTTATGGAGCCAACACTTCGTGCTATGTTTGAATCGGTTAAATGAAGGTTCTGCACGTAGATGTGGGGGGATGGTGTTCCATAGTTTAGATGCTTGTACCGGTAGGCTAGCTCCACCCGAGTTGTGGAGTTTAAATCTCGGAATGGTTAAGGTGTTAGTTTGGGCTGCTCTAAGAGGTCTCGAGGCGGAGTGTGGTGTGAAATGGTTAGTGAGGTATGCTGGAGCAAGGTTAGCCCTAACTTTGTGTGTGAGGGCAAGCGTTTTCAGGGATATTCTATGCTTGACTGGGAGCCATCGTAGGTTACGTCTGGTCTCAGATATGTGTGCTTTTTTGGGGATGTTAAGGGCAGCTCTGATTGCATTGTTTTGGACTACTTGTAATTTATTGATATTTTTGTAGCTGGTGCCCAAGTAAAGGGCGTTGCAGTAGTCTATTTTGGAGAGGACTAGAGCTCTCGCGAGAGTGATACAGTTGGGTGCGGATATGAATGGTCTACATGCAGTAATAAGCTTGCAGGTGTAAGCAGCTGATGACGCTACTGCGTTAGTTTGTTTAGAGAGGGATAAGGTAGCATCGATGTAAATACCGAGAGTTTTAGTGTTATTAGAGACTGAAATGAGGTTGCCATCTATGGTAAAGGCTTTGAATAAAGGATTGAGATTTTTAAGTTTGGCATGAGTGCCCAGGATGATCAACTCAGTTTTATCGTCATTGAGACACAGGCCATGGTGTGCCATCCATGCTTGTATGACGGAGTAGATTTCGTTGAGGGTTGTGCTGTCTATTCCGTAGTCACCCGTGATAGGAAAGAGTATCTGGGTGTCGTCCGCATAGTTGGTATACGTAACACCCAGATACTCTAGGATATCGAAGAGGGGTTTCGTGAATATGTTATAAAGTGTCGGGGACACGCAGGAGCCTTGCGGGACACCACAAGGTACTGGAGCCGGCTCGGCGGAATCTGTGGGAGAGAAGACCCTCATGGTTCTGTTCGCCAGGAAGGAGCTGATCCATGTCGTGGCTGCATCTGAGAAGTGGGCTGCAGATTTCAGGTGTTGACAGAGTGTTTGATGGTTAACCAAATCAAACGCTGCTGACAGGTCAAGCAACAAAAGGAGTGCTAGTTTGCCATGGTCTTTCAAGGTTTGGATCTGGGTAGTGAGGTCAATAAGTGCGGTTTCCGTACCGTGTCTTGGTCGGAAGCCTGATTGCCTGAGCCCTAGGAGATTATTAGCTTCTAGATAATCCTGTATTTGTAGGTAGGCTGCTCTGTCCAGTATTTTTAATAGGAATGGTACCGTCGTTATTGGTCTGTAGATAGACGGGTTGGCTGGGTCAAGCGTGGGTTTTTTGAGGAGTGGAATGACCCAGGCGTCTTTAAGATTGTCAGGGACTATTCCGGATTTGAAAGATGCATTTATGAAATTGGTGATGAATGGCGCCAGATCGTGTGCAGCTGCTTTAACAATTGGGGCAGGGCAGGCATCCCCTTGGCAGTTTGAAGGTTTTAGTTTCATGATGATGTTTTCTACTTCCCATGTTGAAAGGGGTGAGAAGCTGAAAGGTTTACAAGTTGACTGGAAGGTTGGAGGTATGTTAGGAAGTTGTTTGTGGTTGGGGTCAGCAGATAGCAGGGATTTTTTTGAGGTAATTTTGGATTGTAGGCGAGCTATTTTATCTAATAAGGCTTTCTGGATGTTGCTACACCATAGTGCGTCAGTAATACCTTTGTCACTCGGGGCAATAGGTGATTCTAATTCTTTGAGTATTTTGAAAAGTTCTTTGGTGTTGGATTCTGCTTGTGTAATCCTTTTGTTATATGAGTCTTTTTTGGCGAGGAGTATGGCTTCTTTGTAGCTAGAGGATACTAGGGTTAGTTCAGCTTTGTTAGGAGCTGTGGGGTATTTTTTCCAAAGTGCCTCAGCGGTTCTTTTGGTTTTACGTAGTTCTCTTAACTGTGGCGTGAACCATGTGTTAAGGTGACGCTGTGGTTTCGGTTTCCGCAGTTTTAGCGGGGCAATGGAATCCAGGGCTTTAAGTATAGCCTGGTTGTAAGTGTCCACTAGAGCTGTTGGGTCTGCATCTGAATCAATATTATTCAGAATAGGGAGTAGTATAGGTAGGAGTTTGTCGGGAGTAATGTCTTTCTTGTTTCGCGTGCGGATGGCCGGGGCGATGATAGGCGCTGAGTGAGTGGTGTTAGCTTTGATAGCAAAGATTAGTTTGTGGTGGTCAGACCAGATGCATGGGTCATTAGATAGGAGGTCAATGGAGCAGTTGCTGTGTGAGAGCCAGTCTAGGGTTCTACCTTTGATATGGGTGGGTTCGTGGATAATGTGCGTGTGACCCAGATCAGATAGGGAATTAGCTAAGTCAAGGGCGTTGGTGTCTTTGGGATCGTTGAAACCGAGGTTAAAGTCCCCAAGTAGGATGGTTTGCGAGTTGGGTTTGGTGTTTATAGATATAAGTGATGCAATGTCCTCAGTGAAAGAGGAGATGGGTCCTGGTGGTCGATAAATGAGGTGCACGGTGGCTGTGTGGTTGGGTGAGAGGGGTAGCTTAATTGACAGGGATTCGGCAGACGGGATTTGCGCATCTTGGATGATTTTGATGTCGAATGTATTTCTATATATGAAGGCAAGTCCGCATCCCTTTGTTTGAGTGGTGTTTCTGTCAGATCTTATAATGGCATAATCGTTAGGTATTGCAAGGGCCAGAGATGGTCCAGATGCGGCATTCAGCCAGGTTTCCGTGACTGCGAGGACATCAAGGTTTTCATAGGTTATAAAGTCAGCAATGTCAAGAGCATGGGCAGGAAGAGACCTGGCGTTCACAAGTGCTGCTTTGATGAGTTTATCTTTTTTGAGGTTTTTTTCAGATGTTGGTGGTGGATTATGGGCGAGATTATTGGCGTCAAAGGGGGGAGCAGCGTGATTATGGGCAGGATGCGAGTGTTTCATGGTACGGGCCCTTAGTCTGGTGTTCCTGCTTAAGATACTAGGGTACTTGGGACTATGGCATACTCACTTGTGCCTCTGCAATTGATGCATGTATGTGTTGCATGCTCACAGTTTAGGCTGTCAGGGCGCCATGCTGTTTGAAATGAGTGTGTGGACAGATGCCCAAGCAGGTGTTGGCATGGCCATGCTGTTATGTTATGTTATGTTATGTTATTTTGCATTTATATAGCGCCTTATATACCATTGGTATGGTCTGAAGGCCCTAGTAGGTTGAATGCCCTTGGGAACCGAAGTTCAGGTCAGTAGAGAGAGTAGAGAGAGTTAAAGGTACTTGTGAGTACCGGATATGTGTGCAGCTGATGTGGTATTCGTATAATAGCTGCTTCTTAGCGGTAGGTGTGGTGGTTGAGATATCAGGAGTATGTGTTCATTCTGGCAGGATTTATCCAGACCGATTGTGGCTGCGTTAGGCCTGAGGAGAACGCCTGGCTGGGGGTGTGTAACCAGCAGTGTTTAGATAGAGTGATGGGGAGTATGCGGCAGATGTTGGTATGAGAACAGCTATACCGAATGGTGTCATAGCATCTCTGTGTTCTAGCTGAGTGGTGGTGTAAAGAAGAGAGTAAGCGTGGTGATGGGTTACATGTTCTTCAATGTTCTAAATTCAACTTTGTGCGGAGAGGATACTTGGCACACTTCTAGATTCAACTTAGCACAGAGATGCTTATTAGGCACACTTCTAAATTCAACTTTGCACAGAGAGGCTTTTTAGGCACATGTCTAAATTCAGGTAGGGCACGCTATTAGGCACACTTCTAAATGCAACTTTACACAGAGGGATTATCAGGCACACTTCTACATTCTAAATGCAATTCCGCACAGTGAGGTTGGTGCAATCATTAGTGTCTACTGGGAGCCAAAATTCCACTGTGTGTCTTGTCACCTATGTGTACACAGTGGTACCCGGGCCCATCTGTGCTTCTGTGCATTCCGTTTTTGGACAACCTACCAATTGACTCTGTCCCCCTCCTGTGCCCCAGTGCCATGTCTCCCTTAACAATGCAGCAGGATGCAGTTGGGTCAGATTGCCTTTGCCATGGTGCCATGTCATGTCTCTTGGTGTGTGTCAGTGCACTGCCCTCCTTGTGCTGTGTTTATATGTGAATGTGTCATGACTGTGGTTATCATTGACCCTGGATTGTTGTGTTTGTTTTAATGGGAATTGCATGGCCATGTGTGTGAGTGTGGAACTTGCTTGTTGTACCATGGCCACTTCATGTTACTCTAAATGTTGTTTATGCCACACAGGCTTTAACACTGTACACTTATGTCAGTGGTCTGTGTCTCCTTTACTGCAGTTGCTGCAGCTGTACTAGAGGGCAGAAACGGTGCTGATGAGCATGGAAGCGGGGACCATTCCACCAGAAAAATGTGCAGGCCCCAGCCACTTCCCTGTGACAGCTCATCTTCGAGAGCAATATGGCTGAGGTGGCGCCAGGATCATCAGGCGTGGCTGCTGAGGGTAAGTCCCAGGAGGTGAAAGGGGCAGGGGACTCCTTAGCAGCTGTGGGAAAGGGCAATGCCACCCACACAGAGGCCATGCATGTTAGAAGACGATCTGGAGTCATCAAGTTTGACGGAATTGGTGGCGGAGGAGGTGGCCGTTGCAGCCCAGTCCATGGGGTCAGGTGGGGGTGTCGACGTGGGTGTTCATGCTGCAACCCTGCCTCAGGGGCCTGAGACTGTGTAGGCAACAGGGAAGGTTCCTGTTAAAAATCCTGTCCCTGGGCCATTGGATGCAGCAGTGGGAACCTTCTGGGATGCCTCCACTCTGACCAGCATCCCCTTACCAGCTGATATGATCATCAGGGATCAGGTACTGCCCCTGCTGGCCGGCCTCATGAGGCATATCGCAGTCATCTGTGATGATGGATAGGCTACTCGTGGTATGCTTGACCAACATCACAATGAGCTGTGCTGCCTTGTGATCTTGCTGGCAACAGCCCAGTTCTCTGGTGGGCTGTGTGGGCTGATCACTGCCACAACGTCCTCCTCAGCCTCCTCTTCTGTATACCAGTTATCCTCCATGGTGCCTTCCGGTCCACATACCAGCACAGCTCCCTATGCACCAGTCCCAGCACCAATGCCCCGTCTGTTTGAGCTAACATCCCCATCCAAAGGTGGGAGTCCCATCTACGTCACCTGAGGTGCTCACTGTGCCTACCCAGGCACTGACACAGACATAGGCAATGTAGAGTCAGCAGGCACCTTGGAGCAGTGCAGGTGCTGTACGCCCCGACAAATGTTATCACGTTGGAGGTTGTACCAACAGAGCCAGCACTGGGCACAGCGTCAGCAGGTGGCAAATATGAGGAAGCAGACTGTCACATTGCAAACCACTCCAAGGTGGCAGGTGGCATCAATGAGGCAGGTGGATCACAGGGGGGCCTTGACAGCCATTTCTTCCATGTTCTGGCAATATGAGAGGCAGCTGCTTGCAATGAGGCAGCAGGCACGGAAGGCACATATGATGGTGCCCAGGGCAGAGGTGGCGCTGCGTCAGGCACGGAGGGATGTACATTTGCCTGACATGTGCCTGACATGACACCATCATCTGTGCCAAACCGCAATGCTTGAGAAACTTAATATGTTGCAAACTAGAATCCTCTCTCATCAGAAGGCTCTTAGTCACCAAATAGCTAACTTACAGAGTAGTACGTCTGCTGAAACAGAACCTTTTGAATCCCCACCTTTTGACTTCAAGGACATGAGTGACCCTGAAGTCATTGCCCTTCTCAAATTCATTAAACCATCCCATTGCAAAGGGGATGTCTGTTCGGCTCAGCTCATTAAAGACTGTGCCCCTACCCTTGCCCCTTCCTTACAGCCTTCATTAATGCATCCTTCCAGTCTGGCCATGTCCCAACTAGTCTTAATGAAGCATGGGTACGCCCTCTCCTTAAAAAACCCATCCTGGACCCAATGGCCCCAGGGAACTACAGACCTATCACCACTGTCCCTTTCTTACTAAAAATCTTGGACAAGGCAGCTTATCTGCAAGTCCAAGAATTCATTGAAGATAATCTTCTTCTATGCCTCCGGCAGTCGAGTTTCCGTCCAGGACACGGTACCAAAACTGCACTGTTAGACCTGAAAAATCAAATGGATGGCCTTAGAGACGCGGGCAAACCTGCGCTCCTACTGCTTGTTGATTTATCCGCAGCATTTGACCTAGTGGATCACAAGACACTCTGCCACCATCTCTCATCTGCAGCAAACTTCTTGTTGTAATGTGCACGGGCGCCTGTGGAATGTTGATGCCGGTTCAGGAGTCAACATTCCACAGCGGCCGGTTGATCAGGGACGCTGGAGGTGGAGGTGGTGCCTGTGGGGTCCACGCAATAAAGAGCTTGTATACGCTTACCCGTGTGAGGAGATTTTGTCATTGGCGACAAGGATGAAAAGGAGGCGACATTGCTCAATTGTATTGGTACTGAGGGATTGAGGGTTTTCCGTCACCTGCCTTGAGAGAATGTAATGGTTCAAGGGGGCGGTGAGGGAGAGATGGTTATAAGCACATATGAGACTGCCTTAAGGAAATTGCAAATACGTTTTGGTAAAAGAGTTAATGTGGTTTTGGAGCGATATAAATTCTTTTCCAGGGCACAAGGATCCACGGAAAGCATAGATACTTATGTTACGGCATTGCGCGCACTCATGGCCACGTGTGGGTTTCCTGGTAATGGGGATGAACATATTAGGGACCAAATTATGATGAAGACATCTAATCAAAAAATTATTGAAAGATTGTGGATTGAGAGTGATCCGTCTTTAGATAAGGGATTGGAGATTGCTAGAGAAATTGAAGCTTCCAAGACGAGTGTACAGATTGTTACTGAAAGGGATGCGTCTAGGGAGGTGGTCCATGCTGTAATGCCAAGGAACAAGAAAAGTGTGGATAAGCTGATTGGTCAAGGGAGTAGGGGATCCAAGAGCAAGGATGGGTGTAAAAATTGTGGTTGGTCCAGCCATGCGGCCGATTCTAAATCCTGTCCTGCTTGCAATGTTGAATGCAGGAAATGTAAACGTCTGGGCCATTTTGCACGCATGTGTAAGATGCAGGTGGTGGCTAATGTGGTTCCAGACGATTTCACAATGTTACAAGAAGGTGCCTCAGGAGGCGGACCTGGACAGGGTGTGATTCTGCATGTGGAGGGAAGTGGGCGGAAGGGTCCATGGGTGTCAGTACTGGTGGATCAGTATCCTGTGGATATGCTGGTGGATTCAGGGTCACCTTACACATTGGTGGCCCCAGAGGTGTAACAGGAAGTATTGGGTAAAAAAGTTTCAACTTTGTTGGCTTCGGACATCAAGCCATGCGCATATGGGCAGAACCCTATTGAGGTACTGGGATACAATTGGTCTAATTTTTCCTTCAAAGGGAGGCATGCTTTGGGTAAACTGTATGTGGCTTCAAAGGGCACTAGTGTCTTGGGTTGGGATGAGCAGGCAGCTTTGAAAATGCAGATTCATCTGAGTGAGGAAGTGCCGGTTCTCAGAATGGAGGAGGGAGTGGTGCAGGGCGACATACTTACCCCAAATGTGCTCATGAGGGAGTTTCCCGAAGTATTTTCTGACACTCTTGGTAAGCTCAAAGGTTTTACCCATCGCATTGTATTGAAGAGGGGTGCAGTCCCCAAAGTATACAAAGTCAGGGGAGTGCCGGTGGCAGCAAGGGAGGCATTGAAAGCAGAGTTGACCAAACTACAGACGGTGGGACTAATTGAGCCTATTGAGTCGTCAGAGTGGTTGTTTCCTGTGGTTTTGGTCCAGAAGGGTGACGGGATGTGTGTATTCAGTAGTGGTTTCTGGTGCCGTGTGTGTGTGCATGCTTGTATTTCTGGAGTTAGTCAACCAATAGTAACCGTCATTTACATCCCATCCAGGCTCTATTTCCTTGGCCATAGTATTACTCAACAATGGAATAGCAGTTTTGTTTACATGCAATTGGTTATAGGGTGGCGTTGCATTTATACTATTCGATTCAATGTTATAAGTGTCCTTCCAAATGGTTGTTACTCCAGTCCATATTAGTTTAGACCCTGGTTTTATCATGTTAGCCCCGCTCCCCCCTTTGTTCATTTCATTTGCCACAAATAAAACAACGTTATACCAAATAAAATAAAACATCATTATTGCAAATAGTATGGCAGCATATTTTATAACGCATTCCACATTGCTCAATCTACTTGCCCTAGTGGCATCCCTATTTCTCTCTAACATTTCAGCCTGCTCAGCCGTTTCGTCGCATTGGCTCATGTTGAACCTATGTGTGCGAGACAAATTTGTTAAGTCATCATGAAAAGAAACATATTTGCAATTGTTCATTCTTTTTCATCTTTTTGCTTAGTTAGGCAATTAACAATTTCTTTCCATTTATCATAAAAACAATGAAGAAAAATAGGAGAAATAACACAATTCATATGAGAGTAAGAGAGAAAAAAAAGAGAGAAAGAGAGAGAGAGACAGAATATATGTATGAAGGTCACATATATGTTACCGTTTATGTTTCCATTGGTTCAATTCATGTTTTGCATTTAACTGTTTTACAGGTTGTTAATACTTTTGTTATGTAAGGGAAGAGGATATGTTGTAATGTGCACGGGCGCCTGTGGAATGTTGATGCCGGTTCAGGAGTCAACATTCCACAGCGGCCGGTTGATCAGGGACGCTGGAGGTGGAGGTGGTGCCTGTGGGGTCCACGCAATAAAGAGCTTGTATACGCTTACCTGTGTGAGGAGATTTTGTCACTTCTCCCCAAAGGCCTGTGATTGGATCACCTTGTTTCTTCATGAAAGGGTTATGAAAGTCTTTTCGGACTCAGCCTGTGCCCATCCAAGTCACATTAAATGTGGAGTCCCACAGGTCTCCTGCATCTCACCTACCCTATATAACTTATTTACATGGCCATTGTTTAATCTCCTGGACGCACTGGGCATCTCATATACCAATTATGCAGATGACAGGTGCTTATCCCCTCACTGGGGATTACAAGTCCGACATGAACACTCTTAACTTTATTTATTCAACTATTCAGACCTGGATGGCAGAAAACTGGTTGTGCTTCAATGGTGAAAAAAACAAACTTTGGTTAATTGGATCACCTGCCACCCTCAGTAAATTGGACACCAAAACAAGTATTGCTCCTTCTTGATTGACAATATACCAATCACGGTATCCCAAGTAGTCAAGACTTTAGGGGTTTACTTGGACTCCAATCTCACTATGAACAAACAGGTCAATGTCATTGCTTTCACCTCAGCCTATCATTCCAAACTTCTCAATGCCGCCAGACCCTACTTATCTGACAAGAATGGCCTTACCATTGCACGAGTAATAATAGGATCCATATTGGATTACTGTAACACCCTCCTTGTTGGGACTTCTGGCAAAAATATCTCCAAACTCGAAATTGTACAAAACTATGCCCTTAGGGCGGCCACCTGTATTTCTAAAAGGGACATTATCTCTGAGGCCAGAAATCAGGTCCATTGGCTCTCGTTTAAAGAATGGATTGTCTTTAAACCCCTTGCTCTTACGCATAAATGCATCCATAACCTGGCTCCTCCCTACCTGTCTCTTAGAATAGCCAAGTCCACCTTAGACAGACCTACTAGAGTTGGGTGAACTTAGGCTCTAGGAGTGGAACCTGCCTGTGCTAAGCTCCATTTGATTTAAGGTTTTGGAGTATCGCAAGATCACAGGAGTGGTTTTGGGGTTTAGCCTGGACCCCAGTTTGGTAGGTAGGTAAAGAGTTTTTACTCCTGGATATCTTGCTTGGATTTGCTGCAATGATCAGTTCCAACACTCTGGTAGGTACGAAGCAATTCGTTTTTTATTTGGTGGTTTTCTTGGGTGTGTTTTTTTTTAATACAATTGTCAGTGTTTAAGAAACACTATTAGGACTTGATGTACCAATTCGGTCAGCCGACACGTGTTTCGACCCTGGGGGTCTTTCTCAAGGCATGTGTGAATTTCTGTGAGCCCTCATTGGGGTCCTGGTTCAGTTGTTGAAGGCTGTCCTTGTGGCAGTCTTGGCTCCTGTTGGGCCCTAGAGAAGGGTTTAATAGAGAGTGATGGATTGGTAGGTGAGTTGCATCCAGTGGGGGTGTGGCTGGGTAGCAAGCATGGTTGGGGGAGCCCATGTTGGTTGAACTGCCATTTGGTGCTTGTGCCATGAGGGTGAGGTCACTTAAGGGTTGGTAATTCCAAGCCTATTTGGAGCATGGCTGTTAATTAGGACAATTTGATTATCTAAAAAGAAACCGTTTTGGTCTCAGTTGCCGAGATTAATGAGGTGAGAGAGAAGGAGGTTAATGGCTGCGAGCTATGTAGCTGGTGCAGAGCCCATGTGTGGTGGGGCAGTGTCTCCCTCATTCCGTGGGGATGTGGGCACTTACCTGGAGTCCGAGGTTGAGCGTCCTGGGTGCTCTGTCGCGCTCCTGCTGTAATGCCGGGCGCCGCCACATTTATTTAATCACGCATGCGCTGTGTCACGTAATGTGGACACCAGGGCATGCGCGATAGTGTAGCGTTCGCTTGGCGGACTTCCCATGCATGTGCGTCGGATGACACCAGCGCGCATGCTTGGTGGACTAGTGAGGCATTTGAGAAGCATTCGCCTGGTCTGATAGTGAAAGCCGTAATTGCACTAGGCCTTGGGGCGGGCCAAGGGGAGTGGAGGGGGGATCATGGAATGGGAGAGTGCTAGGCTCTCTGGAATAAACCCAATTAGAAGGGTGTGATTGGGAAAAAAGGCCTATTCCTATATTATGAGCAATGATGTGAGTGCCATGGAGTAATACCATAGGCCTACTGGGTGTGGTGGCCCAGTGCGCTGTGCCTGGGTGTGGGCCTAATTTGGTCAAGGAGGATAAACAAGTTCAATAGTGCTTGGATCCTGATGGGATAGCTGTCCCAGTGCACGGTCCGGTGGGCTGTGGAGCGGTCCATGTGGGACTGATGGTTGAGCCTGCTGAGTAAAGGTATGAATATAGTTAAGGTCCTGCCTAAGGTGTGATCCCTGTATGATGGGCAGGAGTAAAGTCCTAGGATGTGGAATATGTGTCAATTTGTCTGGGGCTCAGTAAAAATGCTGGGTGTGAACGCCCCAGAAAATAGCCAAGTGATATGTTGGAAGCAGATTAGAGAGGAGGTTACAGGAAAACATTGAGGTCATGATCTTTGTTTAAGCCATTTTTGACACATCTGAAATGACAGATCAATCGTGCTTCCTCTTGTCTCAGCTTTTGGATTCTGTCTCCTCCTCTTTCCCTGCCCGAAACTGGCCTGAATGCAGTGTGTAGTGTTGAATGGCTGGGTACTTGTCCCAATCCACATTCCTTGTTGTGAGTGTCTGAAAGGGAGGAGTGTGGCCTGAATGCACTGTGTGCTTGATTGGCTGACTGACTGCATGAATGCCCCTCTGTATGATTGGCTGCTGAGTGTATGCCAGCAGTGTGGATGAGAGACAGAATAGTATATCTGGGGACCTCTCACCACTGTTCAGGAGGTTCAGGAACGTTCAGGAACGTTCAGAAGCGTTCAGAAGCTGAGTCTCCACTCAAGAGTAACTGGAATTGCTGATCCTCGACGTCCAGCTGGAAGAAGAAGACTTGTTGTTGCATTTGCTTCGACAGATCTGAAGGTTGCCGAATTCGTCGAGGACTGACCCGAGAGAGGACCTGGTAAGGCGCCCTCTTCCCGTGCTCCGAGGGACCATCGAGCACCGCTCCATCTTCGCCGAAGCGCCCTGGAAGACAGACCCTCGAAAGGCTGCCGACCCGAGACGGGACCGCCGAGGAGATCGAAGTGAAGCACCCGGACATCGACGCCGTCGAAGTCCATTGCCGTCGACCAGGGTTCGCAGGTTTGTGTAACCGCTGGAGGCCCGTCGAAGTTGTGTTGCCCAGCCGTGGGAACCACTTGACGCCGTGCCGCCGACGACCGGAGCCGTCCGCTCCTTGCCTAAGAACATTTGAATCGAAGGACTCCCTCGTCCGCACCGTCGACTGCTTTATCCTGCCGGAGAAAGTCGAGGACGACCAACGCGCCGAGGAGAAACCTGCCGGTGGGTTTCCCGCCACCCGAAGACCACAAAGACTCGAACGACTCGACGCCCTTGCTGGGCCTCCATCTCCACAATCTTTGCGGTCCAGAACTATTGTCACCGAGGTGCCCCGCACGCCTCTGCCTTGCAGGACGCCGACGCTCCGACGCCGACGAGCACCGCTCGGACGAAGCTGCCGCCTCGTCGACGCGTTCTACCCTGTTTGTCGACGGACGTTCGACGCCCCGTGTCTCCCGCTTAAAAGGGAAGGCATTCAAGAAGGGCCGTCGATTCCCCGTCGCCGAACCCCGAGTTCCTCGACGTTTCTCGACGCCTCTCGACGATCCGTGACTCCCGCTTGAAAGGGGGTCGCTCAAGAAGGATCTGTCGACGCCTCTTCGAAGGACTCGACTCCACCAGGTACATTGGGGGGGTAAAAACATTATAGGAGGGAATAAGACTTGCAGAACAATATATGGACTGGGCTTGTGCAATATCTTTATTTTACAGGTTGCCCAGGTGGGGGGGATCTCCACACAGAACTGTGTCTAGTGGTAGGGGCCAGTATTCTGCCTATTGTTCAACTACCTTATTTTCTCTCTTCTCTCTATTGCTGGTTTCACTCTATTGATCTGTGTGACATTACAGTATTGTTGATGCACTTTTCATGAGATCTAATACAAAGGGTGGTACCACTTTAGAACTGTATATATTTGCCATTGTTGATTTTCCTAAGTACAAAGTGAGTTATTATGATAAGTGTACATAACCTTGAATATTGATTATATAAAGACTGTGTTCTAACCAATACAGTGTGTGGACATTCCTTTGTGGGGGCTTGGGGACTACACTGTACTTAAGAACCAGCCTGCATCACCTCCTGAGAAGCTAGGCCTTGATTTCTCGTCCATTGCTACCGTAATAGAGAATCTTGGCTGGGGTCTTCTGTGCCTCTCCTCTACCATATAGAGAGCAGAAGTACAGACACCCCCTACCGGTCTTTACAGCTGGTGGCAGCGGTGGGATGCTTATGGTTTTAAGAATCAGTGTATAACCGTGCCACTTACAAAGAATATCTGCACTTTATTAAATTAAGGTTTAGTTGTGTACAAGATAACTGCATTACAAACAATGGAGTCTATTGCAAATGGCAAATTGACTCGGATGAGCTTGAAGGCTCTCCAGAGTGCTTGTGAAGCCAGGGAGTTAGACTTTGTGGATAAGTCTAGGGCTGAGCTGATAGCTGCCCTGGTGGACTACCAGACTGATGGTGAAACTCTTGATGAGGGGGGGAATGCAACCAATGAGGACTCTGCCCCTGGGGTTTCTACTGAATCTGTTTCTGGAAATGCCGCCATTCCTGCTGCCTCTGTTCCAAACCCCAGCAATTCCTTGGAGCTTGAGTTATTAAGGATGAAATTGGCCTTTGAATACCGCAAGTTGGAAATAGATGCTGAGCTTAAGAAAGAGGAGTTGGCGCAACAAGTGGAGCTCAAGAATAGGGATCTTGAACTCAAGAGCCAGGACACTGAATGTCAGAGAATCCAGCTAGAGAAAGCTAGAGTGGAGACTTCAGCTAAAACCAGTGAGAGTGTCAGGTCCCCAGCCACCAAGTTTATGAAAGATTTGGTTGGTGTATTTGTGGAGGGTTCAGATATCCTCCAATGGATTGAAGCGTTTGAAATGGCTTGTGCGATTCACGATGTTGACAAAAGAGATTGGGCTAAGTGTTTGTTAAGCAGAGTGCCTCAAACTGGATATGACTGTATTCTGAAGCTGAGTGTGGAAGAAAGGGGTCAGTATGAGTGTATGAAGTCTGCTTTGATTGCCAAGTTTGGCAAGACACCTACCCAATACCTTAGAAGGTTCAGGGATTTTAAGAAAAGAGAGAATGTGTCTTGGGTTGACTGGGTGAGTGCTGCGCACATGAACATGATGGGGTGGATCGATGGGTACAAGGTTAAGACTTTTGTTGAATTGTCCCACCTCTTGTTTTTTGAGCATTTTTCTGAAGCCTGTTCACCAGAGCTGCGTCAGTATGTCGCTGACCAGAACATTTTGGACCCCTTTAAGCTGGCTAGGTTGGCTGACAAGTGGGTCTCCCACCGGGTGTCCCCTAAGGACTCCAGTGGGAAGGACAAGGACAAAGAAAAGGGGGCCTCTCAGAAGGCTGAGGAGTCCCAGAAGCATTCACAGTCGGGTAAACCAAAACCTTCCTCTCCTAAGACCCAAAAATCTAGTGGGGATAAGTCATCTGTGGGTGGGAATAAGAGTAGTGGTCCACCTGCTGCAAAGCAGGCTCCCAGTGGTTCCAGTACCGTACCCCGCACTCCTGGCGCTTGTTGGGACTGTGGGGCTCTGGATCACAAAAGGGGTGACTCCAAGTGTAAAGGTAAGGCACTTGGAGTACAGGCTGTCAGCCTGACCTACCCTTACCCCGTGTCTGAGGTGGAGGCCACTGTCCTCCCCTCCTCTACCGGGATCACATTTGGTGCTCCGGTAGAGATTTCCTTAGTGTCCCTTGGGGCCTGGGACCAGTATGCAGAAGTACTGGCGACTATCCCACAGAACACCCGTAGGTTTTTGAGAAGTGTCCTCTTGAATGGCCAGCCTTCTACTGGTTTGAGAGACACTGGGGCAAGCACGACAGTGGTGGACAGGACCCTGCTCAAGCCAGAGGACTATGTAGGTGCTCCTCTGAGAACCACCAGGTTAGCTGTTGGGCCTCCCAAACTATCGCCTGTAGCCTTAGTCACACTCATGATTGGAGACAAGACAGCAAAGCTTCCTGTCCTGGTTCAGGACAATGTCCCTGCTAACATTCTGTTAGGAAATGATCTAGTAGAGTTAGGGTTGATCTCGGATGGTCTTCCCATGACTGCTGCTGCAGTCACTAGGTCACAGGTGACACCGGGTCTGGCTGTGGGTCAGGTACCCGAGCCCAAGGCAAGGCCTAAGGCAAGAAGAAGGAAGAGCAAGAAGGCCACCTCTTCGGAGGGAACACCTTCTCTTCCTGCTGTTCCGACAGCACCCATCGGGATCCATGCTCCGGATGGGCTGGGTCCAGTGGAAAACCCAAACTCAACTCCTGTGGGAGAAGAGACAGAAGACTCTCCTGTGGGGGAGGTTCTCAACCCGGAGGATCATCCCGACCTTCAATGCTTGTTAGCTGAAGGGGGACCCTCCCGGGCAGACTTCTGTAAGGGACAGAGAGAGTGCCACTCTCTCTCGAGGGACTGAGGAAACAGGCCCTGTCCCAGGCACAAGGAGAAGTGCCTAGGACGTTCCGGATTTATTGGGAGGGTGAGCTCCTTGTTAGTGAGCCCACTAAGCCTGAACCTGGTGCCCCCAAGAGGTTGGTGGTACCCCAGGTTTACAGGCCCTTCCTTCTGCAGTTGGCGCATGAGGTGCCCTTGGCTGGTCATCTTGGGACCAAGAAGACTAAGCAGAGGCTCTCTGCCCATTTCTACTGGCCACGGATGGGAGTAGAGGTGGAGTCCCACTGCAGAACCTGCCCAACTTGTCAGTTGTCTGGCAAGACTGGAGGCAAGGTCATTGCCCCACTGCAGCCATTGCCAGTGGTTGGCACACCATTTGAGAGGGTGTGCATCGACATCGTCGGTCCCCTTGACCCTCCCACTTCAGGTGGACATCGGTTCATCCTGGTCTTGGTAGATCATGCCACCAGGTACCCGGAGGCAATACCCCTTCGGACTGTTACTGCCAAGGTGGTTGCCAGGGCTCTCCTGGGCATTTTCACCCGTGTTGGATTCCCCAAGGAGGTTGTCTCTGACAGAGGATCCAACTTCATGTCTAGTTACATGAAAACCATGTGGAAAGAGTGCGGGGTAACCTACAAGTTCTCCACCTCTTACCACCCCCAGACCAATGGTCTGGTTGAGAGATTTAATAAAACTCTCAAGGGCATGCTAGGGGCTTTGGAAGAACCCCTAAGGAGGAAATGGGATCTCCTCCTGCCATGCCTGCTGTTTGCTTACAGAGAGGTGCCTCAAGAGGGTGTTGGTTTCAGCCCCTTTGAGTTACTCTTTGGACATCCCGTGAGGGGGCCCCTCGCCTTGATCCGAGAAGGCTTGGAAGCCACCCCTCCCGGTCCCGCCAAGCAAGTGGGGGACTATGTGTTAGGCCTCAGACGGAGGATGACACAGATGATGGGTCAGGCGACAGCAAATCTCAAGGCCAGCCAGGAATTGAATAAGTACTGGCATGACCTTAAAGCCTCGCAAGTGGATTGGACTCCGGGACAGGAAATCCTTGTGATGGAGCCTACCAAGCCTAGAGCTTTGGCAGACAAGTGGACTGGACCCTTCAGGATCATCTCCAAGATGGGCGAAGTCAATTATCTGGTTGACATGGGAGCCTCTGGGGTAGCCCCTCAGGTATTCCATGTCAACAGGCTCAAGCCTTTCCACCGGCGAGCAGAAGTCTCATGTCTCTTGCTAGCTTCAGGGCAAGAAGAGGATGAGAGTGAGCCCCTTCCTGATTTGCTGCACAGCGACCCTCAGGATGGCTCAGTGGAGGGAGTACATCTCTCTCCGGATTTGACAACAGAGCAACAGAGGGCCTGCAGGGCTTTGCTCCAACAGTATGCCTCTCTGTTTTCACTGACACCAGGCCTTACACCGTGGTGTAGGCATGAAATTGACACTGGTGACAGTGTGCCTGTCAAATGCAGGTGCTACCGTATGTCAGATACCGTCAAGAACCACATCCAGGCTGAGGTCGCCAAGATGTTGGATCTGGGTGTTATTGAACCCTCAACCAGTCCCTGGTCCAGTCCAGTGGTCCTTGTCCCCAAGGCAAGTTCCCAGGCGGGTACCAAGGATTGGAGGTTCTGTGTGGACTACCGAGGAGTCAATGCCGTCACCAAAACTGACGCGCACCCATTGCCCAGGGCTGATGAGCTCGTAGACACCATAGGTGCTGCCAAATTTGTGAGCACCTTTGACCTTACCTCAGGCTATTGGCAAATAGCTCTGACGGACCATGCCAAGGAAAAGACGGCCTTCTCAACACCTGAGGGACTCTACCAGTTTAGGGTCATGCCTTTTGGGTTGAAGAATGCCCCTGCCACCTTCCAGAGATTGGTCAACCATGCGCTCAGTGGGCTGGAAGCCTTTTGTGTGGCTTACTTAGACGACATTGCCGTCTACAGTTCCACCTGGGAAGAGCATTTGACACATCTGGATAAGGTGTTGCAGGCCTTGAAAAGGGCAAACCTCACTATCAAGGCCACCAAGTGCCAGATAGCTCAGGGGAAAGTTACCTATCTTGGTCATGAGGTAGGAGGGGGTCAAATCCAACCTCTCTCCAGTAAAGTACAGGATGTACAGAACTGGGAGACTCCCACTACTCAAACCCAGGTGAGAGCCTTTTTGGGCCTCACTGGGTACTATCGCAATTTCATGGCGGACTATGGAACCATAGCTGCACCCCTGACAGCCCTAACTTCACCCAAACAACCTAGGAAGGTTAATTGGACCGAAGACTGTCAGAGGGCCTTTGATGGCTTGAAAGAAAGTCTGTGTAGGGCACCTGTGTTGTGTGCACCTGACTACAGCCGACCCTTTATCGTCCAGACGGATGCCTGCGACACCGGAATTGGAGCTGTCTTGTCCCAGTTAGATGACAAAGGGAGAGAACATCCTATCATATTCATCAGTAGACAACTCAAGGGTAGAGAACTCAGGTGGGCTACTGTTGAAAAGGAGTGTTTTAGTATAGTTTGGAGCCTTAGGCGTTTTAGGCCCTACCTTACGGGGTCTACCTTCAAGGTCCAAACAGATCATAAGCCCCTGAAGTGGCTTATGCAGATGAAGGGGGAGAATCCGAAATTGCTCAGGTGGTCCATTAGCCTGCAAGGGCTAGACTTCACCATAGAGCACAGACCAGGGAAGAGTCACGATAATGCAGATGGCCTTTCCAGAAGGTATGTTGACCGTCTGGATGAGGGTGTCTATCCCGTGGGAGATTAGACACCCTCCACCTCAGTCTGGGGGGGGGGCGACTGTGATGCTGGAAATGCATCAGAGGGACAGAGCCTCTGAATCCTTGTCCCTTACTGCTTTTTATCGTGTGTTCTGTCATGTTTTCTGCCCAGGAGTCCATGTGGGACTCCTGGCAGTGCAGCTCTCTCTTTTGGTTTGGTGAACAGACCCATGGGATACCCTTATGGCACCCCTGGGTAGGGGTACAACCCTGTGCCCCTAGTGTATGTTTTTGGGCACCTGTGGGTGGCCCACAGAGCAAGGTATGGGCTGGTGGCAGCTCCATGCTGAATTTGACAGGTGCTCTGGGTGTCCTCCATTTTGGGATACCCAGGCCCTGCCATTGGAATCAGTTGATTCCTGATAGGAAACAAGATGGCCCCTGTGGCCTCTTGCTTTCTATTGCCTGTTACATTGTTTTCCCAAAGTCCTGGGAAGCCCTGACTCTGTCCCTTCCCCCTGACTGGCTGTTGGGTGGAAGTTCCATATATGGTGTTGTTGTGAAGGCCCAGCTAGACTGACTGGAGCCTTCCCAGTGACTGTATGTTGTTGGTACCTCCTGTGGGTGGGACCTGGGTGAATGGAGTGTGTGACCAATATACACTCCTTGTTGTGGTTGTCTGGTTTCTGGCATGAGAGACAAAGACTGAGACAGCCCTGCCCGAAACTGGCCTGAATGCAGTGTGTAGTGTTGAATGGCTGGGTACTTGTCCCAATCCACATTCCTTGTTGTGAGTGTCTGAAAGGGAGGAGTGTGGCCTGAATGCACTGTGTGCCTGATTGGCTGACTGACTGCATGAATGCCCCTCTGTATGATTGGCTGCTGAGTGTATGCCAGCAGTGTGGATGAGAGACAGAATAGTATATCTGGGGACCTCTCACCACTGTTCAGGAGGTTCAGGAACGTTCAGGAACGTTCAGAAGCGTTCAGAAGCTGAGTCTCCACTCAAGAGTAACTGGAATTGCTGATCCTCGACGTCCAGCTGGAAGAAGAAGACTTGCTGTTGCATTTGCTTCGACAGATCTGAAGGTTGCCGAATTCGTCGAGGACTGAACCGAGAGAGGACCTGGTAAGGCGCCCTCTTCCCGTGCTCCGAGGGACCATCGAGCACCGCTCCATCTTCCCCGAAGCGCCCTGGAAGACAGACCCTCGAAAGGCTGCCGACCCGAGACGGGACCGCCGAGGAGATCGAAGTGAAGCACCCGGACATCGACGCCGTCGAAGTCCATTGCCGTCGACCAGGGTTCGCAGGTTTGTGTAACCGCTGGAGGCCCGTCGAAGTTGTGTTGCCCAGCCGTGGGAACCACTTGACGCCGTGCCGCCGACGACCGGAGCCGTCCGCTCCTTGCCTAAGAACATTTGAATCGAAGGACTCCCTCGTCCGCACCGTCGACCGCTTTATCCTGCCGGAGAAAGTCGAGGACGACCAACGCGCCGAGGAGAAACCTGCCGGTGGGTTTCCCGCCACCCGAAGACCACAAAGACTCGAACGACTCGACGCCCTTGCTGGGCCTCCATCTCCACAATCTTTGCGGTCCAGAACTATTGTCACCGAGGTGCCCCGCACGCCTCTGCCTTGCAGGACGCCGACGCTCCGACGCCGACGAGCACCGCTCGGACGAAGCTGCCGCCTCGTCGACGCGTTCTACCCTGTTTGTCGACGGACGTTCGACGCCCCGTGTCTCCCGCTTAAAAGGGAAGGCATTCAAGAAGGACCGTCGATTCCCCGTCGCCGAACCCCGAGTTCCTCGACGTTTCTCGACGCCTCTCGACGATCCGTGACTCCCGCTTGAAAGGGGGTCGCTCAAGATGGATCTGTCGACGCCTCTTCGAAGGACTCGACTCCACCAGGTACATTGGGGGGGTAAAAACATTATAGGAGGGAATAAGACTTGCAGAACAATATATGGACTGGGCTTGTGCAATATCTTTATTTTACAGGTTGCCCAGGTGGGGGGATCTCCACACAGAACTGTGTCTAGTGGTAGGGGCCAGTATTCTGCCTATTGTTCAACCACCTTATTTTCTCTCTTCTCTCTATTGCTGGTTTCACTCTATTGATCTGTGTGACATGATTACAGTATTGTTGATGCACTTTTCATGAGATCTAATACAAAGGGTGGTACCACTTTAGAACTGTATATATTTGCCATTGTTGATTTTCCTAAGTACAAAGTGAGTTATTATGATAAGTGTACATAACCTTGAATATTGATTATATAAAGACTGTGTTCTAACCAATACAGTGTGTGGACATTCCTTTGTGGGGGCTTGGGGATTACACTGTACTTAAGAACCAGCCTGCATCACCTCCTGAGAAGCTAGGCCTTGATTGCTCGTCCATTGCTACCGTAATAGAGAATCTTGGCTGGGGTCTTCTGTGCCTCTCCTCTACCATATAGAGAGCAGAAGTACAGACACCCCCTACCGGTCTTTACAATCAGTCCCACATGGACCGCTCCACAGCCCACCGTACCGTGCACTGGGACAGCTATCCCATCAGGATCCAGGTGACTATTGAACTGGTTTATCCTCCTTGACCAAATGGCACTCACATCATTGCTCATAATATAGGCATAGCCCTTTTTCCCAATCAGACCCTTCTAATTGGGTTTATTCCAGAGAGCCTAGCACTCTCCCATTCCATGATCCCCCCTCCACTCCCCTTGACTCGCCCCAAGGCCTAGTGCAATTACGGCTTTCACTATCAGACCAGGTGAATGCTTCTCAAACGCCTCACTAGTCCACCAAGCATGCGCGCTGGTGTCATCATACGCACATGCGTGGGAAGTCTGCCAAGCGAACACTACACTATCGCGCATGCGCTGGTGTCCACATTACGTGACACAGCGCATGCGTGATTAAATAAGTATGGCTGCACCTGGCATTACAGCAGGAGCGTGACAGAGCACCCAGGACGCTCAACCTCGGACTCCAGGTAAGCGCCCACATCCCCACAGAACGAGGGAGACACTGCCCCGCCACACATGGGCTCTGCACCAGCTATATAGCTTGCAGCCATTAACCTCCTTTTCTCTCACCTCATTAATCTCGGCAACTGAGACCAAAACGGTTTCTTTTTAGATAATCAAATTGTCCTAATTAACAGCCATGCTCCAAATAGGCTTGGAATTGCCAACCCTTAAGTGACCTCACCCCCATGGCACAAACACCAAATGGCAGTTCAACCAACATGGGCTCCCCCAACCATGCTCGCTGCCCAGCCATACCCCCACTGGATGCAACTCACCTACCAATCCATCACTCTCTATTAAACCCTTCTCTAGGGCCCAACAGGAGCCAAGACTGCCACAAGGACAGCCTTCAACAACTGAACCAGGACCCCAATGAGGGCTCACAGAAATTCACACATGCCTTGAGAAAGACCCCCAGGGTCGAAACACGTGTCGGCTGACCGAATTGGTACATCAAGTCCTAATAGTGTTTCTTAAACACTGACAATTGTATTCAAAAAACCACCCAAGAAAACCACCAAATAAAAGACCTACTAGAGTTGCCTATACAAACAGAATTTCCATTCCCAAGACACGAAGAGCTTGTGCAGGAGGGACCAGCTTCCCCACTATAGCAGCGACTCATTGGAACTCCTTACCCCACCACATTAGGAGGATTGATTGGCATCTAGCCTTCCGCAAAGCGATACAAAATATGATGTTTACTTGACCTAGTAATGCCTATGTTTCTTCCACTCCACCTTTATCATGAAACCCTCTGTACTGTACCTTATGCTAATGTTGTAACCATGTATGTACGTATTCTGAACCACGTGTACTTGTAACTAAGAAAATTAATTGCGAAGCTGCCCGTTAATTGTATCCCAGAACAAAGCCTTTTAATAATCTCATGCAACAGCGCCTCGATGCCTATGGGCTGTAGTGTGTTCTACAAATCCCAAAAATGAATAAATAAAATAAATGTGGAGGTGAGGCCATCAGAAAACTGGATGCTGCACTGGATGATTTTCATTTTCCAATATGTGTGCAGCCTCACTGCATGTTTGGCATCAGTGTGTCAGTGTGGTTGGTGTGGAGGCTTCTGTTGTATGTGTGATCATGTACATATGGGTATGGTTGCAATGATGTGTAGATGTATTATGTATTTTTTGGTTGACTCTCATTGTGGATGGATGGATTGCCACTTGTTCATGTGTACAGGTGGCAATCCATGTTCATGTGTATTTGCATTGTTTTAATTTCAGGTGCTTTGTTCATGCGTCCCCTTTGCACATGCTTGGGCTTGTGTGTGTGCCTGCACTCTATTCACTGAAGTGTGTATTCAGCATTGTGGGTGCTATGCTGGGAGGTGGGCTCACTGTGGATGGGTGCCTGGACACACCCCTTGTGCATGTTTTATTTGATTGCTGTATCACTCCTGTGTCATGCTCACACGCCCACCAGCACGTGCTGTCCAGTTGAGGTGATGCAGATTCAGGTCTGCCATGGAGTGACAGGAGATGCTCTGGTCCTGTATTGCACAGCAGTGCTTCCAGTTGATTGTGTTGGTGGTGGACATGTTGAAGGTCTGATTCATGTTGGAAGCAGACCACAGAGGTTAAGGTGAGTTGCAGCTATACATTGGACTGGTAGGGTGGCAGACTGTCAGGGGGCTGCCTGGAGTAGTGTTGGAGTGAAGGGGGGGCTGGTGAGTGGTGTCTGGACTTGAGGGGGCTTTCTGGTGTAGCGTCAGAGATGTGGGGGCTGGTGGGTGGTGTCTGTGCTTGAGGAGGCAGTCTGATGTAGTGTCAGAGGTGTGGGGGCTAGTGGGTGGTGTCTGGGCTTGCGGGTGCTAGCTGGTGCAGTGATGGAGGTGTGGGGGGCTGGTGGGTGGTGTCTGGACATGAGGGAAATGCCTGGTGTGGTGTTGGAGGTAGGTGGGGGCTGGTGGGTGGTGTCTGGGCTTGAGGGGGCTGGCTGGTGTAGTGTTAGAGGTGTGGGGGCTGGTGGGTGGTGTCTGAGTTTGAGGGGGCTGGATGGTGCAGTGTTGGGGGTGTGGGGTGCTTGTGGGCAGTGTCTGGGCTTGAGTGGACCAGCAGATGTAGTGTCAGTGCTGTGGGGGCTGATGTGTGGTGTCTGGGTTTGAGGGGCCTAGCTGGTGTTGTGTCAGAGGTGAGGGGGCTTGTGGGTGACACCTCGGGTTAAGGGGGATGCCTGGTGTAGTGTTGGAGGTGTAGGGGCTGGTGGGTGGTTTCTGGGCATGAGGGGGCCAGCTGGTGTATTGTCAGAGGTGAACCCACGAATGGGCCCTCTTAAATCAATAACACGTCATGCAAGGATGGGGATGCAGAATAACTCTTACACCAAATAATAAGACCGACTCAGGAAGTTTGGCAAAATGTCTCCTCCGACTGTTTTATTTTCATTTGTCTAAAACAGGGAGTTACAAGACACATCAACGGATTTTCCATCGTGCTCTCAATCATTTTGCATACAAATAACACTTAAGTACTAAAAATGTGTCATAAGTGTGTCATACTATGTGGCAAACTAAGACAACCTAAGTGTGATTGTAATTGGCTTAAAGGGAACATCTAAGTATACTTTCCTTAAGGGATCGGTTGTTGTGATCGGGTTTCTACAGTCAGGTGCCCACCGCTAGTACAAGTCATCCTCAACAGTTACTAGATGTACAGTACACCATTAGCTCTCAAACTATAAGGCCCTTAATTATATGGCCTTTTCAATTGGTTGGCACGCTTGTGCCTTTCTGGAATATTTGACTCACTAGTAGCACGTAAAATGGTATTGCAGGTGCTGGTGGGTGGACTTGACTGAGTATCCCCATCCAATTAGCCCTACATCTCTCATCACTCATGGCTTCTCCCATTGTCTTTGAACTTGGCCTTGCAAAGTATCACTGCTCCTGAGATTATAAAGGTGATCAGGCACATCCTTATTATAGCTCAGGTCTGCACATCCACTTTTATTTTCATCCTTGACTCATGTGACAGGAGACTGTATTTCGGCCTGTTTTGCAGCATTTCATTGTCTTGAATTAATAAACTTGGCACTCTTAGTGTTCGCTCTTGCCCCTTAACAAGAGCTGATTCAGCTTCTCACATCCACTGTTCTTCAAAGATAGATAACCGGTTCTTGGCTGCTCCATCCTTTGACACCAGGCCAGACAGCTATTCCAAGTCCTTCCTCGATCTTCAGATGTTTTCTTAATGTGATACACAGCCCTCTGAGCCTAATTTCTTCACAGGTCTGAGCTTACTAAATATGTTACACCGATGTCCAGAATTCTATATAATCGCAGCACCACCTGCAGTCTATTAGCTACCATTATAGCCAGCCATTATGATTTCTTAATCTACTTGCGTTACAGCATCTGTTAAGTTATAAAATGGCTTGCATTTTCTGCAGTGCTCTTCACACGTGCAATTCATTCTACATATGAAAGTCTTCTCGATTCTTTACTTCGTCATCTTTAAGGTCTATACATCTTCTTCTTCAACCATTCATCTCAGTGTGTCACGGTCATTTCTTGTGATGCCACCAGCCTCTTTTCTTCTAATCTTCATATTCCTTCAGGGACCTCCTCCAAGAGATTGTCATCTCTGCAAGATTACATCACATAAGGTCTTCTCAATGGATACCTTGTCTCAAAGGCTCTTTGTGGAATAGGCACCATCACTGGTGTAGCGCATGTTGCATTTCCGGCTTCCAACATATAGGCAGAATGGTGGCAGGATCTCCTGCAGTGGCATTCATCTGCTCCTCTACACTCCCCACTTTTTTTGATTAATCAACCACTCTTTCATCAGTCTCCATATCTTGGTATTCCCTCTTAAAAAGGTGCTTCTTTCGAGTCCATATTTTCACTACTCCCTTCAGGAATCCTGCTGATTTAAAATGTTCATCACCACTCCAGGTCATGTGACTACACTGTCCCTTTGGATTACAGTAAATCCACCATCCCAAATACTTTCTATGATTTATTGAATGTAGGAACTCTGTTCCTTCATGTGCTAAGGTGCTGCCCTGTACATACTTTCTGATTTTCTTCCTCAGTCAATTCCTTGGGTACAAACCCTGACTCGACATTGATCATGATGTTCATGCCTACCGCTTTATTTGCTATCTTCCTGCACTGTGTGATTATAATCCTGATCACACAGAATCCAAACATTATCATCACCAATACTGCTCCCAGGTGCTTGAAGATATTTGCCATCCATTGTGGAAACCATGAAATGATAAACGCGAACCAGCTGTGTTCTGCAATATCTTCTGTCTCATCTTCCATCTTGTCATGTAGCTTCATCAGCACGTTATGGTCTCTGTCAAAGTCCCATTCTTGTCATCATGAGAAGGTATGAACATGCAACATGATTCTCCGATTTTGGCACAAACTCCTCCATCCATTGATGTAATCATATCAAGGACAAATCTGTTCTGGAGGGTCATCAATCGTATGGCCCTCAATTCTTCTTTAATCGTATTGAATCCCTTTATGGTAGTGTTTATCGTCTGCAGGAGCTCCCAGCGAGTGATCTGTAACCTCTCAGCATTCGCCATTGTCTGGATTCCTGGCATAAAGATAGTTGTGAAGAATGCAGAAGTCTGGCTGAACAATCTGTGCTCATATGGAATAGCATCAACGGTTTCTATCGATTTAGCTGAAAAGTAATTCTCCCTCTTTGTTCGGTCGAGAAATTTGAATTATCTTCTCCTCCTCATATTGGCACCTGCCTTTGGAAACTCTCCAATGTTCAGGTCACTCTTAGTAATTTGGCATACTTGGCCCACGACTTTGAACATTCATTTTCCACTTTCTGTACTTCTCGTATATATTAATTCTTGAGTAAATGAGCTGTGCATGACATCAGCCCTTCTTCCCATACTTTCTTGGTTTTCACTTGTCTATAGATTTGCAGCTGAGATCGTTTCCAGCATCCAGGCATCCAAGGTATCTCTGCCTTATCAGGACAGTTCAGTTTCTCCAATACTTTAATGGCTAACTCTTCCTGTCCTGCCGCAGGATACGTAAGCATTTTGTTTTTCTATGCAGGTTCCTTTTACATCTGTCTAGTCTTGATATAATCCTGAAATGGAAACAACCATTCCGCTTCCCGTTGCAAAGTGGCCAATTTTCCTTGAAACTGTCCTCTGGTTGTACATGCTGCAAGATGAACAAGACATCTGGCATTGTGTACTGACATTTCTCTAGAAATTTCATCCAGGTTTCATGGCATAAGGTATGAGCGCACAGGCATAGAAACTCACCTTAGACATTCTCTCCCCCACCTTTTCCATGTGCTGATAACACATGTTATTACCGAAGTGGGCTGTACTGTCTAGATATTTGTTTACCTCATTATTGTCTTCCTCTGTATTTCTTTTTTGTCTCTTTAACAAAATGTTTGCAGCCCATGGAAACAACTCTGAAGCAGCTCTATGCTGGGGAGAAAACATGCGAGACCATGGCTCACTGGTAATGGGCAAATCTACAAGAGTTCCTGGAGTGGGGAAAATCAAAGGGACTTCTGCCTTTTTTTAATCAAACCTATAAAAAGGTGAATCATAAGAAACAGAAAGACACAAAGCAAATGTATATTGCAAACCAACATAATAATTCCTACCATTTATGCCAATCTGGAATTTCTTGAGCTTTTTCATTCTCTGAAATTGTGTTATCTTCAACATTTCTCATTTTTCCTACAATTTAAGGAAGAAAAAACACTTAACTCAGGTAACTGTAATATGTTTGGCAGCTGCAGTAGTTCCTCTACTATTCCCATGAGCAGCCTTCTAATTGCAGGGCCATTCTTAGGATCCTGTAAAAAAGTGTGGATGTCCACATCTCTTCTAATAAGGGCCGGATAAGCTCAAAGAATAAACACAAAAATAGCAAACATGATACAATGCACATTGCTTTCAGGGAGAACCATAAAATCAATCAAAACAAATATTCAGTGAGAAAAAATTCAGGGTACTGTTCACGTTTCCAATTGTGAACCAAGTGTTGTCATTTAACAATAATCACGATATATCAGGATTTCTCTAAAGTCATTTTCAAAGATTCCTCTGACTCAAGCAAAAGCATTGCACACCTGCTATAATATCTATATCACTAATTAAACCTGTTTATTATTTTGCAGATAAAACAAGACATATACAGATAATAAAACAATGAACAAATTCATGAATTCACTCTTATTGCCGCACATCACATATTTTGCATTTGACAATACACTATTTACAATCAAATCACTTTTGGCAGATTTGTAAGCAAAGTTTGCGAACAAAGGAGAACAAATCCCCAATCTGAATCAAAAGTGAAAATATAGGATTAATGGCCACATCCATAGATGATACAATGGATTAATCCAAATACAGAGACCGCAAACAAATACTGTCTTGCTGACCCTGTTTTACTACTAGATTTGAGACATCCTCAACTTCCCAGTGCCACATAACCTAAATATGAAACCCATTATTCAAGACCGAAAACACATCCCAAGTCTACGTCCCCAATATCGATGTTTGCCCGTGCTGACTAACTTAATAACACGGCATTGCAGAAAGGACGTTTTAACAGGAAATATGTAACCCTACCTTCATCAGGATCCCAAGGGAAATGCAGCTCTGTGGATGTGATATAAGAGATTTGTTACTACCATGTACAAAATGAACCTTTCAAATCCATTCGTTTCTTTAAGGAGGCCGTCTCTCACTCATCCTATTCGCTTGCGGGTGACAAGCAGAAGAAAACATGTGCTTCATATTCAACATTAGACTGGTCTGTTTGAATACTTAATTGACAAAATGTGGCCAATTATCAGATCTCAGCACTTCACACACTCGCCATCTTGGAAAGACTTCACTTACTAAAAATCTTGCTGCACAAGGTGCATCAGGGTGTGTACACTGACCTGCTTCGATCCACCTAGAGAAGGGACACACTACCATTATCAAATACCTGTATTCACTACATATTTGCAGCATATCAACATAATCGCTATTTAAATGCTGAAAAGGGCCTTTTGGTCAAGGAATTACTCCTCCAATCATTCACAGTGTATTCCCAGCTGTAAACGTTTGACATACGTTGAAATGTACTACATACAATTCAATGTGTTCTAAAAGGTTTGGAACAAACCAGTCTTCTGCAATTGTTGCAGCAAGACTCTCCCTAGTTATGTGTGCAGGGTAGTGCAGCAGTTCAATCGCTACCCTTAACAAAGCCACTGCCATCACGGCTTTCCAGTGCTGTCCTTTTACCATAATATCTCAGTGGGGGATAAAGAACACCCCCTTCATTTCCACAATTCCTGTCTTCCTGAGGTACATTTCCTTAATCTTCATTGATTGCGTTCTTAGTAAATGATGATATCATTCTTTCAGTATAATAATCATGACTACTTATTCCTTAACATCTGGAGTATCAAAACTTAAAATATCTGGTGAATTTGCAACCCTTTTGGCTTCTGCGACTGTGAGTTTGTTCCCGCAAGAGATAAAGTCAGTTTGATTATTATGTGCTGCGCATTCAACTATTGCTATGGCTACTGGGAGTTGTAGTGCCTTAATAAGCCTGTCCAATAAAGATGCGTGCTGCACTGGAGTGCCATCCGCTCAGAAGTAGGCCCTCTTTTTCCAACATGCTAGCACTGTCTGTACGGTTGATGTCACATAAGTGGAATCAATGCAATCAGTCACTTCCTGCCCTGCATGATTTTCGAGCGCAACAATAGCACTACCAATTCTGGCACTTGTGCTGAAAATGAGATGGCAGTCTTGCACTTGCTACAACTTCGAACTCGCCATTTGATCTGTTTCTCACTACAGCTGCACCAGAATGTCTTTCTCCATGTGTTTGATACATTTTCAAAAAAACATCAATAAAAAGCTTTCCCCTCCTGACAATGCGTTCTCCTTTACGCACGGTATATCATCATAAAACTCTATATAATATTTGTCGTCATGCACATGTTTGCCCTCTATCACTGGCTCAACTCCAAATGGGACAGGATTCACTATTTTACATCTGACGATTTTAATCGCTGAGTTTGAGTTCATTACTTTGTATACCGGAGTTCTCTGGGATGTCAATGTACACTTGGGTTTCTCTAATATGGCAAACAATGCATGTTCTACAAAAAGCCTCATAGGGCAGCCCATTACAATGCTGTTAGATTTCTCAATGTTGCCAATGACTGTTCAGAAGGAAAGTGTCCTTTCATAACTGGGTCTAGAATTCCACTCTAATATGCTAGAGGCTTATACCCCAATGTGGTCCTCTATGTAAGCACGGCAGTCATGACTGTCCCATTTGTGTGCAAAAACAAGAAAAAGTCTTCTGCATAATTGGAAATTCCTAAAACAGGAGCTGTAAAAATTGTATTCTTTGACTCTTCAAACCTTCCCTCAGTCCATTCCATTTTCTACTTGCTTGCCTGCGCTTTCTTTAAAGCCTGTTAAAGGGGTCTTGTGTATGAACTTTAGTTGAACACCCAGGCTCTTAAATAATTACATAGTCGCAAGAACTGTTGCATCTGCATCAACGTGTGTGGTTTTGCAGTCTTCATAATCACCTCAGCTCTTTCAGGTGTTGCCTTCTTTCCTTCTTGCGAGATCAACTGACCTATGTACAACACCTCTTCTTGACAATACTGCAACTTCTCCTTGTCTACATTATATCCCTTGTCTGCTAGGATAGTCATCAACTGAATCAAGTCCTGCCTGCACTCATGCTCTGTGGTACTACAAATTAAAATATCAACTACGTACTGTATTGTGGGGTACATTTATCTGCCCAGCATAACTCCCCCACATCACCAAACTGCATTTTTCAGCAGTACCAGTAGAATGGCTGTGCTGGCTCGGTTGAGCACCATTGCATTGTACCAAAAACATGTTTTGCAGTCACCCAAATAATGGCTGTGCTGTCTTTGCCAAGCACATATGGGGCGAGATGGAACATGGAACACCCCGAGAAAGCCTGCCAGTGTTTTCCTTATGTGCACCAAAGAAAATAATTGAAAAGCAGCACCGCTATGCTGCCATCTTAAGAATTTCCCATTTGAAAAAGGAAAGGTTTTGCATTTAAAATGACTGCACCCTGATGCTCTTTTCCACCGTTACAACAGTACACAGTTTGTCCCAGTGAGACCCAGCTATGTCCATCCATATGGTTGTGCTCTAGCAAAAGGGGGGCATTTCTCACTGAATGACAGGCTGTGTCAGGCAAGATCTGTGAAATAGCAAAGAATTTCACTCCAAGCCATATGGAAAAACACTTGACTGTTGCAACAAAATATCACAGCTAAACTCTTCAAAAGAAGCCCTCTCTCTCTCTCTGCATATGTCAGTTTCAGTGGACCTGTGCCTTGAACAGATTTCGGTGTAGGAGAAATTGACTAGGGCTACAAATAATGTTTAGACGCTAGATGTAAGAGAAAACCACATTGTGAAGCGACAGGAAAATAAACCATGTGTAGAATGGTGCTTTTTACAAACAAGAAAAGGTCTGTTTAAAAGTAAATTGTTGAATTAAGGCCCTGTCCTTGCATAGAAATAGTGGCGGGGGGGGGGGTGTTTTAAAACATATGCAGGATATTTAATTCCAACAGTTTTACTTTCTGGTTCAGAAAAACATTAATAAAAAAGAAATGAATTTGCTGAGGCCACAGAACAGGTTTTTTTCCTGGCCTGGCTTTAAAGGACTTTGCTACCTGGGAACAAGATTTGCCTCCCTTCAAGTAGGCAGCCACCGGGGCATCTGAATAGGAAATGGTGGTGGATCTCGCTGTCACTAGGGTTGGTAATATCCTCTTCTTCACAAGAAGACTCTGTTTCACCACCCTCCCCCACCTCCTCACCTTCGTCCTTCTTCCTGGTTTTCCTTTTCTCGTGGCTTGTGGGTCTCTCCTTTTTTTTATGGAGGTAGGGACATCCACGGAAGGATACCACCGTGCCACCGTAATAGGTGTGACAGGGGAAAACCCTCCATGAACGTCACGCTAGGGGAAAAAGCCAATGGCACAAAAAAACCCTTGAGAGACTTCCTCCCAGAGAATGTGGAACTGGCTCGAGTGGGCTGGAACTTGGAGCATATGGGAGACTTGAGGCAGTAAGATAATTTGCAAGGTAGGCTGAAGTTTAATTCAATGGCGGCTGTAGAGCTTCAGACGTGTGGCGGAGACAATCCGAATATAACAGGCAGAGGTCCGGTACACAGCTGACTGGAAGGTACAAAGGGCTTGGCAAAGGTAATCAGTGTGACAGGCTGAGGTCTGGTACACCGCTGACAGAAAGGTACAAAGGGCTTGGCAAAGGCAATCCGTAAGGCAGGCTGATGGCTGGTACACAGGCAAGGAAGAAAGGAAAGAAAAATTAAGGCAACAGAAAGAGGAGCAAGAGGGAGAGAGAGGGAGAGGGCTAGAAGGAGAGGGAGAGGAAATATGTGGGAGCAAATGAAGGAGGTGCGAGCGGGCGAAAGCAGAAAGGAGAGGAACAAGAGGGAACGGAGGGAAAAGAGAGGAAACGGACGAAAGTCCGAGAGTGGAAAAAAATACACTCAACGAGAGTGACAGCAACACAGGAGGAAACCCAGAAACGTTGCAACGCGTCCATAACCAGGAAGTGGTACAATAAATACTTCCACTTACGTGCACGTGCAAGAACTAGACCGGTAAATCCGCAAAAGGGGAAGAATGTGATGGAAAATGCTATAACGGACCATAGCGCCAGCAGTTCCAAACCCGCCGTCCCTGCCGAGACATGACACTCGCACCCTTGTCAGACTCTGTGGCAGTGCTCCAGCCTGGTAAAATGGATTTCTGGGACACATAAGTGTGTCTTTTTAGCAGCACCTCCCCTGCACTCAAACTGGAGAGTTTCAAAGGCAACTCCAGAGCCACATTGGATTCAGGCTGGCTAAAGCCTGACATTATGCTGTGGGTTGGGAAGTGTGCCCTTATTTGGAAGACAAAAGCTAGCCCATCTGGGGCAAAAGACTGTTCTGAATTAATAAACTTTAAGACTTTTATTTCAGCAACCCGAAAATGCAGGATGACAACAGTTTAACAGTTTAAAAGGAACTTTTGTGCCATTAAAACAAGACATTGTTGAATTCCCTAGCATGTGGGGGACGCAAAAACAGCAGATAAATGTAAATCATGAGAAAAATATACATGGTGCAACTTTGTAATTTAATGCAAACATGCTTTATGATGATAGGTACACATATCTAAAGTTGTAGAAATGTAGGTGAAGCGGATCCCACTTGAAATGGTGAAATATTATTAGAACAACAAAACAATATCATATAAATTTGGGAATTGGAATGACAGGTTCAGGGTAAAATCTGGAATCTGCCTATGTGATTTTCAAAAGTGCCCCAACTGTAAAAATGTGAAAGTTATGTCATAACTGATTTTGGCTAAAGGAACTGTGGGAGGGCCATGGGAATTGTAAGCACACACCATAAAAACTAATGTCATGTCCCTTAAGTCCAACCGGCTGACAGGAAGGCGGTAACAGTCATCCCTGACTAATCCGGTTGTTAGAGGTATGTCCAGCCAAAGCTTACCCACACAATATAATCTTGTGATGTCATCCTCCTTATATACAGTGGAATCTCACAGAGACAAAGGACACTCTCTTCTGAATTTTCCAGCTCCTGCGCATCCAGATATTCCATATTCACTCTGCAAGATTCCAGATTCCAATGCCAGGCAAGAGCATAGTTGACCCTATCCAGACAGGACCATTGATCCAGAAATAACCCACTAAAAATCCCAATAACTCAGGGAGAAAGGGAAAAGGGGAATCCTCATTGGGATTATCCAGGGCTGCCTGTTTGCCCTGCTTCCCGCTCAATCCAGCTGAGGTGCTGCTGTGCCATGACCAGACCTTTGCCCAGATGTTTTCTTCGAGGAGAGTACAACGCTGTGACCAGATATTGCCTCCCTGTCCAGAAACTCCGTCCTCTGTCCAAAATACCCAATTCTAGTGCTTGTTGTGAGTATTTCCCCTCCCAACAACCACAAACGGCATCCTTTGCTCTGTTACCTTGTATTAGGCCCAATCCCATAGAAATCCCCTAACAGCCTTAGCAGAAATCCTTAAAATTGTCAAAATCCTTTGTGCATGCTGTCCTTGATTTCCAAGTGTTAGCGCCATTCTTTCCAACTCATTTTTGTCCTTGTGTAAGTCCTTAGTATTATTTTGATTAAATAAATTAATTCTCCCTAAAAGAGGCACGCAGTGTGAAGGGGTTACAACTACAGCTTAACCTTTCTATTCACGGGTGCCGTTTCTCTTTTCTAGCCACTAAAATTTAGTTTAAGTGAAGCTTTTCCTTTTCTTTCCAAAACCGATTTTCCCTGTTCACTGCTTTCACTTTTAAAACCAAATTTCCTTTCCTGTTAGGAATCTCATCCAGTCATTCATCTAGAGTTCCCTGTTCACTTTCATATTATCCCTGTGATGTGTATCTGTCCCTTAGCATAAAAACTGCATTCCGATTTTGTCTATTCCACCAGTTTTTCAAACCGTTTTTGGCATTTAAACCCGTGAAAGTAAGCAAATGCAATTTCTACACATGTGATTTGGCTGCAATGTGTTTTCACTTCAAAGTTGATTTTCTGAACTAATTACCAATTTTTAGTACCTTGCCTTGTAGTTTACTATTGCTCTTACATTCCTGATACTGCTATAACTCATATTTACCTCATTCATTCCACCGCACATATAAATTAAATGTTTACTAATTCTGAGTGCTATTTTATGAAATTGCAAAGGTTTCTAAATCTTCCATTTCGTGGGGGAAGGTCACATTTTAGTTCTGTTTGCTGCCTAGTATACCTGACTCCTTGCTACTCATGTATATACACCAAAATCAAAGTTCAGTTAATCGGGGTTTGAGGGAGCGTTGCAAGGGGAAATCTTAACTGGGGTGCTATCTACCTGAAAAGTAATATTGCTCCCATTCATTTGTGATTTGTGTATGTTATATTAGAAGGTCAAACTAAGTGTATGCTAACATTTTACAGTGTAATTATCACCCCACTGGTGATTGCTGCCCAATATTAAATTTGTGTGATTTTGATGGAAATTTGAAAATAAATAAGTATTGTATTACCACCCCCCCCCGGCTTGGTTCATGGTCCATTGTGGTCCGGGGTATTTGTAAAAGGTAGTGTGAGACGGGTTGGGTGCCATCTCAATCTGAATTTTTAGGAAATAAAGTTAAAATGTTTTAGTTGTGCGCTGCAACCTAGGCCATTGGCAGCAGTCCTGGGCTGGTGTGTGACGGCCAATCAGAATTCTTAACAGTATCACAGCACTCTTCATATCAATATTGCATAGGTCCATCTGTAGGACTCAGTTAACGATCAATAGGGACTCACAATAACCTTAGGGCAGCCTACTGCGTTTTAGACAAGGCTTGCGAAACCTAAATGAAGTCAAGTCTTGTGCGTCTTTGTGCAACGGGATTGAGAAAATGCATTTTTCAAATCGATCACCGTGAAATATTGAGCTTCTATTGGGATACTGCACAGTATCTTCGCCGGGTTAGGAACTAAAGGAAACTCTGCCTTTACAATCTGGTTAATCGGTCTCATATCTTGCATAAATCTCCACGACACTCCCTTTGATTTATTTACAAGGTACACAGCGGTGTCGCACCATGATTCTGACGGTACCAGGATACCTTGTTCCATCAATGCTGAGAAGGTCTTAAAATACCTTCATATGACTCTTGAGACATTGGGTGCTGTTTTGCTCGATGTATAATTGCTCCTGGTCTTAGTTTTATTTTACCTTCCCCTACCCCCTTCAAGAGGCTTACGTCATAAGGGCCTGTAGTCCATAAGATTTACATTTCAAATCAATACATCACAAAATCAATCAATACAGCGTAAAATCAATACAATCATTTTATAAAACACAAACATAAAATATATCAAATTTATATCATTGCCACTCATAAATTGTGGCCATAGTGCCTCCATTTCCTCAAGCTCAATGAGATTATGGTATGACTTCATATGCTTACAACGGAAAGCGTATAAGCTATCACACACAATCAATAGATGGTGCAGCGTCTGAATGATTTCATTGCCACACAGGCGACACAATCGCCTGGCATGCGGTATCCCTATTTGGGGACCTTTGTTTCCAGTGCTTCCGATATGTTAAATTTCAATAACAGATATTGCCGGACAGTTTGTGGGCTTGGATATGCATTAATATAGCCCGAGGGGGTCGGGGGTGGGGGGGACATCTGGTTATACGTTCTTGGCAGTAGATACTACTATGAGATTTTGTTGCAAGATTAGTTAGCTGTTGTTCATAACTGACTTCTTTCAATGCTCTTTTTAGCAAAGATTTCATGGTATGTATACTGGTTTGGCCATGTGTTAGAAATGTACCAGCCCACTTAGTGTGTAACATTTTTAATTTGCCCATGATTCCAAACAAGGCTTTACCATCAAGTCTCAAGAACGCAGCTACATACGTGCCTGTAATTGTGTCTATTTCCAGTCTATTTAGCTTCTCAAAATGTATCACACAGTGATTGATAAATACATATGACATTCCAAGTAGATCAAATTCCAAGTACAGATACTCCATGCTTACGTTGGCAGGTAAGCGGAGTAATTTACGTAACAAACGGGCTTCAAAATGCTCCACCAGCTTAATTAGATTGTGCCCCCATATAATAATAGCGTACAATAATATTGCTCTTATTTTTGCTATATATATGGCCAGTAACGCTGATACCGAGTAACCACTGTTTCTTCTGATAAATATGCTCAAGGCGTTAGTCAAAACTATAAACCGAGCACAGAGGGAAGTCCAGTGAGCATTCCATGTTACTCGGTCATCCACAATGATTCCCAGGTATTTGTAGGACGTTACTTGTTACACTGTTTTGCCATTCAATCTCCACACATATTTTTTAGGTCTACATTTTTTTGTAAAAGCCATCACTTTGCTCTTATCTATTTTGATCAGCAGTCCATTATCAGCACAATATTTTCCAAGGGCGTGCAGCATTTGCCGGAGACCTGCCGGCATATAATCTAGCAGAATTAGATCATCTGCGTACTCCATCCATCCGATGATTACGTCAGTGATCTTCACAGGGTTTGCTGCATCGAGACGGAAAGCTGTTTGCATATCTGTCAAGTATAGGTTGAAGAGTACAGCAGCACCCATACACCCCTGTTTTACACCACTAGAAGTTATCATGGAGGCTGACAGTTTACCCACTGTGTTTAAACGAATCTGCACTGTGGTGGCCATGTGCAGCATCATAAGCATCCTAAGGAGACCCTTTGGAATGCCCCAACTATACAGCTTCCTCCATAATCAGTTTATCTGCACCATATCGAACGCTGTGGAGAAATCTATATATGCGTAATACACATGAAGATTTTGTTTTGCCCAGGAATGTTTGACCGCAGTGGACAGTAACAGCAAACCATGCACAATTCCCGATCCTTCTCGGAATCTGATTTGGTTTGGTGGTAATATCTTTTTCTCTTTAATCCACACATTCAGTTCCTGCAATAGGACATGAGTGAATATCTTGGATGAGGTGTCAAGCATTGCCAGCATCCGGATGTTCCTCGGCCAATCCCAAACACCTTTTATGAACAGTTAATATGTGACTGGACTGCCAAGATTTAGGGGTGGAACCAGTCATGCCTATTTGGACTAACAATAAGTGCAAAGCAGCTGCCCAGAGCTGTGGTTGCTTTTTTATTAATAGGTTACACACTCTGTCAGGCCCTGCAGCTCGTTATTTTTTTGTTTTTGATGATCACTAATATATCTAGTATAGTGGCTCGACAAACCCATGGCTCAGATGGAATTTGCAGTATGTCCTCATTCAGGGCTGCATGTCCTAAATAACTGCTTATATGACTGCACCATTGAGCTTCAGTCATGCAGTTAATGGACAAGGAATGTGGCTTTGTGTGTTGAAGCAATAGCCATATGCCAACAGAATCACCGGTTCGGGTCGTCTCAGCAATTTGTTGCCATAAACGAGCTCCACATTCTAACTTATGTTGATCTAACCATTTTTTATAATTCCTTGTGGCTGTTTTAAATAAGGAAGGTATAACGGATGATGGAATACAAATGGCACTCTCTGTTAGGATTGTTTGTATTTCAATTTGCATCTTTTCTTTGGCCTTGCTGATTGCTTTATCAAAGATATCACGTCGCTTAATCGGCATGTTAGATTGTTCCACGGTGCTAGTGTAGGATCGTCTTTCAGCTATCTTCTCTTTAATTGCCAACATAATATCAGAGAAGTCAGACAGCATACCCTCGGCTACATTATCCCCACCAGACCCTGTCTGTATGAAATGAGGTAGCAGTGCAGATACTACAATATTGGCTTGGTCGATATTGTGCTGATGCCAGTGAATGCGATTCTCCCCCTCGTTGAGAGATAATTGGCCATTTTCATCATAGTCAGTTACGGTGTTTGTTAGCCGAGGCAACGTAAGAAGCCAACACAGAGGTACATGATCACTTTCATATCTAGTAACTGTGCTCATATCAATTCATTCTTTGCAACCATTTTTTCATCAGCTTTATCCTTCTCTTCTTTCCATCTCGTAAGCTCTCATTCTATCTATGTTGATATATTCGGTCGCTCGCTTTGCTCCCTTTTGTCTTGTAAGATCTTATAGATCTCCTCTTTTCTCTTACTCTCTTCTGGACTATCGTCACTGCTATAAGCAGGCAGTTTGTATATTGGATTACTATACCCTGTCGCCGCTTTCAGTTTCTTTAAAAGATACAATCCTACTTCTTCAGTACTACCGCCATTTACTTCCAGCGAGGTAAGGGGACCAGAAGGCTCAACACCTTCCTCCTTACACTGATTAAGCATCCAGTCTTCAGGTGGCATATGCTCCCTCTCTAGTTGGTACAACTTGCAAAGCTTTAGAATAGGTAACCTTTTTTCTAACTTCTTTCCCGTGTACGCAGCGTGCAAGTATGTGGCCATTGGCTCCCTGTGGCTGCAAGGATCAAATCAAGACCCTTTTCATTGTACTCAGGCTCTTGTTGGGCCTGGGACCCACTTACCTTCAACGCTGCCTACTTAAATACTGTCCCTCACGAGCCCTCGCTCATCTACCTCCAACCTTCTGTGAGTGAGCCGGTCTTCCAAAGAGAGATTTGGTGGGAGATCCTTATCCTCAGCAGGTGCCTCCCTCTGGAATAGCCTCCCTGCCACCCTACGTCTTGAGCCTGATCTCCTGAAATTCCAGAAACTCCTCAAGTCCTTCCTCTTCTCCTCTTCCTTCCCTCTCCCTCTACCCTGCTAACCTAGTTCTCTGTTCTTTCCCTCTCTCCCTCCTATTCCTTACAGTATGCTGACTGGCTGTCTCGTGTACCTCAGAGTCTCACTGGTCCCCGGCAACCCACCAATATTCTTTCGCACTTGCCCCAGGGCCCAAAATCCCACCCACAGTCAACGCACTGTGAAATTAACCCAAGAGTGTGGCTCTCTCTGCACTTAACCCAGTCTCAACCGACCGGGTGCACTTGACGCTCCCCTCCCTGTTAACCCCTGGGTACTTGCTCGATCCGTACGCACCACGCCTGGAGATCGTCTGACTGTTTCTCCCCTGTCTTCACCCATAATTTGTACTGTTAAAATTGCAGAATCGCCATTAGGCCTATTTGCTATGTCCCATACCGTTAAATATATTCTATGTACTTACTCTGCCTATGCAGAATATTATCGTCTCAGATTTCAAGGGCCCTGAGCGACTGTTGTTTTTTACCAGTGTTCCCACCCTCCATGAGCGCCCTGAAACACGGTCCTGTGTATAGGTGCTATATAAATAAACAATACATGTTTTGCAATACTGCTTTCGACAGTGATCCCCCTTGTGGCCATGGCATGAACATCACCCATTCAGCACTATACTGTTTGAGCTTGGGCATGTGTTTCTCGGCAATGTCTTACATAAATGCATCAGAGAAGTAATGTCTCCCATTGTGACAAGTCCAATTGACTGTCAATACTTATCAGTATTTACAAAATACCTTTATAAAAACAACAAATATGAGCGCACTCCAACAATCGCAGCTCAGAACCTTTATCTCTCCAATTTGTTCTGTCTACCTCTGAATCGGCACTGGTTTCTTCCCTAGATAGATAATATAACTTTTTAATCTTGTCTCAATTCTCATACGATAGTTTGTGTCACTCCTCAACACCTTAATTTTGACACAAATACATAAACAGACAGACAAGTCGACTCCTTACATAAGCCTTAGTGATCACTCTTAATCTCTGCCCCTAATAATAACCTGATCACAGCATTTTGATTGTTAGTTTATGCGAACCTGTCCTGCACATAGCCTAAATTACTCCAACTGGAGTGTAAGACAATCTCTTCTAAAACCCTCTCTCTCTCTTCATTTACAAAAGAAATCTCTTGCTGCCCCATAACTTTTTATGTTACTGTTGTTAAATCAGTAACACGTCATACAAGGATGAGGATCCAGAATAACTCTTACACCAAATAATAAGACAAAATGTCTCCTCTGCCTGTTTTATTTTCAGGGAGTTACAACGGACATCAATGGACGTTCAATCGTGTTCTCAATAATTTTGCATAGAAAACAATTTTAAGTACTAAAGATTTGTCGTAAGTGATGTCATACTATGAGGCAAACTAAGAAAACCTATGTGCCATTGTAATTGGCAATAGGGTAACATCTAAGCATACTTTCCTTAATGGATCGGGTTGTGATTGGGTCTCTACAGTCCAGTAGACAACTTATGGCCACCCCTAGTGCAAGTCATCCTCATCAGTTGCAAGATACATGGTACACAATAGGCTCTTAAACTATAAGACCCTTCATTATATGGCCTTCTACAATTGGTTGGCGTGCTAATGCCTTTCTGGAACATTCGACTCGCTAGCAGCACGTAAGCTGGTTCCCCAGTTGCTGGTGGGTGGACTTGAACATGTCTCCCCACCCAATTTGTCCTACAACTCCCATTGCTCATGCCTTCTGCTATTCAGATTGTCTTTGAACTTGGCCTTGCAAAGTATCACTGCTCCTGAGAATAAAAGGGAGTATAGGCACATCCTTATCATAGATCAGATCTGCACATTTTCATCCTTGATTCACGTGATACGATACCTTATGTCAGCTTGTTTTGCAGCATGTAATTGTCTTAAATTAATAAACTTGAACAAGAGCTGATTCAGCTTCTCATCTCCACTGTTCTTCAAGGATAGATAACCGGTTCTTGGCCGCTCCATCTTTTGGCACCAGGCGAGACAGCTATTCAAGGACCTTCCTCGATCTTCAGCTGTTTTCTTACTGCGGCACACAGCCCTCAGAGCCTTCTTTCTTCATGGGTCTGAGCTTACTAAATATGTGACACCGGCGGCACCACCTGCAGTGTATTGACTACGTATATACAGCCTTTATGATTACGTAATCTAATTGCGTTACAGCATCTGTACAGTTATAAAATGGCTTGCATTTTCTGCAGTGCTCTTCACATGTGCAATCTTCATTCTGAATATGAAAGTCTTCTCGATGGTTTACTTCATCATCAGATGCTATAAGGTCTATGCATCTTCTTTGACCATTCTTCTCATTGCATCACGTTTATTTCTTGTGACATCACCAGCCTATTTTCTTATCATCTTCATATTCTTTCAAGGACTCCTCCAAGATATTGTCATCACTCCAAGGGTACATCACAAAGGGTCTTCTCAACAGATAACTTGTCTCAAAGGCTCTACCTGGAATAGTCAACATCACTGGCTTTGCGCATGAAACCATTTCTGGCTTCCAACATATAGGTAGAATGGGGTGGGACTTCCTGCAGAGGCATTAATCTGCTCCTCTACAGAGGAGTAAGGGCTGCTGGCTGGTGCCTGGGCTTGAGAAGGCTGGCTGGTTTGTCAGAGGTGTGGGGTCTGGAGGGTGATGTCTGAGGATGTGGGGGATGGCTGGTGTCGTGTCGGAGGTGTGGGGGCTGGTGGGTGGTGCCTGGGCTTGAGGGGGATGCCTGATGTAGCGTTGTAGATGGGGAGGATGTTGGGTGGTGTATGGGCTTGAGGGGGCTGGTGGATGGTGTATGGGCTTGAGGGGGCTGGTGTCTAGTATGGGTATATGCCGGCAGTTTGGGTGCCTTGGGCGTAAGGGCGACGGTTTGCAGTTTCGAAGGGGGGCAGCTGTTATTTACATGGGAGCGTGCACGGTTTAATAGGTGCGCAACATTGACTTATGAGGGAACATGCACGGTTTTGCCCGGGTGCAGCCTTGACTTGCGAGGGAGCTTGTGTGGTTTCACAAGGGTGCAGCCTTGACTTACGAGGGAGCATGCGCATTTTCGCAGTTATGCTGCATTGACTTACGAGGGTGCTTATGTGTTTTCGCAGCAGTGCAGCCTTTAATTACGAGGGTTCTCACATGGTTTTGCAGGGGTGCTGGATGGTGGGTCAGGGGTGGATGCAGAGGTTTGTGCAAAGGTTAGTCTATGGCTATGTTTTTGGTTTGCATGGGGGCGTGTTGTGGGCATTCCACGCGCAGCTCAGTTTTCTGTGTGGGTTGGCTTGCTTGGCGATTTGGATTCCATGAATAAGCGGACCGTGCATTGGAAACTTTGTGCATTGGGCTGCGCAGTGCCAATTTCGGTGTGGGGACTTTGCACGATCAATGCATACTTTTCTGTGAATCAGGCACTCTGTGTGTACGCCGATTATGCCACAGCATTTCCAGTTGTCATGCCAACCAAAAGGTCTGATTTCTGGAACCCCATTACTCTCTTTCTTCTCTGTAGTAATGGTGTTGGCAATGCTTTGGTGGCTGCAACACCAAAACGTGCCAAAACCAAAAATGCACCTTGAGCCCAGCAGATGCTTAGAAATACAGATCAACATTTGGAAATGTGGAGCACTTGCATTCTAGCTAGCACAAACCAGAACTGCCTGACACCTACTTCTTTGATGCTCAATCACCCATATGTCGCTGAAAGGCCAATAACATAAGTCTGGATACGTTCGAACCTTCAAAAAAAAATCCAGCACCCTAAATCTCTTCTTGGAGCATCACCGCCACTTTAAGCTCAACAATCTTGGACCATTCCAGAATCTCAGTAGAGCTGACATTGCTAGTTGGAGGTAACTGAAAAGAAAAGACAGATACTGCTTTACAGACTGATTATGAGTTTGTGAACCCGGAAGCAAGAACACGTCCTTCAACTGCATGGCAGTGTTACTTCCAACATATGGAAGAATTACCCTGGTGCGACTACAACCAGCAGTAATACTTCCATTCTTCAATGAAGTCCTTTGGTACTTCAGAAGGGGAACTAACAGAAGCTCATCATCCGGTGGAGGCCCCACTATAATCCTCTTAAAATCTACTCACACAACTAATACCTCTGAACGTGTAACCTCAAATGGTGTAAAATCATACGGTAAACTGAGATATCTGAACATGAGGAATATGGCCCTCATTACAAATATGGATTCAACTCCACTCGACTGAATTAGCATTACCATCATAGAGGTCAATATTACCTTCAAATGATGACCTCATGGCCCTAATTAAAAACCCTCGTGGTGAAGGTATATTTATGTAGCGAAATGACCTCCAAAAATCATTACAGAATGATGCGTCCAATATCTTTTGCCAGATTTAACAATCACACAATTATTTTTTAGACGATTTATCATAAACGTATTTCCTTCTAATAGTGACAGAATTAGTGCACCACAAAAATAGTGAAATTTCGGAAATGGGAAACTGAGCGGTATGCATCTTTAAAAATCCGCTGAAAATCACCAAATTCCTGCAGCCATCCAAGCATGAAAGGGGTGACAATCATGTTAGTGACTAGGGGAAACGAAAGGCACTAGATATGCAACTCCAAAAGCTCCAAAAGACCAAAACAATCTTGCAGAGGAGGTGTTTGCTTATTCTCAGGCCAATATGGCAGAACCAACATGCAGATGAAGACTGCAATCTGGAGTCATATCAGGGACGAGGTGCTGACTGATGAAACTGAAACACAGGACATCAAGGACAGACAAAAAATCAGAATTACATGTATGCCAAGGTTCACATTCTCCTCTCCGCCCACGGGAGTCAGACAGTAGTCATTTAAGGTGGCACTAAGGTGATACTAAACCTCACGTTTTTGGTGGAGAACGTCTCTAGCATCGTGCACTTGGCTGGCCTGGATAGAAAAGGAGCTGCCGAGGTGTAAGTAGGCCAAGTTGACTGTCTTGTTGTCAATATTAATGCCTAACAACAGTGCAAAACTGTAACCTGCCAGTCACACTGCAGAATCAGGCGGTAATAATAGTTATGGTTATTCTGAACGACGGATCTATGATGTTTCCTCGCAGCAATATCCTCGAGGCCTTTTTGGGTGAATTTTTATGTGCCACATTTTACAACAGAAAATATAGTAGGAGACTCCCGCAAATCCCCACACACCTCCTCCCAACTTTCTAAGTACCTAAACCCAACACCCATCTACATTTGGAGTAAAATGTGGTAAAATAGGTACAACCAAATGGACCTCGAACAAACTGGTCTGTGAGGAAATGGGTCAGTTCGCTGAATGGAAACAACCAATACCGCTGGATTGGTGTTGAGGCACTAAGACAATATTGTTAATACAGCACAACAATCAAGTTCCTGTGGCAAATCTAATGTGGAGTACTAGAGAGCGGCCCAGTGCAACACAATCCACCACATTGTGCCCACCTCTGACAAATGCAATCCCAATACATTATGAACTATGAACGACACAACAGAGCATGTTAAAGGTCAAACAGTCACACACTGGGAAAATGTATTATTCTCAGGCAAATATCACATGTACTGCAAAACACAAAGGACCTTGGTGCCAATAAGCATGCTCAACATCGCATGTGCACAGTATATTTAAACTTTGTCAATGTCAAACCCAAGATTGATGCTACTGGACCGTTCAGTTGCCAACGTTAGTGAACCCAGAGGTCTGTTAAGACTAGGTAACAGTATCTGAGATGGATGTGGATGCAGATTTTACTCATACATCAATAATCAGACCGACTCAGGAAGTTTAGCACAAACACGACTGTTTTAATAACACTTTCTTAAATCAGGGAGTACAATGAACATCTACGGACACCGCACAGCTTGCTCATGAGTTCTCTCTTGAAGCATTACATGATAAAACACAACTTTATACAAAAGATTAATCATAAGTGACGTCATACTACGTGGCAAAATAGGAAAACCTACTAGGGGATGTTACAGGCTTAACGGGAACATCTAAGTATACTTTCTATAAGAGCAGGGATTGTGATTGGATCTCTAAGGTCAGGTGGACAACTAAGCCCACCCCAATTGCAAGTCATCTTCAGTGTCATGAAAGACACAACGTTCTATTGGCTTCTCAAACTATAGGGTTCTTGCTACGTGGCCCTCTATAATTGGTTGGCACACTTGTACCCTTCTGGAATATTCCACTGGCTAGCAGCACCCAAGCTGGTATACCAGGTGCTGGAGTGTTGGCCTGGTCATGCCTCCCCACCCAATTAGCCCAACATTCATCATCACTCCTACTGTCCGCCAGTCAATTAGTCTTTGATCTCGGCCTTGCAATAGCCTCCCGTCTCTGGAAATAAATGGGAGTTTGAGCATGGTTTTACCTTCTGATCTCTGTGTAGCTCGCCCCAAAGTCTATTTTCATCTGACCATGTGACTGGAGACCACGTTTTGAGCTCCTCCGTTGCATTTAATGCTATTAAAAGAAGAAAACCTAGCATTTCTACTGTTTTTCCATTATACCTCAATCAGGAGCTCGGCTCGCTTCTCACATTCATTGTATCTTCTCGAGTAGATAACCAATCTCTTGGCGGCCCCGACTCTTGGCACTGGGAGAGGCAGCCTTCTCTAATCCTCCTTCGCCGTCAGATGTTTTATTCTGCTCCGCCACACTTTCAACCCTTTCACTCGCGGGGTCCAAGTTACTACGTATAGCCAACCTTATGATTACTTTGTCTACTTGCAGTACTGCATCTGTACAATTCTAAAACAGCTTTGTATTTTATTCAATGCTTCTCCGCACATGCAATCTTCATTTTGATCCCACTCAATTCTTTACTTCGCCATCAGATTCTATAAGGTTATATTCTTTCTTCATTGGCATCTTTCTGGGGGCGTCATTTCTGCTTCATATGGTGTCACCTGTCTTCTCTTTCATTCATCTTCACACTTCTTCTGGAACTTCAGTCAGAAGACCGTCATTTCATTGTGGATACATATAGGGTTTTCTCAATGGATACCTAGTTTCGAGTACTCTTCGTGGTATATGTACCATTACTGGCTTTGCGCATGCTGCCATTTACGGCTTCCAACATATAGGCAGAATGGGGGTGCGACTTCCGGTAGAGGTACTTGGCTCCTCCTCTACATTACCTTTATTCTCAGTGGTGATATGATCATCTCACAGCACCTACGACTTCTGAGAGGACACATTGCAAAATGTAAACAGAGAGTAGAGCAGCTGAATTGTCCATCTGACCACTCAGCACCAACCAAATGAAAAGTTGTGCCATTTACACCCAGTCACATTCATGTCACCTCACATATTTAGCCCAAGAGGTCAACCCAGCATGCCTAATTTGTCATGTGTATACACATTTTTTATGAGATGCACTGAGCTACCTCAAAATGTCATCAGTGTCATGCACAGAAAGGCCCTTGACAACACTGCAAGTGACAGCATGTCTCATATCTCACAACATGCATCCAAGCTTGCCAGGGAGGGGATGCTAGTGCCAGTTCCTCTGGCCGAAAGGCTGCGCCAACCACAACCCACGTGTCAACAACCAATACCCTCTCATCTAAGCCAATAGCATTTACTCCAAATAATTCTTAGCTCATCTGACCTTTACCCCGCCACATCACTAACTGATTCAGTCATAAAGCTGCCCATGCATTAGTGACATTTCTACCAAATCAAGAAAAAAGAATATAAACAGTGACCTAATTCCTAGTGCGTACGCAGATTCCTCCATAGTCCTCAGGATGGACATGGACAAAGCATTCAACAATGTCTATTGGTTCTCTCTGTTTGCAATTCCGAGAAGTATGGACTTGCCCTACACTTTTTTCCAGACCATTTAGATACTCAGCTTTATGGGCCGTGGGCTCATTCAATTGGTTGACATGCAGAAGCCTGGATAACTGAAGTGGCACCCAACAGGGATGCCATTTCTCCATGCTTCAGTCTGACCTAGTCATCAAAACTTTGGCAACAGTTTTTCAGTGGAATCCATGCGAATCATGGAATATCATTTGGGCAAATGTCCTACAAGTTGCATCTCTATTCCGACGATTGCTTCTGGCTCTCTTAGAATCCACCCTGACAGTTCCCAGAGTTCTGGGAATTATGTTATGCATCCAGTGCAACTGCAGACACGTCATCTGCACACTGTCAAAGTTGTTGTGGAGACTGTGGGCGCATGCCCTGGATGTTTTCCTAATTGGAGACTTGAATGGGAAAAAACACAGCATCAAATTAGTTGGCATAATATTGCCAGAAATGATTGCCATATTGGTGTCCATAAATACAATTCCTCTGATAATGTCACTTGAGGAGCCAATGTCACATTGGGAGGCACTTCACTTGGGGGTTTGGGCACTGGTCAATGCAACAAAGAGGATCACAACAGCAAAGAACCTTCACTCTCTGACCAACCTTCACTTTCACATGAATGGATCAAGTCCTGGCAAAGGCTCCAGATGCCAGTGTGCAGTGGGGAGTGGGCCAGCAGGTGATGCCAGCCATAAAGGGAACTCAACGAGGCGCTGGGGAATTCTGTGCATCTGTGAGAGTTCTACAAAAACAAACAAAAATCATGTAATCATTAAAATGCAATGTTGCAGATCATCTCCGCCTGTAAATGGTGTCACTACAATAGCAACATGGCATCATGTGACATATTTTTCCAAAGTTAGGAAATGCAAACTAGATTTGGGGAAGAGGTAAGATCAATCTACCTAGTCCTATTCTCTCAGCAATAACACAGGTGTTTATTGGGGGATTCCACACTATTAAAGGTCTGGCAGACCTGCTTGCTGCATGCAATAAACCAGAATATGTTTTACATACGTGGCCATATTATAGTATATATCCGCTTTATTGTCATTTTTGGGCAGAATGGAATCACAGATGGTGATCACCCTCCACCTGGGTGGGCAATAAAAAGATGCAAAAAGTTGATGCAGGGAGAAGTGAAGTCATATGGTGCCACACATATGGCAAGGGTAGACTTATTGGTCTCTTTGAGTCACCAGGTCACCACCTACAAAAATGTGCAGAGATTTACATGAGAAAATTGATCGTGTTGATCGTCCCATTAACTCTGATTTGTCAGGTCCACAACACGTAATTGTCATTTGAAGGCAGGGATTAGAGAATGGTGGGGGTGTTGAAGTTGAGGCATGTCCCCCTGGAAATATGCTGGCATAAAATCACAATCTATCAGTGAAGATGTTGGTGGGAGCTCCCTCCTACAGGGATCCCCCACAAACTTAAAACTGCTCCCATCACCGCCAGGCCTTCATATAAAGGGCAGCAATGTATAATGAAACTGTACTCACTGCCATCGAGAAATTGGCACCACTCTCACTGCGTAAGGCTAGGCCAGCAGCACACCTAAATGCATGTTACACCACTGCCTTAAAAACATTACGTACCGCTAAAAGACTAGCGGAGACAAACTGGCAAAAACTGCCTAATGTATCAAACAAAGCAGAATTTATGACAGCGGCACACAACTACAAACAAGCTATACATCTGGCCAAAGGTACTTCATATAATGAAAGAATAACGAAGACCAACTCTGAAACTAAGGTGCTCTTTGCCATCCTTAGAGAACTAGAGTCCCCTGTTCCACCAGAGGAAGCCTGCAACAAGGACACAAACTGGTGCTCCAACATACAAAAGGCTTTGTCAGACACAATAGGACTACTTCAGTCCAATATCAAATCGAAAAAAAACACTATCCAACCGTCACAGCGTCAACGTTCACCCATCCCTGCCCTAGACTCGAGCTCAGCGCCCCATTTTGAATTCACAACTGCCACAAATCATTACGTTTTTAAAATCATCACCGGTTTAAACCCTTAAGTTTCCAAGGCGACCCCTGCCCTGCCACAGTCATAAAGGACTGCACCCCCAAACTCACCCCATTTATTACGAGCCTAATGAATGCCTCCTTTGTTAACAATACTGTACCTACCGATCTAAAAATTGCATGGGTTCTCCCTTTGTTAAAAAACCCTCTCTGGACCCTAATACACCTACTAATTACTGCCCGATCACAACAGTGCCCTTCCTGCTGAAAATACTACATAGAGTAGCCTACTTACAGATGTAAAAGTTCCTAGAAGTTAATAACCTCCTTGGCCTACGACAATCGGGCTTCTTAAGGACAAAGACAAACTAGCGTTACTACTCTTACTGGACTTATCCGCTGCATTTGATCTTGTTGACCACAATATCCTATGTAAACACCTAGCGTCAGCAGCCCACTTCTCCCCCAACGCCATCCAATGGATAAAAACATTCCTGACAGATAGAACAATAACAGTCTTCTCCCCTTGTGCAGAAGCACTACCAACCCTGGTCACTTGGGGAGTACCCCAAGGCACATGCGTCTCTCCAACGCTATACAACATATTTACCAAACCTCTTTTTGACCACCTGGACGAATTGGGTGTCACCTAAACTAACTATGCAGATGACACCCAAATCCTCATCCCAATCACAGGGGACCATGCCACTAACTCTGCCACCCTCAATGATATCTACCTAACCATTCAAGTTGGGGGGGCCACCATGGTCTGTGCCTCAATGATGATAAGACGGAGCTGCTACTCATACTCTCTCAATTCCGCCTTGCCAAACTAAACAAGGCCTTCTAAGCCTTCAACATTGACGGTAACATAATACAAGTGTCCAAAGAAGTGAAAACCCTTGTGTTCTACTTAGACTAATCTCTAACTCTAGCCAAACAAGTAAACGCCACTGCGTCTACAACTGCTCATCAACGCATGCAGACCGTTCCTGTCACCCGACAGCTACATCACGCTAGCCAGAGCGCCAATATTGACCAGGTTGGACTACTGTAATGACCTCTACGCCGGCACCAAGACCCAAAAAATAAAATAAAACTTCAGGTACTACAAAATAATGCCCTGAGAGCTGCAGTCGACGTTCAGAAAACTACACATATTTCCACCACCAGTCAAAAAGCCCGCTGGCTACCAGCGCAAGAACGTATCAACTTCAAAACTCTGACAAATGTCTGTCTAAAGTAGCGCTCACTTACATCACAGACAAAGTGGTCAGAGCCCACTCCAACTGGCCCATGCTCTCAGCGAACTAGAATCTCTTAGCCACGGCCAGATTCAAACTGCAAAAAGATGGAGGTAGCAGTTTCCCCACAATGGCTGCGAAACAATGGAATGCTTTACGAGCCATGTTGAGAGACGAAAACTCTTTCTGGTCTTTCCACAAACTACTGAAAACCCGCCTCTTCAGACAGGGAACACATGAATAAACCTGTGCCTCACAGCAAAGGATCAGACTAGACACTGAATAGTTCCCCTAGGTCAACTGATTTGACCATTTATATATGTTAATATGTATGCTATTATGACATCTGTGTATGCAACCATGTAACAGTGTGAATATGCTACTGATAAGTATTTGCAACCAAGTAATGTATGTACCATTCACTATGTAATATAAACGCCCAGATGCCTACGGGTTTGGTGAGCTATATAAATAACAACATTAATAAATAAATAATGTTGTGTTGTAAAAAAAATGCACTTTAAACCACGTTTAGACAAGGTTTCTGTTGATCGTAGAAGCCCTGTCATTCCGCACGCTAATTGCTGACCCCCACTGATATAATATGCATTTCGCCACTGTCTTCTTGTCCTTTGTCGGTAAAAACACCTTTTTCGGAAAGGTCGAGGCTTTCTTTCAGATGAACGGTGCACGTTGAAAAGGCCTGCTTGATGATGCATTGTTTTGTCACAGAACACACAGCAATCCCGCGCACTTGCTTCTTGTTATTTATGGAAACCGCCGCAGCACAGAAAGACTGCCTCCGACAGAAAATAAGCCTGAACAGAAGCAGAGCCCCCCTTCCTCTTAAATCAGCTCTCCCGGCGAAGGCCTTTGATTGTGCTGTCCGCTTCAGAGCTCCACATCCGCAGATGGGTGAAATAAACGCAGCTACCTGCTGTCTGGAGAGCAGTGGCGTGGTTTACATCTGCAGCAAAGGATGCAGAGCTGTGTGTCTTTCTTATCACCTTGCATCTCTGGCGTTCTGATGAATAATGCATGCACGAAGAAGTGCAATTTGTTTGCTTTCAACTGAGCAGTCGTCTTCTCTGCGACTTTATATTTTCTTTTCAAGATGTTAAAACAGTTCTTTGTGAATACAGGATGCTCCACACACTTCATAAGTAATACGGCATTCTGTGTGGTATGACAAGAGAGAAAGCCACGTTTTAAATGTTCACCATAAAGCGGCATTAAAGTAAAGTGCATTGCATTGAACGATTTGTTTATGCAATTATGCATTTCTATAGCGCCTCAGCCCGCATGCATTCTGTATATCAGCCTTCGACTGTCTTTACTGCTGCTACCATAAAGGGTTAACATTTTCAGCTACTGCAGCAGGCACCCGATTTCAAACTTTCACGAGGAGTCTGCACAGTTAAATGACATCATTCATATACAGTTTGGGGGAAATAACATCCGTGCTCATCAAAACGTCCTATGTTTTCTGATGCCTCAGCAAGCAATCCATATCTGTACACATTGATGGATGACATGCATGTTTTCTCCAGACTAAAGCTGGCGTGATAACGAAATACAGCCTTAGGGTTTCATTTCTCTGTCAAACCCCTGCTTTCTCACACCGGCTAACTGAGGACACGGGTGAACCCCACCACCTGAAGGGGTCATAACCTACAAATAGTGCGTAATGCTATGTTAATGTTGTGAAGATTTCCGCCGCAGTGCTTTACATAGCGCATTTACATACAATTATCGCCCAAACAAAGTTAGCACTCATTTATCAACTTCGGAACGATGAAAAACTGCGTTGTCCTTGCCGGGATTCGAACTTGTGACCTGCATTTCACACGCAGATTGCGGCAGCAAGTGCTCAACCTGCTGAGCTACATTACCAGCTAAACAATCATATAACATGTTATGTCAAAAATTTCATTTTACAGCACGTCTTTACATATATGCGGAGTAAAGGCTTATATGTGCTTCTATTAACTTCGATGCATGGAATGACTCTTTATGTTTATGCTTCAATGTTTACTTATAGTATGCTAGCTTTGCTAGATTCACACATCAAATAGACCTCATTTTGCAACACATGATAGCCCACCCTTCTGCTGTCCATCATAAATATATACACACAATCCAATCTGAAGCTTCACCAAGAATCAGTGGAACGATGAATGACATACTTCATTTTATTCTGGGTTATTTATTTATTTATATTATGTATTTATTTATTTATAATGCGCCGACAGCCTGCAGGCATCAGGGCGCGACACAAACACAAAGAGACGAATAGATAGCATGTGACGATTTCATAGAAGACTGGACTGGAGGGCAAATCTACTGATATAACCTGGGTTTTAAGGATTTTTTAAAGGTCTTTGAATTCTGGTCTTGCATCATGGGACGAGGGAGAGTATTCCAAAATGTGGCAGCTTTGACCTGGAAGGATCTGCCGAGACCCTTCTCCCTTTTGAACCTCGGACAGATAATGAACCCTTTGCTAGTCATACGCAGTGCTCTTGCCGGGCTATATTGTGGAATCAACGTTTTTAGGTAGATTGGAGCATCTCCATGTACACATGGGCAGCCAATGCAACTTCCGTCTATAGGGAGCAATAGGCACACGCTTAGGGAGATTGTTGCTAATGCACACAGCACTGTTCTGTATTAGTTGCCATCTCCTCAGGTTCTTAACAGAGGCTCCTATCAACAGGGCGTTGCAACAGTCCTGTATTGCCAGGACAGTAGCTTGGCTGATTGTAGCAGTATTATTCTTGCAGCTGAAAGGCCTTATGTATTTTAACAGGTGAAGAGAGTAATTGAAACACTTTGTTAGTAGGTCGACATGTGCGTCAGAATTAAGAGACGCCTCGATACAGATGCCCAGGGTTTTGAGCCTGCTGAGCATGAAAATGCTGTTCCTGTCGTTTAGGAAGCTGGTATATTCAGGGCTAAGTTTGGTGCATGATGTTTTGGGACGAAAAATCAATAATTCTGTCTTGTTGCTGTTTAAACAGAGCCATTTGCAAGACATCCATTTCTTGATCAGATGGTAGGCAGTGGACAAGGCGGTGGAGTCTGCAAGATCGTCTTCAATTGTCTCAATGATTAGTTGGAAATCGTCCATGTAGTTGGTATAGAAATACCCCTTATTGTGTAGCAGGGTACAGAGAGGCCAGATATATAGATAGAATAAAGTTGGTGATAAGGTTGCCCCCTGCGGAACGCCACACCTGATCGGTTTGGTGGCAAAGCTGGCTGGACTCCACTGGATGAGGGATTCACGAACTGACAGAAAGGAAAGGAACCATTTAAAGGTATTGTCAAAACATTGCCCCGAGAGGTGAAGAAATTGTTTTAACATATCACGATTAACTAAATCGAAAGCCGTCGACAGGTCCAACAGGACCAGGATGCCGGCTCTGCCCTTGTCAGATATATTAAGCATATGAACCTGTAGATCTACAAGTACGGTCTCTGTGCTGTAATTGGATATGAAACCCGATTGTCTAGGATGAAGAATACTGTTTGCCTCAATACAACTTTGGTATTGCCTATAGACTGTTTTGTCTAACACCCAAAGCAAAATAGAAATCGGCCAAGGTTGGAATGAGGTAAGCAATGTGGTCCTTGATAGTTTTCTGGAAGGGCAGGGGAGCACATGTTTGGAACATACTTTCATAGATCAGAACTTGTCTAGTGAAATCATCAGGTGTTATCGGAGAGAGGGAGGAAAGGAGAGGAGGGGACGAGGTGGCCAAAGGCGTACTAGGAGAGGTAAATGGAGAGAGAGAGAGGAAGAGGAAAGGGAGGACAGGATGTCATGAGATTTAATGGTGAAATGAGAGACCAGAGCCGAGCAGAGGGTCTGGGAGGGAACAGGAGAGGTGGAGACTGCAGTATGGTTGGCCAGTTCCTTGCATGTTTTAAAGGGTTTGGCTATGTTGTAAGAGGTTGCAGTGATGTGGCCTTAAATATGGGCCCTCTTTTTGGTGAGGACAGAGAGTCTGTAGTGCCTTTGGAGCAGGCCCTTCAGCGTCAAGGTTGGCTTAACACCATGAACTTCCAGGCGGATGTGCAGTCCAAGGTTATGGACATGCCCTTCGATGGAGACAATATATAATAGAAGACAAAGCTAGTGGAAACAGAGGCTAGAGTAAGACCTCTATGAAGGAGGGGACGGACCAGAAACTACTAAAAAATAAGTGTCTTTTTTTAATAATAAATCCAAGGTAAAACGAGTCATTAAATTAACAGGTCCACAATACAAAGCTTCACATTCAATATAAAACAAGGAATACATAACAGGCACAAAATGCTAGCTAAAACAAGTTCAAACAAATATACAAGGTACAGTATAAGACAAATAGTAATGTACCAAACTCCATTCAGGTTAGTAAATCGTGTTGTCATATCTCTGTTTTTACTCCAGAGAGCTTGTCTCGACATGTTTCTGTTCCAAAAACATAAGTCATGAACATTCATCAGGAGAAGGAAGTTACAACGAAAATACCTAGTTCTTATTGAATCATAGATTAGATCAAAATACGTTTCAACGCAATTTAATCCTTGCATCCACTGGGAGCCAGTGCAGAGATTTCAGTGCAGAGATTTCAGAGCTGGAGAGATACGATCCCAGGGCTTGAGGCCAAGGACAAGTCTCGCAGACCTGCTCTGGATTAGTTGCAGAGGGTGGGGAGTAGAGGCAGGTAGATTTAGAAAGAGGCTGTTACAATAGTCCAAGCTAGAGAGAACCAGAGCTTGGGATACCATGAGCTTCTGAGGGAAGGAGAGGAAAGGCAGAGTACCTCTGAGGAGGTGCAGTCGGAAATTTTACTTTTTAGAGACCTCAGAGATGTCGGCAGAGAAGGACAGGGTGGAGTGAAAGATGACCCCGAGGTTCTTAGCCTCGCAGGTGGGGGTAGGAGCAGGGCCAAAGGAGGCCGGCCAGAGAGTGAGGGGAAAGGATGGTGAAGGTGTGCTGATGAGGAGGATCTCCATCTTGCTGGCATTCAGACAAAGATCATTGGTGGCACACCAATCTTGAATGGCAGTTAGGCAATCAGAGATGAGAGAGGGAGAGGAGGTGGCGGAGGGCAGCCTGAAAATGAGTTGAGTGTTGTCAGTGTAGCACTGGAAATTTGAGCAGAAAGTGGCAATGCAGTGGACAAGAGTTGCCAGGTATTGGTTGAAAAGCCAGGGCGAGAGGTTAGACCCTTGGGGAACACCACAGGTAGAGAGGAATATAGATGAAAGGAAGGATCCAAGTTGGACCTGTGTTAAGAAGGATTTCTGAACTCTGACCAGGAGGAGCAGAGATTCAGAAGGCCAACCTAGTTTCTTGGAACAGGGTAACCTCTGGACAAGCCAGACCAATCAGGGTAGTTATGGCAGGCGGTCAAGACTAAGTCTCAGGAGGGGTGAGGGTGACTGAAAGACCTCAATGAGCACACAAAACAAGGACACTTACAAATTACTCCAGACAGGTGTTATATTAAAAATATAGACACATTTATTACAAGGCCTTTGTAACATAGACCATAGCAAAGAATTACAGTAATACTAAAGTAAACCAATACATCACAACCAATACAATATATATACAAGACCATAGGGGTCTAAGGAATTATAAGCACGAAATATGTAGACCACCTAGATGGGGAGGAAAACAGGCAGTGCAGGTAATCTTTAGACCCAGTTCGACATCAGAAATACATCTAACTAAGAGGCAGTCCAAGCCCTACGAAGAGATGAGCCTTATGCTCAATAGTACATGCACGCGCTTGTGCCAATGGACAAAATAGGGTCTCTTCAAGGGTCACTAGCAGCTCAGGAAGGTGGATGAGGCGATGAAGAACAAGTTCCCACTATTAAAATAGGACCTCCACTTGAGGGCAGAGGCAGTTTAACAGTTGCAGATGGAGTCGTTATTTCGCAATAGCTGTGGAAAGGAAACGGGCCCCCAGGGGCCGCTTCATGCGCAAAAATGGGCTCCTGCGCTAGGGGCCACCTGTTGGGGTAAGGATTACTCACCGGTACCCGACGCAGGCAGACCCAAACTTCACCAGTACAGTCCACATCGCTGGCAAGTTCGAATGCGACAATCAGGATGACTCGACACCGTGTAGACTCAGAGATACAGCGAGGATTCCCAAATGGGACAGTGGTGATTTCTCCGCTCCGGGAGGAAGAAACAGCCTATTCCACTGCAGGAGGCTTCAGGGGCAAAGGGGTCACAAATGCAGCAAACTTGCACAGGTTGTTGCCACAGCAGGGCAACACAGTAATCACGTTTACTCCGGTCAGGGTGCACTCGTCTCACTTCAGACCTGGGAATTCCAAGTGCACGAAATTCAGAGTGAGGATGCCGTGGACCCTGAGCAAGCAGTATACCAAGTTTCGAGGGCCTCCTCGAAACAGCGGCGGTAGCAAATGTCCCATGTAAGCTGGTCAGCCCACTGGTTGGCCCAGGGACACTTCCGAAGAGGCTTACTTGCAGGGTTTGTTGAAGGTGCCGAGAATAGTTGATCCCATTATTCCAATGCGTCGAAGCGTCTTCGCAGACCTTCTAGGACGATCAGATGCAGAGGGGTCCCACGGGACGACAGCGGGCTCAGGGTGCCAAACCTTCCAGCGGATCACCAGCTGTTCCTCAACTCTGCTTCTTGTTACAGAATACTTGGCTCCTTTTCCTTTGTTCGTGTGAACTCAGGAGATCGACATGGTAGTGGTGTTTCCAGCCTCCTCTTATCCAATGTTCCCTTCGCGCCAAAACGGAGAGGACCCAATGGGAGATCTGCTCACAAACACACACACCATACGTGGATCAATCACGGACCACGGTGGTCCCAGGCATTTAGGACACTCCAGACTCTCTGGCACCTAGGATGTGTATTGGGACCAGACATCCCAGCCCACATCCTGGAGGCGCACATCAGGCATGCAGAAGCCCACAAAAGCTTTGGGTTTTGCGGGAAAGTGCATGACCAAATAAGGACTGCCCTGGATCGGCTCGACCTGGGGGAGGTGAAGGGGCAAGATGGCCAATGGACAGGAGAAAGAACTTCGTGGCATGGCCATTTTGGGGCCAGGCCACCTATTCGTGCCAAGCGCAGTAAGCGCGGTTAACATGGCAAGAAAAGGGTTAAAAATACATGAAAATGATAGCTGCCACCAGTCCTGCCTATGACACATCTGCACAGTTCATAAAAAGTTCAGCGAGAGTTTCTAGGGCCTTAGGAAAGACTAGAGACCCAAGGGTGCTGTAAAGTAAGTTACATTGCACTCTTGTTACATGTTGCACAAAAGCTGCAACAGGAGGAAACGGACTAAGGGAAACAAAATCTCCCAGTACTGACTGTCTCAAGGGCATGTCAGTTTCCCAATAAAAAGTGAGCGAAAGCCCAGAGGAGTGCAGCTGAGGGCTGTGCTTCTCTGGCAAAGTCTAGATCAGGGTGTAAAACAGCAGCAAAAAGTGTGGGGGTTGACACATGGAGGGAAAATTACATACAATTATGAAATGTTTCCTAACAACCTGGGAGGTCAATCTGAGAGGAAAGAGGTCAGACAGCCAGAGCCTGATCAGTGATACCCAGGTTTTCACAGAGATGGTTGAGCAGGATGTTATGGTTGACCGTGTCGAAGGCAGAAGAGAGATCAAGGAGGATGAAGACAGAGGGAATGTTAGAGTCAAGGTTGGAGAGCAGATCTTCACGGATGTTCAGGAGAGCAGTTTCCGTGCTTCTGGCAGTTCTGAAGTCAGACTGGTGGTCATGGAGACAGCCAACAGAATTGGAATGAAGGTTAAGCTGAGAGATGGCCAACTTTTCCAGGAGTTTGCCAAGAAAGGGAGTGATGGAAATTGGGCGATAGTTAGCTGGACAAGAAGGATCAGCTGTGGGTTTCTTGAGAAGAGGATGCACAAAGGAGTGCTTCAGAGGGGAGGGGAAGGATCCAGAGGCAAAGGAGTGGTTACAAAAATCAGCAAGGGCCGGAGCGAGGGTGTCAATGTGGTCCTTGATGGTTTTAGAGGAACAGGGATGAACTTGTTTTGAGGAGGCTTTCATAGATCGGACTTGACTAGCGACCTTGTCAGGGGTGAAAAGAGGAAAGGACAAGAAGGATGGTGGGAGGGTGGCTAAAGGAGGGTCAGCAAGCACAGATGGAGAGGGAAGGGGAGGGGTGTGGGTGGAGAGGGTGGACAGGATGTCCTGGGTTTTTGAAACGAAGTGAGAGGCAAGGGCATTGCAAAGAGCCTGGGAGGCAACAGGAGGGGTAAAGAGTTTGGCCGAGTTGATAGATGCCGCAGAGACACGAGCTTGAATTTGGACTCTCTTCTTGGTGAGGACAGAGAGTCGGTATTGTATGTATATGCATACTTTCACATCCCCATTCATCGCATTTGTTCCTGCATTTTGATGTCATGGGGGCACTACCAATTCAAGGCCCTGTCTTTTGGCCTCAGTTCCAAGGGTGTTCATTAAATGCTTGGCCGTGGTAGCAGTGCATCTAGGCTGCAAGGGCTTTCACATCTACCCTTATCTGGAACACTGGCTCATTCGATCCCACTCCCACCCTCTGGTGACCCAGCACATACTGGAGACCATATGCCTGCAGACTTCCCTCCGAATCTCCATCAATTATCCAAAGTCCTATGTGGTGTCATCTCAGAACACTCTTTTTCTGGGAGCAAGTCCCCACGCAGTCTTGTGTCTAGCAACCCTCTTGGAAGAGACAGTGAAGGCCATTCTAGGGAGGGTGCAGCAGCTGTCGACAGCATCCATTGCATCAGTTTGATCCATCAAATCCCTGTTGGGCATGATGTCCTCCTGCATCCATCTGGTGCCCTTTTGCAGGTTCTTGGACAGACAAGATGGCCTTCAATCGGGCATTCCTACCAGCTCTGTATTGGTAGTCAGTGCATCCACATTTCACACAAGGAGCTCCCTTTTGGATCCCCCATACCAGGCTACAGCCCGCATGGACACCTCCCTAGAGGGTTGGGGAGCCCACACAAGACAGTCTAATGCCAGAGGCCTCGGGCTCCTAGAGAAGAAGGACTTGTACATAAACGTTCTGGAGCTCAGGCAGTCTTCTGACCTCTCAAGTCGTTCCAGCCTCAACAACAGGGCAAGTTGGAGAAGATCCTAACAGACAACACCATGTTTTACATATGGAAACAGGGCTGGACGAACTCCCTCGCTCTCTCCCTGGAAGCTCAGTCCCTGTGGCACTGGGTGATTTTTCAGGACATGTTCCTCGTCCCCTTTCACCTGGCAGGCACCAAGAGCACCATCGCGGACTCGCTAAGCGGGGAGCTGCAGTCCTTCCATGAGTGGGAACTTTAACAAGCAAAGGTATATCAGCTCTTTAGCAGGTCAGTTCCTCCCCAGATTAATCTCTTTGTGACAGCTGCCAACTCTAAGTGCCTCTATGTTGTCTTGTTACAGGCACAAATGATAGTGCTTCACACTGTGGTGCAGGACTCAGAAGGGTACGCCCTGCGTTGCGAACTGAATGTAGTCTTGACTAAGCTCAAAGTTCCTGGGGCCTCCATTTGAACCAATCCATCATGCCCCTCTTAGGTTTCTTCCGTGGAAGGCGGCTTTCCTGATGTCAATCACCTTGACCAGGCGGTTTGGGGAGATCTAGGCTCTATATAGCAAGCAGCCGTACTTGGCCTTCCATGCTAAAAAGGTTGTTCTGCAGACTCATCCCACCCTTATGCCAATGGTCCCTTCAAATTTTCATCTCAACAAGCCTTTGTTCCTGTCTGTGTTCTTTCCAAACCCTTCTACACCTGCTTAAAGGGCTTTGCCTTTGCTGGACTTTGCTCATACTTTGAAGTTCTTTGTGGCACATACCAAGGATTTTCGGAAGACACCTCAGCTGTTTGTCAATTTTGGACCTATGGGACATGGGAAGGCCCTGCCTAAGGCTTCCATATCCAGGTGGCTCTCCGGCTGTATCATGCACTGTCATTGTCTGGCCAACAGACCTCTTCCAGACCGGCCGAGAGCCCACTCCACCAGAGCATCACAGCAAGGACAGCGTTTCTCTCTGGTGTTCTCCTGCTCGAAATCTGGAGGGCTGCTACATGGAGGTCTACCTAAACCTTTATGAAATTCTACTGCTTCAACAGGAATTCCAGGAAGGAGTACCAGGTCGGCCAATTTGTTTTATGTAACCTGTTTGTTTGAGGTGAGACTGTTCCAGGGGCATATTTATTGCTTTGGTTGAGCCTTGCCACCTCCTGTGGTTGTGTATATGTACTGTTGTATAGTCAGATGCATGAGAATGTGAATCCATGCAAGTCCAGGACTTTTCCCCCCTTCTCCGCACCTGAATGGATTTCCCTTATTCAACCATGGGGCAGAGCCTGCTGCCACACCATCATGCAGTAGACCTCGCTGGCACACAAGAAGATGGCTGCAGCATTTCAGCGTTCTTTTTCTACATCATCGAAACTGCCAGGTTGTCTGGAGGCACCTAAGAAGATCCTTTAGCCTGATTGGCTACAGCTCTGTGCAAATGCTAAGGCATGGCTGAGCCGCGAGGCGAAGATGTGCCCTGCATTTAAAGGCCCGCAGTTCAAGGCTCTGCCCTGTCTATTCCCCCCATCTCCACGCCTGAAAGGATGTCCCTCATTCAACCATGGGACAGAGCCTGTTGCCACACCATCATGCAGTAGAGCTCGCCGGCACACGAGAAGATGGTCGCCGCATTTGAGCATTCTTTTTCTACATCTACTGATGCTGCCTGGTTGCCTGGAGGCACCTAAGAAGATCCTTTAGCCTGATTGGCTACCTCTCTGTGCAAAAGCCGGGGCATGGCCGAGCCGCAAGGCAAAGCCATGCCCCGCATTTAAAGGCCAGCAGTTTAAGACTCTGCCCTTTCTTTTCCCCCCATCTGCGCACCTGAAAGGATGTCCCTTATCCAACCATGGGACAGAGCATGCTGCGACACCATCATGCAGTAGACATCGCCGGCACACAAGAAGATGGCCGTCGCATTTTAGCGTTCTTTTTCTAAATCTACCGATGCTGCCTGGTTGCCTGGGGGCACCTAAGAAGATCCTTTAGCCTGACTTGCTGACCAAGGTAAGAGATGTGCTCTCTATGACCTCCTTTCTTCGAGCTACACTTTTGGATGCAGCCTGTCCGGTGGCTATTGCTTACTCCCAACATCATTCTTATTCCACCTGCTGCCAGCTCACCCTTCTGCCCACTTCGAATGCCACATTTGCGGTACAAGCCTGAGGAAATGTACTTGATGTTATCCTGTACTTCCACGTTCCCCTGAAACCATTCACGACATCTGCTACTCCACCCCATGTTCATTGTCTATGTACTATTTATCTGGCTCATGGACCTAACACGATATGATTATTCTACCAACCGGCCCTTACCTCCCGCTTCCTCGCCGGACCCGTGTTTTATCGTCGCCGAAAACATCTGACCATTCACCTACCCGCGTTACCAACTGAACCGGCATGAATATAACACTTTCAACCTTGCTATTACTCTTGCTAGTCATTCTTCACGAACTATACTCCTGATGCCACCTCAGCCACTATTACTTTGCTACTCAGCATGCATTCACTGCCTCCTATAGTTCATACTGCCTATCCTTATATATGTACCCGCAACTAGAAGAGGTGACCTCTCCATATTACATGCCACTGCCCTGATTATAACTTTACATGCATTTGATGTAGCTTTCCTACAAGAGGTGAACTTTCCATATTGCATACCGTTACCAGGATTATAACTTAACATGCATTTGATGAAGCTCTCCTATAAGAGGCAATCTTTTCAAATGGCATACCTCTGCCCTGATTACGACTTTACATGCATTTGATGTAGCTTTCCTATAAGAAGCAAACTTTCCATTTTGCATATTTCCCTACCCGGATTACAACGTACTTTGCACTTGTTCACATGTAATTAATGCTCCATATCTAGGTCTCAGTCTACTTGTATTTGCTAAGCTCCCTTCCTTCATCTATGCAGCCCTCATGTGTGTATTCTTCTGCACCTCTTTCTCATCTATGCTACTGTATGGAACCATTTTCTTTTTAGCAGTTGTTGTAACAATGTTCTCAAGCTAAGCGCCGAAATGCCTAAGGGCTGTGTGTGCTATACAAATAAAAACCCAAACCAAACCCCATGCTAGAGTAGGAACTAGTTACTTACCTGTAAATCTTGTTCTCCAGCATGCATCTTGCAAATGCAAAGAGGCACAAATTCAAATGCATAATTTAGGGATGCCTAGGTTAGATTTTAGCAGAATAAGCCAAAAAGGCACTAAATTCAAGTGTAAAAACAAAGAACACAGCAATGTGATTTGCCTAAAGAGGAGAGGGCATAGTAAGGATGACCATCAGGAAGTGGAGTACATGGGGCCGACTGATGTGGCGCACTGTTGTGAAGGTTTAAGCAACCTTAACGTCCGACACAGTGGCTGGAGCACATGGCAAGTGCTGGAAAGGTAGTGATGAGAGCTGATTGAGTGGATAATTTAAGGGGGGCAGGTAGCACAACTAAGACAAATATGAATTACTCACAACTTCGAGGCAAGCAGGGGTATGGCCCTGGGCTCTGGTCAGCTCAGGACAGTCTCTGGACAGTTGTTGGCCTTGCCCTCAGGGCCTTTCATGGAGGACCGGCACACGCCTACCCGCTTCCGATAGGCTCGGAAGGGTAGTCCACAGCCCAATCAACACCAGGCATCTCTCTGGTGGGGAGGCTGAGTATGGAGGGCCAGATGAATAACACGGGCGGCCATCTTTGAAATGAACACACCTCATGTGTTGCAATGGAGACTTGGTGCTGTTTGTAAATTCGCTGGGGCAGCGCAGCTCATGTGCCTCAAGAGCACATAACAATAAAAGCACACGATGTTGTGCAATATTTCAGGGCTACCGCACTTAGTGCGCTAAGAATAGCCAAGGAACTAATAATGGCGTACTAAAACGAAGGTTAGCAGCATACCTTCGTGTGGGGCTGCCTTGCCTCCGGATGGTGCTGTGAGCCACTGCTCCTGCAGTAGATCCGAGCTCCTGCTCGAGTACAGTGTGGGTAATGGCAGATGTAGTCGTTTTCACAAAGCCTTTCTTGGAGGACCGGCACACGCCTACCCGCTTCCGATAGGCTCGGAAGGGTAGTCCACAGCCCAAACAACACCAGGCATCTCTCTGGTGGGGAGGCTGAGTATGGAGGGCCAGATGAATAACACCGACGGCCATCTTTGAAATGAACACACCTCGTGTGTTGCAATGGAGACTTGGTGCTGTTTGTAAATTCGCTGGGGCAGCGCAGCTTATGTGGTGTTAGTTAAAAACCTTTGGCAAATTGATATTTGAATGTATGTCCCATTGCATTCGAATTTGTGCCTCTTTGCAGTTGAATTTGTGCCTCCTTGCATTTGAATTTGTGCCTTTTTGGCTTCTTCTGCTAAAATCTAACCTAGGCATCCCTAATTTATGCATTTGAATTTGTGCCTCTTTGCATTTGAATTTGTGCCCCATTGCATTTGAATTTGTGCCTCTTTGCATTTGAATTTGCACCTCTTTGCATTTGAATTTGTGCCTTTTTGCATTTGAATTTGTGCCCCATTGCATTTGAATTTGCGCCTCTTTGCATTTGAATTTGTGCCTTTTGGCTCCTTTCTGCTAAAATCGAATCTAGGTGTCCCTAAATTATCCATTTGAAATTGTGCCCCATTGCATTTGAATTTGTGCCTTTTTGGCTCCTTCTGCTAAAATCAAATCTCGGTATCTAGGTCTCTGTACCCTAATACACTACTACTGTGGTTATTGTTTCCCTACCTTCCGTGCATGCCACTGCATCTACCGTGGTCATTGTCATTGATGTTAACATTGTGTGCATGCCATTGGGTGTAAGTGCCTACGACAGTACCTCTACCTTAACCACCCTTCTATAGATCCGGTGGGCACTTGTCCTCAAGACTGTCTTAGGCCAACAAGCCCTCCACCCTGACTACTCTATTTGCAAGAATACTTCCCACTCTACTCTACCTCACACAGCACACCAATGGGACCGCTCTCAAGCACACCACCGCCTCCTTCCGGCACCCCAACCCTCTGAACACCATAACTATGTCCTCCATAGCTCACCCCACCAACCCCTACCTTAACAACCCAGCCTTGTGGCTCCAACATTTTGCATCCAAACCCTCACCAAACATGCCATGCTCCGTTACTGTGAGAAATGCCAGACTTGGCTCGCGACTCACACACGCTTCCCTTCACCTTGCACATCTTAACAAACAGCCTCCGACCTCTACCCTGTCTACACACATGCAAAACCCTTCATCACTTCACTCCAACCGCCCTAACACTAGCAATATCAAGGGTGCGCTAATCAATGTCAGATCACTTACGGCACACGCTCTATAAGTGGCTGACCTTATCTTAACCCTCGACCTCGACTTCATGGCTATCACCGAAACTTGGCTTCACGCAGCCTCCGGCCCACTACTCTCCCTTGCCATCCCTCCATGCTACAATATTATCAGACATGATCGTAACTCTAACCAGTGCAAAGGTGGTGGCATTGCCATTATCCATAAAAATGTTCTAAACTTCCATCTCTCCTCTGTGCATCACTTTTCCTCCATGGAAGCACTGACAGCCAAATTAGCTGTCACCCCTAACCACTCCATCACCTTCCATCTACTTTAGCGGCCACCCGGGCCACTATCCACCTTCGCTGAGGACCTCTCTAACATCATCACGCATAACACCAAAACTAACTCCCAAGCCTCGATACTAGGGGACTTTAACCTTGGCCTTACTGATCCCAACGACACTGCTGCCATAACCATTGATAACTTGCTTATGAATGCAGGATTCATACAGTTTATCAACCAACCGACCCACGCCAAGGGCAGAACCCTTGACTAGCTAGCCTCCCATAATTGTCCCGTCCATATCATCTCTAACCAACAGTATGCTTGGACCAACTACAATTTAGTTACATTTAACATTCAGTCCAAACCTGCCAGCCCCCCTCCTATCTTTGCACCGGCTACCGCCACCCGTAATAATCGTGACATCACCTGCAACAGACTCCTCCCCCTCCTCCTTCCTGCTCTCAATGACCAGGCTAGCTCATGCTCCGACCCCACGGCTATCGTCGACACCTTCAACCTCGCTATGCAAAAAGCCTTAGACATCATCGCCCCATCCAAACTGAGAAAACCCAAACCTCAAGCCCACTTAAACTCTTGGTTCATTCTCCAGCTCAGAACCCTGCGCAAAGAAAAATTAATTGCGGAATCACATTGGAAAAGCAACCAATCAGCATACTAACAAATCTTGTCTCTTCCTGGCCACCCTTAACTAGAAGGAAGCCATATTCCAGGCTAAAAAAGATACTTACAATAAACGTATCGAACAAGCCAAATCTAACACCAAAGAATTGTTCAGAATTCTAAAAGAACTTGAAACTCCTGTCACCACACCAGATACTTGCATGAAAGATAGCATTTGGTGCACCAAAATCCAAGAGGCCCTCCTCGGCAAACAAACGAGCCTACAATCCAACCCACAACCTAACCCCATTCCCACCCCAATCCACTCCTTCCCTGATTCTCTGACTCCTTTCAGCTTCTCTCCACTTTCCATTTCCGAAGTAGAAAAGATCATCACTAGCCTTAAACCATCCAATTGCCAAGGCGACGTCTGCCAGGCACCCATTATTAAGGAAGTAGCTCACAACCTAGCGCCATTCATCACTACGTTCATCAGCTCGTCATTTAGCTCTGGGACTGTACCTGACAATCTAAAGGATGCGTGGGTCATCCCCCCTATTGAAAAAACCTACCTTGGACGCTAGCATACCCACTAACTACAGGCCAATCACCACGGTCCCATTTTTACTAAAAATCCTCGACCGAGCAGCATATCTACAAATTCAAGATTACCTTGAATCTAACAACCTCCTGGGACTTAGGCAATCTCGGTTTCGGCCACGTCACGGCACCGAAACTGCCCTCATAGATTTAAAAACACAGATTGAAGATCTAAAAGACAAAGGCAAACTTGCTCTCTTACTCCTCCTGGACCAATCGGCGGCCTTTGATCTCGTAAATCATAACATTCTTTGCCACCACCTCAAATCAGCTGCACATTTCTCTGATAAAGCTACAACTTGGATTAGCTCCTTTTTAGACAATACAGCAATGCGCGTGTTCTCCCCACTAGCAGCCGCCCCACCTGCACCTGTCTCCTGCGGCATACTACAAGGATCTTGTGTTTCACCCACGTTGTATAACGTGTTCACCAAACCCCTTTTCGATATCTTGGACTATCTGGGTGTCACTTACACTAATTACGCCGACGACACCCAGATACTAATCCCCATCTCTGGCGACTACTCTGCTGACTCCCTCGCTATCAATGTCATCTACCAGGTCATCCAAGCGTGGATGGCACAACACGGACTCTGTCTTAATGATGAAAAGACAGAGCTCCTCATTCTTGGTTCGCCAAAAAAAGTACCAAACTAGACCCTGCGTTCAAGTCCTTCATCATCGATGGGAATACTATCCCTACCGCCAAGGACACAAAAACCCTAGGGATCTAGATTGACTCAACTCTATCCCTGACCAGACAAACCAATTCAGTCTCATCCACAGTGGCATATCCCTGCAAGCTTATTACAGCCTGTCGCCCTTTTCTCTCTGCAACCAATTGTGTTACCTGGCCCGGACTCTTGTATTATCCAAGACTGATTACTGTATTGCACTGTACCTAGGCACCAATCGCTGCAACCTAAACAAGCTGCAAATTCTCCAAAACAATGCGATTAGAGCGGCCCTCAACATTCCCAGGTGACAACACATATCTTTCGCTATGCGCAACATTCACTGGCTCTCCATCCCACACCGAATCTCCCTGAAAACCCTGGCTCTTACCCACAAATGCCTACATAACCAAGCCCCTTGTTACCTGGCCAACCAATTTGCACTCCACAACTACATTAGACCCCGCAGAATGGCTCATTCAAACAGCCTTGTCGTTCCACGTTTCAATCTCCAAAGATCAGGTGGAACTAGCTTCCCTATCATGGCAGCCAAACTATGGAACACGCTTCCCAATGAGCTCAGAGCAGAACCCTCCTTCCTGAGATTCAAACACCTTACTAAAACTTGGTTGGCCGCCCAAGACATCTAGCTCTGGGTTCACTGTTTAACTTGTACATAGCCGTATATACAATCTGCTTGCCCTTCCACTGATATCATTATACCTGTAAATTCTGTATTATACTTGTAAACTTTTGTAATTATTGCTCTATCTGTCTTTCTTATGTTGTAACCAAGTGATGCGCCTGGTTGCCCCTGGGCTTGGTGCGCTATACAAATAAATAAAAATACAAAAATACACTGCTACTTGATTCATTGATGTTTTTTTAACCTGTGTACCGGAATGATGGTTTATGAACTGAGATTTTGAATGTATGTATTTAAATGGAGCGAGGCTTCTCTTTTTTAGGATATTTACTTCAAAAAAGCTGTTAAGTGATGATTTTTACCTTGTTGAATTTTGATTTATGAATTGTATTAAACTAAGCTTCCTCAGTTAAGCTGTAGCCTTGTTTAGTGTGTGCACATACATATATGGCACACTTGCAATTTGCACTTTTTTTATAAGGCATTTGCCACGTGATGATGAATTGCATTTCTTGGGTTGCTTTTAAGGCTTATTGAGGCTTTTTGCCAACATAAAGTTTTATTGATGATGACAAACAAAAAGAGAAAATGCATGAAGGCAGGGGCGAGAGGGAGTTTAACATTGGAGGAGAGTGGCAGGTGGCAAAAGATGAAAAAGAAAGAGAATGGCAAGGATGGAGGCTGGCATTGGAAACAGATGAGGAGAACTTGTAAGATAGTTCAGGAATTGGTAGGATGGTGGAGAAGGATGGCGCATAGTGGAAGAAATATGTGGGCACCTTCCCATAGAACAGGTTATATGGCCGTGCTTGTTTTCTGTACACGTTTCTGTGCATTCTAACAGATATACATCCACAGTACGTTGTGTCCTCTTAATGCAGTGCGTGCCTGGAAATGTAGTTTCTCCAAGATATGAGCCTACAGTGAGGTCTGTGCTCATAGCTTAGTGCCTTCAGACCATATGGTCTCTGCTGGATGTGTTCTCACAGTGAGTTTGGATCTCCTAACACATTGCATGTTTAATTTTATATATCTGTTGAGTTTTCATCTGTACTTTGAAACAATTGTAATATAAGGCAATGTTACATTTGTAAATCACCTGTTTCTTTTATCTATTTGCATTTTGCTGTGTTGTGTCTATGGTCACCACATCAGAAATGCAGTTCATACTGTTATATTCAACAATACCAAGCATGAGGTGTTCTTTTTCCAGAGCATTTGCCAAAAACTGACTTGTGTTGTCCTTCAACCACAGGATTTCCCATATTAACTATTCCATTAACAAACAAGAGCAGGTTACCCATGGTAACACATTGATGGAGACCAGCAAATTTAGGGACATACATTTTTACGGACAATGTTACTGTTGCATTAAAAAGTTTTTATCTAATGGCATTCAAGAGGAAAGGACACTAATCAACCAAGATGTGAGCACTGACCCCTGTGAATATACATGTTTGTGGTGGTATCTCCAAGAGGGGTAAATTGGCACTAACAATTTTGAGTAGCTAATGGACACTGCCTTTTCCAAAGAAAACACCAAAATGCAATTATTCTTGCACCATTACCTAAGGAAACTTGTCTGGGTCTCCCAGTATACAACCCCAAGCACTGTGCAGTAGTTGCATTTATGGTGGACCAACTTCCATACCTAAGCCCCATTGAGATGGTCTTGGCTCAACATAAGCTTTACGTGAAATATGTCTATAAGTCCCCCAGGAAGGCTGAGGCGGTTGCCAGGATCACACACATTTTGATTGAGGTACTGACATCTGACACCTCTCTGCTGAAAATAGACCACCAATTAAGGTCCTCCATCTCATGCTTTAGTTGAATGGTAGAGGAACAAACAAGCAATCAGAGATGTGTTGTTGTTTCTCTGACCCTGCGGTGCGATTCTAGAGTACTGTACATCTAACTCTACTGTCATCCTATTTCATGTTTTGGTGATGCTATCCAAAATAAAAAGTGTGTAATGTAATAAAGAAAGAAATACAGACAATTTATATTCCAAATTCTATTTAACCAACAGATGTGCAGCACAGAAGATGCTGCTGATTAGTCATATTCATTGTAAACAGTGTTTTAAGTCTGTTCATATATCAATAAGGGCTCAAATAATCCTTGAACATTTTATTTGGGAGTTGTGATGAACCTAGTGACTACATCACTCCCCCTCCAGGAAAACTCTCTTCCCATATGGCCAGCGGAGGGCAGCCACTACCTGATCACAATCATGAGGGTTGCTGAATGGGTGAGGTCCCTACGGGTGGAGACAACCCTCATGGGAGGGAAGGAGATTCACTGGCAGGAACATGGCATCCCTCTTTCCATTCAGGGTATGCCATCCCCCTGAAATCCCAAACCTATATGGCATATTGATGTATAGATCAAGTCCAACCACTTTACATTGATATTAGAACTCTTTCTGATCTTTTTCATAAAAGCACTGAGACGAGGAAGAACAAAAGAGTAATGTAGAATGCTGAAGCTGCAGAAAAAGAGACTCACTCTAGTGGTCGGGAGGATACAATAGGTGCCGGGACATTTAAAACTCTGGCACTGTGAGTAAGATGGAGTTCCACTATTGTCAACGCAGGTCGGGAAGCGATTGCACCGGTGAGCCCAGAAAGGGGAGGGATACTGGGGCACTTCGCAACCTATACCACACGCCAAGCAAAGGCAGTGAGATTCACAGGACGTACCTGGGCAAAGGAGCAGAAATGCTGAGTGCATTTGAAAATGAGATGAATGAAAAGGGGTCAAAGACACAGTAGCTGAATGGAGTGAATAGTTGCATGTGGAGAAACCCCTGGCATGAGAGTATACCAGCCAACCTGTTGCAAGTCTGGGACCTGCACCCAAGTAAAAAGTGAACACTGTGAAAGTCATGGCAGAAGAGTATACGAGGCAACCTGTTGTGTGACTGGGACCATACACAATCCTAAAGGGAATGTTGTGAAAGTCCTGGCAGGAAAGTACACCAGGTAATGTGAATGTATCTATTGGACCAGCACCCAAGATAAACAAACTGTGAGATACCGGAAGAGGAAACAAAGCCTCTCAAGAGTGTGAACCCCAGAGGAAGTGAACCATAGCACCTTGGGCTGGAAAGGTGAATAAGTTGTGCAAATCAAGGAGAAGAAAAAGGAAACCCCTTGAGTGTGTAAAATCCAGGGGAAGGGAGCCATACCCTCTGGATTACAAAATTGTATATCAAGAGGAAGGGAACTGTTATTTTGAACTGTGAAAAACCTGGAATCTCAGGGTAAGGGACCTTGCACCCCCCATCTAAGGATTGTGGAACTGTGTAGAATGTTGATCATTTGTTTATTTTAGCACCTTCTGGAACATTGTGTTGGAACATTGGAACAAGCTAATGATGGGCAGTTGAAAGGCTATACCCCTTTGCACATTATTTTGAGTTTAGCATGTAGGGGTCAGGTTGGGATTTTGAACACAGGACAGAGAACTCTTCATTTTTGGACAGGCTGACCCCGACAGCCAATCGTTTTGTTGAGGCAGGGAAACCCATTCTGGTGATAGGGCAAGATAGGTATTTCTCCAACCCTCGTTTTACTTTAATAAACGTCTACAGCAATCAGTACAATCAGTACAATATGTCACAATCACACCTTGTAAGGAAAGAGAGTTCGACACTCTCTCCTGAACCACAGAAGCCGAATGAATTGACCCCTCCCACCGTGGTTGGCACAGGTACCTGATATAGAGATACATAGGACACCACGTGGCAGCTAATGGGGGGAAGAGGGATTAGGGACAGGTTGTGTATAGGGTGGGGGAATGAGGAACACCGGAAAGAGGGTAAGGAAATACCTAGTTTGGATAGGACTGGGGAAACACAGGGTAAAACCTGACCTACACAACCCTATCATACATATTCAAATGCGTGATACCTGTAGAACTAACACATACACACATAATGCAAATAATTCCTAAACGACCTGCCTCCTAATCCTGTCTAATACATATACATGGAAATTCAACATGAACACGTAACAAACACTTTGCCATAAACGAGATGAAGCAAACAAATGGGAAGTTTCCCAGCATGATGAGACACACACATGGCCCTGTTAGCAAGCATAAGCGACATGTAACAGAACGTGAACACATGTAGTAGCAGATTCTAGTTAACAGCACTAGTTCTTGCGAACACATATAACTTCCTGATTCCAGGAACTGTTGTGACTTAACCAACAATGACTTGTGATACTGGCCGTTTTGCAGTTGAACGTTTGTAATTACACAGGTTCCATCAAGGGTGATTATAACCCAACAACTAGACATAAGCCCCATCTCCCCAAACCACGATGGCAATGCAATAGTCGATCTGTCAAGGACAGTATAATCACAAGTCCCTCCAGTTCTTATCTTTAGTCCGGGAACCCCACGGGACTACCCGGACAATGTGAACTTCTGTAGAAAAAGGCGAGCCGGCAGCGCATCTGTCCTCCTGACGAAACGCTAGTCCTCCAACCATCAGCATAACCGTTCGCCGGGCGCACCCTGAACTCCTGCTTCCTCCGACAGAATAACGCCTAGCAAACCAAAATAAGCCACACCTGTCTGGTACCGTTGCCAGTTAATAAGCTGTGAGTAATCAGAGACAGCTGGCAACGCGTGCGCAACCCAGGACTACAAGTGACTGCTAATTCTGCTGGGATAGGTAGTCTTTGCTTCCCCAGCTCTCCAATGCACTTCATCGTGCATAATGTAACACTCCTCGTCTGCCCCATCCTCTATTCCTGAAAGTACCTCCTCTCCCAGGGCTCTTCCCAGGGCCAGGTTTATCCGGGTGGCGCACATGAAACTGTTTCACCAACCTGGGGACATGCACCGCTCCTGCCGGTTCCCAAGAACAATCCTCAGGGCCATAACCTTCCCAATGAATTAAATACCATAAATTCTGTGTCTTCTTCTGGCGTCCATGATCCATCTTACTTCATATTCTTTCTGGCCTTCCTTAATCACATCCGGTGGTCATTTCGTGGTCATTCCCGGAGCTGTCGATTTAAGTAAAGACACATGGAACACCGGGTGTATTGGAAACGTTTTTGGCAAACATAATTTCATTGCGGTAGGAGACACGCATTTTATTACCTCATATATGGGAAGACTGGGATTGTGTGAAATACAGTGTTAAGTCAAAGCGGACATGCTGTAGCTGCTGTGAAACGGTGTCAAGGGGGAATTCTGGTGCAGAGGGATTTGGGTGGAATGGGGGCTGTTTTTTTTGTTTAATGTGCAAGAATCAATTGATTCAATCTTACACAGCTGCAAATAATCACAGTTGAATCTTGCAGCCCAAACTTGCTATCAGTGCCACCAAAGGTGCCCACTTGTACCCAATCGAATATAGCTCAACGGCCTTATCTACTACCATCTATTGGAGAAGACCGGTTATTTGATAGCTCAAATGAGGCTAAATGAATGCAAATGTTACTAAATTCATCAATCAACGACGGCCCTTGGATAACTGAAAATAAAAGGAAATGCAAACAATTGGCCAGTCAAGCAGCCATCATACAGAACAAATATGGGAAATTTTCACTAAAACCGGTCCTTGCCTTTTATCATCAGAAGGTAATCCCAGTATTACTATATGGCGCAGAAAACGCCTTGGGCTGCAGTTATGACACATGGTCTTCGCTGGAGAACTGCTTTTGGTCGAAGGTACTGGCGCTGCCCAGGGGGATCGCAACTGCTTGTGTGAGGTACGAACTTTCGCTTATTTCGTTACACGCAAGGGTGTGCTGGGCCCTAATAAGCTTATTTCGAAAATCGCGCCTGCGAGAGCACATTCCACAATTTGACATCTTTCACGACCCCTCACCAGCATTTAACAGTATGTTATCATTATGGTCGAAAAGATGCGAAGCGATCCTAAGTACTCACGGAATCACCATGGATCAGCTGCATAATGACCCGAATGCTGCTAAATTAAAAATCTGGCGTGCCGACTGGGAACAAACTTGTACTCGACGCACCACAGCTGCCATGATGAAGGACGCCCCGCTCGAGATAAGGCCTTTTTACATCTTACAACGTTACATTGAATTATTTCCAGGCCCTCAGGCCCGAAGAGCGTTCATGCTGATGCGGCTGAATGCATTTAAAACTAGTGAACGGCTGGCGTCTTGGCGAGTAAATAAAGTTGCATCCTTGAAGTGTAGAATATGCTCTAAAGACAGGGAAACACTAAAGCACTTGGTGCTATTCTGCACTAAACTTCGTTCTGAAAGGACATTCCATCTGGGGCCTTGGGGAGCAAATTACCCCTCCCGCTGTGCGGATGAGTGGTGGGCTTCCATGTTTCAAGGACGTGACCGGAAGCTGAGCTTACCATTAACTCGATTTCTGATGTTGATTGATAATCGACTGAACGCCCTGTCGGTTGATGTTCAAGGATGACAATGTTTCGCATTGTCGTCGGCGATCTTGGAGGGGCATTGCTAGTGACTGCCAAGAGTCTGTTAAGGGATTGTCAAGGACATTTCTCTCTTGATGAAGTTCAGTGCTGTTTGTTGTCTGTAAACTTTTTAAAGGTTTGTAATAAACCGATAAAAAAATTAAAAAAAAATAATAAAAAAAAAAAGTTGTACATATTCTATGTCCCCTCTTTTTACGCTTTTATAAGCTTGAGGTCATTCTGAAATTGTCCTATGGTCTGGAGTTGCTCCCTGCTAGGCTGAAGCCAGAGTTGACTAAAATTGAGTCTAGAATCTGTTGCCGCCCTGAGGTATGAACTGGGCCTCTAATCTTTTGTCAGCTTAATTGAATGGAGACGTCTTTCTTTTTACAGGAATCTTATCATGGAGACAGGCAACAGTTTATACTTTCATTTGGGAACTAGGCTAAGAGCAGGGACACAGGAATCTTATTTTATGTCTCATCTGTCCAAGGATGCCACATCTTATTAGAAAAGGTTGGAGGTTGGCTTGACTAGGGATAACCTTTTGCACAATCCATTACGACTGAAACGTTTTTTTGCAATACGCTAATTGGTTGAATACTATAGATACTGTGTCTAACTCCAAACTTTATCCCCAATTAGTATCTAATCCAAACGGTTGGGAACTCTAGAGTTTTATTTGATTTGTTTCCCACATCAGCTATGGCGTAATGCCTATATGAGGTTTTGATTTAATGTTTATTTAATGGGGGAAATTACTGAAATCCGCGATCAAGTGCCCAGTGGACTGGCCCTTTGTAGATTCTGTAAAAGTGAAAATAAACAGAAACGCTTAGGCATCGTCTTTTAGAATGCACTTCTATTAGTTTGAAGCACATCTCCAGCTTTGGAAAATGTTTAACGGATACTGAGTGAACGTGGACCTATTATGGTGGGACATGTTACATGGAAATTCGTTTTCCCTTAAGAGAGCTGTTGTTAGGTATTTATCATACGTTTGTGGGTTAATCCAATGAAAATCTCCAACCTTTTAGAAGCAACTGCTTGCTCGAAATTGATATTAGTCATTTTGATATGGTGGCACTTGGGTATTAAGAGCGGTCCTTCCCCTGGAGTCGCATTGCCTGCGGAGGATTATTGATTTTTATTTTAGTGGAATCGTCTATGTCAAGTTTAATTTTCTCCTGTCTTTTTTTAGATGGATGTATTTGTAACTTATTTGAGCTTTTTTTTTCTTTTTTCCTTTAGCCTGTCCTGTTTCTCAATGTGAAATGTATTAGAAATTGTGTTTTAAAATTTGTAATATTTTTAAAATAATTTTGTATAGGTTTTTATGAAAAAATAAAACAAATACAATGAAAACAATATAGCTCAAAGGCCTTATCAATAATTGTTCACTCGTGCTTATCTGAAATGGTTTTCAGTGGAAAGTCGAGCAATGTGGGACAAGCACATTTCTTGTTTTTTTTTTGTTTTTGTCATGCAATGTGGCCAGTGGGAGAGTGGGGCTTTCAGGATATGATTTAAGAAAGCAATCTAGAGGGTAATGTTGAGCATCTGGCGCATGAAGCCCTGAGCCTCATGAGCTCTGCTGGGACCGCCGACATCCTGACCGAAATATTCTGTTTAAATTACTCAATCCTGTTGGTTTTTGGTGAGGAGCTTGTGCACACTGTCCTGGCTATACACTGTCTACCTCCAGGGCAGGAATCGGGCCAGGAAAGATCCGTTCTGACATGCCTAAAGCAGGGTCTTTTTTGGTTGGCTTCATTCGGCCGTGACCCAGTGGACAGTGAACCGGGGTGGCTCCCATGCTGTGCGATCCCTGACTGGTGCTGCAGCGATCGGGCTGGAGCCCCCTGCTGTGCTTCTATCCCAGGAGCATTTCGCTGGAGGAGAGTGCCCCAGGACAACAGAGTGTGTGCGGGTGGGGCTGGCATTGCGGGCTGACAGATCGCTGTGCCCAGCAGGTCCTGCTCCTTCTGAGCAGGTCGGGGAGGAACCCCAACCTGTTTCCCCTGCACTGGAACGGAACTGGCGAGTAGCAGGGGAGATGTGGAGGCGATTGAGGTACTGAAATCAGAGGTATCCTACCTGCAGCAGGATCTCTGCAAGTTTTCTTCACGAGTGGGTGAGGCAGAACAACACATTTCAGACTTGAAGGACGCACTCCTGATGATGAGGAAACAACTAGTGACCATCTCACAAAAACGTGACGCTCGGGAGAGCAGTTAAGAGGACAGTGAAGGCCGATCACGGCAGAACAACCTCTTCATACTTGGGCTTCCAAAAATGGGGGAAAGGCCTAGTATGCAACTATTCTTGGAACAATTTTTAACGGACCTGATGGCACAGAGAAAACTGTCAAACCTTTTTTCTATAGAGCAAGCCCAATGGGGCACGATGGGTCACCCTGTTCCTGGGATGCCTCTGTGCACTATTATCACATGGCTCCTTAATTACAGGGACCGCAATATCCTCCTCCACATGGCGAGGGCCACTGGCCCGATCACGTGTAATGGGAACTGGATCGGATTATTTACGGACTACACAAGGAAGATATGCCAACCCTTCGATTCCATCAAGAAGAAGCTGTTGTCCCTCGATATTAACTATGCCCTCTTTTTCCTGACACAGCTTAAGGTGTACCACAAGGGAATGGTTCACCTTTTCTACAATCCTAAAGAAGCGTGAGACTGGGTGGAGACGTATATCTTATCAGAACCGAGGTACAGATCACCAAGGGAACATCCCAAACCTCGACCTTCACAGGAGTCTTCAACTGCCTTGTTTGCGATGAAGGGCCCTGATCGACCTGACGGTACGGTCAGCGCTTCGGAACTGACAGGCACTGGGTGAAGAAGGAGGGGGCATCGCAACTTCCTTATTGACTTTTGAATAGTGACTGTGGTGCTGATCTCAGCTTCATGTATCCTGCAACAAAAGTTATTATGTACGGTGTGCTCCATGCAATGACTCAAAGGGTGCTCTGGCTGCTCTCTTGACAATCCTGTTCACGTTTGATTTAGTTTTCTCATGCCATGTTGGCATGGGGTTTGGGCGACAGGTGCTTCTAGTTGGGGGGAAGTGCAGGGTGGGGGAGATGGCATTGGGCTGTTGGGGAGGGCAGCAGGGATATGTTGGTCTAAGTTCGTTTGTAGTCTGTTCTAATGTTCGGTTTGCCTATAGGGGTTTTAGGATGGGACATGACATTTTTGTTTTCTTAGACCAAGGCAAGTGGATTGTGCTCTCTTCGTGTAATGCTTTTCATACATGACCATGACAGGGGGATGGCTCTACATCACTCTGTTTTTTTGACCTGGAACGTGAATGGGTTGGGGTTGTGTGTCAATAAAGAACTGGTGTTACAGTTCCTCAACTGCCATTCACCTGACCTAGCCCTCCTCATGGAGACCCACTTGACTTAGTTGGAGTGTCCGTTTTTCAAGTGCACTAACTACCAGATGGCGGTACATGCTGTTTTTTTACAGTGGCTAAAGATGCTCTGGTACTGGTACACTTGCAGCTCCACTTATGGCTTCTGTCTGTGAAACAGGATTCCCATGGACTCTTTGTCTTGATAAGGGGGAGATATGGGGAGAGGTCTAGGATATAGTGTGTGTAAACGCCCCTCCACCCCTGGCAATGTAGCTCTGGAATAATATCCATACATGCATCTGGAATAATCAGGTAGACACCTGGGTCCTGACGGGTGGATTTTAATGATGTCATGGAACCGCTGATGGATCATACTCAAACCAGGGGCAAGACCACTGACACCCCCATGAAGATAAGCACTTTTTCCCATGCAGTGTATCTGGTGGATATCTGGTGGGCATTACATTCCTTGGATCGTGGCTTCTTCTTTCTCTCTGGGTTGCATGGCTCCATGTCTAGGCTCGACTCTTTCTTCCTTTCACCGCAGGACCTTCATAAATTTGCATCCATTACATTTCTAGCCAGAGGCATCTCTGACCATTTCCCATTACTTATAGAGCTCACTACCATCCGACCCAGGGCGAGGACACTGTGGTATTTAAACAGCTAATACATGGGTTTCCTTGAGTTCCTAGAGGGTGTGACCACCAAGGAAACAGAGTATTTTGCTCTAAGTGAGGGGTCAGTGCATAATCTGGGGATACTGTCGGAGGGTTACAAGGCAGTGCTCAGGAGAAAAAATTATTTCTTCGGTAACAGCACACAGGTGGGCCCAAAGGCAAGCGGTCCATGAGGCAGAAGACCTTGAGACCGCTGCAGAGGAGGAATATCTGGAGGCAGGATCCCCAGACAAGCGGAGGCTCTCCTTAGTGACAAAGACCGGCTCAGAAGCATTGCTCTCAATAACACCAGGCAAGCACACTGGCTCAAACATAGTCAGATTTATGAGAATGGTGACCGTGATGGTAAACTGTAGACCTGGCTTGAGAGAAGGGACAAGTGGCATAAGCACATGAGGGCATTGACTGGCACTGGGGGTGTGCAGATGACGGACAGGGCAGAGATTGCAGAAGCATTTACCACTTATTACGAGGACCTCTCTCGCTCCTGACAGGTCAGAAGCCAATCAGTGGGATTCACATTTCTGGATGGCTTTTCCCTGCCACAACTGACCCCTGTACAGCAGTCTGACCTTGAGGCAGAAATTATGGGGGATGACATTTTCTGCAGGCATCTTGCACCTTCATTCAGGGACGGCCCCCGGGCCCAATGTTTTCCTGATTGCGCTCTGGAAGAGGCTTGGAGAACTAACATCCCTGCACATGAATAATCTCTTCACCCACTCGAAGACGAATGCCCTCCTCTCCCAGGACCCTTGGAGGGCTTATATTGTTTTCATCCACAAGGCGGGTAAGTCCTGTGCATCCAACAGGCCAATTGCCCTGATTAATGGGGAGGTGAAGATCCTGGCGTGAGTGTTGGTCGAATGCTTGCATAGGGTGGTGACTTCCGTGGCCCATCCAGACCAGTATGGTTTTTTGCCTGACAGATCAACCCACATGAACATCTGAAGGTTGTGGTTGGTGATATCTCAGCAATCTGAACTTCTGCATTCATTTGCACTTTCTGTAAACTTTGAGAAGACCTTTGACTCTGTGGTCATGGTTTCCCTGGGACGTGATGATTTGCATGGGGTTTGGGTGAATTTTCTGAGCTGGGTTCACATTTTGTATAAATCACCAATTGTGGAAGCTTGGGTGAATGGAGAGGGGGACGAGACAGGATTGCCCCCTGTCTCCTTTGTTATTCACATTGGCAATTGAGCATCTGGTGATTCATCTGAGGGCAGATCTGATTTGCTTGGTGTTCCACTGGCAGGGTGAGGAGGAGGACAGATTCTCACTTTATGCGGATGACCTATTGGTCTACCTGGGAGACCCAGGTGTCGCTTTCCGCCAGGTCACACACATGCTGCAGGAGTTTCAGGAGGTTAGTGGGCTGTGGTACAAGGTATCCGTTGAGGGGTTTCAATATCTTAGAGTCCACCTGGGATCTAAATTTGAGGACTTCATACATGCCAAACTTCAGCCTATCACAGACAGGTTCACCAGGGATGTCACTCATTGGGGATCCCTTCACTGACGCTACTTGAAAGGGCGGCCTTCTTCAAGATGTTAGCTTTGATACAGAATCTGTACGTGCTCCAGAATGCCCCCCTTCCTATTCCCAAAGCTGAGTTCGATAGAATAGAAGCTATCCTCTGTACGCTCCTCTCGGTGGGGGCCAGCCCTGTGAAACTCCAGCATTCGGTATGGGAAGGGGGTAATGGGCTCCCCAACCTCCTTAGCTATTATTGGGCAGGCCATCTGGCAGTTGTAAACAACTGGCTACATGAATGCACAAATTTGCCACATGTTGAAGTGGAGATGCAGTGGATGAAGGTTTGCCTCCTTTCCGGATTCTCTATAGTGGGCCAGGGGGTTGGATGCCTTCACCCATCATGCAACACACTATACAGGTGTGGAGAGATGAAAACCAGCATTTGGGATGGGGGGCACCCTGTGCCAACCGCTTTGGGGCTATGGACATTTGCGGGAGGTTAATAAGCTTGGGAGGCTGAGTCTCTGGTAAGATGTGGGGTGTTACAGATAGCAGATGTGGTAAAGGAAGGTGCATTAGTCTTGTTTGATGACCTGCCAACCACGTTCAGCCTCCGGGGGACAGAATGATACCACTAACCAGAACAGAACTGCAAGACTTATCCTTGGCCTCAAGGCCAGGGACTGCATCTCTGCGGTGCTAAAATCCCTCCACTGGCTCCCCGTGGATGCAAGGATCAAGTTCAAGACCCTCTGCATAGTCCACAAGGGTTTTTGGGGCTGGGGCCCCACTATCTACAACTCTCCCGAAATACTCTCCTTCTAGAGCCCTCCGCACTTCCTTCTACAACTGTCTGCGGGTGAGCCAATTTTCAAAACAGAGATTTAGGGGTCGATCTCTATACTCTGCAGGTGCTTCCCTCTGGAACAACCTCCATGCTTTCCTCTGCCTTGAGCCTGATCTCCTTAAGCTCCGGAAACTCCTCAATACCTTGCTCTTCTCTTCCTCTTTCTCGCTCCCTTGTTAACCTCCTCTCTATTCTTGCCTACTTCCCGCCTACCTCTCTCCCTAACACTGCTTTGTTTGCTGACTGGTCGCTTGATGCACATCCAGAGCCACACAGGTCTCAGGCTCTCCCACCAGTCCTCGCACTTGCCCCCAGGCCTCTGCACTCTGCTCACGAACACTGCACTTCTGGAATTCATTTCACGGGAAGGGTAACCTCTCTGCACTTAATCCAGGTCCCTGCCGAACTGGGCGCCCTTGTTCCCTTCCCCTCCCTCCCATTCCTGCCTGCGCACTTACATTACCTTAGACTGTATTAGGCCTAGTTCACCATGCACTGAAACATTGTTGGCCTTGCACGATTGTTTAAGGATTGAATGCCTCTCTCCCTCTCCTCTCCCCTTTTTCGCCTCCCTTCTTTGTCATGCACTGTCACTAGAAGTAATGCTGTCATGCTTAGTTTGTTAGTCTTTTTTGCTAGATCATTTGGAAACTTCAAGCCCTAAGAATGACTGTATTCCCCTGTTCCCTTCCCGCCTTGAAGCGCTTTGAATCACTACACTTGTGTATAAGCACTTCAAACAATTAAAATTCAATTATGAAAAATACAATTAGCAAAGAAAAGGGTGTACATATCTCAGGGCTACCCAGAAAAATGGGTGAAAATATGGGGAACGTGGAGGATTTAGTGGGGAGGTTTCAGGCCCTTTTCATGGTGGGATTATATTTGCTTTACCTCCTCGTCCTTGGTTGTGATCCTCCTGATAGACCTTTGTGTCTTGTGATGTTTCCCAATCTTGTCCAGTTGATCTGTGTTTTGGCTTTTTATCCTTTTCATTAGTTGTTATTTGCAAAACAATGTGTTTAAAAAAAGAACAAAAGCAATCTAAATTGCCATTTCTAAAAATGTAAGCCAATGCAATAAATTGACTGTACTCTTCTCTTCAGGCCCCTGTTTTAGCATTATTTGTAAAAGTAACTGTGGCAGGGGGTGCTGTTGTGCGGCTGAAAGATGGCAGCTGCCTGAGAGAGCTCACTCTCAATGACGCAGAAAATCCTCCAATATCCTGCTCATAACTGCCTGCCGTAAGATAAAACATCATCACAGCCCTGGAGAAGATGAAGCGCTCAGTTGGATCTAATTTTCATGTTCCCGACGTGCTGATCCCTGTACATGAGCCCCAGCGGCCCGCTTCTGAGGGAAGTCTGCGGGTCGCCGAAGGATGCTGAAACCAGCGCGAGTGGCTTGTGGCACTTCTCCAGTTCCCTGAAGGCGGAACCTCAGGAGCCAGCTGGGCTCGAGCCTGCGGACTTTGAACCCACTGATCCTCCCTGATGGCCTTCCTGGGAGGGACACAGTCCGCTGCACAAGTGAAGTGGGTCTGCCACCTCTGGGCCCCCCTTGAGTCCAAGCAACAGCCTAGGGCTTACCTCCCCCGATCTCACTACCCATCCTGGGCCGGCTCCTCCTCCGATGTGCATCCCATTCTGGGACGCTTCTCTCCACGCTACTGCAGTGTGCCCACACTGGCTTCTTCCACAATGACAGGCCCAGCTGCGCGCATTACACCACACTCCAGCACATGCCGCAGAGAAACCTGTTGAAGCTCCTGGCCCCCGGTGCACCGAGCCTCCAGCTTTAACCCAGCCACAGAAAGCGTATTACAAGCCACGTGTGTGTTCTTGGCCTGGTCCCTCCTCAAGGCCATAAATTCCCTTCCTGGGCAGCGTGATGTTCGGGTGCTGGCCGGCACGCACTGGACACCCACCCCTGCTGACATTCCTCCATAGTGCATTCTACCATTGCAGCACCCCTGGAAGGGTGATCACTGTGCATGCTATTGTTTCACAGGGGTGTAGGCTGAATCTGAGCAATCCCCTCACTACCCTTCACTTGCCAAGTGCCAAGACAGACTGGAGCTCAGCTCCCTGGGGGGCCCTACACTACAGTGTTGCCCAACTACACCCCAGAGCAAATTCTTCATTTACATTGCCCCGTGGTGGTGAGAATAGGGCTTGTGGCCCCTGATCTTAGTGGTGGCTTCACCTCTTTACATGGGGGGCAGGTAGAACGCGGCCCCTGTTTGGGGTCCCATTACTGGGCCACCACTGAGGCACGCGAAAATGGGTAACAGGAAACAGGTGAAGATGGACCAATTCACTCGACAGGAACAGTCATCCAACGCCCCCCCTTCAATCTCAGTCCCCACTGCCATCGATATAACCCGTCTGAACCAAAATCTATTGAGCTTGAAGAATAGCACTGATTCCCACAGTCAAGAAAAGATACACTGACCCGTAAGGTTGGGTTGAGACCGCCGCTATACAGATAGACAAATTGTGTGGCCGCATGATAGTGACGCAACAGCCGGATAGGGGATACTGAGGACAGGGTCGCTTCCTTACATCCTTACAAAGGGAGTTGGTGTCCTTACAACAATCAGTGAGGTGGGTGGAAGCTAAGAATGATGACCTGAAGGGAGGGAAGATCACAGAGAAATAACACCCACATTGTGGGGGTCTCGGAGTCCACGCACATCGACAATATGGAGCTATTAGTCCAAAAACGTCTACTGGAAATTATTGACCACCCCATGCTGTCCTCTATGTTTCTATCAAGAAGGCACACAGCTATTTGATGGCTAAACCACCTCTTGGTGCTCCCGCCAGACCAATAATTGGCCAGATCCTAAATCATAAATACAGAGATGCCCTCCTCAGAACCGCCAGGGACAAGGACGAACTCCAACACGGCTCCTCTATTATTAGACTCTTCCCTGATTTCAGCCAACAAGTCCAGGATTTTTGCATTAGCCCTATCTGCCCCGACCCAACTGCATAAATATTACCCTGAGAGAAGTGTGGCCTGTCCAAAGTGCAACGTCAGTGATGCTGACTTCCTTCACATGGTCTGGAACTTCAACCACATGCAGCTCTTTTGGGAGGGTGTGTCTGGGATTATGACCTTGATTATCCCGTGATTCTCCTGAGGTCTGGTTGCTAGTCGTTTTGAATGCCCCCTCCATATCCAAAAGGAAATTATCAGCCATGGCCTCTGTGGTTGCTAGAGCTGTGGTGGCCAAGACCTGGATGAGAAGGAAACCACGATCAGTGCAGGAATGGCTGTGTACAATGAAAGTGTGTGAACTGCTGGAAGCCACCTACTCCGCCGCTCTTCCCTCGGGTAGCACACCACTCGACTATTGGGCACCCTTCCATTCTTATGCACTTGGGAATGAAAACAAGAAACACTGTGAAGAGCAATGAATGCACTCTTGTGGACAAAGATTTGACAGCCCCTAGTCATGGCGATTCTTCTTTGGTGTTGAAGAAACCTATTGCTTGGAGCTGGCAGGCCCTGCTAAAGTTTACCCATATGAGACATTTTGGGTAATGCACATATCCTACTCTAGATCGAAAATGGCATATGTTATATTGCAATATACGCACCTGTGTTATGGGGGTTTGTGGGAGAGGTGGGGCGGGAATGTGAGCATTCACTTTATTTGTGTGTCATGTTGGAAAACTGGAATAGAAAGCGATTTAAAAAAAACTGATAGAATGACAACTGTGAGGGATCGGAAAGCTTGAGCATTTTGATGATTAATAATAAAAAGATGCATGTAATTCTGTAAGTGTAAACAGTCAATCAGACCCCACTTTCATAATTTCCCTTGTCAAAAAGCATAATCAACATGTGTGACTGTCTGCTGTCATCCCGGGAAGCTGCCTGGCAGAGGAAGCAGAATTTTTAAATGTATGCACCTCTCATTTAATTGTGTACTTCAGTAATCTGGTGTCAGTTGCTATAAACCAAAATGAGCCATATCTAGGTTTGACATGGTGGCTAATGAGATTGCACAATTAAACAGCAACAAGCCATTTTTTCAGCGTGGTGGACATTGACTCATTAATGACAGGGCCAGGTGCGTATTAAGCTAGCAACCTTCTTGGTCTGAGAGTCAGAAGCCAACAGCCTATGTTGGATGACCAGCTGAATGGACAAGCCCTACTGCATCTCAGACTACATGACACAGGACCATGCTCTCTCTGGAAATGACAGAACACTCCAAATGCTCTCTGCAAACCTTATTGATGGGGAGGAGTATACGAAAGTCTTAACTTGCCCCAGGGTCACTGGGTTGGGTCACTGAACACCCAAGGACATTTCACAAGAATCGCAAGCTCCCATTGCATTCCTGAACTGGCTTGACTTCAGTTTGGGAACCATTAACGCTGTCCAAGGAGCTCCGGGGACCAGCCAGAGTGATCTTCGACTACAAAATCTGTCCACCTTCACATTGAGTTTCACTTAATGCTGAAGGTCCACCCTAGCCCTATCCCCATCTGAGACATGCCAATGCTACTAGCACTCAATGTGACACAGTCTGCCTGGACATCAGCTTTTTTTTTTTAACTCCATTCCATTCCCGCTGGAGTACCATAATGCTGTGTTGAGCCAGTCGGGCCCACTCACAGCCAAAGGCAACTGTCTGCTTCCCTGCAAGCCACAGAATCTTCCGATGCTGCTGATGCTGCTGACCAAACACTGACTGTGATTCCTTACATCTTTGATGTGTAAACAGTTGCTGCAAAACAGGACTACATTGTTTGAACCCATTGCTGACATTTCTGACTCAACCTCGGGTTCTTGCCAGAAGCACCCAGACTCCTGTTTCAATTCTGGAAAGCCTGGCTTGATGTCGTTGAGCCCTGAAATAGAAAAAACGGACATAGTTGCCAACCACCAGGTAATTATTTCGATCTACACTTTAGATAATCAAACACATGAAATCAATTCAGTGGGCCTGCTTATAAAAGAACACTTATAAAAAATCAAAAATCATGAATTCATAAAAAAGAAGAAAGTTAATCATTATTTAACATAGCCATATACAGCAATTACTCACTACAATGCAGACATATTTACTTCAAATACATGTTTGTAAAAAGTGCCTCAAAATGTTTTGTCATACTAACAAAAGAAAACAAAAAAAGTAGAGCATCAAAGTGTGCCCTGAATCAAAATGGAATTTGTACATAAATCATCTCTTTATATTACTTCACTAATGCATTTCATTATTAAGTGCATTATTCATAAATCCTTAGGTGCGGGTCTAATGTATTTCTAGCATTTTATTATTAATTGCATTATTGTAAATGATCAGACGTAGATTGACGTGTACAATGTTCCAGCGTTCCCAAAAGGAAATTCTGCCTTCATCAGGAGCAAGAAATGTGGTATAAATAATGGTTCACAAGGTCCCTTAATCTGCTGTGCATATATTATGCCAATCAACATGTAATGCAGAAAAACCAATCAATCGTGTTCTGTTCATGTTGATTACAACATTGGTGTAGTTTACAGTAATTATTTCACAAGTAAATAAAAGAATATCTAAAACAAATGTTAGCAATTTAGAACCAGTTTAGCAAAAACAGAGCAATGATTGTGAGAAATTGATACTAAAAGCACACTGAGTACTACTCACCTCTGTACGGGGTAAAGGTACTAAGGGCAGACCTCAATAGCAGGGATATTTATTCACACCCATTGTATCCTAGAGCCCTAGAGCGAACATCAAAACAAGAAAAGGTTTTCCAAAAAGTTCTAATAAAAATCAGTGAATCTGATCTCTGAGAAGTACAACTCACAAAAGTTGCATTTCCTGTGTTGGCCGCAATGGTGTGGTCTTTTCAAGTTGCAGCTTAAAGTGCAGAGTCCGAACCTATGAATGAATCAGAAAAGCTCGCCTCACAGACTGTTAAATTACTTTCAGTCGTGCCTTTCACAGTACAGTGAATATGAAAAACTCACCTCACCAGGTGGTGCTAGATGTGCTTCACTTGCTCACTGCTCGTAGAGAAGCACAGCTCCACCCTACTGATGAGGCCCAAGGAGGCCGAAACATGTGTCTGGGGTTAATCTTGGTACTCTTGTTCAGAGGAGAATTGCCTGGTGATTTGGTGCTGGACCGCTTCAGGGCAGGACAAAGATGGTATGTTATGGCTATTTCTCCTCTGTGAAAGAGATAGTGAGCTAAAGAATCTGGGTAGGACTCACAAAACTTGGACTTATTGGCCGGCAGAGGGACGCCCAGGACCCCCCCTTGTTTTGCTTAATTAAAGTAACTGTGGGTCTTACCGTAAGTTACTAAGGCAATCCAGACGTGAAGCCCTTGCTCACTGCTCTTAGAGAGGCACAGCTACACCCTACTGATGAGGCCTAACAAAGCCAAAACACGTGTCTGGGGTTTCTGTCTGTACTCTTGTGCAGAGGAGAACTGCCTCGCATTTCAGTGCTGGACTTGCCCAGGGCAGGACAAAGACTGATATGTTATGGCTATTTCTCGTCTGTGAAAGAGATAGTGAGCTAAAGAAAATGGGTAAGACCCTGGAAACCAGGATTTATTGGCTGGCAGAGGGACTCCCATGAGCCCCTTGTTTTGTATCATTTGCGTGGAGACAGCATGATAACCAACCACCATTTCACTAAGACGCAGAGAGTATGAGCATTGCAGAAACTATGCTGTAGTTAGGCTCAGGAAGTTGCATCAGCTTCCTATCTCTAAATGGAGTTCCGCTGCCTTCTGGGAAGCTGACAGTGACATTGAACTCTGTAACTGCTTATGATCAGACACAAACACTGGGTCAATTATTTTGCTTCAGTCCTAAGAGATACATGAATGTCAAAGTCATATATAAATGAATAATGCAGCAAAATATATATATTTTTTAAAAGGACGGATAAACAATCATTTATATTCAAGGTTGCAACATGTTGATAATGAATTAACGTGTCTGTAATTAAGAGGATTTCTCTACATTTATGGTTGCATTATGACAATTGTTGCAGACCAACTAATGCATTAATTCAAGCAAAGAATGTGTGTGTTTAGGGGATAGATCCTGTTTTGTTCGTGGCAGATGAGTGTTCTACTAATCATGTGTGCTGGCACAACTGAAGGTAGGGTTTCTATGATCCACCACAAAAAAGAAAACTATTTTAAGGTTACATTCTAAAAAGTGTTGGAAAAATAGAGCATTAACCTTTTTGCATATAATTCTAGGCTTGTTTTCCAAGATACGTGTCTTGACTGCCTTTGGGTTTGATTTATATATCTTAAATGGCAAGGGTGTTCTATACAATAGATAACTGCTTTAGTGTTGCGGTTGGTAAATTGTGTTAGTTGTCAGTCGGTCGAATCAAAAGTGAATTTGCTGAATCTGTGTCCCCTTTGTCTGTTTTAAAGGACCCGGTGACATGTGTGCCTCCTTCTCTAGCTTTTTGAAATACATTTCTAATAGCGTTGATGCTTTGTTGCTAAAATCCCTTTCTGAACAACATAATCTACAAACCTTAAAGTATCCTTTTTTTAAAAGAAATCAGTGTTCTTCCTAGTTTACCTTACAGTAGTGGGCCAGTAGTGATGGTATTACTTGTATGTAGTTATGTTAGTTTAATTAAAGATGTTTTTGTCTGGGTTGTTTGTGCAACAGCAACCCCCCACCCCTTTCTTGATAGAATTGCATGACCTCGGCCTCTTGTACCCCCAATAGCGATAGATGTACATGTTTTGGGCTGTACCTGTTTCACCTTTGTGAATGGGACCACTGCTGCTTCAGTAGTAGTGAGGGGCTGAGTAGGCACTTTAGCCACTACTCATCCCTGTACTCAGAGCAGTAGCTATTTTGTCACATTAACCACTTTTACTTGGGCCCTGCCAATAATGATCAAGGCCCAAATATTGGTATTTCACTCCTAAGAAGGTATGTATTTTTGGTAATACATTGGAAAACAAAGAGCTCCAGTGTCCCTATAAATTATGTACTGTAATCAGTAACGAGCATAGTTGTGCCTGTCCTGATACTAGCAATCAACATAATACTTCCAATGTCTTGAGTATTGTACACCGCACACACCAGGAGCACTCAGCATTCTGACCTTAGCTAGGAGAACGCACTTTTACTTTGTACATCTCCTGTTGCAAACCGGCCTGGATTTGAAGGGCTGTGTCCACTGTGCTGTATTGAACTGTTTACTGGACCAGGCTGGGTGACAAAAACTAACGCTATATTTTGCACTACCAAGAGCCTGGCCACTGTAATGAATACCGTATGATCCACACAATGATTTGACTGAGGTGTCTACATAATGTACGTGTACAACCCACTGGAGCTCTGCACTAGTTGGCTGATCTCGTGCGGACAGGCTGTTTCGGTGCCTGGGGTTCGGGCATTATTTCCATTAATACAGACAGATGGGTCACGAAATACCAATTAACAAATCACTTTCCCTTGAATGAGCCTACAACATAGTACTGTAGCAGGATGTCTCTGGCTGTATCTGGCTGTTAGGAACCCTGAAGTGTCTATGCCAACCGGCCCCTTGTGCCAGCTTCAGCTGGGGACGTGTCGCGATGTGGTGCGTGGATTACACTAAGGACAATAAATTAAATTGAAACCCCCATCCAATCGTCATAGAAACCGAATAATTTTGCAAGATTCATCTCAATCATTCTCTATGTTTATTTGCATGTAACAAAGATTCAGATATGAGTGCAAGCCACAATGATCATTCTTTCTGCTGATGTTGGTGATCCAACCGGGACAGAAGTGGTTCTTGTTGTTACCAATATGGCTATCGGGCTGCTCTGAGCATAATCACCTTTTTATAGTATCTGTTGCAGCCTACTGTACATTGTTATTAAGTGGTCAGTTGCTACAAGCGCAGTGTGTTATATTCTGTAAAGTGTCTGCAATAAAATGCATTATGAAATGCTTGATCAATCCCTTATATTTGATTGCTGTCCTGATGCATGTTTTATTTACATTTTGCTAATTGTTATACTTATATTTGCGGTGATATTTGTATTGTGAACACTCACTGCAACGGTGAGCACTGCTTCACTCTTCCCTACCGCCTTCTCAAGTTTTAGATGGGATCACCTTTGCAAGAGCAAAATTCTTCGGAAATATCATGTGTCCACTCAGAATGTTGGGGGTGGGCTTTGGGAGGTTGGTCACATTGTTGAGGTGTTCATATTAAATGCAAAACATAACATTGCACACATCATATTTGTATCTCTGGATCTGTACAGCAATTGCATGTTTGAAATAGGTACTGAAGTGCAAGTATGCATGCATTAGAGTATGCATTATAATTTCAGTGGGAATTAGATGTGACCTTTATGCGTAACAGTTGCTTTACAGCAAACTGCCTATAACATACTGTTCATTAAGCACAATGTACCGTATACATTATCTCCCCTCTTGTATAGGGACAAGAACCTTCGCATGAAATCCCTGCTCCCACATAGAATTAAGCACGCTGGCTACCTGGACATACCGTACTGGCTGAACAATAGTGGGTCGCTATGATTTTATGGCCCACTGTGTACATTATCCTTAAAGGTACATAAACATAAAATTAAGTGACAGTGCTGGTGACATGGAGTAGAGTGGTCAATTGAACTTCATCACCCATTTTATGAGGCTCTTGCCCAATTGATTGATAAGCAGTGTCATTTTGATTCCAACTCTCCTTCCGTTCTCATCCTTCTTGACCTTTCCTCCGCCTTTGATATGGTCAATAATGGCACTGCCTTTGATATGGTCAATAATGGCACCCTTATTAATCAGCTCTGTGATACCCTTGGCATCACGGACCTGGCTCTGGACTGGATGACCTACTTCCTCTCTGAACGATGTTCCCAAGTTCAACTGGGCCCTTTGCTCATCCCCATTTCGCTCTCCACCTGTGGTGTCCCCTCATGGCTTTATTCTCTCTCCTTGGCTTTTCAACATGTACCTTGCCTAGACCATTTGATCTCTGCCTTCTCTCCTAACTTCCAGTGTTATGTGGACTGCATGCAGCTCTCCTTCAAGCTTCCATCCTCTGCCTCCTCCTCTTCCTCTTTCATTCTTTCCTTTCTGTCTGCTATTTAGGGATGGTGCGCTGCTAACAATCTGCCTTAATGCCAGTAAGACTGAGGTCTTTCTCAGGGGGACCCCATCTAGCTCCTTACCTCCTATTCTCTGTCCACTCTCTATGGGCCCCCTCCCCTCACCCTCCAGTGAGGAAAAAAACCTTTGTGTTACCTTTGACTCCTCTCTTTCCTCTCCTCATATTGTTTCATAACCTTCCACCAGAAACTCAATGTCCCCAGAGCTCTGGTCCTCTCCAGACTGGACTACTGCAACAACCTCTTCCTAAGCCTGCCTAACTCCTCCCTTTGCCCCTTCAACTAATCCAAAATAGGACAATGAGATGTATCCTTGGCCTCAAGCCTAGGGACCGCATCTCTCCAGCCCTAAAATCTCTTCATTGCCTCCCGGTTGCTGCGAGGATCAAGTTTAGAACCCTCTGCATCATCCACAAGGCTTTCTGGGGCCTGGGATCCTGCTACATCCAACTCTCTCTCCCTAAATATCTATCTGCTAGACCCGTTCGGTCTTCTAGCTCCAACTCTCTGCAGATCAGAAGCTTCTCCAAGCAGTGAGTGGGGATAGATCTCTCTCCTCTGCAGGTGCCTGCCTCTAGAATGGCCTCCCTGCCCCTCTCATATTTCAGCTGGATCTCCTTAAGTTCTGGAAGCTTTTCTAGACACTCCTTTTCTCTTCCTGCTTCCCTAACCCCCTCCCCTGCTAATGTTCCACCTCTGCCGTTTGACTGGCTGCCTGGTTCCTTCAGATTCTTACAGGGCACCTGCCCCCACCCCCCGACCAGCCTACCCCTGCTCTTGGTTTCCTCTGACCCCGCCACCTGGAATTGCCCCCTCCCCCTGCACTAGCCTGACTGGGCCTGAACCCCCAGAGCCCTTCCAGCCTTTTCCTCACACTTAGCACATGGACCTTCTGCCCCTGCACTCTCTTCTCCCCCGGGGCTCAGTCCATCTGGCCTCCCCCTGCTTCCACCAGCACTTCTACTGTAGATATATTTACCCGCTATTGAAATAACAACATATTTTAAATGCACTCAAATTGTCCGCAAATGATCTGTTGAGGCATCACAACAACCTTTCCATTACCCTGGCTTTCTGCCTACAATCCTTCCATGGAATACCGTGTGTGTGGCAGCCGGTCAGGATGTTTGCATTGAGCTAGGATTTCAATCACCAGCAGAAATGCAAAATGCCTGTTATAGTGATGGATATATACGGCACCATGAATGGTGCTGCACAAGTCTGTGCCGTGAGGGGCTACATTTTTCTAAATGAGCCCAACACTGAGAAAAAGTGAGCCCTTTGCATGTACAAAAGGCCTTCGTATGGAAATACAATGCACACAGACATTCGCCATGCTAGCAGTTAAGAAAGTAACACAAGCATGGTTTGTTGAACTGGAATTTCCCAGTGAGGTCAGTGACTTTCCCACTTGCTTTTACTTTCATGATGAGTTTGAATCCTGCTGAAAGCATTTATTGTCAAAATATGTTTATTTTCTTTTAATTGCCGCCACAACAAAGCTACTAAATGAAACATATGTCAGGTGGTTTCCTTGTAAATTGCAGAAGATCTGTAGTGGATCTCATCTCTATCTACTGCATTTATCTTCAATAGCACATGGGTATATCTTCTCTCGAACCCTTTGTTGGTCACAATGTTCCCATGATTATGTTCCTGGTTTGATGGAATACCTCGGGAGTGCAGGAACAATGATTGTTGTAGAATGAAAGTCCTGAAGTAGCTAGGCATTACCCATTCATTGCAATGACACAGCTTGATTAAGTTCGAATAGCCACCATGGCCCCTCTGAAAACTGTACAGTATGCTGCAGAATGTGTCAATACAGGACAAAGCGAATGTAACCTCAATGCCCCTATCCTCAAAGAGCTGTGCTGGCCAACCCTAAAAGCATGCATCATAGTCAAGACTTCATGCATCACCTACATTCACAACCAAAACACAACTCTACTTGGCTGAGAAACTCACAATCTCCAGAGGTTAGCGCACATCCAGAAGTCCCCACATTGCCAAGCTGGAAACCAAGAACTTTAAGATAAAAAAACCCAAGGAGGCCTTTTCCTATTGTGCATTCTTGCTTTTGAAGAAGTAGCCAATCTAGATAAGACTGCCACCCTCCAACCCACACTTAGAGGATAGCTATAAAACCCTCATTTTCAAAGGACTTCTCACCAATCACAAATTGTGCCATTAAACCGTATCTCGCCCTCTGGTGTTCCATCCTCTCCTGCTCCCCTGACCCATCCTAGCTGCTCTGCCACCACTATTTCCAACTAGTAGCCCCTGGGTGTTTCCCTTTGTACAGTAAGCTGTTGCTTTCCAGATAGGTTTGCACTCTATAAATCCCATACATGATATGGACAATGACAGAATAAAAAAATATCACAGTGACCAGAGGAGATCACCTTCCACACAGAAATTGCAGTTTCTTTGAAAGGGTGTCGCTGTTCGGTGACATGGCCAACACACCAGCACCAAGTCTCACAGTGAAAGACGATGGAGACTGTGACACAGAGTCAAAGGAATTGGTCAGTGGTTGGCAGGAAAGTCAAACAGACAAAACCCACCAGACTGTTAGAATTGTCCAGCATCAGGCCATGAGGCGAAGGAGCCCTGCCCATTGAAAAATGACCAGACCCATCAGAATCTCCTGGATAGCCCTGTTGGGAAGATAGAAGCATAATGAGCCAAGAACTGTGTGATGTATACTAGAAATATCAGCAGTGGGAAACTCTAAGAAACGGTGAGAGATACTTCTCAGAATTGCTTTCAGGAATTGGAGATCCTGCAAATCTGTTTTGTGGGGAAAGTAAGTTGTGTTGTGACATTGCGAGGGGATGCTGAATACATCGCAAAGTTACTCTGTGATGATACACATCATATCATCACAAAGAGAAAATAAAGATGAGTCTCCCATGCCTGCAGTCACAGTGCATGCTACGGAGTATACACTGAGACACTGGGGGTCATTACGAGGTTGGAGGTAAGGGGAAAACAATGCCGGTAATGGATTACCAGCATCGCTTACCACTCCGCACGATTATGACACGCCAACCCGCTATTAGCGGCACCATAATTAACGGTGCCGCTAATAGCGGCAGGGGCGCGGGCATGCAACCCTTCATGCCGGCAATACCGGCATGGCGTAAACAGGAGAACATCACAAGTCAGGCGGACATGCAAATAGCGGCCTACTGAAGCCCGAAAAGTACCTTACCGGCATGGAGCAAATAACGGCATCGTGGACCACCCCTAAACGGCCATGTGCAGTGTTCCCAACTGCCACAGTTGCACACAATCAGCACAGGTGGAGGCAATATAGACTGGGCCAGCACAAAAGGAGCACACCCCACCCCTTCCCACACCCAGTCACACACCAAAATGATTCCAATACTACTTTCAATGCTGGGGCTGGAGAACATGATTGCAGTGGAACTGCTGCAACAACAACAACAGGCAGCACAGAGGAGAAGCAGGAGGAGAAGGAAGGTGAGGCAGGCCCAGCATGCCCCACCAGTGCAGCCAGTGGTACCACGAAGGCAGCCCCCAATCCCTCACATCAGAGCCAGTCCATTCAACCTAACCCCTGAGCAGATCCACACCCTGTACCGTCTGGACCGGGACACCATCACCACCATTGTGGACATGATACATTACGACATTGGCAGTCTGATTGAAATACGCACCGCTATCCCACCCCTACTGAAGGTAGTGTCTGTGCTCCACTTCCTGGCCACAGGCACCTACCAGCACACAGTGGGGCACATGCATGGCATATCACAACCATTATTCTCACGTACGCTGAACCAAGTGCTTGATGCCCTCCTGAAGCACACAGGCGACCACATTTACCTACCACGGACAGCCCAGGAGATCTCCAACACCAAAGTTGGTTTCCATTCACTGGCCGGCATCCCTGGTTTCATTGGCCCCATCGACTGCACCCATGTGGAATTGGTGGTCCCACATGCCATGGAGGTAGTGTACCGCAACCGTAAATTATACCACTCCATCAACGTGCAAAGATATGTGACTCAAACAAGATCATCACACATTGTTGTGCCCGATTCCCCGGATCAACCCATGATTCAATGGTCATGCGGAACTCCACGATACCACACTACATGGAGCGACATGCAGGGCAGAGATCCTGGCTTCTCGGTGAGTTGCATGTTACGCTCATGGAAATGTGCTGTGGGTAGGTGATTGGGGGGAGAGATGCTTACTTCACCTGGCTGAGATGGGGGGGAAAGAAGCATACTTCACCTGGCTGAGATGGGGGGAGAAGCATACTTCACCTGGCTGAGATGGGGGGGGAGCATACTTCACCTGGCTGAGTTGGGGGGGGGGGAAGCATACTTCACCTGGCTGAGAATGCCTAAGAGAATGGACCATGCTCATACCCCAAAGCAGGCCAGACTGGTCCTGACACCTGACCCCAAAATGCAAGACGTAAGCTGCCCTACCATGAAAATGATGCAGAGTTACAACCATCCCATAGCCATCAACATGTGCACTGTACATAATCAGACCATATCCCCCGCAACACAATGCAGCTACAAGCAATTAGTATGGCCACAGCACAGCACCAAATACCATCAACAGAAAGGACAGTCCTCCATTACTACGTACAAAGGAGTCACATGAAGGCCAAATACATTAAAACACCACTACACTAACAGAGAGGTCCACCAAAACATCATGTCACCATTTGTCGTGCATAGTGAGAGCATCATGAGGCTGTCATCAACGTTGACAGGATGAAAGCATAGAAATGACTGCACATCAGCCAGATCATGGGAACAACCAGCACCAGCGTGGACTAACACAGTGCATGATCACTCACAAGGAATAGCACCCCCCTGCGCCCACTAGACGATGGTACGCACACCTGTCCATAGGAGTAATACACACATAGCAGTCACACCGTGTGTCTCTATTCATGCATGGATATGTGCTAGCAAACAGGAAATAAATGCATGCTATGTTGTCATTGATACAGGTCCCATATTAGGTGATGACTTACACATATACATTGTTGCCCACATGCAGGTGATGCAGGCTATCCCTTGAAGAGGTGGCTCCTTACCCCAGTCCGGAACCCACAGAACAGGCATGAGGAGGACTACAATCATGCGCATACACGTACCCGTGTGGTGATTGAGCAGACATTTGGCCTCTTGAAGGCACAGTTTCTCTGCCTCAGCAGGTCTGGTGGGGCACTCCTGTACGGCCATGAGAAGGTGGGCAAGATCGTCATGGCATGTGTCATGCTACACAATATGTGCATCAGACGGAATGTGCCTCTGCCCCTGATGCTGAACTGCAACCACCTGACGATGAGGATGAGGAGGGTGGAGATGGGGCTGCACTTCAGGGAGGCAGCGATGCACAGGAGGGACGTGACATGCGCCTGATTCTGATTAACCAATGTTTCTAGCACACATGGATGGGGGGTGTGACATGGAGGTGGCATTCAGGGCACTGGGTGTGTCAGGGACATGGACACTGTAGACTGTTCACCAATAAAGCACACGTACATAATAAGCAATGTCTGCACATGTGGATTATTATTTTCCAACAGGTGTATTAAAGAAACATAACAAAGTGCACAAGCCCTCCACCCCACACACCCTCTCCCCTCTACCCCCTCAACTCCCCCACACACCATCTCCCCTCTTCCCTCTCAACTTCCCCACACATGGTGTGCACTTGCATGCACCGTAAGTCAACATGAGTTCAGGATGCCTGCCAGAGCCTACACCCCTTCTCCTCTTCTGGCATCAGGTGGACCCTTGGCCGACCTGCGCAGGTTCCGCCCAGACGTACGTAGGTGGCTGGACCTCGTGGAGCTGGCATTCGACGATGTGGCAGGTTGTTGTTCGGCCACCTGTGCTGGAGCCATGGCCTGCATTGCTGCCACCATTTTGAGAGTACCGACCTCATTGCTGCCAATTCGCTACAAATTTCCTTGGAGCTTGTCTCAATAGCAGATCTGATTGAAGAGGCACATTCCCTCATCTTATCCTTTGCATGTCCACATTCTGTGATATGCTGGGTTAACAGCCCTGCCAGCCCATCCTGCCGCTGTTGAATAGCCCTCATCCCCTCTTGGCTGATTGGGCCACTGGTGGAGCTTTGATGTGCCACTGCCATCAGGCAGGCTTTGTGGGGGGCTGAAACTGGCGGCCCATGACTCCCCAGGAGACAGCTCTTGCCTGTTGATGTTGTCACTGCTGGTTGGTGAGAGTTGTGGCGAATGCAGTGGTCCTGTAGCGGCAGTTGTGCCTTGTGTGAGACTTTCAGCCTCATTGTCGGACACGGATGCTGTGGCAGCTGTCTCCCAACAATACTGCTGGCACCCGAAACAGTGCTTTCAGCCACTGGCTCCTGGGTGTTGGTGGCTGGTGTGGGTGTGGGTGTTGTATAGAAGGTTTAATGTGTAGTTATGTATTGAGTGAGGTGGGAAGGCCTGCATAAGGGCTTTGCAGCTGGTATTCGATTGGATACATGACAGCATAACGGACATTCTAGGATTTGATCACGCTTTATTTTGCCAGTACTTTTGTGAAAAGTTCATTTGTTTGGATGGTGATCATGGCAAGCAGTTGCAATGGCATTGAGGATTTTATTTTATTTTTTTATGGTGTTCAATGCAAATGCAATGTATAGGCTCTGTACCAATTGTTTGAATGAATGGAAAGAAAAGACTAAAGTGAACACTATTGGCCTATCCCCCATTGATGGAATGGGGCACAGAAATGGTGAAAGGTCAGTGCGCCGAGAAGGACCCTGCGAGAGCTGTGGCGCAGAATAAATATTGCACCCCACGCATATTCATGGATTTAAATATGCATTATTAGCTGTCGCACAAGTAAAAACAAGCTGCCCGAGGAACGCCCTCAACATGCCCCCAACCAAACCAAAAAGCAAGCAAAAGGACAGACACAGAGCAAGCATTCACGCCACCCTTGGCCCACTATCCAGTACCGCTGCGAGAAGGTCTGCCTCACCTCACAAGCACAGGCTACACCCAAGCGAAATTGCGTGCCTCACCTTGCAAGCCCAGGCTGCAACCCAGCAAAAATGTGTGCCCTCCATCGCAAGGCAAGGCTGCACCCCAGTGAAATCTCGCGCCTCACCTTGCAAGGCCAGGCTGCACCCCAGCGAAATTGCGCGCCTCACCTCGCAAGCCAAGGCCACACCCCAGTCAAATTGCGTGCCTCACCTCGCAAGCCCAGGTTCCACCCCAGCAAAAACGCGTACCCTCCCTTGCAAGGTCAGGCTGCACTCCAGCAAAATTGCCACCTCACCTCACAAGCCCAGGGCGCACCCCAGCGTAAAACACGGGCCCTCCCTCGCAAGACCAGGCAGTACCTCAACGATAAGGGGGCACCCCTTGTGAGTGGAGGCTACACCCCTTACCCAAATGTGAGTCCCTCCTACACCCACGGCACCCATTCTGGCTGTATACCCCCTACTGTGCATCAACCACTCTAGCCCAGACACCACCCCGCAACCCCCCTCACCTGTGACACCCCCACAGACAGCCCCTTCCAGCCTGGACAACACCCACCAGCCCCCCCTCACCTATGACACTCCCCAGGCATCCCCCTCCAGACTTGACACCACCCCCCAACCCCCTCACCTGTGACACCCCCACAGTCAGCCCCTTCCAGCCTGGACAACACCCACCAGCCCCCTCACCTATCACACTCCACAGGCATCCCCCTCCAGACTTGACACCACCCACCAGCCCCCCTCACCTGTGACCCTGTGACACCCTCCCAGCCAGGCCCCCCCACAGACTGGACACCACCCATAAGCCCCCCCTCACCTGTGAGACCCACCAAGGCAGCCCTCTCCAGACTTGACAACACCCACCATCCCGCCTCATCTGTGACACCCCCCAGGCAGCCCCCTCCAGACTGTATGACACCCACCAGCCCCCTGCACCTGTGCCAACCCCCGGCATCCCGTTCCAGACTGGACACCACCCACCAGCCCCTGTCACCTATGACACCCCCCATGCACCCCCCTCCAGACTGGACACCACCCACCAGTCTCCCTCACCTGTGACACCCCCTCAGGCAGCCCCCTCCAGACTGAACACCCCCTCACCTGTGACATCCCCCCAGGCAGCTCCCTCCAGGCTCAACAACACCCACCATCCCCCCTCACCTGTGACACCCCACGGCATTCCCCTGCAGACTGGACACAACCCACCAGCCCCCCCCACCTATGACACTCCCCAGGCATCCCCCTCCAGACTTGACACCACCCCCCAACCCCCCTCACCTGTGACACCCCCACAGACAGGCCCTTCCAGCCTGGACAACACCCACCAGCCCCCTCACCTATCACACTCCCCAGGCATCCCCCTCCAGACTTGACACCACCCACCAGCCCCCCTCACCTGTGACACCCTCCCAGGCAGGCCCCCCACAGACTGGACACCACCCATAAGCCCCCCTCACCTGTGAGACCCACCAAGGCAGCCCTCTCCAGACGTGACAACACCCACCATCCCGCCTCATCTGTGACACCCCCCAGGCAGCCCCCTCCAGACTGTATGACACCCACCAGCCCCCTGCACCTGTGCCAACCCCCGGCATCCTGTTCCAGACTGGACACCACCCACCAGCCCCTGTCACCTATGACACCCCCATGCACACCCCTCCAGACTGACACCACCCACCAGTCTCCCTCACCTGTGACACCCCCTCAGGCAGCCCCCTCCAGACTGAACACCCCCTCACCTGTGACATCCCCCCAGGCAGCTCCCTCCAGGCTCAACAACACCCACCACCCCCCCTCACCTGTGACACCCCCCGGCATTCCCCTGCAGACTGGACACAACCCACCAGCCCCCCTCACCTGTGACATCCCCAGGCAGCCCCCCTCCAGACTGCATACCACCAACCAGCCCCCCTCACCTGTGACACCCTCCCCAGGCATCCCCTCCAAACTGGACAACAGCTCCCCTCACCTGTGACACCCACCCATTCATCCCCCTCCAGACCAGACACCCGCCCCCCTCACCTGTGACACCCCCCCAGGAATCCTATTCCAGACTGGACACCACCCACCAGCCCCCCTCACCTGTGACACCCCTCGCAGGAAGCCCCCTCCAGACTTGACAACACCCCCAGCCCCCTTCATTTGTGACACCCCCCCAGGCAGCCCCATCCAGACTGGACAACACCCACCAGCCTCACTCACCAGTACCACACCCCAGGCAGCCCCCTCCAGACTTGGCTCCACCCACCAGCCCCGGTCACCTGTGATGCACCACAGGCATCCCCCTACAGACTGGACACCACCCATCGGCCCCCGTCACCTGTGACACACCCTGGGCATCCCCCTCCAGACTGGACACCAGCCCCCCTCACCTGTGACACCCCCAAGCAGCCCCCTCCAGACTGAACACCACCCACCAGCCCCTCTCACCTGTCACATCTGCCCAGGCCTCTCCCTCCAAACTGGACACCTGCCCCCCCCTCACCTGTGACACCCCACAGGCAGTCCCCTGACAGTCTCCCATAATACCAGTGCAATTCATGTCTGCAGCTCAACTGAACCTCTGTGGTCTGATAGCCCCATGAAGTGCAACACCAACATGTACACTGCAAATACGACCAACTGGAAGAACCAGAGGTCCATACATGAGTTGAGCATCTGCTAACACTCTCTTCCAGGCGCTAATCAGCCCCCCATGTGACAAGTTAATGCAAATCCATGTGCATTAAAGCACAGTACCTGAATGCATGCCCACGACAGAAGCAAACCTACCAAATCATTTTGCAAGATCCACAAACAATAACCAGGCATGCCACAGCATGAGCATCAGTGACCTGTGTGGAATGGGTGGCAAAATACATGTCAGGGAACAATCGCATGACAGGGCCATGCAATGGTGATTTGTCGGGGTGATTATCCCGAGGGCTAGCAGAACCGTCCACGGACCTCCAGGCTGGGGACCCCAACTCCTCTCGCGTCCCAGAAGGAGTATGACACACGCACACAAGGAGCAAGGCAATGACTGCTGTTTATTAGAGTAACGGCAGGGATACGCTTAGTCCGTATGCATCCGGAAAAGCTCTTATCATTAGTGGGGCTCGCAGGCCCTTTTTACAGCAGTATATGCGCTACTTGCGTCACCTGGGAAAAATCATCACAAAACCTATTGCCACTTCGGATTGGTTCCCCGAGTGGTAGGGTTAGTATATGTCCCCTATAGGGAGAGATGTTAGTGGTGGAGGACAGGTCAGGTGGTATACTTGGGCTGTTCCTAACAGTTGCTAGTTTGGAATTGTTACAAGGCACCCTTGGTGATTGGCTAGGAGTAATGGCGTCAGTAATAAGCCCCCTGTATTCTGATTGTTTCTCCGGCGAGCCCCCCAAGCCTGGAACCATCGCTGTTCCCAGCCCGCAGTGTACCTGACATTAGCAACAATTTGCAACTATGTGTTAGTGCCAACAATGGACAGGTCTGCTTATGGGCTGGTGAGCAGGTCTTTCCCATCGCTGTAGGTGTCCATCTTTGCCGCTTCGTTGTTGCAACCTGTGTCTCAGACGTGGGACACTGGCGGCTTCTCATCTCGTAAGCTTGGCATCTTGTAAGTTTGGCTTGGTCACGTGTGTGGAGACTGTAGCTGGAGCAGAATTATGAGCATTAGATTTTGTATTCTGTCTCTGAGGGCTTGGCACCTGCAGGTGTAACCTTGGCGCTGGGCACGCGGCGTGCGCGTTGCAACATCGTGGCCTTGGCTGTGGGCTCTCGTTAGGGCTCGTTCTGCATGGTCAGCACTTGTATTTTGCTCTGGGAGGGTTTTCGTTTGCGAGGCTCCTGCCTGGGAACTCTTTCTTGCAGCCTACTTGGGCCTAGTTTCTGGGTGGCGGTTCATTATCCATAGTATGGAGGCCGCGGGGTGACAGAGTGTCACAGGCAGCTTTAGATATACATGGTGGTGTCCTCATAGAGATGGGTGGCGAGAAAAAGCATCAGCAAGCATGTACACAAGCTCTTCGGGCATCTTGCGTTTCTGCGGTGCTGTAGAAGGCCTATGTGAAAAATAACAACGCTGCATGTCTGTGGGTGTGACCTTCCACTGCGTCGTAGCACTGAGTATGTTCTTCATGTGGGTTGGTGTGTGAGTGACCAGTGTGCATGGTGGCACGCGTATTCTTGTCTGTTGGCTATGTCGTCATGGCATCTCTAACGATGTGAATACTCATGGCTGTTGTTTTAGTCAAGCTGATCCATGTCGCAGGCGTTGGTTTGAGCCTGGCGTGCTGGTGTGCATAGTCCTCGTATGTGTAGGTTTTTGAACCAGGGTATTTTGTCATCTGGTAAGTAGATGAACTCCCCTCGTGGGGGGTGTCTGGGCCATGATCCCCTAGGCCATGGTCTGGATGAGATTGGAGGGAGGGTGTTATCCCATTCTCCGACTTCAGTCCCCCCTCTGGTCGACTTGTCGACCACAAAATCATCCTTTTCCTTATCACCTTTCAATCTCCATACTTTAGTTATTCCGGCCAAGTGCCCATAGTGGTTGATATGATCTTCAAATGACCAAAACCTGTAAACGCAGCTGTTGCCAGGTTTGCAGTATACCCATCTTCCAACATAGCTCCTTGGGTTCCTCGGGTTCTCCACCTTCACAGACTGCGAATCTTTGTGATTATCAGGTATCTGTTTGTGCAAACGTTCCCTTTCCTGTATGAGCATGTCTATGTGCTTGTCATCATTAGCTGGCAGTAAGGCATGCATTCCAACCATTTCCATCATTTCGTCCGTCGTAAGAGCTCTTCTTCCATTCCATAATCTCATTCCAAACATTATAGCCACTGCCAATATAATGCATCCTGCTATTAACTTCAGGCAGTCTGATAGCCACGAAGGCATGCATGACCACAGGAAGGAAAACCAACTGCCGTCTCCTTTTACTCCTTTACTTTCGTCAACCATTTTCGAGTGCATCAGGGCTAGTTGTGATACTGCTTCCGTAAGTGTTCCATTGCCAGCGTCATTAGTGGGGTTGAATGTGCAACATGATTGTCCAATTTTCGCACAAACCCCTCCTTCCATTGCTGTGAGGAGGTCCAGCAAATATCTATTTTGTAGTGCTACCATTCGTACTGCCCTCAATTCTTCTTTTATCGCATTAAATCCATTGATGGATGAATTAATGGTCATCATTAGCTCCCAGCGGTTAATCTGGAGCCATTTTGCATTTGCATATGCCTGCAGTCCTGGGTGTATTATTGATGAGAAGAACATTGCTGCTCTGCTAAATAGTCTGTGTTCCGGTGGGATGGAAGTGAGAGCTGTTTCCGACCTTCCCCACAGGTAGTTTCCGGTCAGGGGTTCTCCTTGTCTTTTCACTCTCGACTGAATTGTCTTGCCGTGCTCCTCATCACCTTCTTCATCTTGCACAGATCTTTTCCTCCTTTTATTACCTTGGGGAAATTGGCCATGTCGACCAGAGATAGTACATTAATGTGTACCATAGTGCATATCCCATTCCATGATGGAGGTAACGTGTGATATGCCTTATTGTCGCAGGCCCAATAGTGATCCATTAGAACAGCTGTCCCAGCACCCCCCACTGGGATCAATATTATACTTCTGCAGTTGCGGTTATTTCCAACATCAACATCGCCAATGTGTTGATAGCACAGTGCAGGTGCAGTTAGCGGCAGTATAGTTATTGGATCTTCGTCTTTCTCCAGCCATGTTAACAGCGGTACATTTTTTACCCACTCCATCCAAAACGTATGGTTTGTGTCGTTGATTGCGTGCGCATTTTCATTTGTCACCATATTGCTCCCCACCACTCCATCTGTCCATCCTTCATTAGTGTATATCTTCCCATATATTACAATGAGTGCTCTTTCCAAACAACCTTGTTCACCTGCCATTTCACTTGCATACCAATCACATGCCAGGTATCCTAATGTCACTTTCTTTGTTTCGCCTTTATAAGGGCCATCTGTTATGTATCTAAATCCTTGTGTGTGTAGGCGGTAGCTGTTGTACATCCTAAGCGTTTTTTTTATGAAATTATTTTCATATGGGTATATATCTCTTGTCTTCCATTGTAATGCAACCACTGTCCCTTTGAATCGTCCTTTCGTTTGGAATAATGCCAAATATATCAGGCATTCCACTGTCTTTGCTGATACTTCAGTAGCTACCAAAGTCCTCGATGCGTTCATGGAGTACGGGATCAACGAGCACACATAGCAGTTGTCCTTAGTTGTCTGCTTACCAATTTTGGACATGTGCTGATACTACATGTTATTTGAGACGTGTGCTGAATCCGTGATATATGTGGCAATCTCATCATTATCTCCAGATGTACTATGTTTCACCCTATTCCCATCACCTCTTGTGTTACTTGAACCGCCTGACACCGTACCTGTTGCAGCAGAGGGAGGGGGTATGTTAATTTTAGGTGCAGCCATAATTTGAGAAGCATACCGTGGCTACCAGACAGAGGCAGCAATTAAACCAGTGATGACCAACACTCCTACTATCTTTATTACAATACCTAATATCACCGGCATTTTGTTCTTACCTTTGCTGCGGTCCTGCAGCTTATTGTTTATGAAGTTAAAGATGCCTGCCTGAAAATTCTAAAAACATGCGTTAGTTTGTTAGTTTTCTTTAATCAAGCTCTCCCTATCAGGTAGTCATTTAGTGCCTAGGCGAAAAGCTGTTCCCACGCTAATCTCAGTGACCTATCTCTCAGAGCTGGTAAGTGCTTGTGGAGATGTGGGAATGATTGTTCTATGGCCAAAATAAATGTGTTGTAATATGCACGCACCATTCTCCTTTTTAAATATTTTGGTCTCCTTATATGGTATACAAATTGGTGTGACAGCGCCTCGGGGGTATTGTCATCTGTGGGTAGCATTTACCCCTGGGCAAAACACGACGTTAGTAACTTCACTTTCTTTACAACACAGTAATATGTGGTACCTGCATGTGCGAGACAAAAAAGAGAAAGAAAACATGCATGTGTTTACATGTGTGGTGCAGTATTCATTTTTGTTAGACAATGTCCTTTATTTGGTAGTGGCATGGACGGGGGTGGGTGGGGCAGAGAGTTAGTGGCCATTTGGGCAGGCAGCTGTTTGGTTGCTCTGAGATCTCGTGACCATGGGGTGTGCTATGGGCGATTGTCCAAAGTCTATGGGTGTGCCTGTGGCTGGGAAGGGGTCAGGGGCAGTGACACAATTGTCTTTTGTTGTAATTGCTGCGTCTTTTCCTGTTGTTGGTGTTGCCGATGCTGTTGTTATTGCGGTGGCCCTGACGTCAACGCGAGGGCGGGTCTGACCTTTATAGGGCTTGACGTCATGCAGGTGATTCCATACCGTTTTATTGCTCAGTTTAACTGCTCTGGGAGCTACTGCTTCCACTAGGTGGGGCCCTGTAAATCGAGGGCTGTTCCGCCGTCAATTGAAGTTGCGGAGGAGAACGCGGTCTCCTTCTGCTATTGTCCAGTTTGTTTGTTGTACTTGTTCCTCGTTTGTTTCTTCTTGCTCAGTAGTCTTCGACCGGCCCCGCTTGCGATCGAGCTGTTGAGAGATAAAGGCGACACTAGTAATCAAGGAAGACACATATTCATACATCTCATCACCAAAAACATTTGCAGAAATGTCATAATCAGCCATTGCTCTTGAGGGTGGAGTTAGTGGAAGGTGCATCTGGCGTCCAGTCACCACCTTGTGGGGAGTGAGGTGGTGATCCACCCCTGGCCTATTTCTCAGCTCAAACAGGGCCAAGGGGAGGCAGTAGAACCAGCTTTTCTTAGTTGCTGTATCTTTGCAATCTCTTCTTTTAGCAGGCCGTTCAGGCATTCACAGATACCGTTTGCCTGCGGGTGGTATGCGCATGCAAACTTGTGTTTGATGCCGAGCATTGCAGTTATGTGCTCGAACATTTCATTAGCAAAGTGTGGGCCATGATCCGACCGCAGCACTTCGCAAACTCCCCACCTTGGGAAAACTTCCCTCACTAGGAATTTCGTGGCTCTGAATGCATCCGCATGAGAGCAGGGCCCAGCCTCAAGCCACCTTGAAATTGGGCACACCACTACAATCATGTATCTTTGTCCTTGACATACGTTGATCATGTCAACGTAGTCAATGTGCAGGTGTATGAAGGGTCCTTCCGGCCAGGGTATAGTACCTTTTATTACTTGCAGCGTGTGACCTGTTGTAAACTGTTGACAAGTTAGGCATCTGCTGATAAAGTTTGCAACATGTGAATTTAGCTCGGTGCAGAACCAGTACTCCTTTATGCGTGCTGCAATCACTTCCTTCCCTGTGTGCGTGGGGTGGTGTAGTTGTTCCAGAGCTGTTTTCAGTAGGGCCAGGTGCCTTACTACCTTTCCTGTATTATTCTGATGCCACAATGCATCTGTGGGTGACATTGTGCATCCTCTTTTTACCCATAGCTCCTTTTCTGCCATAGGTGCTGCTGCCTGTATTTCCATTATCTGTGTGTCAGGGATGTCTGTGTACCCATCCTTTATTAACATTTGTCTTGATCCCATCCTCCCTTATCTTTTCCTTTTTCTGGGGGTGTCCAAACTTCTCCAAAATACGCAGCACGCTTGACATGTGCGTCTGCTGTTTTGTAACCTTTTGAGACAGGGTCATCCCCGTTGGTGTGGGCCTGACACTTTACCAGGGATATTTCTCTGGGTGTCTCAATTACTTCAATTAGTTCTGCAAGTAGTAGGGCATGTTGTACTGGCATACCATCTGCTCTTCTGAACCCTCTCATTTGCCATTTTATTAATCCTGAGTGTACTGTTGACGTGACATATGCACTATCGGAATATACCGTTACTCTTTTATCAAAGCTCTCTTTTAATGCCAAAATTAGGGCCAGTAGATCCGGCTGCTTGCGCCGAGTAATGTTGTGGTAGTTGAACACACTTTACTGGCACATACATCCAGTCTTATGTCAACTTAACCACTGCTGCTCCTGTCCTTCTAACACTGTCGCTTTGGTCAATTGTTGATGACCCATCAATGTACATTATTTCTCCCCCTGCTAGGGCATTTTCTTCAACTTTTCTTGTGCTGGAGTAAATTTTAATGGCCTGGGTGCAATCATGAGCATAGTCACCATCTTCAACTACCTCAGCTATAAATCTTGCTGGGTTTACATTGCTGACCCTTACAATTGTTAGCTCTGGTCTTCATAGAATTATTACGTAGCCTGATGCCCTCTGTGTCGTCAATGTTGATATGGGCCTGTTCAATATTGCAAAGAGTGCATGTTCCATGAACAGTGTGGTAGGGCACCCCATTGTTATTGATGATGAATTCTCCACCGCAAATACTGCGGCTGCAAGGCTCTGTTCGCAAGGGAAGTGACCTAACATTACAGTATCCAAGTGTCCGCTGTAAAAAGCCACGGGCTTGTGTCCCATGCTCGTTTTTTGTGTCAGCACTCCCTTCATTACTGCTGAGTCGGAATGTGAAAACATGAAAAATTGGTGTTCGTAGTTAGGGGTAGCTAGCACTGGTGCTGTTGAGATGGCGTTTTTTAGTTAATCAAAAGCCTCTTTCATTCCTCTTGTCCATCCCAACTTTTTGTCCCCCTTCTGTGCTTCTCTGAGGGCCTCGAGCAGGGGTCCTATGTATGAACTGTAGTCAAAAACCCATGCCCTGCAGTAGTTGCATAGGTCCAGAAATTGCTGAAGTTATCTCACTGTCTGTGGTTGTGGTGTGTTGGTTATGGCCTGTGCTCTTTGTGGTGCAATGTTCTTTCCATGCTGAGAGATAAACTGACCAATGTAGAGCACCTGTTCCTGGCAGTACTGTAACTTCTCCTTGTCCACCTTGTACCCCTTCTCAGCTAACGCTGTATGCATCTTTACTGAGTCCTTTCTACACCTTTCTTCAGAGGTGCTGCAAATGATGATGTCATCAACGTATTGCAGCACCGTGCTCTCCATATCAATGTTTCCTAAGTCCATTTGTATCACTCTGTTGAAGATGGATGGTGACTCACAGTACCCCTGGGGCAACCTTGTGTGTTTCCATTTTGTGTTTCTGTATGTGAAGGTTGTCAGGTCCTGTGAGTCAGGGTGCAGAGGTATCGAGAAACATGCGTTTTTGAGGTCAATCACAGTAAACCGTGATGCTTCTGCTGGTATTCCACATAGTATGGTGGCTGGGTTGGCTGCTATGGGGTACTCTGCTTCTACAATGTAATTCAAGGGCCTGAGGTCCTGGATGAAACGCCAAGACCCTCCTTTCACTTTGCGCACTGGGTACACAGCAGTGTTGCAGGGTGATTCTGATGGTATCCATATGCCATTGTTTATCAAGGCCGTTATTGTTACATATATGCCCTCATCTGCCTCTTTCGATAGTGGGTATTGTTTCACTCTCGGTAATATGGCTCCTTTTTTCAATTTTATTTTCACTCCACCAATGCTTTTGATGCAGCCAACATCATATGGACTGGTGGTCCACAGGGATGCTGGTACTGCTGCCATGTCTTCCTCATAAAATGGTACTGGTGTAGGGGCAGGTGCCTCTAGTGCCATTGCCATTTTTAGTGCCACTTGCTTGTATGTTACCGGCAACCAGATGTTAATGCTCATCCCTAACATCATCTCTCCCACTTCATTATCATCTGAGAAGAGCTCCTCATTAGATACCTGTATAAGCCTGCACCCCTCTGTCAGTGCTATTACAGCTCTCCAGGCCCCTCCCCTCCCTGTCCTGGGCATGTACTGCGATGTAATCTGCAGTTGCCATAATGCTCTCAATGCTTACTGAAATAATTTTCCCCTCTTTTTCACCTGCTGGTGTTTCAGGTCTGAATAGGTAAGCTTCTGGCCTTCTCCAAACTTTGCCCTCAATTCCAGGGAACCATGCTATTGCCATGTCTGTCCCATATTGGAAGAGGTCTTTGTCAATTGGCTCAGCCCGGGCCACTGTTTGGCCGCAGTAAGCCTACAATATTTGTCGTGCTGTGAGCAAGTTGATGCCTGGCATGGAGCAAATTATGCCCTTCTCCGTGAAGGAGATGGTCATATTCAGTCTACTCATTATATCCCTTCCAAGTATGTTTACTGGTGACTGCTTCGAGTACAGAAGTGGAAGAGACATCTCATGATCTCCTATAGATAAGGAGATGTTATCAGTAAAGGGAACCAACCCTCGAGCCCCAGAGAATCCTTGCGTGTACATAGCTTCACCTGACAATTTAAACTTCCCCTCCCTTAGGCAAGACCTAGTGGCCCCGGTGTCAACTAAGAAGGAAACATTTTTGTCACCTATCGCCACCTGAATGCGTGGTTCCTCCGCAGTGTTAGGCGTTACTGATAGGATGGGACACATCAAAGACATCTGTGGGCTGTCCTATTGTGGGTATAGTGACTGACCGCTTCCAGTGTAAGGGTTGTGACCCAATATCGTCACCTTCCCCAGCTGTGTATGCTGTAGTTGTTCATTAGTTGTTGATACTGCATTGTCCTGTACTTGTGTGAGCTGTTGTACCGGTTGCACTTGATGGTATAGTGTGGCTATCGTCTGTTGCTGTTGTGGTGTGTTTGTATCTGTTGCTGTGGTGGTGTGTATGTTTGTATCTGTTACTGCGGTGATGAGTATGTTTGCACTTGTGTCTGTGGTGGTGGGTGTTGTGGTGGCGCTTGTTGTTGTGGCAGGCATTTTTGTATTCCCTGTTGTTGTTGAACCTGTTGTTCTCCAGTGTGCCCTTGTTCCCCCCAGGCTGGTTGTGTGGGCCTCATCCTACATGTGCGTGACATATGTCCTACCATCCGACATATCCAACATATTGGTGGTTCTCTGGCCTGCCATGGGAAACCCCCTGCGTTGTCTTGGTATCCTTGCTGTCCGTTTTGGTAGTAGCCCCTGAACCCTCCTTGTTGTTGTGCCTGTTGGCCATAGCCCCTCCCTCTCATCATACCACCCCTCGCCCTGTAGTTGTTAGAGTATCCATTTCCCATTTGCAGGTATCCTCCTCCTGTGTATGCTGTGTATGGTGGGGGCGGGGGCATCTGCTGTGTTATACTTGTGCTGGCTGTTGTAGTTGTGCTACCTGTTGTTTTGTTGTGTCTTGTGCAACCGTGACCTGTGTGGGGGCGGGTGTTGTTATTAGTGCTCCTTCCATGGCATATTTGGATAGCCACTTTTGTACCAGTTTTGCCTCTTCAGCCTTCCTATCTTCCTCCTTTTGTTTCATCTTTTCCTGCCACAGCCTGCAGTGGTGTACTATAGTCTGTTGTATTTCCGGCCAGGCTTTTACTTCCATACCCACTATTTTCTTCAGCTGCCTTTGTACTTGCTCCGGGAATCCTTGCATTGGTATATGGTAGAAAATTGCTAGTGTTTTATCCCACGGTTCCCGTGTTTCTAAGCGCCACTTCTCCTGAATATCCTGGATGTAATCAACAGGATCCTCATTCTCGCGCATCTTGTGTGACGTTATTGTTCCTATGTCTGATGTGTCTGGGTACTGAACCCTTAAAGCCTGTCACAGCGCATGTCTGCAATTTGCAAATGGCGCTCCATCATGCGACGTGTCTGTTACTGTGACCCCTGGGAAGCCCGCCCTTTTAAAGATGTCATCTGCAGCATCCCCCAGTATTGATATTAAGAGCCCCTTCACGTCCCCCACCGCTAGTTTTTGTCCTGCGTGTGTTTTTCCATCTCATATATCCACTTCCCTGCTCCTCCGCTTAGTGATGGGAGTCTGCATTTAATATTCTCTTTATCGGCATGCTTCCAGGGGACATATTGTGGTCTGGCCCCTCCCCTTTCCAGAAGTGGCATTAAATTGTACCCCCTCATTTCCCCCCGTGCCTGTGGGGTTATGTTGGTGTATTCATCCTCCTCCTCTGTGTCAGGTAATTCTTCAATCATATCAATAGTACAGTGGTCTGTTCTTCCATCCCCTCCATCCTTCCACCCTCTCCTGTTACCCTCTTGTCTTACCATGGGCGTGCTCGCCCATTCTTCCTGCCTGCGTCCTGGGAGGTCTCTAAGTCTGTCGACATATGGGGTGTGTGCAGGGGTGGGTGTCAGTTGGCATGGTGCTAGAGTGTGTGGCGTTTGTACCGGTATCGGTGGTAATAGTTATGACGCTCTACTTGCTACCTCTTTTACCTTCTCTTTACCTTTCGTATCTTCTTCCCTTCTTTCGCACGACCATGGTGACTCGTGGTTGGTGCGTGTAATGTACAGTTTCTGTAAACTTTCCCAGTTGCCATCTCCTCCGCTTTTCCCTAAACATTCTTCCTCCTCACTGCAAAATCCATCAGGAAAAGATAATCCCCAGTCGGTGCGTTTTCCACCCCCTGTCACCGTCTGTAGATCTATTAAGTCTGCTTCCTTGTGCTCTCCTCCTTTAACAGCTGCCCTTTGTGTTGACGTTGTGGCCACCTCCAAATCCTGGCATGTGCATGTTCTTACACCGTGCTCCACCCTCCTATCTCCACTCTCCTCATCCTTTTTTCCTATTATTTCACCACCTATTTCCTCTCTTTTCCTTTTTAGTTCTTCCAACACCTCCGCACTTACCATCGCTAGTATTCTTTCTTCCTCTTCCTTCCTTTCCCATTTTGCCCGTTCCCTTTTTAATATGCTCTGTATTACTTTACCTTCTTCATATTTCCACGCACTTTCAGATAGTATTTTCTTTTTCCACAGTTCCATTTCCCTTTCATTCTCTTCCTTCCTCTGTTTCATTTCTCCCTGCTCTGCTCTTGACACTCTTTCTGCTATTGCCTTCATCCGCTCCTCTGCTTCCTTCTTCCTTTCTTCCATTTGTTCCTTCATCCTCTTCTACTCGTCCCTATTCTCCTTTCTCTCCTTCTTTCTTCCTCGTGTTTCTTGCTCGAACTGTCTGATCAGTGCACTTTTTGCGTCTCTTAATTGAGCCAACCTCTCCTCCAACATTTTTTCCTCTGCCTGTGACAGTTGACCTTCTCTTTTCTTACTCACCTCTGTCCCTGTCTGTGTGTCACCCATTTCATCCTTTGCCGTCCTTCTCACTATGTCCTCTTCCTCCCCTGTTAATGTCCCTCTGAGTTTCAGGAGCACCTGTGCTGCTACCCATTTGTCACTACATCCTCTTCCTCCCCTGTTAATGTCCCTCTGAGTTGCAGGAGCACCTGTGCTGCTACCCATTTGTCTCGTCCTATGGTTGTGATGTGTTCCCCACTTTCTTTCCCCCTCTTCGTTCCTGCCTGTGTGGAGTTTAAGTTCATCATGCTGGTTACCTCCTCCCCCCTCTGGTAGCTATCCATAGGGGCATATGGTGGAGGGCTGTATTCGGGGTTGGAGTACCCCTCAGCGGCTGTCAGTTGTTGTCTGTCGGCTTCTCTTAATTCCGTTACTGGGTACAGCCCCCCCTTCTTCCATCTTCATGATCAGGGTCAGAGCTGTGCTGCAGAAGCAACTGTCCCAACCCCAAGGGTTCTGGGATGCGCCGTTGAAGCATCTGTCCCAGCGACAATATTTCTGGACATGCTGCGGAATCAGCTGTCCCAGCCTCAAGGGATCCGGTACGTGCTGCAGAAGCAGCTGCCCCAGCCCGAAAAGGTAAGGGATGTGCTGCGGAATCAGCTGTGCCAGCCCAAAAGGGTAAGAGAAGTGCTGTGAAGGGACCTGCCCCAGCCCCAAAGGGGAATGCCATGCCCAGGCCACATGTGGTCCGGCATTGGGAACCCAGAGTGGTACCAGCCAGAAAGGGGTGGTACCAACACCTTGTGGCAAGAAGGCAAAGCCTGCACAGCAGGAACAGGCTCAACCCCATGACACGGCACAGGACACTGGCACGTTGAGGAAGAAGAACTTCCATGATGAAGAACTCAAGATCCTCATGGACTACGTGATCATTTACCACTGTGACATGTGCCAGCAACTGGGGAGCACACATACACCAGCTCAGCGTACGGTGCATTGGCAACATGTCATGGATGAGATAAACGCCTTAGGGTTTGAGAAGCCCACCACTGCACAGGTAGTAAAGCACTGGAATGATCTCACCCGCCGCACCAAGTCTAAGCTGGGTGCCAACCTAGCCTCTGTTCTGGCAACTGTAGGGGGGTCACCCTAGGAGGAGGAGCTGACCGAGCATGAAGAGGCTATGAGCTAATTAATTTTACTGGAGCAGGTGCAAGTTATTGTAGGCCTGTAAAATTTTGAGGACACATCGTAAGCACATGAAGTAAAGCATCAGCAAGATGTAAAATTGTAGTGCAGATATGACTGCACTGTAATGACTGCCCCAGGTGAACCATGTATGTGCTTTACTGACTCTTGTCCAGTGTACACAAGAGTGGATACAAACCTCTCGTGTTGGGTTCATACAGTGCATCAAGAGAACATGCAAATGGCAGTGGAGTGTGGTTTAAAACCCAATTAAATAACTAAACATATTGCATTGCATCTCAGACTGATCATTGGTGCTCTACCCTCTTTGTGTCTCTCACCAATATTCTGTTTTCTTCCTGATATGATGCTTCAAGGACTGGAAGTCTATCAGGACACTTTGCAATGTTCTTTGTTTTTATAATGATCTAAGGACATTTTTTGTAAGAGGCAAGCGCTCAGACCACTTGCCTAACCAGTGTCTTAATTTCAATCTTAATTGGATGGCAAATGCTTTTCTGTCACTGTAAGATGAATGGGGGATGTGCCTTTGTAGCATTGACTCCTACATTATGGAAATACCTACCCTTCCATGTACTATCTTTTCTAGACCAACTCCATTATTGAAGACATTAAAAATAAACTCTTGGTTCTATATCATGGTGCCATCAACCCATTACAAATCTCCAATAGCCACTTACAGTTCCTACATGCTTTGGGTGGGCTTTATTAAATATGAGCACCTAGGGTGGGTGTGACAGCAAAACAGATTGCAAAGATTATGGGCCTAATCTCATGATCAATGCATTTGTTCTGACCAAGTTTATCACTGTTTGCATGAGCCTGTCTTTTTCCCTCCATTTCCCTGGCATCCATGCTGCAGTCTAACCTCCTCCCAACGTATCCCTATTCACCATCCATTTAGCTGTAGGTGTTGCAGCATGTCTGGTTTGCTCCTTTCATAACACCGGCCCACCATGGAAATGGAAGATTGATTCCGCTCTGAGCCTCGTTTCCACTTCCATAGCAGACATGTTGGGTGAGTATTTGTCTAAAACAATGGGTTGCATGCTTGCCACAACCCATTGTTTTGAATGAAAATATTGCTAATAGAACCCTGTGACTTTAACCCGGGAAGCTAATTGAATTATTACAGACTCCATCGGGCTGTACCAGATAGTAATGCCCTGGGAACCCTTGTTAAAGGCCTTTGTAATGCGTGGGCCTATGAACTTGGACCAATACATGGCTGAATGCCTAGTAAGCAGGGTATGTAAATGAGGAAACATGATGGAGAAGGTGTAAAGTGATCTTGGGCACAATTGTGATTGAGCAATACAGTGACAAGAGAGAGATGAGGTTAACAAAGTTTTAAATTATGGTATTCTGGGAAATGTAAGGAGTTACATGAAATGCAGGAGGATGGTAATGATTGAAGGAATGAGTTAGCATGAGCAAAAAAGTGATGTTGAAATGGGGAGAGTTAGTGAGGAGAGGATGAAAATGGAGCATGAGAGGTAATAGGGCACAGGGAGAGAAAGACATTGGCAGGGAAGAAATGCATATGATGGGTGCAAAAAATGGTGTTGGGAAAACAAAATATTATAAATAGAGATTCAGTAAACAAACGTTGTTAATGGGACGTTATGGTTAAGTTGCGCTACTAAAAACGTATGCAATTCAGTGAAAAAAACGTTGTTAAATGGGTGTTATGGTTCCAAGTAATACCGAAACCCCCCAGAAATTCGCCAGTTATGGTAAGCTAAGCAACCATAACTCACGCCATGGCCGTGCACTGCTAAGACTAACACAAATACATCAAAGACGACATCACAAATGTCATTGATGACATCACTGATGACATCACATGTCTGGCTCCCTCTTTTTTCCTTTACTGCCATATCTAGGCCAGTAACAGCGAGGAACTAAAAATTCAAAAAGTACTATATTTGTAGACTTATACTTCAAATATGTTCTTACAGTAATTCACTTGGGGTTCACTCACATCATATAAAACATATGCATAGGGGAACACACAGACTTGAAAAACAGCAATGCTTTCTATGTATAAAGATGATCAGTCAGGTTATCAACACTTTTTTATGCTGTTTTTTTTTAAATACTGTACTTTCCCTGGAAATGCTATTTGTATACATTGTACCCACAGTACTTTCCTTAAGGTCTAGTCAGATTATGTGATAGTTATACATAGGGAAGTAGTAGCTTTGAAGCAGATCAATCATTTCTGTGCATGAAGATAATCAGTTAGGTTATGAAGATTGTCTGGTAATACTGCTGTTGTTTTGTTTACTTCATTTTCCCTGTATATGCTCATATTTGTATGTGTTGTTGTCTATCTTTTGTTTGCAATAATGTAATTATGTAGTAAGTGGGTTTTATTAGGTACTTATTATATGTTTACAGTATGCAGAATGCTAATAAGACAGCATTTATAATTTTAGTATTTAAAATGGCAAGATTATTAATATTTCACCTCCATCATGTCTACTGCACACTATAGCCATGTTTCTACATATGTGTCTTAGTATACTGAAAAAAACTTCATAATAGAATGCTATTTTGATTAATGCATTGCTTAATACACTCTGTACCTCATGATATTTATTCCAATGATCCTTGACACTTTTTTATTAACATTACAATAGGATTTCCTTGAACAGTCTTTTCATGAAACGTAAATGCACATGTGATGTCATCAGTGGTGTCATCAATGACATTTGTGATGTCATATTTGATGTCCTGTGTGTTAGTCTTAGCAGTGTATGGTGGTGGTGCGAGTTATGGTTGCTTAGCTTACCATAACTGGCAAATTTCTGGGGGTTTTGGTTTTACTTGGAACCATAACGTCCCTTCAATAAAGTTTTTTTTCGCTGAATTGCATAGGTTTTTAGTAGCACAACTTAACCATAACGTTCCTGTAACAAAGTTTTTTCACTGAATATAGATATAGATAATATAAATTGGATAAATGTTTACTAGTATTCCCTTAGTTTATATACATATAACATGGAACATACTGAACCCCCTACATGCGCTAGTGGTTATCATGTCCGCGGACCATGTGCATGTTCGCGGACGGACTTGGTCAACATCCACACTATCCAAAACCTCAGGAGGTATCTTACATTGTTGTATCATGCAATAAAAACACTGAACATGTTCAAAAAGCAACACATAAATACATTACATTCAGTGATAAATAAGAAGTGGAAAGTGTATATGTAAGACACCAAACATCCAATTACATAACATATGCAACATAATGGAATATACCAAAACTAAATAAATATGTCGCCAACAGAATTACTTCACAGAAACTGAACAGCAAAAATCAACAGCACACCTACACAGCAGTAACAGCAAAACTTAGCAAGAAACTAATGAGTACACTACATATATTCTATATATTTATAAACTTTCTGTATTAGGTACACTAAAAGTAATATACATATTTTTTGTTTTACACAGACATGTGTAGTACTTTGGAATGGCTGGATGAAAATATTCCTCGGGATGAAATCAGTGAAAACAGTGATACTAATGGTAGACACTACACGTCTCTATATAAACCAATTAATAACCATTACTTTATGTGTACTTAACATATTTTAACAGACCATACAGATATTAAAAATAATACAGAAACAGAGACCTGAGAAAATCATCTGCAGAGAATGGAGCAAAAAATTGATCTATTAAAGCAATAGTGCGCTCAGAAATATGATTTTCCCGAGGGTTCGGGCATGTGTTTTTAAGCATACGTTGATCAATCGTACAAACATTTCCTATGCACCTTACTGTAGTTTTCCTCTTTTTTACACATGGAAAATCAGGTTAGCAGGGTGCGGCCATCTTGTGATAATCTTATCCGTTGCCACATCGCCCAAGGTGGTCTGCCTGGCAGCACTAATTCATTTGCCCTGCCCCTGAGGCTGACATCACCAAACCTAGTAATATTCTCCGCCTATCGCCAGGACGTTACTGGGCAGCATAGCCAAACGCACCCAGTCGTCACCTACGTGTTAACGTTAGTTAACGCAGAACCCGGAATATCAACACACATCATCTCACAACACAGCGCATCCCAATTTTTAATATAAAACTATACTTTTAAAGGAAAAAGCCAAACTGTACAATTTGTAAAGTACTTTTATTTCACAATAAACGCTCCGAGAACATCCAGCGATTGATATTCAAGCAAATGGGTAATTATTTTCTTTGTTCTCCATCCACAAATGTTTATCGTGAGTCACGCGGTTTTCCTTTTAGGTATAAGAAGCGCATTGGACGCACCGTCAATCGCAAGGCTTTGGCATCAGCTTGGCGCTAGGCCACCATAAACAATGTCAGGTTGCTCCTTATCGCTGGTACCGCATAAGGGCATATCAGCCCGTGGCGATCGTCCTAAAAAGTGTCATTGTCATCCAGCCATTCAAGTGTATCTGCAGCTGCCGGTTAAAAAAACCCATCAGTTGGTATCTCGAATCGATGACAATCGCAGACAAGCAGAACGAAGCTGTTTGAAAAACAAAACAGAAATGTGTGTCAGTAGCCGATCTTTATTACAATTTAAGGTTTTACCCATTAATCTGGCCCCATGTTAAAACTAATGATGAACACAGACGTGAAACAATGGGAACACAGAGAAAACAACGTGGAAAGTAGTCCACAATTTGCTTCAGAGGTTAGTGCTATGAAGTAGGACTGGGGTCTTGTTTTATTGGGAGGAACTCTGGGGTGGTCCGGAAGGAAGCGTCACACTTCTGGTACATGAAAAGAATAGCTTTGGCAGTGCACAAGGTTGAACAAGCAGTAATTTTCCAGCAGCGGGGAACATTTGTTGAGATGGATGAACAACTACAAGTCATGGTTTGGCTCTGACACACACAGGAGAGTGATCTCAGAGGAAGATTTAAATTAATACCTTCTTAGTTTGACAGAATGACAGAGTCAGAGACATAATCACAGAATGCGGCAAGGGCCGGAACACTGCTGTATGGACAAACACTTGATTCATTGAAAAATTGAAACAACCATTGATGAAAGTTGCTATATTTTGTTGCTGATTTTGATTTACAAATCTTTTAGCAAACATAAGTGGTACAAAAGAATACTGGTTCCGACATCACAGAGATGTATGCTGTATGATAATATACCGTGGCCCACCACTTGCTTTGTGACATTAAGTTGTGCAGAATATGCATGGGCGGATTTACACGATTTCCTATGCATAGCAAACAAAACCAAAACAAAAATAGATATAAAAACACCTGGTGAACTCTGCTCTCTATATCCTGTAAATGTATCAAGGTATTTCCATCATCGCTTCATTGCTATGCTACACTTCATTTGTCATAAAACTCTTCCTCCCCTCAGAGAAGTGCAGCACTTCTTTTGGAGAAAGGGTTACCAAGCCAGAGGAGCATGACACATCCACATGCTTTTGTGGATTAAAGATGCTCCTACATTTGGTCAGGACAGTGATGCCACAGTTCTGCAGTTCATCCAAAAATATGTCACTTGTGAAATCCCTTCAGAAACAACACAGTGACCTTCATGCACACATTTTACAATTTCAAAGGCACAAATGTGGGAAATATTGCTGTTGCAAATATACAAACAAAGAGAAATACTACACCAAATGCTGCTTTGGTTTCCCTAGACCAGTTTCAACAAAAGGTCAAGTAAACAAATGTATGTATTCAGTTAGACATAGTGTCAAAGGTAAATCACCGAAGAAAACATATTACATAAAAAGAACAGAAGAATCAAAATACCTCAATGATTACAATGCAATCATAGCCCTCCTATGGAATGCAAACATAGATGTGCAGTACATTGCAGACAATTCCACTGCAGTTGCACGATATGTCAACACCTACTTAACCAAAGCAGAGAAAACAGAGCTTCAGGACCTCTGGGATGGCATATCATCTGACAAAACACTATCACAGAAATTGTACAGCTTAGCCATAAAAATGCTCTCTCATAGAGAATGTGGCTGCTATGAAGCTGCAGACCGTTTAACCGGTACTCCCTTGTATGGAAAATCTGAAAATATAGTATGGCTAAGTCTTGGTCCTGCTAAATCTACAAAAATAGTTCTCAAATCACATGAGGACATAGAAACAATAGCCAAAAATGATCCCTTAAGCCAGGACATTTTGAAAAACAATGTACTAGACACATACTACCCAAACAGGAGTACCACTTTGGAAGCCATGTGCCTATACCACGTAGCCCAAAATATCACATACACAAAAATTATTAAACCAGATGAAAAGAAAGGTAGATACAGAGTAGCAAATTGTGAAGGCAGCTTAGTGAAACTTACCAAACACAGCTTAATTAATCATATCAAATTGTCATTAAAAAACCCTCAACATAAAGAACTGTATTACATGTCCCTGCTACAACTTTTTAAACCATGAAGAAAAGAAGAAGACTTACTAGATACCTGTGACTCCTATGAAGACACTTTCAAAGCAAATGAAAGCATTATAACAGACGTCAACTTTACACAGTACCAAACAATGTTGCACAATGAACAGCAACACAAAGAAGAACTCCAGGTCCAACTAGATGTGGACACTCCTGACAGCAGTCAACCTTCTGTAACAAGAAACCAAGAACCACTTGGACAGCCACTAATAGCAAAGGATTCAAAATTAGCCATGACAGAAGTAGAAAACACCATGGGCCTCATTACATGTTGTGCGGTAAGGGATTAATGTTACCGGTAAGGGAATACCGGTATCGTTAAATCCCCATGCCAATTACGACCCGGATTACCGCTATTAGCGGCAGCGCTAAGTAAAGTGCCACTAATAGCGGCTAGTTTGCGGGCGCGTGATCCTTCATCCCGTAAATAGTGCCATGCCGCTAGGAGCACACCATCACAAGCCATGCGGACACGCAATTAGCGGCATGGTAAAGCCCCAAAAACCCCTTACCGGCATGGCGCTAATACCGGGATCGTGAACCACCCGTTAATAGAACTGAGCAGTGTTCCCACCTGCCACAGGTGGACACAATCAGCACAGGTGGAGGCAATGGAGACTGTGGCAGCACAAAAGGAGCACACCACACCCCTACACACACCCCTTCCCACACCAAGATGTTTCCAATACTAGCAGCATTACATGGGCTGGAGGACATGATTGCAGTGCAGCAGCAACATCAACAGGCAGCACAGAGGAGACACAGGAGGAGGAGGGTAAGACAGGCGCAGCAAGCACCACCTGGGCACCTAGACATACCACAGAGGCAGCCACCAATCCCCAGGATCAGAGCCAGTTCATTTAACCTAACCCCTGAGAAGATACATACCCTGTACTGTCTGGACCGGGATACCATCACCAGCATCGTGGACATGATACATGACAACATTGTGAGCCTCATAGACATCAGAACTGCCATCCCCCCTTTACTGAAGGTGGTGACCGTGCTCCACTTCCTGGCCACAGGCACCTACCAGCATACAGTGGGGCAGATGCATGGCATCTCACAACCAGTATTCTCACGCACGCTGAACCAGGTACTCGATGCCCTCCTGAAGCATGCACCTGAACACATATTCATGCCACGGACTGCCCAGGAGATCGCAAACACCAAAGTTGGCTTCTATTCACTGGCAGGCATCCCAAGTTGCATTGGGGCCATCGACTGTACACATGTGGAATTGGTGGTCCCACATCACAATGAAGTAGTCTACCGAAACAGGAAGCAATTCCACTCAATCAATGTCCAAATGGTATGTGACGCTAACAAGATAATCACACATTGTTGTGCCCGATTTCCCGGATCTACCCATGATTACATGGTCCTGTGGAACTCAACCATACCACGCTACATGGAGCGACAAGCCAGACAACGTTTGTGGCTACTTGGTGAGTAGCAGGTCAAGCACATGGCAGTGTGATTGATGGGGAGAGATACATACTCCAACTGGGTGTGATGGGGGGAGAGATACATACTCCAACTGGGTGTAGCCTGTCGTCCGTAGGACAAATGGACATACAGATGTACGCCAATGTCCATTAGGGAAGGCCGTAATGTACTTGAGAAGAACCCACATGCAATTATAAGCTACACAACATAGAGTACAATCCTGGTCTATGAATATTACACATCCATCCACATCCACATTGCACATCATGCCACACCACATAATACACAAATCAGCAACATGGCGTCAAGATGGTAATACAGTATTAGCACAGCACAACATCAATACAGAAATGTCCCTTGAATGCATGCAAAGAGATCACCCTTAGCCATAGCATTGAACAACACACATATGGCACCAGTGAAGTGATGCTACACAGCATGGCAACATCAATGTCGGAATGGCAGTACACTAGCAGTGTGGTACCAAATATGCCTGGGCTCAGGGACACCTAAGACATGGCCTCACCCAGGACATGTCAATTGCTGTTGGAGGCATGAATCAGGCATGTCCACTTGCAGGGTCAAGCACACCTTTGCACATTGCAGTCACACAGATCGTCTGGATGCATGCTGGTAGTCGTGGATTTCAATCAGAATGCAAAGGTGATTTGTGTGACATGTACATGCCGCTCCAGAGGTGAACAGTAACAGGTCCCCATCCTTCCCCCCATACAGGCGATGCCGGCTATCCGCTGAAGAGGTGGCTCCTTACCCCTGTACGGAACCCACAGAACCGGCACAAAGAGGACTACAATCGTGCACATACCCGTACCCGTGTCGTGATTGAGCAGACATTTGGCCTTTTGAAGACACGGTTTAGGTGCATAAGCAGGTCGGGTGGCGCTCTCCTGTACGGCCATGAGAAGGTGGCCAAGATCACCATGGCATGTGTCCTGCTGCACAATATGTGTATCAGACGGAATGCGCCACTGCCCCCTGACGTTCAAATGCAACCACCTGATGAGGATGATGATGGTGATGAGGACGGAGGTGACGGGGATGCAGGTCATGCAAGAGGCGATGGCCAGGAGGGACGTGATGTGAGACAGCATCTGATCAACCAAATTTTCTGAGTAACATGGTTTCACTCTGTACGATGGATATGGGTAGTAATGCACTGGTGTCTGTGTTGAAGCGCACAATGGACCCTGTCACCAATAAAGTACACATACACAATGAAGAAGTCCAAGCCTGTGTTTTGATTAATCACCAGTGTATTAAGGAATTTTAAGATGTATAAGTGCATGTCCCCAACCATAAAAACCACCCGTCTCCTCTCCCCCCACAACAGTCCCGAAACACCCTTCCCCCTCCCCCCACAACAGTCCCGAAACTCCCTTCCCCCCTCCCCCACAACAGTCCCAAAATAACCTTCCCCCTCCCCCCACAACAGACCTGAAACACCCTTCTCCCCTCCCCCCACAACAGTCCCGAAACACCCTTTCCCCCTCCCCCCACAACAGTCCCTTATATGTCTGGCACAATGTTGTTGTCCAGCTGCACACGTGAAAGGTTAACCCTGCAGTCCCTATTCCCCATTGCCACCACCAGCATTAGGAGGCTGGGTTGACCTGCGCCTGGTGGTGCGCATGGAGCGGCGGAGGGGGCTTGTCTGCCCCGAACTGGCGGATGATGATGTGGCTGCCTGTCCCGGTGGTGGTGGTGGGAACTGGCAGTCCATTGCGTCCGCTATCCGCATGAGGACCTGCCTGAGTTGGCAAATCTCCCCACACAGCCTGTTGGTGGAGGCTTCAATCGCCTCCCTTGAGTGCCTGGCAGTCTCTGTTATCTCCCCCCTGAGACGGGCAGCCTCTTCCACATGCTGCCCAGCCAGCACAGTTATGTCCTCTTGGCGCTGCCTGATGCTGGCCAGGTCAAGGGCACTGTGGCGTTCCCGTGGTGTGGCTGCTGCGCCTTCCTCTGCAACCAGGACATCTGGTGAAACCACCGGTGGGCTACTGGACCCTCCCATGTTGTCCTCGCCAGACTGGCCATGGACACTGGACCCAGGTGTTTGCTGTGGAGTTGCCTCGGGGGTTCCGGGGGGGTTGGGGTGTGTATTTCCATGGGGAAATCTATCGGGTCCTCCACATCTGAGAGCGGTGCTGTGGCTGCCGCCTCACCTGTGGAACTTGTGGCAGCAGAGGGTGGGCCCTCTGTGGCTGGAATCTGTAGTGGGGGGTTCACTTCTGAAGGTGGGGCAGTTGTTGCTGGTGTGGACAGTGGTATGGTAGCAGTAGCACTCCACCGATGTTTGGCACTCTGCATGGGAACTGTTCTCCCTTTGCCCCTTGATGTAGTGGGGGTGTCCCCTGTGTCCTGTGGCCTTGATTTTTTCGTGGCAGGGTGTGCCAGAGTTGCAGTGCCAGGTTCTTCACTGTCTGTATGTGAGCCTGTCGGGGACAAAGAGGGGGATGGCATTGGTGACGGTTCAATGTACTTCATGCAGAATACATTATTCATGCAGTTGTGAGCATTGGAACTTCATTGGTAGGGATGCAGGTGATGTGTTTGTTGAGTGGGTCATCCATGCATCGTTCTGTGTGGCACTTGTCTCTGGTGATGCATGCATGTGTGTGTGTTTCGGTTAGGCACTGACATGGCCAGGGTTGTATGCATGTATGGATCTTTGCGCATCGATGAGGTGAATCTGGGCTTACATTTGGGGGGGACCTCAACATTCACAGTGCATACTTTCATGTGTACACTCACCTCCATCTGATGTAGTTGCCACACCATGCTCCATGCTCCCAACTCCCTCAATCGATTCAACACCGATCATGTTGGCGCAGGTCTCCTCCCACTCCTTTAATTTTATAGGCTAATCGGCTCCGCCTCCTGTGGCCATGTTGGGGTTCGCAGACAGGATGCTGCGGACTCGGAGGCGGAGGTCATCCCACAGATTTCTGCACTCCCGGACAGTGCGGGTGGTGGTGCCCACTGCACTCACTTTCAGGGCAACCTCTGCCCAGATAGCCTTCTTGCGGATCAGGGTCTCCCGCCGCATGTCGTTCGCAAATACCACATCGGCATTCGCTGCAAGGGTCTCAGTGAGCATTGTTAGCTCCTCGTTGGTGAACTTCTCCTTGCGCTGGCGGTCGGTTGTTTTTTTAATAGCCTTAGGCATGGCAAGGGTATCCTTGTGGCTTTCTAATAGCAAAGTTCTCAAAACAGGTCGAGGGGGCAGAGGATGGCAATGGATTGTGTTTTTAAAGATGGCCGCCGTGCTCCTTCCCGTTCCTGTGCGATGACGCAATTTCCGGTTTCGCTATTTAACGTTGACCGCTAATTGCGGTCACCGCTAATTGCGATGGCCGCTATTAGCGGTGACCGCTGTTTGCATTTTGCGGGAGGTCGGAAGTGCTATCAGTGCTTTCATCGGTGCCGCTAAGGGTCTTTTTGGGGTCTTTAGCGGCATGGTGGTAGGGTCATTACCGGCATGGCACTATGCTCGTATCCGCGTACTCGTAATGGTACGCTATTAGTGCCCTCTTGCCAAGGCGGACACGTTAATAGCGCCATGACTGTAAATTACGATTTTTAGCGCACAACGTGTAATGAGGCCCCATGTGTCAGTATGAGCAATCTACAGAAGCCTTTGCTGTACTGAAATCACAGCTAAACAATGAGCAGCATAGCATTTTCCAAGAAGTAACAAAACAAATTGAACATGGTGTGCTACATGAAAATAAAAACTGTACCTGCCAAGACTACAAACCTATACTGCTATACCTGAGTGGTTAAGCTGGTTCAGGCAAAATGTTCTTAATCAAAATCATCACCAAGTTCCTCCAACAATTGACAAAACAACAAACTGTCAGCTGTTGTAACTGCCCCCACAGGCTTAGCTACCTACAACATAGGCAGTGCCACTTTACACTGATTACTATTCATTCCAGTAGAACACTGAAACAAAGTAGACTATTACAAACTTTCTACAGAAGCTGCAATGGAACTACGCAGAGTTTTCAACAAATGGAAATGCTGCTCGTAGATGAGGTGAGCATGGTCTCCTACGTAATGTTGGCTTTGATTCATCTCAGATTACAAGAGGTCCTCAAAACAGACTACAACAGCTCTTTGGAGGAAAACAAATTATTGTTTTCAGAGATCTTCTTCAATTAACACCAGTGAAAGGTTAACCTATTTTTAAAACCTTAGGGCACAAATTGTGCCGTAAAACTCTTGGCAGAATAGGAAATGTCATCCCTTGGCAACATTTCCAATACAGAGAATTAAGTGAAAATATGCATCAGTCTGCAGACCTCACATACGCCAAAATTTTAAAAAGTATTAGAGTTGGTGTACTATCTCAAGAAGCACAATCTATATTAAAAACCAGGCACATACATGCACTCTATGGCCATACCTCATGTGCTAATGATGTCATGGAACAATTAGCACACAAAAATGTCAATTGTATGACCTTGATGCCAACTCTTGCAAGCTGTTCAAAATGTAATGAAACAATGTTAAAAAAAGAAATGCAACCAATAGTGCAAATTGGCTCCACAGACAAACTGGACGTACATGGTATTGCAATACCCATGTGTCAACAAGCCACAACAAGGCTAAACACCTTGGAAAACTCTATCCCTAACACAGCTGGTTTGGAGAAAATATTAAAATTATTTTTATACTGTAGAGTAATGCTTAAACATAACCTTGGTGTGGACCAGGGACTAGTTAATGGAGCACTTGGTACAGTTGTTGGCTTTCAAACATACCCACGTGAAAACAATATTCAATTTGTCATTATTCTCATTGACAAACTATCCAAAGTTAAAAGGATAGGACGCTCAATACCTTGCTTCCTTCTTTTCAAAGACATGTATGTACGCATAGAACAATTTTCTCTAACTCTAGCATACACAGTCACCATTCACAAATCACAAGGTCTTACCCTAGATAAAGCATTGATATATATTGGTAGCACAGTCTTTAAAGAAGGCATGAGCTATGTAGCACTATCACGCTTACGTACACTTGACAGACTATTTCTAATCAACTTTGATGCAAATAAAGTAAATGCTGATATTTCTTGCATTCTAGAATACAATAGACTGTGTTCACTCTACACCCCGATCTAAAAATCTATCCTGTTCATCAAAAAGCAAAACGCTGTAAAAGAAAACTACTTCAGACTCAAAAGATGCAAAATTTCACAGGAATTCCTCCAAAGAAAAAGCTAATACCACCACAACCAAAGAAGAATCTACTGCTCAAAGTAACTCAACTACCTCTTCAAAGAAGCAACGCACACTCTGAACAAATGGCTTGGACACAGAACTGTCAAGTCCCTTCAAATTTTCAAATACAACTGGTGTAAATTGCTATGCAAATATAGCAATAAATATTCTATTCCAATTGTCACCAATTATTGACAACATTTACTTACATGGTACAGACCAATTGTGTTTGCAAATGTTAGTCCTTCATAGAAATGCAACCAACAAACCTGACAACACTTACAGTTTTTGTGGAATAAGGCAGGAATTGGACTACTGTGCTGGAATGGTCAAATTCACTACAAACTCACGAGAAGAGCCACAAGAATTTCTAATATACTTACTACAAGTACTAGAAATTCCTAATAAACACTTTGTGTATGTATCCATACCTAACTGTGAATCCATTCCATTTCCGCAACTTGTACAAAATGCAAACCATGGCAGATTATGTACTACCTAAAATTCTGAATGGTTTTACGTTATATTGCAGATGGTACCAAAAACAACTGCAGGCTAACTGGATACACACATGGTCAAGTATCACTTGGTAAGAAACCCTTCACAACAATAGTTATAATCTACCACGCAGGAGCCACAACCAATTCAGGTCACTACACTGCATATATAAAAAAGAATTTTGGATGGTTCGAATGTAATGATACTAACAGTACTCTAAAACAGAGATTACCAGCAATTCTTGTACACTCTTACTTAATATTCTTAAAACCAAAATGTAATAACTAATCTGTGTATGGAGATCAACAAAACTTGAACTTTAAAACTATGACCGGTTAGAATACACCAACAGGTATCTAACTGCCCCAAGATTCTGCAACAAGCAAACAGATAAATGAATACCATTAACATGAAACAAGAAATAAACCGTTAGAATACGCCAACAGGGATCTAACTGCCCCAAAAATCTGCAACAAGCCAACAGATAGATGAACACCACTAAAATGGAAAAAGAAATAAACAAATAGAATACACCAACTGCTATCTAATTGCAATAATACTACCACCACTTCCAAATCAAAAACCATACACATATTCAATTCTTCCTACTGAACTCAATGAAAGAAATATATTGTACCACAACGTAGAAAGTTTTTTTTACAGCATGGATTTTTTTTACCACAGACCCAATGATTTATTCAACAAACACAGGAACTGAGTAATATTGCATAGTACACTCGTTTGAACTATAGTACTTCTAAAGTACTAACTATGAGGATCAACAAAATACAGAAATGTCTACTATGCAATGCAATACTCATTATAAACTACCTTCACTAACATGTCATTTTTTCTTTTATCACAGTGATTGAAAATAAATGTCTGCTCCAACTACACATATCATGAAAAAACTGCATACAACCACAAAAAGTCAAACAGTAAGAATATAATGATATGACTCACAAACACCACAGCATAACACATCCATTCAAGCAAACACCTGACCACAATCTAAAATGTTTGCTTTCATGGGTATCTTATGCTGCAGCACGTGTTGCCAAACACTACAATCTTGACTGCATGGCTGGCCAAAACTCTTCATACAGCCTCAACAAAGGAAACATATAGTATATAATAACTAAACTTCAGTCTTCAATAACAACATTCTGAACACAATCCAACAAACTAACATACATCATCTCACTATCCTATAAACACTATTACACTACTACGAATCAGTACACACATTTTTGAAAATATATCCCCTAAGCAGCCCACATACCACAGTCAAAATCCTTGATAACATGGGGGTGTTATGCTGCAATGGTTGTGGCCAGGGCCTAGTGTCTTGGGTGCATGGCCGAAGGCCTATGGCACTTCGGCCATGCACCCAAGACTCTAGGCCCTGGCCACAACCACTGCAGCATAACACACCCATAGAAACAAACACTTACCAAATGACCACAACCCAAAAACATAATACATCCACATCAAAACCTATCCACTTCAATTAACATTCTAAAAAGATAATTACAACCAATGTACAAACTCTTCAATACAAACCCTCTTCACCCAATGCTCTTCTAATGACCCAAAACCAATATCATACTAAACTAAAATAGCCAGTAGTGCGCCCAGTGTTTAGTATGTCCGTGGACACCTACAGTGACCGTGGGCACTGCAAACACATCATGGCCTTCTCCCACCTAAACAAATACAGCATTTGACCCATCTCTTATTCCCTCCCCCTATCCCAGCACTCATACACACCAACGCACTCCCCAAAATTGGATTTATGCTCACTTCCATGCTGCGCTGTCCGCGGAAGTCCGCGGATACAATATGGTGGGCGCATCGAAACAATGTGATGCACCTCACGCCTCATCCCCGCCAATCAGAGGACATGTTGCGTGTCCACAGACATGACGGAAGCCGATTAGCCAATCGTTGCCTATCCGTGCAGGAATAGGGAAGTGTGTCTGCGGAGCGAACAGAGATATCACTATTTTTTTTAGACCTGCTTTTTGGTCGTTTTAAAAAAAAATACTGGCCGGATTTTCACAAAATTTACGAAAGCACGCTTTTGGGATCAAGCCGCCGCTCCTTCCGCAAATTTGGTGAAAATCCGTCCAGAGGTTTGGGCAGTAGGTGCGACAGAAATGTTTTCTCCGTTCAGTCTATAGGAAAAAAAGATATTTTGGCACCCCAGTACCTTTGCCCCCCCTGGACCAAACCTCACCAAACTTTGCAAAAAAATTCAGATTGGACCATATAATTTCTTTGCAGAGTTTGGTGAGGATTCCTCCAGGGGGAGCAAAGTCATAAACCGCCCAAAAAGTGCTCTTCCTATGGGTTCAGCAACTTAATCATAACTGCATTGCCGCTACCAAAGGCCATGTAATAAGTGTGCGATATGGTTATACACTAGTGCTATCTCACAGGAATGGAATATTACAAACATAGGGGTTCATAGTCATTTAAATCCACCTTCCAATTTGCTAAGTATTTACAACTTTGATATCGTTAGTTTGATTTACTCTTTGCCCGATATGAGTCGTGAATTTCACAACACTGTTTAATAAAAAATGATTTGCATTTTAACAAACGTTCAAGACTAGATTTTCTAAAGCACTCACTTGTATAAAACTGAAGGTGAATAAATAGTAAGGAAAGCCTCTCTGATGCAAGTTCCATACAAAGGATCAATCGCGGGTTGGAGGAACCTCAACTAATTTACAATCTGTGCACGAAAGAACATATATATATATATATATATATATATATTGCAAATTGCCAAGGTGATCACTTTCAATGTTAAAACTAAAAAATATATGTTGGAAGAGTTACCAGGACTCGATCGAATGTGCTGTGACACGTCCTGCCCCCACTGATGAAAGAACTGCATAACCGACCGAGACAAAATGAACGATCATTGGAGTCTGGCTGAATGTCATCGTAAAATACACGTTAAATAAACACATAAATAAATGAATGCATACAATTAATAAATCCCAGGCGTGGACATGTCAAATTAGGAGTTCTTTCTGAAAGTGTACACAAACGGATAATAATTTATAATATGCACAAGAAATGTTGAACAGCCAAATCTGCGGTATCTGTTTTAGCCCCATTCAAACTGAAAATCTTCAACTGCACTGCGCAAAAGCGAACATTGGAAATTCCGCAACTGACATCCCCTTAGGCCAGGAGAGATGATGGCCAATTGGCTTCGAGTTCTGCTGATTTGGACTCGACGTGTAGCAGCCACTGAAGCAGCTGGGCTCATCTAATGACCTCTGTGCCCATGCTGGGGAACTTTCTTGTCAACCTGAGACAGGCGTGTCTAGATGAAGTGCGGGTTTTACACAGTCACAATTGGGCAACGTGTCACTGCAACATTCTGATAGTCAACATACATGCCAAGCACATACCAGAAAGATAGGTATGTATACATACATATGTCTCACCATACTTGCACAGTTGGTATAAATGAAACAAGACTCCGTGGCATTTGTTAAACATTCTTGTATGAGGACGTATTGTTGATTGGCTGTAATGTAGCACCTTGAAGGCTTCTGTTATTTATTTATTTATAGGCTAATTTTTGCTTGAACATATTTGCTAGAACCTTAGAATTGGAGAAAGGAAGCACGAGGGTTAGAAAAAGCGAGGCTGAGCTGTTGATATCAACCATACCTTGGTACACGGCGCAATATATTTGCCAGTGAAACATTTTGATATGCCCAAGTCTTCACATGTCCTAATGGAAATGTCCCAGAGGAATCATTTACAAAAATTATAACACCAACCTCAGTTCCATTCAAACACATTTTTTATCAGAACACTCACTAAACAAGCTGTATTACCATAAAAGCAGAACAATTGCACCCATCATTTCTAAGCACATGTTAAAAGTTTGGGAATTGAAAAATCAGATGGAGAAATTGTACACAGAAACGAAACCTTTAAAAGTGAATACGCTGTCCTCCATCCGTTTAGGATGACAATTTTTAACCTGTTCTGGAGTACAAAGGGTTACCATTGGTATTCCTGCCTGCTATTTGTCGCAACTTGGAAAGAATGTTGAGTCCAGTCAGACATCCAGGGATTTAAACATGTACCTGCATGTTGCACGGTGATGCCTGAAGGGAGCTAGTAACCGTCCCTCTGTAGTGTCACTACATTTATTTTGGTCTTGTTTTGTGTATTGTTTTGTGTATTTCTGAAGTGTATGTGTATTGTTATGTCTTGGTCTTCCTGAGTGGATGCAGTGTGCATGGAATGTTGGTGAGTGCCTGGAATGTTCCCTTCCATAGGTTCCTATTGTGTCAGTTGAAGAGAGACTGGCTCAAAGTAAGGTGATTTACCTTCCTTCATGCCCTGTCATCATGTACCAGTATCTTGAACCTAAGCAATAGTATTACCCGCAAGGCGGCTCCTGTCTCATCTGTACCAGATACAGGTTTTATCAATGGTGACGAGGAACTTGAAGAACCCATGAACGAGGCCAAGGTGAAAAAAAGAAGGGAGCGTGAGACTAAGCAGCAGACAGCACAGAGCAGTGGTACAGTGCTGCAAACTAGAGGAAGAGACATCTGCTGGCGTCCCGGGCCCTAAGGTGAGCCTACCCTTGGCTGAAGATCCACTGGCAGAATGGGGGTGGCTAGTGGTGAATACGTGACTGCAGCAGGCTGCAAGTTGGCACTATGAGCAAATTGGGGCCATTCTGTTTCGGCAGGACACCAAAGGCGACTGTTCCAGCTTGGGAGAGAGAACCGCCCAGCCTGAGAGAGACCATTTTAAAGGCGGTTCAGGGGGTCCTGGGTGTGATTAATTTGTCTGCATCCAAGGCCTGTGAGAGACTTTCTTTTGTCATCAGGGCAACAAGTGCCTGGGACCTGGTTCTGCCACTGTCCTATCAGCAATTTGTGGGGCGTATGGAGTCAAGCAGCCACAACGTTCTATGGAGAAGGAGGCCAATTACCACTCTTGCCAGAGCCGTGGCAATGTGTGGGTGTTAAAATATGCTTTAGCAGGAAGGAGAGGAGCGTTCCAATGGTCCTGCAGTGAAGTAAGCTCTCAGTGCGTAGGAGGAATCTGAGCTGGCGCGTTGTAGACGGTTGGAGCTGGGAGCTCTGTTCTGGCCTGAGCCTCTCCACCCTGAAATGGTGACGTCACTGTTGCTCCATGAGGTGATGTTGGTGAGCCTGCGTATGCCTTGGTGAACATTCCGAAGTTTGTTGGAACCATGATGTCAGCTCTAGGTGTATGAGCACTTACCCAGCGCTCAGAGTAATGTACCTTGGAACGTGCTTACGATATCGTGACAGAGTTTCCGTTTCTTTTTGCAGTTCATGTTCTTCGTGTGCACATCTGTTCGGAACTTTGGCTTGCACCGTGTCAGTTTCCGGTGCTGCTTGCCTGCAAGCGTGGTACTCTGGTGCTTTGGTGGAAGCACCTCCAAGTTTTATTCTGGGGACAGGTTAAAGCAGTTCGGAAGGGGTTTGTTGTGGGTTTGATGCTGCTGGTGACCTGAGGGATTGGTTCCTGCAGCAACATTTGCCTGATGCGAGGTACTGTTCTATGTTTTTGTTCAGTGGCAAAGAGCTAAATGGAAATTGAAGTGCAGTGATAACTATGTGTTCAAGTTGGCTGTCCATACCAGCAAGTCTTTTCCATCATTTATGAGAGGGTCTGCTGATTTGGTTGTTTTCTCAGATGAAGCAAAGATATTAATTGCAGTAAATAAGCCCCTGATTCTGTGTTATGCTTAGTTTAAGATGTTATATGAGGCTTGTTATTTGAATGGTATTTCTAATGTTCCAGCTGTTGCAGTGTTGCTTTGTTGCAGTTGTTTCTTGAAATGGTTGTGACTGTGCTTTGTTGAGTGATGTCAGCTGACCTTAGAATGAGAATTTAGAGATTATCTGACATAGCCTTTGTCAGTTGGGAATGTTTACAGCTAAATGTGTTTTGTTGTTTAATTAAGTGTTTGCCTCCACCGGACCACCCATGTTAAAGGACTTTGTAGTTCAAAGACTTTTGACTCGATAGGAGTAATAATTGTTCTCGTTTACCATGCCTATATTGCTCAGTTTGCCTACGCTTGTGTGGAGAGGCCTGTATGTTTGTATGCATTGCATTGTGAACTCCGCCTTCTGGCCTAGAGAACCACAGGTTTGGATTTGTGGTGGCCCAATTCTTATGTTAAGTGCATTCCAAAACAATGTCCGCTATGGGGTTTGACCTTTGTTTGTTAGTGGTGCAGGACTTCTTGGTAGTATGACCTGGCCATGGTCCTCCCGGGTGTGGGGCACCCGGAACTTGGAGGGGGGTCTAAGACCTGTGCATGTTGTTCTATTTGTGGCTGTTGGACATTCAGTAGTTTTTACTGGGAGGGATCACCTGTCTCATCTGATACACTGATTGGGTTACCCGGAACCCTTTTAGGGGGGCAGTCTGTGGTATCATTGGTGTTCATGGGTCCCTGTTGCCCTGTGGTTGTGGGAGGTGTTGGTGTTTCATGTGCTCATGTTTGGAGGTTATGCTTGAAAGGTGGTAGTGGTTGTGCAGTGTACTTTAGCAAATTGATGGTGTGATGAGAAGATGGTGTTGTGAGTGGTGTTTGTTGGACCTGGACGGTTGTGAGAGTTGGGGTTGGGGCTGGTCCTCACTGTGGTGTGTCCAGCTGCAGGGCCCACACACTTGGACTTAAATTGTTAGATTGTTGGGCAGGTTGCATATTTTGGTGCAGTTCACAGGGGATGTTGTCTGGTGGGAGTCTGCTCCTTGTTTCTTGTGAAATGGCAAGACTGGTGTGGGAGCTTTTGCTTCTTGTGGGGTGATGTGGAGTTCGGTGGTATGTTGACTTCAGGTCGTTCCTTCAGATGGTTTACTTTTGCTCCCTTTCACCTCATTTCCTTTTTTTGTTTTAATGGGGAAATATGTGTTATATATTGGTCTCCCCGAGTGGATACAGTGTGCATGGAATGTTGGTGAGTGCCTTTGAAGAGGGAGTCAGGATCCTGGGACCACCCACCCTCCCCAGTAAGTTCATGTCAAGACGGGAGGCCAGAAAAAGAGGCAACTACCCATTCTATTTTGGACGCATCCCAAATGCACCAATGATTGCAAATAAACTAAGAGGTACCCTCTCAGTCAGCCATACAGACCAGGAGAGGTACAGATATATCCATGAGTGGGAGAACAGCTGGAGACTGTGGTCAGAGACACCAATATGGACATCCTGGACGAAGCACTAAGAAGCCATATTACTGACGTCATTAGAGACACCACAACATAGCAGTTTAAAACATGAAGCACATGTACAGCCTACACTGCACCACACAATCACACACTCAAATACATGAAGAACATGAGTGGACAGTTCTATAGTTAGAGGACCGATACATATATACACTGGCATTGTTTTTATTATTTTTTCATTAGCCAAATGCAGCAACGCAGAAACCACAAGGCAAAAGAGATCCTGTGTGAGTTTGCTGATGCTTGAAGCCAATAATTGCGTGGATATACAGGGGTATATATGGAACCTGATCAAAAAAGTTATAGCTAACCCATAGGGAAGGTAATATAACATGGACAATGTAGAAACCACATTATAAGGTTTAAGAAAATTACAGCATGCCTTAAATCCCTGAGCATGAGACAAGCTGAGCCCATTCAGGCTGGACAGAGAGCAAGACGCGTGCAAAAGGGCCCACAGCCAAGGTCAAGAAATATGAAGATATTCCAATCCCCAGATGACAAAGGGACCAGCTGCAGAGAAACCAAATAAATACTCATAATTAGGAGATGCAGAGCTCGATTTTCTAGTGTCTGAACACGTGGGAGAGCCGAACTGAACAATGGACATTCATCCATGGTGGGAAGAAGACGCCAGTCCAGCAACCAGATGCAAATTGCTACAAGTGTTGCTACCGTCAGGAGAATATTCTCATAAGGCAAAGGTGGGGTACACAAGTTACAATACAGACACATTATCGTTCACATTACCTTGAAGAGGTACACCACAAGCTGAGAACACATTCGAGTCCCAGGCCTGGGGGAATCAGCTCTAGCCAATCATAGTTTAGCATTCCAGGGGTGGGTAGCAATGGACGAGAACCAATGGTAAACCCACTACTCTGTAACAATGTAATAGGTAGTAAATTAGGGATGGGACAAGCCAGCCACCTGACATGTAAGAGCCAGTAGAATAACACGTATAGGTGACCATGTGGGTTATTAGATGCCTGAAGGCCAATCCCACACATCAATAGGTTTTTGGAGAGCGGCCCCAGTAATGACAGAATAGTGACATAACTTTGTAATAAATCTGACATGCGAACCAGCAGAAGCCAAGAAGTATTGGAATCCACCTGTGTTCTGATATCGATCCCTGTTGTTTTTGATTGTAATAAACCACAGTTTGAACTTGCCGTTGACTGAGTCCTCTGTGCAAACTGGGGAGGGAGTAGCAATCTCCAAGTCCGTGGATGTCCAGCAACGCTCTGGCTTACCTGGGAGTTCATCCCAACAAGTTGGTAGCAGAGGATAGTTTGTGGTGTCAGTGCGGCACAAGGCTGTCGCCCCCACCACGGAACCTGAGCGGCTGCAGGACCCTTGCATATTTCAAGAAGACAGGGAACGCGGTCCTGTGGAAAGGCTGTCAGTAGCCAGCTTGGAAATTGTACTCTCCAAAGTCAGTGAGGGTCCAGGCAGACCGGGACGGGGAAGTGGGCAGCTTCTAGGGGACACCGCAGCTGAGCAGCAACAGCAGACTACGGAATGTAAGTATTGACCCAGTCAAAGTGCAACTCTGGGTGTGAGGGAGGGTATTCAATTTTGTGGAGTATTGTTTAGCATTGTCAAAGTATTGTCTAGCATTGTCAAAGTCAGTAGGGAAAGGAGTGGAGGTAGATGTCCTTTTTCACTGTTTAGGGCACATTCGAGTTTAGAGGTAAACGGTTCTGGTGAATAACCTAGACTATTTTGAGGGTAAGGATGACATAGGTTATGTAAATAGTGGATTTCCTGTAGGTTGGGCGTTTTAGCTCAGGTCATAGATGACAGTTTCCCTGTAAGGTTTAGCAAGAGAGCTGGCCTAGATTCCGGAAGGTGAGTGGACTGGTTAAGTCTCCTGGAGTGAGATGCTTTGCACGCTAGGCGATGCAGCGGGTACAGTTCGATCACAAGAGAATATTGGTATACTCTGCCTGGAGGCGGGAAGACATCTGTGGGGCTTTTGTGTATTTTGGGAGTAACGGGCTACAACGGTGTGTGCATGGTATTTGATTTTTCTGCACTACCTTGGTTAGTAAATTGTTGATGTCACCCATGGGTTTGTGCATAGGACACAGAGAGCACGAGACGATGAGGAGCTAGCATTAAAAACTTGGGATTGGCAGATGAGGTGAACCAGTGGCGGTGCGTGGAAGGTTCATGCGCAAGATTGTGCCTGTGCCTGAGGAGGCAGTGACTGCAAGAGGAGGTCAGTGTGCGGAGCACGCCTGATAAGTTATGGAGCCAGAGAGGCTCATAGTAAACTGAAAAGTATTGTTATTACATTGTACCTTTCTCGCTAAACAGCGGATTGTTGAAATCCTCGACGTGAGGTCAGGTAAAAGACAATTGCCACTCGCAATGTATCAGGGGAAGTGTGGGTGGACACCCCCCTCCAGCACCTGTGTAAGGCACTCCCACCCAACAGAGAACATACATGCGAATATAGCATAGAATGGTCCAAAAGCACAAAGGGAACTTTAACTAAACCATGGCCCCCTTGAGGAAATTTCTCCAAAATGTGCAGCAATCACTGCTGATACACATACATGGTGCCTATAAGGGGAAGAAGCTTGCAAGCCGAATGGCAATATTCAAGCTTTGGAGGATATTTCAGGAGGGTGAGGGGGTTGCAGCGAGGCTTCAGTGGATGCTGAGCCAGCAGGAGGTACCGGGATCTGCAACCCCGCCTTCTGCTCCCCCACACATCCCACTGAGTATGGCACAGATGATGAGCAAAGGAAGTACCCAATACAGCAGCAGAGGGGGGTACTCACATACAACATATAAGCTCCCACCATATACAAGAGAAGAGGGGTAGAAAGGCACAGGGCAACCAGCTATTGAATGAGGGATGAACAGCGAGGCAAAGAAGGGCATGAGGGTGGGTCTTGGGGGCATAGCAGCAAACGGATAGGACAGATACTCCTGAAATTAGAAGGGAAGACAGATAGGGAAGCCGAGGGGGTAGCTAAGGCAATGGAAGGTCTGAAGGGGAGCAGTGAAGCATCAGAATGGGCTGAAATGACCGAGGACAGAAGGGAGAAAGAACAAAAGAAGAGAGTCGAGAGAGAAGACAGGGGGAGAGAAAGAGAGGAAAGGCTAGAGAGAGAGGATAAGCAGAGGAGGAGAGAAGAGGAGAAGGAGCGGATGTATAGAGAAAGAGAAATAAGAATAGAGAGGGATTGTAAAGAAAGAAAGAAAGCATGAGGAGTGGGAGCGACGGGACAAAATAATAACAGAAGTAGAAGAAATCAAGAAGCGGAGGGAAATAGTACAGAAGGAAAATAAAAGTTGCTTGAGAGGGAACCGAGCAAGCTACAGAGGAAGTTGTTAGGCAGAATCATATGCAGTACCCTTAGGGAACACTACATACAATTAAGAATGCAACTGATAGTACAATTTCACCTTTGGTACAAGCCTGTACTACACAGTAAAGTGGTAGCAATGGCTGAGCAGCCACACTTGTCTCAAGATCAAATGAGCAGTAATAGAGATTACACAAACGACTACAATTACTGTGACTCATACAAACACTGACTCAAGGTTTCTGGTTAAAAAATATCAGTACATTTATTTTTAAACCATCTGTTCACATCTATTAAATAAAACCACATTCTAAATATACTACACACAATCAATTCCTCTTGTTCCGGTCAATTCAAGGTAGGTACATTAGAATTTGACAGACTGGTGTTTCGAAACAAAGACGTTACTGTGGGTTAATATGTGATCACTTTATGACAGTAATGACAGTTCGGTTTTACGAAAATAACGCGTACCCTCGAGAAGAAATACACCCAAGGTCAAACACACTTAGCACATAGAATTAAAACAAGGGAATAGTACATAAAAATCATAGGCACAACATTTGTCAAGGTAATAGAATCAGAGGACGTTTCCTAAGAGGCAGATAAAAGTCAATAGGCCTGCGCCAGTGTCAAATGGAGCAGGGGCTCCGTTGTCGAGGATCACACGGTTTGAACAGTTCATGCTTAAAGTTTGCCAGGAGTACTAGGTATTGTCAAAGGGAAGCAAAAGTTATAAGACGGAAGGAAGAAAGGATAAGCCTTTGGAAGGGAAAAGGGTTTACCCCGATTCCTCAAGGTCGGACAGAGAGAACAACCAAATGGACACAGTACCTTATTCGGATGAAGAAAGCTGGTGCTACGGCAGTTGTTCCTGGTAGTTCCTGCAGACTCACGGTTCCTGAAGCTTCAGTCGTGGGGACAAGAAGGGGGACGTCTGGAGTGATCTGCACTACCCAGGGATGAGCCAGCAGCAGCAAAGCAACGATGAATAAAAAGGTGCACTCCTTAAAAATAGGAGAGGGCTCTTCTGATGGCTATCCGGACCACTACAGCTGTGTGCAGCGATTTCTACCCAGAAGAGAATTCTCTGGCTGGTGAAGGTGATCTGGTTGATCCCACCAGGCTCAAGGGAAGAAGACTCCAGACTGGATCTTCTCTGTCGTTGAATGGTAGATAGCTCAGGACTGCAGCAGGGCTTCACTGGGATCCAGGAGTTGCAGCAGATGTCTTCTTCTCCGCTTCTCTTTGGTTCTTGCAGTTCCAGTGGCGACTCTGACTTCCAGCCCAAGAGTCCTGCCTTTTATGCCAAAATCCCCCATTCACACAGCATGGCTGTCAATCACACAGCAGGGGGGTTGTCCGGCCCGGACAACCACCTCAGCCAATCGACACAGAGTGCAACTGGGTCTCCAAGGAAACCCTGTGCAGGGGGTTACTAAACCCCTCCCTCACATTCAGCCCACCTAGACACCAAGACGCCAAAGGAGGGCTTCTGTGAAGAAGCCCGCCAAAGGACGGCAAACAAAGAAATCAAACCTGGTTTGGCGTGAAAAGCAAAGAACAAGAAAGACCTTTCCAACACAAAATGACGAAAAACCATGCCAGGACCCAAGATAAAAACGATATGGGGTAGAGGGTTTTATGTTTGAGTCTGTCACCACAGCCAGAACATTAACACAGGAATCCGTGTATAAAATGATAGTTACCACTGCCACCAGCCATGTCGAGTTGGGAAGGGGGACACAAAAGTGCCCCTTGAGTTACAGAAGGACAGGGGAAAGATATTCCCCTCCAGTACTCCATTGTACAATGGTTTGTACTGGATCTGTATTTTAAAAGGACTAGTAAAGCCAATGGTGACTTTACATGTGTCTGGGGGACAGTAGTCATCCCCAGAAATGGAGTTCACAAGGGAAGTCTAAACGACATCCCTGTGTCAATGCACTAAAGGTGCTGTGTGACACACAAGTAAAAAGAGGAGCCTAGGGAGTTGGTGACACTCCATAGCCCATGAACACAAAAAGTACAACACACACAAAAAAATACACTGTAAGAGTCGGAAAAAGGCTCACACTCTTCTTACCAGGTGGAAAAATGTAACCCCAGAAATCCAGCAAAGCTGCTGAGGGACTCACTAGATAAGGGAAATTAGCCATAAATGAGAAATCTCCCTAACACTCGCCCCCTCAGACTAAGGCACAGGAGGATTTAATCCACTCCAGGATGGATCTCTTACCTCTACTCGGTTAAAAACATTCTAGAGAGACAATCAGCATTTTGGTAGTGACTTTCTTTATTTGCAGACTATATGACCTACAAACCTGTTGAGGTACATCACTCTTTTTTAATGTATAGAGGATCTGATCTAACAGTCCCTCAGAAGTTGTACCAACCTCTGAAACTACCATAGGCTTTTTCAAGGGGCCCGTAGAAAGGAATCTCTTCGATCTAGAGAGGCCTCCATGGTTCCTCACCACCTCTATCACCAGAGGAGTTTGGGTCTTAGGTATCTTGGTTGGAGGGGCTGTGGGCAAGCAAGGTACATGCTGCCACTTCCTCTGAGATCTGACCTTACCTATTTTAGAAGTTTCTCTTCTAATGCTAGGATTTTCAGTGGGGCCTTCAGTAAAGGTACCACCAGTCTTAAGGTGTTTAGCCTTAGACCTATTTTTCCTGGTTTTCCACCAGCTTTGAGAATTACCAGTTCTCACAGGCCTAGAGAGGGGTCCGATTTGTCTATCCACCTCTTCCTCAGAAGCAGGGGGAGTCAAAGACTTTACAATTGGATGGGCAGTGATGGAGCTTGGTTGTGGCTCCCATTTCCCTACTATTGTAGCCTCAGAGTTGTCTGGGTTAGAGGTCAACTTACTAACACCAGGGCTTGTAGTGGGGTTCTCAGTAGAGGTTTCCACAGGCACAGAGTGGTTTCTTAAGGTTGCCGCTCTAGCCAATTTGGTTTGGTTCTGTTTCTCCTGCCGGGGAGGCCCAGGGGTACTTGATACTACTCCTATAGTTTTTAGATCATTCCCAAACAGGACTCTCCCAGGCACCTCACTCTGGACACTGACAGAATCCTCACTGTCATGTTATTAAACTAAATGAGAGCTGGCAGAATTGGAACTAACTAGACAGGGCCTCCAGAAAATTTAGTGGGACCTTTGGGTGCCTTATCAACATCCTCAGGCTTGAAAACGCTTCCATCCACTACTGTTCTGCTGGCTCCAGTGTCTCTCCTGGCAAGAGTATCCTGGCCATTGACAAGAACACTGTCCATATAATACCCTCTAGAGTTTTCTGGAATGGAGCTGTACACATCCATATTCTGATTCTTACCTAGACCCATGAACTCTAAGGATACAGTGGCCTGAAGACCCAATGGTGCTTCAGCAAATAGTTCAAAGTGGGCACTAGCCATTTGTACTTTTTCCTCTGGGGAGAAGTCTAAGGAGGCAGTGCTGATCCCTGCAGGTTTACCCTTGCACCTGGGATCTCCTTTGATATGGTCAGTTGACACACAGACATAGCATTTTCTAAATGCTCTCTGGAATGGGGGCTTCTGCTGACCTTCCTCTGATTGAGCACCAGAAGATTCACTAGCCCTATTTGGTTCCCCAGGTGGCTTACCCTGGTTATGTTTGGGACCTCTTCTGGATTGGAGGTATTAGAATTCTCCGTGTTATCTTTCTTTGCTAACTTTCCCTCATCCTTCTTCTGAGTTGCCCCACAATCCTTGTGAGTAGTCCTGTTGGCAACCCACAAGTCAGCAGCCTTAGTTAACTTCTTAGGATCTATCTCCGTTGAATCAGCCAAGTGCTGTCTAAACTCAGGAGAGCAGGCATCATACATTGACTCCAACATAACAAGATTCCTCAAACCTTCATAAGTGTTCACTTTGTAACCCTTAACCCAACCATCTAAGTTTTTCAAACATTCACACACCCAGGTAGCCCAAGGGGTACCATCATGCTTTTTGAGGGTCCTAAATCTCTTAAGGTACTGGGAAGGGGTCTTCCCAAATCTAGCTATCAAAGCTATCTTCAGAAACTCATAATCCTGCTTATCCTCCTCCCCCAACTCCAGTACAGCATCACTTGGAACAGGAGGAGCGTAGAGAAAAGCCAAGGAATCAACTGATTCCCTGAGATACCCGGAATCCCATGATTATATTCAAACATTGCTAACCAATCCAAAACATCAAGTTTAGTCTCATACATACCAATCATTTCCTTTGGCATATGGGGTCTCTTGGGACTGGAAGACCTAGAAGATCCTGGGAGAGAAGCATTTTCTACAGATAATTTCTTCATCTCTAAAGCATGAGCCATCCCCATTTATTTGAGCCTTATCTCTTGATGCTTCATGGCAGTCTGTGCATCAATACGTTTCACTTCCAATTCAAGTCTCATTTTCTCAAGTGCAATAAATTCAGGAGTGAGTGTTAGACCTGATTTGGTCCTTGTGGACAGAGGTGTGGTTTCTGGGCAGGTAGAGGAGTTGTAGGGCCTTCTGACATAGACTCATCTACTCCTTCTAATTCAACACTCTCAGAATCAGAAATATCATTATCCACATTTGCTGGAGTGGTAGGCCCTTCTGACCCACTCTCCAGACTTAGTTTTCCCAATAATTTAGCAACCAGTTCAGATTTTTTTCCTTTACCTGAGAGGCTCTGTTCCTACACATGTTTCTTAAAACCTCTGTAGTGTAGTTTAAGAGGCTCTCCTCACTGTAGTTTTCCATATTTGACATGATTTTTCAATTAATAGTCTTTAGTGGTGTTTAGCCTTGTGGTTAGTTGACCCAAGGTAATAGCAGCACTCCAAGTGTAATCACTATACTTAAAAATCCCACCGCTGTACACCAGTGTTAGGCAGAATCATATGCAGTACCCTTAGGGAACACTACATACAATTAAGACTACAAGTGATAGTACAATTTCACCTTTGGTACAAGCCTGTACTACACAGTAAAGTGGGAGCGATGGCTGAGCAGCCAGATGTATCTCAAGAGCAAATGAGCAGTAATGGAGATTCCACAAAGGACTAAAATTAATGTGACTCAAACAAACACTGACTCAAGGTTTCTGGTTAAAAAATATAAGTACAATTATTTTTAAACCATCTGTTCACAAAACACTTCACTTCTATTAAATAAAACTTCACTCTAAATATACTACACACAATCAATTCCTCTTGTTATGGTCAATTCAAGGTAAGTACATTAGAATTTGACAGACCGGTGTTTCAAAACAAAGACGTTACCGTGGGTTAATACGCGATCACCTTTTGACAGTAATGACAGCTCGGTCTTACGAAAATAACGCGTACCCGCGAGAAGAAATACACCCAAATTCAAACACACTTAGCACATAGAATTAAAACAGGGGAATAGTAGACAAAAATCATAGGCAATACGTTTGTCAAGGCAATAGAATCAGATGACGTTTCCTAAGAGGCAGATAAAAGTCAATAGGCCTGCGCCAGTGTCAAATGGAGCAGGGGCTCTGTTGTCGAGGATCACACGGTTAGAACAGTTCATGATTAAAGTTTGCCAGGAATACTATGTATTGTCAAAGGGAAGCAAAAGTTATAAGACGGAAGGAAGAAAGGACAAGCCTTTGGAAGGGAAAAGGGTTTACCCCGATTCCTCAAGGTCGCACAGAGAGAACGACCAAATGGACACAGTACCTAATTCGTATGAAGAAAGCTGGTGCTACGGCAGTTGTTCCTGGTAGTTCCTGCAGACTCACGGTTCCTGAAGCTTCAGTCGTGGGGACAAGAAGGAGGATGTCCTGGGCGATCTGCACTACCCAGGATGGGCCAGCAGCAGCAAAGCAACAATGAATAAAAAGGTGCGCTCCTTAAAAACAGGAGAGGGCTCTTCTAATGGCTATCCGGACCACTAGAGCTGTGTGCAGTGATTTCGACCCAGAAGAGGATTCTCTGGCTGTTGAAGGTGATCTGGTTGATCCCACCAGGCTCAAGGAAAGAAAACTCCAGACTGGATCTTCTCTGACGTTGAATGGTAGATAGCTCAGGACTGAAGCAGGGCTACACCGGGATCCAGGAGTTGCAGCAGCTGTCTTCTTCTCCACTTCTCTTCGGTTCTTGCAGTTCCAGTGGCGACTCTGACTTCCAGCCCAAGAGTCCTGCCTTTTATGCCAAAATCCCCTATTCACACAGCATAGCTGTCAATCACACAGCAGGGGGGTTGTCCGGGCCCGGACAACCACCTCAGCCAATCGACACAGAGTGCAACTGGGTCTCCAAGGAGACCCTGTGCAGGGGGTTACTAAACCCCTCCCTCACATTCAGCCCACCTAGACAACGAGACACCAAAGGAGGGCTTCTGTGCAGAAGCCCGCCAAAGGACGGCGAACAAAGAAACCAAACCTGGTTTGGCGCGAAAAGCAAACAACAAGAAAGACCTTTCCAACACGAAATGGCGAAAAACCATGCTAGGACCCAAGATAAAAACGATATGGCGTAGCGGGTTTTATGTTCAAGTCTGTCACCACAGCCAGAACATTAACATGGGAATCCGTGTAAAAATGATAGTTACCACTGCCACCAGCCATGTCGAGTTGGGAAGGGGGACACAAAAGTGCCCCTTGAGGTACAGAAGGACAGGGGAAAGATATTCCCCTCCAGAACTCCATTGTACGATGGTTTGTACTGGATCTGTATTTTAAAATGACTAGTAAAGCCAATGGTGACTTTACATGTTTCTGGGGGACAGTAGTCATCCCCAGAAATTGAGTTCACAAGGGAAGTCTAAAACATATCCCTGTGTCACTGCACTAAAGGTGCATTGTTACACACAAGTAAAAAGATTATGCCTAGGGAGTTGGTGACACTCCATAGCTCATGAGCACAAAATGTACAACACACACAACAAAATACACTGTAAGGGCGGGAAAAAGGCTCACATTCTTACCAAGTGGAAAAAATTAACCCCAGAAATCCAGCAAAGCTGCTGAGGAACTCACTAAATTAGCCATAAATGAGAATTCTCCCTAACAGAAGTTGCAGGTGGACAGATTGCCAATCGAGTGTGAGCGTAAAGAGGAGTACAAACCAGCAAAAATGGCATTAAAACCACAATGGACAGCAGACAAGGGGAACAATAGACTTGAGGAGGGCAGACGAGCAGAACCAGTTAGCACTAGCTCAAGGGACAGTAGCATGACTGAGACGGACACAACAGACCTAGGGGACTGGGGGGGGGCAGGAGGGGGAAGACATGATTTGAGGGATATTGTCCTCAGCCTGAAACCTAACATGAACCAGACAACTAGGAGTCTGAACTTTGTGGATGACTTTTGTAGTAACACGGGCTCGGGGTCAGACGACGAAGGAAGGAACAGTGAGGAAGAGATGGGGGAGCCACGTCGGCTCCAGTCAATGGGGACAGGGGCAGACAAGCGGGTGACATAGGAGCACAGGACAACTACAGATGGAGCAAGAGGAGGAAGCTTAGACGAGAAGGCATGGCTGGCGAATGACTTGCGCACCCTCAATGACATTACTACACATGCAAACATGCCAACATTCCGAGGCACCTGGCAGGGAGATTTCTTCAGAGAAATCGGGAGAGAGCAATTTCCCCATAGGAATGCATTGGGGAAAGTACAATTTTTCACTGAAAAATCGGGAGTCTCCCGCCTAAATCGGGAGGGTTGGCAGGTATGCATATGTGGACAGACTTAGAGATCTCCCAGGACGAAGGTAGGGGGAAACCGCTATAGTTTGCTGAAGGCGAAAACTAATTGGGGAACATGATGACAGTGTCCGGATACCCATATCAAAACTGATAGATGTGTACGCAGGCATCGAAAGCAAAAACAGGCAAGTAAGACTAGCTATAAGTAAGCATGAGGAGGAAGGGTTCATATTGATGCCATTACTGGAAAGGGGAAGGGGGCAAACTCATTATATACCATGCAAACATGCAGACAAAGAGAATTTCAGGTGTAGGCTGCTATCATTGAGCGCGGGGGCTTGGAAGTGGATTTACGATATGGAAAGAATGACAGTGGGACAGCGGTTATCAGTGGTTATCGGTGGGAGATATAAAGGGGCTACCTTGAAACTCGAGAACTGTGGGATAAAACAGTGGCAATACTTCATCACATACTTAGCCAGGGGCTGCGAGAGCCTGTTCAGAAGCACTTAAGGAAGTTGGAAGGCATGGAAGCAAAAGGGTGGCCCGAAATATAGCTAACGATAGTTCACTGTTGTAAGCAATGGCAGGAGAAGCTAAAAATAAGGTGGAGGACAGGAAGATAGATGAAGTGAAGCTAGTACAGAAATAATTAACAAAGTATGCAATGGAAAGGGCGGTACTAACAAGTCCAGCCCCACAGGAGCACCAGCAGCCACTGCATTTCACACCACCCATGAAGGGAGGATTCATGGGGTGGGGAAACACACAGCAAGGGTTTCGAGGAAGAGGGGGGCACTGAGAGGAAGCTGGTTTGGACCATAACTGCATCACAACACAGGGGGCTTTCCAGGAGGGTTTTGGTGATAGGGGCAGCAGGTGCCGCAGGGACCAAGGGATTTTTCAGGGAGTTTCCAAGGGCAAAGGAGGGAGCCACCACAATGTTGGATGTCTGGGCAGATAGGACACATTGCAAGAGTGTGCAGGAGCAGGGGGGGGGCAGCAGAATTGGGGTTCACATGGCCAACATCCATACCAAGGGGATCATGATGACTACTAGACACAGGACCAGCAGCAATAAGCGCAGATACAGGGCACACACCAACAGATGCCACAAGTGCAGGTACAAGCACCACAGATGCAACAGCAGATACCACAGATGCAAGCCCCAGTACCAAAGTATTTACAAGCACCACAGGCTTGTGGGAACACACAGCAATTGGCACAAATACAAAGCAATGACTCAGCTGCAAACGTGGACTCCAGGGCGACGGTTCCCATTAGACAACTGGGAGGAGTTACCATGGTAGGGAACAACCCCATGCTGGGAAATGGGATGTCCTTTTACCCTCAATAGGACAGCCCACAGACCAACTTGATGTGTTCCATTCTGTTGATCACACCCAACTCTGAAAGGAATTTGCATAGGGGTGGCAATAGGTGACAAGACTTTTTCCTTTCTTGTAGACATAGGGGCAACTAGGTCCTGCATTAGGGGAGGACATTTAAATTGTCAGGTAATGCCATGAATACTCAAGTATTCTCTGGGGCTCAGGAAGTGGTTCTTTTCACAGACGATATCCCACTTTCTATAGGAGAACATGATCTATCTCTGCCTTTACTTTACTCACGATAGACACCTGTAAACGAACTGGGATGAGGCATTATGAGCAGACTGAATATGACTATGTCATTCACAGACAAAGGAATAGTGTGCTCCACATCAGGAATACGCATACTCAGATTGTTCAAGCTTATTGTGGATGAAGGGCAGAGGGGAGTGGGGGGCCAGGGAACGAGGAGATGTTCCAGTACAGGACTGACATTGCTACTGCATGGCTCATGGGAATTTCTGGAAAGCTATGGTGTGTTCCAAACGAGAATCTGTTCAGACCTGAGATACCATTGGACGAGGAAGAGGGAACCTTAGTGCCAATAGAAATTGAGGCAATGGTGGCGAGAGAGGACTGGTTAGCGCTACATGGGGTGGGTGACACAGGACAATCTATGAATGAAGAGATCACAGTGGCAGAAGGGTGCAGGTTGAACGCAGTGACATATGAAGAGCTATTCTGGGAAGTGAGGTTGGAGACAGAGATGATGTTCAAGATGAGTGTGACTTACTGGTTGAGGATACAGTACAGGGAAGTACAACAGAAGATGGCAATGTGCTGGAAACACCAGCCCCATTCTTTGAAGAGGATCTACCCAAGGTGCCCAGCACCCTATGGACAACAAGTCCCTATGATGTGGGGCTCTTAAAGAGCATAGGGGGAGTGAAGATAAAACTGAAACCAGGAGCAACTTTACCAAGAGTGAAACAGTAGCCACTCACAAAAGAGGCAGATGAGCAAATCTATGAGACCATTGCAGCACTGACAGAAAAAGGAATTATTGTACCATCAGAGTCCCCATATAATACTGCAGTGTACCCAGTGAGGAAGGCGAAATTGGGGTTGTGGTTTTTTATCCAGGATTTAAGGCCTCTTAACCGAATTGTAGAAGCAGAGTAGTTTCTGGTTGCAACTCCAGCAACAATCCTATTCAGCATTCTGCCGGAAGCTGATTTGAAGAATGCATTTTTCTCAGTACCATTACATTCAGACTCACAAGATTTGACTTCCTTTATGTATAGAAACTGGAAGTGGAAACATACAAGACTTCCCCAAGGGCAGTGCGAGTCACCATCTAACTTTAACAGAGTGATACAGATGGATTTGTGCAACACATAGATGGAGAGCACAGTTTTACAATACATAGATGATATTTTGATTTGCATCAAGACAGAAGATTGTGCAGACAAGACGCAGTGCACATGTTGACAGTGTTTGCTGACAAACGATATATGGCAAGCTACAGTACTGTCAGAAGGAAGTGCTATACATTGGGCAGAAAATCTCCCAAAATCTTTGATAAATTACCCCAAAGAGAACAGAGAAAACATGCAGGACATCTAAGCCCACAGCAGTAAGATAAATGCAGCAGTTCTTAGAGTTGTGTAACTACTGCAGAGAATTGGTCTTTGACAACAGTACATACACTAGGCTCCTATTGGGCAAGTTGAAGGAAGCACTGAAGAGACACAAGACACTGACATGGACCACAGAGTTGACTGATGCATTTGACATGCTGAAGGAGGAAATATGCACAGCTCCAGTGTTAGGGATAACAGACTACAAAAAGGAATGTTTCCTGTTCTCGCACACTGATGGTGTGGTGATGAAAGCACCACTGACACCGAAGACATGCATAGGGCACAGACCCATAGCCTACTAGAGTGGGAAGCGTCACCAAGTAATGAGAGTACATTATCAGTGTAAACAAGCTTTGGATGATGCCACATTCACAGTGGAGAAATTGGCAGCAATCACTATGGGGTGCACTACCACTCCTTAGGTAGAGCATACCCTTTTAGCGATACTGCAGAAGCCAAAGAGCACACTGATGACACAAAGAGCATCAGGGTGCAAAGTGATACTATCCAACGCTTGACTGAAGATAATGAGGTGCAGAGTTGACAATCCCGCTAATATCCTGGCAGACGTCTAACAAGAAGAAGACTATTCCCATGACTGTGCAGAAAACATACAAGCATTCAGTGACACTCGCAAAGTACAGGAGGACACACTTGAGGGGAGAGACGTGCTGTACATTGATGGGTCACCAACAATCGACCAGACGGATGGGGTCAGGCATACAGGAACTGCAGTGGTGAGGTTAAGAGAGATGGAACAAGTGAGGTAGTTGCCAGTGCGCGACTGCCATCTCATTATTCAGCACAAGCAGCAGAACTAGTGGCCCTAATACTAGCATTAGAGCACAGCAACGGAAAGGAAGTGGCAGTATACACTGACTCCACCTATGTGACATCCGCAGTGCAATGGGCAAGGAGAGGATTTAGGAGGGCATATGGGACACCAGTACAACACACACTTCTGTTGGGCAAATTGATTAACCTTATTGAGTACCCTGCAAAGGTAGCGATAGTGAAGTGCTAAGCACACACTCAAGGGGGAAAGAAGCAGCAGACTTTGATGCAAAATGCTCAGCATATTTTGGAGAGCTATTAGAAAACGAGGCAGCATCAAATGTTCGAGATTATGCCAGGAACATGGTACTGAAAGAAGGGTACAATGCCTAGCCAGAAACACAAAACATGGAACTACAGGTAGCTGTGCACAGGGAAGAGAAGTAATTGTGGACTAAATGGGGATGTACAGTATCTCCAACAGATGCCCTATGACAGCATAATATCACAGGGAAAGTGGTCATGCCATTAACATTTCTGAACACTGCACTGACACAATTGCACCACTCAACACACGCAAAAAGAGGTTTTTGCTGCCTGCATTGGAGAAACATGGCTCTGTCCTCACTTGGTGGAACACATGGCTGAATTCATAATTAACTATTTGACATGCAAGTAATATACAGCAGGACACACACTGAGAGTTGTGAGAGGAGCCATACCTTGGCCAGTAGGCCTGTTTCAGCATTTACATGTCGACTACGTTGACATGCTCCAAGTGTATCAAAATACTGATACATGATAGTGGTTGTATGCCCATTCTCCAGGTGGATTGAGGCAGGTCCCTATTCAAACCCCAATGCTCTCAGAGCAGCTAGGGTTTTTGGTCAGAGAGGTGTTTCCAAGATGGGGCATGTGTGAGGTCCTCTGGTCTGAAAAGAGCCCTCACTTCGCCAATGAAATATTCCAGCACATCACCACCTTGCTGGCCATTCCACATAGGTTTGCCTGTGTGTGCCACCCGCAAGCAAATAGGGTTTGTGAATGGCTGACATAGCTAAAACACAACAGAGCACAAAGAAAAGTTGGTTCCACTGCCTGCCTCTTGATTTGTTTGCATTGTGCAATAGGCCTGGGTCAATACACCATTTAACACCTCATGAGGTGGTGACAGGACGGCACAAGCAACTCTCACTGGCTCCTCCCACAAGAGCACTGAAAGACTGTGAAGGTAGTGCAGATGTGTTAGGATAAGAGATGTATGAATACATTACTTCCTTGATTGCTAGTGCGTCTTTTATCTCTCGTCAGATACAACAACACCGGGGGCCCAGAAGACAGCGGGGAACAGGGGTGGACTGGCCCATAGGGAATTCTGGAGATTTCCCGGTGGGCCTCTGCACCCTGGACCTCTTTTGTGTGGTGTTTCCAAATTTTCTCATAGGAAAAGCATTGGGCTTGCTGAAAATGTGTCATATGGGGCCACTTTGAACATTATTTCCAGGGCCTCTTTTTGTCACCAGTAATTATTTCCAGGGCCTAGTTCCCAGTCCACCCCTGGCGGGGAACCACCTGTCTGACATCAAAACCTACAAAGCAGCAGCCTCACCTGTCAACGTGTTCAACAGGGCCGATGATCAGCAGCAAAAGTATCCTCTACTAACATCCCCCAACCCAAGCAGGTAGAACGACCATGTCAGTTGGACACGAGAGCACTGCAGACATGGTAAGGAGAGGTAAGCGCAGTGTTGTCACAGACTTGAAAGGGGTAAACATGTATCTCACTGGCACTGCTCAAGTGTCTAATAACACGTGGTACAAGCACATGATGAACATAGGTAAGGAAACCACCGGGAGAGCTGCTATTTCTGCTCATTATCCCCTATGCCTTGAGTGCCTCCAGAATGTTCAGAGCAACTGAATTACCAGCAGCCAGAGCACAATACTTGGTGTCAACGATGGTGACAACTCGAGAAAGGGTTAAAGGGAAGACAGCAACATTGAGGTGGATGTCTCAAGCAATGTTCCAGTGTGAAGATAATTACATAAAGTCATTAGACATGATGAACAACTACTGGCAGCTGGACAAAGCTATACAGTACATCACTGATGGGCTCAAGAAGGGAGAAACAAAGACTATGGGCCTCATTACGACCCTGGCGGTAAGTTACCGCCAGGGCCGTGACTTTACCGCCATGGCGCAAACTACGTTTACGCCATGGCGGTAAGGGGATTTACCGCCCCATTCCGACCTTGGCGGGGCGGTAAATCCCCAATCCCCATTTACCCTTCCCCATTCCCATTTTTGCCCCATAGGGCATAATGGGAGTGGGGAAGGCGTTAATTACGCCACCGTAAATTACGGTGGCGTAATTAACACCAAGTTCCCTTACCGCCATGGTTTTTTACACCTGCTAAAAGCAGGTGTAAAAACCGCCATGGCGGAAAGGGAACTCGTAATTGGCGGAAAGGGGTTGGCGCAGCTAACGCTGCCGCAAACCCCTTTCCGCCAGGGTCGTAATGAGGCCCAATAACACCGAAAGTATTACCACACCCATGGACTAGAGTGAAGGAAACATGAGGAGATCCTGGATGCTGGGAAAGGCTGCAGATACTTGTGTATGGCCAAGTACACACAGAAGATGGATGGAAGGATGGAGTGGTTGGGAGCAAGGCACTCACTCTAGCACAGTCCCCAGTGAACAAGTTACAGATAGAGAATGACAAATGCCTGAAAGAGTGGGATGCGAGCGCATAGTTACTGGCATGGTTGTAGAATGAAGCTTGACCAATGCTGATAATACACCTGAAGGCCCCAGCACTTTGTTACCAAAATAATGGGGAAGTGAAAGTTGGCAAGAATGTAGGATGGAAGAGCATAGAGAAGCATGCAGCAATGAAGGCAGGCACAGCAGTACTGATGGACTACTACTGGGCATGCGGACCAAAAGCATACGAGAAGCTGCCACCCAATTGGGGAGGAGTTTGTTCATTGGTACACATCAATATGCTGTCATTGGTCATGCCACAAGAAGATGTGAAGTTCAATGAGTTCCCGAAGATGGACACTAACAAAAGGAAGAAGAGGTCTGTGGAAGAGGAACAAACAGACAAGAGCAATAATACCATCTGTATAGGCGTACACAAACCCAAAGTGGTTGCAGATTACCTGTTGGGAGCTCCAAGCAGTGAGGTTGGCGGTACTCCAGAATAGATACGTTCTGGAACTGCTCACAGCAATGGAAGGAGGAGTTTGTGCAAAAAATTGGGAGTTCCTTTTGCACGTTCATACATGCCAATGACGAAGACAGTGGTACCCTGTCAGAAGCGATATTTCAGCTATCCCAGATCCATGCCAAAATGGAAGAAGAAGCAAAGGGGACTGGAAAGGACCAAAGCTGTATAGCGATGGTCATGGATGCTGTCATGGCTGTGCGATGGACTAAAGGTGATAATGGGAGCACTTGTACTGCCTGTAGTGCCAATGAGCGGGATAAAAATGCGTTTAACTAAGTGCAAGAAGACGGCGGAGGAGGCTATCGGGATGCAGGTCTTGATGGATGTGAACATAGGAGGAGCCTAGGATGAGATTGTGGCACAAAGAAACAAGCTAAGAGAGAAAATAGCGATATGTGTATTGTTCCCGCTTGGAGCAATTAAGTTGGGCAACCCATTCAACACAAAGTATTATGAAGTGAAGTGAGTGTGGTGCAACCCCGAAGGAGCTTGCAGTTATATGGAATTAACTTTCGATGATCATGTGAATTACTATGAACACCTCAGAGGAATAATGAAGACATGCAAGCAAGAGCCAAAGAATTGATGTATAAGGATGTGGTCAACAGGTTGACCAGAAGGGGGACTGAAAAGGAAGTCACGATCCAGGGACACACCCACACCAGTAAGTTCATGACAAGAAGGAAGGCCAGAAAAGGACATAACTACCTATTCTATTTTGGATGCATCCCAAAAGCACCGATGATTGACAAATACACTGAGAGGTACCCTCAGTCAGCCATACAGACCAGCGGTACAGATCTAACCATGCATGGTAGAAGAGCCGGAGACTGTAGTCAGAGACACCTATATGGACAGCCTGGACTAAGCACCAAGAAGCGATGTTACTGACATCATTGGAGACTCCACAACATAACAGCATTATTCATGAAGCACATATGCAGTCCACACTGCACCACACAAACACACACTCGGATACATGAAGAACATGAGTGCACAGTTCTATAGTTAGAGGACTGTTAGGCAGAATCCTGTGCAGTTCCCTTGGGGAACACTGCAAAAAGATTAAGACTACAGGAGTAAGCAGTAAACCCAATTGGTAGCAGTCTGTACCACCCAGATTTACCTGGTAGCTGTGGCTGAACAGTCAGACTTATCTCAAGAAGAGTAGGGCAGTATATAGAGTATACACAATAGGGCCAAAAACACAGTAGAGCAAACAAACACTGACGAGAGCTTTGTATAAAAAGTATATAATTATTTATTTAAAACACACTCTAGGCAATATACTAGCACTCTAAATCAAAAGCAAGTTAAAACACAGTCAGGTAAAGTATACACACCTCCCTTGATAACTATTAGACAAGTCAGAGTTAAAACACCATGAGTTGTTAAACAGATGTGAGCCCGTAACCTGATGGCAATCCAATAGTTCAGTTAAAGGGAGAGAAAAAGGCAGAGCATAGAAAGAAAACAGGTCCCAACACTTTTAGGAGTTCTCAGCAAGGGAATAAAGGCAGTATATACTGTAGAGCCAAAGTTCATAGGCCAGGCCCACTTTAAATGGAGCAAAGTGAAATGTGCCCAGGATCACACGGTTTAAAATGCACTAAAAGTCTTTGCAGAATGTTCAAAAGAGATTGGGGTGATTCAAGAAGGTAAAGTTAGAAGGTCTGGGGCCAACCCAGTTGGAAAGCCAAGGATTTAAGGGTCACCTTGGGCAAACCAAAGAAAGGAAGGCCAGGCAGGACACAGTACCTTAAGGAGAGAGGACGCTCCAGCGGTGGCAGTTGTTCCTGGCAGTGGTTGCAGTTCATTGTTTTGACCAGGGTAAGAGAGGATCTCGTCGAGGAGGAAACGTGGAGTCGTTGCACTGCACAGGGATGAAACCAGCCGCGGAGTTCGTCGATAAAAGGTGCGTTCCTTTTATTCACAGTCAAAGTGGTGAAGCTTGGCTATCCGGCCGCCGGGATGCTTGGCACGGGCGATTCGACCAAGAGACGTCTTTGGAAGGCAAAAGGGGTGAACTGGTTGGTCCCACCAGCTCAGAGGAAGAAGACTCGTCCAGCAGAAGATCTTCTCTTGTCGGGAAAGTGGTGGTGTCATCGTTGCAGATGGCTCAGCTTCTTCCCTCTTTGGATTCTTAGGTCCTGTGGTGACTTCTGAAGTTCCAGTGCCAAAGGCCCTGCTTTTATACAGAAAAACACTCATTCAACAGCCTAGCTGTCACTCACACATGCTAAGTGGTGAGCCGGGCAGCTCACCACTGGACCAATCAGAATAGAGTGCGACTTGAGTTGCTAAGGCAACGCAGTCCAGGGTGCCAATTCTCCTCCCCACCCATCCTGTGGAACCCAGACAGAGTGGCACCATTTGGAGGGCTTCTGTGGAGAAGCCCGCCAAAAAGTGGAACAAAGGATTCGACCTTGGCTAGAGTTACAGAGACGGACACGAACACCATTTTAGAAAAGAGTTCTGGCAAAAAGACCCAACAGTTGGTTTAATATTAAATAAATAAATCGGCGGTATCTTTAACATTGCACCAAAAAGTGGTGTGTTTAAAATCAACGGGAAAATCCCATAGAGAATATTCTGGTGGAATATTTTGCGTGGTAACCACTGCCACCAGCCAGAAACTCGACAAGGGGGGACTGGTCAGTGCCCCCTCGAAAACAGACCCAGGGGAAATATAATTAACCCCTTCCAGTATTTCCACAATATGATGGTTTGTACTGGTTCTGTTCACAATTTTGGACTAGTAAAGTCAATGGTGACTTCAGATGCCCTGGGAGACAGTAGTCAGTCCCAGGGTATGGAGTCTATGTTTGGGGGTCACTATGACACCCCTGTGTTACTGCACTGAGGCTGGTGTGTAACACATACACATAAACAGATGATACCCTATGGAGAAAAAAAAAAACATAGCCCATAAGCACATACAAAGTCAAAGACATACCTCAAATCATGCCTAAGAGTGGGAGGAAAAGAGTCTCACTCTTAGCAGGAGAAAAAGAAAATCCAGCAAAGCTGCTGGGGGACTCACTAGGTTTGGGAAATTAGCCTTATAAGAGAATTCTCCCTAACAAGGACAGATACATATACATACTGTCATTGCTTTTATTATTTTGTCATTAGCCAAATGCAGTAATGCAGAAACCGCAAGGCACAACAGTTCCTGAGCGAGCTTGATGATGCTTGAATCCAATAATTGCGTGGATAAACAGTAGTATATCTGGAACCTGATCAATCCACGTATTGCTAACCCTTAGGGATGTGATTACTTACCGACCCCTGGCACACTCCGGACTAAACTTTGCCAGTCGAGTCCACTTCGGTTGCATGTTCAAATGTGGCAATATGACGGCTCTGCAGCTTTCAGGTCCAAAGCTACAGTGATGATTCCCAAATGGTATAGTGACAATTTCTCCGCTCCTGATATACGGATCAGGCCGGTTTCACTGCAGCAGGCTTCAGGGGCAAGAGGGGGCACACATTTGGTGCACCTGCAAAGATCGTTGCACGGCTGGGCAACAGGGTAACTGCATCGGCTCTGGTCCTGGCACACTTGTCTCACTTCAGACCCACAATGACAAATGTACGAAATTCAGTGTGAAGGTGCCGTGGACACAGAGCTTGCAGTATAGCAAGTTTCCTGGGCCTCCCCCAAACAGCAGCGGAGACAAATCAAAAGTCCTGTGTATGCTGGTCAGCCCACTGGTTGGCCCAGGCCACTTCCGAGAAGGCTTACTTGCAGGTTTTGGTGAAGGTGGTGAGAATAGTTGCTCCCACTATTCCATTGGGTCGAAGCATCTTCACAGACCTTCTAGGATGAACAGATGCAGAGGGGTCCCACGGGACGACAGTGGGCTCAGGGTGCCAAACCTTCCAGCGGGTCACCAGTGGTTCCTAGACTCAGCTTTTTAATTTCGGTGTACTTGGGTCCTATTTTTCGTTCATTGAGAACTCCAGAGATGGACATGCTATGGTTGTTTGGGGCCTCCTCTTATACAGGATCTCCTTCGTGCCAAAAGGAAGAGAACCCAATGGGAGATCTGCTCACATACAAGTATACCATACCTGGACCAATCATGCAACACGGTGGTTCCAGGCATTCACAGCACTCCAGACTCTCTGGTACACAGGATGTGTATTGGAACTAGACGGCCAAGCCCACATCCTGGAGGCACACACACAAGGCATGCAGAAGCCTGCGAAAGCTTGGTGTTTCGTGGGAAAATGCATGACCAAATAAGGACTGCCCTGGGTTGGCTCGATCTGGGGAAGGGGAAGGGGCAAGACGGCCAAAGGACAGGACAAAGAACCTTGTGGCATGGCCATTTTGGAGCCAGGCCACCTATTTGTGCCAAACGTGGTAATTACAGTTTACCTGGCAGGAAAGGGTTAAAATTATATGAAAAGATAAGCTGCCACCAGCTCTGTCCATGACACATCTGCACATCTCCTAACAAATCCTTCAAGAGTATCTAGGGCCTTTGGAAATGACTAAGAGACCCAAGTGTGCTCTATTGGAAGATACATTGCACACTTGTTACATGTTGCAGAAAATTGCAACAGTGGAAAAGGACTATGGGAAACAAAGTCTCCCAGTAATGACTGTTTTAAGGGCATGTCAGTTTCCCCATAAAAAGTGAGCGAAAAGCCCAGAGGAGTGCAGCAAAAGGCTTTGCTCCCCGGCAAAGTCAGACTAAGGTGTTTTAACAGCAGCAAAAAGTTGGGGGGCTTCACAACTGGAGGGAAAATTACATATAAAATGAAATCTTTCCTAACAATGCAGGATTACATTAAATTGATAAAGAAGATTGTGCACGGGATGAATCACAGACATTTCAATAACAAGGGAGTTGAATAGATTAAGTAAATTTGGGACTAGCTCAGTTAAACATTCAGCATAAAAATCAAGGGTAAGACAGGCTGAGGATGCTGGTTATGATAGAGTGTATTACTTTGATTGTTTCCAAGGGAGTAATTGGGAGCTCAAATTTTGCTAGGTCAGAATATTTTGTTTTATTATTTTTTAGTTACACATATATGTATTATCTTTATGTATAATACAGCCTGCTAGGCTTTTTATACATACAGAAAATGTTCCCAAACAAGCAGAAATGAGAAAAATATCTAGATACAACAATAACATGTAGTCAATACATTAATAATTTAACATAGCAGCTGCAAGATTTCAGACACTTTTCCCCATAGCATAGTCAGCTGGTATATTAAACTAACATCACCCCATCCAAGCAGGTATGCCATACGTCTTCCAAAGAATGCTACTGCATTACTACCCCATACGACAAGCAAAGGTTTCCACGCTTGAAGTCCAGCAAAGTATGAAATGACACCTTGCCATAGAGAATCCCCAGCACCTTCCATAACCACTAAAGTGCTTGCATAGTTACATTTGATGCACATGCAGGTTGAAATAATCTGATTGTAAGGATAAGCAGTCAAGTACCTATTTAATCCTGATTTATTGATGCAGTGTAGGGCATATAATCCTGAAGACGCTTTAGAGGCCAAGCTGACTGACAATCATTTGGTGTTGATATCATGAATGACGCCTTTGGTTAACAGCCCTAATTTAGTATATCAAATGGATTCAATGGCATGACCAAAGCCTTGCATCCAGTTAACAGCTTTGTGATACAATTTATAAAATGGCATCTGCCTACATCCCGATATGTCAAAATTAGAAGAATAAACCACTTGCCTGATAAAGAGTCCTCCAAAGAATGCATTGTTTATCGTCAAGGAACTGACTATCGTATTTAGTCAAGTCTCCAGAAAAACATATTCATGGGTGTTCCCTGGGCTAAATTAAGCAGAGATACCAAAAAACTTCTTTCGATCATGTCAAATTGCTCATTATTGTTACAAGCCCTAATTTCCCCCTCATACACCAGAACAGGCCTTCATTTGATTTTTACAGGTTGACTAAGATAATTAACATATGACCTGCATATCTTCTAGCAAAGGTTTTCAGCCAAGCTAAAATATACTTGGACTTCCCTCCAATGCTGTCCAAAAGGAAGTCCCATGTTAAATGACATTCAAAGATAAGGCCTAGATATTAATACAAACATACCTGTTCTACTGCTAAGGGACCCTGCTTAAGAGCAACTGGATGTCTATGCCTTGACTCCTTGGTGCTAAAGCTCATGGACTTTGTTTTACCAACGTTAATCATCAAGCAATAATGATTGAGGAAAACAAGTGTGTTCTGCAATCTGCAATCCAGGTGGGATGAGCTCTAGTAAGAACAGATCATTGCATAGCCAAGTCGGGGTATTTTGGTCATCCCCCTCCTAGGAGGAACAGCAGTATTGATGTTTAACGTAGTTGACAGGTCGCTTAAGTAATGGTTATTCACACCCGGGAAAGACAGATGGACCAATCACAATCTGCCTTTCTCAGGCACGACTGTGCAATCCCCACCCACACTGGAGGAAAAGAAATATGTAAAAAATATATGCTGCCCCCACCATTAAAATAGAAAAGGGATTAGGTCCCTTTTCCGGTGGTATTGGCCATTTTGGAACATGTTTTCCATGACCGCCATCATCCGAAAAAGGGACCTGGTTCCTTTTCCAGTTTAATGGCGGTGGCCATCTTTTTAATCATTTTTTTTCCTCCGATGGGAGATGGGCTCGCACTGAGTTAATTTCCCGATGGACGAAAAAAGAAGAACACTATTTGCACCCAGGTAAATCCTGGATGCAAATAGCTTTCAACCCCCACCCTCCCACAGCTGGGGGGTGGAAATGGGGTTCAACAGCCCGCAGCCAGACCAAAGCTCGGGCTGGCAGGCTTTTAAACCCCATTTTTGCCCTTCATCTGGGGCATAACAGCTATAAATAACAATGGGGCCAACATGCAGCCTTGTTTTATGCCCTCATAGGTGTTAATGGAGTAAGTGGTGGCCCAAGAGTTTTTAACTCTAACATCTAACATCAATCAAGGTGTTTGTGTATAGGGTAACAAGCATCTTGAGTAGTCCCAGGGGAGTATCTCAATGTGTTAGTTTCAGCCAACGTTTTACATGAGTTACAGTGTTGAACGCTACTATAAAATCAGCAAATACAGCGTAAATATTTAGGTTTCGCACACGCCAAGAATAGTGAATCAGATTAGACAGCATCAATAGATTTGCAAGTGTGCCAGCACCTTTAATAAATCCTGGCTGAAACGTGGCGAGGATATTCACCTCTGTAGCCCAGTTAGAGAGTTCCAGCAATATCACTCTTTCAAAGACTGTGGTGGGTACATCTAACATCGCTAATAAGTGAGCATGTTTTGCATAATTTCTGGATCCCATCTTCTGTACCAGGATGATTAAACTCTTCCACTGGGTCTCAGGGAGGATTTCCATAACAGATAAATCTGAATGGCTTCTGTAGCAACCTGTGCAACCACTCTAGATTGATCTTTAATAGGGACTACTAAGGCCATCGGGCCCTGGGGCACATTCATTCTTCAGAGTAGAGAAGATGTTACATATATCCTGAGCAGACAGACCATACTCCCACAATATGTTATTCCCCAAATAAACTTCCTATTCTGAATTGCCAATATTAGTACAGCATAGCGCATGTCGGCCATTGTCTCGGAGCAAGTCCCAACATTTCTTAGAAGTGTTATCTAACATAAAAGTGGATTATAGGTTCCAGCAGTCAAGCTTCTGTTTTTTATGGAAGGGTTACAGCTATGTTTGATATTATCACCTGCATTTGTTTATTAAGTTCACTAAGATTGGGTTCCCAACATTATGTGCGATGATAGATTTTAATTCCTTATGTAATTCTCTTTTTGCGTTTCTAATGTTTATATCAAAGTTACTCTTATGTGATAACAGGCTTGGGAAAGTGCTGTGCTTTGATTTGAGTTTAGGTTTCAATATACCGACCAAGATGGAACTATAATCAGTACAAATGAATTGACAAGCTTGTTCATAGTTCTCTTTTGCTGTGGGCATTTCCGGCATTACCATTACGCTGCAAAGTTTGCCGGGTCACCAGATGTACTTTATTTAAATTGCTCGGATTCCAAGTGATCTGATTTGTACCCACACTCACTAAAATCAAAGTCAATCAAGGCAAACAGGGGATCACTCTCCGCTATCGGTAATATTAGCAAATCAGCACCTACCTGGAAAAGAGGAGGTGACACAAATACATAGTCAAGAAGACTTGCAGATCTCGCAGAGACTCTGGTATAATTGTCTGGCCGGAGTGATAAGCTCATTTATTTATTTATCTATTTATTTGGACATTTGTAAAGCGCTCTAAGCCCTTAGGCATCAAAGTGCTGGTCACAGAAATTAACAGGTACAGTATACATTCAACACAGATACATGGAGGTTGATTAGAGTTCACAGCAGGCAGCATGTAGTGGATGCCTAGCTATGTGTGAACTTACATGGGCTGTCTGAAGAAAATATCCAGGTTCTGAGATTTTTGCCGAAGGTCCAGTATAATGGTTTTGATCTTAGCGAGAGTGGGAGGGCATTTCAGTTCTTAGCAGCAATCACAGGGAAGCTGCTGCCCCCTGATCCTTGCTGTTTGTATCTGGGAGTATTGAGGCGATTCAGGTATTTAGAGTGGGTGGGTATGGACAATTGAGATTTATTAAACTTGACAGACAGGTATTTAGGTTCAGTGTGAGATATGTCCTTATGGGTGATGGCTAGGAAATTGAACAGAATAAAATCATGGATAGGCAGGCAGTGGGTATTCCTTTTGATAGAGGAAATTTGATCTTTCTAGGAGATGTTCAGGGCTGCTCTCAAGGCATTGTTTTGAATGATTTGCAGCCTGTTGGCATGATGGGCACTCATGCCTGTGAAAAGGGAATTGCAATAGTCTAGCCCAGATCCTATTAAGGCTGTTGCAATGGTGATACAGCTGGCTGGGGAAAGAAAATGTCTACAAGCGTTGACAAGCTTAGTCATGTATGCTGCTGACGAGGCAACAGCATTTACTTGTTTGGTTACGGAGAGCTTAGAGTCTAGATAAACTCTGCAGGTTTTAACTTCCTGAGAGATTGGAATGAAATGTCATCAATGATGAATGATTTGTAGTCCTTGTCAAGTTTATTTAGTTGCGCTCAAGAGCCGACCAGGAGCTGTTCCGCCTTATCGTCAATGAGACAAAGGGAGTGATGTGCCATCCAGGCCTGGATGATGTGATATACTGCATCCAGAGTGTTGGTGTCTGTGGTGTAGTTGTCTATGGCATCAAGGCACTAATAAAAGCAGTGCCTCAAATTGCACCAAATGTGTGCAAGTGCCCACAGATTTTATTTTCGGACCCATGGTGCCACCTGAGGTGGTGGCAGGGACAATATTGTCATTAGATTTGCAAGGACTAGTAGTGTCAAACAAAAGAGTAGTCCTGTTTGGAATAGATCAGGATGGGTGCAAGTGGTTCACAATACTATGTGTAGTTCCAACAGTACAATTGAAGCACATGACTCATGAGGAGTTACTTGAGTACAGTGAGCAAAATGGGAAGATCATTTTGGAAATCTGCATCCCTGTGATATCATGGTGCAGTATAGGAAGGTACAGTGCCCTCTGATGGCAGTGGTGACCCCGTCTTTATTTTTTGAGGAGGACATGAGATATGTGTCAGCACAATTATGGACTGTAAATCCACATGATGTTGGGTTACTGAGAGATGTGACCCAGTACAGATTATGTTGAAGTCAGGAGCAGTAATACCAAGGGTGCAGCAGTCCCTGTTGTCAAGAGGCACTACTCAGGCTCTATTAGAGCAAGGGATTGTCGTGTCATCCACAGCCCCATGTAATACGGCCATATACCCCTTCAAGAAAACAACAGGGGTAATTGGAGGATGATCCAGGATCTACGTCCTCTTAATGATTTGGTGCAGAAGGAGTTTCTGGTAGTTCTGAATCCTGCAACGATCCTATTTGGTATTCCCAAGACAGCAACATACTTCACAGTGGTGGATCTGAAGAATGTGTTCTTCTCAATCCCACTCCACCCTTATTCATGGTACTGACTTCATTTAGGTTTGGCTTTTATTATACCAATCATTCAAATACACACTATTATTGTGTTCCCTAACACTCGCCCTGGCTGGAAGAACACCCTCTCCCTTAATGATGTTAAGTTGCCTTACACTGTTGCAACGCCTATCTAGGAGAGATAGGTAAGAGGGAAACTCACCCTAATGCTACAATGAGTTAATCACAACTAAAAACTAGACATGTTTAACTCTACAGTTGGTGGTAAGAAAACAGTTTGGGATAGTTATTCCCATATCGTATTCATTGAGTGATCAGGCAGTTCACTTGGGACTATGTTTCTAGAGAATGGAGTATTTGCCCTCCGAGAAGTGTGCTTAGTCAGATGGATTATGTATCTTATTAAGACACAATGGAGGGAGAACGCTAGTGTAAGTTGTCTCTCTACTTCAATATTATGCAGATCTATTTCACTAATAGATTGCTTCTCTTATTCTAACATGTTCTCAAACTTATTTTAGAGAGATACAGTAAATATATGACAAGACCTCATATATTGGGGAGGCGGGCTTGTGTTCATGCCTCGATGTGCCTGATTGCATGGATGGGCGGGGTTGTAGTGTAGTGAAGGATCCTTAAACTGGGGGCAGAAAGGGTGATGGACAAATGTCTCCATTGGATGGTAGCACAGAACACGTACTAATACTGTTGTAAGTCTGAGGCATATTAGGCGACACCTACCGGTAGTCCTCTTTGGTCCTTCACCTGGCGGTCTCCCGGGGTGACAGTGCCAGACAGGATGTGAATGAGGCCTTGGCAGTAGGCCTTTGCAGGGGGCCGGCATCACCTGCCGGCTACCATGGGACCCTGGTAAAACTTCAAGGGCAGGCCAATCAGCTACAAGGGGAGGTCGGCTGAGTGCCTGCTTCTCCTCCGAAGGGCAGTTTACAGAAAATGTGGTGGCCATTTTGGCAGTGTTAAATTCACATTTGGGCAAATTTGATTCTGGCTGTAATTCCTTTGTAGACATTTGTAGTTGCATCAAAGGTATTTTCTTCTTTTGTAACCCTTCTGGACTTGCCTTTGTGATTTTCCTGGAAACAGTTTATCTTCCCTCTGTGATGTTGATTCCTTCATGAAAACTGTTATAGATGTTGGTGTAGCTCTTCTGGGCTGTGATGGCTGATGAGCAGGGCCAGACAAGATGTATGGGAGACCTTGGCAGTAGGCCTTTGCAGGGGGTCGTCATTGCCTGCCGGCTACCATGGGACCCTGGTAAAACATCAAGGGCAGGCCAATCAGCTACAAGGGGAGGCGGGCTAAGTGTCTGCTTTTCCTCGGAAGGGCAGCTTTAAGAAAATGTGGTGGCCATTATCGCAGTGTTAAATTCCCATTTTGGCAAATTTGATTCTGGTTTTAATTCCTTTTTGGACAGTTTTAGTTGCATCAAAGGTATTTTCCTATATTGGCTTGCCTTTTCTTGTAAAAAAAATTCTCTTCCCAGGGTGATGTCAATTTCCTCATGGATTCCCTTATGGATGTCAGCGCAGCTCTTCTGGGCTGTTTTGGCTGACGAGGAAGGCCAGACAGGGTACCTTCCTATTTTTCATTCAACATGTGGCTGTCTAGTGAATTCAGAGTTGGCCTATTCTTGGACTTTCCTGACCTAGATCTTTTGTCTGAGCTTGGACAGGGTCATAGCGCCGGTGTCATATAGATTTGGCGGTATTTTTGTTTTAAAGGCCCCAATGAGTTTATTTATTTATTTATTCATATTTTTAAGCACACAATCAGCCCATGGGCATTGTGACGCGGTTACATAGTTGATTATTTCCTTGACTGGGAGCCAATGTGCATTTCCTCGGGCTTGTGATACCTGGTCAAATTTAGGAATGTGCAGTGCGGGCGGAGCGCATTGTTTGCACTATTTGGAGCCTGTTTAGATTTTTGGATAAAGTGCCAGCTAAGAGGGCATTGCAGTAGTCCAATTTGGCTCCTATGGTAGCTCTGGCGATGGAGAAGAAGTTGGGTGCAGTAAGGTATGGTTTTATTGCATAGATGAGTTTGGTGGTCAGTGCAGCTGCAGAGGAGATGGCGCTGACTTGTCTTGTCATGGAGAGTGTGACGTCTATGCAGACTCCTAAAGTCTTCACGGCAGTGGAGACAGGTATGTTAGTGTTGTCAATGGTCATGTGTGAGTAATCTTTGCTAAGCTTGGCTAGAGTTTCGCTAGGGGCTAGGATGATGATCTCAGTTTTGTCACTGTTAAGGCACAGACCATTGATCGCGATCCAAGTTTGGATATTGGTGTAGATGTTGAGGAGAGCTTTGGTGTCTTGGTCATAGTCTCTGGTGAGGGGAAGGAGTACCTGTGTGTCATCGGAATAGTTTGTGTAAGCTATGCCGAGAGAGTCCAGTAAGTCAAAGAGGGGTTTGGTGAACAGGTTATAGAGGGTTGGTGCGGTGCATGACCCTTGTGGAACTCCGCAACTGATTGTGGTGGGGGGAGCGTTGGCCTGTTCAGAGTATACTTTCATGGCCCTACCTTCTAGAAATGATGTGATCCATGTGGTTGCTTTGTGAGAGAAGGGAGCTGCATTGAATAGGTGAGCCTTGAGGATGCCATGATTCACAAAGTCAAATGCTGCAGACAGATCGAGCAATAGCAGGAGAGCCGGTTTGCCTGTGTCCATTATTTTGGTGATTTGGTTCTTTAAATCTAATAGGGCAGTTTCTGTTCCATGGCCTTTGCGGAATCCCGATTGTCTTTTGCCTAGAATGTCATAGGTTTCCAGGTAATGTTGGATTTGGTTATGGACAGCTTTGTCTAGGATTTTGAGGAAGAAAGGGACAGTGGTGAGAGGGTGATTGTTATTAGGGGAGGTGGGATCAAGGGAGATTGTTTTTAGGAGAGAGCGAACCCAGGCTTCTTTGAGGCATTGTGGTACAGTTCCAGAGGAGAACGAAGCATTGACGAATGCTGTGATGATGGGGGTGAGTGCTTCTGAACACTCTTGGATGATGGTGGGTGGGCAAATATCCCCTTTGCAAGTAGATGGTTTGATGATTTTTAGGAGGTTGGAGACTTCTAGCTCAGTGACTTCTCTGAAAGCAAAAAAGGGATTTTGCGGGTGAGGATTGTGAGCGGAGGGTGTGGGAGGACTGAAGTGTGTATTGAGGGCTTTACGTTGTTTCAACTTTGTTAAGGAGGGCAGTCTGGATGCTTGTGTGCCATGCTTCATCCTTGATGATTTCATCAGGACTGGAGGCGGGAGAGGTGAGCTCTTTGAATATGGAGACTATTTCTCTTGTGAACAGTGCAGGTTTCACAGTGGTTAGCTATAAGGGACCCCACCAACTTTCGTATGGTTTTAGTATATTTTGGGCTTGGGGTGATCATACATATTGATAACAATGTACTGCAGTAAATTGCAAGTCAGAATACCTGCTAGGATACATTCTGATGACATGTCGAGGTAAACCAGAGTGCAGCTCAAATTGCATCTGATTAAGAGTGACCCCCTAGAGCGACCAAGAGGGTCCCCTATAGCTCCCTTCTGTATGGCTATCCTACCTTCTGATGTGTTTTCCTCAATAATCCATGCCGCTTGCACTGCTGTAATAGTGAAAGGGAAAAAATGTATTAAAAAGGCCATTATCCATATACAAGTGCGAGAAGCCACAAGCATTCCACGATAGCAGCCATAAGCCCCTATAAGGGACATTTAGCGTAGTTACAGAGTAAAAAGGAGGACAGTCAAGACCAGTCTTTAGGGCTAATTGCTGACCTAGAGTTAGCGCAGTTGTTTATCAGATGCTGAAGGACTGTGTTACGGGCTTAGTTATGCTTTGCAGGAAGTAGGTCCCTGTTCCCCAGGTCTGAAAGGGTTGGCCTTGTTCACACGGTCTGCCGTCATAGGGACAAGGGAGGTGCTACACGCATAGCCCAATCTACAGATGTCGACCTCACATGCTTCAATTAAATCTACAGTGAAGTCTCTATAGAAATTGAGAAATATAGTGGCCACAACATGGCTGTCAGAAATTGCGACCAATTATTTATCTCTGGAGGAGATAGCACAAAGTTGAGGCACACCTGGTTCACTCGACCCTGAAACAACCCCTTCTTTTCATTTTCTTGCTACCTTTTTTGGTGCATTTTCACAGTTTTGGAGATTCAGAAACAGTGTTTGGACTTGTTGTGGGGCTCATTGCTAGGAGCTTCCAGAACCTGACATTGTAAGTACTCAGGATGATTGCCTGTTGGTCAGACAGACAAATCACAGCAGACTCATGTGTCTTAGCCTCCCTTGTTGTAAGTGCAGAAGTAGTACACACATACAAGTTAGTAGTCAATAGCTCAATGGACAGATCTTGAGAACATGAAACATTGGCGAGAGGACACACAGGTTTGACCAATACCAACAAATCAGAAAGAATTTTAGTATCCACATTCGTCAAAGTGACAATAGCATTGTATTTTTCTAAAAGAGCTTTTAAAAGCTTTTCTAAAATGTGGAATTTTGTATAGGAGGGCATAGAAGTTAAACAATCAATCAAGTGATTTAAGGACAGCAGAGTATTTGGTGTATCAGTTGCCCTCCCAACACAATTCTGATTACTCTCATCATTTTCAGTAGTCATTTCAATGGATTTTACAGATGCATGCAAAACATTTTGCTTGAGGGTGTAATTCAGTAATGGAACCTCAGGACTACAAAAGTAACTGTGGTTATTATCACCTACTGAGCTGCTGTGTCAAACCATTTCTTCTCTGGCCAATGTCCAAGAGATCAGAGAGAGAGCAAGACCATCAGGAGGTTCAAACAGTCTGTCCTGAAGACCTGCCAGAGTGGTAGGACTCGCTGTAGTTAACTATGCCAAAAATAAGAGTTCGATCTGCAAGGCCTTTAGTTGATGCTGCATCATCTGCAAATGCATCCCCCACGGTGATCACCAAAGATTCCACATAAATGAAATCCAAAGTAATTTAGATACGTTGAAATGTGGTGGTCAAAAGATGAGGACAAAGCCAACTTACTCAGAGTACATGTGTGGAAGAACTTGGTTATTTTCGTATGATCAGTACTTGATGACATGTTGGGAGCCATAATAATTTTAGGAGGGCACATACACTGTTGTTGCAATGTGTAAGAGTGAATAGGTGCCCCATTAGCAACAGAGGTAACTGTACTTACAAAGGCTGAGTAGAGGCTGGGTTGTCTGCTGCCAAATTTGAGACGCAAACCTCAGAACCCATTGCAGGACACAGTAGCAGAGAGCTCTCCTTGGCCATACTGCCAGATGACAGCGTGAAAAAAAACGTGCTCACTGCACTTTGTACGCAATGCACGTGTCGCTGTCATGCAGCTCTGCTTCAGTGTTTAAGCGTAGCTTTTACATGCAGATCATACAACACTAAATTCAACAGTCTCTGCCCTTTGTAATGTATCAGAAGTAAGACTCCGACAAAAGAGCATTATGTTTTTGCTATAGACTTGAATTAACCTAAAATGGGTAGGAAAAAAGACCTATCTCGCCCTATCACTATGAAGGGTTTAATTCCTCATTGAAACTAAGGATGTTAACTGTCAGAATGTCAAAAACTAAAAGAGTTCTCCATACTGTATCCGAAATCCTAACTGACCCTTACATCCTAAGCCTATTATAACGTGGGAATGCGTATATTATCTCAAGTGAGCAATCGTGTTTCTCTGCACCCTTTCACTACAAAGTTCCAAAATGAAAAAGTGCAAAAAGTAACACGTAATCAGTTCCACAGTCCTCAAGGGGGATGAGGGTCCTCCCTTCCCCTGAGTTTCTCAGCACATAGACAGTTTCTTTTCTCACAAACGTACATTTCTCCAGTCCTGGGGGTATGGTTTGCTTACCCTAGATTTCTCACACTCAAGGGGTACACTATTGCTCCTTCACTTCGCAAATCAAACACAGTAGCACAAACACAATTACTGTCCAAGGGTTATTAGACCCTTCCCATGAAGTTTACACAAACCCAAAAGGTTGCATCCCTCTCAATTCTCACAGTTCTCTTATGATTGGGTGTGTGTCCCAGAATCACATTTGCACTGCCTGTTATACTCTCCTGCCAGGACTTTCTTTTTAGACTCTCTCCAGTAATGCCTCAGGGGCCCTACTTCCCTATTTGGGTCTCCTCAATGTTCATATACTGTTTCTTTCGGTAGGTGGTACAACTTTGTAAATGCTCCACCTGCCCAGTCCCTCAGCGTGGGCTCGCCAGTTCTCAGCGGCAGCTTCGGTATCCTTTGCATCTTCTGGCTCATTCTGCAGTCTGCTGTTGGGTCTGGCAAACGCCTTGTTTGCCCTTTAGTCTCCAGCAGCTCTCTTTTCTCTCTGCGCTCCGGCGGCAGGACTCTGACTCTTGGGCTTCTTGCAACAATGTTTCCAGTCTCTTACCGACCTCGTAACGCAGGCTGCTTCTTCTGGCTACCCCGAACTGCATCAAGAGCAGTGAGTCTCCTTCCATCATGGCGCTTGCTGTTTTTAAACACTGCACCACCTTCTGGTTTCAGCAAACAACTAGAGTGCATCTCTGGTTCTGTGCTCCATATAACTCCCATGCTCTTCCACATCGCAGTCTTTTTGTTAGGAGAATGGAAAATAACCTTAAAGTTCTTACTAAGTGGCTGGGTTGGCTCTATATTGCACTACACCATATGGGTTGGGGAAAGTAGAGTTTAGGGGCCTCATTACCAGTATGGAGGTAGCCATGAAGCCATTAGCTCCATGGCTGCCTCCAAACCGGGCTCCATTACCGGGTTCCTGCAATGAGGACTTACTGGGTCATTCCAACATAGGAGGACCCGGTAAATTCTCCTTGCAGGAACTATTCCCCATTCCCATTTGAGTCCCGTTAGGGCTCAATGGGAATGGGGAGAGAGGTAACAACGGGCACATTACAAGTGTCCAGTTGTTACCTCCCTCTTCCCCTTGCGAGACCCAGAAAAGACGTCTGGTTTTACCAGTCATCTGATCCGGGTCCCGCAAAGGGAACCTCGTAATCGGCCCTGATGGAATGAAGGGGGCGGTCCCATACCGGCCCCCTTCATTCCGTCAAAGCCAGGGTCGTAATGAGGCCCTAGGTGTCATAACTTGAGTGGAAAGGGGGATACCAGGTTCTTTCCAGTGAGTCTCATTCCCTTTCATGGAACCTACCTCCCCCCATAGGGTCCTCCATTAGGCAGCCTCCCCCAGGGTTCGGATCGGGTATCGTCTGCTCTTCCCTGGCCATATGGGAAAAGGGTTTCTGCTGGGAGGGAGTGTTGACATCACCAGATTCACCACACCTCTCAGATCAGAAAAGCAGGTAAGCAAAAGCCAGAGGTCGTAGGATCCTCCTTGGAAGTTAAGTGCAGCAACACCCACAGAAACTCCACTTCAGCATTTCAGCTCAGCTTTTATAGGCGGATCAAAGATCACTCAATTTAACAGTCACCACCATCACAGATTCCATAAGCAGGTAAGCAAAAGACAAATGTCGTCAGATCTTCCTTGGAAGTTAAGTGCAGCAACACCAACACAAGCTTGTGGACTTTTAGAGAGTTATGTAAAAGGTTCATAATTCAGCATTTATATGCAGGTTTCTGTTTGCCATGGAGCCATCCCTAAGATAACTGGGACCTTTTAACAATCCTATTTAGCGTTTAAATCTCTTACCAGGAGGTTTCCTCTTTTATTATTATCATGGTGATATTTGGAATGAGATTGAGAAGGAGTATCTTCACATTGTCTGTGACCAGGGGCTTTAGATCATATTTAGCATGCCACAGGGTACTGTATTTAGGTGTGTTACTGGAGGCCATTTGCCATTTCAGCTTGGCTTACATCTCCCATAAGGGATTGCAGCCCCCATATGTTTATTTTAATTTTATTTTCAGGCAAGCCCATGCAGCTTAGATGGTCCCACGTGACGTGGGTAATAATGGCCTCATGGAGATTTTGGGCAAAAACCTCTTCATTGTGCGCTGTACCAGCATATTTAATCCAGTCATCCTTTAGAAAGGTGGAATCAAAATGCCTCTTGTGAGTTCTTGCATGCTTGTGAAAGTTTCTCTGCATGGGTGCACGATTGGAGGTTGACATAATTCCTGAGATTGATAAAATTGTCTTTTCGGCAAGGATTAAATCAGTCCACGTGTATGAATGATGAGGTTCAAGCAGAATGCAAAGTGAAGACCCTGCAGGTGGAGAATTCCCCACGTATAGGTCAGGTTAGGGGAAGTAATGTGAGAAGAACTGAGAAGTCTGTGAATGGGAGTTGGTGAAGAACTGAGCAGAACTTGTCCAGATAGGAATCTGTCTAGGCAGCGGAAATCTGCTGTGCAACGACGGGATATCTCATTACATGGACGCTGTAGCGTCCATGTAGTTATGGTTAAGTTGGTGTTTCCATAGGAAGAGCATTTTTTGGGTGGCTTATAACTTCGCTCCCTCTGGACGAATCCTCACCAACCTTTGCAAAGAAAGTATATGGCCCACTCTGATTTTCTTTGCAAAGTTTGGAGAGGTTTGGTCTAGGGAAGGCAAAGTTATAGGGGGGCTCCCAAAACTTTTGTTTTTTCCCATAGACATAATGGGAAAAAACTTTGTGCATGCACACAGCCCAAACCGCTGGACGGATTTACACAAAATTTGTGGCAGGAGTGGGGGCTTGGTAACGAAAGCGTGCTTTTGCAAATTTGGTGTAAATCCGTGCAATATTTTTTTTTTTAAATGACCAAAATGTAAGGCAAAAAAAATAGTGATATCTCCGTTTGCTCCGCGGACAGACTTCCCGGTTCGCTCCGCGGACAGTGCCCTGATTGGCTGAGCGGCTTGCGTGATGTCCGTGGACATGTGACGTGTTCGCTGATTGGACGGCATGGTGCATGAAGCGCGTCAGATTTTCTGTGGCACCCGCCATCTTGCATTCGCGGACGACCGCGGACAGTGCGGTGAAACTTGGATTAAAAATTTTATTTAGTGGAGTGTGTTGGTGTGTAAGAGTGTTTGGGGAGAGTGGGGGAGTATGAGATAGGTTCAATGTTCTGTTTTTTTTATGTGCTAGACACTTTTGTTGTGTTTGATTTTTTGCGGACAACACGGCTGTTCTGAAATGTTCGTAAATAAACAGAATGGATTTGGTGTCAAGTTGAAAGTGTTCTAAGAAGACTCGTGGGGTCCTGGAATGTTTGCAGGGGGTGTCCTGAAGTCGCTGTCTGTATTGTTCTTTGTCAAGCTGAAAGTGTTCTAAGAACACTCGCGGTGTCCTGAAATGTTCGTACATAAAGAAAATGGGGGTGTTCCGAGGACGTTGTCCGTATTGTTCTCTGGCAAGTTGAATGTGTTCTAAGAACACTCACGGTGTCCTGAAATGTTCAAAAATAAACAAAATGGGGGTGTTCTGAGGACGTTCTACGTATTGTGTGCCTGCTTAGCTGTATCCAATGAGGGAATGGCACAGAGAATGAAGTGGAAATGGTAGAAGGGCTGTCTAAGAGTTATGCGGTCCGCGGACAGGGCGTGCTACATCTGGGGTTTTCCAGCAAATCCAGCATTAAAGAAGACTGTAGGGATCAGCCAATCAGATGTTGAGGTTGTGGATTTGTGTTCAAAGAGACTGTGTATAGTGAAGATGGCAGCAGTGGATAAAGTCAGGGTGTTGGTGCTTGGAGATATGTTTTTGCGTGGTTTAAAACAGTATGCTCAATGCAGGCATGTTGCAAAGAATTTTGATGTTAAAGGAGTGGAGGTGGTGTGGAGCACTGTGCCTGATTGCAATGTACAGGGAATTGTACAAGTTTGTGAAGATATGGGCAGGATCAACAGTCCCCATGTGGTAGTTTTGCACTATGGTGCTTTCCATTTGGGCTATGTCAGTGCCCCTACTTTGTTGGCAGATTTGGAACACTTGGTTCAAGCAGTAATGTACATCCTTCCAAATGCTAAAGTAATTTTTTCTGGATTAGTACCTAGGGCAATATGGGACAATAGTTCCGTTTTTTTCCTCAGCAAAACAATGCTAGGTGTGTAATCAACCGAGGCATGTGTGCCTTCATGCTTAGAGCTGGTATGTTCTTCTGTAATAATGAGAATATTGATTCCAGTAATGCTGTTTATTTTAAAGAAGATGGCATTTCCTTATCTTTTATGGGAAATGCCATTCTGTTTTGGAATGTAAGGGTTGCAGTGGAGAAGGTTATGTGAAGACTTTAGGAGTAAAGTAAGAGAAATAAACAATAAAAAATACAAAATAACAGGTGTCTGTCAAGCATCTGCAAAAAACCCCCCCAAAAAACGGCTCTTTTCAAAGCCAACCTCAAAGGGGAAATCGGGCACACTATTTAAATTTACATTCACCAAGCTCAGATTTTCGATATGTCCGCGGACATGGCGGTAGTCCGTGGACATCGAAATCACTAGCTAAGGGTTCAGTATGTTCTATGTTACACGTATATAAAGTCAGGGATATTATGGTTAAGTTGTGCTACTAAAAACATATGAAATTAAGTAAAAAATGTTGTTAAAGGGACGTTATGGTTAAGTTGCGCTACTAAAAACCTATCAAATTCAGTAAAAAAACTGTGTTAAAGGGACGTTATGGTTCAAAGTAAAACCGAAAAACCCCTGAAATTCGGCAGTTATGGTAAGATAAGCAACCATAACTCGCGCCATCATGCACTGCTAACACTAACACCCAGGACATCAAAGATGACATCACAAATGTCATATCCCATAATCGTTTTGCAGGGTGACTATTTCATATTCAAACTTAATATTGTTTCAAGGCTGGCCTCACTGAATACTGAGTCTATTTTACCTGCCTCTAAATGTGTCTTGAATCACCCAACACCTGCCATGAATTATTTGTTGTCAGCCTGGATCTTCCAATTTTGTCATCGGTTTATGACATGCACGATTTGAGCGATGGATTTTCCAACATTTGAGAGATGGGATTTCCAAAATCAGTTCAGGCAGAAAAGCATTCTTTGGCTCTTTGATGGAAAGAGCATCCCAATTTCCATTGTGTCCCTGTTAAGACCAATGAAGAGATATGCTCTTCTGTCATTTTGGATTCACCATATTGCCCATGCTTGGTTTGTGCCTCAGCTTAAAGTAACTATAGAGGTAGAAATTGGTGGATGTGCGAGTAGAGGTGAAAGCAGACACCACAGTCCCCGTGGGACGCATGGGTGAGCCCAATATGCATTACAAACCATTTCCAGTGTTGGGTTTTAGCAAAATAATGGTGGCTTCAGAGAACACAAAGGGCAAGTGAAAACTACCAAAACCTCCCCTACCGCTCTTTTACGTTAAGGAGTAGGGTGGGAAGACCCATTGCCACACTGAGGCCGGGCAAAATAATGACTCGAGGCACAGCAAAAGTAACAAAAGTACTCTCTAGTAGTTTTCAGTTCTTCACCAAGTACATTGGTGGCAAAACCTACTGAACTGGAAGCACCACAAAGCAAAACATATGAGTCTACAGAAATCACTGATTTCTTTAAGGCGGCTCTGAAAAACACAAAAAATAACACCACACCAAGTGAATATGAAACATCTGTGGTGGTTTCCCCCTCAACATTTATTGGAATAGATAACAACAACTATCTTTTAAAGTATGCTTACCTTTACAGCGTGATGTGCTCATTGGACCACCACTGACAAATAAACCCGATGAAAATTTGGTTCTGAGACCAATCTTATCTGCCTCACCTGAGTTGCTGATATGCGTCTCCTCTTCATTGTAGGACACAGAATCAGGTGATACCACAAATGACACCAGAAAACTATGGCCCAATTAGATGCCTTAAGGCAAATCTATTAGACCAAGTTTGGATGCAACTGCAGCTACGGTTGATGCAATATGTGCCTTAGGCTGCACACTGGCAATAGAACAACGTGAAACGAAATCCGTATTGAGGAGACTGGCGGACATTATTTTGAAGCAAATGGAGGGCATTTGCAGGCCAGATGGTAACAACACTGTTGACAGTAATCTGGAACAAAACAAATGGTGGACTATGGAACACCCCCAATGTTACTTCCCAACAGCGTTGAGGGTGGGGAGTAACCAGCCCTCTAAGATCTGGAGCAATTTGAATCAGAAAAAAGAAAATCGAAACCACAATAAATCAATTTGACGGTAAATGAAAGGAAAAAGCGCATAAATAAGCACAAGTTGAACAACATTGTGGAAAAAACAAAAATTCAACTTCACAAAAAAAATGAACAAGGCTTGGCAACATCAAACCAGGCAGTCCTCATTTGTGTTGAGAAGGATGACTGTTACATCCTTACACAACAAAATGAGCCAAGCCTTTAGAATCATTTGCGCATAGCAGCATAGCCTGCATGTACCCTGGATAGTTGGTTGCAGGGTCAGGGTACGGGTTTAACTTGACAAACTGAATTTAAGCAATGGCAAGCCCGTGGGGGTGCCTGACTAAGATCAGTGATTGCCCAGTAACACAAGCAGCTTTTACAGAACCTGCGGTATCTAGCACGCAGTCCAATGGGGACATTTTAGAGTCCAGATCGAATTTATTAATTGACCCGAATGTGGGAACATATTACTGGGATCCGGCCAAATATATAAATGAGCCCTTTGGGACTGGTATCATCAATCCACTGGAAATCACACTATATCTGGGGTTCCTGGTGATATTACAAATTTGCCGCTGACACACAGTATTTAATTTAGAGAAAAGCAACCCTCTTGTGATAGTACATTTATAAATCAGAAGCATTTATTGCGCTTACTTTATCTCATCCCAGAATTGCAAATAACGACCTCCTATGAGATAGCATGTGTACACTTGTCTGAACAGAGTAGAGGCAGTAACTGGGTAGTTGCCACTTTCGTTTCACTGGTTGTGGTGGAACATATTTGCGCATATGCACATTTTATTGAAAATCTGGGTTTCGAGATACTACACGAGCACCCGACCTATGCATCTAGTTTGGTGGCTTCAGTTCCACATACTGCAAGGGGAGTTAATAGTAACCAAGTACGGTATACACAACATGTGCATGTACCAGGGCAGATGACTGTCCAAACATTTCATAACACTGAGACAAACCAAAATGAATATTGTAACAATGGTGTACAACGGGTGACAAAAGTAAAAGAGAGTTGGCAACAGTTATGAGCATGCCTCAATTACTTCAACTTGTATGGTAGAATGCAAGAGGCTTCCACTCATTTGTCACTCATCCAGAAGCCTAGCCATTGATGGTTTTACAATTTTTAACCGTTAAGCCATCAGCGGAAAAGAAGGGCAAACAAAGGGAGGCCTCTGCCTTGGAGCAAAAACACATTTACACATGACCCAGTATGAACAAGAATTCCCTGACAAGAATTACTTAAGTGCAATAATCTTTGATTTTCCCCATATGAATTGGTAAACCTTGGTCATCGTATTGCATAATCCTCTGGATGGGTTCCTCACAGAACTATTGGTGGAAAATGTGAAAAGGACATTGGAAGCATGGCAGGAAGTGGCGCGGGCTGGTGCAGCTATTACTGCTGGAGATTTTAAGGCACATAACATATATTTATTCATTGTTTGCTTGTTTGGCACTTATACAGCCAATGAATTATGTTTCAAAATGCCCACAGGGCAACACAGAGGCAACATGGGATTGCAATACAATTAAAATATACCAAAAATACAGTGGGGGAAGGGACGGCCAAATCTACTATGCCTTGTGAGTATTCAGAATGTGCAAGTGCAGCAAGGAGGTGTCAGCACAGACAGCCAGATTCTCAGAGTAATTGTTTTTTGCATCTCTCTGCTCTTCCCTCTCCTCCACCTGCCCCTTATTGTAAATTCCCCTATGGAACTGTAATCATTGCCTGCACCTGACTCTGGTGTTTCATGCCAATCAGACACCACATCCTCTGACCAAACTTCTAAAATCCTCCAGAGAAAACATGTCTAGTCTCTCACCTTTGGACAGAGATTCAAAGCAGCAAACAGATGCCAATAAGTTACACTAGCTTTCTACGCTGGAACTTTTAAACAATCAACTTGTCATGTCTTCACCGCAAAACAGCTTGAATTCTGCATGTTTATTCCTTGCATTTTCCAAGCAACATTGCACAGCCTATGCTTGCCAGCTCATGAAATGGGTCAATTTGTCCCAATGATCTGCACCAATATTTTGCACCAAAGGGCTATGGACTGAGGTGTAACTATTAGCAAGGGATTATAGATAAGTAGGTTAAGGGTTATGTGTTAGAGGATATTAATTGTTAGTCGTATGCTTTATTGCAAATTAGTGCATGGTATACCATGGTGTGGTGCACTATGCTACGGTATGGCTACCATGCAAATTTAGGTTCACATTTTTCTTTTTGCTCTGTTGAATTCACATTACTGACTCACACCAAATTGACATCAGAATGTCACGCAAGAGTTGCACGCCTCTTGCTATCAGAGTCTGAGTTTTTTTTTATGAAATTCTGTCCTGGTTTCAATTCTGAGCCTCTTATTCCCTACAACATCCTACAAACCCACAGCCCTAAAGGGCTTCAATGATGAAAGAGGACACATCCCGCCTATCCACACATAACAATCCTGAGAATATCTGTCAGAGGTTGCAGTGAGTGTGTGCACTATAACGGAAATTACACATTGTAAATCCATCTCTGCCCATGTGCCACAAATACCAAGACACATGCAACACCCATAACACATGCTTCACAGCATCCCTACCCAGAGTCATGTGGACTACATGCAGTTACATCATCACTTCCACATGTTGTCTACTATAAGGCCTGCTTTGCCAATCCTAAGCAAATAATACTGTTTGATGCTCTTCCTCACACATCATACCAATGTGTGTGTCATGAACCCTAGCAAGGCACAGGCACATAATGTAGGTAAGGCCTGGACTGTAAGGATGTAAGGATTGCTAGCTGGTGTAGGCTGCAGTTTACAAACATTGGTAGCCAAACAACTGTAACAGCCTCCACCAAGATGGCCCCCAGAGTAGGATGCTCAGCTGAAACCAAGATGGCTCCTGGCAAATCCATGCTGTGAAACTCATTGGTGGTCTAGTGGTGCAGGGTGCAGCCCAGGGCTATATGAGCCCCACCCTCGACCACACCCAGTGCTTAGCGTTTTCTCCGGCTGTGATCTGCAGGCAGTGTAAAGCTTGCCTTCCTGCTACTCAAGTCCACGTGCACCGGTTCCAGTTTATCTGTTTGGAATCCAGCAGTCCTCTTCATACTCACTGCCACTGCATTTGGACTCTCCTGGACATTCCAAGTCCTCAGTTTCAATTGTTGCTCCACCGCAGCTCCTGAAAAGAGAAAGAACATTGCAGGATAGATCGGAGCACAGAGCTTTGCCTCCGCTCCACCTCCAGTAGGTCAACTCACCTCTCAACTGCAATCCAGCGTTCTCGACTTCCATTTAAGTGCTTCACATTGCAGGGGATCCTGCTGTGATATCGGGACCTGGCATACGACATTGCAGCAACTTTGCAGGACCTGAAAGGCAGAGAAAGAGACACATTTAAATGTATGTTTGCAAGAAGACAAATACATAATTTACAATGCATTTGTTTACTAATAACACTGAAGAGACATTTAAGCTTTCCAATGAAGTTTGCAAAGCACAGAGAGATCTACTGTAAAGTGCAGAAGGAACATTAAGACAGCAAAGACACACAGACATACTGCAAAACGCAGAAGAAACATTGAGACTACAGAGACACTTACCTACAGGTATCATGTGCGCCACAGCTGGTCTGGACCACCAAACCCAGTGAAGAAACTGGAGAAACAGAGCCTGATTAGCGTCCTCATCACAGAGTGTCAGTAAGGTGAGCAGGAGGCTGCACTGCCAGTTAGCACATTCCCAGGGAGGCAATACGGGAGGTGGTGGGGAAAGAGTAGCTACACAGTTGTTTACCTCATTTTAGTGACCATCCTTAGGTTCATCCAGAGGGTACAATATCCATCCCAGCAGCTCAAGAACCCTATCAAATCACTCCCGACCATACTGTCCGCTGAGCAATAAGTCCGTCAGCACAACAGAGCGGTTTGGCATCAGCAGCACAGAGTCAAGTACCACACTTTGACGATCTGGACCAAGCACTCCTGCAGGGCACCAGAGGTAAGTGTTACAGTGTGTAAATGCAGCCTTTCTGCTCCTTCCTTTCTTTTTAGCAACTACAGGGTGGTGCCTTCCTGCTACAGGAGACCTGCTTTGGGACGGACCTCACCCTCACATTTGCCAAAGCTACACAGTCCCTCCCTATGCAAACCACCTTATTAAGAAAAGCAAAATGGGTGACTGGGCAGACATTTCAAGAAGCACTTTATCTGTACCAAAGGAACTTCTCCCTCCCCATTACCCTTAGCATGAAGCCTATGCTAAATTGCCCGAGCTTCCAGATTCCCCACTCACTTCATCTGTTGACTTTCACATGGCTGTTAGTTGAAAACTGGATACAATGAATTGATTACTGAGAGAGAGAAAGCGAGACTTGGATCGACATTGGCAATGTGAGCTTCAGAAACAATGGGACTTGTCTGCAATAGGCCAGTGTTGGAAGTGCAGGATTGCAGTGTGTTTTGCTTTGTAAGCCCTGCTCCCACAGTCCACTGCCTAACCAACTCCCATCTGGGATCTCCTACCCTCCTACACTACGCACACTAGCCCAATCAGGCTCTCAAGTTTCACTGAATAAAAAAACAAAGAAAAAACAATACACACCGGAACCAGGTACATCTGACAACTAAGCTCCCCCCCCAGTTCTGACAGAGCCAACTGGAGAAAGCCAACAAATAGTGGCAGAAGGGGGTCATACAAGTACACTTACAATGCTGCCAACAAAAGCTCCTGTGCCATGCCGTGAGGGCCCTGTTGCAAATTCCTATAACGCTATGCATCAACAGCACTGCTTAGTCAAGGAAAGGAATCAGCTCAATAACTATTGCATGCAAGGGCACATCATTCAACATGCATGTATTTTGCTTGTAGGACTCTGATGCATAGCCTACAGCTGAGTTCCACTAAAAAACAATCGAGCTGTCACTTAGTTTCTATCTCCTTTTATGTATTCCTTGCATTGTCTCCATCCTCACTTTGGCTTCAAACGTCACACTATATTTCCCTGCATTATGGTTAGGGCCTAAACTACAGATTCAGGTTCATGCAATGGGCTGCTCCTCTCTTATGACTTCTCAGACTACGCTTTGCTGAAGGGTCATGCACTGCACAGTTCTTTATTAAAGGAGGTGATTTATAAATATATCATTGCAGAAGTGATCATAACAAAATACACTTCACATTACCTGATATAACACAACCATACAGCACCCCAGAAACATGCATACACCAGAAGAAGGCACACGTCAACCAACTCATTGAGGACTCACTCACCAAAACAAAAAGGACACACAGCCCATGAACAATAATACACATAACTACACTTCACAATAGCAGAAAACGTTTGTATTCACTGTGAGTGCAAGTCATCCAAATAGATGTATCATAAGGGCAGCATCAGGACCACTACATGTACCAGATCAGTCCGCTCATGGTAACTTGATGTCAGCATCTACGCTTATGCAGAATAGGGAACATGCCCACAGTCACTGGGAACCACCATTAGGTGGTGTGCCCTCAGTTGCGGTGGCACATTCAAACCATGCAATGACAATGTCTGGTCCTCTGTCGCTACAACAATATGTGTCATGGATGCATGCATCAAGCTCCTGTACAGGAGCAGCTGAATGCCTCTGCAGGAAGTCCCGCCCCCATTTTGCCTATATGTTGGAAACCAGAAATTGGAACATGTGCAACGCCAGTGATAGTGCTTATATCACGAAAAGCCTTTGAGACACGTTATCCGTTGAGAAAACCCTATCTGATGTATCCCCATAGAGATGACAATCTCTTGAAGAAAATCCCAGAAGGAATATGAAGATGAATGAAAGAGAAGATTGGTGATTACACAAGAAGCAAGCGTGGCGCACTGAGGAGAATCTGATGACAAAGTAAACAATTGAGAAGACTTTCATATGCAGAATGAAGATTGCACATGTGAGGAAACACTGCAGACAATGCAAGCCATTTTAAAACTGTAGAGATGCTGTAAAGCAAGTAGACTAAGTAATCGTAACGGCTGGCTATATGGAGTAAGTAGATTGGATGCAGTGCCGCCATTATATAGAAACTTGATATTCGATGTCACAATTTTAGTCGGCTCAAACCAGTGGATAAAGGAGGATTGATAGCTATGTATGTGTCGCAGCAAAGAAATAAGCAGAAGCTCAAAGGTAGACCAAGACAGGGTATCTGGCCTGGTGTCAAAGGATAAAGAAGCCAAAACTGTGATCAGTCCTTGAAGAACAGTGAATGTGAGACGCTGAGGCATCCCTTGTTGAATTGCAAAGGGAAAACACCATGGGCTTCATTACAAGCATGGCGGTCCAGGAATTACAGTACCAGTAAGCATGCCGGTACCGTAGTTCCCGGGCCGCCATACTGCGGGCTGTGCTCATGGGTGCCTGACAGCCTGCCAGGTTTTTCCTGGCGGGCTGACCGGCACCCGCGAGCCCAGCACGTCGGATGCACCGGCACAACTCTGCATATGCCGGTGCATCCAACATCCCCATCGCCATTCAGCCCTATGGAGCAGAATGGGGATGAGGAGTCCCTTGTTTCTGGCACCCAGAAATGGGCAAGTACCGGATCCACCTAACTCTGCCTGACCCGGTTCTTGCCCATTCACGTGTGCTGGAAAAAATGCAACACCGGCAGAAGCCGTGCCATTTTTAATGGCACGGCTACCGCCAGAGTTGTAATGAGGCCCCATGAGTGCCAAGTTTCTTTATTCAAGACAATTAAATGCTATAATGTGGGCCGATTCATGGTCTCCTGTCATGTGAGTCCAGGATAGAAATAGAAGTGAGCGTGCAGATTAGAACTTTGATGAGCATACACTCACACTCCTTTATATTCCCAGAGAAGAGACGCTATTACAAGGCCAAGTTCAAAGACAATCTGAATGGCAGATGGCATGAGTGATAATAGGTGGTGGGCTAAATGGACAGGGAGGCACGTTCAAGTCCACCCACCAGCACCTGGGGCACCAGCTTATGTGCTGCTAGTGAGTCAAATATTGCATGGTACAAGCGTGCCAACCAATTGCAGAGGGCCATCTAACAGAGGGCCTCATAGTTTGAGAGCCAATGATATGCTGAGTACTTAATAACTGTTGAAAATGATTTGCACTAAGGGTAGGCATAAATTGTCCACCTGACTATAGAGAACCAATCACAATCCAATCCCTGATCGAAATAATGCTTAGATGGTCTCCGGAACATCCACAATCTCACATACGTTTTCTTAGTTTGCCACGTAGTAAGACGTCACATATGACAAATTGTTGCTATATAAGTATGATTTTTTGTGAAAATCTTCGAGACTGTGCATTTCGACATCTGTTGATGTCTGTTGTATCTCCCTGTTTTAGACAGCTGAAATTAAAACAGTCTGTCGAGACACTTTGCCAATTTCCTGACTCCGTCTTATCATTTGGTGTAAGAGTTATTCTGCATCCCTCTCCATCGTAAGATGTGTTACCTCAATTAAAGAGGACCATAAGGGTTCACTTCTAATAGCAAGATTGTCTTTGTGCATGTTTTCCTTCAATTTCACCATGTTTTGGTGCATTGTGTCTCTCAAAGCCAACATCTCCTGGCAAATGGTTACCTTTGATGCCAACATATTCTGGCTCTGTAGCTATCCTCTCATCAGCCATTTGGATGTGCCTTTGTCAATGGTTGAGTCAGAGGTCTAAACAGAGACAGACAAAGTTGCATCTAGGACTACGATGATGTTCAGCAGAGAGCATGCTTTGGTGGGCAATGACTCATTTCATGAAAATGCAACCAGGGATATCGCTTCCAAAGCCAATAACCTTTACAGAGAGAAAAACAGTGGGAAAGATGGATTGCAACAGCAGGAGTTGTTGTACTTAGAAGGCAGGACTTTTGATCCAGGAAAATAGGTAAGGGTAATACAGCTGTAACATCAGGCATGCAAGGCAGCTTTCATGAATAAGGCTGCAAACCCTAGTGGTATTGTCATAAAAATGCAAGTTCAACATGGTATAACGGAACACACTTATCAGCTTGCGAGAGTAGCACTGTAAAAGGGGAGGGGGCTCATTCTGATGCCTGTGAAATAAAATCCTTAATACAACTAATCCATAAATACAGGCGCAGAGGTAAGTACAATTAAACTTAGTGGTAGAACAAAATGAGGCAAATAGGCCTTAAAAGCTTGCTTTTGATTTAAACGTGTGTTAGCATTTTTTGTGAGATAAAGGCCATTTTGGCTGGTGATTTAGTGCAGAATCTGCGATCGCAGGCCAGCGCTGAGAGAAGTACACAGTGGTTGTTATTTTTCACCGTCACGTATTAGAGATCACAGGTTTCACCAACAAATAAGTAATAGATTACCGTTTTAGAATTCAAAATCATTTATGAATTAAAATTTTCTAAGTGAGCTGAAAAGAACCACTACGGTTTCAAACTGCCCTGTAGAACATTTTTCATGAGAAACAGGTTAGAGTGTCCCCAGTATGCAACATTTGTATAGCAGTTTGTCCGTGGTTAAAAGATCTGGTAGTGTCATGCTGGAAAGCCATTCTCATGCGAATCAGTATTAGGTGACCAAGGCAGTTGATTAAAGTTCTGCAGGTTGTCTTAAACGTTTTAATGACCTAACTTTGTGCTGTGGGAATTGAGGGTGGATCGTGACATCACAGCATGTAAATGAGGGTACTGTGGGAAGGTTTGAGGACCCAATTATTGATCGCAATGTATGTTTTTCTATAAGGGTTCAAAGTGCGAAGTCCAATCAGATTTATGCTGGGAGATTTTTTCATGTAGCACGATTATGAATACTAATTACTTGCATTGTATTAAAGTTTTCACCTTAAAGGCGTATCTTTGCATAGCCTTTTCATGCAGCTCTGTTCTGCGATCTGTTTGAATCTGCTGTCCCAGCTGCGTCTGGGGTCCTGAATAAAACTGCATTACTTCTATACATGGGAATTCTAGCCGTGCTCCTAGAGGGGTGCGGGACAGCATCTGTTGGCCAGTACTAAGAGCTCGAGCCAGGAGAGTTTGGCGGATGCCAATTCCCAAAGATCTGCCTGGTCCGATGCTGCCTTCACTCCGACTTGATGGCAGGTTTTTAAAGGGAGACTCTGAGGCCGAGAGAAGTGAAGAATCGCCTGAAAGGATACATGAGTGTAACCATGCATGAAAGCTTTAGCAGTGGGAGGGACTATGTTCATGGTGTATAGTGGTAGAGGGCGATGGACCAAAGTAGTATTAGTCTGCCATTCTGATAGGGAGCAGGCAGACAGTGGCACAGCTCATTAGAGCAGAAGGTTGCATAGTTAGTGACGGACCTTGTTTGACAAGAGTTGCAAGTAGTGCAGGCAATTGGTATAGTTGCATCATTTTATTTTTCTTTGGGGAAAAAAAGTTTGGGGTAAATACACGCATGTGTTTCGTGAGTAGCAGCAGTTTTGTCTTTAATGTTGTGGAAAGTGATTGTAATGTTTGTTTTATGTGGCTTTGGAAAAAACGGAAGAGAGAGAGCCAAAGTAACTTGTAAATAGCACAAAGCCACATAGCGCGAGTGACTAATGCAGTTGAGAGAGAGGAGGAGTAACCACTTTTTCTAACATACTAACACAGAGACTCATTGTTAAGGTGGTGGTCCTGAGAAGAAGGCCATTTCTGTACTAAAATTATATAACAAGGTGGGCCTTTGGAAAATGCCATTGTGTGCAAGCATTGAGTGTGATGTGTGAAAGGGCGGGCCTGCAGAGTATGCCGCAATGAGTGAAATTAGGGCGATCGAGTGAAGTGGCAAGTATAAAAATTGAGCAAGTGGGACTGTTTGAAGAGGGAGTGAGAGTTTACAGGTTTCAAATTATAAGGAGAAGGAAGGGAAAGGGAGAGAAGGATATTTCAATGGAAAGGAATAAGGTGGAGACAACGTTGTCCTGTTGGATGGATGCTCCGTTTCATCACATGTGTAAACAATTGCCCCAATATCGTGATAAAAGTACCATTTTGAGTGGATGCACAAGACAGTGTTATAAAGAATGGTCCGGAAAGTTGACATTCAATAAAGGCATTATAGAAAGTGTGTATTCCTATTTGGCAGCTACATACAAAGGAGCAAAATCTAAAAAGAGACAGGACATTCTGGGATTTTGGAAATTGTATGAAGAGAAGGAAAAGGAGACGGAGAAAGGCAAAGAGGTAGAGGAGCAGGGAAGCAGGGAAGTGCACCACCCCTCCCTATACAATATACCCATTATTAAAACCAGCTGCAGGTTATATGAATCCTAAACAAGTGTCTCAAGACAAGGAAGGAACCGATAAAATAAAGAATATTTAAATGACATAAACAAGAGCGTGCAGCAGCAACTTGGCAGTGTGTTCAAGGAAGCAGAACAAACAATGGAAAGGGAAATAGAGGAGAAAGGAAAAGAACACTACAAGCGAGCCAACAAACATGGGTGGAGGGAAGGACGCATAATGGTTAAATAGACAAGTGGGGACAGGACTCGGACCATAGTGAAACTCTTATGGCAGAAGAAGGACACACCATATCGGACTGGGAAGACAGTGGTGACAGCAATCATGGAAATGATGAAATAGAGACACACAGTCAGACAAAAAGAAAAAGAGAAAGGAGAAGAGATGAGAGAGAAGAGGAGAAAGAGAAGAATCACTGGGTGACTGGGGAAATAGGCTACAAAGCAGGGAAACCAGAATAGCAGTAGCCAGGAGACCATAACATGGCAATACATGCAGAGCTAGCACACAAATGCTCCTTTTACAGAAAGCGAGGAACGAGGTTCATTACATACCATGGCAGACAATGGACAGGGATGATTTAGTTTACAGTTTACCTTCATTTATGGTGGGGGCAAGCAAGTGGATTTATGTTTTCAAAAAAGAGACAGTGGGAGTCCCATTGGCCATAGGAGACATAACATGTTTACTGGCAGCATTGGTCAGGGAGAATAGTGACAAAATATGGCAACATGCTGGATATGCATGGGTAAAATTAAGCTTGAATATATACATTGGAGCACGTTTTAATAACTATCAAGCACATATTTGAAAAGCTCTAAGGGAGCTGCATCCAGACACTTCAGACATGGGTTCTATATTGGCTCGCAAAATGAAGCCTGATGAGGATTCCACGGAATACATATGATCCATACAAGAAATGTGGACACCGGAAAATAAACAGTCATGGGATTAAAAAATACCATTGTTTTACCACATCTTGGCGAAGGGGTTCCCCGCAGATGGGCAGGTCTCTTTAGAAAATATAGTGGGAATTGAGGCAAATGGGTGAACTGAGATACAGACAACATTGGTTCACTATTGCAAAAGGAAACAAGAGGAGGATAAGGAGACCGTTAATAAGCAACCAAGGCGGAAAACTAACTGGTTCAGAAAGAAAAACTGGTGAAAAAACATATGGAGGGAGGAGTACTGACAGGCCCAAGTGTTATTCCACAAGCTCAGCAAGGAGGTCTTCCAGTGGCCATGGTAATGCAGCCAGGAAGTTATACTCAGGTGCCACCCAACCAGCAGTGGGGAACGGTACAGATGCAGCAGCAGCCCGCATTCAGAAACATCCAGCAGCAGCAGCCAGGAGTCATGCAGGCAGGAGGGGGATATGGGTACATGTGACAGTATCAAAATGGGAGAGGATATTATGCATGTGGAAGGGGAATGGGATATAAGGCAATGACTCCATGTTTTGGAGTACAGTGCTTTGCATGTGGGAAATGTGGACATTTTGCACGAACATGCCACTTATTGCACAGACAGGGCCACAACAGCAGATATGGTCATGCCACAGCAACAACAGACATACATGCAGAAGACTCCTCAACAGGTGCAGGCAATGCTGCAGCAACAGCAATTACAGATACAGCCCGCACAAACACAGGGTATTACTATCCAGGGACAAGTGTGGGTACAAAGTGAGAAAATGGCAGGAACTCAAGGTACAGTGAGCATACTTCAGGCACAAGTACAGACCCATTTATTTATTTATTTATTTATTTATTTATTTATTCAGATTTATAGAGCGCACGTCAGCCCGGAGGCATCGTGGCGCTTGTTACAGACAATATCTTAGTTACATAGGATACAGTAATTACATAAAATACAGAATTTACAGTGGATATGTATACATTAGCAATGCAGTATATTTACATGGATTCCTGAGAGTTTCACAGATATTTCGCAAGGAATGAGGTTTTCAGTTTCCTGCGAAAAGTGGGGAGTGCGTTTTCCGCTCTAATGTCAGCAGGGAGAGCGTTCCAGGTCTTGGCTGCAATGTAGGGGAAACTTAGACCTCCGGCTTTGGCTCTTTTGATGCGTGGGATGCAGATTAGGTTGGAGTATTGCGTCCTGGTGGGACAGGAGGAGGAGGGTTTGAGGATGGTTTCTGATAGATAGGACGGGGCGGAGAGAGAGAGGCATTTGTGAGTGAGGGTGAGGATTTTGAGAGTGATCCGTTCTTTGACCGGGAGCCATTGGGCTGAGTGCCTGGCCTGGGTGATATGCTCTCTTCTTGGGATACTAAGAGCGGCCCGGAGAGCATTGTTCTGGGTGATTTGTAGTCTGTTTATGTTTTTGGCTGATGTGCCTGCTAGGAGTGCATTGCAGTAGTCCAGTTTGGCTCCAATGGTTGCCCTTGCTATAGAGAGGCAATTTGGTTTAGAGAGGTAGGGCTTGATGGCGTTTATGAGTTTGGTGGTGTGTGCGGATGCGGATGTGATTGCGCTGACTTGTCTAGTCATGGATAGTGAGGAGTCAAGGTATACTCCCAGAGTCTTTACGGCTGTGGAAACAGGGATGATGGAGTTGTCAATGGAGAAGTTGGCGTACAGTTTGTCAAGTTTGTCTAGGGTGTTCTGTTGACCTAATATCATGATTTCCGTTTTGTCACCATTGAGGCAGAGGCCATTGACAGCCATCCAGGCCTTGATGACGGCGTAGATTGTGTGGAGTGCCTTGGCGTCTTTGTTGTATGATCCTGAAAGGGGTAGAAGTACTTGTGTGTCGTCCGCGTAGTTTGTGTATGTGATGCCGTATGAGTCAAGTTTGTCAAAGAGGGGCTTGGTGAACAAGTTGTAGAGTGTGGGTGCAGTGCAAGATCCTTGAGGGACCCCGCAGTGGATTGTCGTGGGAGTGGCGTTGGCGATGTCTGAGAAGACTTTCATGGCTCTTCCCTCGAGGAAGGAAGTGATCCAGAGGGCTGCTTCTTTGGAGAAGTTGGCTGAGTGTGTGAGGTGTGAAGTGAGAGTCTTGTGATCAACCAGATCAAACGCGGCTGAGAGATCTAAAAGGAGCAAAAGAGCAGGCTTGCCTTTGTCCATGATTTGGGTGATCTGATTCTTCAGATCTACCAGGGCTGTTTCCGTGCCATGTCCTTTCCGGAAGCCTGATTGCCTAGTCCCGAGGATGGAATGGGTTTCCAGAAAGTGTTGGATTTGGCAGTGTGCAGCTTTGTCCAGTAGTTTCAGCAGAAATGGCACCGTGGTTATGGGTCTGTAGTTGTTTGGTTGTAAGGGGTCGAGAGTGGGTTTTTTAAAAGAGGCCGGACCCAGGCCTCTTTGAGGTTGGCTGGGATGATGCCTGTTTTAAAAGACGTGTTGATGAATGCCGTGAAGAGCGGCTCAAAGCAGTCTGCGCAGTCTTTGACGAGTTTTGGTGGGCAAATGTCTCCTTTACAGGGGGAGGGTTTGAGATTTTTTAGTAGGTTAATAACTTCTGATTCAGTGACGTCTCTGAAGGAGAAGACGGGTATGGTGGGCTTGGGCGAGGTGGGTGTGGTGCTGGTGGGTTTAGTTTCTGTCTGTTGGGGAAGTGCTTTGCAGTGGTCTTTGATTTTTTTTTGGAGAAGGTCAATTTTGTGTAGCATGGCAGTTTGAATGCTGGTACACCAAGCTTCGTCTTTGATTATTTCGTCCGGTGTATTAGGGGGGGAGATAAGCTCATTAAAGATGGCGAAGATCTCTTTGGAGTGTGATTTGGCATTGGAGATACGCGTGTTGAAAGCGTTGGCTTTGGCATCGGTGATAGCTATCTTGTATTGGTGGGAGATTGAATTGAATTTGTTCTTAGTATTGGTGCAGGGGTCCGATTGCCAGTTTTTTAGTGCTGCTCTTTTGTGGGATCGCATTGAGTGCAGTTCTTCAGTAAACCATGAGTTGGTGTGTAGGGATTTCTTCTCTTTTTTCCATTCAAGTGGTGCTATTTCATTGATAGCTTTGGTGATGACATCTTTGTAGATGTCTGCTAGGATATTGGGGTCATTAGCGAATGGGGGAGCTAACTCAGGGGTATTGAGGTATGGGCGCAGGTTCTCCTCTATGAGTTTTTTAGAGCTTCTGACTTGTGCAGCGCTGGCTGGGGTCAGAATTTTGTGGTTTTTGGTGATGGGAATAGAGAACTCGATGCAGTTGTGGTCAGTCCAGGGCAGTGAGGAGTTAGAGGTGACAGTGGTGAGGCAGTTATGGTCTGCAATCCAGTCAAGAATGCGGCCTTTGATGTGAGTAGGACTTTCAACTTTTTGGGTGAAGCCCAAGTCATTGAGTTCCTTGGTGAGAGTGGCTGCAGGTTTGTCCTTTGGATCGTTGAATCCAAGATTGATGTCTCCTAATAGTAGGGTTTTGGTGGAGCTTTTAATATTATTGCTGAGGATGTGAATGATGTTTTCCTGGGAGTCTGTGATGATGCCTGGGGGACGGTATAGTAGGTGAATGTTGATGGTGCTGTTGGGTGATAGTGTGAGTTTGGCCGATAGGCGGTCAGAGTTGTTCGTCGAGGCTTGACTGACAGGTCGGAGCTGAAGGTTCTCCTTGTAGATGAGGGCTACTCCTCCTCCTATTCGATCTGGCCTATCTTGTCTGAGTATGGTGAAGCCAGGTGGTAGTGCAAGTGCAACGGCGGGGCCTGATGCTTCATGTAACCATGTTTCAGTGATAGCTAATAGGTCAATGTTATTGTTGGTTATGAGGTCATGGATATCAGGTGCTTGAGCTGGGAGAGATCTGACATTGAGGAGGGCACACTTGATGTGAGGTGTGAGAGGTTTGTTTGTGGAGGTGCGAGTGGTGGTCGTGACCGATGTGTTATGTGAGGTGGTATTGTGAGGTGTGGCGAGGTTAGTGGGTGGTGGACTGTGGGGGAGTGGGTATCCCGTGCGGGGGCAGCATTTGGAAGTGGTGCGAGAACTCAGTCTATAGTTTCTGTATTCTGTGGGAAGGGGTAGTGTGCTAAGTTCTGTGGTCTGTGTGCGAGCCGTAAGTCTTTCTAGTCTGTGCATAGTTACGACACCTGGTGTGTGATGTGGCATGGTTCGTGTGGTATCTGGGGTAGCGAGATGCTTGTGGTAGGGGAGTGGGCTTGGTGGTGTGGGTATGAGGGGATGGATGGAAATATAGAGTTTGAGAGCAGTGAGAGTTGCGAGGAGAGTGAGCAGCGTGGTGGTGGCCACGTTGAGCTTGCAGGACACTATGGGCATGGTTGTACGCTGGGCGGGGCTGTGTGAGGAGGAGGGCACAGTCGGATAGGGTGGACCTAGCCTGAGGTGGGCAGGAATGGATAGGTTCAGAGTGAGCTGCCTAGGTACTAGGAGGTAACAGAGTGGCTAGCCGCAGCAAGAGGCACTGGCCTGATCGCAGGTGTGCGGCTATTTGGCACGACACAATTCAAATGTGGTCTGAAAGCGACCATGGGAACGACACAATTCAAATGTGGTCTGAAAGCGACCATGGGCACGACACAAATCAAATGTGGTCTGAAAGCGACCATAGGGCACAACACAAATCAAATGTGGTCTGAAAGCGACCATAGGGCACAACACAAATCAAATGTGGTCTGAAAGCGACCATAGGGCACAACACCAGTATAGACAAGCGTGAGTGACAGAAATTACGGGTGAATTGACCAGGCAAGTCTCCTGGCGCCGAGATCAGTACTGCTGTTCATGACAGTATGTGCAGGGTGACAGGGTGCAGGGTGCAGTCGCCAGGATGGCAAGTAAACCGAAGGATAGTACCTGAGGTGTGCCGCAGGGACGTGCAGGCTGGATATGGCAGCTGGAGTCGAGTATGAGGGCGACGCCTCACCGCTGCGACCCGGGGCGAACAGGGGAGGAACAGGGCCTTTTCCCTCGGGCCTTCTCCCGAAGTGTCGGCTCCCGCCTATCGGTGCCGGGGATTGGCCAAAGAGAGACCAGGTTGCTTAGCAGCCGTATGCAGCCTTGTTTTCGGGCCGCGCTGCGCCCGCCATTTTAGGGTCAGGCCGCGTGGTCAGGACAAGATGGTGGATCTCCATCGCCCAAATCCCAGAAGGTGTAACCATATTGGCGCATAATACTGTGTCCCCATACGCAGTATCTACAGTGGTGGGTGGTAACCCATGTGTGTCATCCGCAAAAACATTTTCCTAATGGGGGTGCCATGGGCAGTGCAAGTGTGTCCTGTTCTAGCAGTAACTGAAGACTGTGAGAAGGACCATGAGGTAGCAGTTCAGATAGGACATAGGGGATTTTCCTTTCTAATAGAATCTGGAGCAACTAGATCATGCATCAAGGAAGAAGGATTTCCATTATCTAATACAAGTTTGAACACACAAGGCTTTTCAGGCACAATTCTGAAAGTTCCTCTGACAAACGATTTACCCTTGACAATAGGGACAAAGCACACTGTAGCACCTTTGCTGTATTCAAAAGACACGCCCATCAATATTCTGGGGTGGGACCTACACAGCAAACTGAATGCCACAATTTCATTTTCAGAGAAAGGGATGGTGTGCACCACACCCGAAATATATCCAGCTCGGGTGGCAATACTGATTCAGGCATACATATGTGAACAGCACAATGAGAGTGATACCCACTCACATAGAGGTGTTTGTGTACAGAGTACACATGTTATTGGGATGGTTGCCAGGGATTGAGGGGAAGGTGTTTCCGGCTGTCCAACTACTTTTTGTTCAGGTCTCAGTGTCCCTGCTCAGTTAGGTTAGGCACACACACTCTACTGTACTTTGAGGAAGTAGTGGTCCGAAAGGACATGATTATACCAGGTGAAACTGAGGAGAACAGCATGGAATGGCGTTAAATATTATGTATTGACCACACACTGACATTGACGGGAGTAAGTGACAATGAAGTACACATAAAAGAAATGGCAGTGCCCCAGATGACCCAGATAACAAAAAATAACAAAAGAAAAAGCACAATATTTACAGGAAGATTTGGAAAAGGAGTTTGTTCTCAACAGGACCCATGAAGTATGGACACTTAAAGGGGCCAGGCGGAACACATCAAGTTAAAAGAAGGAGCGCTATTGCCACAAGTGAAGCAGTACCCACTTTCTCAATAAGCAGATGAGAGAATATAAGAGACACTGCATGCCCTATGGCAGCAAGGCATAATACAAGTGAGCTCATCACCTTGCAACACAGCTATCTATCCAATCAAGAAAGCAAAGGGAGGGGTGTGGCATTTTATACAGAATTTATGCCCTCTGCATGACATTATTGAGGCAGAGTATTTGTTGGTTCCCTAACCCTGTGACAATTTGTTGTAACATTCCCGAGGAGCCACACTATTCACAGTACTTTACTTGCAAAACACCTTTTTACCCATTACAGAACACCCAGACTCCAGGTATCTCACTGCCAGAAAATGTTAATGCAACCCCAATTTTGCAGTTAATTGAATTGGAGGGAGAAGCATCAGATGCTGAAAAAAGCTGTGAAAAAAGAGAACATGTTACCTGTCCTCGACTGACTTGATTTGGTGACATGATAGCACAGGGAAGGTTGTTATGCCGAAGAAATTGCTACATTTAGAATTGGAACTATCCTTTGCATGTATCAAAAGAGCACTTGGCTGCAGGGATAAGTGAAGATTGGTTCATGCCAAATCTGTTTGACCATGTCACTGATTATCTAAATAACTGCATGACCTGCTAGAGGTTTCTGCCTGGTCACACATTGAGAGTTGCACAGGAACATTGCCGCAACCAGAAGGCCCTTTCCGGCACTTGCATATTGATTATGTATATATGAAAGAAAGGTGTATTTCTTGCAAGTACCTGCTTGTAGTTGTGTGTCCATTCTCACGTTGGCTTGAGGCAGGCCCCTGTACCCAAAATGATGCCAGTGTTGCGGCTACATTTCTGGTGAGGGAGGTGTTCCTCAGGTGGGGGATTCCAGAATACTTTCTAATAATGGGCAGCACTTTGCCAACGATTTGATGAAGGAAATAACAACACTTCTGGGGATAAAGCATAAACTATGCACGATTTAGTATCCCCAAGCCAACTGTTTGGTAGAAAAGATGAATGGACTGCTGAAAATGCGATTGGCTAAGCTTACGCAAATGCTTGAACAATCATGTGTGCACTGCTTGCCTCTTGCTTTGTTTTCACTCAGAAATATGCCTGGAGGAGGACATCACCTGATTCTTCATGAGATTGTTACAGGGCAGAGAATGCATTGCCCAATTCCACTGTGACATACAATATATGATGCTCACTCTACCTCTGCTATTCTGGGGGTGGGAATGTGATACTTATCTTAAAGAACTTACCAATAACATTAAATATATCTCCTTGCAGATAAGGGGCCTCATTACACGGATGGCGGTAGGGATTTACCCGTACTGGTAAAATACCGGTACCGGTAAATCCTTACCGCCTTACTACGAGGTCCCTTTGCGGGTTGGGGGATTTAACGCCTGCTTTTTGCAGGTGTTAAAATCCAACCCGCTAAGGGACCTCGGAGCTAATTACGGCACCGCAAAATTGCGGTGCCGTAATTAGCGCCTTCCCCATTCCCAGAGAGCACTATAGGGCAGAAATGGGAATGGGGAAGGGCAATGGCGGAAGGGGGATTTACCGCCCCTCCAACCTTGGAATGGGGCGGTAAATCCCCTTTCCGCCAAGGCGGTGCCCGTATTTTACCGGCATGAGCCATGGCGCTAATAGTGCCATGGCTCACCGCCTACCGTGTAATGAGGCCCAAGGTCTAAAATCCAATCTGGACAATCAGGTGATCCAAACAGACATTTCCCACAAGCGGCACCTCTTTTTCCACGTGACCAGGTCCTCATGCGGAACCACGTCAGTAAGTGGAAAGAGGAATGCTTAGCTGGCCCACACACCATCATCTATTCAACACCAACTGCTGTCAAGCTCAAAGGATGATGTGGATGGGTCCACTTAATGGATGTTCGCAGAGGCAAAAGCACTGTCTCCCAAAGCATAACATAATGGGGAGTATAAACAACTTTACTTTCATTTTCTAAAGCCCTTAGAATTTAAAAACAAAAACGGCAAAAGAGGGTGGTGAAGAAGGTTTCTGGATTGTAATGATGTTAATATGTCTTAGTATAGTATTAATATTTTAGTTTTATTTGATGTTTAACCCTTTAAGTGCCATGGGTATTTCCCCCCTGTGCCAGGGTCTTTTTTGGTGATTTCAGTATGTGGCCATTGAATGGCTTGTAACTTATTTGTTACATGAGATATATCGGCCAAATTTGGCTCCTTCTTTCCCCACATGTAGGCAGTCGTAACGCCACCCAGGAATTCTAGTTTGCCATAGGGGGGTGAGAGAAATAACCAAAAAGTGGGAACATTTGGGGGGTTTTCAAAAAATGCCAATAAAATGATGTACAAAGAAACCTGTGTTTTTTTCCTTGTAAGAGCTAGGAGCGAATGATTTGCTGTGCTGAATTCCCCAATTTCCTGGCTTTCAAGAACAGGTTGAGTGGAAACGAAAAGAAATATATATTTTGATGTGGTTATCAACCGTTTTGTGAGAGGTAGGCAATTTTGGCCATTTTTGCCAATTGGACATGCATGGACAGAATAGAAGAAAAGGGTAGGAAAGCCGAATTGGAGGACAGAAAGGCATATATTTCTGAAAAGTAGACAAAATTCCAAGTTTAGAAAGGGGTGATTTGCGTAGGTCAGGCAACAACTAGGTAGGAGAAAATGCCATAGATTGGGGGAAAAGCAGGAAAATGATTGAAAAAAAGGTATGTGTTGGACATGGTTGGCTTGGTACGGCAATGGCTTCTATGAATTTTGAGAAAAGCAATGCTCCGCTACATTCCCCCAAATCTTGCAGTTAGGAGAGCACACATTTTTTGTAGTGTTTTACAAAACAAGCAATACCACAAGCCAAACACTGAGCCATGGTAGACAGGAGTTTTATGCTCACGGCCTGAACAGATGCACTTAGCATCTGTAAATCGGGAAAACCAATGTGGTGAGGAACGGCAGGCATCCATTTTTTGAAAGAGCAGAAGCAGACCTTTTCAAGGGTAGGTGACTTGTGCAGGTTACAAAAGTGTATGGTGCCTAAATGTAGGTCACATTTGGGAAATGAAAGGGTTGTGTGACAAAGGGCACCAGCAAATGGGTCAAAACATTATGAAAACCACACAAACACAACAAATGTTATACCTTCCACGTGTGGGAAAAAAACGCATTTTCCGCACATTTCACTCGGCTCACCCATCGAAACACGCCGCAAACAACACATGGCCTATGGTCCCGCGTTCCCACAGGTGTCCCGATCAAAATGGTACCACACATGTGTGGGTGCACCTACCTGGGCGGCAAGGGGAAAGCCTAAAATACAGGTAACCCCAAGTCTGTTTCCACACCTGAATTTGACACTTTCTCCAGACAAGCGCAACATACAGATATGGGCCTCGGGTGTCCAAGCCACCAAGGAAAACAGGGAACCCCATGCATTTCTGAAAAGAAGACATCCGTGGGAATCCGCAGAGGTATGATTTGCGCAAATCGGCCCAGAATTTATTACCCAGACACCCCCGCAAAGTCCGAAATGTGGGGAAAAAAAGGCATTTTCCGCACATTTCATTCGACTCACCCATCGAAACACGGCGCCAATAACACATGGCCTACCATCCCACGTTCCCACTGGAGTCCCAATCAAAACGGTACCTCACATGTGTGGGTGCACCTACATGGGCGCCAAGGGGAAAGCCTAAAACACAGGTAACGCCAAGTCTGTTTCCACACCTGAATTTGACACTTTCTCCAGACAAGCGCAACATACAGATATGGGGCTCGGGTGTCCCAGCCACAATGGAAAACAGGGAACCCCATGCATTTCCAAAAATAGGACATCCTTGGGAATTTGCAGAGGTATGATTTGCGCAAATTGGCCCAGAATGTATTACCCAGACACCCCCTTAAAGTCTGAAATGTGTGGAAAAAAAACGCATTTTCCGCACATTTCACTCGGCTCACCCATCGAAACACGCCGCCAACAACACATGGCCTACCGTCCCTCGTTCCCACAGGTGTCCCGATGAAAACGGTACCTCACATGTGTGGGTGCACCTGCCTGGGCGCCAAGGGGAAAGCCTAAAACACAGATAACCCCAAGTCTGTTTTCACACCTGAATTTGACAATTTCTCCAGACAAGCGCAACATACAAATATGGGGCTCGGGTGTCCACGCCACCAAGGAAAACAGGGAACCCCATGCATTTCTGAAAAGAGGACATCCGTGGGAATCCGCAGAGGTATGATTTGTGCAAATCAGCCCAGAATTGATTACCCAGACACCCATGCAAATTCCAAAATGTGGGGAAAAAAAACACATTTTTTGCACATTTCACTTGGCTCACCCATTGAAACACGCCGCCAACAACACATGGCCTACCGTCCCGCGTTACCACAGGTGTCCCGATGAAAATGGTACCTCACATGTGTGGGTGCACCTACCTGGGCGCCAAGGGGAAAGCCTAAAACACAGGTAACCCCAAGTCTGTTTCGACACCTGAATTTGACACTTTCTCCTGACAAGCACAACATACAGATCTGGGCCATGCGTGTCCAAGCCACCAAAGGAAAACAGGGCACCCCATGCATTTCTGAAAAGAAGACACCTGTGGGAATCCACAGAGTTATGATTTGCGCAAATCGGCCAAGAATTTATTACCCAGACACCCCCGCAAATTCCAAAATGTGGGGGGAAAAAAACGCATTTTCCGCACATTTCACTCGGCTCACCCATCGAAACACGCCGCCAACAACACATGGCCTACTGTCCCGCGTTCCCACAGGTGACCCGATGAAAATGGTACCTCACATGTGTGGGTGCACCTACCTGGATGCCAAGGGGAAAGCCTAAAACACAGGTAACCCCAAGTCTGTTTCGACACCTGAATTTGACACTTTCTCCTGACAAGCACAACATACAGATATGGGCCTTGCGTGTCCAAGCCACCAAAGGAAAACAGGGCACCCCATGCATTTCTGAAAAGAAGACACCCGTGGGAATCCACAGAGTTATGATTTGCGCAAATCGGCCCAGAATTTATTACCCAGGCACCCCCGCAAATTCCAAAATGTGGGGTAAAAAAAACGCATTTTCCGCACATTTCACTCGGCTCACCAATCGAAACACGCCGCCAACAACACATGGCCTACTGTCCCGCGTTCCCACAGGTGACCCGATGAAAATGGTACCTCACATGTATGGGTGCACCTACCTTGATGCCAAGGGGAAAGCCTAAAACACAGGTAACCCCAAGTCTGTTTTCACCTGAATTTGACACTTTCTCCAGACAAGAGCAACACACAGATATGGGCCTCGGGTGTCCAAGCCACCAAGGAAAACAAGGAACCCCATGCATTTCCGAAAAGAGGACACCCTTGGGAAGCCGCAGAGGTATTATTTGCGGAAATTGGCGCAGAATGTATTACCCATACACCCCCGCAAAGTCCGAAATGTGGGAAAAAAAGGCATTTTCTGCACAGTTCACTCGGCTCCTCCATCGAAACACGGCACCAACAACACATGGCCTACCGTCCCACATTCCCACAGGTGTCCCAATCAAAACAGTACCTCACATGTGTGGGTGCACCTACCTGGGCGCCAAGGGGAAAGCCTAAAACACAGGTAACCCCAAGTCTGTTTCCACACCTGAATTTGACACTTTCTTCAGACAAGCGCAACATACAGATATGGGGCTCGGGTGTCCCAGCCACAATGGAAAACAGTGAACCCCATGCATTTTCAAAAATAGGACATCCTTGGGAATTCGCAGAGGTATGATTTGCGCAAATCGGCCCAGAATGTATTACCCAGACACCCCCTTAAAGTCCGAAATGTGTGGAAAAAAAACACATTTTCCGCACATTTCACTCGGCTCACCCATCGAAACACGCCGCCAACAACACATGACCTAGTGTGCCTCGTTCCCACAGGTGTCCCAATGAAAACGGTACCTCACCTGTGTGGGTGCACCTGCCTGGGCGCCAAGGGGAAAGCCTAAAACACAGATAACCCCAAGTCTGTTTTCACACCTGAATTTGACAATTTCTCCAGACAAGCGCAACATACAAATATGGGGCTCGGGTGTCCACGCCACCAAGGAAAACAGGGAACCCCATGCATTTCTGAAAAGAGGACATCCGTGGGAATCCGCAGAGGTATGATTTGTGCAAATCAGCCCAGAATTTATTACCCAGACACCCCAACAAAGTCCGAAATGTGGGGAAAAAAAGGCATTTTACGCACATTTCATTCGACTCACCCATCGAAACACGGCGCCAACAACACATGGCCTACCGTCCCACGTTCCCACAGGAGTCCCAATCAAAACGGTACCTCACATGTGTGGGTGCACCTACCTGGACGCCAAGGGGAAAGCCTAAAACACAGGTAACCCCAAGTCTGTTTCCACACCTGAATTTGACACTTTCTTCAGACAAGCGCAACATACAGATATGGGGCTCTGGTGTCCCAGCCACAATGGAAAACAGGGAACCCCATGCATTTCCAAAAATAGGACATCCTTGGGAATTTGCAGAGGTATGATTTGCGCAAATTGTCCCAGAATGTATTACCCAGACACCCCCTTAAAGTCTGAAATGTGTGGAAAAAAAACGCATTTTCCGCACATTTCACTCGGCTCACCCATCGAAACACGCCGCCAACAACACATGGCCTACCGTCCCTCGTTCCCACAGGTGTCCCGATGAAAACGGTACCTCACATGTGTGGGTGCACCTGACTGGGCGCCAAGGGGAAAGCCTAAAACACAGATTACCCCAAGTCTGTTTTCATACCTGAATTTGACACTTTCTCCAGACAAGCGCAACATACAGATATGGGGCTCGGGTGTCCAAGCCACCAAGGAAAACAGGGAACCCCGTGCATTTCCGAAAAGAGGACATCCGCGGGAATCCGCAGAGGTATGATTTGCGCAAATTGGCCCAGAATTGATTACCCAGACATCCATGCAAATTCCAAAATGTGGGGAAAAAAACACATTTTTCGCACATTTCACTTGACTCACCCATTGAAACACGCCGCCAACAACACATGGCCTACCGTCCTGCGTTCCCACAGGTGTCCCGATGAAAACGATACCTCGCGCAAAAGGAAAAGGGTAACCCGCTTGTAACCCCATGCCTTTCACCACTGACCATTTTGTTCATGTGGGCAACCTACAGATTTGGGCCTAGGGTGTCGAAGACAGCAAGGAAAACAGGGAACCCCATGCAAATGGCTGGCAGGGCACCTCATGCAGCCTCCCTGGGCCTCCTACAAACGGCTGTGTGAGGTACACCCCCCCCTCCATTTGGGGTGGGGGGGAGAGGGTCCCCAAAAATGGTGGGACCGGGCCCCCAGTGGGTGGGGCAGTAAGGTGTGGGCACCCCGGCACCAGATTGGCACACCAATGTGCCCCTCTGCGCCAAGGCAGATATAGTAAACAAAGACAATAATTAAAAATGGCAGTCTGCCTTTTAGCGGGGACGGAGGGGCCCCCTACACCGCTGTGGAATTTTCTAATGTGAAGGGGGGTGCACCTCTCCATCCCCCACCCCAATTGGAGGGGCGCCCCATCTCATGTAGCCCTCCCAAGGGGCAAATAAGGGGGGGCTGTCCTGTACTCCTCCCTGGGCTCAGGCGTCCGTTCCTAGGAGCAGATATCTGGTCCCAGGGAGGCCTGCATGACATGGCACCCACTCCATTGTGGGTGGTGGGTGTGGGGGGCAACGCCCCATCCCTTTAGAAAATTCCCCGACCCTTTGGGGTGTCCCACAGCCCACTCTAAAAAGCGTTCCACCATTTTCAGGCCTGCATGAGGTGCCCCTGCCACCCATTTGGTGTGAGGGGGGAGAGGGCCCCCAAAAATGGTGGGACAGGCCCCCCAGTGGATGGGGCAGTAAGATTTGGGCACCCTGGTACCAGATTGGCACACCAATGTGCCCATCTGTGCCAAGGCAAGTTTTGTAGGGTTTATTAGATATGTTCCCCAATGCTTTGGGGGCTGGGTGGAGAGGGCTGCTTACTGTAAGCAGCCTTCCCCCAAACCCCCACATCACAAACGTAACCCTGGTGGTCTAGTGGCCATTGCTGGTCACAGATCGAGCACTCTGTGCCGATCCGTGACCAGCAATGCGTCAAAAATGGTGCCGTAGGAAAGGGGAGAATCTCCCCTTTCCAAAGACACCATTTTTTCAAAAATCCATGGTGGTCTAGTGGGCCCCAGGGCCCCAAACTCTTTCCCACCTCCCTTCCAAATTTGTCATTTTTTTGCCCCCTTCCCTGGGGGCAGATGATCAGCCATCTGCCCCCAGGGTTTATTAGATATGTGCCCTCATGCGTTGGGGGCTGGGGGGAGAGGGCTGCTTACTGTAAGCAGCCGCCCTACCCCCTCACGTCACAAACGAATCCCTGGTGTCTAGTGGCTATTGCTGGTCAGGGATCTAGCGCTCTGCACCGATCCGTGACCAGCAATGCTTCTAAAATGGTGTCTTTGGAAAGGGGAGAATCTCCCCTTTCCAAAGACACCATTTGTTCTACAATCCATGGTGGTCTAGTGGGCCCCAGGGCCCCAAACCTCTCTCCCACCTCCCTTCGAATTTTTTTTAATTTTTTTTTCATTTTCACCCCTGGGGGCAGATGATCTCTGCCCCTAGGGGTCTCCACAGCCGTGGTGCCATGCTTTGGGGGCTTGGGGGAGAGGGGGCCGCTTACCTAGTAAGCAGCCTCCTCCCCCGCTCCCAAAACAGATCCCTGGTGGTCTAGTGCGCATTGCTGCCCGCGGATCGTGCTCTCCGCGGGCAGCAATGCTGTCACACAAGGTATCGTTGGAAAGGGGAGGATCTCACCTTTCCAAGGATACCTGCCTCGATCCCCGGCTTGAAATACAGCCGGAGATCGAGGCAGAGTAAGGTGAACACTCACCTTCTGTTTTAACCACGGCAGCCGAAAATGGCTGCCGCAGTGAATTTACTTTCAATTTCATGTCGGCGTGCGTCACGTACACCAAGGTGAAATTGAAGGAAATCCAACCCCTGGGCCATGTGAAGGGACCTCCCCCTCCCATAGCCTGGGGGTTGGATTAGAGTTTTGCTCGATCCCTGCATTGCAGGGATCGAGCAAAGCAGAGTGCCAAAACCGACGAGCCAGCTCGTCGGTGTCAACCTGGAGCGGTTTTCACTGACGAGCCGACTTGCCTGTGGCACTTAAGGGGTTAAAGAAAAAAAGTGAAACACAAATGAAGGAAAAAAGAAAAATGGGAAAGAGAAATGTGATGAATATGGAGGGCGTCCACCATGGCACTGAAGAGGAGCATAATTAACGAACAGGAAACATTTGGTATGATGAAATGATGCATGTGGGAAGAGAGAGATTAAATGGCACATGCTACATGTGCTCTCCCATTTCTCATGAAGTTGGAGTATCCAATTTTTCCTGCCCCAAGCTGTGTCCTAACCGGAGGCAGGAGTTTAGTCCTGGGGAAACAAATAGCCATTTAATGAGTGGATGCAGGGGAAAATGTATATGAAGACAATTTTGTAAAATTAACACAAATGCTTCAAACTGCTTCAAAATGAGGAAACCCGGCATAAAGTGGTGGAGTATGTTACTGATGGTCCTAAACAAGGGGAATTACAAATAAGAGACTATAAAAGATTGCAATGCATAACTAAAGAAGGGCAAAGTGCGCCCTAGTGTCACACAAGGCCACTGATGAGAATAGGAGGAACAGTATGTTATGGGGACAAATGGAGGGGGGGAATAATGCAGTCTAGTGCTGAAGGAACGGTGGGGTTTGTAAAAACGTGGCAGCCAAGTTTAATGACAGCTGCAGAGCAACTTGGGGAAAATATGTTCATGCTTTAACTTGGCTACATGAAAAACATCAAACAGTTCAAATAAGGAGCGTTAGACAATTCCCTTTGTGTTTCAGGTCAAGTGGGTCAATTTTCCTGGGGAATAATTTGGGCTGCTACAAGGTGGTGAAGAATGCAGCACTGATGCGGGGAACAAGTGGGACTGTGGATCGAAAGCATGTGCCCAGCTTCCGCTTGACTGAAGTGGAGTTTGAGGTTGTTATGCTGGAAATGCAGTGGAGGGACAGGTCCTCTGTATCCTTGTCCTTTACTGCTTTTTATCTTGTGTTCTGTCGTGTTTTCCATGGAGGAGTTCATGTGGGACTCCTGGTGGTGCAGCTCTCTCTTTTGGGTTGGTGTGCAGACCCATGGGATGCCCTTATGGCACCCATGGGTGGGAGTACAACCCTGTACCCCTAGTGTATGTTTTTGGGCTCCTGTGTGAGGCCCACAGAGCAGGGTATGGGTTGGTGGAAGCTCCATGCTGAATTTGACAGGTGCTCTGAGTATCCTCCATTTTGGGATACCCAGGCCCTGCCATTGGAATCACTTGATTCCTGATAGGAAACAAGATGGCCCCTGTGGCCATTTGCTTTCTATTGCCTGCTACCTTGTTTTCCCAAAGTCCTGGGAAGCCCTGACTCTGTCCCTTCCCCCTGACCGGCCGTTGGGTGGAAGTTCCATATATGGTGTTGATGTGAAGTCCAGGTTAGACTGGCTGGAGCCTTCCCAGTGACTGTATGTTGTGGGTACACCCTATGGGTGGGACCAGGGTGAATGGAGTGTGTGACGAATATGCATTCTGTGTTGTGGATGTCTAGTATCTGGTGTTTGACACAATTACTGAGACAGCCCTGCCCGAAAACTGGTATGAATGTAGTGTGGAGTGTTGAATGGCTGGGTACTTGTCCCAAAACAAATAACTTGTTGTGAGTGGAGAGAAGTGAATGGCCTGAATGCACTATGCACCTGATTGGCTGCCTGCCTGCATGACTTCCCTTCTGACCGATTGGTTGCCTGAGTGTGACCCAGCAGAATTAATGGGAGATCAACTAGTATACCTGGGGGCCTCTCACTGTTAGAATTTATGTTCAGAAGCTGAAGAGAAACTGGAGTTGAAACTGAAGCTTAACCTTGAAGCTCTGCTGGAAGAGAAGCCTTGATGCTGCTCTACTTCATCAATCTGAAAGCTGCTGTGTCTCCAAGGACTGACCCAGAGAGGACCTGGTAAGGCGTCCTCTTCCCAAGGTACGAGGGACCATCGTGCACCACCTGATCTTTGCCAAACCTCCCTGGTAGACAGACCTATGACAGGCTGCCGACCAGAGACGGGGACTACCGTGGAATCACAATGAGAAGCACCCGGACACCACTGTCCATCATCGTCGACGACCGCCATCACCGATCGGAGCTGCCGTGCTCCCTTTGCCTAAGTAACATTTGATCCAAGGAGGCTCTCGCCTGCACCGTCGACTGCTTTGTCCTTTCGGAGAAAGTCGAGGCCACCGATGCGCCAAGGAGCATCCGCCGGTGGGTTTCCCACCACCTGACAACAGTAGAGATGCCGGACGACTCGACGCCCTTGCTGGGCCACAGTTCTTCACAATCTCTTCGCAGTCCTGAACTATCGTCATTGAGGTTCCCCGCACACCTCTTCCTTGCAGGTTGCCAATGCTCCGTTGTCGCTGAGCATCACTACGAATGAAGCTGCCGCCTCGCTGTCATCATTCACCACTTTTTCATCATGGGATCTCGACGATCCGTGGCTCCTGCCTTAAAGGGAGCCGCTCAAGAACGATCCGTCGACGAACCGATGATGAACTCTGGTTTTCCAGGTACATTGGAGTTGTAGAACTATTTTAGAAGGAAATAAGACTCTTTTGAACAATATATGGACTGGGCTTGTACAATATATCTTTATGTACAGGTTGCCCAGGTGGGGGGATCTCGACACAGAATTGTGCCTAGTTGATAGGGGTTAATATTCTGACAATTGTTCTAACCAACTGCTTTCCTCCTATATCTATTGTTGGTTACTTTTATTCCTTGATCTGTGTGACATTCTACCACAGTATAGTTGATGCACTTTAATGAGATCTGATAATAATTGTGGTACCACTTTAGAACTGTATATATTTGCCATTGTAGATTTTCTGAGCACAAAGTGAGTTATTGTGATAGTGTACATAACCTTGAATATTAATTATATAAAGACAGTGTTTTAACTAATACAGTGTGTGGACAATCCTTTGTGGGGTCTTGGGGACTACACTGTACTTAAGAACCAGCCTGCGTCACCTCCTGAGAAGCTATGCCTTGATTGCTCGTCCATTGCTACCTTATAGAGAATCTTGGCTGGGGTCCGCTGGGCCTCTCCTCTACCATATAATGATCTGAAGTACAGACCCCCCCGTCCAGTCTTTACAGAGCTTGTTGTGCCTCAGAATAGACTGCCATGAAAAGTGAACTGCAGGAAAAAATGGTGCAACAAAATGAGCAGCAAAAAACTATGAGCAGGAGAAAACAGGAATTAAATTATTTCTCAAGAAAGAGCGCGGACAACCTGGTTGCTATTCCAGATGAACACTGTTTATTCTCCACGGTTCTCACCTTTTTTACTTCATTGTTGCTTCCAGGAGAACAAGCTGCAGCAAATTCGAAAATGGTTGCAGCTGATTCAATATGAGTTATTAAGGCAAAGGGAAGAGGTGTGGGGTAGGCACACAGTAGGTACTAAAACTTAAATATGATCAAATACATTTCAGTATGAAAACTTAAAGGAATCCTTCAGAATCTGATGTACACTAGATCAGAACAGGAAGCATATGATAGAACAGTTGTCTGGCGAAAAGATCACCAGACCTGATGATGCCAGTGGGTGTAGTGAATACTACTGCATATTATAAAACAAACACTGTTATTGGGGAACAATCTTACTGATACAATAGATATAATAAACCCATAATACTGTGGGTGAAAGAACTACTCTTTTGTTTTTCATTTTTCATATTTTGTTATTGGCGTGTAGAAGCCTTTGCCGATGCATTTCGGATAATATTTCCTTCTTCAGGGTGGGGTCTTTAAATACACAAACAGTACATACATGTTTTAGTATACACCTTGTCATTTTAACAGATATTCAGTACTTGATTAGAAAATAAAATCATGAGCACAATTCTATACCTGGGCTTTGGGGTAGAGAAGGTTGTTAAGATGCTTAAGCACCTGGATGGAAGCTATAAACAGGTTGGGCTGTTTTTAGCTGTCAGTCTTTCTACAATATAACAGTATGTATTATAAAGGAGATGTTTTAACCCAAGTATATAGTTTCGTCACTAACATGGATGGTGTCTAGCTAATGCATCATTAAAGGACACAATGAAGTGGGTCTCTTGTATTATCTCATGCCACAGATCTGTGGTGAATACCGACTCTAAGGCAAGGTGCTGCTATGTGATGTATGTTATCTGAGGGAAGTTACTCTAGGCACCTGAAAACAATGATATGTCACCTTAGCATTAATGAACATTACAGTCTCCATGCAATTGCCCCAAAAAATATACAATTGTCCAAAGTGAACAAAATCTTACCTTGAATATGCTGGAAGTGATGCTAGGTTCTCATGGCAGTGTCACAGCACTGACTGTGGGAAAAGAGAACAAAATGGTGCGCATCATGTCTCTGGTGTAACTGGTGAGTTTCAAATATAAGTCAATGCTTGATTTTTCAGATAATACAAAAGGTAAGTGTCTTACCTGGTAGCTACTCTGCCGAATTTAAATTGCACTTAAAACTGCAAGATTGATGTTCGAAGGTAGGCGAAAACTGCGCCTGGGTGGATGGTAAATGTAGTTCAAGAGCACAACATTAATTTACATCTAAATGTTATGAGGTATCTATTACTCTATAGAACATATAATTACATGCAATCAAAGAGCTGCATACATTTATGTTCAATGCACAGTTTCCAAAATACAAGTTAAGTCTGCTGACAAATGTTGTTCATTAGTGACTCACATTGTAGTTATAGGTGAAAAAAACATAGATCTTTGCTTTTTATTGTTGACAATTAACCAAAAGGTGAGCCCTATTAATAAGTGCTCTCCATTAGTCAATGGGCCTCATTACGACCCTGGCGGTAAGGGGTTAACGCCAGCGTTAGCTGCGCCGACCCCTTACCGCCAATTACGAGGTCCCTTAGCACCATGGCGCTTTTAACACCTGCTCTTAGCAGGTGTTAAAATCCATGGCGCTAAGGGACCATGGAGTTAATTACGCCACCGTAATTTACGGTGGCGTAATTAACGCCTTCCCCACTCCCATTATGCCCTATGGGGCAAAAATGGGAATGGGGAAGGGTAAATGGGGATTGGGGACTTACCGCCCCGCCGACCTCGGAATGGGGCGGTAAGTCCGCCAACCACCATGGCATAAACGTAGTTTACGCCATGGTGGTAAAGTCACGGCCCAGGCGGTAACTTACCGCCTGGGTCGTAATGAGGCCCAATTACTTTACGGTTGCAAATGAAAAACAAATACATATTTACTCTTAATTGTGTACAATAAAGAGTTAATACTTAACTAACATTCTGTAATGATTTCACATCAGCGGCTCGTCAAGTGATCGCAGATAAAGTTGTGTTATAATGCACCAACTACAAAAGACAACGAAGAAACACTCATTGATCATATCCGTCTGACTGCATGAGAACAATTTGTATGATTTTGATGCATGCTAGGGATCTTACAACATCTCACTCTCTTGTTACAATTGGCTAACTCAACAGCAAAAGGTTGAATACAATTAAAGATGAGATGAGGTCCTGGCGCTTGATGGCCCTTCAAAATCGGTTCATCCTGGACATCCTAACAGCCATTGAAGGAGGATGTCTGCGCCACGTTAGGGACAAGGTGCTGCATGGCCATACCTGATGGTGAGGCCTCTCATGGAACTTGAAATGCAGCTATACAAGAGATATGGACATTCAAGTGAAAGATGACAAGCAAGGTCAATGAAGTGCATTCAAAAGACTGGCTGGACAATATCTTTACATGGGTACTCACCTAGCTTGCCGGATTGTTTCCAGTGACTGTCCCCATGCTAGTTCTAATTCTCATCACCTTGTGCATTGTTAAGAACATTTTTAAAGTATATTTTAACAAACAAAAAGGACAATTGATGTTACCCATGAGTGTTAACAAAAATGATTTTGAAATCCAGAGTAGAAACAAAATAATGGGGACAGATGAAGAGGACGATCCTGATGGATGCGTTTTAACCCAGCCTGCAGAATCAGAGAATTACAAAGAGTTCTGGATTCAATGTCTAAAGGATGGGATAGGGTGTGTATAGGTGGTTGAAGATTTAAACAGTTGGGAGGAGACTGTGGAGACATGACACGATTGGAAGAAAATTGGATACCTAAAAATGACGTATCTAAAAAGGAACAAGACATCCAAATAATTTAGTTATTAATAAATGAATAAAAGGGGGAATAATGTAATAAAGATGCAAGTTCACCGCTGTATAACGGAACACACTTACCAGCTGCAGGAGTAGCGCTGTAAAAGGTGAGGGTGCTCTTTCTGATACTTGTGAAATAAAATCCTTAATGAAACAAATCCATGAATACAGGTGCACAGGTATGTATAATCAAACTTAGTGGTAGAACTTAACACAGAAAATAGGGCTTTAAACATGTGTTAGCATTTTGTTTGCGGTAAAGGCCGCTGTGGCTGGTGATTTAGTGCAGAATATGTGACCCCATGCTAGCGCTGAGAGAAGTACACAGTGGTTGTTTTTTTTTCGATGTCACATATTAGAGCTCACAGGTTTCACCAACAAGTAGGTAATACATGACCATTTTATAATTCAAAATCAATTATGAAATGCACTTTTCCAATGGAGCTGAAAAGAACCACAGCAGTTTCAAATTGCCCCGTAGAACATTTTCCCTGGGAAACTGGTTAGAGTGTTACCGACATGCAACATTGGTATAGCTGTATTTCTGTGGTTCAAGGCTTTGGTGGTGTTGTGGTGGAAAGCCTTTCTTATGAGAATCAGGATGAGGCAACCAAGGCAGTTTATTAAAGTTCTTATGGTCACCTCAAATGTTTTAACACTATAACATTGTGCTGTGTGAATTGGGGGTGGATTGTAACATCATAGGGTGTAAATTAGGGTGGTGTGGGAAGGTTAGTGGACCCAATTATTGATCTCAATGTATGTATTTCCATAAGGGTTCAAAGCATGAAGTTCAATCAGATTTGTGTGAGGAGATTTTTCATGTAGCACGATTATGAATACCAATAACTTGCATTGTATAACAGTCCTAACCTTAGGGGCGATTCTTTGACAGTGCCTTTTCATGCAGTTCTGTTCCATGATCTGTTTGAATCTGCTGTCCCAGCTGTGTCTGGGGCCCTGAATAAAACTGTGTTACTTCTTGCACTGGCATACACTCCCTTATTAGTACTTTTGTTATTATTTGGTGAGTTTTACGAGGCAACCCCGATACAGTATCATAACTGGAGAAAATGAGGCTTCTATTGTCAGGGACAAGGCTGAAGTTGAAGCTAGATTGGCTTCTGCTCTGGGCCTTCATTGTAGAGGAGATCAAGGGGTGGATGGAGAGATCAAGGTGAGGCCTCAGAGACCATACCACATGCCAAGGGAAGCCTGACCCCTTGAGTCCCAGTGCATCGGCAACAATAGAGGAGGAAATGAGGAAGTGACTTTTCTAAAATGTTTTGGGGGGGGTTATAATTACTTGGGAAAGGTAGAACTAGGTTCCCTTTTAAATGATTCTATGTATTTCTGTGCATGTGTCTATATTTGTATTAACTTGTGTTTTAATACATTCCTTAGTTTTACATTTCAATGCCAGGTGTTGCATTGTTATTGAAGCAATTGTTTTTATGTGCTGCCTTGCTGCTGTATTTGTGTCTTAGTGGTTTGGGTTGCATGTCATTCTATATTTGGCACATTATCTCCATGTTCCAGGGTGAGTGGTATGAATGTCACATGGTTAGAGGCAATACTGTGTAGATCATATTTGTAACTGACATGTTCCTGTGGGACATGATTCCATGATTCATGGCAGTAGCCTGGTATGTATCAATGCATTATGTGCACTGTGCGTAGATGGTCACTGATTGTTGGCAGGAGAAGCGTTTACATTTGATACCTTTTTGAATCTCTAGCAGAGACATATCTTGTTTTGAAGCTTCCAGAGTTTGGCAGACATGCAAATCCTTATTTCCTGTAATTGGTGGATTGGTGGTTGGAAGGTTGGATGAGTGAGGTGGTTATGTGGGCTGTGAGAAGCTTTGCACTTTCCTTCGTATGGATTTCATAGGTTTTTTTCTTGATGGCGGAGCTTGTTTTTGTATTTCAGGCAATTATACACCAAGGCATAGGCCTGCAATGAGGAGATGTAGCAGGGGTTTGGGTAGGTCCAATGACAGGTTTGGTTGGGAATGGAAGGTGCACATAAGTAGGATTTGCGGATGAGCCATTTCTTGGCGATTATGGTCTTGGGTTCAGTCATGAGAGGTGATTTCTATTGATGGCGAGGGTGTTGCAGAGTCTCTGGTCATGGACAGAGAAGGCCTGTGTTCCTTTCCTTCCTCTCTGCCCTAGCAGATTGGAGGTGTGTACATATCCTAGTTTCTGCTGGATTGCAGGGCTAATCAGATGCATATGTTATGATGAAGCTGGTAGCTTTGCAACCAGAGGGAAACAGGCATGTGGATGGAGCATGCTATTTTGATGGTGACCTGTGTTTGGTGTGCGAGAATATGCTGTTTGATGAGGGTTGCTTAGCTTTTTTTGACTTTGAAGTCCTTTCATAGATGAATGTGCAGCCATCCTAAGGGTAATGATGGCATACTGCACTATAGTGTATATACTATAGTGTATGTACTATTCAACTTTGGAGCATTAGGTAGGACATCCAGATGGCCTGTTCCTCACTCATCAGCTGTGCTACCTGTAACAAATTGAATGCCCCCTCTGTCTTCCTGCAGGCCAGACACACCATCTGCACTCGTTGTTAATGTTGCTGCTCACAGACTGTATCATTGTAGTTATGTTCCCTTATATGCACTTACCTACATGACATCCATTATATGTTGGCAAGCTGATGCCCACACAACTTGTACTCCTGCATGATTGACACCTGGAAGTCACCCACCTACACCCACAGGATATTAGTCCTTATCAACATTAGCTACTGCTTTCTATATTAAGTCCATACATGGAAGATGCTGAGAGGTGTCCCCCTCATTCACTATAGTTCATGCACTTGCACCACCGGCTTGGTGTTGGTAGTGAGAGGCAATTTCTCACTTTCAATTAAAGGCACACTCTGCTTGACCTTCAACTCACTCCCAACAAATCAGTCTCCATGTTCAAATTGAGACTTCACTCACTTTCTCACCTCAATGTATCTGATTGACACCAACAGCTTGTTCCTCACTGTATTCCACACTGATGACAATCCCCCTTGGCCATCAGCAGGAATCTGAGACTTAGCAGGAATGGAAGAAAGGCAAAAAGTAAACAAAACAGAGGACAGAGAGAAGACAGAGCATCTGTGATTATCACTGGATGATTCCAACTCCTTGACATGTAGTGTAGGAGCAGGGCAGCCTGACTATAGCAAACATGTTGACTTTTCCAGAACTGAACCTGTCACAGATCACCCTGAACAATGCGACTCTTAAGGCAGGGTCAACTGAGGATTGGACACCCCAATTAAGGTGTGTTCCTGGATGTTCTCTGCCTCTGGGATATATGAGGCTTGAAGAGACAGGAAATTGGTCTCTGTCCATTGCATAATCTATTAAAGAGAGTGGAATCTGGTGCTGGCCTGGTGGTTTATTTATATTTTAGCCATCTGAGTGTCGCTTCAAATCTGTACAGCTTTCCACAATAAATGAGAGGTTAAAACAATCAAACCCCACCAAATAGTCATTATTTAACCCTTATTCAATGAACAATTCTCCTCCCATCTAGACCATTTCCCCTGAAGCATATACGATCCAAGTGTAGCATGCCACCCCATCTCACTGGCATCTGTCATGAGGATGAGTGGAAGAGGAGGATCCAGGAAGAACAAGTGAAATAGGTGATTCCCTTCGAGCCATCAGGTCACCTTAATTATTTAACAGTATGTATGTATGTATTAATAAATAATGAAAGGGAAATTAATGCTTTTTTGGCAAAAAAAATATCGCTTACAGAATTTGCCATTGATAAAAAAGCAGAGGACATGGAGTGAGAGAATGTGACTTGAAGACCAGAAGTTGCAGCAGAAGATGGAAATATAAACAGGGGACGAGAACAGAACAGAATGACATAAGAATTAAAATGGTGGAGAAAGTGCTGAATTAAGGATGGAGGGGTGATGAAAAGTGCTGGAAGTTTGTCCATGAAGCGTAGGGAGAGAGATAAACAGGGTGATGGACAAGTGTACAGTGCTAGGAAAGATGGAGAGTTTGAAGTTGATTTAAAAAGTGGTACAGATGTGGTAGTTTGGAGAGTGAGAGGAAGAGCATTTCAGTGTAGGGGAGCGAGGAGAGGCCGTAATCAAGAAGGAACACAGGGCACTCGATTGCTGACAAGGAGGTGACCTGTGCAGTACAAAATGACTTTGCACTGAATTTGTACTGCAAAAATACACTTTGCACAGTTACATGAATCAGGGTTTGTGTTGGCAGTGCAAAGTCACTTTTCAGTTGTACAATGTCACTTTGAACCGTGCAAAGAATAAATCAGGCTCAATGTTTCTCATGTCGCTGTATGAAACTGGAAGCGATTAAAAAAAGGACCCATCAGAGGTTTCTCGTTTCACTACATGAAACTAACATGGAAACAAGACACCACACTCAGCATGAAACCGCACAAAAACGGACAAACTTTCAGTGGCAGTGGAGACATAACCATGATTTTGCAGAACGGGCGGAAGTGGAACCCAGTGCGAATTCTGCACTTCTCCTTTTGAGAGTAAAAATATCACCTACCTGATAATGAGTGAAAGGAGAAGAAGATCTCACTGTCGACAGCTAAGAGTTGATAGGAGAATCCATAAGAAGAGATCAGGGCACCAAGAACAGAGGTATAGAGTGAAGAGAACTGGACTGAGGACAGATCCTTGGGGAACTCTAACAGTAAGGGGAGGAGCGGTGAGGTAAGGAGGTTCCTGGACACCTGAAAGTGTCTCACTGCAGGGTATAAAGCACAACAAGTGAGGGCCTTATCTCTGATACCAAGGAGAGATAATGTAGAGAGAACAAGAATGGTTTACAGTATGGAAGGCTTCACAGAAGTAAAGAAAAGTAAGAATAGATAAAAGGTTTTCATGCTGAGAAGAAGAGGTGAAGTTACTGACATTGAGGAGAGCTGTCTCGCTAGAAAGCAGAAGTTAGAAGCCAGATTGAAGAGTGTCACTGAGGTTGTGTGTATCTATGAATGCAGTGAGTCGATTGAATACTACTTACTCTAGGATTTTGGAATAGTGTGGTAGAAGAAAGACAGGGCAACAGATTGCAGAACTGTTAGGATCTAGACCAGGTTTCTTCAGGAGAGGGATGGTACTAAAAGTCTTATAGAATGAGGGAAAAGTGTCATTTCCAAGAGAGGAGTTGATGAGGGAAGTGAGATGTGGAGCTACACAGGAAGCTATGTGTGTCACAGTGTGCGGGACAGTGGGTGAGTAGGGGCACAGGAATGGTTAGACTTGAGGAGACAGAAAATAATCTCATCAGGGTTGGTAGGGGCAAAGGAAGACATAGTAGCAGGAGGGGAAGGTAGGATTGGTTGGTGGAGAAAAGTGAGCAGAAGGTAATTAGCGAGGGTATTGTGAATGGTAGAAATATTAGACACAAAGAGTAGAGGAGATGGAGGTGGGTTTAGGAGGTGAGAGAATTGAGTAGATCAATTTTGGGAGGTGCCTAGGTTAGCAGGTTTGGGATGAAATTAGAGATAGAAGTCACGTTTGGCAGAGTGAAGAGTAGATTAATCATTTTGAAGAACAGTGGGATCAAGCTGGTGATTAGAGGAGTATCTTGACCTTTGCCAAGTGCATATCTTTTTCTGCACTGTTGTTTTCAGGGTGCAGTTCAGAGGTGTAATCCAAGGTTCTGGAGGGGAGTATTTAGAAGTGAGTGTTGTTAGAGTGCAGTGAGCGTAGCAGGGAGCATAAAATGCAGTTTTAAAGTTAGTGAAAGCATCATCAATGGATGGAAAGGTGAGTTCATCATAGGAGGAGAGACAGTAGTGTAGGTCAGAGATATAGTCAGGAAGTTTGGAGGAGGGAAACTTGTGCTTAGTAATAGTTGCACTTAGAAACGCTCTCAGCCTGTTCTGAAGCTTTAAGGATTTCTGAGCAGATAAGGAAATTCTTCCCTTCTGGGTATTGAAAAGACCCCTATAAACTTCAGTTCCTGAGTGGAAGTCAGCAAAGTCTTCTGTGTGTTCACAACACTAACAAACCAGATTTATCAGCTGAGCCAGGACCTTAGTGAAGGCACTCAGAGCCGAGCAGAGTCCAAATTGCAGAACTCAGAACTGAAACTGTTCCTCCCCACCGCTATAGATACTGTACAGCCAGACCTTAGCAACTTCTCAATCAATTATAGATTGTTGAAGTGTGAACAGCAATAAATCCAGAGGTTAAATGTTAAATGTTAAAGGTTTTTGTACCGTGCACCATCACCAACGGAATTGGTCCCCAGGCACTCAGGCAGATCTGTAAATGAAGAAGAAGGCTGGGTTTAGTCAGGTGGAGAGGGATTAGGAAAGTGAGAGAAGTGGTGTACTGTTGGCAGCCTCACTTCTGTTTTCCCTGTGCACTGAGCTTGGGTGTGAGTATTGGATCGATGTCAGTCCTAGTGTGCTGTAAGTGTGGCTTATGTGTTGTTTGTTTGTTGTTGCAGTGTGGTGAGTGAGATGCATGCAGTTTGATGTTCAAGAGGTGGTTGTGTGGATTTTTGTGTGAGTTAAGTATGCAGAAAATTTAGATTTTGGGGTTAGAGAGTTAAATGTCTCTCAGCTCACAGTTTGGTTCAAAGCCTAGATTTGAGAATCATGTATAGTGGCAGAGAGGCCAGGGTTTCACAGGACAGTAGGCCCCACAATATAACACAAAATAATAGGCCGACATGTAAGGACACATCAATGTGGACTTAAAGCCCACATATTGCGATCTGTTTTATTATTTATACACACATTTTGAGATTGGCTGATTGTTACTAGCCACGGGACTGCTGGACAATTCTTCCCGTGATTTCCCTGTTTGTCATCTAGATTGTTTACACAGACTACATGTACAGTAGCTATAGGCCTTACACTATCTTGGTACTCACACACTCACCCAAGAACACAAATATGTTTGCACCTGGCCCGAAGTTAGTGCGACACCAGCAGCTCCACCGAAAGTGAAGTCCTTAATTCAGCCATGCAAATTCTACCAAGATCGATTCTCCTGGTTGGCACTACCACTTCTTGAATTATCAAGGAAGGCTCAGGGCTACCCAAAATGGAATATCTTTGTTTAAAATGCCTCTACTCATTCGAGGTACATTTGTCACTGAGGTAACTGGAATCTTCACATATTTCGCTACCTGCCCACACCAAAGATGTTTCCCATAAAAACAGTCACACCCCTTAAATCCTGCTGGCGTTGTCTTTCATAGTAACCTGCAACTTAAAGCAACTCATGTTATGACTGCTGTGACAATTGTATAACCACATAATGCATTAGTTTGGTTAAGCATGTCTTATACCTTTCAGCTTATTGCACCATGGAGATGGTATCAGTCCACTTCCTTCTTTCACATAAAAACACAAACCTTACTTTTTGTATTTAGATGGCCATGGATGAAGATTACCAGTAAACCAATGTCTCCTGAAGTGTGTAGTGCATCCACATGGATCACAAGTGAACGACTACTGCTAAGATTTGCCTTTATACAAACTGTTCAAATATTTATACGTATTTTTACACAGAAACATTTCTGTTTTTTTTTAGACCGACAGTTACAATCTTACTGTTTGACCACAAAAGTTCATAAATCCAAGTGTTCTGTCCTGCTGAAGGATTGTCTTTAAAATAAATGGGCCAGACATCAGAAACCTAAGTGCCCTCAATTCTTTGTACATCACCAAATGTGTATTGAATTCCACTATGTCGCTTGTACTTTTGTATCCTCAGTTCCATGGTTTAATGTTCTTACCGAAGTTCATTGAAATGTGTGTGTAGCATTTCCTTTGTATATATATTTTTTCTAATATGTAAGGGTTTGATCCTTTGCTTTGCCGTTTATCCTCCCCTCACTGCAAAACTGAGGAAACACCTGAAACCCACCTGGATAGGGATATGGCTGTTGGCATCCTTGCAATCTATGGCACAGAGGAAGCTTCCCTTTGAAAGAAATGATATGATATTCTATAGAATCTCTCACTGAAAGGGTGTCTTCTTTGCATGAGGTTTGAATCTCTTGAGGTTTATGATAGGCTGACACTCCCACGAGGGCTTCAGGACCAAGAAAAGGATTGAGTAAAGCCCCAGGTCTTGGTCCCCAATATGCACTGGCTGGATCATATTTTTCCATAGAACCATTTGGATGCCCTCCTGAAGAATTGTCTTCTTAACAAATGTCTGGGCCAAGGAGAAATCACCACCTCCTGAATATGCAGAATTAGAATCAAACCCAAAGGCATATCTGCACCTTACAGTGGCCTGGACCCAGGCATCACTGATGTTTTCTTCCCAAGTAGAGCTAAACAGCAGGAGGCTGCCCCCCCACTCGAGATGATATGTGGGATCATAGGCTCCTGGAGGCAGAACCTGCCAGTGGCAGCAGCTGGCGTATTTTTAGGTTTCATGTGCTTAGACCATCCTCTACCATGAAACCTGGTAGACATGGATACCCTTGAATCCTGAAAAGATTATCTTGCTGCTTATCTGTAGGGAACATTGCCTTGCACTTGTTTAGGCTTGCAATGAGAAAGGACATTATTTTCTTTACCTTGCTTCAACAGCCAATTGATCCACGGGTCAAAGACCTCAAAAAGGGGAGGCACATTAAGATTGCCTCCTGGGATGCTTTTTGTTTCCTCATTTGGAGCCAGTGTTTTTATTTTATTTTGGCAGAATTGACTGACACAGCACCCATTACAACTGCTCTCATATCTGAGGAAATATCTGATGCCAAAATGGACTCCTTCTCTATAATCTCAAGAAGGTTGTCACAGTCCAGGAACTCCTCTAAGGCAATAAGTATTGCCTCAAAATCCTTCAGGAGGGATTGGGTAACATATCCAGAATATACTGTACATATATATATACTGGGGTGCGCATTTGCCCACTCCTTTGAACTGATTATCATTTGTCTGCTACATGGTCACTCACTGTAGCACTTGGACACTTTCAGGAGCTCGCCGCATCAAAGCCTGACAGAAACCGCCTCTCTTTGAATACTAACCCCAGCAACGAACTCTGGCTGACAAATCTGGTATATCTAGGCTCTACTTTTACCTGAACATGCATTGATATTTGTATATAATGTTGTAAGGCTGCATCCACAACTTGGATCACTATCGTGCAGATGCACTTACCTAGCAATTGCATTGTAACTCTGTCCTCCCCAGCACTAACCTATCAATCCACAGTACACCTCCTAGAGGCCCATACCATATTTCTCTGTATGTACAGCTAAAGTCCTATATTAGGTTATTTGACGTACAACTTAACCCCTCGCTGTACCCATATTTTAGACACTGTCCTAGACTATGTGTATACACCGAATTAGCCGACTACTATAGCTTGTCTGCTGACTTGTATCAGCCCGTTATTATAGATTGCATTGCCGTGCATAGCCATCTATTTTATTAGTGACTCCAACCACCTAGTGTCCCACCAATGACCCTGTACCCCAGGTCTAGCCCACAGGTGTCCTGCAACCTGTACCCAGCCAACCTCCACTCACTACCCACTGGACTAGCCAGCAATTCTCCAACACCCAGTGCCTAACCCACTAGTAATCACCCAACCCTATACCCACCCTTAACCACCTCATGCACCTCCCGAGAAGTACACCTCTATAAAACATGGCACCCTCTCCCCTTTGGTCCCACAATATTCCACCCACGCCATTTCTACCGGCACTCTCCATGGGTAGTACTACTCCTAGTCACACCCTCACCCGCCCGTGTAGTATGCTCACCCACACCACCACGCCCCCGTAACCATACATCATTACACAAACTAACACACGCCCCATGCCTCTCTATGAGAGAAACCAGAGATTAGGCTGTCGCTCTGCCCGCTTCACATCCCACACTAAGACCCTCCCTGGAACACACTCCCAACACCCACCTCCACCAACCGACACCCACGCTCCAGCCTTAACAGGCAAAACCAACACCCTTGATATTATACATGCTAACCCTAAACAAAGAGGCAACCAGAAAATACAGCTCCAGTGTGTACTCATTAACGCTTGCTCCCTACCAGCTCATGCGATGGAGATCCATGAGCTTATTCAGGACCTAGACCTAGACATTCTAGCTATCACCAAAACCTGGCTACATGAAGCCTCCGGACCAGCCATCTGCCAAACCTTACCACCAGGGTACACCATCCTATGCCAAGACAGAACCTCTAGTAAAGGAGGAGGGGTTGCTCTAATCCTCAAGGAAACCCTAAACACCAGGCAGCTAAAGACTAACGCAGCCGATAACTTTGACGCACTATCTGCTAAAATATCTCCCTCACCTAATGACACCATTACAATACATATTGTCTACCACCCACCAGGCCCAACACTAGACTTCCAGTCCAACATCACCCACATCCTAGGAGACAACCTTAAAGCTAACTCAAGAGTCGTACTCATAGGTGATTTAAACCTAGGGTTCAAAGACCCAAATGACAAATAAAGCAAAGCTCTTGCAAAAGCCCTTCTAGACTTAGGTTTCACCCAACAAGTGAACGAACCGACCCACACCAAAGGTCGTATCCTAGACTGGATGCCGACTATAACTGTGCGGCTGACATCAGCTCTAACAGCCCTCGCCCCTGGACAGACCACCACCTACTACACTTCTTCATACCAAAAAAACAGGAGGTAACCTATATCCACCTGCACTAGACACCATGACTAGATAAAAAAAAACTGCTCTCTGTTGACAGGTTACTCCCACTCTTGGAAACCTCAGCACTCGTTCACCCTACCTCTAACGATCCAACAATACTAGTTGAGATCTACAACTCCACACTTAAAGAGATAGTGCGGGCCATAGCCCCACTGGAAAAGAAAAAAGCCAAAAAAATACTCCATGTCAACTCCTGGTTCACTCAAGAACTCAAGAATGCACGGACCGCCAAAAGAGCAGCACTAACATCCTGGCAAACAAATCCCTCCTCTCTTGCAAGAGAAACATACCTCACTGTCACCAAACAATACAAAAAGCCATCTCCACTGCGAAAGCGGCCACATACAATGCCAGAATAGAGAAAGCCTACTCACAATCCAAAGAGCTATTCACCATATACAATGATCTTACAATCCCCCCCACCTCAGCACAACCTACCGAGAAAAATTAAACCTGGTGTAACAATATCCAACACGCATGTTAAACAAAATCAAAACACTTAAAAACAAAATAAAAACCCAATTCAACAATCTGTCTGAAACTAGTTCACCACCACCTAAGCCCCCCACCAACACGCCAGAGGGAAACGCTAATCAAAGCAAAACTCCACCCAAACCCTTAAGATTTAAGGAAGTAACTATCCCCGAAGTCCTTCATATCATGAAACACACTAAACCATTTATATGCAAAGGTGACATCTGCCCAGCTAACTTTATCAAAGGCTGCGCACAGCTCTTGTCCCCTTCGTCACCACCTTCATCAATGCCTCCTCCGCCAAATGCACTGTCCCACCCACCCTTAAGAAAGCCTGGGTCCGGCCCTTACTAAAAAAAAACTACCCTTGATCCTGATTCCGCAAACAACTATCGGCCTATTACCACTGTGCCATTCCTGTTGAAAATTCTAGATAAGGCTGCATACTTACAAATTCAGTCCTACCTAGAAACACACAACATCTTAGGAAAAAGGCAATCAGGGTTCCGCCCCTGCCATGGCACAGAGTCAGCTCTACTCGACCTCAAAAACCAACTACTTGAGGCTATTCACAATGGCAAAACATCACTCCTCCTACTCCTAGACCTCTCAGCGGCCTTTGATCTGGTTGATCACAAGATCCTCTGTAGACATCTGACTGACACAGCCACTTCTCCCAAGAAGCAACTGCCTGGATCACCTCCTTCTTGGACGACAGAGCAATGAGAGTATTCTCTGACCAAGCATCTGCCACCCCCTCACCCATTGACTGTGGAGTCCCACAAGGCTCATGTACCTCCCCTACACTCTATAATCTCTTCACCCTCCCCCTCTTCAGTGACCTAGAAGAATTCGGCATAGCCTTTACAAACTATGCCAATGACACACAAATTCTAGTCCCACTAACAGGTAACTACAAATAAGACCTCAAGACCCTCCAAGACATATATGCCCGCATCCATGCCTGGATGGCGGCCAATGGGCTATGCCTAAATGGGGAAAAAACAAAATACTGTTGGTAGGCCCCAAAGAAGCCCTAAAAAGACTAGACAACTCATACTACTCCTTCATCATCGAAGATACAGCTATCACCACTTCACCGGCAGTAAAAACCCTAGGTGTCTACCTGGATTCCACTCTTTCCATGAATAGGCAAGTAAGCGCTAGCTCATCCTCAGCAGCGCTCACATCAAAAATCATTAATGCAGTTAAACCCTATCTATCACCCAAGAACTGCTTAAACATTGCTAGAGCCACAATTGGAGCAAAACTGGACTACTGCAACATTCTACTCCTTGGCACCTCCCCAAACAACATCAATAGACTGCAAATCGCACAAAACAATGCCCTTAGAGCAGCCCTCTGCATCCCTAAGAGAGAACATATCTCCCAGGCAAGGAACGATGCCCACTGGCTCCCAGTCAAAGAACGCATAACCTTCAAAGCCCTCACAATCACACACAGATGCCTTGCCCAGACAACACCAGCCTATCTAATAGAGAGAATACACCAAACGCCAACCCACAGATCTAAACGCAACAAATACTCATACCAACTTACTATCCCAACATTCAACAGAGCCAAAGCCTGTGGATCAGGCTTTGAAGTCCTAGCCCCTAACGCCTGGAACTCCCTCCCGCTCAGTCTAAGAAATGAAGAATCCCTCCTCACATTCAGAAAAGCACTAAAAACAAAACTGTTCAACTAAACTGTGTACTACTCTGTACTGCCTCCTACATTGTTCCACTGTAACCACAGAACACCTTTGTTATTGTAATAATACACATGGTTTTTGCTTGTAACCAATGTTAATAACATGCAAAAAGCAGAATATTCTGCAACAGCGCCACAATGCCCCCGGGCCGCTGGGCGCTTAATAAATCCAAATAAATAAATAAATACATACTTCCACTCTTAAAGCTAAGCTGTCTGTCCCATAAGCTTGCTTTAAGGCGGTCTGCTAAGATGTATCCACCAGGTCAGAGGAAGCAGCTTCTTCCTGTAGGTTTGCCCAACGAAGGACAGCAGAATGGATCAACCTTGAGCAAATCAGGGTATTCCTGACTGAACCCCTGTAGAGGGCAGAGTTTGGACGAGCACTTGGGATTGGTGCTCTCTTGATATCCTACCAGTCTCTGTGGATGAAGTCTCTGATACTCTTCAGGGCAGGTAGGCCAGACATAGAAACAGGAACACCCTCAGGGATTAGGGTTGCCCCAACATCCCGATACTTCAGATTATTAAGCAGGTGAGTAGCTACCTCATCCTTGATCTCAATCCCCAGCAACTTCCATGCCATACCCCCTTTGTCCTTAGCCAGTCCCGGTGGGTCAGGAGTGTTATCTGGCTAAAACAAACCCAGAGAGACCTCATGCATTGGGGTGCCTGATCAGCAAGTGGATCTAAAGTGAGACAGGCATCAATTGCTGTATTAACAGTCTCTGTGCCCATGTACCTAAGTTCCATCACATAGATAGTAAGATGCAATGCCGGCCCTGAACAAGGGAGTCCAGACATATATGTCTCCAAGGGTTTCCTGGGGCTCATATAGGATTGAGCAGTTGTATGACAATCCCTCCAGTAGCCCCCCTTGCACGCTCTTGGCCATGAGTGAGAACGGGATCTCTACCCCTTCATCCATGAGAGAGTGTATTTTGTTTCATTCGCTTCAAATGCCTGCACAAACTCCAGCCTATGGAACAGTACACTGAGTTGCTGGAGTAGTACAACATGTTAGGACAAACCCATCCCCCGAAGCTCCTTACCTAAATACCTCCCTGCTAGAGCCCTTTGGTCTTCTAGCTCCAACTCTCTGTAGATCACTTTTCCAAGCAGAGAGTGGGGGGTAGGCCTCTCCTCTCCGCAGATGTCTCCCCCTCGAATGGCCATCCTGCCCCTGTCAGCATTGAGATGGATCTCCTTAAGTTCCAGAAGCTTCTCAAGACCCTCCTTTTATCTTCCTCTTTAGCTCTGTCCCTCCCCTGCTAATGTCCCTGTCCTCCTCTTAACTGACTGCCTGGTTCCCCAGATTCGTGCAGGGCACCAGTACCTCCTCAACCAGTCTGCCCCTGCACTTGGTCTCCCACGCACCCCCCAAACTACACTTGCCCTTCTGGGCCCCCTCACCCTTCATGAGACTGAGTGGGCTTGCACCATTGAGCCCTTTCAGCCCTGTACTTCGCACTTAGCACGTGGACCTTCCTTTCCCTGCATCTCTGCTTTCCCCTGGCACTGTCATTCTGACCTCCCCTGGCACTCGCTTAAACCCATGAGTCATTTCGCCCTGACTGGCACTAGTCCCCCTCCCCTATCCTCTGCATTCTTGTTACTGCACTTGTTAGGCGGAAACCTGTGCAGTTCCCTCTGGGCCCACTGCAAAAGATTTAGGACTACAGGTGTTTGGCAGTAAACCCACTTGGTAGCAGTCTGTACCACACATATTCACTTGGTAGCTGTGACTGAGCAGTCAGACTTCTCTCAAGAAGAGTTAGGCAGTATGTGGAGTATACAACATAGGGCAATTCTACACAGTAAGACCAGTAAACACGCAACAAGGCTTCGGGGTAAAGATATAAAGGTATTTATTTATAACGACACATCTATAGAAAACACTCTGGCACTAATACGGCAAAACAATTTCAATCGCAGTTACTATCAGAAAAAGATCAATCCCCCTAACAATAGTTCGACAAGTCTAAGTTCAACGGCATCACTTATTTGCAGACAGAGGTGTATGCTTTAACCTAGATGGCACTCTAGTATACGTTAGGATGGGAGAGAAAAAGGCGGGTTAAGAAATCAACTCGATACCAATACTTGTAAGAACAAAGATGCAAGGCAAGAAGACAAGAACCACAGTAGATTCCAAAGTTCAGAGGCCAGGCACACTCGGAGAGAGGCAAGGTGATATGTCCCAAAAAGTATCTTAGTGGAAATGCGCTTTGAGTCTTTGTCGCAAATTGTTATAGGCAGATTGGACCAGTTCAGAACAAAACGTAAAAGAAGCTTGGAGGCGACCCTATGGAGAGGCGAGGATTAAGACACCCCACTCTATGCGGCAACAAGGGAAGCCAGGCAGACACAGTACCTTGTTTGTGGAGAGACAACTCCGGCGGGGGCAGTTGTTCCTGGTGGTGTATGCACGTCCGGTCTTTGCCAAGAGAAGATATGATCTTGTCGTCGAAGGAAAGTTGAAGATCGTTGCACCACCAGGGAAGAGACCAGCCGCGGAGTGCTCCGTCACAAGGTACCATCTTTTGGTTGCGGTACAGGGGTAGTGGCTATCCGGTTGCCGCTGTGCTCTGCACAGGCAATACGACCACTGCGTTCTGAAGTGAAGAAAAAGCAAAGGTGACTGGTTGTTCCCACCAGTCAGGGGAAGAGACTCTCCGGCAGGGAGATCTCCTCTGTCGTCGGGAAGTGGTGAGAGGGTTTAGCAGGGCTCCACCGGAGGTGTCGTCGTTGCTGATCGGCTCAGCTTTACCCTCGTCGGATTCTTAGGTCCTGTGGTGACTTCTGAAGATCCAGTCCCAAAAGCCCTGCTTTTATGCAGAAAACCCCCATTCATTCAGCCTAGCGGGAAGGCTCACCACTTGGGACAATCACACCAGAGTGTGACCGGAGTTGGCAAGGCAACTCAGTCCAGGGTGCCTAAACCCCCTCCCACATCCCTGTGGTAACCCAGACAGAATGGCACCACTTTGGAGGGTGTCTGTACAGAAGCCTGCCAAAAGTGGAACAAAGGGCTCAACCTTTGGTTTAGAAGTCACAGAGACGAACACAGACGCCATTTTAAAAACCGAGTTCTGGCAGAAAATACCATCCGATAGACTTATTTAAGATAAGTAAACCGGTGGTATGCTAGAGATTAACGGGAAAAAGGTATTAATCTCCAACAATGGGAAGATCTCCATAGGGTTATATTCGGGGTCGAATATAACCAGTAGTTTCCACTGCCACCAGCCAAAACTCGACGAGGGGGGACGGGACAGTGCCCCCTTGAATAACAGACCCAGGAGTAATCGAATTACCCCTACTAGTACGGCCACAAAAGGATGGTTTGTACTAGTTCTGTTAGTAAATTTAGGTCTAGTAAAGCCAATGGTGACTTTACATGCCCGGGGAGACAGTAGTCAGTCTATGTCTATGGAGTCTATGATGGAGGTCCGCTAGGACGCCCCAGTGTTACGGCACGTAGGGTGCGGTGTACCACACATAGAAAAACATATGAGACCCTATGGAGTAAAAGACCCCATAGCCCATAGAACACATTGACATTTAAAGGAATTACACACATTCATGTCCAAGAGTGGGAGAAAAAGAGTCTCACTCTTGGCAGGATGGAAAAAAACAAACTCAAGAAATCCAGCAAAGCTGCTGGGGGACTCACTAGGTTAGGAAATTCAGCCTAAACAGAGAATTCTCCCTAACAGCACTTGCACAATCTGAATGCCACAAGGCCTAGTAGGACCATTTTTGTTTTTGTTTTTCTTCATCCCCGCCACCCCCTTGTGTCTTTGAAACACCTTGTATATAGGAACATTATAAATACCCAACAAACAAATAAATACATATATGGCTGGCCTTTCCTGCCACAGCCTCTTCCCCTACCCTCAGAATACTGCTGGTGAAAGGGCATCTTTCAAGGTGGGGGGTGGCATAACGTTGATTCGGCCAAAGTTGGACCCCTAGTATGCTAACAACAGCAAAGCATCTAATTGGGACACCATCATCTGCCATACCACCTCCTGCACCTAAAGCGAGACATGAAACAGGTCATCACACTCCAGGGGGAACAGAGAAAAATTATAATAACAACAAAAATGGCTAAAAACCAGACCTCAGGCTGTCTCCAAGAAGTAAAGAAACAAACATTCAGTGATGTTGGTGGGGGGTGGCCCTTATTCCGTCCCATATCAGGGGAGGGGCCTGTGTCACCCCAATAAGGGGAACTGACTCGATTTGAGATACTGGGGGTTCCTGTCATGCAAGGCGGAACCCTCACATGATAAGAACTGGGAAGAGGAAGAGGGTTGTCCTCTTCCTCTTCCCAGTCCTTATCATGTGAGGGCAGTAGCAATTATGAAGAGGGAGAGTTGGTGTGGGAGTAAATTGGATTACTGTTGCAAGATTGGCACTGAGCAAATTCATAGTGTAAGTACTGTGATGTGGAAGAGTCGAGGTGGTGGTAATGAAGATTACCAGTAAGTAATCCGACCCTTTATTTTGTACCATTGCCCCACACAATTGCCTGTTTGGTGCTTCCTGTTGCAGTGCCCCATGGTGCCATCTGGTTCTTCGCTAGGTGTGTGTTGTTGTAGCCAGCGAAACAGTTTTTACTTTGTGCCGTTGGGTTTTGCCCTCACTTTTGTCCATAAATCAGCTCACCGGCAATAGGTATGTGCGGCGTAATCTTAGCAGCAGTGCTCATGCTTGTTGCTATGATTGGATATTTTTTGTAAATTAGGGCCTACGCACGTACCATCGCAGACTCATATTTTCGTTAGTCCAATAAAACGAACTTGGATTTTGTTTGAAATAGCATATAGGATCTTTCTCTCGTCAAAGAAGCACGAAGCTAGACGTTTTTCCTTTACACACAATCACATTATATACCAAGTGTCTGTAGTAACACCGGGGGACTCTGCTGACAACATGTAAACTAAAAAGATAATTGTACACCTTCGATTTCGATGTTTTACCTTAAATTAGTCACCTTGGAACGTCACAGATATTTTAGGCTAAAAGTGCGCTCCGGTATTGCTTTTTGCAGTGCCTCGTGCAGCGGAATGTTTCAATTATACACATAACCGTGTTCTCCTTCTGAATGCAGAAAATGAGCTTGCTTATTACTACGCCCCCAAGCAGAGAAACAACTCTGACTTGCGATGATGAGTCGTGAGGGACCACAGGCCTAGCCACTGTTTAGTGTCTTAAAATGTAACTGTCGAATGCGCGTGTGATATTGATATATACAACTGAGTTGTGACTAGCAAAAAACACAGTTAAAATTCAAAATAATATATCGATATTGTCGAATAATGTTGGATGACATTCTGTTTATTTGAAACGTCAAAGAGAATTTTATTTTCCGGGTAAATCTTTTTTTAAAGGAACATTTGCCGTAGTCGAACATTCTTTGTGAGACAAACGCTTTCAGAGGCAATTCGGGACTCTAAATATTGCGGTGTGTGAGGACAGCCATAATGCTGTACACAGCAATTTCCAATCACAGAAATCCAGTGTAACATCACATCAGGAGTACTGTGTGTACAAAGGCCCTATTCACACATGCAACTCTCAGTTACACATAATCGTTTCCTGAGCAGTCGCATCTCCATCTTTCTGACAACCCAGGATGCGTATTATTTTCTCTAGCTCGGGTTTCTAGAAGGAATGAGTAATCATGCGCCATGTCCTCTAATTAGCCAAACTCATTTAAAATCAACCATGTACTGCACAAACATTAACCAGCGCATACGCCTCCCCACCCCTTGCAGCCAATAGGAACATTTGTCTTTCACGGCAAAGCATTTTGCATTAGCAAGTATTATCCGGTTGTTTGAAAGGATGTGAAAAAAACGTGGGCAAAGTCAAAGTTAAGCAATTAGAATTTTGTATTTTAAAGATAACCATATGATTGATATATGCAATGGTTGTTTCATACACTCTGTGACTTACAAGCAGCAGTGACAAAGGGGAAACAAGCTGTTATTCGAAAGAAGATTACTTTGATTTCTTCAATTGGCGTGCTTTTATTTTTGGTGAAAACATTTTCGCTCAGGATGAGTTGGGAAGGTTCATTTACAAAACCAGGGCATGCCAACATGGCAATGTGTAGATGCCTGTTGTCTGTTCAGGCACAGATATCAATGGAGACACTAGAGACATGTTTGTGATGATGGAAGCAGTGCTTCCTTTACGTCTATGAGCTGTGCGTTTGAGTGTACTTCCTGCAAGCAAGCACCTGCTTCAAAATCAGCACTAATATTGCCTCTCCCCCTCTGTCGTTTATGTATGTGTGCCATAAGTTTCTAATATTTTTAGGGTGTTTATTGAGTGTGGACCTAGCTTAGGGAAGCAACAGAGTGCTTTACAAAGTAAGGGGGTTGGAAACGGAGAGGTAAGCAGAGATACAAGGGAGTCCATTTTGAAAATGTTTGTCACTACGTTATCATGTATTTATCTTCAACCACTAAATTGTCTTTCATTTGTATCAAATCACATCATTCCTCCTCACACTTCCAGTACCCTAATCCTGGGTCAATCTTTTCTTAGCACCAAGATACAAGAGGGTGCAAGTAGTTAAAATAAGTAATGAACACTTGACACCAAAGTGCTACCTGCGGAACCTCACATTCTTTCTAAATAAAGTCATATCATTCGCATTAGTAACCGGCGAGGGTCAATGAGCTTGTTACAAGCAAGCTCATTGTTCCTATCCCAGGCCTTACCTGGCAGACAAGGCTCTGAAGCCTCTGCTTCTCTGCCGCAGCATCCCAGAGTGGCCACCATGGAAAGGGAGAAGGGACTATGTGTTGTCCCTTTGCTCCTTCCATGGTGGACATTTTTGTTTGTGTACTTTTTTTCATTGGTTTTAATGGCCGACTGGGAAACCAAGAAGGGACTACGTGTAGCCCCTTCTCCCCGATCCCTGGCGGCCATTTTTTGTTTTTTGGTCTCAAGTCAAGAAACGTTTGCAGCGTAATTTTTTAACTTGAGAAAAATTGCTATTTGTACCCCGGTATGACGTGCTGGGGGTACTAATGGCAATATGACCCTTTGAGGCAATATGAACCTTTTGAACCAGTATCCTGAAATTCTCTGGCTTGCCACCAGGAATTCGCTATCCAGCTGATTCAAATACCCACACACTAGGAGGGCAGATCCTTGCTTTGCTCTGGCTTCTTACTATGGCCACAGGGACATTACTCGACCAATAATGACCCCCTCTTCAGTTCTTATTGCCTAAGTAAAGCCTTACGTCCAAGGGTCCCAGGCTCCTCCTAAACTACTGAGATCAGTCCAACATGCAGAAGCCTGTATGATGAAAGGCGCAATCCTAAACCATGTTCAAGATACCACACATTACCTACAATGCAGTGACAGCAACAGCAACCCCTTATTTGGTCCAATCTCTACAAATCCAGTGAACAACTTAATATGAGAATCTACAAGATTGCAAGGCTGAAAAATAAAAAATACAAGAAGAAACATAGAAATGAAGCTTTCCTATTGCACATGCTGTTATTCTTGAACAACATTTCTATTCACATCAGCGAAGGCCAATCTCTCATGAATTTGAAGAAGGGAATTAATACTTTTCTTCCAGGAACATTGTGGGATGTATTGACCCACTCCGCTATGCTATGCAGCATCACACTGCCAGTTATGGTGAAAGAAACAGCAACCATGGCGGCACAACCCTTGTGCGCACTGAAAACCTACAAAAACCTACAAAAACCATGTGCTTCAGCGCACAAAAAGAGGGATGCACAACCTGCCACCCATGGTGCATGTGTGGTGGAATAAAGCACACCCTCCAGAAAATGTGCCAGTGGGCTCCATGACCAGCAAACAGAGTGCAGAGAGAGAAGCAGCACTTTGCAAGTGAAACCCCAAAATGGGCCTACAAATGACATCTGCTTTGTTGCTAAAAACTCCAAAATGCCTATAAAACAACACTTCTTAACATTCAAAATCTTGATGTATTGTGAACATTCAAAGTCCTAATGTAAAGATCAAAACATTCTTCAGACAAACCGGATTGTCTGAAAACTGACAGCCCATGCCAAAGTCTGGGTGCAGTACCCTGGGCTACCTGAATGACAGCTGTCAGATGAGTTACTGATGAAACTTTAAAGTGAGCTAAAACTAAAAGTCTGCTGGATTAGCAAACATAAAAAGGATTGTTGCCAAAAAGGAATGCAGATTTTAGTTGTGTTTTTGGATCCCACAGATTTTAAGGCTAAGAAAGTAATGCATTTATGTTTGATGCAACACATTTGGTTTTTGCTGGATTTACGAAATTAATTAGCCTGGCTGAGCTGCAAGAACTGGAAAAGCAGGTTTTTCTCCTAGGAGGAGGGCCTTCCTCTCAGCAGAAACTCACTGGGAGATGCTAATTGCGGGTTAGAACAGACGCTTGTCTACAGAAAGAGAAGAAACAATGACAATCACTCATAACTTGTTATTCAAAGTGGCGAAAAATATAAAAAGGACAGAGTTGTTAATTTAATTTTTGGCTGCACGTATGAAGAGGCGGTAGAACTGTTTGACATGTTCTGGACAGGAATGGCAATATACATGGTTTCATGCGAAATGTATTAATGTTAGAATTGTGAAAATGTACATGCACATTCCTTTGTTAAACACACACATTTGTGGAAATTTGCATACAAGTTGGAAATTGTGTTCACAGCTAAAAGGACAACATTCTGTAGAAAGTTGAGACAAGATCCCACCGCTGCAGGGTTTTGAGGAATAGCTGCTACATAAAATATGGCATCTTTGTGTGTGATTTGTATAAAGGTGACCCATGTAGAAATGCACATTTAGTATCAAATCTGATTTTGAGACCAGTGGCTAAAGGGAGGTCTCTGAGGACTATAAAGCAAACCATAAAATGTGACATCATCCGGGCTTGATCCAATCATTAAAATTGCAAGGGGAGTTGAAGTTTTGATCCTATCCCCAGCTCACGGGGGCAAGCTTAGCTAAGCCAGCCCATACACCCACTGATGTCATTTTAAAGCATAAATAGAGACAGCTGACAACACATAGGGACTCATTGATCCACTGAATTTCCTGATTCCAGCAAAGCAATCTGATCCAGCATTCTACATCCAGCTTTAATCTTCCAGATCCAGAGGCCAAAACTCTTGCCAGCAATAGAGAACTATTGATTTCCAGCAAGGCCCAAATCCTCAAATTTATGCTCTCCACCCAGTGAAGCGCTGTGTGGTGTGAGAAAGCCTTTTGAACCAGTATCCTGTAATTCTCTGGCTTACCACCACTAGGCTTGCCTGAGGAACTCGCTATCCAGCTGATTCAAATACCCACACACTAGGAGGGCAGATCCTGTGCAAACCCGGTGACCGGCCTAGCTGATCCAGTACCTTGCCTGATGTGCTGTCTTTCCTAGACGAGACCCAATCCAACAACCAGAGCTGACGGTCCAATTTAATAACTTATCATGTGAGTATTAATAGGAAGAACTGTGGCCCATAGTATATTTGCATTGGCTTATCCCTATCTCAACCCCATCCTATCTTTCATTCAGAACCAGTGTTGTTAGAACTATCTTTGCACTGATCCTTTTCTCATGTGAAGAAGTAGAGTTTCCACAGCAGGTGGGTTACACTGATCACGTAACTGTAAAATCCCTCTGTGATATTCGCTTTTTCATATTCATCCTCTAGTGTATGCAAACCCAGTTGTCATTTTCAAAAGTGCATTTCTGTTTTCCATCCTTGCGCCTATTTGCAAAAACAACTCTTACTAAAACCTCTATAGCTCCCTCAGATTTTATGATAGAAACAAAATTTCAACTCCTACTTGTACCTGACATCTGTACCTATCCATAGAAACCAAAACAATTCTCCTGTTATCGCGAATATCGCGCAAGGAAAAGTTTGCTGCGAATTACAATTCTGAGAAATTGTACACGTGTAAAATAGCTTTAATTTGTTTCCGACTTGGATTTTAAGATTTCAAATGTTTTCATTGGACTAAATAATTGCTTGTGATTGTGTGCAACTGTTCAAAGCGGCTCCCATAGGAATTTATAACAATTTAAGTATTTTTGACCATATTTGGTGTTTTTGCCCAGTCAATTCTAAAGACAATTTTAAAGCCATCTCACAGCTGAAAAGTCATTTCCGTTTTTCTCTTGTGTTTGAAGGGGGAAGGTGGGACTGATATTCTGTTTGATTTGTGCTATTCCTGAATTCCTGCTCTCTCCTCACATCTATTTAGCAGCCTATTGGGGGGCTGAGGGATGGTGCAGGGGGAACCTCTAACCATAGTGCCATCTGTCCACACCAATAAGAAAGTATTCTTTTCTGTGCTGCATATGTTTTTTGTGCTCATTACTTGATTCCTAGTGTATTAAAAGATGTTATTCTGTGTTCTGTCACCCCATTGGTGATTGTTGTTTACCTATTAAAATATACTGTGATTACATTTTAATTACATAAATAAATATTTACCTTTGCAAACCAGCCTGATTCCTGGTTCAGTGTGACCGGGGGGGTCTCGGAGAAGGGTGTGATACGAGTGGTACATCGTTCAGAATATTGAACTTATAGACAAAAATAAATAAGGTTTTCAGTTGTGCACTACACGCCGGGCATGACTTGGGTGTGTGCCGGATTGCCAGACCATAGAGAAATTCAGCTTTTAGGCTGGTATTCAGTTCCTGACACAGTAAGTACTTTGGCATAAAACTGACGAAGATGGTTGGCTAAAGTAGGAATATATTCATTTTCAAAAGATAGTGAATATCTTTTTTCAAGTAGACAACTTCTAAATGTACCCACTACCCATTTGGTGGCACATTGTATTTTGGCTTCATCATTGTTTAATTAAATTGAGTCGAGTTCAGTGCAGCCCACAGTAGCATGTCTTTTACATACATTTGACACTCTAGTAGAAACAGATGACATACTGGGCAGTGACTTGCTGGATTATCTGTCTTCTATTGCGGTGCAAGGTCCACCTAGGCGCTCCTCCATTGACTGTCAGACAAACAGATTGAAGCTGATGGCATAGCGCTAAAAGACAGTAAGAATGATCCGGAACGTGATGCAACAAGATAAATGGAAACCTTTTAGCATGCTGTGGCACTGAATTGATAAAAAAGAAAGCCGGGAGGTGAAAAGGAGCTGTGCAATGCCAAAATGAAAGGCGCATGACAAGGGAACGCAATGCCGCTGAATGGAAAGGGATACAACGTTGCGGGAAGTGGCAACAGGTAAGGGTTACTTGGGCTGGTAACGCTCGCTTTGTGTCCAATCATGGCCGCTGTTGCATTGAAAACATTGGCATGCAGGGTACTCATTTTATAAAGAATATCACCCATACTTGCACACTCATTTAATCTCTTCAATGTAATTAGCCAACATATTTTACTGATCCCATCAAACAGCGCAATTTAACTTTATGATTGTGGGTCTGCGCAATGTCCATTTTTAAAGATGGGAATCAAAAGTGCCTCCTCCATGAACAGGGAATAACTCCCATCCAAATAATATTGGTAAATACAGGATTATGGTAAGAGGCCCAAAAAAAACAATTACCCCGGATTCAAATCTTAGGCAAACCATTTTGAATAGTACCACGTGCCTGTTTATTAGGTTGATCAATTTCAGTACTTTCGTTTGTTCTAGATCTACCTCAGCTTCAAAGATAGTCAAGTAGTTAACTTTGAATTTTGTGCAACTGGTCCCCACAAAAGAATCTTCGATGTGGGACTTCCAGGTAAATTTGTTCAGAGTCAGTATTTGACCAGATTGCAACATCACCTCTCCCTTCTTCATAATGGTTCAGAAACTACTAAAGTCCTTCTTTATAAGAGACTTCCCCATGTATTTCAATCATCTATCGATTTTCACTAAATAATACTGTTTTTACCACTTTTTGTACTTTTGCAACTTCTTTCTTTCAATATTGACACATTCTTCATAAGAGGTTTGTGATTTTAAGTCTATTGCTAACACACTTCTTAACTTAATCTTGTTTTCATAAATGGTAGTGTCCCAGTGCATTGTAGGTATCCAGGGACCAAACTCTAAGTATTTTATTATGATGGGCTACACATTCTGTGGTCTATGATATTATTTGATGAACATATCTCAGAATATCTTTGAGAAGACAAGAGATATGAGACAGTGCTATTTCATTCATATTTTTTCAGAATAAATCAGGAAATTACACTTCTATTCCTAGTTGGCCACTTAACTATGTTACCTTGGGGATTACTCTGAACTGAACCATGATGCTAAATAATATTCTGTAAATGATGGCAGTTTTTCATTGTTGAATATGAAATGTGTGATCACCTTTTTATGTATTGGCCATTTGCAAACTTTAGAATAGACAAAGGTCACTGTGCTTAGAGAGGCACAGCTTCAGTGCACAAATGAGTCCATCACTGTGCTTAGAGAGGCACATCTTCACCTCACATGTCTGGGGTTGCTATTGGTGCTCTTATTCAGAGGAGAATTGCTAGCATTTCGGTGCTGGACTGCCCAAGTTGGTGGGACCAGACTGATATGAAATATCAAGTTAACAAAAACATGGTTGTAGACCCTCTCGAGGGGGCACTTTCTCAGAGAAAAGGTTATTTGGTCATGTTTTTCTCTCCAAGACCTATTTAAAAACATTTTTAGGAACTTGGGATTTCACACTAAGGGACCCAGGGCAATCCAGACGTTGTCCCCCATGCTCACTATCCTTAGAAGAAGAACATGTTTACCTCACTGATGAGGCCCAATTAGGCCGAAACGTGTGTGTAGGGTTGCTGTTGTTACTCTTTGTGGGATGTTTTGACCCACTTGTGCTCTGCTATGCTGCATCACTGTGTTATGATGGTGCCAGAAAACAGCAAAATGGCCGCAAAACCCTTGTGCGCTCCAAAACCTCTGAAAATTGTGCATCTCAACACACAAAAAGGTGTCTGCCCAATATGCCACACATGTTGTCAGTGGTGGAAGAGAGCTCTCAATCCTGAAATGTGTCACTGGGCTCCACAACAAGTGAAAATGGAGTACAAAGGAAAAAGCAGTGCTTTGCTAATGAAACCCAGAATCTTGCTTTCAATCCCTTTTTCTTTGTTGCTGGAGCTTCAGAATGCCGGTACAGAACACCCTCAAACATCCAAAATTCTTACTGGGTGCTACAATTCACTTAGTTTAAGAAATCATTGTGAACTTGCAACGTCCTGAAAAGCTGAAAGCATAAAGAGATTTCCACAGCAAAAGTGGCCTTCTGTGGATCTGTAAAAAATCTGGGTGCAGTACCCTGGGCTGCCTGAATGACAGCTGTCAGGAGCCTGCCTGATTAAACTTTAAACATGTATACACTGAAATCAAATGTTTGCAATCTAAGAGGCCTGTTACTGAGAGTAACCCATATTGTAATTGTTTTGATCTCATGGTTTAAAATCTTGAATGAGAATGTAGCTGTGATTTGATGCAACAAGTTTGTTTTAAGCTAATGAAAAATCCACATAATTTAACAATTAATTTAAACCTGGTAGAAAGCTGCAGAACTTGAACAAAAGGTTTTCTCACAGAAGGAAAGTCTTTCCCCCCAACAGGAAATCACACAGAAGCATTAATTATGGGGTTGGGAAAGAACCTAGTCTACAGAGGCATGAGGAACAATGACCAGCTACAACTAAGGAAATGAAAGGTGTGAGGACAGTCATAAATGGCCTCTGCCAAGAGCAAACGGGGAGGAGACTGCTCCTGGACTGCAGGAAGACAAAAAGAGGAAGACCCAAACAACCATCTGTGGCTGAACATTAACAAAGAACATTTCTCTAAAGATGTATAACTTGCTAGTCAAAATTGTGAAAAATATAAAAGTAATGGAATTGTGAATCTAAATTTTGGCTGCACGTTTCAGGTGGTTAAATCGTGTGACATATTCTGGAAAGAAATGGCAAGAAATGTGATTTTACGCAAAATGAATTTCTGCTAGAAGTAGGAAACTTTATACACGTATGCCCATGCTAAATGCGCACACTTGTAGAAATGTGCTTAAGAATTGGACATCGTGTTCCTGATGAAAAGGGCAAATTCTGTGAAAAGCGGAGACAAGTTCCCACAGCTACAGGGTTTTGAGGAGTAGCTGCTATGTAAAATATGGTATCTGTATATGTGATTGTTATAGAGGTTGCACATGTGTAAATATGGATTGTGCCAAAAGTAGATTTTTTGTTCCAGGGGCTAGGGGTGGATTCTCAGCCTCATAAAATCACGCCATAAAGGTGACACTCTGTTTTTGTCCTCCTATCAAGGCAGAGAGTAGACTCTGACTCAATCACCTGTCAAAAGGGGCAAGCTTAGGTAAACCAGCCCACATACACCCCTTTATGATGCCTGTTCATAGCATAAATAGACATAGCTCACCACACAAAAGGACAGACAGATTCACTCCCTATCCCTATGCTGGCGAAGCACCCTGCTGCTGAACTTGATATCTTCCTTGCTCCAGACTCCAGAAACATGGCAAAGCAGAATCCCATTGCATAGCTGAACCATTTTCAGCTAGGCCTCAAATTCCAGAACAAGAACCCCACAAACCTAAGGGGAAGCATCATATACAGCCAGGCTGTGCTGTACTGCTTGCCTGCTGAAAATAATATCCTCATAACCAAGAAGGGCAGATCCAATCCAGTCCTGTGCCGTGCGGTGACCAGAGGGCCTTGCAGATCCACTCCAGTCCTGTTCCGTGCTGTGGCCAGAGTGCCTTGGAGATCCGATCCAGTCCGATATGCCCAGCCATCTTTCCTAATCCAGATCCCATTCCCTGACCAGAATCCTGATGGTTACATTAAAAACATATCCAGTGAGTATCTATAGAAACAATTGTGTCACTGGCATATGTACTTTGGTAGTCAATCCCTATCTTCAACCCATCCTATCTTGTATTCAGAATCTGCATGTTTAGGATTATTTTGGAATTGTCTGAACTCTCTATCCAAACCATCCTATCTTTCCTCCTGTACTAGTATTGCTAAAACTATCTTTGCGATGATCTTTTCTCATCTGAAGAAGTTGAAGAAGGTGAGTTTCCTCCGCAGGCAGTCTTTCTGATCAAGTGACTGTGTGCCTGTGTGGTATTCATTTTGTTCATAGTCATCCTCTAGTGTAGAAACCCTTTTGTCATTTTAAAAGTGCATTCCCGTTTTCCATTCTTGCGCCTATCTCAAAAAAACAACCTCTACTAAAACGTCCATAACTCCCTCAGTGTTTGTGCTAGAAACAATATCGCGCAGTGAAAGGTTTGCCATGAATTTTCGTTTTTGGAAATTCTTACACGTGTAAAACAGCTTTTAATTGCTTCCGACTTGAATTTTAAGATTTCAAATGTCTTCTTTGCATTAAATCATTGCTTGTGTTTGTGTGCAACTATCCAAAGCGGCTACCATAAGAATGTATAACAATTTCAGCAATTTTGACCATATTTGGTGTTTGTGCACAGTCCATTTTAAGATAACTTTTAAAGCCATTCTGACAGTTTGACAGTCAATTCCGTTTTCTCATGTGGTTGAAAGGGTGGGATTGATAGTCTATTTGAATTCTGCCATTCCTGAATACCTGCTATCTCCTCCTATCTCTTTACATTGCCTATTGGGGGATTGAGGGGTGTGCAGGGGGAACCTTTAATCACAGTGCTATCCTATCTGAAACCACACGCAAGTATTATTTTCTGTGCTGAATTGTTTGCTCACTACTTACTCCTTGTGTATTAAAGAGATCATTCCGTGTTACATCACCCCATTGGTGATTGTTGTGTACATATTAAAACATATTGTGATAAAAGTTTAAGTACATAAATAAATCTTTACCTTGGCAAACCAGCCTGATTCCTGGTTCAGTGTGACCGGGGGTTTTCCAGGAGAAGGGTGTGATATGAGTGGTATATCGTTCAGAATAAAGAGCTTTTAGACAAAAATAAATAAAGATTTCAATTGTGCACCACATGCTAGGCATTGATTTGGGTATATGCCGGATTGAAATCACTTACATCTTGTTCAAGGGGTCTCCCCGTGAGACATTCAAACACAAGCACACTGTGACCATATTGCCTCCTTCTTTAGGGTCAAAATCTGGAATATTCGGGATCTGATAAGCATAGGAAGATCAGTCTTTACAGATTCCTCTGTTGCACTTCTTAATACTGTTGAGACACACTTTAGTGCCTTTCAATTCAGCACAGTGACAGATACTATGATTTTATCTCCACTGTCTAAACTTAAATCTGCCTCTCCCACTTACCCCATTCCTCTTTGCATTCTTCAAACAGCTTCTAACAAATTGATTTCTTTGTTTACTGCAGCGCTTCAATATTCTTTTTCATCAGGGTACTCCCTGAATCCCTCAAACATGCTGTGATCTCTCCTCTACTGAAAAATGCTCTTCTTTACCCAGCAATAGTGGAGAATTACCAGCCTATTTTATTGCTTCCAGTTCTCATGAAACTGATGGAGTCAATCATATCCCCTCAGCTTGCTGCCTTTTTGGAATGTAACCACCTTCTCCATTCTTTTCAGTCCAGCTTCTGCCCCGGTATGGGAATGGAGTCAGTGATGGTTGCTCTCATGGACGACATTGCTCTGCTTCAAGACCGTGGATAGGTGGGAGCTCTGATTCTCCTTGACCTCTCTGCAGCTTTTGGTACTGTTGACCATCAGAACCTGCTCCCGTGTCTTCAGGGGGGCAGACATTTATGGCATTCTTCTGAAGTGGTTTTCCTCCTTTCTGTCAAACCGAGTTGAAACGGATACCCTCTACATTTTCACCTGTTTTCCTACAGCCATGAACTGTGGGGTCCCACAAGGGTCCGCTTTATCTTCCCTATTGTTTAACTCATAGATAAAGGCTTTGGCCAATTCGATTGCTAGCCATGGGGTACATTTGTTTCATATGCTGATGATGCATAGATAGTGTTTTGCCTCAATGTGCCATTATCTGCACCCCCCCCCAACAAACTTAAAGACTGTTTATCTGCGGTTGGGGATTGTATGGCTAATAATTGGCTCAAACTCAATGGAGATAAAACAGAGGTCTTGCTGGACGGGTCTAACAATATAGGACAACCTTGGACCTGTGAGTATTGGCCAACTTCCCTTGGCCCAATTCCCGAACCAACTCCAGTAGTGAAGAGCCTAGGGATCAAATTAATGACCACGTTCTCTTGAGAAGCCCACATCTCTGCAGTTTGCCAACTTGGCTACACTAAACTGAAAGTATTGAAAAAGGTCTTACCAGTCTTACCGCCTGAGTCTAGAACAAAAATTGTGACTGCGTCTATCATGGAATCCCCAGACTACTGCAAAATCATTTATCTTAGCCGACCTGAGGCTCTATAACAATGCCTACAGACTCTCCAGAATGCAGCCCCTCGCCCTGTTGTGGAAGCGCCCAGACTAACACACCCACAGGACTTACTGCGCCACCTACACTGGCTCCCTGTTAGGAGCCAAGTCAAGTTTAAAATCCTCCGTTCATCGTGATACTCACAATACTGGGGCAGAGTTTCTACAATCTAGGCTTGTGCCCTATAAACCCAGCAGGCTCTTCGCTTGGCTTACCAATCTCTGCTATGTATTCCCAGATTCTGTTGTGCCAGAGCAAGAGGAAGATCCTTTATGGTGCTTTTCCCCATGCTCTGGAACACTTTGCTGCCCTAATTCCGTAACATTCCAGAATATCTTCTTTTTTGCAGTAATCTGAAAACTCATTTGTTCTAGCCCTGCCTGTCCGAAGTGGCTCCCCCTATCTTACTCCTTCAAACGCCTTAATGACTCTTGGTCTTTGTCTGTGCTCTATAAATACTTATACAATACAATACAATTCAAGGAGAATTCCCTGGAATTTCGGTGCTGGACTGTCTAAGTGGGTGGGACCAGACTGATGTGCAAATTGATATTTCTCCCCTGTGAAAGGTACAGTTAGCTCAAACGTGGATGTGGACACTCCTGAGGGGGCACCTTCCCAGAGACAGGTTATTTTTCTGAGTTAATTGCTAAAGGGGCTTGCAGACTTCTTTAAATAATCATAAGATCACAATAAGACCTCATTAATTATTATTAGTATTCGGGTTGATCACTACAATAATTTACCCAGATTTTCCTGTGCTCCAACTGTTTCTCACTACATTTCCAGATCATGAGTAATGCAACAATTAGGCATATCTTCCTCAGATTTATAATACTTGTCCAAAAACATTCCAACATTAAAAACTCATTATTATGGACAAATATATTGAGAAAGAAGATTAAATTCTTCTCAGTGGTCTGATCTGAATCATAAGGTGTGTCAGAGTTTCGGCCGTATTCGGAAACTTACAGAGTATGTATACATTATCCTCTTGAGCAATTTTTAGACTTGGTCACATGACCACCAAGGGCTTCAAAAGGTTAACCCTAAACTCCATAATTAAGTACAGCTGAAATCTTCATCCAGGAAGCACCTTATGGAGGATTGCCTGGCATATGGCTTTGAGAGGAGATTTAGATATTCACGAGCATGTGTCGATGTATCAGGACTATTAATATGTTGGTTGCAATCCCATATTTCAGCCTTACGTAAAAAAAAAAAGAATGCATGTGTGGATAGAGCCTCAAAATTCACTAAAAACTTGATTTAATTAAAAAACAATTGATTAGACTGCTTGAAAAGCATCAATATAGGTTTGTTCCTTGATAACAAGGCCACTCTTAGGATGCTAGTAATTGTGCCCTCATCGGCATACAGAATTTTTAAGAAATCAATTCCTTTCTAATACTTAAAAGAGCATTTAGGAAAAAGGTCCTAGTTTGCATCTAATTAAAGCCTTTGTAGTACACTCAGGCATCCCTAGAGTCGATAGGCAGTAATTTTCTTCCATTTCTTTTAGGTAGCTTACAACTTTGTTAGCTACTACTTCTAGACTGTATTACAAAGTTGGAATACATTTTTGTTGAAATAAAGGAATCATAGGAATAAGGGCAAAACCACTGTGATTGTGATGCAAACCTTAGCAATCGCGGCTAGAGAAGCACCACAGTTAATTCTTTTAAGCATTAACTGTCTATTTAAAACTTTATGGTTACATTCTAGACCAGATATTTATGTTTTTTACCACCTCTAAAAGAGAGCCTTCTAATACCATGCTCTTCTCTGAGGTAATTGTTAGATGTTTGACTCTAGCAAACTCATTTCGACCATTTAAAGAAGCTTGTTATCCAAATTCATTATGATTATATAGGACGTTATCATTCGAATGTGATGCCCATGCTAGATGTGTTAGCGATTTTGGAAGGAACTGATGTTTATTTTTGATAAATAACATCACCCGTCCTTGCCCACTTATTTAACCTCCTCAATATAATTGGAAAATGTATTTCACTGATATCATCCAACAGCCCAATTAATCTTCATGACTGAGGGCCCAAGCACTCTCCTTTTTTAAAGATGGGAACCGAAAGGGCCTCTCTCAACGAACAGAGAATAAATTCCATCTTTTAATCTAGATCTACTTCAGCGTCAAAGTTGATAGTCAAGTAGTTAACTTTGAATTTTGTTCAACTGATCTCCACAAAAGAATCTTCAGTGTGGGACTTCCAGGTAAGTTTGATCATAATCAGCATTTGAACGGCTTGCTAGTTCACCTCTCCCCTATTCATAATGGCAAACAATCTAAGAAAGTCTTTCTTTCTAAGAAAATTACACATTTATTAACATCCTCTATGGCTTTTCACTATGTAATACTATTTTAACCTGTTTCTATAATTTTGCAACTTCTTTCTTTTAATATGGCCATACATTTTATAAGCAGTTTGTGTTTGTATGTCTATTAAATTATAGTGTCCCAGTTCCTTGTCGGTATACTAGATTTCAGGGCCAGAAATCTAAGTATGTTATTATGATGGGTCATAAACCCTGGGGTCCACAATATCATATCATGAACATATTTTGGATTATCTTCAAAAAGACTAGAAATATGAGAAAATGCTATTCCACTCATATTTTCTCAGAATGAGTTGGGAACAGCATGTATGTTCCTAGTTGTCCATTTAACTCTGTTTCCTTGGAGATTTCTCTGAACTGAACCCTACTGCTGAACAATGTTCTGTAAGTGAGGGCAGCTTTTCATTGTTCAATATAAAATGTTTGATATTTTTTTTATGTTTAGGCCACTAGCAAACTTTAGAATAGATAAAAATGTTAAACGCTAACAAGCAAATAATGAATAGTAAACTTACTATGAATATTGCCTTAGTTTCTCCCATTTCACATGGCGAGACCCCCATACACTGACAGAATCAGCCTGAAAAGAGCCATTTACAATAGTTGACTGCTGTAGCAAATTAGCTTTAGGAATACCAGTAAAAAGAGTGTTCATTTTCAAAACAGCAGTGAAGATATCCCAAACATCTAGGAATGAAACCTCCTCCACAAACAATTATTGTATCATCACTAAAATATACCCATTTGTCCAACAATTATGAGAACAAATTACCAATTTATCCTTTGAGATAAAAACGAGGGGCATAGAAATTAATCAATAAAGGCTTCTCTGTAGTATTTGATAATATTTTATATTGAAAATTAACTGATAAAATGTGATTCCCATCACTGGGCTTGTGAATTCTCTAGAGGGTATGGTAGTGCAAAGTCCAATCACTTTTTCCCCCATTGGGGCTTCCCCTCAATCCCGTCTGGGAAGGTTTAAAATGGGTAGTGTACCCATCAATAGAATACAGGGCCAGTGTGCCAGTTGTATTGTGTCAAAAAATATAATGGCTCCCGACCAATGTTCCCTATATGCTGTGCTCATGTACACTTGCCCAGCTTCCTTATGGGTGCAGCTCCGAAGAATGTTAGCAGCGCACACAGACAATTACAACCTATTCAACAATTGTAATAAGGCACTAGCCACTGCAGGTATCTAATATTTTCTTTCCCTCAAAATTAAGCCACATTATACTAACTAGTCTTAATATTCTGGTCTAGCCTATTTATTTTTCCCTACTATGCAAGCTTGACCTTAAACACTCAAAAAATAGAATACACCTGCAAGAGGTTAAAAACGAATATGGAGAAGTGCCTTCATGAAGAGACGGTATAACTAAAACATGCCTGCACACATGAACCAAACAACCTCCACCCCCACCCATTACTCCTTTACTTGACTATACCACATTATGACTCAAACTTCTGCCCCAAGCCACATTCAGATATTACAATACAATTTTGAATCTGTCTACCATGGCTCTGTAAAGGATTACCAGACTTTGATCTATATCCACTTGTAATATGTTTGTTATAATATGGAGGACATTCAAGCACATTAATTTCTGTTACACATGGTTCCCTAGCAAAAGCATCACCCAGACTATGTAACCCAACTGTCATCTCAAATATCAGATACTGACTGTTAGTAAGCAGGCTACTTGAATGTGTAACCTCATTCCATGTTTCCTATTCTTTGTACATATGTCACACAAGCACTTTGAAGCGCCCTCCTTAACACATTTTAAAACTCAAATATTAATTTACCCTCTAAGGATTTCGAGTAGGCAAATGCCATGCTCAGCGTCAACTACTTTAGAATTGCTATTATTACCATATAAGTGGAAAGCAACATTGCAACATCATTTACTTGGCCTGCAAGCGACAATCAGTATGTTAAATGTCTGGCATTATTTGTGTATACTATTATGGCAACAGATATTAAGATAACTAGAATGCTTTTCACCCAAACTGCAGCCTTTCCAAGTTTTCAGAGTTCCCTGGGGCATAGACCTTTCCAAATTATATGGTAACTCACTGCTATACAAAAACGGTTTCACTGAGCACTTGTACAATCCTAAACAACAGTTTTACGACCGGGTTTGTTGCAACTAATCTAGTATGCACGTCATAATTGTGCGAATTCAGATTCATGACATTTTCTTAAACTGCACATAATATCATGTTGAGGCTTTACATATGTTTTGCTAACAAAGTATTGTGGGTATGCAAATATCCCAGTTAGTGTTTTACTACTACAAGCCCTCACTTTTTACAGAGCCCTGTCAGCTAGTATCGAAGGCTAGAACAGGAACTGCAGAGGCGTGTGGGTGGAGGGCACAAGAGTGCACTCCTTTCGGGGGGAAGTACAAATGAGAAACTTTTAAAATCCAAATCAGACGTTTTGTCAGTAAAGTACAGTGAAGGAAATGCGTTGCTTGTCTGCTACAGGATAGGAAACTCAAATACCAGTCTACAAAACTGCCCCTTCTGTTTCTTGCTATGCTCAGCTGCAGAGGGAATTTCAATATAATCATGAGTTTGCATTTAATGCCTCTATCAACCCTAATGCATCTTGTTAAACTAATAGCCGTGAATTTCAGAAGAGTGGTCCCTAGTTAATGAAGAAGGCTTTCAATCTGGTGTAACACTGAGCGTTGCTGCTATTGACGTAAACGGCATATCTATGTGATTTTCTTCAATGGGGCTCCAAGAGAAACCTCAGAAATGCTCTTGTTGAATTTTGTCTAAGCTGTGGGTGAGGAAGGATGGGCGAAACTAAAAGCTGTATTATGCCCCTTTTCATTTCATTTCACACGTCAGGGTTACAAACATGGCTCTGATAAGATTTTGCTCCCTACTTGGAATCAAATGATTCTTCAGGGAGTGAGAAAGTACTTATGTTTGCCAGATATTTCATGCTTAGTAAAATAAGTTATTTCCCCTTGAAATTCCTCTTGAGATCGGACAATAATATAGTTCGAGTTTCTACCTGTGCCACTGCTCTGATGATCACTGATTCGAAACAATATCAGTGGAACTTCGTGGCTGGAAGCAGGGGGTAGGCTCCTAGATGTTCAGGTTTTTCCATTTCTGTTGGGCACATTTTCCTTTTATTAGGCTGTAAACAAATGATGGTGCATATATCTCTTAGCTCTAAGGCTGGTTTTGAGCAAATATCAAAACTCACAGGACAGCGTAATGTGGATAGTAAGCAGAGGCCCAGGAATTGTAAGCATCCTATTGTGTGGTACCTTTATTCTGATGCAATTCTCATCAGTACACAAATTATGAGAGGCACGTTCTCCGGGCCCTGGAACTACTTCATTAAAGGGGCAAAGGGGCACAAAGTGGTACATTAACTCCTATTGTTTCCAGACACATTCTGTTTAGTTGCCATTATTTAATTTGCAAAATATGTATCCTGTCTACATTTTTTGAAAGCTACATCAGCAATATTTATTTTTTGTAATAAACTTGAGTGTTATTTTCCAGTGGCATTAGACACTTTCTGCAATGTCTCTGAGCAGTGTCAACACATGAATAAACAGAATTAAACCTATTGCTTATCTTGAGCATAAACAGCATTTTGTGCTCATACACCTTTTTTTCTCTGCACAGGAGTACTTTTGGTAGGTACTATGACATATTTTTTAAGTCTTGGACTAAATGATGATATATCCTGATAATCACATATTAAATATGTAATTTGTTTCAGCCTATTTTGGGGGGGAGGTATTGTAAGATGCACCATTTACAGTGATTTGTAAAGAATTGCAGTGGTCGGGAAGGGGAAATTCCCTCCCAAACGCTCTAAGCTCCTTTTCTATGCATGCTCACAAGGTGGCTTGCCTCATTATTTAGTTGTGCACATGGAAAATAATGTGTGCATGAAAGCTAACCATGTCCACACTTAGGGAAAAATAATTAGTGGGAACATTGCTGCCAACATGATTTTTTACATTATGGTTAGAGATCAATTTACTATGTCCCAGCGAGTTCCTGCAGAGGATTTACCAGCCATTAGGTGCTGTAATTAGGAGTGTTTTGCTACATGACTTCTCAACACTGCCGGTAACATTTCCAGTCATCTTTCCTTGCTAAATGTTCACATATGTTATTAGGCTTACATTTCACTAATACTTTTAGAGTAATTGGGGGGTCATTGCGAACATGGAGGTAAGCTAAAAACCATGCCGGTAATGATTTACCAGCATTGTTTACTGCTACATGCTATTCTGACCCCTCAGACCGCTAATTACGGCACCGTAAACTACAATGCCATAATTATCGGTCTTGGGTCTTGCGCGTACCCCACCATGCCGAAATTAGCGGCATGGCGTAAACCGGAGCTGATCGCAAGCAAGGAGCACACGTAAATAACGGCCTCCTCAAGCCCGTAAAGTACCTTACCGGCATGAAGTACATACAGGCATCTCACAGAAGGAGTAAAGAACCCTGAGCAGTGGTTCCCAGAGCCACAGGTGCACACAATCAGCACAGGTGGAGGCAGTGGAGTCTGCCATAGCAGAAAAGGAACACACCCACACACCACACCCCCTCCCACACCAAGATGACACCAATAGAACCAGCAAGGGCACAACCACAAAAACTTCAGCAACAACACCAGGCCCCCCCTTTGAGGAGACACAGGGGGAGACTGAGGGGGAGACAGGCCCTGCATGCAGCACCAGTGCAGTCTCTGTCACCACCCCAGCAGCCCCCATGCACACACAGCATGTCCGGCCACTCAAGGAAAACCCTTAGCAGATAGACACCCCTGACCACCTTGACTGTGACACCGTCACCACCATATTTGGCCTGAGACATAATGAGATAAGCGAGCAGAATACAAATATACACTGCTAACCTGGCACAAGTGACGGTGTTGCCTGTGCCCCACACCCATGCCACAGACACCTACCAGCACACAGTGGTGCCCATGCATGGCATGTCACAACCGTCCATTACACGGACACATAAACAAGTGCTGTTTCACCTCCCCAAGCACACAAGGGCCTACCAATCCCCAACATGGACCACCCAGGAGATACACAACAGTAAAGCTGGACCTCATGCATATGGAGGCATGCCAAATGACATTGGTGCCCCTGACAGCATCCACGTGTCGTATGTGGACCAGCATGGCATGCAGGTGGCAGACAGCAACTGCAAACAATACCACTCCCCTACGTGCAGATGGAATGCAACGCAACCAAGAACCACACACATGGGTGGGCCCGACATCAAAGAACTACACATGACTCAAAGGGCCAGCAGTTCACCACGCTACCGTGCCACATGGTGCAACATGCAGGATGACGTGCCTGGCTGCCTGTTGAGTCGTCTGACTGTGTCATGCAAGTGCATTGGTGCCATGAGGTGGGTGCCTGCATGAACCAACTGGGTTGAAATGATGAAGCCATCGTATGATGTTCACCCCAACAACCAACCTGTCACAGAACCAGTGCAACGGCACATGAGAACAGATTACCACATTGATGGAATAAGGCACTCACAATACACTACATCTCCACCATCTGACAAGGGCAAATCCCACTACACTTGCACCACTCATTGGTGGCCATCACAACCGTAAGCGCATATAGGAAGACACACTGCATATGCACAATGTGGCTGCCCCCAGCATGGCACCACATCGGAGACCCATCCCTGGGAGTGGATTGAACTGAGGGCAGCAGGGATACCACACCACGTCACCGGCATGGCACACCCATAGGAGTGTTGGGATTCACCATAGTATGTATCACAGCAGGATGATGACCATGAGCCACTGACTACAGCCATCACACCCAAATACGATTCTATACATTACACAGCACCACATGGATCTAACATCAGGACAGCAGCATGCATCAACGGAACATGTACCACAAGATGTCCATGCCATCGTTCATGGACCATCTTGAAGACGCAACCCCCCACAGCATTCCATTGTATTGGACACATATTGTGTCCATGAATGTGTGGAATGCATCCATGGACATGTGCATATGGCCATCAGTGAAACCCTAGACATGCAGCTGTTGGTGGCTGTCCCTTGACACCATGGTACATGACCCCTGTCAGTAACCCACAGAACAGGCCCAGGGAGCACTAAAACACTGGCCATACCCGTGCATGCGTGTAGATGAAGCAGTCACCTGGCTTGCGTAAGGCACCTATGAGTTGGCGATGCAGGACTGGTGGGTGACCCATCCACTGCTATCTGGTGTCCAAAAACCCCATGTCATATGTGTAGCTGAACAAAATGTGCATCCCTACAGTTGCGTCTCTCTCCCCTGACATGGTACTGCTACTACCACATGACGATGTGGTGGAGGTGGAGGAGGAAGTGGCAAGAAAGCATCATGGAGGCAGTGCACTTGAGGGACATGTAATGTGGCAAAAAAAGAGTGTACAAGATGTCCAGAACACAGGTCAGCAGAGGGTGGCATAACATGGGCACACAGGCCACTGGATGTGTGTATACTTGTACACCATGCACTGTCAGACGTCATTATACACATGCTCAATGATGAATGTCCACAACGGTTGAACTTTGCAACACCAATAATGTATTGTGAAAAAGGTTTTAGTGAGAACATTATCTGCAGCCCCCCCAGCCCCCCAACTCCATGACAAACCATCTCCCCCCTAAACCCAAACACCAAAACAAACGCCCACCCCCAACCCCCTCCCCCCAACTCCACAACAAACCCCCAAACCTCACCCCCCTCCCCCCAACTCCACAGCATGGGTCCCATGTAGGACGTAAAGGCCACATGTGGCAGCAATGACTATTGTTTCTTGCTCACCTGGCCCGGGGGAGGCATATCCCTGCGCCGCATGGAACGCCAAGTGCGTCTTGCTGGGCTGCCTTGTGTGGCCTCACTGGATGCGGGCGTGTCCGCCTGCTCTGGCTGGGCATTAGAATGGCCTGCCTCAAGGGCATTGGCTATGCGGCCAAGGATGTGACACAGACGGGTTGTGCTGTCAGTGACAGTGTCACACAACCGGTTGGTGTAGTTGGTGAGTGCCTGCCACATTTCCCTTACTCCATCATGCCATTGAACCCTGGCCTGGCGGTTGTCCTCCATGAACTCTGTTATGAGGTCTGCAAGCTGATTCACTCGACGTGTTCCGAATGATGGAAAACCATTGCTGAAACCACTTGCCCCTGCATGCTCGGGCGAGGGCTGTACCGGTGGACTTGGGACATCATCATCATACCCCTGCGGGTCTATTTGAGGACTACGGACAGGTGTTGGTGCATCTCCACAGTCACTACATGAGGCCAGGGGTACAATGCAGGGCTCCGGGGTGTGGACTGTGTGTTGGCCATCCTCCTCGGATGCCCCACAGATGGGTGACGGGCTGTCCACACACTCATCAGGGCCGGTAGCAGCAGCCTCCCCAGAGATGCTCGACTGTGCCGATGTTGTGGTTGGCATTGTGGCTGGCGCCAATGCTGGGATGGATTGTGGTGGGGCAGCATCCAGTGGCCTTTCCGGAGCCGGGGGGGCTGTTCTTTTTGGTGCAGGGATTCGCCTGACCCTGCCACTACCCATGGAGGTGCTTGGCCCGCTTGATTGTGGCTCGGCGCTGTCATGGTCAGTGCCTGTGGGGGTAGAAGAGAGGGACAACATGAGTGATTGTAAGATGTCCTATTTGCATACATGGCTGCATTCACATTTCAGTCAATTGCGGTTTGTGGCCTTTTGGGTGTAGCCACGGCAGTGGTACATGTGCATGAGTATGTCATGTACGCATGTTTGGGAGTGACTCATTGTGGCCTGGTTATGTGCAGTTTGGCTGGCACAATGCCAAGCCGGCTGCACAGTGTGCATGATGGGATGTGCAAGTTAATGCACTATGGTTGATGTGCGTTATGTACTCGCACTTGGCCCTTGATTGCGTGGGACTTGCCTCTGCATTAGTTGGATGGGGGGATGAGTTGGATGGGGGGAGGGAAACACAAGAAGGTGCCTTCGATGGCCTTTGGGGCAGTTTGAATCATGCAATGGACATTGGCAGTGTACACTGTGGACACTCACCTCCTTCGGCAGAAGTCATAGCCCTGCACTCCATGTTCCTCATGCCCTCGATCGATTCTGTGCCAATCAGAGCCGCACATGTCTCCTCCCACGGCTCTAGTTGCACAGGGGTACTTGGACCGCCTCCCGTCTGCATGACCTGACTCCGGTTGCTGGAGAGGAGGCCCCGCACATGCACCCGCAGGTCATCCCACCGCTTGCGGCAGTCCCTGTGGGTGCGGGGGGGGTGTTGCCTACAGCGCTCACCCTCTGGGCAAGTTCAGCCCAGATGTTCTTTTTGCGGAGGATAGACTCCCTCTGCATGTCGTTGCTGAAAATGACATCTGCATGCTCAGCCAGGAAGTCCACCATGGCCTGGAGTTCCTCTGGGCTGAATCTCCTCTTGCGGATGCGGTCCACAGCCTTCTTTGGAGCTTTCGGCATGTTGGTAGTCGTCTGGTCCTTTTCTGAACTTTAGTTTGCTCCCAAGGGTGCTGGCGGATGGGGATGGCAATGGATTGTGTTTTTAAAGATGGTCGCCGCTCTCCTTCCTGTTCCTGTGCGATGACGTAATTTCCGGTTCCTTTTTTTGCAGTGACCGTAATTTACGGTATCCGTAAATTACGGTCACCATTATGTACTGACGCTACTGCTTCCAAGGCGGTGTTGTTATTTACGTGTCGCAGCATGTTGGTAGGGGGTTTGCGGGTCGTTTAGCGGCAGGCTGCTCGGTTCTTTTCCGGCATGGTGAAAAGCGCGTGTCCGCGAGATCAGAATGGGCCGCAATTAGCGGTCTAACGCCAAGGCGGTGTTGTACTTTACGCCATGCCGGAAAATACCGGTGCTTACCTCCGATCTCGGAATGAGGGCCATTGTCTTTATTATAATAATTCAGGTTTTCTTTTGATTAAACCATCCATTGGAAAAATAATTGTTCCCCGGGCTGTATTTTGCTTCCAGATACAGAAGCAATTTCAAATCCCTATGTGCAAACATTTTCTGTTTTCATACACTGTTTGGGTGACCATAATTGAAGTAAAATGAGACATCAATAAACTCAATGTGTACAATATTTAAGATTTGGGACTACTGTCAATAAGAGTTGAAACCTGGGATTAATGTAATGGTTCATCAGTTGACTCAAACATATATTCGACCATTAATTGATTGCAGAATAACGTGTTATCATAATCTTGATTATGGAGCTTCCGTCGAAGTAACATAGTAACACTTTTTTGTCAGCTTGGTTCCTCTGGGCTATGCTTGTAACAGGTAGCTTCATCATGGAAACACTGTCATTATATTGTTGGGGTCTGCTACTGATTCTATTGTTGATAGACACAGATTGAGGGGTAGTACTTTTTTAATTCTAAATTCTTACCAGATTCTAGTTCCACAACTTCAATGAACAATAGATCAGCCATTAGGTTACTCTCACTCCAGGAGCTTCCCAGTGACTTATTAGCCATACTCAGCCATCTGGACCAATCTCTTGGAGAATGTCTTTGTTTTTTTCCTTCTCTCCAGAGATCAAACACCATATGTTAAAACCATTCCTAATGACTTTTGAACATTGCATTTTAAACTTTAACCGACTCTACTTTGTTTTGGGTCATTTTCATCATTCAGGATCTTCCTTAAATCATTGAGTCCCTGAGTTCACTTACAAAGCATGCTCTTTAGACTGCATAACCCACATTTCTTTAGATTGTTTTTGGGGCACCTTTGCCAAAGCTTACCACTTCCTCATTTTTTTTTAATTTTTACATTAGGCTTAACTTGTTGTAGTATGGAGCCCCATTGCTGCATCTTTTTTACTTTGCTTTCTATAAGGAATGTTGGTCATTCATCCCACTCCTCAGTTTGAATGGGTGAAAATTCAGGCTTACGGATGTGATTTTCATTCTCAGTAGGATCTTCTACATTTCCAAAAGGGAAAAAAATTAACAAATGAGTTATTAATTGATAGAAACTTGGACAATTCCTGTCTGCATTTATAAGATATATTTAGGGATGTTACTGGCTCAAGTTTAGTCAAGGGTTGGTTTTCACTGCTAGTAGGTGAATAGAATCAATATTCATGGAAGTCAAGGTCACGCCTGATGTTCCATTTCCTTTAAAAGTCACTCATATAGCTTAATTAAAGATTTTAAGATCCATGTTTTTTGATCGTTTAGTGCCTTCCACGCAGCACTTTGATAAAAGGTTAGACTCTGCTATGGCCATAGCAATAAGTCCCCATCAGCCTTACTAAGAACATTTGACCTCACCTCTAATTAATTTCCAGAGGTTCTCTAGTTAATCCAGTAACGTCTCTCAGCATGTAAAAAAAGTTAGCATGTTAATTGGGAAAAGGGTGGAGAACTTCAGGTAGATCTGACAAGGTGAACAGGAGAGCACGCTCATATTTCATTCTTGGCTCTTAGCTTGTCTGCAATATCTGAAGTATCTGTTTATAATTTGGGCTTCACTGGCCCCGGCACTCACTGGTTCCCTCAGGCTGGCCAGGTCTTCTTCCAAATCCATCACAAAGCTGCTCACACTCCAAAGCCCAGACAGGTTGCGCGTGATAGCTCTGCAAACTCTGCACTTAACTGATGCTTCTCCAGTGTGGGAACTCACTGGTTTCCTCAGGCCAATTAGCTCTTCGTGAAATGACATCACATAGCTGCTCACACTCCAAGCCCTAGGCAGATTAGTAATGTTTTTGAGAATTCACAAATATTTAATTGCAAAGAATGTGACATCATTCATGGCATACAAAAAGGTAATATGGACCTCAGTCTATGAACAATAAAAATATATTAGACTAGTTAGACTAGTTAGAACTATACAAAGAGTTACATTTTACAAGTTGTTCTCGTTCATGCAGTACCAGCTATTTAAAAAAAGAAGAAAAGTTAGTTCATTGACATGTGAGCCTTGATTTTGCTTATAGTTTCTTCTCACAAAAAACAGGAGATTAAATCAACATATCATTAGCCAAAATATTAGACAGTTTTATAAAGTTCCATTTAAGAGAAATCAGAAGTTGGATACGGTTTTCATTTAAAAGGACAATCATCTTCAAATACAGACAATTTAAAACCAATTTGATGTAATGACATATCCTCTCGTATTCAGAAGATAGTTTTCATACCTCTCAATACTTTGGATTTGTAGCGACTGTTCTTTGGCCAACCAAATATAATATGTGTTAGTGAGTCATTTCCCAGGTTAGAGTTAAAGGCAGCAGTACAGAGACTGCAATAAGGTAGCCTAGAATAGCTTGGTCAGAGTGCACATCACTGGTTGCAAGATAAGTCTGAGTGTAAAGTTGTCACTGGTGTGATAATATTGTTTCAACAATTCCTCCTACATACATATTTTATAATAAAATGTCTGTTTGAAAATCATAAAACTGTTTAATAAATTATGAAAAATATTCCTTTGGACTATCATCTTCTTTAAAAGTATCAGACATTTAAAAAAAAATGTAATTACTATATGCATTTTCTAAATCATGCAAGCCACTAATAATGATTACTTCTGACATTATAAACGAAAAAGAAAATATGACTACAAAATTGTGAAAATGAGGATGTTAATAATGCAGCTCAAACTATTGCAATACAAAGGTCAGAAAAGAAAAAAAGTGAAGGTTGAACATTATATTTAATGTAAATAAACCCATTTCAAGAAGCATGGCATAATGTGCATGACTTTCCATCCTTATGCTGGTAAAATATCTCCAAACAAAAGCTTTCCCATCCATTGTTAACTACAGTGTTCTTCCATGTGTGCACCCACTTTACACAAATGATGTAAAATGGTGTACATTCTGCATTGATGTATGTACATTGTCATCTCTTTAATCTCCAATCTCATAGAAATTGTCTAAATAAAACAAGTGTTCTTTTTTTGTAAACACATTACATAGATAAATCACAAACTGTATTTTAATGCACAAGAAAGACACTGTTGTCATTTAAAATGTACTATTCATTGTACATATTGAACTAAATTCCAATTCCTATTACTGTTAGACTGGAAAACTGCACCATAGTGTTGCTAACTAGTTTTGCCAGCAATATAGCAATGTTTAAATACACTTGAAACCCACGTTTTTACATCTTTGAAGACATGTTTTATAGACCAGTTCAGAGTACACTGCTCTGGCAGAACAAAAGCACATCACCAATCACTGCATAACCCATTAACATAGCTGAATCTAAATATTGACTTTCAGAACATATGCTTATTTTTTGTTATCAAAAGAAATCCCTAAAAGACAATACATGAAAATGCATTCTAGTAAATTCACATTTCTGGTGTTTTCAGCTTTTTTGACACACCTGAGTCACAGGTTGGAATCTGTTTGTTAGACACATAATATATCAAACACCACGTTTTCAATCAGACCTTGACATTTAACCTGTGACTCAGACAAAACATACCATTTGTGTGCATCTTTCCATTTGCTTGGAATGCTAAAGGGGCTAGTTTGGTCTTGAAATTAAAATGTACCTTCTATGGGAGCTCCAATGCACAGAAAGAAAGCAAAAATTGAATTGCAATGTTTTATTTTATTGCACAAAAATTAAATCACCTTATTCTCATCAGTTCTCAGTGCATCCTTTCTTTGGAAAACTGAAAAACGATTTGAGTTCAGCAATACATTCCCATAACACAATATATTAATATCTACACATTTTAACACATTTAGATAATTTAATAACTTCTTAATATTACAAGTTACTGGTGCATGTGACATCTCTATTGATGCAGAATTATCATGCTTTGTTAAAGATATAAACCACAACAATTGGGATAAGTGCATAACAGACATTATGGAGGAAAACATATTTGAGTACAAACTGACTCAAAACTCCAGATGGGAGGGGATAGAACCTCCCATTGCTACATGCCAAAATACAGTAGACCTATCAAAATGAACAGAGGCATATTTGGGTTTGTCAGTATCTGAACAGAACCAGTGATATGATCTACTCAATGAGAAACATTTGCATCAAATGATGTGTGGGTGAAATTTATCAGCTGTTTAGGCCCAAACAAACAGAAACTAGAGCAAGATATTGGCAACTTTGGAGATGGTGGGACCTTGTCCAAGAAGGGAAGTGTGGGTTTGGGACTATACCTTAGAGGTAGCTGATAAGGATTCCCTTTAGAAGGGCTTTTCCCATATGAAGCCTTTCCCAAAACAGAACCAGATTTCCTGAGAGGGATTTTGAAATCGAAGGACAGATTCGAAGCAGAGATAAGGGGAAGCTGACTGGAGCTTTAGTTGTCCTACCTGTCCTGGGATTTTCAACGATAAACCTAAACTGAGTCCAATAAAAAACCTGTGCATTTAATTATATGTCTCTAGAAGTAGTTACGTGATAGCAAATTCATCTTTTTCAGGAGAATGCTTTACCAGCCAGGCCACTGAACAGGGACTGGCCTATCGGGGAAATATTGGTTAAATGTATGCCATAGAAATGGTGAACAGCATATACAGAGATTTACAGGAGATGATTCAACATTTGACCTGTAGATACTACAGTATCGGCGTGAATAATGTTTGCTGTTGGATTTGGAAGCATACACATTTTTTTTTGGATGCTGACGTTGCACACAGAAGTCTTTCTACCATTCCTGCAGCTGAAAGCCTGCCTACTAAAGCCGAGGGGTGAGTGGAGTGAAGCAGAGTGAACAGAGTATTCAGTGTTCGGATGTCAGATGCTGAGTGCCGTCACCCCACCTGTCCTTGTTACTGCAGCATAACTGAAGGTAATTTATAATTGTAACTGTTAATCACGAACCTTGGACTTCTTACAGTTAACTGTCTGATCGCGGGACTGACTCCATGCAGGAACTGCCTTTGAACTCTAATGGGACTTTGGGGCTGTGATTCTGCTAAGATTCTGCTAATTTTTTAATTTGACATTGGTGTTCACTGGACCTCTCACATACACCACAACTGCAGGCCTCTGGTACTGTGGAGCTCTGCCCAGAATTCCCTTTCTGTATATCTCATTCTTTTTAACACTTTTATGCAATAGTCCGATGTGAGAGATTGGAGCTGTGCTTGTGCACATATCGTGCTTGACATTTCGTGTAGTGGGACTGTGGGCCTTGGAGCCTTGGAGCTCTGTTTTGAAATTTCTAATTCTGTGCCACGTTTATCTTTGCATTGCTTATGTGGCTTTCGATCTGAGTAATTGGAACTGCATCCTGTGATTCACATGCACTAGAAGCTGGCAGAGTTGCACTTTATACTGCAACGCACATTTCTTTTAATAAACTAAGCAGAGCAATTGCGGGCCAGGGTGTCTTGGAGTTCTGTTCTTTCTTTCTCTCTTTTATTCACATATTTCCAGATATAACCACGGGCATCAAATGGATTGCCAATAATTACTGATTTTATGGATTAAGTAGTGTATCTGCCATTTTAATTGTTATTTTATTTCAATTTTTATTATGATTAATTTGATCCCATTTGCCAAGGTGTGAAGTAATTAGTAGTCTGGGACTTGGATTATTAGAATCATTCTACAAAAGAGGCACAATCACACTGGTTTGAGGAGTGATACATTGTGATTAGGTAAAAGGATGAGGAGCCCTGGCTGGACGCTCAATAATTTGAAAAATGCCCCTAGAATAAAATTGGGTAAATGTGACATGACGGGCACTAAGAATGATATTGTAAACTTGGTTCATCCCATTATGGGATTTTTTAGCCCTAAATTCCTTTCCATAAATACCATTATTGAACGTACAGAAATTAACCTACCTAATGTTAGCCCTAGAAAAATAACCTTAAGTGATACCCTCTACTCATTTACTAGTGCCAATAATGGATCACTCCTCAACCTATGCAACAATTTAAAAAGGAACTAATTGGGGCCTCCCCACACAGATATGAATTTTATAAAACTGACAAATCTATCTGTAACTCCCAATTTAACTGGTTTAATTTCTGAATCAGAAGATATGGAACACAAAATGAATCCAGGTTGATGGAAGACAGGGGTCCTATTGGTATATATGATCCCATAATAGTCAATCTCTGCACTCCTACGGATATTGATAATAAAATTCCAATGGCCATTAACATAGCACAGGACTCTCAGCCCAAATAATTAAAGGTATTGCCTGATAGAATAAATCCCTATATATTGACTAGAGGGAATGGGCTGCATGATGAACAGGTGGTTGTCTATGCTACTAAGATGCTATTGATATTTTGAGCAAGGAAATTGAGATGATGGACAAAACCACCACACAAAAATCTAATGACACAAAAGGAAACAAATACAAGCTGAATGCAATAGGACTGCATACAGACTTACCCCCTGTACACCCTCTCCAAAGAATGACATGCAAAATGTAGGATCAAATACTAGTGGATGATAAAGAGGTTGCTGACTTACCCACTGTACTGAAGTCCTCAAACATCATTGTCTCACACGTTAGTGAAAATTGAGAATTTGGACAGGTCGATCCTTGTGGCCCTCTGGACAAATGGGTCACAAATTATTCGGTCTCTGGCAGATCGGCACGACCGTTTCAGGAAATAATGGATGATCCACCTGAACCAAGTGTGATTATGATTGATCATCCGCTAACTTCAAATCATAGTGGAACATTGATTCCAAAGGTTTTCAGTACAAATAAACTTGCCCCCATGAATCCAGCTTTAACTAATATAATACATAATGAGGATGTATAGAAGAAACTAACGTTATTTGTAAAATTAGAGTAAATTAATCCTACACATGATTGTCCCTTCTTAAATAGAACCAATCTTTTAACCCTATTGCATTCCATTCCCTGTCTTACTATGATCTGAAATGGGGACATACAGAGTTTGGAACTGCTGAAATAGGATCATCTGACTCATTGGGTATTGGTAGACTTGTCCTCCCCTGCAGTAACAGATTTATTATATTCATTTACTGATTTACCATTGGAGCTAGGTAATAATCTCATAACGAGGTACAAGAAGCCAATCCAGGACTATAATAATATAATAAGTACACCAAACCTTCCATTGTAAAACACATAGTGAGGAATGATACACAATATAAAAGGCACGTTAATGGGTATGGGTTTTCCTCCAATACCAACTGACCATGTAGGAATTTGACTTTGATACATTGGGTATACTGGAACATAAGAGGATCCAACTCATTTCTCAATCAGACAGAAGTTAAGGCTCTGATAGGATCTAGCCATGTGTTCTTCTTACAAGAAATATGAGCAGTAAAACATTTCATAGTTGATGGTTATACTGTCATCCACTGCTACGCAATTAAAAGTCCATGTGGTAGACCAATGGGTGGCCTGGCCATCGGTGCAGTTATTCCTATTAATTTGTCCATAGTGTATGGAATTTAATTCCCAATATGTACTATCTGCTATTCTGCATTTCTCTTTTCTCTGCAAACGACATATTGATTATTAATGTTTATTCTCCCTCAGACAATAAAAATCTTAATGAAATTGTTTCCGCAATTGACAACATAATTAACACTTGGAATCGGGCACAACATTTTTACACTTGGGATATTCTTTGTCTTAATCATAAGGGAAACAACTAGAACATTAATAGCTCCAGCTCGACTAATGGAAACAGTCTCTCCACATTGGACTATGTCCATGCGGATAAAGAACTATGGAGTCGTTGTCAACCTATGACGATTTCATTTAACATGCTCAGTGACCATGCAATATTGGCATGGGGGGTCCGAGTTTGGAGGCAGCCATGGTGCAATTAGCACCATGACTGCCTCCAAACCCGGTTCTGGGTCTGGTGTCTCTGAATGGGGACTCACCGGGTCATTCTAACCTTGGAGGACACAGTAAGTCCCCATTCATAAAAACATTCCCCATTCCCATTTGAGCCACCATAGGGCTCAATGGGAATGGGGAAGGTGCTAATAATGGGCCTGCAAATTGCGGGCCCGTTATTAGCTCCAAGGTCCCTTAACGGGTCCCGCTAAGAACGGCTGGTCAGACCAGCCGTTCCTGGCAGGACATGCTAAGGGACCCCGGAATGTGGCGGTAGGGGGTTAATGGCACCGGAATCCTTACCGATGCCGTTAACCTCCTACCACCATACTCAGAATGAGGCCCATGGTCGCTTAAGGCCCCCCAAACTTATGAGATTGCACATTACAATGAGCCTATCCAAGTAAATCTCACAGGGAATACTATAACCTGGAGCAATAAGAACTTTGTGAAATTGAATCGATTTATCCAGGACAATACTATTTTTTTGTCTGCATGGCTCCAGAATAATCAATGGAACCTAGGTAAGCTGATGATGATTTTAAAGGTCCAGCTCAAATTAAATGCAGCATATGGTAGTATTACTAATATACACCAGGGATGTTTTGATAGATATATTATGATAGCAAAGCAACATTATCGAAGACAATGTAGAAACATTAACAAAGATTTCTTATTTATTAATGAGGCAAATCAGCAGCTCAAAACTGGCATCACCTAGATATAAAAACAGGCTGAAAATGCATAAATCGTCAATTGCAAATGCCAATTGGAGATTTAATTTCAAATTACTGAGCAAAAGGGATGAAAAAAGATTTTGGGCTATGATCAGAATTAATAGCCACTCCCTATGCAAAATGGAAACCAACTTGATCAGTATGGATGACTGGAATCGTGCAGTGAGCAAGCTTTATTATACGTCCAATACCACTCAAATCAAAGCACAAATTTATAGTCCAACGAGTGATTGTTTGGAAGATTTTGGTATAGAAGATATTATGATGATTTTATCTTCAATCAACAGCTCTCGTGCACCTGGCCCAGACAGGATTCCTAATAAAATGCTAAAGGATAATCAGGATTTCTTGGCACCCATCCTTGAAAAGCTATTCGAGATGATACTTAGTGATGGCATAATTCTGGGCAGTTGGCAGAAATCTATCATGATCCCAAATTTTAGGTGGTGATCATACTAAACCAACTAACTATAGATTTCTGGTGATGGTTGATGCCAGCCAAATTGTTATTGCTGCTTTGCTTGTAAGAAACAAAATAAATGAATTAGTAATATGGACATTTTGTGACAATTCCAAACTGGTATTCATCGTAGTATGAATACCTTGACTAATATCAGTCTGCTCAACTATTTTATTGTGGCTACCAAACTGAAAAGACAAAACTAGTTATATGTATGTTTTTTGGAAAAAATGAAGCAAACTAGGTATTGATCCTACCCTATTGCATTTCATTATATCTTTATATTCTGATACAACAGTGAGAATCAAGACAAATAATGACAGAGCACTTACCCCGGATATGGTTACAAACACTGGTATCAAGCAGGGTTGTGTATTAGCCCCAACCTTGTACAATTTGTATGTAGTGGATATGGATCAGCATATAAAAAGTATCCGTAATTTTACATCTATTATTGGAACCACACCAGTATCATCGATCAGCTACGCTGATGATACCATACTTATGTATCATACTCCAATTGGATTACAATGATCACTTAATGCACTAGCGGAATATGCCCAAAGCAATAATCTGCAAATAAATGTCTTAAAAACAAAAATATTCATATTTGGGCAGAGAAACAAAACGGCCATATCTTCATGGCATATTAATGGTGTTAAATTAGAGGTGGCTGAGAGGTATACTTATTTAGGAGTTCCTATCAAAAGTACTCCTCGTAAGGATTTTATCGTACTAACATACGCTTAAAGGTGTTGAAAATATGGTTCCTACTTTGGAAGATTATGAACAAGAAAGGTGGTATTAACATTGAGGGCCTTATTAAGGTGTATACTAGTAGTATTATTCCTAGAATTAGCTATGGGCTCTCAACTATATTGGTAACTAAACTAGAATGGATTGTTATGCTTCAGGCAAGAAATGTGCTTACTATCCTAAATGTTCCTCAGTCCGTTCCTGTGACTGCACTTCGCATAGAACTTGGCATACCTTTAATTAGATCCACAAGATTGATCCAAAAATGTGCTTTTTATTTAAACAACATTCAGACTTCATCCGATGAAAAATCGATCTATGGGTTATTGGCGGAACAATATAATAGTATTATAGAAATTGTTTCAATCTCTTCTTGGATAACTTGAAAGAATGTGTGGAGGAATATTTCACGCTTCTTAACTTAGATCTGGAGGAGATGATAGCTAATCCTAATCAAATGAATTTAATTTAATTAAGAAGAAAGCTAAAGAGCATGATTCCTGTATGAATATTGACTATTCCTCTAAATGCACTATGTACAAGAAATATACTACACAGGCCTTTACATTGGGTACCCCTCACTCATATCTTATTAAAATATGCTCTAAAGAGATCAGAAGATGTATTACTTATTTACGATTTAACTTCTGACCGACTCTTGAGCATACAGGGTGATGGGCAGAGATTCCAAGAAAGGAAAGACACTGTTTATTATGTGGTTTAAACATGGAGACCTCTAGACATATCCTCACTCAATGTATGCAATTATCAAGGGAGTATGCTTATGGATTTAACACATTTGTAGCCATAATTGCACATATTGAGGAAAATCAACTCTGGGCTCCGATTTTTTCGGGTGAGTCTATTGTTATTTCATGGCCAGCTTACTATGTTTGGAAGAAGGCCCTCACCCGAATAATTTCCCAGAAATTGAACTAACTAAAGTATCTGATTTAATAGATTGTAATGTATAAATTAACAATGCATTGTACGGTTCATATTGTTTTGACTGGCTGGATTACACCTTTTGGACAATCAATTTTATTTCCTCATAATATAATTTGAAGAGGATTTTAGATGATTTTATTGGTGATATTTATACATTTTTCTTACTTTAATACGAATTATTTAATTGCATGTCTCTGTTTGATGTCTGTAAATGATCACTATGAATATGTGTGCACCTTTCTTTATCATTAGATTTTAATATTGTGTAAAGGTTTGTATTGACCATAAACACAAATAAATACATTGTAAAAAAAAACTATAGTACTTAAAAAGAGACAAGTGAAGCAATATACTTAAAGTGAAGGGGGAAGGAGGTTATTTTGTCCACTGTATTCTCAAAAGATTGTGTCAATTTAAATGTTCAATGTCACCTTTGCAAATAACATTTCACAGAAAAGAAAGGATTCTGAATTCTGCAGACTTTTAATGTCTCATAGAAACAAATAATTGATTAATTGCCTATCATGAATTTATATCCTGATGTTTGTGCAGTACTTTACATTAAGCTAGATTTTGTGCTCTCCAAAAATAAAAGCTTCTATTCTGTACTCAGGACTCTAGATAAAGTAGCCCAACCTCACACCTTGTATTCAAAATAAATGCCCAATCTAGAAATCCACTATACACTGAATTCTTAGTACGACTGTTTTGTGAATAACAAAGTTATATATTATTCTAATGTATTTTTTGTCTGATGTCAACATTTGAAGATGGTGCTAGAGAAACCCAATTAAAATGTGTATTATGCATGTTTTCTTTGATGCCAAATCTTATTAAAGGCGTTAGATAAACAAAGTGGATTACATAAAGTATATAATGTGAATAATTTAATTAGATTTTAAACTTTAATATTTGGGAACATTATATATATTTGTCGAGAATAGTGATTCATATTTGATTTTATACAAATGGATATCTTTGTACATTGCGGATGTTAATTCTAGTATACAATAGCTGAATAGAATGTTGTTGGTTGTTGGTTATTTCCCCATTATAAAGGTAGGGGTCCGTGTTTGGTTTTGATTCACTATTTTAAATAAAACAGAATATTCAGATCGAAAACCCGTGTTCTTGTCCCAGCATTTTGAAGTGGGATTGTTGTGGTAGGGACCTCAGCAGATAAATACGCAGATTGAATAAAATCACGTATGTGGTGAAATGGAACCTTGACTCTCTAGACTAGTTTTTGTTGCAGTATTTATACTCAGAATAACAAGAGGACAAACCTTTCTGTGAAACCTATGCATGGAATAATGTTGGCATTTTGCACATTCCATTCTAAAGAGTTCAGGGCACTGTCCATTATAACAAGTGGTGTTGGTTTGATTGTGAACTGTTTCCCCCTTTCTTTCTTTTGCCTACATTGCACTGTGTTACCTTTAGAAAGCATTGACTTACATTGTGTTTCCCCATCCCATCCCATGCCATACACTGTTGAATCCTAATTGTGGTAGACACCCAGAACTCAGGTATGCCTGTTCCCCCAATTGGTATACTTCCCATATCTACAAAGGAGATCCATGCCCTGACAAACACCATGTTTCAGACAGTGGATGACTCTCTCATTTTCTTTAATCACAATCCTGTTGAGCTTCTTTCACAACCCAAATCATGTCTGATTGAGCCTTATCTGGAAGAAACATCATGGGACACTCTTCTTGTAGTCCACCAGCAGCACCCAACACTTTCTTTCTTGTCAGTCCACATTTGATTAGCCTGCACTGAGCCACTCCTGCATGCATGCTAACACACTTTTCACTTGTCTTGATGCTCTCCCACATGCATCCGCAAGTACACACAATGGTTTCACAGATCGTGTTTGGACAGGTTTGTTTTGGAATGCAACTTTCACAATGAGAACAGAGGTCCCTTTTGCAAAGGGTTACTCTACTGTTACTGTATTTTCAATTGAGTGTGCATGACTTTATTGGCTGTATGAGTGTCTAATGTACATTCTTTACACCTGGTCACCCTCAAAATTGAACATTAATATTACAGATATGAATTAATGTAACAAATACGTAGTATAACCACAATCCTTTAGTAATGTGGGAGCCTGTGGGTGGGTCCTAGGCTTCTTAAAAATGGGCCTTTGATAGCAGAGAAATAATTTTCTGAAGATGTGTCCCTACCAGGAGAAGGCAATTTGTTTTTGTTGCTGACAAATTCCCAGAAGACTTGCTGCAGGTCTTGCACGATGACCCATTGTCAAATCAGAAGTGGTGGATGTATTGATGAGCAACACGTTTTTTGAGCAGATTTATCAAATCAATCAGGGAGGGATTTGTTTGTTCAGCAAATGGGAGGCCACAAATCAGCAGAAGAAAATGTGCCAAATTGGTGCTCACTCCCTGTTCTTTCATTGGCTTTGATATGTTGTGAGGGATGGTGCTGCACAGGGCAGAAACACAGGGATAATTGTGCTCCCTGAGGACACTGGTTTGTGGACCCAGCCTATAAAAACCTGCTGACCCTCTGGCTTGGTGGGAGTGCTGATGCATTGCTGTAGAGCTCAGGATTGTGATAGGAGGTGCAGTCTTTGGAGGAGGCCACAGAAGTGACAAGGCCTGAGCCAAGGTTAGGGTCCTCATTTATACACCCACACAAAGACAATGGAGAAGAAGGTGTGCATGTCCATCATGTGGAGGAGGGGTGACTGCCGCAAGCACCTCGGAAGAAGTGGTTGGGGCAGTTCTAGAGTGTGGGATATACATGAGAAAATAGTCTCCATACATCAAAGCAAGGGTGCTATTGTGGATGAGGGTAAGGACTATGCATATACAACTCCTAACATGGACTTTCAGAACCAGGTTCAGGGTAAGATACATCATGCAGTTCTGCAGCAAATAGAGGCAGACCTACTAGAGGAAGAAAAAGAGGGGCAGATATAGGATGTGGTGGAGGATGAGGATCCTCTTCTTGATACTGCTTTGATGGAGGAAGACGATGCAGGAGCACCAGCAAGCAGAATATTTAACATCCCTACAAAGCCAATTGGGCCCTGGGGATAAGAATATTTTGCCCTCCCATCAGGGACAATCTCCAGGAAAGCAGACTGTAGTCTTCTTCATGGTGGAGGGCTGTTCAAAGTAGGTCAAGCAGGGTCAGAAGGGAAGTGGCAAGTGGGGCTTACTCTGGTAATGACAGAGATGAGGAAATATGTGTGCTAGTGGCACAGGGGGTGTTCCAGGCATATGTGCCTTCTTGCCATGCAGTGGAAATCGCCAGCTTGAGCATTGGGCATGTCATGGCCAAACACCTGCACCCATCAGGCAGCCTAATCAGTACCAATGACATTGGCAACTCTCACTTGGGGTCATTCTCATTTGCCCTTTGCCATTCATGGTTATGGATAGTGAGCCACTGACAGCATGAATCTTTGGGCAGGAACTCCTGGACTTCATCATGCAGCATGGTGTGACCTACCGCCTGAATTGCAGGCAGTTGGTTAGCTCTGGGGAGCTAGACCACAGGGAATCACAGGAAGCCCAAGACAACATGTGGTGTTCCACAGCTCTTCTCCTGTGTGCAGTGCTGTGCAGAAGAGGGGTGTGGTATCATGGGGAAGAATATGGCCTCAAAGGGAGATTCCCCAACCCATGAGAGTGGCAGCAGTATGTGGTAGAGCTGGATAATTTCATTTCATGCTCTTTGAGAGAGCTCAAAAGCATTGGGTGGAGACTACATCTCATGAAAGTGTATGACAACCTTAGTGGGTAGTTGCAACCTTTAAAACAAATGGAATTTGCTATGTGGTGGCTGCATACTTGGAAAGAGAATGAACACTTTATTGGGTGGCAATCTTCCTGTGAAAAACTCCTGAAAATCCTAATGGGTGGTTTTGTAATAAAAGAATACAAAAACCAAGAACCTACGGTGGTGGGTATGCCCTGTGAAAAGTGGGAGAACCATAGTGAGTGACTGTGCCCTTTATAAAAAGATCAATGATCTTAGTGAGTGGGTGCACCCTCTGAAAGAAATTGAGAAATGTATGTAGTGGATGCACCAGTTGAGAGCATCAATGATCCTTAATGGGTGGCTTTACCCTGTCGGAGTACATGAAAAGCTTTGACAAATGTGAGATCATGATTTATAAATAGTATGTGTGGTATAGTCAGAGCAACAGAATGTATGATACAGCAATGGTTCATGGCCTCCCAGTTACAGCTTAGCAAACAGTTATCTGTTTCTCAAGCATACACACCATGAAAAAAGCTGTTCAATTTTTGAGCATATATTCATTTACTAAATAACAAATGATTATCATCATCTGAGCTCATGTGATGGATAGATGTCATTCCGTGATCTACTACAATCCAGTGCCTGTTCATTTCTTTAAATGACAATAGTGTACCCTGCTCTAAAATTTCTCTTGTACTGCACACTGGTGGGGCAGCAATTCAACAGCCTATCTCACAGCTGGGGATTTGCTGTAACAATACTGTAACAGATCACCAAATCTTCCCACTAGTGACATGTCCATTAGATAGACTTCAATCATATGTACCGCTGATGGCACACTGACTGATCCTGTTGAGGACTCATCTGTAATCCAGATGCCTGGGTTGCTGAGGAGGATGTTCAATGGGTTCTCCTCCAAAGGCTTCACCCAGTGTATTTGCCAAATCTGTCCGGTTGGTGTTTTTCCTCCTGTTGCATTCTGTGAAAAAAGAGGGTGGTCACCTGCTAGTCCCCAGGGATTTCTCTCTCAGGTGGCCAGGGCATGTCCATCACCTTTGGATACAGACCCTGGGGGTGGACCAGTGCGGGAGGATCCCCTGGGTGAGTGGTCTTGAGGGAGTGTGGGTGAGGCAGCCGATGGTGAGACACAGTATTCCCCCCTATTTTGTTCATCTAACCCATCCAGTTTTTTAGGATTCTCTAAAGTCCCAATGTCCCCCATCCCCTTTTTACACAAACACTGAGACAAGGAAGAGGGTGACTGAGCGTAACACGACTAACTCTCTCACATCATACTGAACATAATCAGCTAATCAGGTCAGGCACTTGACTTTACATGCATACACCTGATACCAATTAGCTCTCCTCACACTGATAAAAGGCAGAACTTAGATACACACTCTGAGAAGGCGGAACATGAGTATGAGCAGAACTTCCAGGGCAAAGGCAAACCTACTGGAGCAGAGGTTGTTGTCTCCAAAAGGCCGCAAAAGACACGTGGATAAAGCCAGATCCCACATCAGAAGGTTGCATTGTGTTTCAAGGACGCAAGTGACCCTCCAGAGTTGGGAAGGTGAGGCCAAGCCTGTGGTACTAACCTTGACTCATGAATAGGAAATGGTAAAAACCAAGAAAGAAACGCACCCAGCCGGTGAGTTGGCAAGCAACCTGAGAGACTTGTGTGTGTTAAAGAAAGTTTGAAGGTGCAACATTATATCACAAGTGAAGGCTGCACGTGTGTGGATGAGAAGCAAAGAAAGGCAGACCTGTGAGTGAACTTGGAGATAAGAACAGCTGTGCGATCAGCAATACTGAGCAACGGAGTAGTCCGGCGAGAGGAAGTAGCCAACTCGAAAGTCTCAGTGAAAGGTGCATTGTTTGTAACAATAAAGCAAATGTACTGCAAAAGCTAAGTGAGCAAAATTAACTCCTAGAGAAGGAGAGAGTGAAGGTTGAACCTTGAACTTTTAGTCAAAGAGGTCCTGTTAGCTATGTAAAGAAAACCACGCACATTTGAAGTCTTCGACATCCGAAATCAGTCTGAGCCCGACTGAGGGAGGCTCGAAGTGTAATAAACTTGGGGAAGGGAGTCCCCTTGCAAGTTTGTTGAACTTTATTTTGAAGAGGTCTGAGCCTGGCAGAGGGGGACCTACGTGAACTTTGTTGTGAGAGGTCTGAGCCCGACAGAGGGGCACCTACGGGAACCTTTTATTGAAACATTATTCAGAAGTCTGGAAAGAGAGACTTTAACGTGGAAGGCCAGATGGGACTCGATCCATGTTTTGGAACTGTTTATTGAGTTGAGAGTTCAAGCCAGAGTGTGCCATTCTGCCTACAGGGACCAGCTTATTCTGAGTGGTCTATTGTGTGGAGGAGAGCTGATTTAGCCACATTCATTATTTTGAACACTGATCTTTCCTTTGTATACAATTCTCCTTTACACACTTTTTGTACAAGAGAAAGGGCAGGCATTAGGTTTTTACTAGAACTGTTTTGTTTATTGTTTGATAGTTGAGACTACTCCCATCTTAGATATAGGGCAGAGTAGGAGATTTTCCAACCCCAGAAACCTCAATAAAAGTTTCTACAAATGGTACCTATTGTGTCAGTGTTATACTTGTGATACCATGCTTCCCCAACAATTGTTACACCAATTGATGTTTATGCATATTTTCAGTGTCACGTACATGCAATGTGTGCTGCCACTGTGAGTCCCCCACCCCTGAGACATGCAGATGGAAAGTGAAGACTTTCACCTTGAAACATGTTTCCACAAATGATTATTTTTGATAGGAAATCCTTTTCTTTCACACACTTTCCTTCAACGCACTGGCAGTTTTTCTTGCACTTTGTCTTGCACTTCTCAATATTACCGTTGGATGAAGTTTGTCTATATGTTTTGTTCATTAACAAGTTTGGTGAAAAATTTAAATCTTATGTTGCAAAAAATATGAATTCATTAGATGAAAAAATATCAAAATAAACAAGGAAGAAATACCCTTGAAAAAGAAAATGATTCATTTTTGTGTATTGGATAACCTGTGGATGTTAAACATGAGTAGATGTGATAATGATGTTTTATGTGTGACAAAACTGCTTAATAATTTTCAATAGCACTAGCCTTGCAGAAACTTTTTTCTGTGTTTCCACAAAGGAGGCCTGCAGTTACTCAATGTTACCTTGAAATAAAATTATCCATGAATCACCATGCAAGGTTGAAAGTATCTTCCTTCCCACATGTACCGCAGAGACATCCCCTGCCAATACACGGATCATCACTATGTTTTTCAGGTTGACCTCTAGCAGTTTCACCAGAGGGATAATCACTTTCAGGGATGATTTATGATTTAAAGTGTACGTATTGGCCCACAGTCTGTTGTAGAACTCTACCGAGTGTAGCTATAACTTCATTATACAATTCTGCTATAACATTTGGAGAGAAGACATGTATGGCAAGAACTTCCCAAAGGTGATTGACATGTCCTGAAAGGCACCAGAATACAGTGTTTTCTACAAATGAGTCGGGCAATAGATCTACAGGGTAATTCATAGAATTTCGCAGAAAAGTGTCGCAAGCGGCTGGCGCAGAGTGTCCGCGTGCGATTGACTGCGCCAGGCACGTGCGCTAAAACCGATTTCCGCGCACAGCGTATTCATGGATTTTAGGCTCCCAAACCAGCCGTGGCGCAGAGAATCGCAGCGACCCTGCAGCAGCGCCAGTTACACCCCCAAGAACGCTCTCGCGCAAGGAAAAGCCATCAAAATCGCTAAATCATCGCAAAGGGCTGCGCTAACCCTGGACCAGTTCACCGGGCTGGCAAACAGCAAACGCCAAGCGGGGAACGTGTATTTCAGGGGTGCGCGGGAAGTTCCACACGCGATTGGCCCAGTGCGAGCAAGGTATGTGTATTTCAGGGGTGCGCGGGAAGTTCCACACGCGATCGGGCCTGGGGGAGCGGGCTACGTGTATTTCAGGGGTTCGCGTGAAGTTTCTCACGCGATCGGGCCTGGGGGAGCGGGCTACGTGTATTACAGGGGTTCGCGTGAAGTTTCTCACGCGATCGGGCCTGGGGGAGCGGGCTACGTGTATTTCAGGGGTTCGCGTGAAGTTTCTCACGCGATCGGGCCTGGGGGAGCGGGCTACGTGTATTACAGGGGTTGGCGTGAAGTTTCTCACGCGATCGGGCCTGGGGGAGGGGGCTACGTGTATTTCAGGGGTTCGCGTGAAGTTTCTCACGCGATCGGGCCTGGGGGAGCGGGCTACGTGTATTTCAGGGGTTCGCGTGAAGTTTCTCACGCGATCGGGCCTGGGGGAGCGGGCTACGTGTATTACAGGGGTTCGCGTGAACTTTCTCATGCGATCGGGCCGGGGGAGCAGGCTACGTGTATTTCAGGGGTTCGCGTGAAGTCTGTCACGTGATTGGCCCCGTGCAAGCAGGGTACGTGTATTCCAGGGGTGCGCGGGAAGTTCCACACGCGATTGGCCCCGTGCAAGCAGGGTACGTGTATTCCAGGGGTGCGCGGGAAGTTCCACACGCAATTTCAGCAGGGTATGTGTATTCCAGGGGTGCGCGGGAAGTTCCACACGCGATTTCTGCAGGGTATGTGTATTTCAGGGGTTCTGGGGAGTACTACACGTGAATTGGCCGTGTGGGTCCTCCCAGGTGTATGCTCCACAACCTCCACGGCCCCTGCAGGCAGCCCACACCACGGGGGACTACCCTGCACCCCTGCTCATGTTCCGCAGGCAGCCCATCCACCATGGGCATGCCCCCCAGCCAACCCACATGTCACCTTGCACTACTGATCAACAATGCATGTCCCCCACCACCCCCACCCCCCAGCAGTGCAGGGGCAGCCTCCACCAGGCCCCCACTCATGTCTCGCACCACCCTCACCCCCCACCCCCCAGGGCCACCCTCCACCAGGCCCCCACTCATGTCTCCCACCACCCCCACCCCCCAGCAGTGCAGGGGCACCCTCCACCAGGCCCCCACTCATGTCTCCCACCACCCCCACCCCCCAGCATCCAGGGTCACCCTCCACCAGGCCCCCAATCATGTCCCCCTGCACCCCCACCCCCCAGCAGTGCAGGGGCACCCTCCACCAGGCCCCCACTCACGTCTCCCACCACCCCCACCCCCCAGCCACCAGGGGCACCCTCCACCAGGCCCCCACCCATGTCCCCCTGCACCCCCACCCCCCAGCAGTGCAGGGGCACCCTCCACCAGGCCCCCACTCATATCTCCCACCACCCCCACCCCCCAGCCACCAGGGGCATCCTCCACCAGGCCCCCAATCATGTCTCCCACCACCCCCCACCGCCCTGCCACCATGGGCAGCCCCCACCAGGTCCTCACAATCCCCAATCATGTGCGTAATGGTCAGCCTCCACAGCCAAAAAGCCCTACCAAGTAACCCATTCACCCACATGGAAATGGAAATCACATGTTACACCCCCAATGTTCATGAAGCTAATGAACCCATGTCCGTCACACACAATGGTTGCAATTGAATGGGAAAACACACAACATGACATGCATGAAACCAATGAGATGATACCACACAGTGAAGTATGCAAACAAAATTGTATTGAAAAAAAATAAGAATGCTAAAGAAAGAAAACTAACTACAATGTGAATGAGAAAAAAGTAAGCTGCATGTCCGTATGAAAAAATGAAACTTGAAATCCAAATAGAAAAAAATTTTGTCCAAAGTCAAATGTAAAAAAATCTCCATGCAATAAAGAACTATGTACAAAAATAACAAGGGTCCATGAGCCCAACTGAACAAAGGAAACCTACTAAAAAATCTACCTAAAAATCAACTATATACAAAAAGTGGAGCAGTGTCCGTCGACTCCAAATCATAATATGAAAGAAAGGAAACCTAAAACTAAAGAACTATATACAAAGGCGGCGGGCAAGTCCAGCGGCTCACTCTGTGGTGTCCCGGGCCAGGGCATCATCGAACTCCTGTTCGATGTCCCGGAGGCGGTCCAGTTCCATGGCCCCGAGGGTCCGCAGGGACGACGCTGTGTCCTCCTCCAACCCCCTGCGGATTGCCTCGAGGCACTCGGCCCGCCTCAGGGCCCTCCGCATGGAGTTCTCCGCCCTGACCATTGTGAGCCGCGCCTCTTCCGCCCGCCGCCGCTCCGCACCTATGGCGTGGCCCAACCGCTGCCACACGGAAGACACTCTCTGTCCTGGGTCCCCCTGCCCTCCGGCCGATGCCTGCCCCTCCGATGTCGAAAGCCCCGAGCCTTCATGGCTCCCACCATGTTGCTGCTGCTGCTGCTCTGCCTCTGCCCGTGCACTGCCTCCTGCTGCCTGCACATCCTCCGCCAGCTGGGGTGCACTTGTTGATGTGGCCACCCCTGCTGGACCACCGACTCCCGACTGTGGCAGGGATGCCTCCTCCACCAGCCTGGCCGCACCGTCAGAGGCAGCTCCACAGGGCACCCAGGTGACTGATGGGTGGGAAGATGGCACAGAGGACGACTGGCGCGTAGGGGGTCCAGTTGAGGAGGGGGTCGGAGCAAGCCCCATCAGACGGAGGAATCCGGCCTGGGTGACCTGTCCCAGCAGGCTGACGTGGTCAACGAGCCATTCGAGATGACGTGCAGTCTCTCCATGAAAAGACTGCAGGTCACCTCGCATGGCCCGTTGACGCAACGCCACACCAGCCAGGACAGGCTCAACCCGGACCTGGATAGCCACGTCCGCAGGCAGAGGAAGGCCAGTTGACGTCAGCTCATCCCCTGCCTGGAAACGGGTCTGGACGTAGGCATCCCTGCTGGTGCAAGATGATGCAGGGACAGGATCGGGGACAGGATTGCACACAGGCACCTCCGCGGCGGCCTGTGCTGCCTCCTGTCCCTGGTCCTGGACTGCACCACTAGCACCAGTGGGATCCCCACCTCCAGACCCCGTCTCTGGTGCTTGCACGGCCTCCTCCTCCACCAGACCCCCCACCAACCTGGATGACTCCGTGCCATCTTCCCCTGTTGGGCCCTGTGGGGTCCCAGCTGCCCCTTCTGCTGCCGAGGAGTCCAACTCCAACCTCCGCCTCTTGGACCTCCCCCCGGCAGCTGCGGTCTGGGACGCGGCACCGGACTCCTCACTCCCCGACGAGATGACAACACGGGAGGGGAGCCGAGCCTTGCGTCTCCGGCTGGCGGTCGGATCCCCGCCGCTGTGCTCCACAGCACCTTCTCCGCCCTCTTCATCAGTTGACGCTGCACACAGGGAGAAACAAAACACAGGCATCAGGGCACTGTACAATGGACACATACACACATGACAGTTGCACATGAGTGGCATTGGCAAACCTCAGACATGTCATCACAATCCCCAACACACATGTCATTGCAACTCGCACACATGAGCCATACCACAGGCATATCGCAACTGCCACCACCATCCATACACATACAACAGCATGAGCAGCCAAAGGTGACCCAGACATCACATGCAACACAGGAAGTGCACCACACATGTACACACACCACCACACTTGCATGCATGTGTACACCTCGGCCAAGTGTCGCACTGTTCAGACGGGCATCCATGTCACATCTGCCAATCAGGCTTACACATACCGCAGTCACATGCATCCATGTTGCATCACTGTTGCACCCTTGTCAAATACACACACATGCACATGTACACAGTGCTCATACATGCAGCCCAATACAACATGCATGCGTGACATCACGGACATGTCTACTTACATACACATACATACAAACATGTGTGCACGCACAACTGCATTTGCCATGCAAGCCTACACACACAAGCACCATCCATGTCTCACACATTACAGCCCTTGCATGTGTCAGCCCCACGGCCATGTACACCCCCACCCATACTCGACCCCATACAAACAGATGTGCAACCTGCACAATACCGAATAATCACCACACGCACTGCTCACAATCAGGATGCATGTACACTCACCGCTCGACTCCAGACGGGTCTGCTTCTCCAGGACCTGGACGTGGAGCGCTGGGGATATGCGTTCCAGGACCCCCATCTGTTCTTCCGACAAGTGGCCCCGGCGCCCCTTGGCATCCGCTGCCTTCAAGAGGCGCCGGGCCTTGTTCAGGGTCCTGGACCTGAAGTCCTCCCAGCGCTTCCTGACATGTTGTAAGTCCCGGACTGCCACCCCCTCCGCGTTGATGGCAGTCACGATGTCAGTCCAGATCCGAGTCCGTCCTTCCTTGTCGGCGCGGGAACTTCCGAAGAGGGCATCATACTGCCCCAGGACTTGCTCCACCAGGACACCAACTTCGGTGGCACTGAAGCTGGTGCCCCTCTGCCTCTCTGGCCGGGGGTTGTCAGTGGTCACAGATGGTGTTTGCCCCGACATGACAACCCCAGAGGCAGGAGTGGGTGGGCAACTGGGTCCTGGGGCTGGGCTGTGGAGCGATGGAATTCCAGTCGGGAGTCTTCGGTACCAGCAGGGGTGGTCACAGCAACAGCACCCCTGGCTGATGTGCAGGCAGCAAATGGCAGTGCACGTGGGCAGCAGGCAGTCAGGCAGCAGCAGATGGTAGGTGGGAGCGTGCTCGGGGCTCTGGGGGGCAGTAGTTCGGCCTTCTGGGCAGGAGCGTGGTCTTCCGTGTGCTTACGCGTGGCCAGCTTGGTACGGAGTGATTTTGCACGTGAAAATCCTGCACGTCAGCGTGAAAATCGAGGAAAGGCCCTTAGCGCGTAAGCGCGTCAGCACGCATAGGCGATTCTATTGGACCAAAGGCCCTCAGCGCGTAAGCGCGTCTGTGACGTGACCCGCACGGGTGTTTCCCACACAGCACGTGATGACAGAGCACACGTGGAAAGACTGCACGTCAGAGTCTCATCGCGTGTGATTGGTGGAAATGGCCCTACACGCAGAAGTGACAAAGCGTGTAATAGGAGGAAATGTCCCTACACGCAGAAGTGACAAAGCGTGTAATTGGAGGAAATGTCCCTACACGCAGAAGTGACAAAGCGTGTAATTGGAGGAATTGTCCGTACACGCAGAAGTGACAAAGCGTGTAATTGGTGGAAATGGCCCTAGCGCGTACACGCTGCGTAAGTGACGCTGGACGTGTGGGCCTGTATAAAAGGTACGCGTAGAACACCACTTCCTTGTACGTGCTTTTCGTGGAGAGCGAGTGGGTGAATTCTGTACTTCTTGTCGTTTCACACGCGATTTACTTCACGGCGTTTCAAGTTCGTATTCCCTGTTACCTCTGACAGATTTTTCTCTTCTTTCGCTTTTACTGGTTTACCTGGGCCTGTTCCCTCAAACAGTGTTCCCTTCTACTGTTGTCCTGTCTCCTCAGACAGCGTACAAATCTTCTTTTAGCGGGGGTGTTGCCAACCAAACGTGCTCCTTTTACACGCTCGTTTACCAGGCAGACGGTGAGTCACGCACGTATCGAACATCTGTGCTTGCCCCGTGTGTAGCCTACCCCTTCAGAGGTCATTCTAGGCTGCGTGTGACACGCATACGTTCATTCTTGTGTTTCTGGGTGCCACAGCGTAGTGCAGGTTTTTCTTTCTGCACACGTGGTCTAGGAGGGGTTGCGTGCACGTCATCTCCCTTTTTTGGGCCTCCTGTGTGTTGCGTGACCCGTCATCTTTCCCCAGGGGTTACATCCAGCCTTGCTAGAGCACTAGGGTACAATTACCATCTGGTACCCAACCCCTTTGACCCCCAATTGCCCAGGACAATAGTCTACATCCACTCCCATACGCACATTAACATCAGTGCCATGGCTGGGAGGCGAGGATTCCGTAAGGGTGGCAAAGGTGGAAGAGCCACAAGTGGTGGCCGTGGTGGATCCGGTAGGGGACGTGGTCGTAACTTGCAGGGTGAGCCTGTCCCCCCATGTGTGGAGGACCAGTCACGGGCACCCATAATCCCCCCCTCCCCCCCTCCCATTGAGGCTGATGTGGCTGACACCATCCATGCTCAGCCCTTGTTGGACCAGCCCATTGTGGCACCAGACCTGGCTGACTCCATGGCTGACTTCCAGGTCAGCAGGGCTACGACACGTGCGCTGGTACACGTTGATCCCATCATGCCACGTGGATCTGGGGCAGCAAGGTCATCTGCTGCACCAAGGAGGCAGGGTGGAGAGGCTTCAGGGGCAGCTGCGGCTCCATCCACCCCAGCCCTCACACACCCAGCCAGGACAGTGTCGGTCCTAGTCCATGCTGCTGACATTCCCCCTGACACCATCACACTAGAGCCAATGCCTGCACCAACTCCCATGCTGAGTGTGCAATCCCACACTCCTGATACAGAGTCCACCAGGGCTCCTGCCCCTAGTGTCCAGAGCAGCGCAGGACACTCAGGATCACCACCACCTTCCAAGCGGAAGAGGAAGAGTGCTCGTCCGGCACAGGCTGATGCCCCAGACACGGCTACACAGTCCGGCCCGTCCAGGAAGCCCAGCTTCACGGATGACGAACTGAATGCACTTGTCGAGTATGTGTCCGGACATGACAACGAGATGGTCATTGTTGCAGGATCCAAGACCACACCTGCACAACGCCAGGCACACTGGCAGACCGTTGCGGACATCGTAAGTGCCCTTGGAATTGTGAGGCGCACAGCCAATGATTGCTATAAGCGCTGGAATGACCTAAAGCGCAGGGCAAAGAGTAAGCTGGCCTCAAGTCATGCCGCAACTCTAGTGACTGGAGGTGGGTCTCCAGTAGTAGACATGGAACTCACTCCACATGAGTCAGTCGCTGGGACCTACGTCACGGAGGAACAGATCCAAGGCGTGGGAAATCTGGCTGATTACGAGGCATTGTCCGGTGAGTGCACATGCATGTGTGTGTCATCCATGTGCATGGTGTGTGTGTGAGGGCTTCTGTTTGTGTGCCAGGTGAGAGTGTGTGTGCCTGAGTCGTATGGGTCAGCCATGTGCTTCATGCAATCCTTCCTGCGCAGCTGCATTTGGCCATAGCAGTATCCCTTCTGCCAACAGTAGACATCTAGCCCAACTGCACGCCAGTTGCCCTTGAAGTGTCACCTTGCCACAACATATTTGCTTATTTTTCACTGTTCATTCAGTCAGTTTGTTTGCATTCCACCACTTTCACTAGGCATGTCGCTGTCCACTAGTCACATGTCTGACATGGGTATGGTAAAGTGGAGTGACTTTGTTACCTGGATATCATTTGTACACACATGTCCCTGTGCAATTGGACCATTTCAGACTGGCAGCTCCAGGTGAAAAATCTGACCTGTTAGAATTAGAAAAGCAATTACATGCGGGAACTGGACTGAATGAATAGGTGCTGCCCTCCTCTCCATCTTCACTCAATAGCAATGGTACATGCCATCTGTGTGATGGCATGTGTGTTTCACCTGGCAATCACAGGCCAATGTGTGATGCCACTGCCAGGCAGCATGCAGAAAATGTGTTCATCTTCCATCTTGGTGTCATCAGTGTGTGCCATTTGCCTGCACTTCATACGCAGTGAGGGTGCATGCATGGGAGGGTTTTAGTCATGTGGGACATGTGTCAATCAAGTACTGGTTCTCTTGCTTCTCAGCCCTCATTGTGTGCCATGGTGCTAATGCCTGTTTCCATTTCTTTGTTTTCATGTCTTTGCAGGGGAAGACGCACCTGATACTGCTGGGGTTGTGGAGATGGTGCAGACCCAGGAGGGGTCCGAGGGCCGACCAACCACCAGTGAGGGACGTGGTGTGGTGGTGGGGGAGAACCCACAAGTGCTGCAGGTCGTGCTCTCAAGGGGTGTCTCTGGCTGCACCTCCCCCGAGCTGTACTCAGGTGTTGATTCGGATGAGACCTACGTGCCTTCGCAGGTGAGTGTTCCAGGGAGGGATTCTGTTCTGTCTCACCCACCTGCACCAGGGTCAGGACCCTCCATGGGGATGTCAGTGTTGGCAGCTACGCCTTCGGTGGTTACGGATGCAGGGTCACACTCCGCGACATCTGATCCTGTTCCTGGGCCAGCAGATCAGAGGGGGAATGCAGTCCTGCAGCCTCAGGCAGTGCCGGCACAGCAAGGCGTAGTTCGCCTTGCCCCAGACAGGTGTGGTGCCCGCCGACGTGGTGGCCGTACGCCAACCGGCAATACCGCATGGGAGCAATCCATTTACGGTATGGCAACCCAACAGGCTGCATCATCCGAGATGATGGCTCAGGCCATGGATAGGGTGGCCACTTCCATTGTCCCCCCAGAAAGGCTGATGGAGCGACTAGAGCAGGCAACCGACTCCATCTGCCAGTCACACAGGGAGGACATGTTGGGGTCCAACAGGGACAGGCGGGCGGCACTGGCGACTCTGCAGGAGGCCATCTCCATTGAGTCCAAGGGCCACAGGGAAGCCCTGAGGCAGGAGCTCCTTCACCTCAGGACGACTCTTGTTGAGCTTGAGGCTTCAACACACCAAAGGACAGAACAGCAGCTGGAGCGTCTCACCCGTACGCTCTCAGCTGAGATGCAGGCAACGAGGGCGGAGGTCCGGGCATCCCGTGAATTGTTGCATGGGGACCTCCGCACACTCATCCTCCAGAACCAGACCTACCACACCCGCATGCTTGCAGCCATGGAGGAGCAGACTAGGGCCTTGCGTGGGCTGCCTCCCATAGTGCAACCACCTCCGGATGCAGCTGCACAGGGTGATAATAGCGACAGCAGTGATACTCCCACAATAGGGTAGCCGTGTGGGCCATGAGCCCATGGAGGTGTTTTATCTTCCCAGGATCCACGCAGGTGGGTTCTGGTGTGCATCCTGTCCTCGGACCTCCTGGGTGGCCTCCCCAACCCCCCCGGGCCCATCAATGGCCATTTTTGATTGTTTCTTATTTTTATTTTTATTTTGATTTCTTTTATTCCCAATTTGTTTGGGACGATCTGTTGGCTTCCGTGGTTCCTGTGGGCATACGCTGCATTGTGGCTGGGCACATGCAGGCTTGTAATGTATTTGGTTCAGATGCTTGGGTTTGAGTCACACACACCCCTCCTGCTTCCCGTTTCCATGGGCTTGCAAAGGGTGTGCCCAAGTGACAGTGAATTACACAGTGACGTTGGACTCCCATGAGCTGTGTGGCCAGTCTGTAGTCAATACTGTGTATACATTCATAGTGCATATTGCTGTTGTGTTGTACACTGCATGTTGCATTGATGTGTAACTCTTCTTCTGTGTCTACCTCCCAATTTGCAGGTCCCTTCCTCATGTCCACACAAGGACCTCTAGTCTGGAGATGGGGACCATGTTGGCAGCAGTGCACCTACAACTCTACATGGCGACAACACTGCACAGTTGGTAGTGGTGGGAGTGCAGGCATTTCCAGGTGGTGAGACTACTAATATGTAACATTTGTGATGTCATGTTAATGGTACTACGTGCTCAAGTATGTTGTTGGTCCGGCATTGCTGTGAGCATTACAGGTGTTGCAGGTTTCTAATAGTGCCACTGTACATAGTGAGACTGATGTCATGTTGTGGGGATTACTTTGTTTACCTGCAATTAGCATGACATGGCACGGTGTGTCGTGTGGCGGTGCTGGGGTTGGGTTGGCTGACATGGCACTGTCCTCTTGTTGCATTTTGCAAGTGGGTATTCATTTTAGCTGCTTCAATGTGTAACTTCACAAAACTGCATTGGTGGTGTCTGTGTGGGTAGGGATGCACACATTGTGACACTTCCAGGTGAACAATCTCAGGCTTATATGGTATTCCCGGTTCATTCTCCAGACATTCAGGATCAGTGTCAGGTTGAGTCATCATTGATTGTCAGATGGAATGTGCCAGGGCAGTGTGCACTCCACAGGGGTGTGATTTCTATGTGAAGTAATTAGCCACTAGCTGTGTACGGGCTGCCTCCCCCCGTGCCCTTTCCCCTCCCATGCGCAGCAGCTGTGCATGTGGTTGGGGATGTGGGGCCACCACCATGTCCACGGCCAGGCCCCGGCGTGTTGCAACGTTGTGCACGACACATGCTGCCACTATGATCCTGCACACTACTGGGGGAGCGTATAACAGCTGCCCGCCAGAACGGTCAAGGGAGCGAAAGCGTGACTTTAGCACTCCGAATGTGCGCTCCACTATGCCCCTGGTTGTAATGTGGGCTGTGTTATATCTTACCTGGGGTGGCGTGGTGGGGTTCCGAATTGGCGTCATCATGTGGGGGCTGAGAGGGTAGGCACTGTCCCCTGTGGAGGTGGTGATTGGTATCATTGGTGGGGTTGTGACCTTGCTCAGTATCCAACATGCATGCATGTGCAGTGGCATACATACTCACCAAGCAGCCATGTATCGCCATGCCGCCCAGCTTCTAGGTCCCGGCTTAGGGTGGACATTCGGTAAATGAAGCTGTCGTGGGTGGAGCCGGGATAGTTGGCATATACTGAGGTGATGATTCCCTTGGCATTACATGCTACCTGCACGTTGATGGAATGCCAGTGCTTGCGGTTCCTATAGATGTGCTCAGATGCCCTGGGGGGACGTAGAGCCACATGGGTGCAGTCGATGGCACCTAGCACTTTGGGGAATCGTGCCACAGCGTAAAAATCCAGGGCGGCAGCATGCCTTTCTGCAGGTGTTCTGGGCAGGTATATGTGCCTGCGGACTGATGGGCGTGCAGTGATGATGTTCAAGACCTGGTGTAGGCAGCGTGACTGGGTGGCCTGTGACACCCCACCCACTATGGCACTTGTCCGCTGAAATGATCCAGTGGCTAAGAAGTGCAGTACATTGAGGACCTTCTCCAGGGGGCTGAGTGCTTGGGAGCACAGGGTGGGTGATGTGAGGTCATCCTCCCACTCACTCACCAGGTCCAGTATGATGTGTGGTGGAAACCTGTACCTCCCATACACCTGGTCATCAGGCATCCCGAAAAGGCTGGTTCTGGGTGTGAATATTCTGGCCCTGACTATCCTCCTCCTCCTCCTTTGGTAGCCCACTGCCACTGCTGCTAGGAACGGTATGTTCATCCTGCCGTCTGAGCTTGTTATTGTTAAAGTCCGCAAATTTATGCTTTGCGCGTGTTCTAGGCGAGCGTGTGACCCGCGCACCCCTGGAATCCAGTTCCCAGTCCAATAGCGTGTGGAAATTCACACGCACCACGGGATACAGGTTCGCTGACGTACTTGCGTGTGTAAGTGCCCGCGCACCCATTAAATACATGTACATAGGCCAATCGCGTGTACGCGCACTTTTGTCCAATTACACGCGATGACACTCTGACGTGCAGTATCTCCACGTGTGCCCCGTCATCACGTGCTGAGTGGGGAACACCCGTGCGGGTCACGTCACAGACGCGCTTACGCGCTGAGGGACTCTGGTCCAATAGAATCGCGTATGCGTGCTGACGCGCTTACGCGCTAAGGGCCTTTCCTCGGATTTCACGCTGACGTGCAGGATTTTCACGTGCCAAATCACTCCGTATCAAGCTGGCCACGCGAAAACACACGGAAGCCCACGCTCCTGCCCAGAAGGCCGAGTTACTGCCCCCCAGTGCCCCGTGCAGCCTCCCACGTGCCATCTGCTGCTGCCTGCCTGCCTGCCTGCCTGCTGCCACCGTGCCCTGCCATTTGGTGCCTGCACATCAGCCATCTGCAGGGGTCCAGTTGCTGTGTCCACCCCTGCTGGAACTGAAGACTCCCGACTGGGATTACATCGCTCCTCAGCCCAGCCCCAGGACCCAGTTGCCCACCCACACCTGCCTCTGGGGTTGCCATGTCGGGCACTTCCACATCTGGCACCAGTGGCAACCCCAGGCCAGAGGGGCAGAGGGGCACCAGCTTCACTGTCACCGAAGTTGGTGTCCTGGTGGAGCATGTCCTGGGGCAGTATGATGCCCTCTTTGGATCGTCCCGCGCCAGCAAGGAAGGACGGCAGAGGATCTGGGCCGACTGTGTGGTTGCCATCAACGCGGAGGGGGTGGCAACCCGCGACGTCCTGAAGATCAAGAAGCGCTGGGAGGACTTGAGGTCCAGGACCCTTGTGAAGGCCCGGCGCCTCGTGGAGGGGGGCCGGGGCCGCATGAGTTCCATCCAGATGAGGGTCCTGGAACGCGTACGCCCAGCGCTCCACGCCCAGATCCTTGAGAGGGAGGCCCGTCTGGAGTTGAGCGGTAAGTGTCCATGCATTACTGTGTGAGACAGGGCATGTTGCGGTGTGCTGGTTCTATGATACTTGCCTGTATGTGTGCCATAGGCCATGTATGCATGTATGTGTGCAGGGACATCATGGTAATGCATGTGCGACCAGTGATGTGTGATGCACATGGTTGTTGCATGTGTTGAAATGCCGCATGGGGAGCCCTATGCAGATTTTGAACATGAGAGCATGCCAGTCTCTGTACCTGGACATGGGTGGGGGTGAGGGATGGGTGCTGATGCCAGGTACATATATGGTAGCCATGTCTGTGTGCCTGACCTGCGTGTCTGTGACTTGTGCATGCCATGGATGCATGACACATGTGTGTGACAATGCACAGATTCAGTAAAGCAGCCAAATTACCCTTGTATCCGCTGTGTTTGGTGTGTTTGGGGCCAGATGGATGTGACTGAGGTGAAGTGTGTGCATGTGATGGGCATGAGCCATGATGCATGTGAGTTACATATCATTGAATGTTTCAAGAGTCCATTGGACATGCATGGAAATGTCCATGGCATGCACCATGCCTGTTACTGTGTGTGTTTTGCCTGGACTGACCCATGTGTTGTGGAGGGACATGATGGAAGTGTACTTTGACAGTGGTGCTCATCTGCTATTGCTTCCTGTCTAGGGGACCATTGTACAGTGCCCTGATGCTTGTGTTCTTTGTCTCCCTCTACGCAGCGGCTAGTGAAGAAGAGGGCGGAGACGGCGCTGTGGAGCAAGGCGGCAGGGATGCCCCCACGGCTGCAGCGGAAGGGGTGGGTGAGCCCCCACAGGGGCCTGCTACGGTGGGAGACGGTGAGGAGCCATCCAGGTTGGTGGTTTGCACAGAGGAGGAGGAGGCCGCCACTGGGGCACACATGGGGCCTGGTGGGGGCATCCCTGCTGATGCAAGTGGTGCAGTCCAGGGCCAGGGGCAGGAGGCAGCACAGGTCACCGTGGAGGGGCCTGTGCATGTCGCTGTCTCTGACCCTGTGAGTGCACCACCATGCACCAGCAGGGATGCCCCGTCCCAGGCCTGTCCGCAGGTAGAGGGGATGTCCATGTCACCTGACTCCCCTCCACCTGCGGACGTGGGAACCCCTGGCCGTGCGGAGAAGGTCCTGATTGGGGTCGCGATGCGCACGGCTGTGATTCGTGATGCCGTGCGTGCTTCCCGGGAGGAGCACGCACGTCATCACGAAGTGCACCGTGCCAACGTGGCCCAATTGGGATCGGCCATGTTCGGGGGTTTCCTGCATGTGTTGGCCAATGTGGCGGCCCTCTCCTCCTCTGTGCGGGCTATCCACCAGTCGTTCTCCTTGCCGTCTTCCAGCCCAGATGCCACCAGGGCCCCCTGTGGACCTGCCCCGACCAATGCAGCCAGCTCGGTGGGGATCCCATCCCTGCCACAGTCGGGAGTCAGAGATCCAGCAGGGGTGGACACCAGAGCAACTGGACCCCAGCAGATGGAGGATGTGACGGCATCATCGGGCAGGGCACGTGCACGACGGCGTCGGTGGTTTCCATCAGCATGGATGCCGTCGTGCTGGCACAGGCAGTTGCGTCGGAGGCAGCAGCAGGCTCAACGTGGGAGGCATCATGGCTCGGGGCCATCAACATCAGGGGTGCAGGCATCGGCCGGAGGGCAGGAGAACCCTGGAATGGGAGTGGCTTCCGTGTGGGAGCGGTTGTGCCAGCGGATAGGTGCGGAGCGGCAGCGGGCAGAGGAGGAACAGCTCACGATGGTCAGGGCGGAGGACTCCATGCGGAGGGCGCTGAGGCGGGCTGAGTGCCTCGAGGGTCTTCGCAGGGAGTTTGAGCTTGACACTGCGTTATCCCTGCGGGACCTCGGGGCCAGGGAACATGCCCGCCTCCAAGCCATTGACCAGGAGTTCGATGATGCCCTGGCCCATGACAACAACCAGTGAGCCGTCCGAATAGCCCGCTGCCTTTGTATATAGTTGTATAGTTAGGGTTAGGTTTCCTTTGTTTTTTTGATTTTTCTTTTGGTTGCGATTGGACAATGCACCACTTTTTTGTATATAGTTCAGTTTTTAGTTAGTAGTCATAGTTAGGTTTAATTTGGTTGGGCTCATGGACCCAGGATGATCTTCTTCATGGTTCTTCATTGGCTTATTTTAATTTTTCAGATTATTTTCTTGGACATTCATCTTGTTTTGTTTGATTTGCTTTGTGTTTTTTCTTATTTCATTTCCATTCTACTTGCTGTTCAATACATATTATTTTTTTAATCTTCAATGTGTCGTATCATCTCATTGCTTTCAGGCATGTCATGTTGGGTGTTTTGTCATTCACTTGCAGCCATTGTGTGTGACAGACATGTGTTCAATTGCATTATTTAAATTGGGGTTGTAACATGTAATTGCCTTTGATATGTGGGTGGGTGTGATAGTTGGTTGGGCCTTTTGGCAGGGGAGGATGGGCATTACGGACATGATTGGGGAATGTTGGGACCCAGGTGCAGGGGGGCATGGATTGGACATGGGTGGGGGCCTGCTGGCAGGTGCCCCACAGTGCTGGGGGGGTGGGGGTGGTGGGAGACATGAGTGGGGGCCTGGTGGAGGGTTACCCTGCACTGCTGGGGTGTGGGGGTGGTGGGAGACATGAGTGGGGGCCTGGTGGAGGGTGCCCCTGGTGGCTGGGGGGTGGGGGTGGTGGGTGACATGAGTGGGGGCCTGGTGGAGGGTGACCCTGCACTGCTGGGGTGTGGGGGTGGTGGGAGACATGAGTTGGGGCCTGGTGGAGGGTGCCCCTGGTGGCTGGGGTGAGGGGATGGTGGGAGACATGAGTGGGGGCCTGGCGGAGGGTGCCCCTGCACTGCTGGGGTGTGGGGGTGGTGGGTGACATGAGTGGGGGCCTGGTGGAGGGTGACCCTGCACTGCTGGGGTGTGGGGGTGGTGGGTGACATGAGTGGGGGCCTGGTGGAGGGTGCCCCTGGTGGCTGGGGGGTGGGGGTGGTGGGTGACATGAGTGGGGGCCTGGTGGAGGGTGACCCTGCACTGCTGGGGTGTGGGGGTGGTGGGAGACATGAGTGGGGGCCTGGTGGAGGGTCCCCTGGTGGCTGGGGTGAGGGGGTGGTGGGAGACATGAGTGGGGGCCTGGTGGAGGGTGCCCCTGCACTGCTGGGGTGTGGGGGTGGTCGGTGACATGAGTGGGGGCCTGGTGGAGGGTGACCCTGCACTGCTGGGGTGTGGGGGTGGTGGGAGACATGAGTGGGGGCCTGGTGGAGGGTGACCCTGCACTGCTGGGGTGTGGGGGTGGTGGGTGACATGAGTGGGGGCCTGGTGGAGGGTGACCCTGGTGGCTGGGGTGTGGGGGTGATGGGAGACATGAGTGGGGGCCTGGTGGAGGCTGCCCCTGCACTGCTGGGGTGTGGGGGTGGTGGGAGACATGAGTGGGGGCCTGGTGGAGGGTGACCCTGCACTGCTGGGGTGTGGGGGTGGTGGGAGACATGAGTGGGGGCCTGGTGGAGGGTGACCCTGCACTGCTGGGGTGTGGGGGTGGTGGGAGACATGAGTGGGGGCCTGGTGGAGGGTGCCCCTGCACTGCTGGGGTGTGGGGGTGGTGGGTGACATGAGTGGGGGCCTGGTGGAGGGTGCCCCTGCACTGCTGGGGTGTGGGGGTGGTGGGTGACATGAGTGGGGGCCTGGTGGAGGGTGCCCCTGCACTGCTGGGGTGTGGGGGTGGTGGGAGACATGAGTGGGGGCCTGGTGGAGGGTGACCCTGCACTGCTGGGGTGTGGGGGTGGTGGGAGACATGAGTGGGGGCCTGGTGGAGGGTGCCCCTGCACTTCTGGGGTGTGGGGGTGGTGGGTGACATGAGTGGGGGCCTGGTGGAGGGTGACCCTGCACTGCTGGGGTGTGGGGGTGGTGGGAGACATGAGTGGGGGCCTGGTGGAGGGTGACCCTGCACTGCTGGGGTGTAGGGGTGGTGGGAGACATGAGTGGGGGCCTGGTGGAGGGTGACCCTGCACTGCTGGGGTGTGGGGGTGGTGGGTGACATGAGTGGGGGTCTGGTGGAGGGTGACCCTGGTGGCTGGGGTGTGGGGGTGATGGGAGACATGAGTGGGGGCCTGGTGGAGGCTGCCCCTGCACTGCTGGGGTGTGGGGGTGGTGGGAGACATGAGTGGGGGCCTGGTGGAGGGTGACCCTGCACTGCTGGGGTGTGGGGGTGGTGGGAGACATGAGTGGGGGCCTGGTGGAGGGTGACCCTGCACTGCTGGGGTGTGGGGGTGGTGGGAGACATGAGTCGGGGACTGGTGGAGGGTGCCCCTGTACTGCTGGGGTGTGGGGGTGGTGGGTGACATGAGTGGGGGCCTGGTGGAGGGTGCCCCTGGTGGCTGGTGGCTGGGGGTGGTGGGAGACATGAGTGGGGGCCTGGTGGAGGGTGACCCTGCACTGCTGGGGTGTGGGGGTGATGGGAGACATGAGTGGGGGCCTGGTGGAGGGTGCCCCTGGTGGCTGGGGGGTGGGGGTGGTGGGAGACATGAGTGGGGGCCTGGTGGAGGGTGCCCCTGCACTGCTGGGGTGTGGGGGTGATGGGAGACATGAGTGGGGGCCTGGTGGAGGGTGCCCCTGGTGGATGGGGGGTGGGGGTGGTGGGAGACATGAGTGGGGGCCTGGTGGAGGGTGACCCTGGTGGCTGGGGGGTGGGGGTGGTGGGAGACATGAGTTGGACATGGGTGGGGGCCTGCTGGCAGGTGCCCCACAGTGCTGGGAGGTGGGGGTGGTGGGGGACATGAGTTGGACATGGGCGGGGGCCTGCTGGCAGGTGCCCCACAGTGCTGGGGGGTGGGGGTGCAAGGGGACATGAGTTGGTGGTCATTAGTTCAAGGAGACATGTGCCTTTGCTGGGGGGCATGCCCATGGTGGGTGGGCTGCCTACGGGACATGACCAGGGATGCAGGGTAGTCCCCTGTGGTGTGGGCTGCCTGCAGGGGCCGTGGAGGGTGTACAGGGTACACCTGGGAGGACCCACACTGTCAAATCACTTGTGGAACTTCCCGCGCACCCCTGATATACACGCGCCCAGGCTATTCGCGTGTGGAACTTCCCGCGCACCCCTGAAATACACGCGCCCCCAGGCTATTCGCGTGTGGATCTTCCCGCGCACCCCTGGAATACACGCGCACCCAGGCTATTCGCGTGTGGAACTTCCCGCGCACCCCTGAAATACACGCGCCCAGCCTATTCGCGTGTGGAACTTCCCGCGCACCCCTGAAATACACGCGCCCAGGCTATTCGCGTGTGGAACTTCCCGCGCACCCCTGAAATACACGCGCCCAGCCTATTCGCGTGTGGAACTTCCCGCGCACCCCTGAAATACACGCGCCCAGGCTATTCGCGTGTGGAACTTCCCGCGCACCCCTGAAATACACGGGCCCAGGCTATTCGCGTGTGGAACTTCCCGCGCACCCCTGGAATACACGCGCACCCAGGCTATTCGCGTGTGGTACTTCCCGCGCACCCCTGAAATACACGCGCCCAGCCTATTCGTGTGTGGAACTTCCCGCGCACCCCTGAAATACACGCGCCCAGGCTATTCGCGTGTGGAACTTCCCGCGCACCCCTGGAATACACGTGCCCCCAGGCTATTCGCGTGTGGAACTTCCCGCGCACCCCTGGAATACACGTAGCCCGCTCCCCCAGGCCCGATCGCGTGAGGAACTTCACGCGAACCCCTGTAATACACGTAGCCCGCTACCCCAGGCCCGATCGCGTGAGGAACTTCACGCGAACCCCTGTAATACACGTAGCCCGCTCCCCCAGGCCCGATCGCGTGTGAAACTTCACGCGAACCCCTGATATACACGTAGCCCACTCCCCCAGGCCCGATCGCGTGAGGAACTTCACGCGAACCCCTGTAATACACGTAGCCCGCTACCCCAGGCCCGATCGCGTGTGAAACTTCACGCGAACCCCTGATATACACGTAGCACGCTCCCCCAGGCCCGATCGCGTGAGGAACTTCACGCGAACCCCTGTAATACACGTAGCCCGCTCCACCAGACCCGATCGCGTGTGAAACTTCACGCGAACCCCTGAAATACACGTAGCCCGCTCCCCCAGGCCCGATCGCGTGTGAAACTTCATGCGAACCCCTGATGTACACGTAGCACGCTCCCCCAGGCCCGATCGCGTGAGGGACTTCACGCGAACCCCTGAAATACACGCGCCCAGCCTATTCGCGTGTGGAACTTCCCGCGCACCCCTGAAATACACGCGCCCAGGCTATTCGCGTGTGGAACTTCCCGCGCACCCCTGAAATACACGCGCCCAGCCTATTCGCGTGTGGAACTTCCCGCGCACCCCTGGAATACACGCGCACCCAGGCTATTCGCGTGTGGAACTTCCCGCGCACCCCTGAAATACACGCGCCCAGCCTATTCGCGTGTGGAACTTCCCGCGCACCCCTGAAATACACGCGCCCAGGCTATTCGCGTGTGGAACTTCCCGCGCACCCCTGAAATACACGCGCCCAGCCTATTCGCGTGTGGAACTTCCCGCGCACCCCTGAAATACACGCGCCCAGGCTATTCGCGTGTGGAACTTCCCGCGCACCCCTGAAATACACGCGTCCAGGCTATTCGCGTGTGGAACTTCCCGCGCACCCCTGGAATACACGCGCACCCAGGCTATTCGCGTGTGGAACTTCCCGCGCACCCCTGAAATACACGCGCCCAGCCTATTCGCGTGTGGAACTTCCCGCGCACCCCTGAAATACACGCGCCCAGGCTATTCGCGTGTGGAACTTCCCGCGCACCCCTGGAATACACGTGCCCCCAGGCTATTCGCGTGTGGAACTTCCCGCGCACCCCTGGAATACACGTAGCCCGCTCCCCCAGGCCCGATCGCGTGAGGAACTTCATGCGAACCCCTGTAATACACGTAGCCCGCTACCCCAGGCCCGATCGCGTGAGGAACTTCACGCGAACCCCTGTAATACACGTAGCCCGCTCCCCCAGGCCCGATCGCGTGTGAAACTTCACGCGAACCCCTGATATACACGTAGCCCGCTACCCCAGGGCCGATCGCGTGAGGAACTTCACGCGAACCCCTGTAATACACGTAGCCCGCTCCCCCAGGCCCGATCGCGTGTGAAACTTCACGCGAACCCCTGATATACACGTAGCACGCTCCCCCAGGCCCGATCGCGTGAGGAACTTCACGCGAACCCCTGTAATACACGTAGCCCGCTCCACCAGACCCGATCGCGTGTGAAACTTCACGCGAACCCCTGAAATACACGTAGCCCGCTCCCCCAGGCCCGATTGCGTGTGAAACTTCACGCGAACCCCTGATATACACGTAGCACGCTCCCCCAGCCCCGATCGCGTGAGGGACTTCACGCGAACCCCTGATATACACGTAGCCCGCTCCACCAGGCCCGATCGCGTGAGGAACTTCACGCGAACCCCTGTAATACACGTAGCCCGCTCCACCAGACCCGATCGCGTGTGAAACTTCACGCGAACCCCTGAAATACACGTAGCCCGCTCCCCCAGGCCCGATCGCGTGAATAACTTCACGCGAACCCCTGTGATGCACGTACCCTGCTGAAATCGCGTGTTAGACTTCCCGCGCACCCCGGTATACACGCACACATATTTTTTGTCAGCGGGTGTCCGTGTTTGTGGGTACCCCTTTGCACGTCATTTTTCCTGGAGGGCCACAGTATGGGACATTCATCATGGCAGTATATAGGTGCTATTTGTTGGCGCACCTTTTGGCGCACATTTCTCACAGCCGCAGAGACGCTACCGCCTGCTTTCTTGTGGCGGTCGTGTTTGTGCCTGTGCGCTGGTTTGAGCGTGTGCTTTTTTGCCCTATTCTATTCCATGAATACGTGTTGTAGGCGAGCGTGTGGGCGTTCCGCGCACTTGTGCCCTGTACTTCCCCCGTGACGCCCACATTTTGGCAAGTTGTTCCCCATTCCGAGTTTTACGCCCCGTGTTCCGCCTACTTTTGTTGCGTGCGCCGCGCTATGTGCGATTTTCGCTGTGGACTGTGCGATTTTCGCTGTGGCCTGGCGCACGCCGTTAGATGGCCTGTGCGCCAGCGTGCGCCGCGCACTTTCTTATCGCACGTCCGATGGTTTTCTCGCGCACGCCCTTCCATGAATCGATGTGCGCTGCTTTTCGTGCGATTTTCGCTATTCCACTGCGATTTTCACTATTCCACTGCGATTCGCACGTTTTTGGCCACTTGCGCCGCGCTAATTATTCCATGAATCGGCCAGGGTAATTCATAGAATTTCGCAGAAAAGTGTCGCAAGCGGCTGGCGCAGAGTGTCCGCGTGCGATTGACTGCGCCAGGCACGTGCGCTAAAACCGATTTCCGCGCACAGCGTATTCATGGATTTTAGGCTCCCAAACCAGCCGTGGCGCAGAGAATCGCAGCGACCCTGCAGCAGCGCCAGTTACGCCCCCAAGAACGCCCTCGCGCAAGGAAAAGCCATCAAAATCGCTAAATCATCGTAAAGGGCTGCGCTAACCCTGGACCAGTTCACCGGGCTGGCAAACAGCAAACGCCAAGCGGGGAACGTGTATTTCAGGGGTGCGCGGGAAGTTCCACACGCGATTGGCCCAGTGCGAGCAAGGTATGTGTATTTCAGGGGTGCGCGGGAAGTTCCACACGCGATCGGGCCTGGGGGAGCGGGCTACGTGTATTTCAGGGGTTCGCGTGAAGTTTCTCACGCGATCGGGCCTGGGGGAGCGGGCTACGTGTATTACAGGGGTTCGCGTGAAGTTTCTCACGCGATCGGGCCTGGGGGAGCGGGCTACGTGTATTTCAGGGGTTCGCGTGAAGTTTATCACGCTATCGGGCCTGGGGGAGCGGGCTACGTGTATTACAGGGGTTCGCGTGAAGTTTCTCACGCGATCGGGCCTGGGGGAGCGGGCTACGTGTATTTCAGGGGTTCGCGTGAAGTTTCTCACGCGATCGGGCCTGGGGGAGCGGGCTACGTGTATTTCAGGGGTTCGCGTGAAGTTTCTCACGCGATCGGGCCTGGGGGAGCGGGCTACGTGTATTACAGGGGTTCGCGTGAACTTTCTCACGCGATCGGGCTGGGGGAGCGGGCTACGTGTATTTCAGGGGTTCGCGTGAAGTCTCTCACGTGATTGGCCCCGTGCAAGCAGGGTACGTGTATTCCAGGGGTGCGCGGGAAGTTCCACACGCGATTGGCCCCGTGCAAGCAGGGTACGTGTATTCCAGGGGTGCGCGGGAAGTTCCACACGCGATTTCAGCAGGGTATGTGTATTCCAGGGGTGCGCGGGAAGTTCCACACGCGATTTCCACAGGGTATGTGTATTTCAGGGGTTCTGGGGAGTACTACACGTGAATTGGCCGTGTGGGTCCTCCCAGGTGTATGCTCCACAACCTCCACGGCCCCTGCAGGCAGCCCACACCACGGGGGACTACCCTGCACCCCTGCTCATGTCCCGCAGGCAGCCCATCCACCATGGGCATGCCCCCCAGCCAACCCACATGTCACCTTGCACTACTGATCAACAATGCATGTCTCCCACCACCCCCACCCCCCAGCAGTGCATAGGCAGCCTCCACCAGGCCCCCACTCATGTCTCGCACCACCCCCACCCCCCACCCCCCAGGGGCACCCTCCACCAGGACCCCACTCATGTCTCCCACCACCCCCACCCCCAGCAGTGCAGGGGCACCCTCCAGCAGGCCCCCACTCATGTCTCCCACCACCCCCACCCCCCAGCATCCAGGGTCACCCTCCACCAGGCCCCCACTCATGTCCCCCTGCACCCCCACCCCCCAGCAGTGCAGGGGCACCCTCCACCAGGCCCCCACTCATGTCTCCCACCACCCCCACCCCCCAGCCACCAGGGGCACCCTCCACCAGGCCCCCACCCATGTCCCCCTGCACCCCCACCCCCCAGCAGTGCAGGGGCACCCTCCACCAGGCCCACACTCATGTCTCCCACCACCCCCACCCCTCAGCCACCAGGGGCATCCTCCACCAGGCCCCCAATCATGTCTCCCACCACCCCCCACCGCCCTGCCACCATGGGCAGCCCCCACCAGGTCCTCACAATCCCCAATCATGTGCGTAATGGTCAGCCTCCACAGCCAAAAAGCCCTACCAAGTAACCCATTCACCCACATGGAAATGGAAATCACATGTTACACCCCCAATGTTCATGAAGCTAATGAACCCATGTCCGTCACACACAATGGTTGCAATTGAATGGGAAAACACACAACATGACATGCATGAAACCAATGAGATGATACCACACAGTGAAGTATGAAAACAAAATTGTATTGAAAAAAAATAAGAATGCTAAAGAAAGAAAACTAACTACAATGTGAATGAGAAAAAAGTAAGCTGCATGTCCGTATGAAAAAATGAAACTTGAAATCCAAATAGAAAAAAATTTTGTCCAAAGTCAAATGTAAAAAAATCTCCATGCAATAAAGAACTATGTACAAAAATAACAAGGGTCCATGAGCCCAACTGAACAAAGGAAACCTACTAAAAAATCTACCTAAAAATCAACTATATACAAAAAGTGGAGCAGTGTCCGTCGACTCCAAATCATAATACGAAAGAAAGGAAACATAAAACTAAAGAACTATATACAAAGGCGGCGGGCAAGTCCAGCGGCTCACTCTGTGGTGTCCCGGGCCAGGGAATCATCGAACTCCTGTTCGATGTCCCGGAGGCGGTCCAGTTCCATGGCCCGAGGGGCCGCAGGGACGACGCTGTGTCCTCCTCCAACCCCCTGCGGATTGCCTCGAGGCACTCGGCCCGCCTCAGGGCCCTCCGCATGGAGTTCTCCGCCCTGACCATTGTGAGCCGCGCCTCTTCCGCCCGCCGCCGCTCCGCACCTATGGCGTGGCCCAACCGCTGCCACACGGAAGACACTCTCTGTCCTGGGTCCCCCTGCCCTCCGGCCGATGCCTGCCCCTCCGATGTCGAAAGCCCCGAGCCTTCATGGCTCCCACCATGTTGCTGCTGCTGCTGCTCTGCCTCTGCCCGTGCACTGCCTCCTGCTGCCTGCACATCCTCCGCTGGCTGGGGTGCACTTGTTGATGTGGCCACCCCTGCTGGACCACCGACTCCCGACTGTGGCAGGGATGCCTCCTCCACCAGCCTGGCCGCACCGTCAGAGGCAGCTCCACAGGGCACCCAGGTGACTGATGCCCAGGTGACTGATGGGTGGGAAGATGGCACAGAGGACGACTGGCGCGTAGGGGGTCCAGTTGAGGAGGGGGTCGGAGCAAGCCCCATCAGACGGAGGAATCCGGCCTGGGTGACCTGTCCCAGCAGGCTGACGTGGTCAACGAGCCATTCGAGATGACGTGCAGTCTCTCCATGAAAAGACTGCAGGTCACCTCGCATGGCCCGTTGACGCAACGCCACACCAGCCAGGACAGGCTCAACCCGGACCTGGATAGCCACGTCCGCAGGCAGAGGAAGGCCAGTTGACGTCAGCTCATCCCCTGCCTGGAAACGGGTCTGGACGTAGGCATCCCTGCTGGTGCAAGATGATGCAGGGACAGGATCGGGGACAGGGTTGCACACAGGCACCTCCGCGGCGGCCTGTGCTGCCTCCTGTCCCTGGTCCTGGACTGCACCACTAGCACCAGTGGGATCCCCACCTCCAGACCCCGTCTCTGGTGCTTGCACGGCTTCCTCCTCCACCAGACCCCCCACCAACCTGGATGACTCCGTGCCATCTTCCCCTGTTGGGCCCTGTGGGGTCCCAGCTGCCCCTTCTGCTGCCGAGGAGTCCAACTCCAACCTCCGCCTTTTGGACCTCCCCCCGGCAGCTGCGGCCTGGGACGCGGCACCGGACTCCTCACTCCCCGACGAGATGACAACACGGGAGGGGAGCCGGGCCTTGCGTCTCCGGCTGGCGGTCGGATCCCCGCCGCTGTGCTCCACAGCACCTTCTCCGCCCTCTTCATCAGTTGACGCTGCACACAGGGAGAAACAAAACACAGGCATCAGGGCACTGTACAATGGACACATACACACATGACAGTTGCACATGAGTGGCATTGGCAAACCTCAGACATGTCATCACAATCCCCAACACACATGTCATTGCAACTCGCACACATGAGCCATACCACAGGCATATCGCAACTGCCACCACCATCCATACACATACAACAGCATGAGCAGCCAAAGGTGACCCAGACATCACATGCAACACAGGAAGTGCACCACACATGTACACACACCACCACACTTGCATGCATGTGTACACCTCGGCCAAGTGTCGCACTGTTCAGACGGGCATCCATGTCACATCTGCCAATCAGGCTTACACATACCGCAGTCACATGCATCCATGTTGCATCACTGTTGCACCCTTGTCAAATACACACACATGCACATGTACACAGTGCTCATACATGCAGCCCAATACAACATACATGCGTGACATCACGGACATGTCTACTTACATACACATACATACAAACATGTGTGCACGCACAACTGCATTTGCCATGCAAGCCTACACACACAAGCACCATCCATGTCTCACACATTACAGCCCTCGCATGTGTCAGCCCCACGGCCATGTACACCCCCACCCATACTCGACCCCATACAAACAGATGTGCAACCTGCACAATACCGAATAATCACCACACGCACTGCTCACAATCAGGATGCATGTACACTCACCGCTCGACTCCAGACGGGTCTGCTTCTCCAGGACCTGGACGTGGAGCGCTGGGGATATGCGTTCCAGGACCCCCATCTGTTCTTCCGACAAGTGGCCCCGGCGCCCCTTGGCATCCGCTGCCTTCAAGAGGCGCCGGGCCTTGTTCAGGGTCCTGGACCTGAAGTCCTCCCAGCGCTTCCTGACATGTTGTAAGTCCCGGACTGCCACCCCCTCCGCGTTGATGGCAGTCACGATGTCAGTCCAGATCCGAGTCCGTCCTTCCTTGTCGGCGTGGGAACTTCCGAAGAGGGCATCATACTGCCCCAGGACTTGCTCCACCAGGACACCAACTTCGGTGGCACTGAAGCTGGTGCCCCTCTGCCTCTCTGGCCGGGGGTTGTCAGTGGTCACAGATGGTGTTTGCCCCGACATGACAACCCCAGAGGCAGGAGTGGGTGGGCAACTGGGTCCTGGGGCTGGGCTGTGGAGCGATGGAATTCCAGTCGGGAGTCTTCGGTACCAGCAGGGGTGGTCACAGCAACAGCACCCCTGGCTGATGTGCAGGCAGCAAATGGCAGTGCACGTGGGCAGCAGGCAGTCAGGCAGCAGCAGATGGTAGGTGGGAGCGTGCTCGGGGCTCTGGGGGGCAGTAGTTCGGCCTTCTGGGCAGGAGCGTGGTCTTCCGTGTGCTTACGCGTGGCCAGCTTGGTACGGAGTGATTTTGCACGTGAAAATCCTGCACGTCAGCGTGAAAATCGAGGAAAGGCCCTTAGCGCGTAAGCGCGTCAGCACGCATAGGCGATTCTATTGGATCAAAGGCCCTCAGCGCGTAAGCGCGTCTGTGACGTGACCCGCACGGGTGTTTCCCACACAGCACGTGATGACAGAGCACACGTGGAAAGACTGCACGTCAGAGTCTCATCGCGTGTGATTGGTGGAAATGGCCCTACACGCAGAAGTGACAAAGCGTGTAATAGGAAGAAATGTCCCTACACGCAGAAGTGACAAAGCGTGTAATTGGAGGAAATGTCCCTACACGCAGAAGTGACAAAGCGTGTAATTGGAGGAAATGTCCGTACACGCAGAAGTGACAAAGCGTGTAATTGGTGGAAATGGCCCTAGCGCGTACACGCTGTGTAAGTGACGCTGGACGTGTGGGCCTGTATAAAAGGTACGCGTAGAACACCACTTCCTTGTACGTGCTTTTCGTGGAGAGCGAGTGGGTGAATTCTGTACTTCTTGTCGTTTCACACGCGATTTACTTCACGGCGTTTCAAGTTCGTATTCCCTGTTACCTCTGACAGATTTTTCTCTTCTTTCGCTTTTACTGGTTTACCTGGGCCTGTTCCCTCAAACAGTGTTCCCTTCTACTGTTGTCCTGTCTCCTCAGACAGCGTACAAATCTTCTTTTGGCGGGGGTGTTGCCAACCAAACGTGCTCCTTTTACACGCTCGTTTACCAGGCAGACGGTGAGTCACGCACGTATCTAACATCTGTGCTTGCCCCGTGTGTATCCTACCCCTTCAGAGGTCATTCTAGGCTGCGTGTGACACGCATACGTTCATTCTTGTGTTTCTGGGTGCCACAGCGTAGTGCAGGTTTTTCTTTCTGCACACGTGGTCTAGGAGGGGTTGCGTGCACGTCATCTCCCTTTTTTGGGCCTCCTGTGCGTTGCGTGACCCGTCATCTTTCCCCAGGGGTTACATTCAGCCTTGCTAGAGCACTAGGGTACAATTACCATCTGGTACCCAACCCCTTTGACCCCCAATTGCCCAGGACAATAGTCTACATCCACTCCCATACGCACATTAACATCAGTGCCATGGCTGGGAGGCGAGGATTCCGTAAGGGTGGCAAAGGTGGAAGAGCCACAAGTGGTGGCCGTGGTGGATCCGGTAGGGGACGTGGTCGTAACTTGCAGGGTGAGCCTGTCCCCCCATGTGTGGAGGACCAGTCACGGGCACCCATAATCCCCCCTCCCCCCTCCCATTGAGGCTGATGTGGCTGACACCATCCATGCTCAGCCCTTGTTGGACCAGCCCATTGTGGCACCAGACCTGGCTGATTCCATGGCTGACTTCCAGGTCAGCAGGGCTACGACACGTGCGCTGGTGCACGTTGATGCCATCATGCCACGTGGATCTGGGGCAGCAAGGTCATCTGCTGCACCAAGGAGGCAGGGCGGAGAGGCTGCAGGGGCAGCTGCGGCTCCATCCACCCCAGCCCTCACACACCCAGCCAGGACAGTGTCGGTCCTAGTCCATGCTGCTGACATTCCCCCTGACACCATCACACTAAAGCCAATGCCTGCACCAACTCCCATGCTGAGTGTGCAATCCCACACTCCTGATACAGAGTCCACCAGGGCTCCTGCCCCTAGTGTCCAGAGCGGCGCAGGACACTCAGGATCACCACCACCTTCCAAGCGGAAGAGGAAGAGTGCTCGTCCGGCACAGGCTGATGCCCCAGACACGGCTACACAGTCCGGCCCGTCCAGGAAGCCCAGCTTCACGGATGACGAACTGAATGCACTTGTCGAGTATGTGTCCGGACATGACAACGAGATGGTCATTGTTGCAGGATCCAAGACCACACCTGCACAATGCCAGGCACACTGGCAGACCGTTGCGGACATCGTAAGTGCCCTTGGAATTGTGAGGCGCACAGCCAATGATTGCTATAAGCGCTGGAATGACCTAAAGCGCAGGGCAAAGAGTAAGCTGGCCTCAAGTCATGCCGCAACTCTAGTGACTGGAGGTGGGTCTCCAGTAGTAGACATGGAACTCACTCCACATGAGTCAGTCGCTGGGACCTACGTCACGGAGGAACAGATCCAAGGCGTAGGAGATCTGGCTGATTACGAGGCATTGTCCGGTGAGTGCACATGCATGTGTGTGTCATCCATGTGCATGGTGTGTGTGTGAGGGCTTCTGTTTGTGTGCCAGGTGAGAGTGTGTGCGCCTGAGTCGTATGGGTCAGCCATGTGCTTCATGCAATCCTTCCTGCGCAGCTGCATTTGGCCATAGCAGTATCCCTTCTGCCAACAGTAGACATCTAGCCCAACTGCACGCCAGTTGCCCTTGAAGTGTCACCTTGCCACAACATATTTGCTTATTTTTCACTGTTCATTCAGTCAGTTTGTTTGCATTCCACCACTTTCACTAGGCATGTCGCTGTCCACTAGTCACATGTCTGACATGGGTATGGTAAAGTGGAGTGACTTTGTTACCTGGATATCATTTGTACACACATGTCCCTGTGCAATTGGACCATTTCAGACTGGCAGCTCCAGGTGAAAAATCTGACCTGTTAGAATTAGAAAAGCAATTACATGCGGGAACTGGACTGAATGAATAGGTGCTGCCCTCCTCTCCATCTTCACTCAATAGCAATGGTACATGCCATCTGTGTGATGGCATGTGTGTTTCACCTGGCAATCACAGGCCAATGTGTGATGCCACTGCCAGGCAGCATGCAGAAAATGTGTTCATCTTCCATCTTGGTGTCATCATTGTGTGCCATTTGCCTGCACTTCATACGCAGTGAGGGTGCATGCATGGGAGGGTTTTAGTCATGTGGGACATGTGTCAACCAAGTACTGGTTCTCTTGCTTCTCAGCCCTCATTGTGTGCCATGGTGCTAATGCCTGTTTCCATTTCTTTGTTTTCATGTCTTTGCAGGTGAAGACGCACCTGATACTGCTGGGGTTGTGGAGATGGTGCAGACCCAGGAGGGGTCCGAGGGCCGACCAACCACCAGTGAGGGACGTGGTGTGGTGGTGGGGGAGAACCCACAAGTGCTGCAGGTCGTGCTCTCAAGGGGTGTCTCTGGCTGCACCTCCCCCGAGCTGTACTCAGGTGTTGATTCGGATGAGACCTACGTGCCGTCGCAGGTGAGTGTTCCAGGGAGGGATTCTGTTCTGTCTCACCCACCTGCACCAGGGTCAGGACCCTCCATGGGGATGTCAGTGTTGGCAGCTACGCCTTCGGTGGTTACGGATGCAGGGTCACACTCCGCGACATCTGATCCTGTTCCTGGGCCAGCAGATCAGAGGGGGAATGCAGTCCTGCAGCCTCAGGCAGTGCCGGCACAGCAAGGCGCAGTTCGCCTTGCCCCAGACAGGTGTGGTGCCCGCCGACGTGGTGGCCGTACGCCACCCGGCAATACCGCATGGGAGCAATCCATTTACGGTATGGCAACCCAACAGGCTGCATCATCCGAGATGATGGCTCAGGCCATGGATAGGGTGGCCACTTCCATTGTCCCCCCAGAAAGGCTGATGGAGCGACTAGAGCAGGCAACCGACTCCATCTGCCAGTCACACAGGGAGGACATGTTGGGGTCCAACAGGGACAGGCGGGCGGCACTGGCGACTCTGCAGGAGGCCATCTCCATTGAGTCCCAGAGCCACAGGTAAGCCCTGAGGCAGGAGCTCCTTCACCTCAGGACGACTCTTGTTGAGCTTGAGGCTTCAACACACCAAAGGACAGAACAACAGCTGGAGCGTCTCACCCGTACGCTCTCAGCTGAGATGCAGGCAACGAGGGCGGAGGTCCGGGCATCCCGTGAGTTGTTGCATGGGGACCTCCGCACACTCATCCTCCAGAACCAGACCTACCACACCCGCATGCTTGCAGCCATGGAGGAGCAGACTAGGGCCTTGCGTGGGCTGCCTCCCATAGTGCAACCACCTCCGGATGCAGCTGCACAGGGTGATAATAGCGACAGCAGTGATACTCCCACAATAGGGTAGCCGTGTGGGCCATGAGCCCATGGAGGTGTTTTATCTTCCCAGGATCCACGCAGGTGGGTTCTGGTGTGCATCCTGTCCTCGGACCTCCTGGGTGGCCTCCCCAACCCCCATCAATGGCCATTTTTGATTGTTTCTTATTTTTATTTTTATTTTGATTTCTTTTATTCCCAATTTTTTTGGGACGATCTGTTGGCTTCCGTGGTTCCTGTGGGCATACGCTGCATTGTGGCTGGGCACATGCAGGCTTGTAATGTATTTGGTTCAGATGCTTGGGTTTGAGTCACACACACCCCTCCTGCTTCCCGTTTCCATGGGCTTGCAAAGGGTGTGCCCAAGTGACAATGAATTACACAGTGACGTTGGACTCCCATGAGCTGTGTGGCCAGTCTGTAGTCAATACTGTGTATACATTCATAGTGCATATTGCTGTTGTGTTGTACACTGCATGTTGCATTGATGTGTAACTCTTCTTCTGTGTCTACCTCCCAATTTGCAGGTCCCTTCCTCATGTCCACACAAGGACCTCTAGTCTGGAGATGGGGACCATGTTGGCAGCAGTGTACCTACAACTCTACATGGTGACAACACTGCACAGTTGGTAGTGGTGGGAGTGCAGGCATTTCCAGGTGGTGAGACTACTAATATGTAACATTTGTGATGTCATGTTAATGGTACTACGTGCTCAAGTATGTTGTTGGTCCGGCATTGCTGTGAGCATTTCAGGTGTTGCAGGTTTCTAATAGTGCCACTGTACATAGTGAGACTGATGTCATGTTGTGGGGATTACTTTGTTTACCTGCAATTAGCATGACATGGCACGGTGTGTCGTGTGGCGGTGCTGGGGTTGGGTTGGCTGACATGGCACTGTCCTCTTGTTGCATTTTGCAAGTGGGTATTCATTTTAGCTGCTTCAATGTGTAACTTCACAAAACTGCATTGGTGGTGTCTGTGTGGGTAGGGATGTACACATTGTGACACTTCCAGGTGAAAAATCTCAGGCTGACATGGTATTCCAGGTTCATTCTCCAGACATTCAGGATCAGTGTCAGGTTGAGTCATCATTGATTGTCAGATGGAATGTGCCAGGGCAGTGTGCACTCCACAGGGGTGTGATTTCTATGTGAAGTAATTAGCCACTAGCTGTGTACGGGCTGCCTCCCCCCGTGCCCTTTCCCCTCCCATGCGCAGCAGCTGTGCATGTGGTTGGGGATGTGGGGCCACCACCATGTCCACGGCCAGGCCCCGGCGTGTTGCAACGTTGTGCACGACACATGCTGCCACTATGATCCTGCACACTACTGGGGGAGCGTATAACAGCTGCCCGCCAGAACGGTCAAGGGAGCGAAAGCGTGACTTTAGCACTCCGAATGTGCGCTCCACTATGCCCCTGGTTGTAATGTGGGCTGTGTTATATCTTACCTGGGGTGGCGTGGTGGGGTTCCGAATTGGCGTCATCATGTGGGGGCTGAGAGGGTAGGCACTGTCCCCTGTGGAGGTGGTGATTGGTATCATTGGTGGGGTTGTGACCTTGCTCAGTATCCAACATGCATGCATGTGCAGTGGCATACATACTCACCAAGCAGCCATGTATCGCCATGCCGCCCAGCTTCTAGGTCCCGGTTTAGGGTGGACATTCGGTAAATGAAGCTGTCGTGGGTGGAGCCGGGATAGTTGGCATATACTGAGGTGATGATTCCCTTGGCATTACATGCTACCTGCACGTTGATGGAATGCCAGTGCTTGCGGTTCCTATAGATGTGCTCAGATGCCCTGGGGGGACGTAGAGCCACATGGGTGCAGTCGATGGCACCTAGCACTTTGGGGAATCGTGCCACAGCGTAAAAATCCAGGGCGGCAGCATGCCTTTCTGCAGGTGTTCTGGGCAGGTATATGTGCCTGCGGACTGATGGGCGTGCAGTGATGATGTTCAAGACCTGGTGTAGGCAGCATGACTGGGTGGCCTGTGACACCCCACCCACTATGGCACTTGTCCGCTGAAATGATCCAGTGGCTAAGAAGTGCAGTACATTGAGGACCTTCTCCAGGGGGCTGAGTGCTTGGGAGCACAGGGTGGGTGATGTGAGGTCATCCTCCCACTCACTCACCAGGTCCAGTATGATGTGTGGTGGAAACCTGTACCTCCCATACACCTGGTCATCAGGCATCCCGAAAAGGCTGGTTCTGGGTGTGAATATTCTGGCCCTGACTATCCTCCTCCTCCTCCTTTGGTAGCCCACTGCCACTGCTGCTAGGAACGGTATGTTCATCCTGCCGTCTGAGCTTGTTATTGTTAAAGTCCGCAAATTTATGCTTTGCGCGTGTTCTAGGCGAGCGTGTGACCCGCGCACCCCTGGAATCCAGTTCCCAGTCCAATAGCGTGTGGAAATTCACACGCACCACGGGATACAGGTTCGCTGACGTACTTGCGTGTGTAAGTGCCCGCGCACCCATTAAATACACGTACATAGGCCAATCGCGTGTACGCGCACTTTTGTCCAATTACACGCGATGACACTCTGACGTACAGTATCTCCACGTGTGCCCCGTCATCACGTGCTGAGTGGGGAACACCCGTGCGGGTCACGTCACAGACGCGCTTACGCGCTGAGGGACTCTGGTCCAATAGAATCGCGTATGCGTGCTGACGCGCTTACGCGCTAAGGGCCTTTCCTCGGATTTCACGCTGACGTGCAGGATTTTCACGTGCCAAATCACTCCGTATCAAGCTGGCCACGCGAAAACACACGGAAGCCCACGCTCCTGCCCAGAAGGCCGAGTTACTGCCCCCCAGTGCCCCAAGCAGCCTCCCACGTGCCATCTGCTGCTGCCTGCCTGCCTGCCTGCCTGCCTGCTGCCACCGTGCCCTGCCATTTGGTGCCTGCACATCAGCCATCTGCAGGGGTCCAGTTGCTGTGTCCACCCCTGCTGGAACTGAAGACTCCCGACTGGGATTACATCGCTCCACAGCCCAGCCCCAGGACCCAGTTGCCCACCCACACCTGCCTCTGGGGTTGCCATGTCGGGCACTTCCACATCTGGCACCAGTGGCAACCCCAGGCCAGAGGGGCAGAGGGGCACCAGCTTCACTGTCACCGAAGTTGGTGTCCTGGTGGAGCATGTCCTGGGGCAGTATGATGCCCTCTTTGGATCGTCCCGCTCCAGCAAGGAAGGACGGCAGAGGATCTGGGCCGACTGTGTGGTTGCCATCAACGCGGAGGGGGTGGCAACCCGCGACGTCCTGAAGATCAAGAAGCGCTGGGAGGACTTGAGGTCCAGGACCCTTGTGAAGGCCCGGCGCCTCGTGGAGGGGGGCCGGGGCCGCATGAGTTCCATCCAGATGAGGGTCCTGGAACGCGTACGCCCAGCGCTCCACGCCCAGATCCTTGAGAGGGAGGCCCGTCTGGAGTTGAGCGGTAAGTGTCCATGCATTACTGTGTGAGACAGGGCATGTTGCGGTGTGCTGGTTCTATGATACTTGCCTGTATGTGTGCCGTAGGCCATGTATGCATGTATGTGTGCAGGGACATCATGGTAATGCATGTGCGACCAGTGATGTGTGATGCACATGGTTGTTGCATGTGTTGAAATGCCGCATGGGGAGCCCTATGCAGATTTTGAACATGAGAGCATGCCAGTCTCTGTACCTGGACATGGGTGGGGGTGAGGGATGGGTGCTGATGCCAGGTACATATATGGTAGCCATGTCTGTGTGCCTGACCTGCGTATCTGTGACTTGTGCATGCCATGGATGCATGACACATGTGTGTGACAATGCACAGATTCAGTAAAGCAGCCAAATTACCCTTGTATCCGCTGTGTTTGGTGTGTTTGGGGCCAGATGGATGTGACTGAGGTGAAGTGTGTGCATGTGATGGGCATGAGCCATGATGCATGTGAGTTACATATCATTGAATGTTTCAAGAGTCCATTGGACATGCATGGAAATGTCCATGGCATGCACCATGCCTGTTACTGTGTGTGTTTTGCCTGGACTGACCCATGTGTTGTGGAGGGACATGATGGAAGTGTGCTTTGACAGTGGTGCTCATCTGCTATTGCTTCCTGTCTAGGGGACCATTGTACAGTGCCCTGATGCTTGTGTTCTTTGTCTCCCTCTACGCAGCGGCTAGTGAAGAAGAGGGCGGAGACGGCGCTGTGGAGCAAGGCGGCGGGGATGCCCCCACGGCTGCAGCGGAAGGGGTGGGTGAGCCCCCACAGGGGCCTGCTACGGTGGGAGACGGTGAGGAGCCATCCAGGTTGGTGGTTTGCACAGAGGAGGAGGAGGCCGCCACTGGGGCACACATGGGGCCTGGTGGGGGCATCCCTGCTGGTGCAAGTGGTGCAGTCCAGGGCCAGGGGCAGGAGGCAGCACAGGTCACCGTGGAGGGGCCTGTGCATGTCGCTGTCCCTGACCCTGTGAGTGCACCACCATGCACCAGCAGGGATGCCCCGTCCCAGGCCTGTCCGCAGGTAGAGGGGATGTCCATGTCACCTGACTCCCCTCCACCTGCGGACGTGGGAACCCCTGGCCGTGCGGAGAAGGTCCTGATTGGGGTCGCGATGTGCACGGCTGTGATTCGTGATGCCGTGCGTGCTTCCCGGGAGGAGCACGCACGTCATCACGAAGTGCACCATGCCGACGTGGCCCAATTGGGATCGGCCATGTTCAGGGGTTTCCTGCATGTGTTGGCCAATGTGGCGGCCCTCTCCTCCTCTGTGCAGGCTATCCACCAGTCGTTCTCCTTGCCGTCTTCCAGCCCAGATGCCACCAGGGCCCCCTGTGGACCTGCCCCGACCAATGCAGCCAGCTCGGTGGGGATCCCATCCCTGCCACAGTCGGGAGTCAGAGATCCAGCAGGGGTGGACACCAGAGCAACTGGACCCCAGCAGATGGAGGATGTGACGGCATCATCGGGCAGGGCACGTGCACGACGGCGTCGGTGGTTTCCATCAGCATGGATGCCGTCGTGCTGGCACAGGCAGTTGCGTCGGAGGCAGCAGCAGGCTCAACGTGGGAGGCATCATGGCTCGGGGCCATCAACATCAGGGGTGCAGGCATCGGCCGGAGGGCAGGAGAACCCTGGAATGGGAGTGGCTTCCGTGTGGGAGCGGTTGTGCCAGCGGATAGGTGCGGAGCGGCAGCGGGCAGAGGAGGAACGGCTCACGATGGTCAGGGCGGAGGACTCCATGCGGAGGGCGCTGAGGCGGGCTGAGTGCCTCGAGGGTCTTCGCAGGGAGTTTGAGCTTGACACTGCGTTATCCCTGCGGGACCTCGGGGCCAGGGAACATGCCCGCCTCCAAGCCATTGACCAGGAGTTCGATGATGCCCTGGCCCATGACAACAACCAGTGAGCCGTCCGAATAGCCCGCTGCCTTTGTATATAGTTGTATACTTAGGGTTAGGTTTCCTTTGTTTTTTTGATTTTTCTTTTGGTTGCGATTGGACAATGCACCACTTTTTTGTATATAGTTCAGTTTTTAGTTAGTAGTCATAGTTAGGTTTAATTTGGTTGGGCTCATGGACCCAGGATGATCTTCTTCATGGTTCTTCATTGGCTTATTTTAATTTTTCAGATTATTTTCTTGGACATTCATCTTGTTTTGTTTGATTTGCTTTGTGTTTTTTCTTATTTCATTTCCATTCTACTTGCTGTTCAATACATATTATTTTTTTAATCTTCAATGTGTCGTATCATCTCATTGCTTTCAGGCATGTCATGTTGGGTGTTTTGTCATTCACTTGCAGCCATTGTGTGTGACAGACATGTGTTCAATTGCATTATTTAAATTGGGGTTGTAACATGTAATTGCCTTTGATATGTGGGTGGGTGTGATAGTTGGTTGGGCCTTTTGGCAGGGGAGGATGGGCATTACGGACATGATTGGGGAATGTTGGGACCCAGGTGCAGGGGGGCATGGATTGGACATGGGTGGGGGCCTGCTGGCAGGTGCCCCACAGTGCTGGGGGGGTGGGGGTGGTGGGAGACATGAGTGGGGGCCTGGTGGAGGGTGACCCTGCACTGCTGGGGTGTGGGGGTGGTGGGAGACATGAGTGGGGGCCTGGTGGAGGGTGCCCCTGGTGGCTGGGGGGTGGGGGTGGTGGGTGACATGAGTGGGGGCCTGGTGGAGGGTGACCCTGCACTGCTGGGGTGTGGGGGTGGTGGGAGACATGAGTGGGGGCCTGGTGGAGGGTGCCCCTGGTGGCTGGGGTGAGGGGGTGGTGGGAGACATGAGTGGGGGCCTGGTGGAGGGTGCCCCTGCACTGCTGGGGTGTGGGGGTGGTGGGTGACATGAGTGGGGGCCTGGTGGAGGGTGACCCTGCACTGCTGGGGTGTGGGGGTGGTGGGTGACATGAGTGGGGGCCTGGTGGAGGGTGCCCCTGGTGGCTGGGGGGTGGGGGTGGTGGGTGACATGAGTGGGGGCCTGGTGGAGGGTGACCCTGCACTGCTGGGGTGTGGGGGTGGTGGGAGACATGAGTGGGGGCCTGGTGGAGGGTGCCCCTGGTGGCTGGGGGGTGGGGGTGGTGGGTGACATGAGTGGGGGCCTGGTGGAGGGTGACCCTGCACTGCTGGGGTGTGGGGGTGGTGGGAGACATGAGTGGGGGCCTGGTGGAGGGTGCCCCTGGTGGCTGGGGTGAGGGGGTGGTGGGAGACATGAGTGGGGGCCTGGTGGAGGGTGCCCCTGCACTGCTGGGGTGTGGGGGTGGTGGGTGACATGAGTGGGGGCCTGGTGGAGGGTGACCCTGCACTGCTGGGGTGTGGGGGTGGTGGGAGACATGAGTGGGGGCCTGGTGGAGGGTGACCCTGCACTGCTGGGGTGTGGGGGTGGTGGGAGACATGAGTGGGGGCCTGGTGGAGGGTAACCCTGCACTGCTGGGGTGTGGGGGTGGTGGGAGACATGAGTGGGGGCCTGGTGGAGGGTGACCCTGCACTGCTGGGGTGTGGGGGTGGTGGGAGACATGAGTGGGGGCCTGGTGGAGGGTGACCCTGCACTGCTGGGGTGTGGGGGTGGTGGGAGACATGAGTCGGGGCCTGGTGGAGGGTGCCCCTGCACTGCTGGGGTGTGGGGGTGGTGGGTGACATGAGTGGGGGCCTGGTGGAGGGTGCCCCTGGTGGCTGGTGGCTGGGGGGTGGGGGTGGTGGGAGACATGAGTGGGGGCCTGGTGGAGGGTGACCCTGCACTGCTGGGGTGTGGGGGTGATGGGAGACATGAGTGGGGGCCTGGTGGAGGGTGCCCCTGGTGGCTGGGGGGTGGGGTGGTGGGAGACATGAGTGGGGGTCTGGTGGAGGGTGCCCCTGCACTGCTGGGGTGTGGGGGTGATGGGAGACATGAGTGGGGGCCTGGTGGAGGGTGACCCTGGTGGCTGGGGGGTGGGGGTGGTGGGAGACATGAGTTGGACATGGGTGGGGGCCTGCTGGCAGGTGCCCCACAGTGCTGGGTGGTGGGGGTGGTGGGGGACATGAGTTGGACATGGGCGGGGGCCTGCTGGCAGGTGCCCCACAGTGCTGGGGGGTGGGGGTGCAAGGGGACATGAGTTGGTAGTCATTAGTTCAAGGAGACATGTGTCTTTGCTGGGGAGCATGCCCATGGTGGGTGGGCTGCCTGCGGGACATGACCAGGGATGCAGGGTAGTCCTCTGTGGTGTGGGCTGCCTGCAGGGGCCGTGGAGGGTGTACAGGGTACACCTGGGAGGACCCACACTGTCAAATCACTTGTGGAACTTCGCGCGCACCCCTGATATACACGCGCCCCCAGGCTATTCGCGTGTGGAACTTCCTGCGCACCCCTGGAATACACGCGCGCCCAGGCTATTCGCGTGTGGAACTTCCCGCGCACCCCTGAAATACACGCGCCCAGCCTATTCGCGTGTGGAACTTCCCGCGCACCCCTGAAATACACGCGCCCAGGCTATTCGCGTGTGGAACTTCCCGCGCACCCCTGAAATACACGCGCCCCCAGGCTATTCGCGTGTGGAACTTCCCGTGCACCCCTGGAATACACGCGCGCCCAGGCTATTCGCGTGTGGAACTTCCCGCGCACCCCTGAAATACACGCGCCCAGCCTATTCGCGTGTGGAACTTCCCGCGCACCCCTGAAATACACGCGCCCAGGCTATTCGCGTGTGGAACTTCCCGCGCACCCCTGAAATACATGCGCCCAGCCTATTTGCGTGTGGAACTTCCCGCGCACCCCTGAAATACACGCGCCCAGGCTATTCGCGTGTGGAACTTCCCGCGCACCCCTGAAATACACGCACCCAGGCTATTCGCGTGTGGAACTTCCCGCGCACCCCTGGAATACACGCGCACCCAGGCTATTCGCGTGTGGAAGTTCCCGCGCACCCCTGAAATACACGCGCCCAGGCTATTCGCGTGTGGAACTTCCCGCGCACCCCTGGAATACACGCGCCCCCAGGCTATTCGCGTGTGGAACTTCCCGCGCACCCCTGGAATACACGTAGCCCGCTCCCCCAGGCCCGATCGCGTGAGGAACTTCACGCGAACCCCTGTAATACACGTAGCCCGCTACCCCAGGCCCGATCGCGTGAGGAACTTCACGCGAACCCCTGTAATACACGTAGCCCGCTCCCCCAGGCCCGATCGCGTGTGAAACTTCACGCAAACCCCTGATATACACGTAGCCCGCTCCCCCAGGCCCGATCGCGTGAGGAACTTCACGCGAACCCCTGTAATACACGTAGCCCGCTACCCCAGGCCCGATCGCGTGTGAAACTTCACGCGAACCCCTGATATACACGTAGCACGCTCCCCCAGGCCCGATCGCGTGAGGGACTTCACGCGAACCCCTGATATACACGTAGCCCGCTACCCCAGGGTCGATCGCGTGAGGAACTTCACGCGAACCCCTGTAATACACGTAGCCCGCTCCCCCAGGCCCGATCGCGTGTGAAACTTCACGCGAACCCCTGATATACACGTAGCACGCTCCCCCAGGCCCGATCGCGTGAGGAACTTCACGCGAACCCCTGTAATACACGTAGCCCGCTCCACCAGACCCGATCACGTGTGAAACTTCACGCGAACCCCTGAAATACACGTAGCCCGCTCCCCCAGGCCCGATCGCGTGTGAAACTTCACGCGAACCCCTGATATACACGTAGCACGCTCCCCCAGGCCCGATCGCGTGAGGGACTTCACGCGAACCCCTGATATACACGTAGCCCGCTACCCCAGGGCCGATCGCGTGAGGAACTTCACGCGAACCCCTGTAATACACGTAGCCCGCTCCCCCAGGCCCGATCGCGTGTGAAACTTCACGCGAACCCCTGATATACACGTAGCACGCTCCCCCAGGCCCGATCGCGTGAGGAACTTCACGCGAACCCCTGTAATACACGTAGCCCGCTCCACCAGACCCGATCGCGTGTGAAACTTCACGCGAACCCCTGAAATACACGTAGCCCGCTCCCCCAGGCCCGATCGCGTGAATAACTTCATGCGAACCCCTGTGATGCACGTACCCTGCTGAAATCGCGTGTTAGACTTCCCGCGCACCCCGGTATACACGCACACGTATTTTTTGTCAGCGGGTGTCCGTGTTTGTGCGTACCCCTTTGCACGTCATTTTTCCTGGAGGGCCACAGTATGGGACATTCATCATGGCAGTATATAGGTGCTATTTGTTGGCGCACCTTTTGGCGCACATTTCTTACAGCCGCAGAGACGCTACCGCCTGCTTTCTTGTGGCGGTCGTGTTTGTGCCTGTGCGCTGGTTTGAGCGTGCGCTTTTTTGCCCTATTCTATTCCATGAATACGTGTTGTAGGCGAGCGTGTGGGCGTTCCGCGCACTTGTGCCCTGTTCTTCCCCCGTGACGCCCACATTTTGGCAAGTTGTTCCCCATTCCGAGTGTTACGCCCCGTGTTCCGCCTACTTTTGTTGCGTGCGCCGCGCTATGTGCGATTTTCGCTGTGGACTGTGCGATTTTCGCTGTGGCCTGGCGCACGCCGTTAGATGGCCTGTGCGCCAACGTGCGCCGCGCACTTTCTTATCGCACGTCCGATGGTTTTCTCGCGCACGCCCTTCCATGAATCGATGTGCGCTGCTTTTCGTGCGATTTTCGCTATTCCACTGCGATTTTCGCTATTCCACTGCGATTCGCACGTTTTTGGCCACTTGCGCCGCGCTAATTATTCCATGAATCGGCTTACTAGTGTCAACAATATAGCCAAGTTATCTTTGAGAATGCACTGTCTGTGATTTGTCATGTAATAGTCCGGCTTGGTGATGGGGATTCACTGCTATACTCTGCTGGGGTACAGGATAGAGACTTCAGTGTCCAACTTCCAGTTCTGATCACTGAGTATTTTCAGTAATAATTGTGTCAACTGATAGAAGTATGCTACTTGTCTTTTCCTATGTGTATGGATGCTCCTAAGATACTTTGACTTCCAATGTCTGTGAATGCTGCCCCTGTACTAATGTTGGTCAGTGCCTTCCTTCAGCACACCATTTTTTGGAAGAGTGTGCAAGTGGACATATTGAGTTGTTTATTCTCTCTGGAGAACTGCCACACTTTTGATTTTCATATTGGGCTAGCAGCACGCGGGCTGGGTTCTAGTGGGCAGTATGGTGTGTTGTGGTGGTGCTGGTTGTGTTCAGGATGTCACTTAATGATGTGATGTACTTTCCGATCTGCCAGAGGAAGTATATTTTGCAAAATGACTGTATACAGATGTGGGATAACCTTGTATCAATACTACCACCTATACATATGTGGTTTAATGTTCTCTTCTACCTTAGTATCACTGGTTTATAACAGCAATGCTTGCTCCCATACAGATGGAGCATGATCTTTGTCTATAAATCCATCCATTTCATCATCATTACTGTCTGACCCAGTAGGTAGGATCATCAGAGATATAGACCTAGGATTGCCAGCCTTCTCACGATGTTGAAGGACCATATGGTTTGTTCTTCTATGATAATCTTAAAAGAACATCTGCACATTTCACCTTTCTGTCTCTGAGATACAGAGAGAAACTGGAATTGCAGCCTCCTCTGCTGCTCTCAGTGGATGTTTATTAATGTGGTGCAATACCACTGCATTTGCTTGTACTGGCACATCGACCCGGAATGCTTTGTAAAGGATATTTTTAATCATGACAGAATAATACCTTCAGTTGACCATGTATAATTCTGGAACTCCCAGTGCACAAAGCAAATGCTGCTATAGGAGTGAAAAGACCATGAGCATCAGGCCTCCATCAGGCTCTTGCTGGCTTTAGTGCAAAAATGTTGTCTAAATGTTTGACACACACTACCTCAACAAATCTCTGCTTCTTTCTCCCAGAAAACCCAGGTGAGTGTGCCTCTGCTACTAGCTGCCATTAGGTATTCCTGACTCCTATTTCTCCTCCTCCCTTGTGTCATCCAATTGTACATGCCTTAAATAGTTGTATTTATTGTTCGAAAAACACTTACCATTGTGTCACTCTCCTCCCAGAATCTCCACCTCTCCCTCCAAGTAAGGTCAGGTGAGTGTGCCTTCCTCATAAACCCCCTTCAGGAATTAATAGCCCATTTCACTAATTCTCGCAGGTGTCACTTGATAGAATAGTATGTATGTGTCTTGTCCTCACTCTCCCACATCCTGCCCTTATGGATTACCAGAACATCCCACTCCTCTTGAAAGATGTCACCCAATGGTAAGTATTTTAACCTCTTGCTTCAAGAGACAGAGACTCACGCAAACTGCCTTCAGGGATTCCTGGCTTCTCCCACTCCTAGGTGTTTCCTAATGGCATGTGTCTCTTACATGTGCTGCAAGAGCCACAACCTGAACGGTGTGTCACTCACCATGCCAAATATCAAGAGATTGCACTTGTGTTTTTTACCCTCCCCAAATCATTAAAAATTTCACACAGTGCTGTTAAAAATAAACACACAATATCTCCCCTTCTCTTACTGGGTCTTAATCACTCACTATCTCCCCTTCCATTTGTCTTACAAATACTGTAAATATCCCCAAACTTCCAAACATATTATAAGCATGTCTAGAGCAACACACCTGTCTCTCTGAAAGCTGCATGAGACAAAAAATTAGAGCTCCAGCCTTGTCTCTCCTTTAAACCAAGTGAACAAAGCTCAGACAAACTTCAAATCAGTTTACCAAGTTTCCAACTAGACCTATCACCTAAACGACCAGTGATTCACGTTTGTCCCAGGAATGTTTGTCCAGACATATTTGCAGTGCATGGTTCATTGCCTGTTCTAAGTGGCTAAGGGAGGGTAGTCAGAGAGCTAAGGATATGTGCAAAGGAAGTATGGATTTCTCCTGTACGGCTTTGCATTGTGCTGTACTGTACTGGCAAAACATAAGCCAGTTTATATGTTAACTACTATGAGGGCTTCTGAGGTGTTCTTCTAGAAATTCTAGTAACCCTAGAAAACATATGGCAAATGTGGCCTTTTAGATTTTTCTCCATTTTAAATCAACTATTTAATTTAATTTGACTGTACAGCACATTCTTCTATTACAGCTAATGATAACATGGCTACCATGTTCTCCATAAAGCATAGTTTCAGTGGGAGCAAAACAAGTTCCAACTTTTCAATGTCACAAAGTATTTTATAAAGGTTTTTCCGTTTCAAGTACAGAGAGGACGGGCAATACAATGCAGCAGAGCAGCAATCGTACCCCCCAGGAGAAATCATTAAGGGGAACAATGCTTTGAGGTGAAGGGGTCCGCTTTTTTCATACTGGTTCATCTGCCCTTAAGTGGCCTGCAAGTATTCACAGACTGGGTCGAGTAAACATTTCTACTCTTTAGGAAGACCAAGCTCTTCCTGCTCTCTCCTGTATCCTGACACATGAGACAGCAATATTGTCATAGTACGATGTACCTTACTGTTTTACTGCTTATGTGGTTATATGTTTCCCATATGAAATTAATAGATTACAAACATCTGACAATTAAGGTAAAGTGGCGGGCTTTGATTGTAAGAACGATAGTTTTGAAAGTGTACAAATGATTGCAAAAGGTATTGGAATTATGACCATTTAACATTAAAAGTAGTAGACCTAACTTACTTGTATTTGTATTTATTTTATTTATAAAGCGCACCAGGCCAGAGGGCATCCAGGCGCATTACTTAGGTTACAGCATGGTAAAGGCAGACATGTCATTGCAATAATTTACAGTTATATACATACACAGAAGCACAAGGAGAGCAGTTTCCAATTTACACAAAGGTGGGTGGTGGCTATCGTATGAAGAGAGGCTGGCAAGTGATCAGGGCGAGTCTTGGGCGGCAAGCCAGGTTTTAGCCATGTTTTTGAATCTCAGGAAAGAGGGTTCCTCTCTTAGCGGGTTAGGTAGCGAGTTCCAGAGTTTGGCAGCCTGTACTGGGAAACTGGTCCCACCAGCTCTCTGAAGGTTGAAGCGTGGTATGGTTAGGCAGTTAATCTGGGCAGTTCTGTGGGGTCTTTTAGTGCTATGGAGAGAGAATCTGTTGGCAAGGTAGCTGGGAGGTTGGTAAGAGAGACATTTGTGAGTGAGAGCAAGTGTTTTCAGGGAGATACGTTCTGATACTGAGAGCCAGTGTATGCTACGTCTGGTCTCTGAGATACGTTGGTTCTTGGGAATATTTAACACAGCTCTGATGGCATTGGTTTAGGATAATTTGTAGCTTGTTTAAGTTACAACAGTTGGTGCCTAGATATAGGGCCTTACAGTAATCCATTTTTGACAGTACCAGTGTACTGGCTAGTATGGTGCAGTTGGATGGGGATAAGAAAGGACGACTGGCTGTGATCAACTTGTAGGTGTAGGCAGCTGCAGAGGCAACTGCGTTAGTTTGCCTGGCCAGGGATAGCTTAGAGTCGATGTAAATTCTAAACTTTTAGTATTCTTGGATACCATGATAATGTTGCCATCAATGGTGAAGGCATTAAACAGGTGGTCTAGTTTGTTGAATCTTTGGTGAGAGCCGAGAATGAGGAGCTCGGTCTTTTCATCATTTAGACAGGGTCCGTGCTGCAACATCCAGGCTTGAATGACTTGGCAGATGGAATTCACAGCCATGGAGTCAGTTATGTAGTCTCTAGTGATAGGGAAGAGTATCTGGGTGTCATCAGCATAATTCGTGTATGTACCCAGATAGTCCAAGATATCGAATAATGGCTTTGTAAACACATTGTACAAAGTAGGGGAGACAAACGAGTGTTGTGGTACCCCACAAGTGACTGGTAAAGCTAAGGCTGCTGCCAAGGGGGAATAAATCTGCATGTATCTGTTGTCCAGAAAATAACTGATCCAAGCTGTTGCTTTGTCCGAAAAGTGTGCAGCTAGTTTAAGATGTCGACATAGTATTTGGTGATTTACAAGATCGAATGCCACAGAAAAGTCAAGTAAAAGTAGTAGGGCACGTTTACCCTTATCTTTTAGGTCTTCAATTTGAGCTTTAAGATCAATGATGGCAGTTTCAGTACTGTGTCGTGGTCAAAACCCGGATTGCCTCAGTCCTAGGAGTTGGTTGTATTCAAGGTATTCTTGAATCTGTAGGTAAGCAGCTCAATCAAGGATATTTAGAAGAAAAGGCACCATAGTGATAGGCCTGTAATTAGTTGGTATGTTAGCATCCAATGTAGTTTTTTTTAGAAGCTGGATAACCCAGGCGTCCTTCAGATTGTCAGGTACAATACCTGTGCTAAAGGATGAATTAATGAGAGTGGTAATGAACGGAGCTAGATCATGGGAAGCCTCCTTAATGATAGGCGCATGGCATAAGTCCCCCTGGCAGTTGGAGGGTTTAAGGATGTTGATAATGTTTTCAACTTCGATAACGGATAGTGGTGCAAAGCATAATGGTTTCAGCGAGTCATGACTAGGGTTGTTTTTGTTCGGATAGATGTTAGGTTGCGGGTTGAGTTGTAAGCTGGTTCTTTTGTCATTGATTTTGGCTTGGAGGGAGGTTATCTTCCCAAGGAGAGCATTTTGAAAATTAATGCACCAGGTGCTATCTTTGGTGCAAGTGTCAGGTACAGTGACAGGGGATTCCAGTTCTTTCAGTATTCTGAACAGCTCTTTGCTATTAGATTTGGCTTGTTCAATATCGTTATTGTAAGTGTCTTTTTTTCGCCTGGAATATGGCTTCCTTGCAATTTAGAGCTGCAAGAATAATGCTAGCTTTATTGGTTTCTATGGCGCTGCTTTTCCAGCGTGTTTCTGAGTTTCGTTTTTCTTTGCGTAGAGTTCTAAGCTTGGGCATAAATCAAGAGTTAAGGTGAGCTCTAGGTTTAGGTTTTCTTAGTTTGGAAGGGGCAATGTGGTCAAGGGCTTTTAACATAGTCTGATTGAAGGTGTCGATCAGGACAGTAGGGTCAGTGCATGAGAGTGCCTGTTCGTTGAGAACCGGTAGGATGAGAGGGAGGTGTTTTTCACCGGTTATGTCGCGCTTATGTCTAGTGGAAATTGCAGGTGTCATATCTGAGGTTGTGCTGATGGTAGGAGCTGGGATGTTAAAGGTAATTAAGTTGTGGTCGGTCCAAGCACAAGGTTGGTTAGATTCCACATTAATTTCACAGTTGAGGTCGGCTATCTAATCAAGGATTCTGCCCTTGCAATGTTTAGGTTTATTAATGTGCTGAGTAAAGCCCAGGTTAGTGAGCATATTGTTAATGTCATGGGCAGCAGTATCATTGGTGTCAGAGAGACCCAAGTTGTAGTCACCTAGTGCAATAATTTGAGAATTGATTTAAGTGTTGTCTGTCAGAATATTGGATACGTCTTCAGAGAAGGTGGATAGAGACCCTGGGGGCCTGTATATTAGGTGTAGTGCGATAGTGTGGTTGGGGGTAAGAGCAGTTTAGCTGTCAGCACTTCTGCCGATGAGATTTGGTGCACAGCGGAGATACGGAGATTCATGGAGTTTTTATGGATGATGGCGATACCACTTCCTTTGGATTGGTTTGTGTTACGGTCATGCCTGCTGATGTTATAACCTGTGGGGATGGCTAGAGAGAGTAGAGGCCCTGAGGCAGCAAGGAGTCAGGTTTAGGTGATGGCTATGAAGTCGAGGTCATGAGTTATGATTAGATCAGCCACATCTAGTGCATGAGCTGTGAGGGATCATGCATTAATTAGTGCCCCTTTGATTGGGAGTTTGGGGGCCGGCGTGGTGCCCATATCATGGTTCTTGGCTAAGGTAGGTATGCATGGAGTTATGACAGTCCTGGGAATTGACTGTGGGTGGTTTTTGTGTCGAGCAGGAGTCATATGGTGGTGCGAGACATGGGTAAGTCCAGCGCCAAGTCTGGATTTCCTCACTGAGATTGTGCAAGGTTGGTTCAGGGTAGGTCTGGTAGCGAAATGTTGAAACCATAATGCGGGGTTATTGAGGTAAGGATGTGTGAGTGGGGAGGTAGTGGCCATGATTGTAGTAGTGTGATATGGGGGGTTAGTCGACCAGACAGTGCTGGGATTATGAACAAATGCAGTATTGATGGTAAGGTAGAGAGTGGATGCCAGCGGTAATGTAATTAGCTTGAGGAATGGTCATAGATGGGAGTGCTTGACTGGGGAAGGGTTATGCCAGTGCAAAAAGGCTAGGCGCATGAGTGAGATAGCAGGTAAGTTGAGTCGCGGTATGGGGTGGTGCCAAGGAGGAGCTAACAGGGCATGATGGCTAGAATGCAGTTTCGCTAATGTACCATAGAACACAGTTGCCGCTGTGTCCCGTTTTGATATAGTTTCAACACGGAAGGGCCAGCAAGTTAGCGCAGTATGCAGTTTCAACTCAAATGGCTTAAGGTGCAGTATTGGCTAAAAGTAGTATTATGATAGAATTCCAGCAAGCAAAAGGCTTTTAAGTTGTGGCACTGGACTAGCACGTTATGCAGTGAGTGCTTGGTCACGTTCTAGAGCAGTCTATTATCATATCACAGGGAGGGCCTAACATGTAATTGCAATAGTTAGTACAAGGTGAGGTTATGGCTATAAAGGCATAGAAAGCAGTTTCAGCTGAAATGGTGTTATAATGCCGTTACCGTATGGAAGGCTAGATGCGGTTGAATTTCAATACAGCAGCACAGATAGCAGTTGCTGCTGAAAACATGGTCTAATTTTGATAGAACAGTGTGGGCTAGAATACAGTTACACTAGGTGGCACAAGGAGTAGAAGCCATGAACTAACGTTCAGATACAAATGCGACTAGAGGTGACTAAAAAGTAATTACGCTTAATAGCACAAAATGCCATTACATTTAGGTGGCATGGAATCCAGTTACAGGCTAGTGTGCACGTACCAAGCAGGGTAGGACAATATTGCAGAGTATGCTGGCTGAATCGGTAACCCGGTACAGTTTTCAGGAAGTACAGGCATGGGGTATAGACATATGAAGAGTCGAGCTGTGAGCAAGAGGAGGTGGAGCAGGTTATTGATTACTAACGGCAGGTTGAGGTATGGATATGTATAATTTAGCAAGGCAACATAGTAGGAGGCATGACAGTGATGTTGGAAACATTGACATTAATGGGATACAATGGCACATATTCGTATATTCGTGAGGGTACAATTGGTCTCACCGTGTAGTGGTTGGTAGAGTCAATTATCAGGAGATCCAGGCTACAATTTGAAAGAGTACAAAGCACAAAGAAGGCAGAGCTTAAGGATCTGCAGCAGCACGCAGCGCGGCACGCTCGGTCAGCTCAGTCAGCAGCCTTTTTCCTACTGTGGTGGTGTTGCAGCTCTTTTGCTCGTATCTGTACAGATCATGTGTAATCAGCAGCGGGCAATCCTGGGAAGGGCTTACCATTCTCATTCACTTCAGTCACTTAACCAGAACGTCGATTTTGAAAATGTTCGGGATCGAGAATTTGTGATCTGGAATTGCACGTATACCATTGGCATCTCTTGAAAAAATAGTTCCAGGCATGTCTTTGTGAGGAAAAAAAAGACACTCTAGGGAACATAGATCAAATGTACTATTATGTAATAAGCTGTAACACACCTCCATAACTCATCAGAATTAAAGTGTGTCTCTTTTCCATAGAACTGGAGTTAGCCAGGTCTGATTCACTGTGCCTGGCCAAAATGAAATCCATGAATTTTCAAAAATATCATTTGTGTTGATAGACAGAAGGCTGCAAATATGTCAAATTCTTTTTAAATTCACATATTTAGAAGGTCTACTATAGTTATTCCAGTTTCAGTGCACTACATATTCTATCATACATGTTAACAATCTTGGCTATAACTTTTTGTAACCACATCCAAGTAGCAAAACAAGTAGTTTGAGAATGTACATCTAATGACTGATATAATATCTTTATCAATAAGTGGGTGAAGTTGAATTGTAGATGGAGGAGCAGTGACACGGACAGGAATTTCCTAGGCATATGAGAATACTAAATCAGAGATAACCCCAAGTGCATTTAGTGAGTAGACAAGAAGGCCAAGGTGATGAGAAACCAACATGCAAATACTAGGCGAGGGATAAGACCAAATCATTGATAACTCTGGATGCATTTACTAGGCATAGGAGAAGGCGAAAACACTGAGAGCCCTACTTTCAGTTTAAAGGTGGAAGAGAAGGCCAAAGCACTAAGAACCCCGGGTGCATTTTGTAGTCAGATAATTCTAATAACTTTCTAGTGAAATTACTAGGTGAAGGAGAAGTACACAGCATTGAGAATGCCAAGTGCATTTACTACGTTTAAGAAAAAGTCAAAGCATTCAGAACCCCCGCCCCATGCCTTTATTAGGCATAGGAGACATGTAGAACGACAAAATACTGAGAAAAGCATTCACTAGGCAAAGGAGAAAGCTCAAGAACTGTGAACTCCACATGCATCTTCTAGGTGTAGTAGAAGGGAAAACACAGAGAACCACACATTCCTTTGATAGGCAGTGAAGGAAGGAAAAACATTAACAACCCAGTGTGCATTTACCAGGCAGAGCAGGAGGAGTCCAATGTACTGAGAAGCACATGTGCATTTTCCAATCCGAGAAAAAGTCTATGGCACTAAGAACACTATGGCAGGACATTACAAGTTTGGTGGTGTGGGGAAAGTGCCAGTAATTCCGCTACCAACATTTTTACCGCATTGCCAAACTACAGGTTAGCCGGTGGGGGTCACTGATTTACCACCGGCAAAAAACACCTATATTACCAGCACTGTAATACTGGCATTCCCCACCATCAAGTCCTATGGGACTCCATAAAATGGAGAAAGACTCCCGTTGCTGGCACCTAGAAGATCCAGGTAATAATGGGATATCAGGCAACAGTAATGGTAGGTCAGTTGCCGGTATTATGCTGAGAAGGAGGCAAAATCACTAAGAAACCAACAACCATTTGGTAGGAGGAAGATAAAACAAAAGTATTGAGAGAAAAAAAATACTTGCATTTTGTTGGATCAGAACAAGAACCATCTTCATTTACTAGGAAATGGGGAACACAAAGCATTGCATTTTCCAGCCACAGAAGAAAGCCTAATCACTGAAAACCCAACATGAATTTACTAGGTGTAGGAGGGGCCCAAAGCTCTTTGAAATCCAATTGCATTTAATTATATATTTGTTGGACATTAGTAAGGTGCCTATACACAACTGGTGTTTCAAAGCGCCACAAGACAAATCGGGGCAGGGGCGCAAGGGATAAAGCTACAATAACAGTCCTATTAGGCCTTGTGACATTCTGATTGAGCAAGTGCAAAACAAGAAGTGCCAGTGAAGGGGGGTGGGGTAAATTGCAGATCTGAGCTATAAGTGCTAAATTGGGGTGGAAAGGTGAAGGGGGAAGTGCAGGTGTTATGGGGAGGCCCAATGATGAGTGCCATGGAGAGCAGTTAAGCACAAGGAAAGAAAAAGGAGGGGAAGGCGCGTGGGAGGACTGGGGGCGGAGAGGGGCTTGGGGCCCTGTAATACTCAAAGGGAACAAGGAAGCTAGTCATAGAGGGGGAAGGATGAGGTAGCAGAGAAGAGAGAAGGAGAAGGAGAAAAGGAAGGTCTTGAGGAGCTTCTGGAACTTAAGGAGAGCCTGTTCCAGTCTGAGCAGGGCAGGAAGACTATTCCGAGATGTCGACCCCCATTCTTTGTTTAGAGAAGCAACGGATTTGCAAGTAGTTAGAGCTAACAGACAGAAGGGCTCTAGCAGGGAGGTTTTTAGGGAGAGAGAAGGCTGTAGCAGGATCGTAGGCCCCAAAATGCCTGGTGAATGATGCAGAGGGTTTTGAATTTGATCTTAGCAGCAACCGGGAGTCAGTGGAGAGAAATTAGGGCTGGAGAGATGCAATACCTGGGCTTGAAGCCAAAAATAAGTCTTGCAGTCCTATTCTGAATTAGTTGAAGGGGACAAAGGGAGGATGAAGGGAGATTAAGGAAGAGGCTGTTACAGTAATCAGGCCAAGAAAGGACCAGAGCTCTGGAGACATTGAGTTTCTGGGGAAGGTGAGTAAAGGGAGAATACCTTTGAGGAAGTTCAGTTGATAGTGAGCCTTCTTGGCAAGGTCCACAATGTGAGGAGAGAAGGAGAGAAATGAATCAAAGATGACCCAAGGTTTTTTGCCTCACACAAGGTGAGGGGAGAGGGCCGATAGAAGGCGGCTAAAGGGAGGGAGGGAAGGCATGAGCTGGCGTCCTAATGTAGAGGATCTCAGTCTTAATGACATTAAGGCAGAGATCATTAGCAGCACACCATGACTGAATGGCAGTCAGTCAGGGATGGGAGAGGAGGATGAGTAAGATGAAGAGGGAAGCTTGAAATAGAGCTGCCTGTTGTCTGCATAACACTGGAAGTGAGGGGAGACTAAGGAGATCAGATATCAGATGTGTCAAAGTTAGATATTGAAAAGACATGGTGAGAGGATTGAACCTTGATGGATGCCACAGGTGGAGAGTATGATAGGGGAGAGAAAAATGCCCAGTTGGACCTGAAATGGTCTGTTTGAGAGTAAGGTGGTCAACCAGTCCAGAGCCAAACCTGTAATGCCAATGGAGTCAAAAAGACGATTTATCAGGGAGACATGGTTGACAGTGTCAAGGCAGAAGAAAGATCAAAGAGCATAAGAATGGATGGAGAATTAAAGTCAAGATTAGAGAGCAGGTAATCACGTGTGTTCAGTAGGGCAGGTTCCATGCCACTGGCAGCTCTGAAGCAAAAACTGATGATCGTGGAGACAGCAGAAAGAGTCTGAATGTTGAGTCAGTTAGGAGATGACAAGCTTCTCGAGGAGCTTGCCCAGAAAAGGGGTGATGGAGATAGGGTGAAAGTTAGCAGCGCAGGAAGGGTCAGAAGAGGGCTTTTTAAGGAGGGGATGCAGAAGTGTGTGCTTGAGGGGTTGAGGGAAGGAGCCAGTTGTGAAGAATTGGTTACAGAAATCTGCTAGGCAAGGCCCAAGGGAGGCAATGTCGTCCTTGATAGTTCTAGAGCTGGGGTGCACAACATACGGCCCACGGGCCAAATGCGGCCCTCCATCCTGTGATGTGCGGCCCGCCAGGAGTGTTTACTTTTGCAATGAGATACGACCCACTTCAAGCAGTGAGCCGCATTTCATTGCTTAAGTAAACAAACAGTTTGCCCTAGACCATTGCTGGCTAGGAGGCCAGCATTAGAGAGGGTCATTTGTAATGGACATTTTAACAGCACTTCCACGTTCCTTCAAGAGAAATTAAGGCGCTGAGAAGAAACGTGTCATTGCCCTTTGAAATGCAAAGTGACTTTAACTTTGTACCCAGTCTATGGCGCCACACTTGCATAGTGACAAGAGTGTAGGTGTAACAAAAACGTTCTGATTCAACACTAGATTAGCAACAGAACCAGGGGTTTGGGGGGGGGGGTGAATTCTATTTCTATTTCACAGTGTTATTTTTTTGCCCGAGCATGCTGTGGAGGGAAATGTGATTGGTGATAATTTTGTAAAATGACAAAAAACAGAGAACCAGGGCAAGGGCCTCTGCAGTATTTTATGACAAATGTCCACAATGATTCTTTTTGGGAGTGCAAGAACAGAAGCAGCTGTGAAAATCATCAAATGGAACATTAAATGAAGCTGTATATTAAGGCTTTGTCAATCTCTACTTTGCGGTTCATTTAATTTCCAAAACAAATGCAAGTGCCAGAATTAACAAAGAAAACCAGGACTGGGTTAGAATCTTTCGAGTGGAATGGCGGCCCTATCGGTGTGTATGAACACCTGTCATGCTTTTGGGGAGGGCAGTACAAAATTAAATGTTCATGCTGATGCAATCTTTCATAAATACCAAATAATCATAGCACACAACCACATAATGCAAATAAAGGTTTTGGCCAATTGATTGAGTGTAGGGATGCACCAAAGAACATGTAAATAGGCTCTGCCAGCTCACTCTGGCACCCAGAGGTAGGAGGGAGCAAGCTTATGGAGTGCTGCCTACAGGGTGTGGCAGAGCCCCACCCCGGACCTTCTAGCAAAATGCTCCTCTGCATGAGAGGGAGGTAGAGGAAGAGGAGAGAAAGGGACAGATTAACAGAGAGAGAGGAAGAAGGGAAGAGATGGAAAGAAGAGAGAGAGAGAGAGAGAGAGAGAGAGAGAGAGAGAGAGAGAGAGACTGTGAATTTGGCATTGGTGAGCAGCTGAAGATAAATATGTGAAGACAGTAACATGTGTTCATTTGTGTGAAATATATGGTACTGAATGGTGTTGCAGCTCTCTGCACTTGCAAATTAAGTGTTTATCTGCTGGCGATAACCTAAAATGGGTAAGATTGGGGGTCTGTCTTACCGGTAATCTTCACTACTCTTAGTTCTGTTCTTCCTAGTCACAGTACTTACTCTCCGTGGGCCCCACCTTCATGATCAGGAAGCTTTTTCTGATTAATTTTCCTTGCTTCACCCCCTTGCTCATGTCGTGTGGTCACCTCTCAACCACTCCACGCAACAAATTAGTAGTCCGGCCCATGGTACCCAGTTTCAAATGTACATTCGGCGCTCTGAGAAAACCAGATGTGCAACCCTGTTCTAGAGGAACAGGGGAGCACCTGTTTGAAAGGCACTTTCATAGAGAAGACTACTCTAGACACCTCATCCGGTGCTATGGGAGAGAAGTAGGAGAGAGGTAGGGGGGAATAGAGGAAGTATGATAGCAGGGGAGGAAGAAGAGAGGGCTGGGAGGGGAAAAGAAGAGAGTGAGGACAGAATGTCCAGGGTTTTGTAAAGGAAGTGGGAGGCCAGAGAGGTACAGAGGATCAAGGAAGGAAGGGGAGATGCGGGGACTGCAGAAGGATTGCTGTGTTCCTTGCACATTTTGAATAGTACGCTAGAGTTGTTAGAGGCTCTGGTGATGCAGGCTTGTATGTGAACCCTCTTCTTAGAGCAAATGGAGAATCTGTAATGCCTTTGGAGCAGGCGACAGGCCAGTTTGTCTGATGGCCGCCACTTACTCTCAGCCACTCTGCACTTGCGCTTCAGAGAGTCTAGGTCAGAGTCCTACCAAGTGTTATGCTTGGAGGCAGGTTTCATTTGGATCCTCATAACAGGGGCAAGTATATCCAGGGTGTTGGTGATAGAAAGATGAAGATTAGCAAGGACAGAGTCAGCAATGGTAACCATGGCAGGGGAGGCAGTGTGAAATGAAGCTGGAGGCATCAACAACTGACACTTGCTTCATCGGTCAAATGACGGAGAAGGAGAAAGGTAGTGCTGTCAAAGGCATAGTAGGAGGACCCAAGGGAATCAGATGCGAAGACAGGTTGAAGCGGTCAGACCAGGAGAGAGGAGTAGTGCGAAGGGTGGAGATATGATTGTCAGAGGAGATAACATCCAAGGCATGTCCAGCAGAATGTGTCGGACTTGAGGGATGGCTGCTGAAGGAAAGAGCATTGCAGAGGCTGTCAAAGTGTCTGGTTTCCACCTCAGATGAGTCCAGGTAAATATTGAAGTCTCAAGGAGGATAAATTTGGAGGTAGAGGTAAGAAGGGAAGAGGTGAGGTACAACAACTCAGAGAAGAAGAGGGTGACCGGACCAGGGGACGAGTATATGTTTGCAAGAGTCAGCAAAAGCGATCGAGAGATGCCGTCCCTACAGACAAGGAATTCAAAGGAGCAGTAGGACTGGATGAGAATGATAGTTGCAGGGATCCATTCAGGGAAGGACAAGGACACTCCACCTCTCAACCGGTTTGACGTGGGCTTGAAGAGGATCTTGTAGCCGTCAGGAAGGAGTGTGTCAAAAGAAGAGACCAAGCTGACAGTGATCCACATCTCAGTGAGGGTGAGAAAGTCGAGGTCAATGTCTTCAAGGAGGAGACAGATATCACATGCATGTTTGAGAGCAGAGCAAGAATTTAGTGTTGCAATGTGGACCTGATTACAAACTTTGAACGATTTCTGAGGCAGCTGTACATGGACCTGGTATGCTCATTAGAGGTGGAGAAGGGGAAGAAGGGGGTGGTTGCCGAGGAGTGGCGGGAGAAGGGGTGGACTTGATGAGAGAAGGAAGCCTGTCAAGAAGTTTGGGCTGAGAGCCATGACAGTGCCATTGAGTTAGAAATTAATGATGCACCTAGCCTCAACTCCTTCCTCCCCTTCGGACATCTCCTCACCTTAATATTGTAAAAGGTGGATTCTCCGTCCTGCTCCTCATGGCAGGGGCGCATAGATGTGGGGGGTGGGGGGCGAGCAGCGACCAAGTTACTTCACTGGTGCAAGCCCCCCTGTGGGAATCCATGCCTGCTGCGACTCTGTAGGTTTGCTGCTTTACCATCTTTATATGCAGTTCTTATGTTCCTCTTAGTTCGAATAATAATGTCTTGCTTCTTTCCTTTTAGGTATGGAAAAGTATTTTGGTGTTGTCATGCAGTTTGAAGATGAGCATGGGCCGGTAGGCGAAAGCGCGGTGTGCGCGATGCTGTCTGGTGAGTAATGTGTGATGCACGGCGCTGTTTCGCCTTTTATATTGCTAACCTGTGTCTTTTCTCTCCTTGCAGGTTACAATGTTCCTCGCCCAGCGCCGTAATGTTCCATCAATGATACTGACCAGGAGATGACTAACCAGGTAAGAATTGTATGGCTTTCCTCATTTGGGAGGAAACGTGAGTAAACGCTTACTAATGCTGTCTTTCTTTCTCCTCTTTCCAGGTTATGGTATTCCAGGATGCATGCGGTGCCGTATGATGGAGTTCGTACCTTCAGGTGAGTGGAACTGAAGTCGGAGATGGATTGAAGACAGGATATTATTCCAGGTAATTTCCGTAGTGTTCTTTCTCTCTCTGCAGGTCCTTGGTTTCAGGTAAGCTGTCATCAAAGAACTGGACACGGTGAGCGTTAAGCTGCCCACAGCAGAATAACACAAAGCATGTTCTGCTGTTTGGGTGTGGTTTAAATAGTCTCAGGTAAAGTAGTCCAGGCAAAATAGTCCCAGGCCTGCCACATCCAAAGTAGTCCAGGTAAAGTAGTCCCAGGCCTGCCACACCCAACGACTAGACCGCATAGCTCAGTTCTTTGTAACTGAGCTATGGGTGTGCCTCCATGTTGGCTAAACCCCCCAAGTTAAAAAATCCCAAGTAAATAGTCCCATTCTAATGTTGGTCTTCATGATGGTTATGAGCCAAAGGTGCCAGGCCTGACTCCAAGAGAGTGTTGGATGATGTTTTAAGGCCTTTGACCTGGCCCTAACTGGAAGGCTGACTTGCCAGTGAGGGCCAGGGGCAAGGGTCATGACAACACTCCCCCCTAAGGCCCCTCTCACGGTGGCACTTCTACCTGGTCCTGGTTTGGCTGGGTAATTCTGATGGAATTTTTTAATTAAGCGAGTTGCATGGATGTATTCACTAGGTTCCCATGATCTGTTTTGAGGGCCGTATCCCTTTCAATCAACTAAGTAGTATAGTTTGTATCCGGTGTATTTTGGTTCTAGGATATCCTTTACCTCAAACTCTGGGTCTCTGTCAACTAATACTGGTTTTGGTGAATTTGTAACCCGAGTACCAGGTTGTACCGGTTTCAGGAGTGATACGTGAAACACAGGATGAATCTGCATAGTGGGTGGTAGGGCTAATTTAACTGCCATTAGATTTATTATGGATTCAATAAAATAAGGTCCCAGATATCGGGGACGAAAGGTCTGAGTCCCTTTTATTGGCACATATTTTGATGCTAACCAGACCTTGTCTGCAATTTGATAGTCGCGGGCTTTACTACGATGTTTGTCAGCAATTTTCTTTTGTCTGTTCTTGGCTTGGAGTAATTGTTCTGCTGCTTCTGTGAAGGCCTGGGAAATAGTCGTATGTATGGTTTTAACCGCTGGCATTTTCAAAGGGGTTGGGAGATCCAATTCAGAAGTACACGGATGTCTACCATATAGAGTGTAGAAAGGGGTTTGTCCAGTGCTGGTGCGTAATGAATTATTATAGGCATATTCAGCTATCCATAACAAGTCCTTTCAATTTATTTCCACTTGATGTAACATGCAACGTAAGTATTGCTTGAGGGTTTGGTTTGTTCTTTCTATTTGGCCATCTGTTTGAGGATGGTGACTTGTGGATAGTCGATTGTCAATTTGGGCCATTGATGTAACGACCCTCGCCCAAAACCCCCTCTGGCAAACCCATTGGCCAGGTGGAGTCAGGACTCGGGCCTCTAGAGCCTGGCATCCTCTTCAAAAGCCCTCATGGGGCCAGTCCTGGTGCCTATGGCGCCAGGCTCATACACCAAGAATAAATAATGTGCTTGGGAACTACTTTATTATTGTCAGCCAACATGGAGGCATCCACATAGCTTGGTTCCTAAGAACCAAGATATGCGGTCTAGTGTTTTGGGTGTGGTAGCCTAGGGACTACTTTTCCTGGACTATTTTATTGGGGCTATTTAAACCACACACAAGCAAGATGCTTCGCGTTACTTTACAGCTTGCAACGTGACGCTCACTGTGTCCAGCAATTCCCTTGAACCTCGGAGAAGCAGAACCTGCAAGGAGAAAAAAGGAACATCATTAGCAGCAGCATCTCACCTGCAGTCTTCATCTTTAAACACTTGCAGCTACGGAGAACAGCTTCCTCGAATCTGCACGCCTCCCGGACAGAACGACCTGAAAGAGGGAGATAGAGGCAACTTTAAAGAAAGCAGTAGAGACATTTACAAATTACGAACTGCTCAAAAGGCTTACCTGGCTGGTCGCCTCTCGGCTGGCACCACTCCGGACATTCCACTCGCGCTGAAGAACACCGCGACCTACAAGGAAGGAAAACACAGGTTAGCAAAGGCAAGACTTTGCAGCACTGCGCATAGTGCTTACTGCATCATAGCGCTCTTAATGTGCCAACATTTATCAGCAGGGCTCAACCAAGCCAGTTCTCCGCGCTGAAGCTCCACATACCCAAGGGAGAAAAAAGAGACATTTTAAACAAAGAAAGGCAGGATAGCAACAAAACTAAAGAACGGCAATGAGAACTACCTGAACAATATCAAACGGGCCGGCGTCAGTGAAGTAACTGGACCGCACTCGCCCATGAAATACAACGCGCCCCTGCAAAGAAGGAAGGACGGAGAGCACGCCTAATTCTACCACAAGGTGAGGAGTGGGCGCCAGAGGGACTGAAATCATACGGGGGTGGAGGGAGGATACTTACCCCAGTCGGTCAGTCTTGAACACAGTCCTCCTGTATTTTCAGACAGAACCTTCCCCACAGACCACATCAGGGCAAAGCTGAGAAGCATACCAGCGAGTAACCCGGCTGGGTGGTGTCCTTGTGGATATCATTTGAGCGTAACAATTGAACAGCATTTCCTCCAGAAGTTGGATACAAACTGACTACCGCGATCTGAGATCAAGACCGATGGAAAGCCATGTAGCCGTACGATTTCCTCCAGGAATACTTTTGCTAAATTGGATGCATCTGGAAGACCCTTAAAAGGAATAAAGTGTGCCATTTTAGAGAACAAGTCTACAACTACTAAGATGGTGTTGAATCCTTGACTAGGAGGTAGATCTGTAATGAAATCAAGGGACAGTGTGTGCCATGGTGCAGGAGGAATTTCCAATGGTTGGAGAAGACCGGCTGGTTTCTGCTTTTGGGACTTGTTTGGTGCACACACACTGCAAGATTGGATAAATTGTATGATGTCTTTACGCCATGTGGGCCACCAATAGTTTTGTTTTACTTTAGTTAGAGTTTTGGCAATTCCAGGATGACCTTCAATCAGGGAGTCGTGATAACCCGAAATAACCTGCTCTTGTAAATCTTTACTTGGCAAGTATAGACGGTTCCTAAAATATGGAAACTGGTCTTTAATGGTGTAATGTTCTCCTTGAGTACACCACTCTTGTGAGAAAGTGTGATCCATTAAGAGTTGGATCTTGTTTTCGAGTTCACCCTGTGTAAATGTTGTCGTAAGACCCAGGAGTTTGTCTTCAGATATGATGGCTCCTGTATCTGGAGTTATGTATGCCTTTTCATCAACACCCATGCGGGACAAGGCGTCAGCCTTTCCGTTAGACACTCCTGGCCGCTAGGTGATCACGTAGTCATATTCAGCGAAGAAAAGAGCCCATCGCAGTTGAAGGCATGATTGAACCTTTGCTGTTTTAGGTATTGCAGGTTTCGATGATCAGTTATGACCGTGACAGTATGTCTAGCACCAAGGAGATAGTGCCGGCATGCCTTGAAAGCTGATTTTATAGCCAAGAGTTCTTTGTCTGTGATAGCATAGTTGAGTTTGGGAGGTGAGAATTTTCATGACCAGAAGGCCAAAGGGTGTAACTGGCCAGTTCCCTGGTCCCTTTGTGAGAGAACAGCTCCCATAGCCATGCTAGAGGCATCTGTTTCAACTATATAAGGGAGGTCTGGGCGAGAACTGGAGCAGAAGTGAATTTTTTCTTAAGTTCTTGAAAGGCCTTCTCTGCTTCTTCGGTCCAATGGAACTTTTTATTGTTTTTTTCTCAATAGTGATGTAATTGGATGCACTATTTGGGTAAAATCTGTGATGTATCAGCAGTAAAAGTTTGCAAAGCCCAACATACTCTGGATTCCTTTAAATGAAGTTGGTGACGGCCAGTTAAGAATGGCATCTATCTCGTGCCTATCCATTCTGATACCTTTTGGTGTGAGGATAAAACCGAGGAACTCCACTTCAGTGACATGCATTTGCATTTTTCCAGTTTTGCATACAGTTTATGTTGGCGGAGTTTAGTGAGGATGGAGCGGACATGCCTGACATGGTCTTCTTTTGTAGCAGAAAACAATAAGACGTCATCAATGTAAACCAGGGCGCAAACGTTGATTAACTCCCACAAAACATCACTCATAAAGTACTGGAATGCAGCAGGAGCGTTGCAAAGTCCAAAAGGCATTACCTGGTATTCATAGAAGCCGTATTTTGTACGAAAGGCGGTGTTCCATTTGTCTTCTTTCTTCACTCGAACAAGATGGTATGCCCCCCTAAGGTCCAGTTTTGTATAGATTTGGGCATCTTTGACTTGATCCAATAATTCAGGAATAAGGGGCAGTGGATAACGTTTTTTTTAATGTGATCTGGATTAATGCGCGATACTCGATGCAAGTCCTCAATTCTCCTTCCTTCTTTGGTACGAAGAATAAGGGACTGGCTGCCGGTGATTTAGATGGGCGGATAAATCCATTTTCCAGGTACTGATCAAAATAAGATTTCAAATGGAGGTTTTCTGGTTCAGTAAGTGCATAGATTTGACCACAAGGAATTTGCGCACCAGGTATGAGATCGATCTGACAATCGTAGGGACTGTGCGGTGGTAGAGTATTGGCTTGTTCTTTCTGGAAAACGTCTTGAAAATATTGTTATTCATTTGGTAGAGTACTAGTCACACCTAGTACAATCGCCGCCGTACTAGGAGTAGCAGATGTACATAAGTCTGTTTTCCCCTTTTCTTGGTAATAACAGGTGCAAGCACAATCATCAGAAAAGGCCAACTTCTTGGCATGCCAATTTATTAGAGGGTTGTGAGCTACCAACCATGGCATCCCTAAGATTAGTCAAAACTGAGGAGCTTTGATGAGATTGAATGTAATAGATTCTCGGTGTGCATCCTGGCACAGTAGGGTGAATGCTGCTGTGCATTTGGTTACTGGTCCGGAAGCTATTTCTGTCCAATCAACAGTAGTACATTTTTCAGTAGTCGACTTAGAGCATAAGGGAAGCCCCATCTCTGCTGCCAGATCTTGGTCTACATAATTCCCAACTGCTCCGCTGTCTATGTTTGCTTCGACAGCATGCATCCAAGACGGTTGTTGGTGATTGATCAAAATTACTGGTAATGCAAAGTGTGAGGTCTGTGGCTCATCCTTCTCGCTCGACAAGTGGACCCCTATGCTTGCCGGGCTTGGTAGTTTTCCGGCACCCTGTTATTATCTTCCTTCTCTGTGGCTGCAACAGTTCTCCTTGGTGGTTTCGCTGGACATACTTTGAGGAAGTGGCCTGTTTTTCCGCAATAAAAGCATAATTGCTCTTGCCTTCTCTTGTCTCTTTCAATTTTAGTTAAAGGGGGCCGTACACCTGCGATTTGCAGAGGTTGTACCTTGTTTTCCAATCTACGTGGAACAATATCCTTTGACTGGACATACACAGCTCAAGTGTCTAACCTTATCCGGACTGTTTTTCGGTCTTGTAATCTGTGATCTAATTGCACCACAAGGTTGATGAATTCTCCACAGTCTTTAGGTGGGTTAACCACTTGAGCAAGGACATCCTTTAGTTCCCCTCATAGACCCCGATGAAATAGTGTGGTCCTTTTTTCCTCAGGCCACCCAGCATCAACAACTAGTCTGTTAAATGTTGCTATATATTTAAGCAAGTCTTGACTTCTTTGACAGAGTGACAAAAGTTCAATGTCTAATGCTTGGCCTTGGGTATGATGAGCAAAGAGTTTTTCCATTTCCATCTGGAAACCCCCAAAGTCATGTAACAACGGTTTATCCTGACTTACCAATGGTACCGACCAATCCGCATCACTGCCACTCAGATATGACAAGACAAAAGCAACCCGCGCTTGGTCGTTATGAAAAGCCCCTGGTCCGCAAAGGAAATGAAGACGACACTGGTTCATGAACGTTGCATACTTCTTGGGGTCCCCTGTAAATCGTTCAGGTGGAGCTAAAGGAACTGCCCCAGGAAGGATTATTTGTACTGGATTGGTGGAAGAAGTTGGTACTGGTGCTCGCAGAATGTTACCAGGCAATGGGGTCTGTCCTGCCTGTGATTGGAGCAATGGTCTACTTATTTTGTCGGTACGATCCTTAGTAACAATCAAATCCCTCCTAAGAGCGTTGGTTTCTTGCCTGGCTGAATGTACTTCAGCGCGTAATTGTCCCAACAACTGAACTAACTGGTCAGTCTCTGAAGTCTCCATGACGCCCAGGTGGATAATATTATTGAGTCTTTGGGCCTCATTACGACCCAGGCGTTAAGGGTTAACGCCGTCGTTAACCCTTAATGCCTATTCTGATTTTAACGGCTGCTCTTAGCAGCCATTAAAATCCATGGCGCTAACCTGCCATGATGCTAATTACGCCACCATAATTTACGGTGGCGTAATTAGCGTCTTCCCCACTCCCATTATGCCCTATGGGGCGAAAATGGGAATGGGGAAGGGAAAATGGGAAATGGGGATTTACCGCCCCACTCACCTTGGAATGGGGCGGTAAATCCGCCATCCACCATGGTGTAAACGTAGTTTACACCATGGTGGTAAAGTTGGCGCAATTAGCGCCTGGGTCGTAATGACCCCCTTTGTGTTCTGTTACGCTCACCTGGTATCCATGGGGACACCACCCAGCCCTGGTTGGATGATTTGCACTCTTGAACCCTCTCCCGGTCCCTTGGTAAGGCCTCTGGTTAAAGATGGGTCTGCAATATAGGAGAGCTGGATTCAATACCAGATTGTCTGTATGTTTTCCCACCTCCCTTGGCCTCAACTCCTTCCTCTCCCTTGGGCCCTCTCCTCACCTTAATATTGTAAAAGGTGGATTCTCCATCCTGCTCCTCGTGGCAGGGGCGCCTAGATGTGGGGGGTGGGCGAGCAGCGAACAAGTTACTTCACTGGTGCAAGCCCCCCTGTGGGAATCCAGGCCTGCTGCGACTCTGTAGGTTTGCTGCTTCACAGTCTTTATATGCAGTTCTTATGTTCCTCTTAGTTCAAATAATAATGTCTTGCTTCTTTCCTTTTAGGTATGGAATGGTATTTTAGTGTTGTCATGCAGTTTGAAGATGAGCATGGGCCGGTAGGAGAAGGATACACAACTGATAGCCCAACCTGAATTTTGTAGGCAGAGTACAAGGCCAATCCATTGAGAACAACATGTTAATTTACTGGGAGAGTTGAAGGTCAAATCACTGAAAGCCTCTCATACTTTGAATAAATGTAGGAGAGGATCTCTGTAGGAGAAGATCAGGAGCATTGTGAACATCACATGCATTTTGCAAACAGAGAACAATGCCAAAGCAGTGGGAGCCACATGTCTATTTTGGAGGGGTTGGGGAAGTCAATTAACTGAGAAACCTTTGCAAATGTTATAGGTGGAAATTAAGGCCAAAGCACAGAGTGCACCATGTGCCCCTACTCGGCATACCGAAAAGCCAACGGAACAAGAATCGCATATGATTTTAATAGACAGAGTATGTGGCCAATGGACTGAGATGCTAACATGCATTTAGTATGCCAAACACGAAACAAATCACTAATAACCCACTTTATGTTTACAGGGCCTAGGAGAAGACCAAAAACAGACCAAAGCATTGATACCCACATTTACATTTTCTAGAGATTGGAGAAGGTTCAATCACATAGAACTGCATGTCCATTTACGAATCATGGAAGTTACTATGGGTGCTTCCTAATTTTGTGATATCGGGTCCTGTTTCATATGGGGAAGAGCACACATTAAGCTATAGCAAACAAAGGAAACAGGCTACCCTGCTCTTACGTGCAAGAAATGTATGGTGCTCACAACTGCAACCAGCAGTTATCAAATAACATCTGCTATTGTACCTTGTTGTCTTATTAAAATACTTTAATAATCCATTGTTTCAGTTTCTTCAACACATGTAAAAAACATCAAATATCACAGTGATAAACATAGTATACAGCATTCAACACTCTGTTGGTTTATACTATGTGACAATTTTTGTGACATACAAAGAGGCGAGTGGTGCTCCCACAATGGGTTAGTACACCATGACACATGTAAATAAAAAATAGATGAAGTCTAAAAGTAGTATAAAGGTAGTCTAGCGAGTGACATGATTCACAACCTAGTGTACCTGACATACACAAAAATGGAGTATGTAGAAAAGTGGAGACTAGAAATAGAAAGGGACTGTCTTCAAAATGTAGGACTGTTGAAAGTCTGCCACAGGAGAGAATAGTTGATCTCACTGTAGAACAGGGTGGCTTGATGTCTCTGAGGGATCAAATCCTCAAGGGGATAGCTAAATAGGGTTGCACTGTTTATTATATGTTGTTTCGGGCCCATGTTTCAGAAACATCCATCCTGAGATGTTCTAACTGACATTGAAAGAGAGCCTTCATCAGGACGTAGGATTTCTTTAGACATGGAGAATGGGCTATAGTTAAGTTGAGTATTGATTTACTAGGGAACCTGAAAAATGAATTGCTAATACCTTTTGACATGTGTATTCAGATGCAGGTGCACCGTCCCCCACATGAGTGCAGTGTGAGAAACCTGAAGTTGTCTCACCCGTTAGTCCCCGGGGATCTGTCATTCAGGTGGCCAGGACACAGCCATCGCTATTGCATCCAGTTCCTGGGGGTGGACCAGTGCGGGAGGATCACCTCGATGGGGGGTCTTTGGGGAGGGGAATCAGAACAACGAATGGTGACACATGGTACCCCCTTCCTTATGACACCTTTTCCCCATCCTACCAGCTAGGATATCTAGAAACTCACCCCCTCCCCTTTCTGACACAAACACTTTCTCATGGGCAGTTAATTGTGAGCAACAACGGACTAACACCAGAGCCGTATACCTGCCATGTCCCAACACAAGGGACAGGCAGAGTCAGGCAATTACCCAGAACTACACACACCTGACTTCCATCACACTTCCCCACATGGATAAAAGGCGGAGCACAAAAGCACAATCTGAGCAAGGCCAAATGCACGAGGTAGCAGCTATTCCGGGATGGCAGTTTAAACTGAGGAGAAAGGCGGCAAGACCAGAGAGGATGACAAGGAGGGAGTTACCCTTGCCCTTTTAAAGAAAGGATTGTAACTTTCAAGAAGCCTTAAGGAAAAGAAATATAAGACCAGGAATTACAGCTGACGAATGGTGTAGAATGTGTCAAAGGTACGTGGGGCTCTCACGCATTGATAGCCAAGGCGGGAAGAAGCGATTGCCATCATGGTACTGTCCTTGACTTCGACAGAAAAGCAACGCCAATGGGTTTACCACAGCAGGTGAGTCGGGAGAAATTGAGAGCCATCCAGACTATGTTATGCTCAAGGTTGCAAGTGGCAACATTGTACAAATAAAGAACTTGTGTGCCATTGAACTATATGAAACCAAAATAGGTACCAGATGCAGAGTGGTCTGGCGCCACATGGGTGCTCACTCGAATGTTTCTGTTTGGTACCCCCAGAGCGTGTAAATATTGAACAGTGAAATCGAAGTGGTCCTGCAGCGGGTTAAGTTGAATCCTGTGCACATTCAAATGTCTTTTATTTCCTGTGAACTGAAAATGGTCTGAGCCCGGAAGAGGGGGACTAATTGATTAAAAAGTGGATCTGAGCCCAGAAGAGGGGGATCCAGGGTGAACAGTAAAACTCACCCACAAAGATATTGTTGGGGCTAATGTGAAACTGACTGAGGGATGCCTGGAAATTAAAGTTGGTCCCAACCTGACCGAGGGAGACTAATTGTGAAAGAATGATCTGAGCCTGGCTGAGGGGATAACAGGCAAAGAGTAAATCACACAACTTGAATATTTGGAGAGGAACCTTTCTTTGTAAGGACTTTCTCTTTGTTGTTTCTGGTACATCAGCCTCCCTGAAGCAAGAGACTTTGAACGAAAGAGACTTGGACACAGAAGGGCCTGAAGATGGTAAAAGGAACTGTGACCTAATACCGAAGAATCCCAAAAGTGTGCTGTGCTCGAGTGACCAACCTTGTTCCATGCTAAAAACTTGGGCAAGGGAGGCCAATGGCCTAAACATCCTAATTTACCATTTTGGGAAAACCTCTTTCTTTTTGTGAACATTTTTATTTGACTAGACACCACCAGGAATGGATTATTATTATTTGATGGTCGTAACTTGCTCCCATCTTGATTTAGTTTTAGATAGGTATTTTTCGTACCCTCATAAAGTTCAATAAACACCCTTGAACTGTGATCACTTGTGTCATTCTTACTTAGATGTCATGCCTTCATTAAATATGGTGTGGGATGTAACTCAATTGAAAAAATTGTGGAACCCTACAATTTCAGAAGCTTAATCATAGAGCTTCCAGCCCCTCTGCTGCCACAAAAGAATCAATAGGTTTCAATATCTGTAGCACTAGAGGGGCTATTAGCCCCCTGTGAAAAGAGGAATGGTTCCTACAGATTTTGTATTGATACCCCCTCCGGGGAGTTAGATAAGGTTGGCCCCAAAATCTGGCCTTGCTTGGAAGTTCGGTATAGACGTTCTAGCAAGCGTCATCGATCCTGACTTCTGGGGAGATATACAGATTCTCTTTCAGAATCATGGTAAAATCCCATTTCAAGTACATCACGGGGACAAAATTGCTCAAGGAATTCTGCAAAAGGCCCTATTTCCTAGTTTTAAATACAGTGAACCAGACAAAACAGAAAGAGGTACATTAAGCTTTGTGGAAGCTGATAAACCTTAAAACATTGAAGAAAGAAAGGGAGAAGAGCTTTTCATCTATCCTGACCTAACCTTTGTCTAGCTCTCGCTGAAGATTTTTTACAAGATATTCCAGAAGGAGAGGGTATAGAGAAGTGGAGCCCTTTTTTCTTCTTAAAGCAGGGGTTGCTATATAGAGAAGAAATATCTACAGAAGGCTTAGGAAAGATGCAGTAAGTAATCCCCAAAACCCATTGAAAGGTTGACCTAGATATTGCACATTCCCATCTATCCGGGAGACACTTAGGACAATCCAAACCCCAGGCACATATCAGTGGGAAGTTTTACTGGCCAGGTATCCATGCTGATATAAAGACCTTTATTCAGATTTGTGAAATATGTTAAAAAAAACAGCACTCACATGCCCCTCTGAATCCTTAAAAAATCATAGAAATGTCTTTTTCAAGAACCGGGATGGACATCATGGGACCTCTACAAACATCTAGACTGGGCAACAAATATGTCCTTGTTATTGTTGAGTACGCAACTAGGTACTGCAAGGCATTTCCAATGCAGAATAATACCACCCAGTAAATCCTCAAACCCTTCCTACCATATTTCTCCAGGGTTGGCTTTGCTACGGAAATACTGACAGATCAATGTTCAAATGTTATGAGCAAGCTCTTGGCTGAAGTCAAAGAGCTACTCCACATTACCACCTTACAAACGTCTGTGTACTACCCCCAAACATATGGTTTGGTAGAAAGATTCAATAAAACACTTGAATTAATCTTAAGAAAGTTGGTAGATAAGGACGGGAAGGACTGGGACGGAATGATCCCCTGGGCACTATTTGCAGTACAAAAAGCCCCTCAGGCCTCTACTGGATTCTCTCCCTTTGAACTACTTTATGACAGAGAAACTGGAGCTGTCCTAGGCATGCTCCAGGAAACCTGGGAAGAATGAGAACAGGCACCCATTCCCCTCTCGCAAACTGCTACTAGATTGCGGGAGCATATGAGACTTGTTTGAGATCTAGTCTGTACACATATAGAAAAAGCACTGATCCAACAAAAATCCACTTGGACAAGAAGGTGAGCTTAAAATCGTTTTCCATAGGACAAAAAGTACTAGTCCTCTTGCCCACTTCGGAAAAGAAGCTTGTCTCTAAATGACACGGGCCATATGGAATACTGGAATGTACGGGTACTTATAAGGTAGCTCAACCATACAGGAAACAGAAGTTTCATCTATGTCATGTAAATCTCTTAAAAGAGTGGAAAGAGAACCCGTCAGCCACCCATGATACAATACTATCCTGTTTGGTTCTAGAATGAATAGACAACTTTAATTCCTCCAGAGCTATCTTTTCAACAACAAGAAGATCTAAAGGATGTAGTCACAACGTTTCCTGATGTATTTTCAGAAAAGCCAGGAAGAGTAAAATGCACCTACCACTATATTAGAACACCTAAGGGAAAAGGAGTTAATCTAAATGCATACAGACTCACGGAAACCCCATAAACAGATAGTGGTTGAAGAAGTTAATAAGATGTTAAGAGCAAATACTATCGAGCCTTCTTTGAGCCCATGGTCCTCCCCTATCGTATTAGTCACCAATCCTGACCATTCCTGGAGGTTTTGCATAGATTTCCGTCAAGTTAATGCCATTTCCAACTTCGATTCCTAGCCCATGGCACACATCAATGACATAATTGATAAATTTGGAACCGCCACGTTTCTATCCACGCTAGACTTAACAAAAGCGTGCTGACAGGTCTAAGTATATGGGCCTGATATGGAAAAGACAGCTTTTGCAATGGCCCTAGGACTATTTCAATTCAAAGCCCTCCCTTTTGGGTTCCACATTGCTCCAACCACTTTCCAACAGCTCATTTACAAAATATTGCAGCCCTACTCCAAATTCAGTGGAGCTTATATTGACAATATCGTCATTTATAATTAAACCTGCGTGGACTGCCTTTTCCATCTTGTTACTGTTATGTGAGTCCTCATAGAGGCCGGTCTAACTGCTAATCCATCCAAATGCAGACTGGACCAGTTAGCCGTAAAATACCTTGGCTTTTTTATAGGGAATGGTAAGGTGCAACCTCAACATGAGAAAGTAAACGCTGTCTCAGATACTTTTTGAATGAGGTGAGAAGTAATATAGATACTTGGTGTGCGCAATCCTAAGTAATCACAGTAGATACAAAGTTAAAAGAGGTTTATGTGGTCTGCAGTAGATGTGGGAATACAGGTGGATACTTCTCACTATCCATTAACATTAGATAGACACCCTGAAAAGTGTATTCTCACTGACTGCGCTGACTCCTGATTACGGATATGATGTTAGCAAGTTAAGACAACTGTGCATTACAAATATACTTGATAGTCAAGTAGGGACCCTTTGGTCATGGTAACAATGAGAAGGATTACTAAAAACGCATCATCTGAATTGATTTAGAGGAAGGTGTAGTCTATTACAAAAAGCATATTCGCTGAACACCTTACAAAGGAAAGCATGAAAACCATCAACCTGCCAGGTCCATTTATTGAGAACCAATGGCACAAGAAACACAAATAAACACCAGATTTGGAAAAATGAAAAGCGCCACGCCTGGATCAAGAGACACAAATAAACACCAGATTTGGAAAAATGAAAAGCGCCACGCCAACACGCGTTTCAACCCTCTTGGGTCGTCTTCAGGGCATATAAGAGGTTAAGTGACTTTGGTATGAACATTAAAAATCTGCTTAATTCAGATAGGTAAGTAAGTCAATTGTATTGAGGTTCCATTCATTCCAAGATTGATTCTGAAGCATTAGCATGACATGTATTTCGGTGTTGGGCTTTAAATCTTGGTCTCCCGATTAATGATTTTCATACTGTGGTTGTCCTATGTGTGCAAGATAAGCATATTTCCTGAACAGTTAGCACACATCCGATATATAATGAGATGAGAATGTGTCGGTTGCATCAATCTCCTATTTAAAGCATTGTTGCGATAAAGCCGAAGAGTCTCTGCTTGATTGCAGTGCGAAAGGGCTCTGGAACCAGAGTCAGCGCAGTCAGTGTGAATACACTTTTCAGCGCTGCTGTCTTAGATACCCCTACACCTAAAACTAAAAGAGATTGCAGTGCCTTTTGCAGGGTTAATAGATTATTACCGTAAGTTTATCCCTAACTTTTTGGATAAAACAGCTAGGCTGACAGATAAACTTATTAATGCCGAACCATAGAAACTTTATTGGACTGACGAGGATGATATATGTTACAACAACCTAAAACAAACCCTGTGCCAGAACCCAATCCTAAAGGTAGTAGATTTCTCAAAGGAATGTGTATTATAAAAGGATGCCTTCCTTACAGAATTAGGAGGAGTCCTATAACAAGTCTGCAATGAATTAGAACATCCCATCTCATGCACGAGTTGCAAATATTTCCCTAGTGAAAAAAAAATACTCTGTGCTGGAATTAGAAGCCCTTGCCAACACGTGGGCCATTATCCACCTTAGATATTACATCTTAGGAAGAAAGTTCACACTCGTCACGGACTATTCTCCACAAGTTTGGGTTAGCCAAAAAAAATAATTCAGCCCGTGTGCTATGCTATGGTTCTCAGACCTGCAGACCTACTGTTTTACTGTGGAAAACCAAAAAGGTAAAGACGAGGTAATGTAGGTTTCCTTTCCCGGTCTCCCTGTGAAGCAGATGTGGATACATTGTATGGAGGAAGGGTATGTGAGAAACCTAAAGGTGTCTCACCCGCTAGTCCCCAGGGATCTGCCATCCAGGTGGCCATGACACTGTCATCACTATTGGATCCAGTTCCTGGGGGTACACCAGTGCGAGACGATCACCTGGATGGAGGGTCTTTGGGGAGTGGAAGTGGGACACCAAAGGGTGAAATGCTGTATCCCCTTCCTTATGACACCTTTTCCCCATCCTACCAAGTAGGATATCTAGAAACTCAATCGCCCTCCCACCCCCTCTTTGCCGACACAAACAGTTTCTCACGGGCAGTTCACCATGAGCGACAAGGGACTAACAGCAGAGCTGTATACCTGACATGTTCCAACACAAGGGTCAGGCAGATTCAGGCAATTACTGATAACTACACACACCTGACTTCCATCAAACTTCTCCACACGGATAAAAGGTGGAACATGAAAGCACACTCTGAGCAAGGTCAAATGCACAAGGAAACAGCTATTCCGGGATGGCAGTATAAACCAAGGAGAAAGGCAGCAAGACCAGAAAGGACGCCAAAGAAGGAGTTACCCTTGCCCATTTCAAGAAAGGATCGCAACTTTCAAGAAGCCTCAAGAAAAAGAAAAATAAGACCAGGAATTACAGCTGATAAACAGTGTAGCATGTGTCAAAGGTACATGTGGCCCTCCCGCATTGATAGCCAAGTTGTGGAGAAGCAATTGCCACCATGGTACTGTCCTTGTCTCCGACAGCAAAGCAACGCCAACGAGTTCAGCACAGCCAGTGAGTCGGGAGATACTGATAGCAGACCGAACTGTGTTATGCTCAAGGTTGCAAGCAGCAACATTGTTTGAATAAAGAACTTGTGTGTGATTGAACTTTATGAAACCAAAATAGGTACCAGATACAGAGTGGTCCGGTGCCACATGGGTGCTAACTCAAAGGTTTCTGTTTGGTACACCCAGAACGTGTAAATATTCAACGGTGAAATCAAAGTGGTCCTGCAGCAGGTTAAGTTGAATCCCATGCACATTCAAAAGTCTTCGATTGCCTACAAAATGAAATTGGTCTGAGCCCAGAAGAGCAGGACTAATTGTTTAAAAAGGGGATCTGAGCCTGCAACAGGGAGATCCGGTGATGAAAAGCAAAACTCACCTGCAAAGATATTTTTGTGGCAAATGAGAACCCGACTGAGGGATGCCTGCGAATTAAAGTTGGTCCAAGCCCGACTGAGGAAGGCTAATTGTGAAAGAAGAATCTGAGCTCGGCTGATGGGGATCACGGGCGAAGAGTGAATCGCCCGACTTGAATATTTGGAAAGGAACTTTTCTTTGTAAGAACTTTTCTTTGTTGTTTCTGGTACATCAGGCCCTCTGAAGCAAGAGACTTTAAAGGAAAGAGACTTGGGCAAAGAAGACCCTGATGTTAGTAAAAGGAACTGTGACCTTGTGCTGAAGAAGTCCAAGAATGTGCTGTGCTTGTGTGACCCGTCTTGTCCTGTGCAAAAAATGTGGAAAGGGAGGGCAACGGCCTAAACATCCTGACTTATCATTTTGTGACAGCTCTTTCTTTTTGTGAACATTATCCCACACTGTTTTGTAGTATAGCAGTAAGGGTTAGCAATAGGTTTTTGCTTAGTATTGGACCTTTTTGTTTGACTAAACTCCACTAGTAATGTATTATCATTATTTGATGGTCGTAGCTTGCTCACATATTAGGTTTAGGTTTAGATAGGCGTTTTTAAAACCCCTGATAAAATTCAATAAACACCCTTGAACTGTGATCACTTGTGTCTGTCTTACTTTGACACCTTGCCTTCCTTACAGCAGTTATCGCCTGAGGAAGATCATCTAACAGGCCATCAAAACCCTGACAATGATGTAATGACCAAATGCTACGAGAACAGTAGCAGGGCTCATAAACTTAGATTAACAATTGAGATGCGACAATATAGCACACAATAGTACATTTTTGCTTTTCACATAACAGAGGCAATGGTTGCATTAGAATTTAGCTTTTTGCCATCATTGTGGCACATAACATTGCATTGCTTGCATGCACTGCCCTTCATAGAGAGGGTTCAGCACATAATTTTTTTATTTAGCGCATTGCCCCATGTCTGAGCGTGACCCACAGCACACATCATGACATTATGTTTTTCACCCCTTGTCTGCACAATATGGTTGCAGAAACACCTGGTGCATGGTGCCAAATTCCTCAACACATCGTACTTCAGAGACAACACAAAGAACATTGTCTGACACACCTGCCCGCAGCACAGCTTATTACACCACATTTTTTGAGTTACATGACAGCTGGAGAAAAGCTGCAAAGCACAAGAAAATCTGCAAAGCACACAACACTCTCATTATTTGGCGCAGCACACACTTACACATGTAAAGTTCACCATGTTATATTTCTCATATAATAGACGTGTGCAGTTTTTGCTTTTGGTAATTTTAGAACACATAGGGGGTCATTACAACCCTAGCGTTAGGGGTTTAACGGCACCGTAAAAGGTGTCGGCGCCGTTAAACCCTTAACGCCTGATTACGAGGTTTTACCAGCCGTTAAAGTAGGGTGCCGCAAAGGGACCTCAGTGCTAATTATGGTAGCGCAATTTGCGGTACCGTACTTAACGCCTTCCCCAGTCCCATTGAGCCCTATGGGGCGAAAATGGGAATGGGGAAGGGCCATGGTGAAATGGGGAAATACCGCCCCGCGAACCTTGGAATGGGGCGGTACTTCCCCATTCCACCACGGCAGACTCGTTACAACACCGGCACAAACCATGGTGCTAATAGCACCATGGTTTAGCGCCGGGGTTGTAATGAGGGCTATAGTGTGAAGCAGATGACATAATTTATTTTATGTGTGCCTGTAGGGATGCTAGGAGTTACGAGAAAGAGCTCTGCCATTTTGAATATGCCTCAGGCTGAGGCACTAAGTGGCCAATATAGTGTATTAGGCCATAATTGTTAGCTGAGTGCACAAAAGTGAATTTATTCTGGTCCTGCAAACAGGCTGAGGGCTCAAGGGCAGGTGGAGAGGGGTGTGAGGTAATTGCCAGATCTTTATTGCAAGGGAATCAATTCTCAAGGGATGAATGCCTGGTCCCAGAGAAAAAGTGCTGCCTCATCAGATTGGGAAAGAATGCATAATATTTGTGAAGGCCACTGAGAGGGTTCTCAGGCAACCACAAATGAGATGTGCTGAGTAACATGGAGAAATTTGCAAAATGATGGTCCAGGAGCAGTGTTCAGCAGTGGATGGTCACGTTTTTTTCTAGATGACCATTAATTGCCGGAAGGGTGCTAGGATGCGGTGTTCCAGGACGGTGTTCGTTATGTGATGAAATGGTAACTGCTAGTAGCTTTTAAACAATGTATAGAGTTGTTAAGGTGGTTGGTGATGGCCACCCAATCAGAATGTTAGGATGATGTTTTTGTTACACTTTTACTGAGATATGTTATTGTCCTGCTTGTGTCTAAACAATGTTGAGCCCCAATGGGGTGCGTTAAAGTTGGCATGTTCTGTTTATCTTCCCAGCTGTGATATACAAACACATTTTGCATTTTTTGTGCATGTGGTGCACTCCTTTTTGACTTTTTGTGGATTGTTTTTTACCTGCTTTTGTACCTGAGTTGGGAGCACCCCTAACTCTACTCTTTGGATGCCCCAGTGAGATTTGCCAAAACCTCAGGGGTTGGGGTCTTTCCACAACACGCCCAGTGCAGTGGAGCCAGCCTGCAGACACCAGTTCCAGTGCACACAAATGAGGAGGTATAACAGAAGCTGAGTTCCCGAAAGGTCTGCCTGACCTTTGGACGTGGCAGCATGCTACGGGTGTTGTAGGCATTTGGAGAAGTCCAGAGTCAAGGGAGTTGGAGGATTGACAAACACGTGAGTGCGCCCTTGCATGAAAGTACAAAGCACAGCATGGTATTTCATTTTGCAGATGTGTCCCTTTTCTCTTTTTATTATTGTTTAGTGCAATTATTGAAAGGACCTCCCCGTAGGTGGGGAAAGGCTGCGTCGTCTAGTAGTGCATGCGGATTGGAAAACAGATTTCTCCAGAGATGGATAAAGACAGCACAGAGCAATGGTGTATGAGGATTTGATGATAACATCATAAGTAGTGTAGTATTGTAGCACAGAAGTGCATGCAGATTAAGGAAGGGACTCTCCTCAGTGAAAGGAATCACACAAGGCCTATTAGGAGCAACACACAGGTATAGGGAATGTAAAAGGGATTTTTAATTATGTTTCACTTTTTAAACATATGCAGGTGATACAAAGAGGAAAAGGAACAGCAGAAAGGATAGAGAAATATTTGTGTTTTTATGTGGGAAATGAAGGATAAAAAGAAAGACGAAAAGGGGAAGTAATAAACACAGAAACAGGCACAATGTGGCAAATAGGAATGACAAACCAGGTGAATATAATGTACTGCCATAAAGGATCACCTAAACTCTACCAAATCTACCCAAACTCTGCCAAATAAAAGTCAAGGACATTCCCAGTACAACCTTATTCTTAGTCTAATAATGCACACAAATAAATTAAAAGTGATGCATTCTTTTATAGGACTCCAAAAACTCCCAGAGCACCTCAAATCTTTCCAGGTGGTTTGTCACTTTAATTTGCTAGCCAAACAGAAACCCAGCCAACTGAATACCACGTGATGGGTTTGGACACAACAATTGGCTACCAACCAGTCCTACAAAACCCCACAGAAACATCAATGTTAAAGTGAGTTTTCCATTTGATCAGCGTACAAGGCTAGGTGGCGGTTCTCCAACGTGTACATAAAAAAGTAAAAGAGACAGAGGAAAACGGTCAGCATTTTTGTGGCTGAGGGCTCTATAAAAAGGTGCTAAAACTTGTTGCAAATTGTAAATATAACATGTTTGGCTGCGACTTCATTAACATATATTACAGACCGAGGAAAGGCTTTTATATCAGTGCTCTTCAAGCAGCCAAATATTTTCACAAAGTACCCATAATTTACAGAGTTCCTGCTCTTTTTTGTACATTTTCTGTGTGGCTTTCGATATATGACCATTAGAATTTTAGAGAGATGCCCTGCTAGGTACAACTTGTTCCTTTTCAGTCAGACTTTCATTTTCAAATCGAGTTTTTATCAGCTGGTAAATATGATATTCTGAAACTCATCTAATGGGATACATTCGCAGGTTCGTGCAGACATTCACAGCTTGCATCTGATCCGAAATCTAACTTTTCTGTAAAAAAATAAATAAATAAAATGGAAACGTCACAGCTGCATGCCCATTTCTCATCATTCCACTTGTCATATTGCACTATCTTCAATCAGATATCTGACAGAACCTTGCATGGAAGGGCTCGGTTTCTATACTTCAAATCCCCAGGCAGATTGTTGATTGAATTCCCATTGCTATGCTGAAAGTTGTAGTGGCTTTGGACACTATGGAGAATGCAATTTTTCAGCCTAAACATTTTGTCATGAAAAAGCACTTTGCTAAAGTACACCTCTCGACGGCCGCGTTTCTTTTGAGATGATCATAATTTATGCATTGCAAAGACAGAAACTTATTCTGAGTACGACTTCTGTTAAAATGGCAACAGAGTGTGATTCTGGTCTTCACCACATGTTCAGTAACTGTAGCCTCTCATTTATTTACTGCTTCCCCTCTTGGCATGTCTAACCTTTTTACATCAAATTTGCTCAGATAGATTTCCAACTCTATTTTCTGTTTAGTATAGTTTATTCTTCGTTTATATTACACAAAAACACATGTGGGCAGGTTCTCCAAAAGTGTGTTGCCGGTAAAAAAAGAACAAATAATCTATTTGTATTTATTTGCATCACTTTAAGAAATTACCAGGTCCCTTTCTTTGCAAAGGTCACCTACGCGTCTGGCCAACCCGTTTGCATACATTAATTTGAGGAGTAGGTATCAGACGCTAGTATGGCTTCGTGAGGCCAGTCACTGCGAAAAGCAGCAAATAAGGGAAGAAAAAAAAAATTATATTCCTGAATGGTAAGTTTATACGACTGCTGCCCTTTTTAGAAAAGAAAAAAATATGACAGTGAGCCAGCATTTCATAGCTGTCTGCACCTGATCAAATGGCCATGGCGATGTGTTTGTTTTCTGCACTGTTCAAACCACATCTGATGTGTGAATTGGACGTGTATTTTAAAATGTGCAGAAATGGCCCTTATTTGCACATATTGTGTTTCGGTGTCTGTACACATTCTGCATAATTTTGCTGCATACAGGTCTTTTTACACTGCCTTTTACTTTAGATCTGCAGGGATGGTCGCCTGCTACATAAACCCCAGTGGCAGCGGAGCGGGCGGAGTGCGAGGAGTGTTTTGGTGTTTGGGCGTGCGGGCTTGCGGTTGGAGGAAAGTTTGGGCCCGCCCCCTTCCTTGCACCTTCATCTGATTCGACGTTTCGAGCCGCAGACTTCCATTGTAAGACTGCACACTACTGCTCCACAACTTTGATACCTCTGCCTGAAATGAGAAATTCTGACCCTGACTCTCTGGTGCCGGTGCCTCCTCTGTCATGCCTCTGAAAAGAAAGTACACCCTGCGCATTGAAGCTCTCAAACCCGGCAAGCGTGTATGTAGTTCTACATGTGTCCTTAAAGCCTAGAGTCAAGCGCCGCCGGCTAAGAAAGGCAAATTGGACAACATATTTGACAATGCTGGTTCCATGCAACAAAAGATTACTGGCTTATGTGATTGTTCGTTGCTTATGGAAGCTCCGAGATGGCAGTCACTAAATCCCCTAACCTAGCTGCTCCGCCTACACTGTCCGCTCAGTCTTTAGACACACTGACTACACCCAATGGTGGCTTTTATAATAGAGGGCAGTATTAGTCTCTCCCACTTTTCCGCAACCATTTCATCTGAAAGGAGGAACTCCATATATCAGTCCAACAAGTTACTGGAGGGAAAAAATAGAAGAAGTGCTGGTTTTGTGTGCCAGCATTGCATCAGAACAAAGGGAAATGAAACTATTATTGTCTAAAGTGGTAGGGCCACCAGTAAATAAATGTCACATGGCCGCTCAGGTGGTAAAGGATAGGCCTTTAGTTCTCTCTCAACCTACTGCAAGTACAGCTGGACCTCGGGAAAAGCACCCAATCAAGAAGAGACTCTTAATATTGGGGCTGCATCAGAGAGTAACGCTATGGATGCCCTTTGCAATGAGCTCTCCATGATTGACAGCCCTGAGATATATGTGGCTGAGAGCGAAGATGATATTAGTAGTACTAATTAGGGCGAGAGAAACAAGAAAAGAGTTGTTTTTCTTTTTTTTTACTCATTATTTAGGATTTTCAAAATTAATTACAATTCAAAACAGATAAGTCAACAGTAAGAGTGTAACAGTATATAAAATGTAATAACTATAACAAGTCAAATAGAATACCAAAGAAACACTATAATCCTGAATTAACAATTAAACATTAATCAATTATCCTAAACATTGCTTTCACATTGAAGCAACGAGAATACAACATCAAAGACATCACAAACATCAACCCTCCCTTCCCACCACCCACCACCCAAAGAAAATTAACAAACGATGCAGAAAAAATAATTCTGACAAAGCATCAGTCATAAAACTCATTGAATTTGCTCCATTGTTCATTATAAATATCCTCTTTGTCGCCTACTCAATTTCACTTTCTCAAAACGAGAAAGAATTTGCAGTTGAGCCAAACAATCTTCCATACACAGCTTTTTCCTCGTCTTGCAAACTCGCAATATTAATCGGACAGCAACTGAGGAGACTTTATCAATCCAACACAACATCAGATATTCAAGATGACTCACCCCACTCAAAGATTTCAAAATCACCGCCAGTGGATTTCTAGGAAAAGAGATGCCACACACCAAATCAACCCTATCCAAAACTTCATTCCAAAACCCCATTACCTTTTCACAATCCCATAACATATGTAACAAAGTTCCCTTCTCTTTCAAACAACCCCAGCACCTATCAATATCACCAAGTCCCAATTTAAACATCCTACCCAGAGTCCAAAAAAAACATCCTAAAATCCTCTGATGAATGAAACACAAATTCAAATCAGCCTTTACCCTAATTGGAACCTTCCACATACTTTCCCAATCCTCCAAAGGTATAACCTCTTCAAGTTCTTCAGACCACAAATGTCTCAGTTTATCCCATAGTACTAAGGAACGATCATCAGTCAGAAAGAGCTTAATAAAACGAGTCACCCTATGAGGAGCAGTAGAGAAAAGATTGCACCTCTCAGGTCTCCGCACCAGAGGCAGGTCAATCTCTGACTCCTTTCCAACATTAAAGCAACCAAATAATTATACCTTCGCGATTCCTTCACATGAAGGGCAAATACAACCCTCAAATCCTCAAAAGATTTCATACCCCCATCATACCAAATGTCTCTCAACAATAATATGCCCATATTAATCCAACATCTCCAATTCAACATCCTATTGTTAATCTGCAAACCCGGATTCTGCCAGATGGAAGCTTCCTCATATAAATGTAATCCTTGTCCACCACCAGAAATCAAAGAGACAATAGCATCTTTGGAAACCATCACAGATTGTAATTTAGCCACATGCCGAGGCAACCTACCAAATGAGTATAAACTTTCCACATGGAAAGGACTCAACATATATTCCTCAATCCTAGCCCAAAGTGGAACCACAGGACTGTTCATAGAGTAATAAACAGATGATTCCTATAATAGGAAGCCATTGAAATAATTCACAAGAACAGGATAACCAAAGCCACCTTCTGAAGTCCCTCAAATCATTAGATATCTCGGTATCTTAGGTCTTTTCTTAGCACCCCATAAAAATTCTTGAAACACTTTATCCACCCGACCAAGAGTTTTCTTAGAAAATCTCAAAGGAAGAGACTGAATAACATATAACACCTTAGGTAAAAGTACCATCTTGAGGCATTGACTTTAGACCAAACCGACAATGGTAGTCTTTCCCACTTACAAATATCCTTCTGAAGATTTTCAATGACTTTAACAACATTGAACTCAACCATCCTCCTCAGATCCCGAGTAAGTTACACACCCAGATACTTCACAGAACTATTTTCCCATTTACAGTTCCAACTTAACAATTGATCACGTACAGGTGTGTCACGGAGCGGGAATACTACAGTCTTTTCCCAATTGATTCTTTATCCTGGGAGCTTACCCACCTCCTCAACCATATCATGAAGTATATCACAACCCGTTTCAGAATTACCAGGGATTATCGTAACATCATCGGCATAAGCCAATACCTTAACCTCAATATCTCCCATCATAAATCCCGAAAGGTGCTGAGATTGTCGAATATAAAGCAAAAACAGTTCCAAAGCTAAGTTAAAAAGATAAGGCGATAAAGGACAGCCTTGACGACTACCTTTAAATAATTGGAAGGGAGCTGACAGTAACCCATTTTCCCAAACCCCTGCACTAATATCCAATTGCAACGCCCCAACAGCATTAATGAATAATGGACCAAAACCCATCTTCATCAGTGTAAAATTCAAGAAGGTCCAATTCATACTGCCAAAAGCCTTTTCGGTGTAAAAAAAAAAATAAAAGTACATTTTCAGCTTCTGCACAAGAAAGACCCAACATATCTAATAGTATCCTAATTTTATCATACCCAAAGCGCTGCTTCATAAAACCTACCTGGGTACTATCTATCAGGGCACCTACATGTTTATCAAGTCTATAAGTCAGGATCTTGGTAAAAATAGTCATACCCACATTCAAAAGGGAAATAGGGCGATAATTATCACACTTTGATGCATCTTTCCCAACTTTTGGGACAACAGAAACAATAGCATCCCTCATTGAAGGACATAGTGTACCTTCCATCAAAAATCTGTTGTAAAGACCACATAGTTCAAGAGCAAGCAGCTCACTAAACGATTGATAAAATTCAGTCAACAGGCCATCCGGTCCCGGAGACTTTCCAATTTTTAAATCACAGATAGCCCATAGTACCTCATCAACCGTTACCGGAGAATCAATAAAGTCTCTGGCATCAGTAGACAGCCAGGGAACTTCAATTTTACCAAAAAACTCCTCAAGATCTCTAAACTCAGCTCTTAGCTCTCGCAATGAACCTTTAGACTCTGTGATACGGACATCCCCCCAGGTGGATCTTGTCTGATCACTAAACCCAAGGGACATGGTACTAGTCGACAGGTTGTATTGCAAGGTACAATGGACAAATGGGTCGGTCCTAATGTCATCAAGGCTGCAACTTCCTCCAATAGAACTTCGACTATGTCAAGAATATTGCCCGCAAGTGCTAAACATACTATGAGGGATCCTGGCTGGACTCGACCGGTGGAGTTTGTGCCGATTCCTCACGGTATGCTTGACTTTTTCCAACTGCAGGATACACACTCAGAAGCGGATGCCATTGTACATAGGCAAGCGGACACATGTTTATTTGCCTCTACGGAGAGCATGGTTAAATTAGATTAAATTCAACCAAAGAGAGTCCTTTTTTGAATCTCACAAACTTGCTTACCATATTCAAATCAATTTCTTGCTTAGCCACTATTACCAATCATGATATCCTATGGATTGAACTGCCTAAATGGGATAGTGCACTTAATTGTGTCACAAGTCTCTCCCCTTCTTACCTGTTTCTGTTGTGTACTTGCGACCTTCTGGGATTTCTTCTTCTTTACGGTCTGGGATTTGTATAGACCCGAACACCGATCTTCGGCGTCCAGCGTGAGAGTAGCGGTTCAGTTTCCAGGAGCGTTCAAAAAGTCCAGGGTAATTCCAGGAAGTAATTAAGGTACGCTCGGAGGCACGGAGGACTGTGACTCGAGCGCGGAAGGTTTTCCAGGAGATTGGAGAGGGAAGGAAACAGGAGGGGATTCAAGGAACTGGGAACAAGGAATCAAGCGAGAGCCCCGATAGAACTCCGGCTAAGCACGTCTGACTACAGGTAGCAGTAGCGTTGAGACGCGCAGAGCCGCTGGGTCGTGTCTCTTTTGTAGGATGAGCAGCATGGAACGCATAGACTGATCCGAAGCATTCTGTTCCGGGCGGCCATGTTGGAAGGATAACTGTATGCAATCCCTGCGAGTCAAGGACCAGGAGGTCCAGAATGGACGTACACGACAGTTCATGACAGTATGCCTCCTCTGGAAACCAGCTCCTCTGGGTTTGCCCGGATGGATCAGATGAAATCGTCAAACCAATCTGGGAGCATTCATGTTTGACACGGGTTCCCAGGTACGCTCACTGGAAGGGTACCCTTTCCACTCAGCCAGATATTGTAGTTGACCATGTCGATATCTTGAGTCACAAATCCTGGAAACCTGGTATTCCAGTTGATCATTTACAATAACAGGGGCAGATCTTGGAGCTGTTCGGGATGACTGAATGTATGGTTTAACAGGGAAGTGTGAAAGACTGGATGGATTCTTTTCCAAGATTCAGGCAAACGAAGTCGAAAGGCCACTGGGTTGATGATTTCTTGTATGGAAAAGGGACCGTAGTATCTGAGAGCCAGTTTATTGGGGCGCAGGTGTCGAGGAAGGAGCTTCGAGGATAACCAAACCTTATCTCCTACTGAATAGGAAGGTCCAGGTCTTCTTTTAGAGTCAGAATAATTTTGACATCTTCTCGGGCCCATTCTAGGTATTCCTTAACGTCCTTATGTACTGTGATGAGGTTTTCGATCCAGGAGTCTACTGCAGGTACTGGAGTAGGATGTGGAAGTATGGAGAGTAGGACAGATGGATGGAATCCTTGACTACAGAAGAAGGGACTGGTCTTGATAGCTGAATGATCTGAATTGTTATAGGCAAATTCAGTCATAGGTATTAGGAGGGACCAATCGTCCTGAACTTTGGTGGCGAAACATCGTAGATATTGTTCGAGCGTCTGGTTCACACGCTCCGTGGCTCCATTGGTTTGTGGATGGTAGCCAGAGGATAAGGCACGTTGGATTCCCAGAATACAACATACTTGCTTCCAAAACTGAGATATGTACTGAGGTCCTCGGTCTGAAATGATCTTGGAAGGCAACCCATGAAGTCGGAATATGTGTTCCAGGAAAATTCCGGCAAGGTCTGATGAGGAAGGTAGTTTGGATAAGGGTATAAAATGAGCCATATGAGTAAACAAATCAATAGTGACCATGATTGTTGTGTAGCCTCTAGAGGGTGTTAATTCCACAATAAAATCAGTGGCGATTAATTCCCAGGGTCTTGTTGGTATTGCTGGTTGGAGTAGGAGTCCGGCTGGCTTCTTATTATCATGTTTGTTCTGATTGCAAACTGCGCATGTTTGGACATGGATCCTAATATCATCCTTTATCTTTGCCCACCAAAACTGTCTTTGACTAGATGGAGAGTGTTGGTTATCCCACGATGTCCCGAATCTAAGGTATCATGACATAGACTTGTGATCCTTTGTCTCAGTCCAGGAGTGGGAATGACTAAGCAATTATCTTTGAATAGATACCCGTCCTTAGCTGTGAGATTCCATCTGTTATTTCTCTTGTGCTCCTTCCAGAGGTCCGAAAGTCGAGTTTGGCCTTGGATATTCTCCAGGAGGGTGAGTGCTTGGGCAACAAAGATTGTGTGAGGAAACATCTTTGGAAAGGTCCGTCCTCAGAGTTTTCATAGTCAGGACGTCTGGAAAGGGCATCGGCAATTATGTTTTGTGATCCAGGGACATGATGGATGTAGAACTGGTACTGGGCAAAGAAGAAGGCCCAACGGGCCTGACGACTATTTCTACACTCCAAAGATTGTAGAACTTGAAGATTTCAATGGTCCGTACGGACCTGGACTGGATGCCTAGCTCCCAGGAGTAGATGTCGCCATTCTGTGAAGGCTTGGTGGATGGCTAGCAGTTCCTTTTCCAAGATGGAATAATGAGTCTCACTGGGCGTCAGGGTTCGTGAAAGGTAAGCAATGGGGTGCTCCAATTTGTCCTCAAATTACTGTTTTAGAACTGCTCCTATGGCGTAATTGGATGCATCCGTCTCCACTAGGAATGGCCGGTTAATATTGGGTTGAGCAAGGATGGGGGCTTGAGTAAACTCTGTTTTTAATCGTTGGAATGCCTTGTCTTGATCTGTAGACCAGAGAAATGGAGCATCTTTCTTCAAGAGAGCAATGATCGGTTGAACAATTTCAGAGAAGGACGGTATGAACTTTTGGTAAAAATTGGCAAGTCCCAGGAAAGATTGAATCTGTTTCACGGATGTGGGAGCCGGCCAAGATAATATGGCCTTTACCTTTGAAGGATCCGTTCCAATTCCTTCTGGACTAAGGACAAATCCTAGGTAATGAACAGAAGTGACGTGAAACAGGCATTTCTCAGGTTTAGCTAGGAGTTTGTGTTCACGTAATCATTGTAAGACTGCCTTAACATGCTCTTCATGCCTTAGAAGGTCCTTGAAGTAGATCAAGATGTCATCCAGGTAGACGATAACGAAGAGGAACAGCATGTCCGAGAACACTCTATCCATGAAACGTTGAAAAACTGCTGGGGCATTAGCAAGTCCAAAGGGCATGACCAGATATTCAAAATGGCCGAAGCGATTTCTAAAGGCTGTTTTCCATTCGTCACCTTTCTTTATACAAATGAAATGGTAAGCACCCTTTAGGTCTAATTTTGTGAAGATTACTGCACCTCTGAATGCTTCCAGGATATCCAAGATGAGGGGTAGAGGATAACGGTCCTTGAGAGTGCACTGATTTAGACCACGGTAGCCAAGACACGGTATGAGTTCTTTGGTATCTTTCTTTGGAACGAAGAACAATGAAGCACCCGCTGGAGATTTGGGCAGGCGTATGGTGCCATTTTCCAGGTTAGTATCCAGGTATTCTCGGAGAGCCTTCTTTTCAGGTTCAGATAATATAAACATTCTGCCGAAAGGAATCACAGCTGTGGGTTCGGTATCGATGGCACAATTCTCTAGCCTGTGAGGAAGGAGAGCTTGAACTATCCCGATCGAAAAAACACCAGAAAAGGCTTGGGAGGCCCTGGGAATCTGGATGATGTTAGAAATGGTGACTGGTCTTTGTTGGTTCTCTTGAAAGTCTCTAGAAGGCTTTGGTAAGGTATCCAGGGATAGGCAGTGAGCCATACAATATTCAGATCCAAGAAACAGTGAGTCGGCTGCCCAGTTGATGTAAGGATTGTGCCTGATTAATAGAAAGTAGAATCTCTTTAGTCTGAAGGGTAATGGGTGCTGAGGAAAGAGGCCTTCCATCAATTGCCTCTACCGATTGCACTGTAACTCGGCTTTCATGGGGAACGTTATGAGCAGTGACCCAATCTTGTTCTAGAAATACGCCCATAGCTCCGCAGTCAACTAATGCCAGGATGGGGTAGGATTCTGTCTTGGAAGGCGATAGTAGGGCCTGAAGAACCACAAGGTTATTTTTTCCAGGAGAGTTCAAGGATGGAATTGATGTGGAGCAAACATCTCTCTCCCGACACTGTGCTCCATCTAGGATCGGGAGCTGGCATTTCCCGAACGCCGTGGAGGAGCAATGGGACATTCTATTACAAGATGTTTATCGGAGGCGCAATACATGCATATACCAGTATGGATTTGTCACATCCTGTCTTGAGGGGTAATGGGTCCATGAAAGGCTCCTAGTTGCATAGGTTCTGGGTCCGGGGTAGAAGGAACAGTAGACTCTGCTCTAGGGGAATGTTCCGTGATGGTCTTTTGGAAACTTGCCTTAGACTTCCTCTTCTCCGCTCTTCTTTCTTGGATTCGGAAATCTATCTGTAAGGATTGATCCATGAGAGCCTGGGAGGAGCTTGGGCGGGCCACCGTAGTGAGCTCATCTTTTATTTCTTCGTTCAGCCCCCTTTGGAAGAGTGTAAAACTAGCTTCTGGAGACCAGTCTGCTTCTTTCACAAGTTGTTTGAAATGAGTAACATAGGTGAGCATATCCTGGGACCCTTGTTGAAACTAGAGTAGTCTCTCTTGAGCACTATACACCTGCTCTGGGCGATCAAACATTTCCTTAAGGGCTCCCACAAAGCCATCATAGTCATCCAGGAGAGCGGTGCTTGTATTGACTAGGGGGATTGCCCAAGTCAATGCATTTCCAGTGAGGTGTGAGATCATAAAACCCACCTTTTCTCTAGGAGTGGAGAAGTAGTAGGGCTTGAAAGTGAAGTGAACTAAACACGAATCAAGGAAGGCGCGGAGAGTCTTGGAAGAACCGTCATACTTGTCCACTATTCCTCCCAATATTACATTTTCTTTGGTTGCGGAATCACGTGATAGAACTAGCTGCTTTAATGCTGCGTTCTCTGCCTTGAGGTTCTATACCTCCGTTGTTAATTCCTGCATGCCTCGCATGAGGTCTTGAACGACGGCTTACATCTCTGAATCTGTATCGTTTTTAAGGCATCTCAATCTGTCACAAGTCTCTCCCCTTTTCACCTGTTTCTGTTGTGTACTTGCGACCTTCTGGGATTTCTTCTTCTTTACGGTCCGGGATTTGTATAGACCCGAACGCTGATCTTCGGCATCCAGCGTGAGAGTAGCGGTTCAGTTTCCAGGAGCGTTCAAAAAGTCCAGGGTAATTCCAGGAAGAAATTAAGGTACGCTCTGAGGCACGGAGGACTGTGACTCGAGCGCGGAAGGTTTTCCAGGAGATTGGAGAGGGAAGGGAACAGGAGGGGATTCAAGGAACTGGGAACAAGGAATCAAGCGAGAGCCCCGATCGAACTCCGGCTAAGCCCGTCCGACTACAAGTAGCGGTAGCGTTGAGATGCGCAGAGCCACGGGGGCGTGTCTCTTTTGTAGGATGAGCAGCGTGGAACGCATAGACTGATCAGGAGCATTCCGTTCCGGGCGGCCATTTTGGAAGGATAACTGCATGCAATCCCCTGCGAGTCAGGGACCAGGAGGTCCAGAATGGATGTAGATGACGGTTCATGGTAAATTGGTTGTTTATTGAATTTAGCTCATCAGTTGCAGCCTCTCTGTCATGGACATACACACAAAATCTGAATGCGAGGGGATTTAAACTCACTGTATGCAGCATGACAGATGGGAAAATATACCAATTATCCCTGCAGGCCTCCGGTACTAATACGTACTTGAGAGACCTGATTGTATCAGTGGATAAAGGGATTATTAACAATGCACAGCAATGTGTGTGTTCGCAGCAAGCCAACCATCATGCACTGAGACACAAAGAAAGAGACTTTAGTACTCAGCACACTACATGACTACAGACGTATGATGGTATGATGAAATGACTTAGCTAGAACACTCCTGGTTTTAAATCCTTTCTTGTTCATCCTGTTGGCATGGTGTGTATTAGAAGTTGTGACATTTTTGTATTACAAGAGACTTGGGCTAGGAAGGCATTCTTTGTAGATTGCTACAATATTTTGTATACAGCAGCCAAATGTGGTGATAGGGGCAGACCGAGTGGGGTCCTTGCTATTGGTGCGTTGGCCAAGCATACACTTAAGGAGCACTTCATGGCTAGGCCGTCCGTCACATTATGTTATTGCTACTACTCTGTTAAATACTGTGCCCCAGCTCCTTACCATTAACATATATTATTCTCCGGGCAGGGCAGAGACAAGGTGTATCATTGCCAACATTGAAGATACATTACTACTCTGGCAAGATGCTTGTCCTAGGGGTGGGATCATTGTTGCTGGTTATCTGAATCCCCCTAGCCTGTTGCAGGAGTTACCTCAAGACCAGCATGGGATGGTTTAGAGCAATGTAGCAGACCTGAATCCCTGTACGAACATTAATTCTAGGTGGCTGAATCTGGTTGTGACCCAAGATCTCATCTGTCTAAATGCAAATGAGAACAATTTTGGAGGTCCAAAAGGTACCTGGACTAATGGTTCCAGCTGTACCAGCATGGATTATGTGTTTGTGGACTGATCTAATGCTGAACATTGTGGGGCTTTGACCACCACTTTCAATACTGTCAGTGACCATGCAACCTTGAGTTGGACCTATAGAACACCACCAATTCGATGCCCCAAATGTATGCAGGCCTCAATCTCAGTCAATCCGCAGGGAAATCGTATAGTACTGAACAGTAACAATGCTGTGGCAATCAGTAATTTTTTCAAAGGCAGACATTTTACACTTATAAATTGGTTACTTGAACAAGGTTGGGACGTTTCAAAGGTCATGTGCTTCTTAAATAATCAGCCGCATCCGACTCAGAATGTAATTGTCCTGCCTACTACACATTCCGACAACTTTGATTTTGTGGTTCATCACAAGAAAAAACATATTGGAAAAACGATAACCACATTATGAACTCTGAGGACCATAGCCCTATAGAGAAAAAGAGGTTGCTGCCCCACTTATCAATAAGGTACAAGAACTGGCGATCGGCATCCACATTTTCTAAGAATAATAATGATTGGAAGGGTCTTTTTCAAATGCTTTGTAGTAATGATGAAATGATGTTTTGGTCACTGTAGAGATCCTTTGCCAATGGCAATAGTGGTATTGAATATTAAGATAAACCCTATCAATGTGGCATGCTGGACTAATGCCATGTTGGCATTATATAATAAACATGAATCCAACCAATTACAATTCCATATATTTTAGACGCAAAGTTCTCTAAGGGATTTTAGACAGATGATATTGTGATTATAATCAAAGCTTTAAATTGCTCCAGAGCCTCGGGGCCTGACATGATGGCAAATGTAATATTCAAAGCTGAGTCGGAATTCTGGATAATGGTCCTGTCCAACCTATACTAACACATTTTTTCTTTTTCTTTTTTTTTATTAGCATTTGGTTTTACAATTTTAAACCTTAAACTATTTATCAAATACAAAATACAGTATACAGGAAGCAAAAAACGAAATCCAATTAAAGAAGCATTCCATATCCTTAACTAAAAACACGATAAACTCAATAAAACAAACACAATAGATTTACCTTATTCCTGCAACTTATTGCACATCTAGCTAGAGGGTCCTTGTCCTAATAAAAAAGAATTATACATTACCATCTGAAAGCCAATAGTCACGTTTAGTAACAGTATTCCTCTTTATCTATTGTTCCAAACACTTCTTTCAGGCATGAAAGAAGGGCAAGAGTTAATGAGATATATTTGCCTTGGAGCAAAGCTGACCACCAGTCCTCCACTGTCCTCATAGTGAACTGCGAGAAGAATTTCCTCAGACATCTTCTCCTTTGCTGATTTAAATCTGGGCATATTAAGGTCAAGTGGAACAGCGTCTCCCTTTGTCCTTCACAAAGTCTAGATTCATCATTTCTAAGATTTCCTTTTCTTTTCTTGCTTCCAAGAGCTCTCGGGTGGGCATCAGATTCATCCGAAATCACATAAATTGCGATCTCCACGTTTCAAGGGCTGCTTCTGAGTTTTCCTGAGGGCTTTATTCAATTATTTAAAGCCACCTTCTGGTGTGCCCAGGAGATATTTATTCAAGAAAGCCAAAGTTTTCCATCGAGTGATGGCATACAGAGAACCCAACCCCAGCTCTTCTCTCAGTAGTTGGATTGGTAAACTAGGTGGAAGGTTGAGGACCTTGCTTCGAAATATGCCTTCCAACTTCGGCCATAGCTCCACTGGCAGAAGGAATGAAGATTCCGAGCCGTACCTGACTATGGGTACCACCTTCATTGTGTAGAAAGCGATCACCAGCTGCAGTGTAAATTTTCAGTGCTTGCTTATAATTAATCGTGCCTGCAAGGTCCAGCTTCTAATCTTCACTCTTAGTCTAGCTTCTTGGGGAGCTTCGACTATACTGTTGTTTATACAGACCCCCAAGTAAATCATATTTGCAACCTTCCAGATTTTTTCACCTTTCAAATTCCAAGATTGCTTTTTGGAGAGCTTGTCACTAATTTTTCCTCCCAGATACAGGATTCTCGATTTTATTACATTAACTTTCAGTCCATTGCCATCCAGATACACCGCTATTCCATCTAGTTGCCTCTGCAGACCCACCTGTGTCTGATCTAGTAGGATTAGGTTGTCTGCATAGAGCAGATGGCCCACTGCTTCCCCAACTAATCTAGGAGGAAACATTCTGATATCATCAAGAGCATTCGGTATATCTGAGATAAATTGGTTGAACATGGCAGGGGCCAATATACACCCCTGTTTCAAGCCTTTCATTGCTTTTATTGGGTCTGATAAGTGTCCACTTTTATCTAGCCTCACCTGCGAGCTTGTATTAGTGTGTATCAACGTGAGAGCTTCTCCTATATCCCTTGGGTAGTTCCATAGCTGCAGCTTTTCCCATAATTGATCTCTCTCATTAGTGTCAAAAGCTTGGGCAAGATCAATTGAGGCTAGGAACACTCTCCTCTTAGGCTTTGATTTAACAATTATTTGATTTGGTTAATTAAGAAGAAGTTCAGGGGGGTGCCATTTCCCTTCTCAAAACCCGCCTGACATTTATCATAATGTCCCATACTTTTTTACAGGTGTTGAAGGCCTTCAGAACCAGGGCCCCAGAAATCTTGCCCATTACATCTAGAAGGGTGATAGGCCTTTAGTTAGATGGATTGGACCTATCACCCTTCTTAAATAGGGGAATTATAATTGAGGTACTCCAAGATTCTGGTATACTCTTGGTTCTCTTGATTTCCTCAAAGAGATCATACATTACTCCAACCCAGCCATCACAGTCTTCCTTTAGCTTACAGTTTGTCAGGTGATCCAGTCCTGGAGCCCTTAAGTTACTTGCTAGCTGAATCAGAGATATAATTTCAGATCTTGCTGTCAAGAAGGACCAGCTAGTTCTGGATGGTTCTACCAGGCGCTGCACAGGTGAGTGAGGCCGTGCACAAGACCCTCCAGGGCTCCTTTCTTTAAGATTCAGAGGCCCGGTGGGCCTCCTGGTGCTGGCGCCCACGTGGTTCCTTCTCCCCGTTCCCCTTTGCATCCCATATTCCTCCCCTCCCTCCTCCCGCCTCCCAGACTGCCCCCGTCCCTTGATTGGCCCATAGCCTGTGTGTACAACGGCCTAGAGGCCACAGGACCCATGCAGATGCCATTCTACCAGGTGCTGCACAGATGAGTGTGGCCCTGTACAAGGCCCTCCAGGGCTCCTTTTTTAAGATTCAGAGGCACGGTGTGCCTCCTGGTACCAGCGCCCACGTGGTTCCTTCTCCCCATTCCCCTTCGCATCCCATATTCCACCCCTCCCTCCTCCCAGACCACCCCCTCACCCCAATTGGCTCACTCTATACTATTAAAGCCAACTCCTCAAGGCAGCCCTCTGCCCGACAGCCCTTGCGGCTAAGGGCCCAAGGCAAAGGGCGGCTCCAACAGAGGCGGCTCCACAAAGTTTCTGCAGGTGTCAGCAGAGGAAGCCAAGGAAGTCAGCAGACACCTACAAAACTGTGAGTGTGGCTTGGGTGGGATGTAGAGCAATTCCTCTACTCCAAAAAGCCACTGCCACTCTACCTTATCTTCCATAGTGTAAACAGCCATAGACTTAGCCAACACACACCTAGGGAGACTAGTGACCACTGTAAATGGATTGTAAATGTTTCCTTGTGATGCATATCAACTTACTTGCCAATTTTAGCTAGTGCCACACCTGCAGGGAACTGAAAATTAGCCTGCGTCGCATCCACATAGATACGTGTTTGTTAGCATGTACCACACTTGTATAGAATTCTGAACTTTAGCTTACATCGCATCTAGATAGAAATGTGACTTAGCATATGCCACACTCTTATGGAATTCTGAACTTTAGCTTGCGTCGCATCTAGATAGAAATGTGAATGTTATCATGCACCACTTTTAGAATTCTGAACTTCAGCTTACATCGCACCTAGATAGAAATGTGATTGTTATAATGCAACACTTTTAGAATTCTGAACTTTAACTTGCGTCGCATCTAGATAGAAAAGTGATTGTTATCATGCACCACTTTTAGAATTCTGAACTTTAGCTTACATTACATCTAGATAGAAATGTGACTTAGCATATGCCACACTCGTATGGAATTCTGAACTTTAGCTTGCGTCGCATCTAGATAGAAATGTGAATGTTATCATGCACCACTTTTAGAATTCTGAACTTCAGCTTACATCGCACCTAGATAGAAATGTGATTGTTATAATGCAACATCTCTAAACTTCTAAAGTTTAGAATTCTGAACTTTAACTTGCGTCGCATCTAGATAGAAAAGTGATTGTTATCATGCACCACTGTTAGAATTCTGAACTTTAGCTTACATTGCATCTAGATAGAAATGTGACTTAGCATATGCCACACTTGTATGGAATTCTGAACTTTAGCTTGCGTCGCATCTAGATAGAAATGTGAATGTTATCCTGCACCACTTTTACAATTCTGAACTTTAGCTTGCATCGCATCTAGTTAGAAATGTGAATGTTAGCAAGCACCACACCTCGATGGAATCCCATATTTGCAAGGACAGCAATGCCAACTAACCAATATACTAAAAATTTCATCCCTCTGCTTACACCTCTCAAACTCTAACCAAACACAGCCACGAGCCTAAAGCGCAGCAATCCGCACATACTTCACAACACTGCAACAACAAAACAAACCACATATAGACTTGCACAACAGCACACGATGGCTACTGACTGTAAAACACCCCAAGCCCAGCCAACGGACCCACCGGGCTGAGGCTGCCAACCACACATCACTGCTCTCTTGCACTTTTTCAGCTTATTCCCACTAACGCACAACACTCCCCCCCTTTTTCAGAGCCACCTGAGCACCAGGGGACCACTCCGGTGGTGACAGTGTGTGGTACAAATATCCTTTAACATTAACATTAACATAGCACCAAAGCATCTCCCAGCTCCTTATCTGTATTGAACAGGTCACCGAAGTGTTTCCACCAGACCTTAGTTGGTACTCCATTGGCTATTAGAGAGTCCTGGGGGGCATTAAATTATTCAAAATGCTCCAAATTCTCCTTAGTATTTTTTGTCAAACTAGCTAGAGCATTGATTCAGCGTCTGGTTGGTGTAAAAGCCACTTATGGCTTTTTATCCAATTGTTATATTGCTGTTTTAGCTTTCTGATAATGTTACTGCACTGCTATTTTTTCTTAGCTTGTCTCAAATTCCTTTTCAGGATCTTTCTTCTCCTCATCACATCAACACCAAAGAAATGAAGTTTCTTAAAGCCACACTTTCCAGTCCTCTGGCCACTTCTCTAAATGCTGTTAGTTTCTCGCCAATGTCTTCTTGCTCTTTTAAAACCATGGAGATTTTAAGTCTGTTACCTCCTTGTTGAATACATAAATCCATGGGCCCTTTTGCTGGCTTATCGTTTGCCCAATTCAAAATAAACACTGCCAAGATGTCATGGTCACTTTTATCTGTTTTCTCGATCTTGAAATCAGTTAAGTTTGCGTATAGTTTTTCTGATGCGAACATGTAATCAAGGGTTTGTTTCTCCTGGCCTCTTCTCCAGGTAACTTGAGCAGGGATATCTCATCTATATGGCCATTTGCCATGAAGATGTTCCAATTCCTCTCTCCAGGTGATCCCTCTGATGACATGCCTAGAAGCATTTATGGAGGAACTATTATAACAGTGGCCTTTTCAATGAAACAATAAATGTTTAGATCTCGACATTTTAGGATTTCCAAATTTAGCCTTGATTCCTTGGCGTTATTAATAATATCTAGGACTGTTTTTACAAAGTTTTCGCCCATTTTCCCTACAGGATTCCAGCATAGATTGATAATAAGGAACTTATTCATATTATGGACATCACTTGGGTATGCGTCAAATAAGACGGCTTGTATCCAAGGCGAAGGTCAATATTCCTTAATAACTTGAACCTTTATGGTGTAACGATCCCTCTGATGACATGCCTAGAAGCATTTATGGAGGAACTATTATAACAGTGGCCTTTTCAATGAAACAATAAATGTTTAGATCTCGACATTTTAGGATTTCCAAATTTAGCCTTGATTCCTTGGCGTTATTAATAATATCTAGGACTGTTTTTACAAAGTTTTCGCCCATTTTCCCTACAGGATTCCAGCATAGATTGATAATAAGGAACTTATTCATATTATGGACATCACTTGGGTATGCGTCAAATAAGAGGGCTTGTATCCAAGGCGAAGGACAATATTCCTTAATAACTTGAACCTTTATGGTGTAACGAACCAGCCATCGGGCGCCCCATCAGTCCCTTAATTGCCGGATTGATGTGAACTGAATAACCCTCTAGAAGTGGTAGTTCACACAACCATGTCTCCTGGAGACATATAATTTCATAATCTTCAAATTGTAAGTCACTAGCACTAAAGGGATGGACAAAGCCTCGCAGGTTCCACGATGCCAGAGAAACTCTCATGCCCAAGTCCTTTAGCTGGCTAACTGCTCCAGGTGTTGCTAGCTATGTTGTAGAATTCTCTCCGCCCAAAACTCCAGCCAGCCAGGTCCAATTGTCCTCCATTTCCATTTCTTTTGCATGGGATTTTCTCTGTGTAGTGGAGTTCCTTGTTTTCAGATTGTTCACTGTTATTTGTATATTTCTTTTTTTTTGCTTTCATATCTGTGGACCATGAATCATGGGCGCCCCTGTTTTTGTTACATTCCGGTATTTTCTGCCAATTAATTCTAGAGGCTTGGTTAGACATTTCTTGTTTCACATGTTGTCCTCCCTGGGGTGTTTCGTCTCTATCATATTTAGACAATGAAAAGTCCATGGATAGTAATCTTCCTGCTAGTTGCATGAGCCTGTTCTTTTACGCCAGAGAGGCAACATAGATTATCACCTTATCCAGTCTTTTAACCTCTCGAAATTCAATTAAATGGAAATCACTTGAATAGATGCCTCTCAGTGTGGGGATGCAGTGTATCAGACCCAAGATATTGGCCCAATTGAACAATAAGTCATCCTTTTCTCACCAGGATGCGTTCCAAAAGGAGACAATATGTAGAATTGTCTTTATATGTTCGAGCCCGGTGCTCTCCTCTCTGTACAGGCCTTACTTACATATCTAAGCGTCTTACTCCATCTCTGTTCTTCTTTATTTGTTTATGGATAGTAGCTCTTTTCTTATTATTACTTTGAAATGAACACACATCTTTGTTTGTAATGTCCATAACTTTTAGGGGTACACATTTAGAGGGTAGCTCCTCATCATCAGTATCTATCACACTCTACCCCTGTTTCCTATTTTTCTGACAAAGGAGAATGATAATTAACCAGTCTTCTTTTCTGGCTTATTCGGGCTTTAAAGGACACAGTTTCCCCTATATGTAGTTCTTCTTCTTCTTCCCCTCAGGGCATTCTTCCTGAGCTTCCCTGTGATGTAAAGAAATGTCTTTGAGTTTGAATGTATTTTCTTTTATGTAAACTTGAATTCGGCCTTAGCGGTGTTTCCTGTATTATAGGTTCCTCATTATCAGACTCTTCATCATAATCAGTAGAAGCTTTGTTTCGATTTACCCTGCCTCAAGTATGGAGTCTCTCATTTCGATGTCAGAGATCGAATCTTCACGCTCCATTATCGTGTAAGTGGAGAGATTCATGAGTACCTCCCTTTGATCTTCCTCATTTATGTTGTTATAGGAGACACTGGAGGAGACTCCCCTCCAGTTCTCTAGTTTGCGGCTCTTCTCTTGGAATTGCTTCCAGACGTAGATCTAAATTCTCCACATTCTTTTGTTCAGTCTCTCTTATTGCTCTGCCTGTGTTTTGAACCACATGTTGCAAGCCTTGTACTTTAGTAATTTGCTTCAATGAGTCAGGTACGGGAATACTTTTTTTGTTGCTGTTTCTTTGGCTAGCTATTAAAATCTGTCTTTTAGTATTAGGTGATTGTTGTTTTTGCCCCATCTCGCCGATTTTAGAGAAAATCAAGTACTTATTTTATTGGCTGGACCAGTGTCTGAGTCTATATTCTCCTCTGATAATCGATTTCCTTTTCTCTTACAATGTGCCTGAAATGGGGGGAACTGTGCGTCTTTAACCTTTACTGGCGCATCCCCGTTTAGATCACAATTACGTGTGCTACTCCATCTGTCTCTTGAGTGAGTTCAGAATGCACAACAGACAAGTTATTACCATCATTTCCGCTAGCTCCAGTATTTGGAATCCCAATTGTTACCTGCTTCGCCTCAAGTACTATTTTAGTTGTCCTCACTGTCCTGTCATCAACTAAGCCGATGGTTGCGTCTTTCTGTTAATCCATGTTGGCTCTCCTTTTGTGTTTTTTCTTGTATAATAGGGTTGAATACGCTGTGTAGGATGCCCGTGATCTGCTCCGTATCCTTTTTCAAGATTTGATTTGAAGGCCTCTATTAGCTCTGTATCAATAGACCGTTTTTTTTTGGCAATTCTTTAATGTTGGCCGTTTCCATTGCTACTAGGAGGCCCTCATCTGAAGGTGATATTTCAGAAGCTTGATGAGAGTCCACTTCTCAAATTTTTTCTAGGGGCAAAGGCTCCTCCTCAGGTTTATTTCTACAAGGCCATCCTTCTGGACTGTCCTGTGAGGATGCCGTGGGATTTCCAAGGCTATTGGAGACAGATTCCCTGAGGTCAGCATGATTATTAAGCTCATTTTGCTTCTTAAGATTTAACAATGATTCTGAAGTGTGCAGAACTTTCGATCCTTCTTTCTGGTATTGCACCGGAAGAGAGTTTTCTTGCACTGTCTAGTGGAAGAAAAATCTTTGTTTAGATAGTAACATTTCAGAAGTTTTTACCTGTAGGAATGGGTGTTTTTGTTGATGGAGGTCAAGTGCTGGAATTGTGCTTGCCAAATCTGTACACCATAGGATGGGAGGCCATGGGAGAGGACAGGCACATCTGATTAGCCCTCAAGATACTCCTCCCCCAGGTGAGCAGTTGTCGTACTTGCATTTTCAACAGTTCCACCCTGTAGGCTTCTCCATTTGTTACACCCTTGTATTTGTATTTGATGACACAGGTTCCTTTCTAGGACTAGTCGGCATACTTTCATTTGATCAATCTAAACCCAAATCCTTTTGCATAATATTCTCTGGGGAGGCCGTTGCAGCGCCTATCTCAACCCTGATGGTCCTGCCCTAGAGGAAGCCCTGTACCGTCCCTCCTCTCCATGGTCGAGTCCCCCATTGGCTCCACCTCTATTACAGACTCACCTCCATTTCTCTGCTCCTGCCCAGTCTGCAGTTCATAAACCCCAACCTCTTTGGGGCCCCAACTGATTTCACCGTTGTATTTGGCGGTAGTTGAGTTAGTTAAGTTAGTTAAGGTGATAGTTACACCTAAAAAGAAAAGGGAAATGGATTGGCAATGTATTGGGGCAGGCAAGTTTGAATTTGCATTCACCAGCCAAAATAGCACAAGCAATCCAGCTGTTTCAAGCCGATCCTCTTAAGCACTCGTATGTCGCGGGTCTCAGCCGAGGACAAAGACAGTGTTCATAAGAGCGCTTTACTATCCTTGCTCAGGAAGCCTCTTCCTTTCAGATTTTAAATGGGGCACTGGTTACACCTCACCCATGCCTCACCCTTGTCTCCCCACGGGCAAATCCCAGCAATTTCTTTCTCTAAATGAAATGAAGTATGTATATAAACCAACTCCAACTGCAACACGGCTGCCAGGATCAAAGGGAGTCTCCCTGCAGTCTCCCGGCAGCCCAGGGCTCACGGATGTATGCTATGTTTATTTGCTTACCAGGTCGTAGCCCACAGGCTTCTCCGCACTTCCATGTCAAATCCTTTCTGCATCGCTACGCACGGCTTACAGCTTCCGGCTTGCTGTTAGTGGCTTGTCCTTCTCCTTGGCCACCGCAACCACCGTGTGCACCATGCACACCAAGCGCCGTCCTTCGCCTTCCTTCGCCAAGCCAAGCCGAACAGTCCTCCACAGCCAATGGGTTAGAGGAAAGGACCAAGCAGAGACGTGATGTGTAGCACAGAATTCGTATCAAGCCATACTGATTGCTCAACACCAGAAAACAGCTGCTTCGATACGTAATGGTTACCTTCCTCACCCAGACTCGTTTTCTCCAACACATTTTTAAAACTGGGCAAAAACCTTCTAGCTGGCTCAAATCCATTCTTATTCCTGTATTTAAAAAGGGTGGTCACACTAATACAGAAGAGTAGAGACTACTGGCCATGCTTGGTATTAGCTCAACATTTTTCGCAATTATACTACAAAAAACCTATCAAAATGGGCTATAACAAACAGGGTTTTGTAAATCACATGGCACTTCACACAACCTTAGTATCCTGCAAACTATGATTAACTATTGTCAGTAGGAAACGTATGGAAACCTGTATGTGTGCTTTGTAGACTTCTCGAAAGCATTCGACTCTGTTTCCAAGCCTCGATTGTGGTCTAAATTGATCAACTGGGGTATTGATGGCTCACTCTTGTATTTCCTCATTGCCTTATACACAGACACCACAGTATCGCTTCATGTTAATCTGAACGGTGAAGTTACTGAGGATGTTCAAACTAATATAGGTCTGAAATAGGGCTGTGGCCTGGCCCCATTTTTATATAACTTAAATGTGGTGGATATGGGTTTTTGTATTGAAGTGGCACACAACTTTCCTCAGCATATTGATATAGTGCCAGTATCTTGTATTGGCCATGCTGATGATACGATCATACTTGACCGCACCCCCATTGGTCTTCAGAGATCATTGGATGCGTTGGTAGAATATGCTCAGACAAATTGTCTCTGCGGTAATAGGCCAAAACTAAGATTCTGATGTTTGCCAAGAGAAAGAAGAAGAGACACAACTTCAATTGGTGCTATAAGAGTAACCTGTTAGAAGTAATAGTTAGAAATCTATATCTAGGAGTTCCTATATGCAACATCCCGATTCTTCATATGTATGGTGATCATGTACAAACCAAAACTAAGAGGAAATGGCTTGTAATTAGGAGATGTACCCGCAACAAAGGGGCAAACAAGGTGGAGGTCATGGTTGAAATGTATCATAAAAGCATTGATCCCATGATTCTTTATGGCTCTGCTATCCATCCAGACCCTATGGTGAAATGAATGGATAGAATAGCAGCTACATTGTTGAGATCTATATTGGGGGTTCCTTCATCTATCCCAGAAGAGGCCCTATGTAGTAAACTTGGAGTCCAATCCATCCATTCCCTTTGGTTAGTCCAGCTGTGCAAACTGTTTTTGGCGATATTCCCCTCCCTACTGAGGAAGAGAAAGTGTATAGCTATATGGCCAGACTCTAAACGGGGGGTAGGGGGGTGCATCTAACAAATTCCATGTCCAGCTCAAAGCGTCAGCATTGGAGCACTTAAATAATTTGGACATTGCTATGTACGATTTGATGGAATTACCTATTTCCTTCTGTATATTAAAAAAGAAGACTTTTTTTTATTTCATAGAGAACATTAGGCATCTCAGTAATAAGACCATACATCGAGTACATAGCACCCAAGGCATCCGTTGGGATCTACCCTCAACTTATTTAACTAATCTGTTGTCCAGGAATACGCAGGTTCATACTATACCTACGACTCAATATACCTCCTGCTCGGGAGCATACAGGGAGGGAGATGGTATAAATTAGCACCAAGGGAAAGAAGCTGCAGACTGTGCAATGCACACATTGAGACTGCGTGCCACCTTCTAACACAATGTCAGGTTCTAACATCCTACTGTAGGGTCAACTATAGTTGCTCATTGCAAAATATTTCATCTATTCAGGGGGACCAATATTGGAATACTTTATTTAGTGTGAAGAGCATGGTTATGACAGCAGTGGCATACTATGCATGGAAAGTAGCACTACACCAAATATCAGTAGTAAATGTGCAGATTATTTATTGATTACTAATGCAATATAAGGAGATTTTAAAATGTTTACACTATAACAAAAGTTTTACTATTTTAAGACTGTATTTGTATTTGATTGTATACTGCAAATTTCCTTCAAATTGCTACATTTCTATCAATTTTGGTTTTTATGTATTGCACTTATTCGCTGTATTAAATTGGCAAAAGGTTTGCTTTCTTAACTTACCATAAGCTGTAATAAAAAAAAAATAATTAAACACTTGTGTTGACACATGTTTCGAACCAACAGAGGTCTTTTTCAAGGCTGTGGTGGCAGTGCAGTGTGTGGAATGCATATTTGTTAGTCCATTACGGCCCATATGGTGGGGCCCAAGAAAGCATACTGGAAATAAAGTGGTTGCTTGACAATTGTGAGTGATTCCCCATACAGTGATTACAAAAGTGGTTTACAAATTGAATGCTATACATGAAGGTGAACATGACCACATGATTTAAAGATAGTTACACAATTTGTTAAGGTGTGAATCAGGCCAATTATTTCAAATCGATTTTCAGCATTATAACAGTCATGAATGTAATACATGAATATGATCATACATGAAGGCGTAAGTACCAAATATGTATTGGCAATGGCATGGCAGGAGCAATTTGAAACAAATTGAGGGGAAGGGAGGACTGGGGGTGCTTGGAGGTGTGGTCCAGGTATTGGACCGAAAAATGCTGTGGTTCCTTACTGTGTGTTAGATATTGGAAGTTGTATAAGAGCTTAATGAGCTCTGAGTCAAGGACTCTGTTGGTTAACCTGTGGGGAAGATATGGAGAAAGGCCGGTGGGGATCCCAGATATAGATGGTGCGAGTTGTGGGCGCACTGTTAGCGGGAGCAAGGTGAACCCTGGTGCGCCGGAGTTTGCCATGGGGGGGTGAATCTGTCCATGGTAAAGGAGTGCTCGGCTGGGCTGGATGAGCATGGAGGGCATGTTCCTGGCTAATGAGCAGAGGGTGGTGATCAGTCGTGGAGGGGTTGCCTTTGTTAGTTGGTCAAAGTTCATGGAGTGGCTGGCCCGTGCAATTGGTAGTGGCTGCAGTTGGCATGCATGGGGAGAATCTGGGGATGAATGCTACTTCACGGCGGATTACTCTGTTCATGGCAATCGTACCGATCACACAGACCAACGCTGCACACGCAAACGTGACTTTCAACTAAAGGGCCGTCACCCATTCAACTTAGAAGGCACACCACCACATTTCAACCTGGAAATCTTCTATTATGAACATGTTGAACATTATGCTAGTGTTTAATTTTAAATCACGAAAAAGAGAGTGATCTGCTTCATTTTTTGAGTTTACTAGCCACCAAACCCCTGAGGAACCGCCAGAGAACAGGCGGGGAAATACGTGACGGGATTAGGCTGGGCACAATGAATTTTTGAATCAACTCAATTTAAATTTCATAATGGTGAAAATGCTAGGAATTGAATGACTTTATAATTCAAATGAATACATTATCCAAGACAACATTCAAAATAAATTGAGGCTAAGAAAACCACACTGTTTGCTTCTTTTAAGAGTGAACTGTGTATTCTTTTTCTAAGATTTGTGTTTACTGTGAAAGGTTTTTCTTTCTTTGAGCGCGGACTACAATAAGGTCTAGTTCATTTTTTTGGCCCGTGCAATTGATAGTGGCTGCAGTTGGCGTGCACGGGGAGAATGTGGGGGATGAATGCCACTTCATTATGCTGAGCATGTATTGGGTTTGCAAGGGTGTGCACACAAGCTGTTAGGTTGAAATATTTGATACAAATATCATTATCATAGACCCGTTTGTACATTTTTGTGGTATTCTCACAGCCAACTGAGGATGCTCCATTTGAGTCAAAACATGTACGTGTAGTGGCATGATAACCTCCAGTGATCGCCTTATTACAGTTAAATTGCTTTTGGAAATTGAATGAATAAAATTAAGATTTTGAATAAAAACGAAATATTTTGCAGTTGTCACTTGAAGGGCAAAATTATCACATCGACCAAAGTGGCACTACATTTTGGATTTTGGTGCCTATCTCATCACTTGCACCAAAAACATGCTTTGAGAATTGGTCCTGCAGTGTTTTCTGGAGTTTGAGTGTGTATTACACTCTCTGATAAGTCACTGCCTAGGAAAATCATTTCCCGAAACTGATTATACTACTCATTGCTGAGATACTCCATCAGTTCAGCCTGTCCTACTCTTTTGCACTTTCCATCAACAAGAGTCTACAATCTCATTCAAGTTGAACATGAGGAATGCGCATCCTCTGAGGTCAGGGTAATGTGAGGGCCCCAAACTAAGTGACTGTAAATATCCTTCTACATTCAGCCATGGTAGAGAAGCAGGCAGCCACCAACCTTCACAGCTCAATAGCAAAACACGTGCCATGTTAAGGTATGGTGCAAGACAGGCCCAGGATCCAGAATTCACCCAATTGTATGTAAGGGACATGAACAATGAGTGGAAATAGATTCTTGGACTGATCCACAAACAGCCAACCAGTGTAAGTAGTAGGAATATGTAGACGGGAAAATCATGTTCACTGAAAAGAGCGTAGTAGATACAATTCAAACACTCGGTGAATACACAACAGAAACATTTCATTTAAAAGAAGGTCTCAACGATTAGATGAGAACAACAACACCTCTCAATCTATCGGCAATGTCTCTTCAACATGACGACATCAGACACCTGTAGGCCTGCGATGAGAACTGAACACCCACACACACACACAAATCACTCATCAAGTGCAAAGCTTGATAAACACCCTTCAATGAGTGCATTATTTCACAGGCAGGGAGCAATCCCTGCCTGCAACTTCTCAGCTGCAGGATTATAGACAACGTGCCCCTAAATAAAATAGAATAGATATTTCTCTTCAGACAACGGGGCATTCACTAAATCACCAGTAGTGGTCCATGATTATTTGACGAAAGACCAAACAAACTGTATACCAACAAGAAAATGCCAATACAATAGTGTGACCATGTTGTTGAAAGCAATAAAATACAACTCAGACAATAAACACACTTGCTGCAAAGACTGAAGTAGTACCCAGCCAATAAGTCCACATACATATATCAATTTACGTGGACACAGGAGCCGTGGCAAGCACTCTAAAGACACATCCCGTCACCAAACAACCATGCCTTGTGCTTATTTCAGCACACATTACTTTTTCATCAATCTGAACATGAAGGTCTGCTTGCAATTGGCCCTGAGCAAAAGAGACAGGGTTGGGCAACAATAGTTTCATTCTCTCTCATACACGGATAGCAGGCAAACCGAGCATGCTAATGGCTCATTTGCCAAAATAAACACACATCACCATATCCTTCACACCCACCATATCCTTCACACCTGGGTGGGGGGTCATTCTAGAGCCAACCACATATACCAACAGGCAGCAATCTACTGGATAGATGCATCACAATCTTCAGCACAGTTATAATGCTAACTCTCATCAGAGAAGTACAGTCATATGTCATGTTGCTATTACACCATATCCAAACCTACCAAAATTAACAGAAGGTGTCCTTCAAAGCACTTCTGTGATCAAATATATGTCCGTAGGAGTGTAGATACATTCAAGATAAAATATTGCTAGATGGGCCTGCCTGTCAAATATCTGATGGTGAGAGGGAGAAAGATCATGCCAGCAATCACTGGTGGTGCCATGACTTCAAGCATATGCATAAAATACAAAGATGTTGTTACCAGTGGGCTCACGCAACGTTGGGTATTCAGAATTGCACATGCCAACGTCACTGATGAAGAGGGCCTGTCCTATTGAATGCCACTTCAATGAGGTTGCATGTAAATGAAATGCTTGGTTGAGACATGCATGCAATTGTAACAGTACTCAGCATCATGGGGGAGTAATGTGGAGTGAAAAGTGGTGATGGGGTGATATCTAGCATACCATGTGCTATAGTTAAGGTGAAACCTAACAACGATAGGAAATGTGAACCGTTTATGTCTAATAACTTTTGAAACATAGGACGGATCGGCACGAAATTCTCCAAAAAAACGATGTCAATCCTGGGCCCCCCGGAAAATGGAAAATGTTTTACAAATCCATGTTACGGTTCTAAATATATACAGGGTAAATCAAGAATGTGTTTTTTTTACTTTTGCATTTGTTTTCCCATAGGGAAAATGTCCAATTTCTGCTCACATACACAGCCGAAATTCTGGACGGAACAGGTTGGGCACAAAACACTCAAAGGAATTTATTTGTTGTTTTGGCATAAATTCATTTAATAAAAGACCCCCAGTACCCAAAAAGTTGGTTATATCACCCATGATGCATTGCTTTTCATTCATGAAAACCTACCATTATGCAGATCAAGATTCAGATCTACATCCGTTTTTTGGAATGTGCCCTAAAATTATATAAGGGGGGTTGGGGGGGAGAGTAGTTTTTCGGCTAGAGTAAGAGAGTAAGATTTGTAAAAGTTTGGCACCTGGCGATAGTCTGGATTTTTTTTATTTCTTGCTAGTGTTTTGCTGAAATCGAGATCTGAATCTTGATTTGATTTGTTAAATAAAATAATAAATACTTTACAAATATAATATTTTGAAATGGCCGTCATGGTAATTGCTAGTTAGGGGAAGATGAGTATTTTAAATAAATTTAGGAAGAAATCCCTGTTTTACAAAAAAAAAATCAAGGATCACTTTGTAAATTAACCTGAAATGTGTGGGAGGGAATCTTAGGTGGTGTTGGATTTGCTTTAAATACTTTTATGTGGTAAAATACATTCAATAAAATGTGTGCAACAGATGATCGAGTGATGCCGATGCATGTTTTCAATAACCTTTGTTTTGATTGGACAAGCTTTTCATGTGACTTAACAGTGAAGATCTCGATTTTCTCCTGACGTTAGCAGTGAAGATCTCTCCATGAATGCACCTCCTTCCTCTTCATCCCAGTACCCCAATAGTAATCCATGCCATTATCACCACATTCCGCTTCCACCTCGCAGTACCCCAATATTAATCCATGTCGTTACGCCACATCCCTCTTCCTAGTCCAGGTAGCCCAATAGTAATCCATGCTATTGCACCCTCATCCCTCTTCCTCATCCCAGTACCATATCCCTATATAATTCTTCCTCATCCCAAGACCCGTGTGAGGCGGTTCACGGTGCATTTTTACCAGTGTTCACTATATGAGGTGAGCTATTCTCAGATGAAAAACCGGCATCCCAATGATTGTCTCGTTGGCGGTTGTAATAAGTGCGGTTAAAACCACATTGCCTACCATTATTAGTTATTACGTCCTGTACACATGTTGTGTGCAATAGAAACACTATAACATTCTGCATCACTTATAGGTGTCACCGGTAGATGCCATCTTACATGTGCTCATTGAGACTCATTTTCATGCCACAGTGTTTTGTACTATTGAGACGTTATCATATATTGAATGTTCTGTCACTATACGTGGGCCCCTTATTTTTAAACACCACATTTCTTGCAGAGTTATCCTTTTTCTTAAAGACAAGGCCGCGTGTGCCTATGCAAAATAATGTTTTTGATGGGAATGTGCACTGCTTGTTGAGGTTTACCTACGAGGGGTTCTGCAGGTACCACTCTGGTGTTAGAAACAATGTAAACCTATTCCATTATTTCTCGGTCCCTCACATGGGTACCAAATGGTATATGATAGCTCCAAGGGACACTCTTTATTTGTTCAACACGTTCCATATTTATGTCAACATGGGAAGTTGTTACCGAGATTTAATGATCCCTGCACCTGGAGAGAAAACAAATTAACTAAATATGTTAGGGAAGATAAAATGTCCATTACTTGTAGTCAACATATAAAGCTTCCTCTGGTATTATAAAGGCATGATCCACTTCATTGGAATGTGAGAGTGTATCATTAGAGCCTTTAATGAGAGAAGGCATGGTCTGCCTGAATGATACTTAAATAAAATATATATGTACCCCTGTATGTTGTGATGCAGATTGATTACCCTCTTGCCCTTACAAATCCAGTATACTTCACTGGGGTCTGGCATAAACTGTTATTTTGTCAGTGTGGAAGCAGGAAGGAAACCAATGGTTGCTTACCAAAAATAATGTATGCATCTATTGTAAAGAGATTGCATCTCAGAACTGATGAACCAAAGGGCAAAGGGAACACCCCCCCCTGGTGGAACTTGTGGGGGTGGTAATTAGTGCACACCAACATATACTAAAGGGGAAAGAATATGGGCGGCACTTAGTCTGAACACTGGTAGCAGAAATGGTACTGCCCCTGAATAACCCTATTGAGGACCCACACTTCTGCACACAAAATAGTAAGTGCTAATTGTAGCACACCAGAATGTATGACATGAGAAGGGATATGGGCCACAGACAGACAAAGCAGATGGGATAGGATAGGATACTGCCACTAACCAACCCTACTAAAAGACTCATCCTTCTGCATACACCTCTCAAATGCTGAACTAAACAGAACCATACCTCTACAACACAACAAACCACACACACTTGGCTACACCACAGCAACAGCACAAACCGCACATAGCCTCGCTCAACAGCACATGGTGCTTACTAACCGTAAAACACACCTAAGCTCAGCAAACAGTGTAAAACGAACTAACAGCTCTCTTGCTCTTTTCTCCTGATCAGTCCTAATAACTTACCCCAACCCCTTGCTTAACAGATTAAACAAAGCACCAAAAAGCCATGTAGATGGCAACAGTGCACGTTATAAAAACATTTAACATAACATAACATTCTACATTGATGTTGAGGCCCTGTTGAATAGTGTTTAAACTTTGGCTCCATTTTTGTTTTATCTTTTTTAGTGGGTCATCTCCGTCAACTCCATTGCGGTGTACTTTGACAATATGGATAGCAAACCACCGCATCTCCTCTGGATTATGGTTGTGGCACATGTCATGCTCTACCAGTGGTTTGTATTGTATTTGGTTTCTAAGGCATGATCTGTGTTTACACAATCTTTGCCTAATTTCTCTTATTGTTTTCCCAAAGCATAGTGGTTTATAGGGACATTGCTTGCCATAAATGACATGACTGTTCTTACAATTTGTGCATTGTCTCAGTTCCCATGTGAGACCATTTAGATCAATGTCTTTATGTTTTTTTGTCAATGGGCACACTGCATAGATTCCACATCTGAAAAGACCTGCTACAAGTTTTGAAAACCCAGAGGTTTGTGATTGAGTTTTCTCTGAATGTGTGGTCTCATAAGTATGCACTAAAGATTGTTGGAATTTCTTACAAAGTTTGAACGCAAAGCTTTGTTTTTTTTTTAAACCTAGTGCTTGAGAAAAATTGGCAGTTCTTAATAATGGCTTTATGGTTTATAGGAAATTCCTACATATAAAAAGGAATTGTTCATACAAACGGGATTTTTGAAATCCACTTGCAAGACCATTTATAAGTAGCTTAAGGCAATGTAAAAAATCATGAACAATGCCAAAAAGAGAGCACAACATACTGATAGAAATGTGTTTCTCATAAAATGAGAACAAATTCAAGAGGAAATGATTCTGGGCATCATCACATATAGTCCCATCAGCAATTAATAAGGTAAAATAATTATTGAGAACTGGCATATTCTTAATTTAACAGGTTTTACACACAGAAAATCAAGTTTTGTGTTTTTACAAAAATATTGTATTTAAAAATAAGATTTAAATACATTAAAAGCTGGTCATCTAACCACACTAATAACAAAAGTTTTTTAGGATACATATGTTCTTTGTAATTGTGTATATTCTTAAGGACAACATTTAAAGGATCATGGATGGACAGCAGTCATTGTGAGAAATCAATGTTAGTGACTTATGAAGATGACACATGACACAACTGAGTAGCACACAATGGGTGAATGGAATATTACAATTGAATTTATTTTTACATTTTAGACAATTTGACACCACAGAACAGACCGGGTTGGAGCAGATGAGGAGTTCCCTAAATAAATAGCTCCTAGAGTCCTGTCGAAGACATCAGAAAAAAATAAGATTGAGGGACTTGCAGAAGACATGTGTACCCCATAATATTAAGCTGAAACACTGAGTGTTGACATTGTAGAATCTAAAACATTTACATATGACATTCATTGTCATTGAGAAAATGACTTGCGTCACAGTCTGAGGAATGAAGAACCTGTGATATGAAATTCAGACAGTCAAATGCTCTGTTACTGGGGAAATAAGATTGTTCAAGTAACTTAATGTGCTCCTTTGTTTGTCTTTCTCTTGATAATACACTGTAAATTAGAGATACCATTATCACAATGTAGGTGGGAATATGCAGATGAATACTAACAACTGGGCACTTTATCAAGAAAGAGGCTGATACTCATTTTTAAAAGAATATTTCCCATGATAGTTTTGTAATAAAGGCAGTGAGAATTGAATATGTATTAATATTTACACGTGATGATATTTACGAAGTAAATATTGTTTTGCCTTTCATCCACACTATCTTTGGATATCTTTCAAAGACACAAATGGTCAGGTAGGGTTTCCTATTATCTGGCATTCTAAGCTGTTTAAGGTCAGTTGTGGCTGGTGAATATTTTTAGTGTACACCCATTAACATCTCCTAAACAGCATGAGCAACCAAGAAATAATGTAGGGCAGCCTTTGAGGAAATTCCACCAGAGAACATTTTAAAAATATTGTGTTGAAATGTTGAATTTACTGAAAATCTTTTGGGAAATAATGGGTACAAGACAAGCAATCTGCATTCAGTTCTTTGGGAAACCAAATTAAAGCACTCCAGAAAATCTCATGTTACCAACAGTACATAGGAGAATGTTAAAACATTTCAATGATGTTTGTGCCCACAACATATGCAAGCATTTCATTAAGTCACTTTCATGAAGCTGCAGCCACAATCCATGCATGTCTGTAATAAACACTGCAAAACATTTTCTTCACAGTGTGGCTACAATATACCTATGCAAGTAAAGATCACTCTAACTCACTTTTGTGATTTTGGTTCAACAATCTAAATATCCCAGAAATGGTCACAGTAAATCACTGTTAGGAAGCTGCAGGCACAATCTATGAATCCTAGTAATGGGACTTGTAAATCACTTTCATGAAGCATCCAATGTCTATCCAAGCTAATAATTATCACTCCAAATCCCTTTCATGAAGCTGTGGCCACGATTTATGCCAGTGCAGTCACTGTACATCTCTTTCATGTAACTGTGACCATAATCTACTTACAAAGATGCTTATCAACCTGTAGCAACATCGTATTCCAGTAATGGTCACTGGAAGTTACTTTCATGAAACTGAGCACCAAATAGATTCCAGTTCAGCAATTCTACTGCATAACACATGCATGATGGGAGGCTCACACTGTATGGCACTATTGTCACAAATACAATTCAGGGAGAAAGGGTCGAATGAAACAAAAGGACCCAAAAAAAAATTGAATGCACGTGATCCCCTGTTTTTAGGGTAAAAACCAGATTTTTTTCCTATACAAAGCCAAGAAAAAGACATTTAAAAAAAGGCATTCAACTTTTTTTTCGGTCCTTTTGTTTCGAAACTATTGAATTTCGAAACAATGTATTTGACCCTTTGACCAGACACCCACAAAAAAATATCACTTCAATGATATCCCAGTCATTATAGGATGGCACTGTCCCTGTAAGTCACTTTGAAGTTGTGGCACCCCTCCCCCTCAATGCAAACACATGCTTGCATTGCTTTCACTCACAGACCTATTCCCAGATACCCATACTCTCAATCAGCTATAGACCCCCCACACACACACATTCGGACACTAACATATCATGCACACAAACTTTGTCAAAAACAGTCCATCCATGAGGGATGAATATCATGCACATTTTTAGATTTTAAGAGTAACATGATTCAGGTGAATTTGTCTCTGAAAATGAGTTCCACTAATTAGATCTGCCATGCACAATTCTTCATGCCTAAAAGCATAGTGCATCCATATAACTTTACTGAGCCTGTAAACTGACATGTCTCTGCAGCTGCATTGTAGTTTGGCCTCCTGTCTATTTACCTTCTGGCACTGAGTGTCATCAAAAACAGACATATTTGGCTCATCACAGCAAAACCCTTGGTTTGCATTGGAAAAGTTGTTTACCTTCCAGGAAGACAAGAACTGCTCTCATGGGTAAAGAAGAGGACTTGTACTACAAATGAAACTCTCTGGCGTGCCAAAGGAAATCACACCAGGGTGGCATTTAACAGAGACTCTTTGATGTAGGCCGGCAGGAGGAATAGACAGAGTAGATTAGACCAAGAGAGGACTTTCCAGCAAAAAAAGGGTTCCACCAACTTGGGGTTATCTAAGGATCCAAAACATCCTGTGCCCCTTTCCACCCTGCAGGCAAAGCGGTCTGGGTATGACATCACAGGCAGAAGAGACTCAAACATCCAACAGGAATGGACCCCTTGCAGAAGGCTAGAATGGAACCAACCTCCTGTAGAAGATTGTCTACTTAAGGTGGTGAGAACACCTCCTTCCTGTTGAATTATCTTGAAACTCTTGAAGATGACTGATTACACTTGGAATTTTGTTGAGGTGCAGTGCTCTTCCATAGAGGTGAATACATGCATGCCAGTAATAATCACTGTAAATCATTTTAGTTATGCTGTGGCCACAATATATCTATGCAAGTAACAATCACTGTTAATCACTTTAATGATTTAGTTGCAACAATCCTATAATGCCAGTAAAGGTCACTGTGAACCACTTTCATAAACTACATTCACAATCTTTCTATTCCATAAACAATCACTGTAAATCACTGTAAATCACTCTTATGAATCCGCAACCACAATCTAGGAATCCCAGTAATGAGCCCTGTAAATCACATTCATGAAGCTGCAGCCAAAGTCTATATATGTCAGTAATCATCATTGTAAATCACTTTTATGAAGCAGTGGCAACAATTTATTCCAGTGCAGTCACTGCAAATTTATTTTGTGTAGCTGTTGCCACGCTCTACTTCAGATGATCTTAATCAACCTTTGGCTAGACCCTGTGTGTGTTCCCTAAATCCCTTCATGGCTAGGAAGTGCAGAACAAGTACTGAAACTTTCCCTGGAGACTTCCAAGAAGAAGACACACCTCAACCAACCAATTAGAACATTTGGGGTACATTGTTGGGTGGAGGAGTCAGATTGTACATTGGTATCACCAGTTTACTAAAACCTGCTCACTGGAGGTGACAGTTCCTGAAAGTGCTTTCTAAATCCCTTCTTGACTGGGAAAGGCAGAACAACGAGTTGGGTTGCCCCTGGACTCACTGTGCGTATCACTCTTGACAGCAGAACACAGAGTATGGGACTGGACCCTGTATTTTAGCTTTAATTAATTGACAAATTTGCTTAACAATTTGAGATGATTTAAGAGGTGCTGCAGGAATCCAGAGCATGCTTTGACACTCATCACTTCCAATCTGCTGGCGGGCCTTTGAGCTACTGATTCAGCACCTCACCAGACTTCCCTCAAGTCATTTTTGAACTGATCGCTATTGAAGTACCCCATTGCATTGTTGGACCTCTGTGAATCTATTCCATACATCAAGTGCCTGCAAGAATCCAACACATCACTGGACCATCTTGATCTATCTTGTTGCTTGCTATCCATTGGGTCCAACCAACTTGAAATATCTTGATGCTGACTTGACCAATTTGCCCGAAGAGCAATGATTAAAGGTATTTGAAGTGGTTATCTCCCCACTCCCCTTATCCTGCCTTAAAGGGTCCTAGTAACAAATAAGACCCACCTTCTACCATTTGAAGACATCATCAGTGACGTTGTCATTGTTGCTGGAATTATTCCCTGTGCCCATGTGTGTTCAGACTCAGAATGTGCCCTTTCATTACAAAAACTGAATATTCTGTTTCTGCCCTTAAATTGGTGTGTGCTCATGATTTTGATCACTGTGTTTGAATTTTTATTCTAATTAAAGTACCCTAGTTTTATATAACCTTGATAAGACATTATTTTATTTTGGCACCACTATACTCTTGTGGTTTGGACTGCTTCTATCCTACCTCACATTCCTCCTGAACAGTATAGCCTGTGATCAGTTTATTTTACCCTAAAAAGGTGTAGGAATTATACGTGTCAAGCTGTGCCTGTTTAACCCTTATGATAACCTCTATGATTAGATTTGTTGCTGGTTTATTTGTAGTGTGGAGATGAGTAGGATATTTACCCACTATGCAAAGCAGTAGTCAATTGTCACACATGTGGAGAACTATTGGTTCTGCCACTGACTAGGCCCACAGCTTAGCTAAACAAAACATAAAACTGTAGAGGAAACATTGCAAATCTTCACAATCTACATCAAGAAAGTGGACTAACCAATGGTAGTTTGGTTAGCAAACCTGAAATTCTGAAAAGCTTTCAATATTTTGAGGAAGCAAGGTTGGTGGATAGGGCCCAATGGACAAGTTGTTATCATGAGCCCCCAATCCAGTCAAACATGATAGTGTAGTGGATGCTGTAGTGGATAGGGACTGGAATAGTGATGGCTGTTCCTGTCATTCTTCCTAAAGTGTGGTGTCTCAAAGATCTCATGACTATGCTAGGTCCAAAACTACAGTTAAGTCCTGAGTCTCAGCCAGGCCTTGGGTTACCATTCCTGGTTTTGAACGTTTGGCTAAAAAGTTGATCCTAGAAGAAAAGGGAATCCTCCAACCAGAGCCAAAAACGTAGAGATGAGGTGCAGAAGACGAAACTTCGAGTGACGCTAGAACTGTGCAAGCTTGAGCTTGAGGAGGAAAGAAAGACCCACAAAAGCCCTCTTATGAGAATCAAAATGTTTCTTGTGGAGGCACCCAAGGAAAGGCTAAGCGCTGCAACCAAAAGTGTTCAGTCCAGCCATATGAGGTGGGGAAATACATTTTTGACTGGTTTGAAGCAATGGAGTCAGCCTACCAGCATTATGAGGTTGTAGAAGTATTTTGGGGTGCTGCCCATATTAGCCTCTTACCAACTCAGGGCCCTGATATCATCAATGTGTTCGCATCCATGCAGAGGCCTGTTTATTCAAAATGAAGGTCACCATCCTCAGGAAATTCTACAAGCCCCATGGAGGATTTATATTTGGAGTTTTAGCGAACTCACCAAAAAAGACAAACAAGCTTCACACCTTTTTTATTGAAGTATCTGAGCAGGGTTTGGGGGTGTGACACAAAGTCAAGTTGACAATTTTGAAAGAATGTATCATTTGGTCATGTGCAAGAATGTTCTTAAACATTGTGATGTTGAGATACTCCATCATCTATTGGACAAGAATATCGCAAGAGCCTAGGGAGCTTGAAAAGGCTTCTGATATGTATTTGAATGCTCATGTCCAGAAAAAAGCCTCAGGCGAGGACATACAAAGCAGAAGAAATGGCTTCTGATAGTTAATAAACAAATGAAGGGTAAGGCCAATGGTTCTCACACTTGTTAAAAGTAAGACCCACAACAAAAACATTGGAAAACAGCAGATAAATGGCTAGTTAGTGCCCAAAGAAACGAAAAGTGATGATAACACTGGGTCACCAATACCCTAAGCACCCAAAGGATATTTTTGGTGTGGTAGGATGTGACCCATAGGAAGGGAGATACAGCCTCTAAGGGTAGACGTAAATAGGCCATAGACCGAGTTGGACGCAATGGCCAGCCCCGGCTATGGCCTGTTTGGGAATATCCACTAGGTGAACAACACTTGCTATTGGCAGTGTGAATATCCTAGCAGATGAAATTCCACTATCCCAGGAAGTGGCTGAATGCTCCCTAGTGACTCTAAGTGGGAAGAGTCCCCAGAGGTAGAATCAATCCCCAAATTCACTCAGCATGTCTTAATCAATTGGAGTAAAGCGCACACAGTCATTGATACAGCTTCTATTCACAGCATTGTGTGGTAATGATGAGTGTAATTTGGGCAGTATGTCCAAAGCCCAGGTTACACTGTCGGAGGGTTTGATTGACTCAGCCAATTGCCAGTGGCAATGGTGGAGCCTAGATGGAGAGGAAATCCCCTAAGTGCTTTATAGAAGTACAAGACTGCATTACAGTAGTCTGTTAGTGAATTACCTCGATGATCCCAATATAAATTGGGACAGTCACTAAATCTAAAGATACAACAGCAGCCAGAAGAGGTACTTAAGGCTATAAGCCCCCAAGATTCTTCCTGGTGGAGACTGTGAGAAATCAGAGACAACAGGAGTACCTGGTCCACATCCCAAGTTCACTGAGGTGCCTGGTCCAGGAGGAGAACAGGATTCAGTGATTTCATGGTTGCAAACTGGAATTCGAAAGCAGTCTAATATTAAGGACATAGTAGCATCAGACCTCATGGCCATGCCAGAGCTAAGCGAGTTGTCCTCAGCTGGAGGCCCAAGTCAAGATTACTTTTCAAAGGCATAATGACTGCCCCATTCTTGAAGGTCTGTGAAAGCAGGCATAAGAACAGGCTCTGAGCAAGACCCAGGGGTGCTGGGAAAATGGCATTCTATACAGGGAGAGCAAGAATTTTAAGGAAGTGGATGGCCAGAATTTGGTTGCTTTCCCATTTCGCAGGATGTTCCTACTGGAATTAGCTCATGACACCCCTTTAGATAGTCACTTAAAAGTGTCCTAGACAGTTGACCATTTTTCTATCCATCTGTACTTGCCTCATATGTATGCAAAAAGCAAAACATGTGCAGACTACTACCACACTTACTCTAATAAATTAGGTGGGGTGCCAAACACCTGCCTAATTCCAATACCAGTGGCTGAGAAGCCTTTCAAGCAGACAGAATGGGCATTGTCTGGGTTTTGGACCCCAAACCACTGACTGCGGCTCCAACGTCATATATGCACATAAGAATGCAACATGGGAAAATGTATTATATATTCCCTTCAGCTTTCAATCCACAAGCAAATGAGCTTGTGGAGAGATTCAACACAACCCAATAACTATACAGCGGGATTTCTGCTTAAAGACATTTGAAATTGGAACAGCTATATTGAGGAAACTATATTTGATACATCTTACAAGCAATATAAAACCGCTCTTAAACAAAATATTTAAGAATTAGAACTGCAACAAACAAAAATTGACTTGGCATGCAATTCTTTAAGTTCAGAATACATAAAACATTGTCCTTATCATTCAGAAATTCCATCTTATATTTAATATTTCACAGTGAATTACATCACCAAAGAATATCTAAGAATAACATGTAACAGAGTAAATTGTATGGAAGTTGGGGAGATAGGGAAGGAATCCCTCAGCTCAATCAGTATTAGAGACTTTGCAGGGGTTTTGTGATGGAGACTGTCAAACACTAAATTATGGAATGTGGAGGCTAACAGTCACCAAGGATGAAGATGGTGCATGACAGCGGTTTTAACACTACTATCTAGAACATTTATGATGTTGTGGGGGATAGGTACCAAAATGGCAATAAATGATCTCTCCCTCATATATTATCTGACTAAGTTGTGGATTAACATTGATTGCATTTTAAATATTTGTGTAAATTGACCTTATTGTTTTTCTTGAGTATAGTACTTGTTCTTAATTGAAGTGCTGCTGCTAGTGAATTTTATTAATGAGTTTGTCTTGTTATGAAGTATCCTGATGAATCGACTGTGTTAGAAACTGGCCACCACAGATCTGGCCCTGGAGTGGTTGACCTTCCTCCTGGACCGACCCTCCCAGGACCAACTCAGGTCCTTTCTCTCCACCACCTCTCTTTCCACATGTGGTATCCCACCGGGACACAAGCCTCTCACCCTGGCTCTTCAATGATGTCTGCCTGGCCCCCTTGGCCCACCTGATCTCTACCTTCTTATCTAACATTCAGTGTTTTGTGGATGGCTCTCTTTCAGGCTCCCCTCAGCCTCCTCACCTCTCTTGCTCATTTCTGACTGTCTATCCGTGATTCAGGATTGGTGCACCTCTAACGATCTCTGCCTTAATGCCAGTAAAATGGAGATCCTTCTCATTGGGACTCCTGCTTCAGCTTTCCCTCTCTCACTCTGGCCACCCTCCTTGGGCCCTTCCGCTTTGCTGTCCAGTGAGGCAAAAAACCTTGGAATCATCTTCAACGCCACACTCTCCTTCTCTCCTCACATCACACACCTTGCCAAGAAGGCCCACTACCAGCTGCACCTCCTCAGAGGCATTCTTCCTTTTCTCCCTTTCCCGAAGCTCACTGCCTCCAGAGCCCTGGTTCTCTCTAGGCTGGACTAATGCAACAACCTCTTTCTCAACTGCCTTCCTCTACTCTTCGCCCTCTGAAACTATACAAGACTGCAAGACTTGTCCTTAGCCTCAAGCCCAGGGACCATATCTCTCCATCCCTGAAATCTCTCCACTGGCTCCCGCTGGCTACAAGTATCAAGTTCAAGAACCCACATTACATCCAACTCTCGCTTCCAAAATACCTTCCCCCTCAAGCACTTTGCTCAGCTACCTCAAACTCTCTGAGGGTCAGAGACTTTGCTAAGCAGAGAGTGGGGGATAGATCTCTCGCCCCTGCAGATGCCTCCCTCTGGAAGGGCCTCCCTAACCCTCTGAATCCTGAGCCAGACCACCTGAAGTTCTGGAAGCAGCCCAATAGCTTTTTTTTCTCCTCTGCTTTCTGTCTCCGTGTCCCCTGCTGACCTACCTGTCTGCCTGTACCGACTGCTTGCGTGGCTACCCTCAGAATTTAATTGGGTACCAGGCTCCTCCATGATCAGTCTCCCCTGCACAATATCTGGGTCTAGAGCACACTTAGGGGCTGTACCTGCAACCATACATTTGACTATCTCATTCCACTTACCCAGAGCTGCAATGCTCTGGCTGCACTTACTCAGAGCAATGTTGTCCTGATTGCACTTCCCCGTCCCTCTCCTTGGAACTTCCTCTTCCCTCTTCCCCTGCACTTGCGTTGTCGCACTTGCCCGATCTGAATGACACAAGGCCTAGTAAGATCGCTTGTCTTATCCTCCCTATGTCTTCCCTCCCTTGTCTTGTCACACCTAGAAACACCTGTGTACAGGCGCGCTATGAATGACATATCATAACTATTTGATGCATTTGAATGTGTGGTGTAATATATATGTTATTGTGTTGTATGTCATAGTATAACAGCTGTAATGGCCAATATACCTATAATTAAATAAGTAAACAAGACCCTATAACTAATCTGTCTAGGTAGTGGCACATGTCCAAACCAATTTTATTCAGGGCAAATGGACTTGAACCTTCTTTGTACTGGAGAAGATCAGTGAGCTTAACTGCTCATAGGTACCAAGGCACATATGCCGGCACATAGGGCCTTTCATTTCAACTAGCAGAAACCTCTTTACAGCAGGGATGATTTTGTGTTGGCTATGGGGGCTGGTGGTGAGTCTGGAGAGGGCACTGATCCCGTTTTGGGCTTGACACAAAAAATACATAGATGGGTCCATCGAATAGGCACAAAAATCATCTGACCTGACAGAACACCAAACATGAGCCTACCTGAGGCTGCTGGGACAGTTTGCAGGTCTGTCGTCACTGGCACCAGGTTGCACAGACAGGTGTGTCCATTATATTGACACAGGAAGTAGTATGCCAGTCAAAAACAGAATGCACCAGATGGCTGTCTGACAAGGTGAGGTACACCATCTAGGATGTAATGTCAAATATTTTGCCCTGGGAGGTATGTAAAAGTCTTGCACAATGTTTTAAAAAGTCTTTGTAGAAAAGAAAATGTCAAAGTAGGGCAACAAGCTGTTTAGGGTTGTGAAGTAAAGAAACTATCAGAAACTCTAAAGAGCAACCACAACAAGTCTCACCAACAGAGAACAAGTGCAGTTAGATGACAAGAGGTAAGTTCTCTAAGACTGTACAGTACCTTTAGGTTGAAGTAAAGTGCAGCAGATGACTTCTGTTCCTGTGCAGCTCTGCAGATCCTGGTGTTCCTGGCCCTCAGTCATGGGAAACAGAGGGAGGACTTCTGGGGACTCATGCACGGCAATGGGACGGTCACCGACCACAACCGTCAATCTTCAAACAAGTGGCACTTCAGTGTTTCAGCCCCTTGTGTCTACAGCAAACAGCACCACTGTGGTTTCTGGCTGTCGAGATGGACTTTCCTTGCATCTGGGGTCCAGCACTCTGTTGAGGTGACTCAGGTTCGGTCAGTCCTGCTGCCTGGGAGTCCGGAGTATCTTCCTGGAGCTCTTAGCCAGCTTAAAAGCAACGCACACAAACTGGTGTTCCTCTCCCTGACTATTCGTTTCCAGCACCAACTGCAGTGGAATTTCAACCAGTTCCAAGAGGATGTCCAGGTGGCTTACTTTGGAGTTGATTGGTCCCACCAACTCAAGGGGAGAAGCCATTCTTGCAGGGGCTTCTCTGTACATACGAATTTGGAGTTTCAGCACAGCAGCAGGGCTTCACCAGAAAATAAAAACATTGGTCCAAGAGTTGCAACAGGCATCCTCTTCAAGTTCTTCTTCTGATTCTTTCGTCCAGTGGTCGACTCTGCCTTCCAAGCTAAAAAGCCTCGCCTTTTATGCCGGTTTCTCCCATTCATTCCAGCCTAGCTGTCAGTCGCCCAGCAGGGTGGCTGTCCTTGCCGGACAGCCAGCCGGTCCATCACCTAAGAGTTCATTCCTGTCTCCAAGGAGATTTAGCACAGGGAGTTTCGGGCACCTCCCTCACTTCCTCCCCGGACCAAACACCCTGGAGCCAGAGGTGGCCTGCACTTGTGAATCCCGCCAAAGGCAAAGTGAACTAAGGGAACAAACCCGGTTTGCTGTGCAGAGTAAATCTCAAGAATGACCTTTCCACAAAGAAATGGTGAAAAAGAAGACCGGGGCCATTTTGACAAAAATGGCACCCATGGGTTCTTTACTGCAGCTGCAAAAGCACCCTGCGGTTAATGCAAACCATGGTAGTTAAAAGAAAACCACTGCCACTAGCCATTCATCGAGGAAAGGGTAACATAAAATGGTTACATGAGAAGCTAGACAAATGGGATACTAAGTAACCCCTCCATCACCCTATGGTAAGATAGTGTGTGATGGGTCTAGAAAGTTACACATGTAGCAAAGTCAATTCCACCTTACTGCTCTTGGAAACAGTAGTTTATCGAAGAGAAGGCATTTAAACCTTTGGGAAATCTGAAAGACTTCCCTGTGCCACTGCACTGAAGGTGCTGCGTGACACAATGCATAAAATGATGCCTATGGAGTTTGTCAGACTCCACAACCAAAAGAAAAACAGTGTTCAAAATCACATTAAAAACATGAGGGAGTGGGAAAAAGGGTCTCACTCTCTCCAGGTAAAAAAATCAAGTCCTCAAAATCCAGCAAAGTTGCTGGGGGTCTCTAAGGTAGACAGGAATTAGCACATTTCTGAGAATTCTCCCTAACAGGAGAAAACTAGAGATAGGAGAACACACTCATGTATTCACCCAGAGGAAAACTTGTCCATTGAGAGAAGGGAGCCAGAACAGTTTATAGAAAGATGACCAGTCTGCAAAGTGGAATTGACTTCCACATCAGCCACCTGAATTAAGGGTTTTCTGTCAGTATGATACCTACCTGACTTGGTCCCTGATGGTCTCCCTAAATCAGAAGTTTCATTTTAAAATGTAAATTAAAAGAAACCTCTCACAATTCCCTGAATTGTCGAGCATGATCAGGGTAAAATCTAGGAAGGTAAGAGGACTGGGAATGCAGGGAGGTGCAATACGAAAACAGGGACACAGATGCTAATATCCCAATGGTTTGTGTTCCTTATATATATCCAATACAAATTGAGATTAACTCTTTTAAGCTACACAGTATGTGATGGTCCTTCCTCTGAAAGGTGTCTTGGGCATTTTGTAACTTAAAAGACATTAGAGCAATTGGGTAGTGCCTCTCTAGAAAATGCTGGCTTCTCATGTGTTCTGTCATTAATGCCAACCTGCCAGTAACTATCTGAGAGGTCAAGCCACGAAAATGTATTCCACTTCTGAAAGCATTTTGGCTGCCATTAAAGTTCGATTGCCTTCATAAAGTTAAGTATTATTTAAAATAAGTTCCTCAAAAACCTTGGCTTGGAAGGTTTGGTCTAACTTGGCGACATCTTATAGTGATGAACAAGGAAAGTAGTTGGTACAATCAATACATTAGTTCCATGGAGTCGCGTCTCACCAGGTCTGGGGTTTAGCCAAGTACAAGACCCCTTGCAAAATGGTGTAAGGTATAGGTAACCTGGAAAAAGACTGCGCCTAATTTTTGCAAATTAGTTTTATTTCTTAGAGAATTGCCCTTATAGTTGATGACACGTGTTTCGGTCCTCCAAGGACCTTTTTCAAATCAGGGCTATTGATTAGTCTTAACATCAAATAGTCATAAAAAAGACAAAAAAGACAAAAAAGACAAAAAATGAAAACATAAGCAAATAGTCACATTGGTAGACATGTGTATATATCCAAAAATAAAGTGATGATATAGATAATAAGATTAAGTATGCATTGAAAGAAAAAATACATAAACACAAAAATGCATGGATGTTAGAAATAAAAAGCCAGACAATAATTGGATGGGGAATAGGGGTTGGAGAAAGCAGGGGTAAGATTCGGAGAGAAATAGATGCAAAGTCTTTGTTAGTTATGATACATGATGCATTTACAATAAGAACATTGTTATGGTCATTCATATTCTTTCATGTCACAAAATATATGGTGAAGCGTTTTACCTTATAGTCATGTAAGATGCCCCTGTCACATAATGTGAAAAATTAGCTTCTATATGTCAAAAGGGTAAATCCCTGTAAGTAAAACATCATATCATGAACAAACTCTTATCTTACCCTAATATGAAAACTAGATAGTGAAAAATGCACTTAGCATTCGGTTTCCAACTGCAAAATACACGTAACCTGCATATAAAATGTGCCAAAGCTGCACGTATTCTTAATTATCAAAGCCTGTTGAGTGAAAACTACACGTAAAAGATTGTTCGCACTCCTAATAACTCAAAGTGCACTTTCGCGTATGAAATTACACGTGAAAAAGCGTTTACACGTATGAAGACTCGCAATGCACTTTCGCGTGACAAAAATACACGCTTAAATTGAGTTGCTGGTCTGATCCGTGAAAGACGCGCACATACGCATACGAAAAATATGTAATCATTACAATAACGGGATCCTGAGACGTTAAAGCAAACGGTAAGTAATAAGCGCATGTACGCGTGCACAAACTAGTGGGTGACTGTCATGCCTGCGCCATGGGCGCATACATTTACGATCAATATGGACCTTATTTCCCATTTGCTAGACTTTGGTACTTTTCTATTTTTCCCAACAAACTACACTTACCACAATGCACTTGGCTATAACCATCTTTTCCTGGCCATTCCTATTCGCCATCTTCGGAACTGCAATCCCCAGAAGCCCTGGGGATCTCCTCTGCTTCCACCAGCTCAGGAACAGAGAGGGAGGTGGCCGATTGTCTGCAGGTGTGCTTAGCCAGGTGCGACCAATTAGCCTTCCTCTGTGCTGGACTGGGCGGTATAAAAGCTGCTGCCTGCAGGAGATCAGTCTCTTGCATTAGGAGTCCTTCCGGCACCTTGTTGCTTTGAGCTACGGATCTTGTATGCGGTTCCTCTTTACTCCGGCTTTGGATCCAGTGCCCTGCTGGGCTCTCTACATTGCAGCCGATCACGCTCTGCTGCCTTCCAGCCTCCGCCCTTGCCCTGCTGGGCTCTCCACATTGCAGCCGATCACGCTCTGCTGCCTTCCAGCCTCCGCCCTTGCCTTGCCGGCCTCTCTACATTGCAGCTGATCACACTCTGCTGCTTTCCAGCCTCAGCCCTTGTCCTCTAGGCTCCCTGCTCTGCAGCCTGCCTCACTCCGACTGCCTACAGCCCTTGTCCTCTGGGCTCCCAGCTCTGCAGCCTGCCTCACTCCAGCTGAACACAGCCCTTGTCTTCTGGGCTCCCTGCTCTGCAGCCTGCCTCACTCCGGCTGCCTAGCGCCCTTGTCCTCTGGGCTCCCTGCTCTGCAGCCTGCCTCACTCCAGCTGCCTACAGCCCTTGTCCTCTGGGCTTTCTACCTTGCAGCTGATCACGCTCCGCTGCTTACTATCTACCTTTTTCTGCTGGGTTCTCGGCCTAGCAGCCCTCTACAGTCCTCTGCAACCTTCTACGGTCAGCGGCCCTGCCCCTCAGGGCTCACACCTTGCTGCCCGGCCCTTCTGGGTTCCTTGCCGTGCAGCCTGCTTTACTCCGCTGCCCTAAGCCCTTTCCCTCTAGGCTCTCTACCTTACAGCCCTGCTCCTGTGGGCTTGCTCATCCTGCTTTACTTCGCTGCCCTAAACCCTTTCCCTCTGGGCTCTCTACCTTACAGCCCTGCTCATGTGGGCTTGCTCATTGCTGTCTTGCTCCTCTGAGCTCTCAACCTTGTTCCTCTGTTATCCAATCCTGCTACAGGACTTTCCCTTCATTTCCTTCTGCTAGTTTGCTATCAACTTCCTTTTCCTGGATTTGTCTGTAAGTATCTTCTCTTGTACTGTTTGTAGACCCTTTTGTACAGAGCTTGTATGTTGGTTCCCATCAGTCAACCTCTGCCCCTTCCCTTGTCTTGTTTCTACGTTACAGACACCCATAGCTGTTGTTCCAAGCCATGAGCAAACAGCATGGGCCTCTGTTATAGCAAACTGTGCAGAAGGCTAGAGTTTTTCTTAAGGTTTGTGGAATACTCTTTTCCTATATCTGCATACACCCCTAGAGGGAATCCATTCTATTGTACCTTATTCCTTGCTACACTTGACTACTCTTCGTTCTCACTACTTTCAGCTGTGTGTGTACTATTCTGTCCACCTTACTTCGGCACAACCACCCGAAACCCTTCATGGGTGTTCGGTGCCTCTCCTTTCAGGGTGTCATCTTGTGACAGAATGCAAGAGCAAAAAATGTCTTATTCATTAGGCAGGAAAGGCACACAAAGTCCAAGGAAGTTTACAAAAATCTATTGTTTCCCTTAAGACATCAAACAAAAACATTACTCTAAAGAACAGTCTTGCCCTAATAAACAAAGGTTTACAAGCACAGTACTACACTCACTGGCTCGCTGACCTTTCTATGTGTAACTACTATGACGTTTGCAATTATGATCCACAGTCTCTATCTGTAGAAGAACTACAGCAAGAAAATGAATTCCTGCAGATTTTGTTAGCCCAACCAATGGAAAACTCTCATGCGTTTTCTGACATTTCTTCTGACACTGCATTCGACATTCAGCCGGTACACAAACCTGGTATTCCTTTATCCCAGGCTACCCTGTCTCAGGACCAATGTCATAACACTGCTACAGCCAAGGATATTGCACTCATTGTGGGAGACTCTCAACCAGAGTACGCTGTTGCCAAGGTGATATGCTCAAGATCAGCTTGGCAAGCTACACAACCTCCCCAGACTGCTGGAAACTCTCATTTAACAGGACACGGCATTAAGTATCCTGAGTTTAGTGCACCTGGTACTAGGTACAAAAGACCAATACTGACCATCGGTTGTCTTAATACTTCCCCAGTATCCACTAACCAAAATAACCTTAAGGTCAGTCTTCCTATTGCTACAACCACATTTTCTGCTACACCAGATTCTGAAGCTTTAGATCAGGCTAACGGTACATACTGTCACGCTCACCTGATTCCCACGGAGGCGCAGGTCTGGCTTCGAGTGCTGATGCTTCTTCAATGGTGAAGCGCAGGACTCTGATGATGGACAGGAAGGGCCCCTCTACTCTGGCTTTTCTGGCTCGCAGGAATATTCCCCTGTGCGTGAAAAGGGAGTATTACCTACTGACGGAATAATGCTCAAGCCTCCCACTCCCTTCCAACCCTCCTCGATACCCTTCCACGATTCCCCGTGAAGTCTCACCTTAGGGTCTGGAAGGATGAGTTCTCCATCCTGCTTCTGATGCAGGGGCGCGTTGAAACCCAGTTACTTCACTGGATTGAGGTTTGACGGGAGTTCAAAATAAGCTTGACTATTCAGGTGAGGCGCTGTAAGAGTTCTGTTGCAAGTTCAAAAGTTCAAGCTTAATAATAATGTTCATTGTCTTATTGCACCAAGCGCTAATGCTTATGTCTTTTTCCCCTTAGGGGCCGGGGTTCGGAATGCCGGAGATATGGCGCCGACCCGAAGTGTAAGTTCTGGATGAGCGTTCAGGTAATATCTTTGCATTCGCTCATTCAATGTCTTTGTCTTTTTTCCCCATTGGGGCCGGGGTCTGGAATGCCAGGAAGCGGCAGGACCCAAAATGAAATGGGAATGACCCAACAGGTAAGTCTTAGAAGGAAACTGAGCTTTTCCTATTTCCCTTCCTTCTCTCACCTTGTTTTCTTGTCTTTTCTCTCTAGGCTCTGGGAAGTGGGTGCGGATCCGGATGATCGCTGCTGAAGATGGAGGCGCCCAGGAAAGGTGAGTGAAATGCAGCGCTGCAGCGATCGAAGCGAAATGCTTTTAAAATGATGTCTTCCCTTTCAGGATCGTCGGTGTGATGTCCCCGTGGTGCAGCTTTAGCAGGTAAGGTCTTCTTTCTCTCCAATTCTCTCTCATCTCCCTTTGCAGGCAACCCAGGATGCTGACAGGCGTGGCTGAAGTCCAGATGCAGGAGCTGACATGGTGAGCGTCCAGCTGCGAGGAGCAGAACAACGCGAAGCGTGAGTTGCTGATCGGGCGTGGTTTAAATAGCTTTGGAAGAAGTTCCAGGCATGTATCCTTCCACCGATCAGGTATGTATCCTTCCCCGACCACACCCAGGTGGAAAGTAGTCCCACAGGTAAAGTAGTTCCATTCAGGCCTCAAGAGGGCCTGGATGTAGCAGCATGGTCTGCATCAGGTAAGTGCACATTAAAACACTTGAACACATGTCTAGCTTTATGAGCCTAGTGCCTAAGGCGCCAGGACAGGGGTCCAACATGAGCCTGGTGCCTAAGGCGCCAGGACTGTGTCCAAAGGGCCCCAGCTTGGGCCCGCTGGCACTTCCCTGGGGGGAATGATGCCTGCCTCTGGGGTTGCTGGGTCGGACCTGGCTCCTTGGAGGTAGGCATCATGACAGTACCCCCCCTCAAGGCCCCTCCCAAGGTTGTTCCCTCCGGGGGTTTTGGCTTGTTCGGAAATCTCCGGTGGAACCTTTGTATTAATCGAGGTGCGTGAACATGGTTACTAGGTTCCCACGATCTCTCCTGAGGTCCATATCCCTTCCAGTCAACAAGATAGAAGAGTTTTGACTTTAACACCTTGGAGTCTAAAATGTCTTTAACTTCGAATTTTAATTCCCCTTCAATTTGAACTGGGTCTGGAGGCTTGGACAGTCGGGTCCCTGGTTGTACTGGCTTCAAAAGTGATGCATGAAAAACTGGATGAATACGCATGTTAGACGGTAAATCCAGTTTAAAGGCCACGGGATTGATTATAGCCTTGATGGGATAAGGTACTATGAATCTGGGATTGAAGGTTCGCGGGCCCTTGAGGGGTAAATGTTTCATTGCTAGCCATACCTGGTCTCCTACTTGGTAAGGAGGAGTTTTACTTCGGTGCAAATCAGCATTTTCTTTATACTTTAAGAATCTTTATATTTTTCTTGGCTTGCTGTAAATGAGTTGCAGCTTCTTTGAAGGCTCGGGTTATTGTGGAATGCAGATGATTTACTGCGGGCATTTCCAGGGTCAGAGGTGGATCTAGGTCAGAGGTCCGAGGATGGTGACCATACAAAGTATAAAAAGGAGTTTGTCCGGTTCCAGCATGCACTGAATTGTTGTATGCATATTCTGCGATCCAAAGGATGTCTTTTCAATTTAACTCGGATTGGTGTAACATGCACCGAAGATATTGCTCGAGAGTCTGATTGGTTCTCTCGGTTTGTCCGTCGGTCTGGGGGTGGTAGCTGGTGGATAACCGCACATCTATTTGTGCTAGTTGGCAACATTTCTTCCAAAAATGGGAGATAAATTGACTTCCACGATCCGAGACTAATATGGAAGGAAAACCATGTATGCGAACTATATTCTCCAGAAATTCCTTGGCCAAGGTGGAAGCTGAAGGCAAACCATTTAAAGGGATAAAGTGGGCCATTTTGGAGAATAGATCCACAATTACAAGGATAGTGTTGTAACCAGCACAAGGAGGCAGGTCAGTTATAAAGTCCATTGACAAGGTGTGCCATGGTGCCGGTGGAATATCCAAGGGTTGAAGTAGGCCGGCTGGTCTTTTCTTTTGACCCTTGTTTTGGGCACAAATTCCGCAAGACAATACAAAAGACTTTATGTCTTTTCTCCAAGAAGGCCACCAGAAGTGGCGTTTGATTTTTTCCTCCTTTTTAGCGATACCAGGGAGTCCTTCCATTAATGATTCATGATGATGGGCAATAACAAGTTCTTGCAATTCTTTACTTGGCAGAAACAACCGCTCCTGGAAGTAGGGTAAATCATCCTTAACGGTGTAATGAGGACCCTTTTGACTCCATTCCAGTAAGGCTGAAGAGTCTAGAAGTTGTTTTACTTGCGTTTGGATGTCCTCAATAGTTTGCAAAGAAGTTAGGCCTAAGATTCTTTGTTCAGGTATGATTGGCACAGGTTCTAAACTCGAATTGGGTTATTCCATGCCAATCCAGGATAAGGCGTCCGCTTTACCATTCTTGCAGCCAGGGCGATAGGTAATTACGAAATCAAATTCCGCAAAGAATAGAGCCCATCGGAGTTGTCGTGAAGATTGAGCTTTGGCCGTCTTTAAATATTGTAAATTTCTGTGGTCCGTAATTACGGTGATGGTGTGTCTTGCCCCGAGAAGGTAGTGACGCCAAGCCTTGACAGCAGATTTAATAGCCAGTAACTCCTTGTCGGTAATTGCGTAGTTGATTTCAGGAGGAGAAAATTTACTGGACCAAAAGGCCACAGGGTGTAGTTGGTTAGTTTCTGGGTCTCTTTGCGACAGGACAGCTCCCATAGCCAAACTGGATGCGTCAGTTTCCACAATGTAAGGGAGATCTGGGTGCGGGTGCTTCAATACAGGTGCAGAGGTGAATTTGGTTTTAAGGTCCTGAAAGGCTTGTTCGGCCTCAAGAGTCCATTCAAAGCGTTTGTTTTTCTTTAGGAGAGCCGTGATGGGTTGGACTGTTCGGGAAAATTCCAGAATAAATCTTCGATAGAAATTGGCGAAGCCGAGCATGCTCTGAAGTCCCTTCACCAAGCTAGGAGATGGCCATTTGAGGATGGCGTCCACCTTTCGCGAGTCCATTCGGACTCCTTGAGGTGTCAGGATGAATCCGAGAAACTCAACTTCTGTGGTATGAAAAACGCATTTTTCGAGCTTTGCAAATAGTCTGTGCTGGCGCAATTTCTCAAGAACTGCCCTAACATGTTTTCTGTGATCGGATTCTGAAGAGGAGTACACCAGGATGTCGTCAATATAAACAATGACACATACATCGATAAGTTCCCGAAGAACATCATTCATAAAGTACTGAAAGGCGGCAGGTGCATTGCACAAACCGAAGGGCATCACCTGATATTCGAAGAGCCCAAATTTGGTGCGGAATGCAGTCTTCCATTCGTCACCTTCTTTTATACGCACCAGGTGATAAGCTCCTCGGAGATCTAACTTGTAGTACACACAAGCGTCTTTCACCTGGTCGATAAGCTCAGGGATCAGGGGCAGAGGATAACGATTCTTAATCGTTATTTGATTTAGGGCGCGATAGTCTATACATGTTCTAAGGTTGCCCTCTTTTTTCGGCACGAAGAACAGAGCTGAGGAGACAGGAGACTTGGACGGGTGAATAAAACCATTGGCTAGGTACTGATCTAAATACTGACGCAAATGCAGGTTCTCAGGTTCCGTAAGAGCATAAATCCTACTACAAGGTAGTTGAGCATTGGGTACCAGATCGATTTGGCAATCATAAGACCGATGGGGAGGTAACGTGTTAGCCTGTTCCTTCTGAAAAACGTCTTGGAATTCTTGGTATTCTGACGGTAGCTGTACAGGGGTGGAAGTTGCTGAGGCTAGACCCATAACTGGATTTCTTGGATAACAAGTTGGTTCACAATCAGGAAAACTTATCTTCTTTGCTCGCCAGTCGATTCTGGGATTATGTGTTTCTAACCAAGGAATTCCAAGAATTACTTGAAATTGTGGGGCCTTGATCACATCAAACACGATTGCTTCCCGATGTCCATCCTGACCCACCAGTGTCATTTCAACAGTGGAATGCGTTACAGGCCCTGAGGCTATTTCGGTTCCATCTACTGTAGTAATGACATCTTGGGTTACTTTCGGGCGGAGAGGGAGCTTAATCCTGGAAGCCAATTCACGGTCTATGTAGTTTCCAATAGCTCCACTGTCGATGTATGCTTTTACAGCATGCAACTGCTGAGGCTGTTTTGGGTCCACAAGCTCCATTGGCATGACAAAATGCGAGGTCAAAGAGTTTGTTTTCAAGCTCGGCAAGCGGACCCCTACGCTTGTCGGGCTAGGTCGTTTCCCAAATCAGGTGTCAATAAATCATTATCAGTGGCTCCAACCACCTTCTTAGGTGGTTTAACCGGACAATTTCGAAGAAAGTGACCGGAAGTCCCGCAATACAGACAAAGTTGCATTTGCCGCCTTCTCTCTCGTTCCTTCTGCGTTAATGGTCCTTTAACACCGCCGATTTGCATAGGTTCGGATACGTCGGTACTCTTGGAGTTAGCGTGGGTTTTGATCAGTACTCGGGTTTCGTACTTGAACCGATCTGCTTTTCTATTTTGAAGTCTGTGATCAAGTTGAACCACCAAGTCTATGTAGTCTGCGCAGACCTGTGGTGGATCTACTATCTGAGCTAGAACATCCTTAAGCTCTCCGCGCAGGCCTCGATGAAACAATGTGATGCTTTTGTTTTCTGGCCATCCAGTTTCCACAATCAGTCTATTAAAGGTGGCAACGTAGGACAGGAGATCCTGATTACCTTGTCGTAAGGATAGCAGTTCGTTATCAAGGGCCTGTCCTTGAGAGTGTCGAGCAAACAATCTTTCCATGCTGGCCTGGAAGCCCTGCAAATCCTGGAGAATGGGATCATCCTGATTTACCAATGGAATAGACCAATCGGCAGCACTGCCACTGAGGTAAGATAGTATAAAGGCTACCTTGGTCTGGTCGTTAGGGAAGGCCCCGGGTCTGCATAGAAAGTGTAAACGACATTGGTTCATAAAGACGGCAGGCGGGGCCAAAGGCATGTGTCCAGGTAGATTGATTTGTACCGGGTTATTCAAACCCATTGATGTGGAAGTACCTCCGGAATTAGGTAAAGGAGTGTGCCCTGCCTGGGCCTGCAATAACCTTTTGGCCAGGTCATCAGTTCTTTCCTTGGATAGGATCAGTTCTCTTTTGAGAGCGTTGGTCTCCTGGCGGGCTGAGTGCACTTCTGCCCGTAATTCCCCCAAACGCTGGGCCAGCTGATCTGTCTCGGAAGTCTCCATAGCGCCCGGGTGGGAAATTGTGGGTAGGCTTCGCATTCTGTCACGCTCACCTGATTCCTACGGAGGCGCAGGTCTGGCTTCGAGTGCTGATGCTTCTTCAATGGTGAAGCGCAGGACTCTGATGATGGACAGGAAGGGCCCCTTTACTCTGGCTTTTCTGGCTCGCAGGAATATTCCCCTGTGCGTGAAAAGGGAGTATTACCTACTGACGGAATAATGCTCAAGCCTCCCACTCCCTTCCAACCCTCCTCGATACCCTTCCACGATTCCCCGTGAAGTCTCACCTTAGGGTCTGGAAGGATGAGTTCTCCATCCTGCTTCTGATGCAGGGGCATGTTGAAACCCAGTTACTTCACTGGATTGAGGTTTGATGGGAGTTCAAAATAAGCTTGACTATTCAGGTGAGGCGCTGTAAGAGTTCTGTTGCAAGTTCAAAAGTTCAAGCTTAATAATAATGTTCATTGTCTTATTGCAGCAAGCGCTAATGCTTATGTCTTTTTCCCCTTAGGGGCCGGGGTTCGGAATGCCGGAGATATGGCGCCGACCCGAAGTGTAAGTTCTGGATGAGCGTTCAGGTAATGTCTTTGCATTCGCTCATTCAATGTCTTTGTCTTTTTTCCCCATTGGGGCCGGGGTCCGGAATGCCAGGAAGCGGCAGGACCCGAAATGAAATGGGAATGACCCAACAGGTAAGTCTTAGAAGGAAACTGAGCTTTTCCTATTTCCCTTCCTTCTCTCACCTTGCTTTCTTGTCTTTTCTCTCTAGGCTCTGGGAAGTGGGTGCGGATCCGGATGATCGCTGCTGAAGATGGAGGCGCCAGGAAAGGTGAGTGAAATGCAGCGCTGCAGCGATCGAAGGAAAATGCTTTTAAAATGATGTCTTCCCTTTCAGGATCGTCGGTGTGATGTCCCCGTGGTGGAGCTTTAGCAGGTAAGGTCTTCTTTCTCTCCAATTCTCTCTTATCTCCCTTTGCAGGCAACCCAGGATGCTGACAGGCGTGGCTGAAGTCCAGATGCAGGGGCTGACACGGTGAGCGACCAGCTGCGAGGAGCATGAAGCGTGAGTTGCTGATCGGGCGTGGTTTAAATAGCTTTGGAAGAAGTTCCAGGCATGTATCCTTCCACCGATCAGGTATGTATCCTTCCCCGACCACACCCAGGTGGAAAGTAGTCCCACAGGTAAAGTAGTTCCATTCAGGCCGCAAGAGGGCCTGGATGTAGCAGCATGGTCTGCATCAGGTAAGTGCACATTAAAACACTTGAACACATGTCTAGCTTTATGAGCCTGGCGCCTAAGGTGCCAGGACAGGGGTCCAACATGAGCCGGGCGCCTAAGGCGCCAGGACTGTGTCCAAAGGGCCCCAGCTTGGGCCCGCTGGCACTTCCCTGGGGGGAATGATGCCTGCCTCTGGGGTTGCTGGGTCGGACCTGGCTCCTTGGAGGTAGGCATCATGACACATACCTGCTTCAAGAACAACTCCTACGCCTTAGAAGACAGACCGAAGATCTCTATGATGACTTTGTTTATTTACATAGTAAACATTTAATGAAGGGACACAATATTCCAAACCTTCTGACACTATGTCCTACACCCGATATTCTGTCTCTAAAGATTGACATGATAAGGCCTGGAATTGACACGCAGAAAAGTATACAGACTTTTAACAAGCAGATGGAAGACCTACATTTAGCATATGCATCCCTTCTAAAGTCTGACACAGCTCCTTTACCTTCAAACCACAGTAACTCAGGTTGTTGTTCAGACAGCAAAAAATTAACTTCTTCGGTGGGCCAAATCACTCACACTCACACCACAAGACAAGTGTAATCTTCTGATTAGAGATCCTTCTGAGTCAAAGGATTGTTCCACTCTTATCTCTGACTACTGTCCTTTACTCACACTTACAGCCTCTTCTGAAGTGATCAAATCAGAAACGTACACTACTTCTAAGGGTTCTTACACCCCTGACCCACTTAGCAATCTGGCACACCAGACTTTGAAGTTCAGCCTTCAGAACTCCTACCCTATCCTGACCCCACATCTGTCATACTCCATGTTACTGTATCTGCTAACCCAATCTCTGATGCTCCTCCTGTTAACACTTCAAATTATGCTACTATTGCAGCATCTCACATCATTCTTTCTGCAGCAGAAGCACCCCCTTCCTCTCTGCCTGCAAGGACAGAACCTGTTGCTGAGTCCGATAACAACTTTTCTTTTAGGACTACAGCTCCGGTTGTTCCTGCTGGTGCCTTTGCAGCACTAAAACTACCAGACTCTACTCTAGCAGTCTCAGGTGCGTCACTGCCCACTGGTTCTTCTACGGCACCCACACTCTCAGTTGCTACAGCATCAGAACTATCTAGAGCCATTCATGATCTCCCTGCTGCTGTGGTTTCTGAACTTCCTACAAATCATGGAGAACCCTCCACTGTGACTCCTGAAATTTCTGCGGCTAATCTCGACTTAGCCATTGCTGCTTCTGATGTCTTGGAAAACCTTCCTAGAGCAACCAACTCTGCTGTACCTCTGGCTCCACCTTCCAACACCTTACTGTTGCCTTTCAAAGCAAGACTTGCCATGGAGTCTGCAGCAGTCTTTCACAGTTCCTCTGAACACACTGTTGGGATTTGTGCTCCAAAGATTTTGTCTTTTCTGAATTCTACCTCAAAGGCTCAGAACATTAATACTGTCTCCGTCCTTCAAGACTCCCACCTAACAACCTTAAACAGTATTTGGTGCCTCATGATGTGCGTTTTCGGAATAAGACTCTTTCACGGTGTGACAGACATTCTTCTTGTTGGTCAACCTTCAGTGAGCCTGGAGAGGGGCCTGGAGAGGGGCATACTGTCATGTCTGCGACATGGGCGCATACATTTACGATCAATATGGACCTTATTTCCCATTTGCGAGACTTTGGTGCTTTTCTATTTTTCCCAACAAACTACACTTACCACAATGCACTTGGCTATAACCATCTTTTCCTGGCCATTCCTATTCGCCATCTTCGGAACTACAATCCCCAGAAGCCCTAGGGATCTCCTCTGCTTCCACCAGCTCAAGAACAGAGAGGGAGGTGGCCGATTGTCTGCAGGTGTGCTTAGCCAGGTGCGACCAATTAGCCTTCCTCTGTGCTGGACTGGGCGGTATAAAAGCTGCTGCCTGCAGGAGCTCAGTCTCTTGCATTAGGAGTCCTTCCGGCACCTTGTTGCTTTGAGCTACGGATCTTGTATGCAGTTCTTCCTCACTCCGGCTTTGGATCCAGTGCCCTGCTGGGCTCTCTACATTGCAGCTGATCACGCTCTGCTGCCTTCCAGCTTCCGCCCTTGCCCAGCCGGGCTCTCTACATTGCAGCCGATCACGCTCTGCTGCCTTCCAGCCTCCGCCCTTGCCCTGCCTGGCTCTCCACATTGCAGCCGATCACGCTCTGCTGCCTTCCAGCCTCCGCCCTTGCCTTGCCGGCCTCTCTACATTGCAGCTGATCATGCTCTGCTGCTTTCCAGCCTCAGCCCTTGTCCTCTGGGCTCCCTGCTCTGCAGCCTACCTCACTCCGGCTGCCTACAGCCCTTGTCCTCTGGGCTCCCAGCTCTGCAGCTTGCCTCACTCCGGCTGCCTACAGCCCTTGTCTTCTGGGCTCCCTGCTCTGCAGCCTGCCTCACTCCGGCTGCCTACCGCCCTTGCCCTCTGGGCTCCCTGCTATGCAGCCTGCCTCTCTCCGGCTGCCTACAGACCTTGTCCTCCGCTGCTTACTATCTACCTTTTTCCGCTGGGTTCTCGGCCTAGCAGCCCTCTACAGTCCTCTGCAACCTTCTACGGTCAGCGGCCCTGCCCCTCAGGGCTCACAACTTGCTGCCCGGCCCTTCTGGGTTCCTTGCCGTGCAGCCTGCTTTACTCCGCTGCCCTAAGACCTTTCCCTCTAGGCTCTCTACCTTACAGCCCTGCTCCTGTGGGCTTGCTCATCCTGCTTTACTCCGCTGCCCTAAACCCTTTCCCTCTGGGCTCTCTACCTTACATCCCTGCTCCTGTGGGCTTGCTCATTGCTTTCTTGCTCCTCTGAGCTCTCAACCTTGTTCCTCTGTTATCCAATCCTGCTACAGGACTTTCCCTTCATTTCCTTCTGCTAGTTTGCTATCAACTTCCTTTTCCTGGATTTGTCTGTAAGTATCTTCTCTTGTACTGTTTGTAGACCCTTTTGTACAGAGCTTGTCTGTTGTTTCCTATCAATCAACCGCTGCCCCTTCCCTTGTCTTGTTTCTACGTTACAGACACCCATAGCTGTTGTTCCAAGCCATGAGCAAACAGCGTGGGCCTCTGTTATAGCAAACTGTGCAGAAGGCTAGAGTTTTTCCTAAGGTTCGTGGAATACTCTTTTCCTATATCTGCATACACCCCTAGAGGGAATCCATTCTGTTGTACCTTATTCCTTGCTACACTTTACTACTCTTCGTTCTCACTACTTTCAGCTGTGTGTGTACTATTCTGTCCACCTTACTTCAGCACAACCACCCGAAACCCTTCCTGGGTGTTCGGTGCCTCTCCTTTCAGGGTGTCATCTTGTGACAGTGACAAAAGATAGTCGCATCTTAGCTAAACGCGTGAATGCTTAAACGCGTGAAATCGTAGTGGTGGGTTAACACGTATTCTATACTGGAGGCGCACAATCGCGTGTGCGATATTACATTTTAAAGCGTTTAAGTGAGTCTATGCAAGTAACAAACGCATGTTCGCGTTCGCGAAAATCGCATGAATCTTCCGATACGTGAAAAGTCAGACGCTCTCTTACCTGCTGTTCAGAATAAGCACGTACGATCGCAAAGTTGCTACAAGTCTCGAGGGGGCGCCATTATGCGTCCTCTCTGGCATTATATCTGTTGCTAAGCTAGCAGATACCACAATCTGTCCTTTCTCCATGTTTAGTCACGTGTTCACTGGCGGCCATATTGTAATGGAGTGAACATACCATAAAGATATATGGTGAGTCACATAAAGTAAAATAGTAAGTTTGAAAAACGGTCTGCACATAAAGGACTTTTAATGTTAATGTATTAGAAATGTCAGCAAAGCGGAATTGAAGGGAAATGCTTCTGTATTAACATATTGAATAATGTCATAGTCGGAAAGGCCTTAGTGTATGATAGTGTGAATGAGATGGTATACATGTTTCTAAACACTATAGTTACTACTTAATTATTGTTATAAAAAGGACACCATTTCATTATCAGTGTTAAGTCCAAGTACTGTGGAGTTGAGTTTGCAGATTATTTTCGCCTCAGTTTGTCTGAGTCTCTTTTCTCTGTCACCTCCTCGTCTTCCGAGGGTTACTTTTTGGAGGCCAATGAACTTAATATCAGCTTTATTATCCAATTGATGTTTCTCTTGCCAATGACAAGCAAGAGGAAGTCTAGGGTCCTGGCTTCCAATTTTAGCAAGATGTTCACGCACCTTAGTCCTGAGTTCCCTGATGGTGCTCCCAATGTAGACTAATTTGCATACACATATAATCGCGTAAACCACATATTTCGTCCTACAATTTATGGGTTGCTCGATTTTTATACTCTTATTGTTGCTGCTCTTGAAACTATCAGTTTTTTCATGTGCATGTTTGCAAATGGTGCATGTTCCACATTTCCTGAAGCCATTCGTTGGTTGTAACCAATTGGATGTTCCCTCTGTTAGGTCTGGTAAGTCTGAAGGACTTAGTTTGTTTTTTAGTGTCTGTGCTCTCTTAAAGATGATTCTTAGTTTGTCGTCAATAAACTTGCAAATGTGGTCATCCAATTTCAAAAGATGCCAATGTTTGGCCAAAATCTTTCTCACATGTTTATGATTGTTGCCGAATTTGGTGATGAATCCTATAGTAGGTGGCTCCAAAGTGTTGTTCTTAATAGCCAGAGTCTGTTCCTGTGTTAGTTGCAGACTTTTATCCAATGCCTTGGTAACACATTTCTTTGAATATCCTCTTGCCAGAAATCTCGATTGTAGAAGCCTGCATTCTTTCTCAAAGTGTTCTTTGGTCTGACAGTTTCTTCTTGCTCTTGTAAATTCTCCTGCTGGTATGTTGAGAATCGTTGTTCGATGATGGCAACTAGTAGCATGTAAGGTAGCGTTGACCTCTGTAGGTTTACGAAATGTGCATGTTCTTATCTGGTTCTGTTCAATATATATGGTGAGGTCCCAAAAATCAATGCTATTTGCATCGCAGACACCAGTGAATTGAATACCCATTTCGTTAACATTGATTCTGTTTAGGAAGGCCGTGAATTCTAATTGTGTGCCTTTCCATAGTATCAACCCATCGTCAATATACCTTGACCAATATACAAGATCCTTCTGATACACTTTATCCTTGTATATGACTGAATCCTCAAAAAGTCCCATAAAGAGGTTTGCTAGGGCTGGGGCATATTTAGTGCCCATAGCAACACCTATAGTTTGTCTATAAAAGACATTGTTGAAGTTAAAGATGTTACATTGTAGGGATAGCTCTAACATTTCCTTGATCATTACAATTTGGTGGTACATCAAGGCTAACTCCTCCCTGAAGGTATAGTCAATAGTTTTCAGAGCCCATGAGTGTTGAATCGAAGTATATAATGCTTTCACATCCATGGTTGCTAAAAGGCAATCTTGTTCCCAGTTCCAAGATTGTAGCTTAGTGATGGCATCTGTAGTGTCCTTGAGATATGCCTTTAGTTGGGTGGCCCTGGGTCTCAGAATGTTGTCCAGATACTGTGAGATATTTTCTGTTGCCCAATCAATCCCGCTGACAATAGGGCGGCCCTCTGGCAGCAAATCATATTGCTTGTGGATTTTTGGTAAGAAATATATTATTGGTATAGTCGGGTTTTTGATTGTAAGAAAGCTCTTTTCATTGTCAGAAATAAGACCTTTTCGATGCCATTCCAGAATTTTAAGTTCCAATTTCTGTGCAATCTCATGTGTGGGGTTAACTAGTAATTTTTCCAGGTTTCCTATACCTTACACTATTATTTAAAATAGGTAGTGGTTTAAACTGGTGGAGAGTTCTTTGAAACAAGATGTTGGAAGCACCATAGCCTAGAGAGATCGCATGTATTTTATGCAGCAGGGGAGAACCATAGTATAGACTGGATGTTTTCTTATGAAAGGCATGCTAAAATAAATTCTATTCATGAATAACTTTACTACACTCCCCTGTCTTTCAATAAATAGATAGAGTCAGGTGTAATGTGGTTGGGTAGACGGTCTCCAAATATCTGTTACTGAAGAACAGTGCATCACCATTACAGAAGTCTAAAGAGACTGAAAGCATTAAGAATTATAGCAGGCCTTTCTAAAACTGTGCCTGCATCTGGATTAAAAGGAAACCATTAATATTTCAGGAAAACCCTATACACACACCTACACACACACACACGCATGCACGCACGTATGCACGCACGAGCACACACGCACAAACACACACACACACATAGATACATGAAAGAAAGAAATCCAGTTTTAATGAAAGTCACATAGACATGTATGCAGAGAACTGCACCCACACATTCAAAACATGTAGTATACATGGGGCTCGGAACAGAACATACACATTTTCAAGAACCTTACCTTTCAATTGAAACTTATATGAGACAATGCAAACAAGTTACCTTTTGCATGTACGTGGCTTAACACAAAGTCCTATTCTAGCCGGACATTGTCTATTTTTCAATTGGCATCTTGATATACATTCACCATCTCACAACTGCAGAGGGTGTGGTTTTGGTGGAGTATAAGAAACCTTTAATTGTTATTTCTCTTTTAACTTTCTCTGGTACCATTCTCATCTTGATGCTGCAGAAAATCAGATCTGTAACCCTATTTGTATTATCTATGATGTTTAATTGCAAATCTAGGGATGGTTACAATGTAGTCAATGCTAAGCAGAAATGTTAGAATGGTTTGTGTATTTTAGATTATCATAATATTTAGAGGAAGACTTTTTGATTGAACGTGGATGTGTTTGTGGAGTGTGATTCATATAGGCAAGTAAAATTATGTTTTAATTGTTTTGTATACATACCATATTTTAGTGATTTCCAGGGTAAAACTGGAGACCCCGTTGTTAGGAAATTAATAATTCTTTTAAATGAATGTCTATTTTGGAAAACTTCTCTCTCTTTTCTTTGCCCTGAAGTGTGGGGTTGGATTGTATGAATCAGGTTATTAGATCAGTGTGTCACATCCAAGGGAATCACTAGCCAAAAATATACACACATACTCAATAACATGGACCTTTGTAAGGGGTACAGTTTGCTCCAATGTCATCTTCCACAGAGGTGGATGCAATCACACCCACAAGTGCAAATAAAATAAACTAAATAAGGCTTTTCCTTCAAGCATTATTTAAGAACCTGTGTAGTGACATGATGGATGGAAAAGCCCTACTGCTAGCTGAGAGCACTAGTACGCTGGAACCTGTTCAATGGAGGTAACAGACCCAGCAAGATCTCTCAAAAAACTTTCCTAGATAGTAAGTGCCAAACAAGGACTGTACTTTTCCCTTTAGACCCTGGACTGGGACCTCCAGCCACCGGAAGTCACAGAACAGATTTGGATCCTGTTTTTCAGCTTCAATCCATGTTCTAGTTGCTGCAAGCATAATGAGCTGCCTTTGGCACTTGTTATTTTTGGTCTACTATAGAGTCATTGAGCCACAGATTCGAAACATTACCTGCTTGCACTCCAGTCATTTTAGATCTCCTCACCTTTGAAACTCTCCTTGCATCATTGGACCTCTTCAAGCAAAGTGTTCAATTCGAGATGCTAACCCAACCCATCACCTGATTTGAGTAGTTTTTCACTTGATTTTAGTAGATCACCATTACAGGAGCGTGCCACTTCACTGGACAGTCTAAAGCTGACTGTCTTGAGGCTTGTGATCTATTGGGAACAACAGACTCAAAACATCTTGACAACAATACAACCCATTTAAGCCAACTAGAAAAAGGGATGTGGTATAGTGTTTTAAATAAATGTGAATGGGCCTCATTACGAGTTTGGAGGTAGGCATGCCGCCATTACCGGCATGGCTACCTCCAAACTCGTGTCCGGGTCCTGAAAAAAGGGAACTACCGGGACATTCCAACTTTTATGGGCCTGGTAATTCCCATTTTCAGGTCCCGGACCCGGTACGTCCCCATTCCCATTTGAGCCCCCATAGGGCTCAATGGGAATGGGGAGGATGCTAACAATGGACCTGTTAATGACGGGTCTGTTGTTAGCATCCTGTTCAACTCGCGGGTGCCGGTATGCATGTCTGGCCAGACCAGACGTGCATACCGCCACCCGCGAGCAAACTCGTAATGTGGCGGCCCGGTATGAACGGTACCGGTACCTTACCGGCACTGTTCATACCGCGGATGCCAAGGTCATAATGAGGCCCAATGTATTTTTAGTTTAATTAATGAATCCTTTTTCTATAGAACAATGGTTGGACATTCTTTTATTTTGACATCAGTACTATTGTTATTTGCTCAGCTTCTGTGCTACCTCTCATCGCTCCTGAAGAGTAGTATGCCCTCGTCCCATGCTACCTTAAAGAGGCAAGGTAGGTATACCCATAAGGCTTTGCTTGTTAAACCTTTATGGCTAGGATCACTACTGGTTTAGTAGGCATGTGGGGCTGAGTAGGGGTGTTATCCCCTACTCTTTCTGTACTCTTGTATGGCACATACATTCGCTCTAAATACACACACTGGGATGAATTGCCATCTTGCAACATTGTGGAAGCCCTGGCTTTTTTGATTTGTATTAAATACTTACACAATGATGTGGGTAAATGCATCTCTTAAATGGTAATCTACTGATCAGATTCCCCTTTCATAAACTCCATGCCAAAAGAATATTTTGTATTTGTGCCTTGATGCATCAGTATTCTCATCTGCAGTGCCTTGTGCAGTGCCTTGTCTACCAGTGGCACAGAACAGGTTTAGAGGTCACAGGTTCCCATTTGATACATGCAGTGACATACACACCTCTGCAGAGCAAGGGCTGCATTTTAGATATGTACCCCTATACCAAAATTATGATGATCATAAGTAGCCCTTGCTGGTGCTAGGGTAAGCTCTAAATAAAAGCTATGCTGGAGTTCAGGCATGGTGCATGGCCCTACTTATAATTATTGCAGCCTCATCCAATGTGATATTACACATGTGTAGGCTTCTGTGAGCCAGCATAGCTGTGGTAGTTGATGTGTATTCTGTCCAGACAGGTTAATCGTGCCAAAATGACAGGACAGGGACCTGAATGGCCAGGCTTCCTCATTGATCTCTTTGTGAGGATAGGTCGCACCCTTCTCCAGAGACAGCTGCACAACAGTCAGCTGTCCTGGAGCAAGGCATCAAATGAGCATGCCCATTCAAAAGGAGTAGCCTCGCACCAGCGTGCTGCACATCTATAGACCTTAGACCATAGTGAGAAGGGAATGGTGTGTGGTTAGCGTACACAGGAGAGCTCTGTACGGCTGGGGACGACTTCCACCATCTTGTTTCTCTATGCCTCTCTGCTTCCTGTGCCCTCCATTTGCTCTAGAGCAAAGCACTTTGGGTATGATGTCAGAAGGGCAAAGTCCTCTTCTTTCAAGAACAGGGATTGAACCACTAAGGCAGGCTAAACTCAGTCCAATGATCTATAAGTGCTTTCATTTAAAATAGGGGGCTCATGCTACTTTTCTGAATCATCTTCGAATCATCTTTTGGACACCAAACATTGAAGAAGGTTTTGTTTGGACCCTGCTGGGAGAGCAGTCCTTTGCAGTTGTGTGTCAGTCTGCCACGTGTTTGGGAGAACGAGAAAAGGACTCATCTTGTCCCTGAGTCCCTGCATGTTTTCCCTGTTGAAATGTTTGGAGCTGTATTTCAAGAACTGTTCAACACATTTGAATCCGGGATCCTCCGTTGCTGCTTTCTGCACTCTCACTAGCACAGTGACAAGAAGTCTTGTTTGGTGCTGCTGGACCACCAAGAACTGCAGGAGTTCAAATGTAAGCAGGGGTTAAGCACCTACTCAGCCCTCACACTTCTGCAAACTAAGAGCCAACGCAATCATAAAGGGCAAACAGCCACAGTTAAGAGATATACCTCCTTTGCCTTTTTTGGTAGCATGGCTGAGGGAAGTGTTTACTATCAAGAGGGGTGAGGATGGGATTCAGCAGCAACCCAAAACTGCAAAGTACAACAGATCAAAATAAAGGAATGTACAATTAAGGATGTATACAAATATATATAATTTAATTAAAGACACAATGTACAATAATAACTAACTAGAAAAGGACAACTCACAACCCACTGCTGTGTAAAGAACACAGAATAAGGAAATATATCAAGATGCAGCACTGAGTAATGAATCATGGTAATACAGCAAGTAATAACCACCATGTTCTTGGGTGTTTAAGGGAAAAGACCCAATCAGTTTAAGGGTCCAAAAAGGGACCAACAGGGCAGTTAGCAGTCAATAGTAGATGTCTGCATTTCTTGGTGGTCCGGCAGCACCAAACAAGACTTCTTGGCACTGTGCTAGCAATTCAAACATCAGGGAAGTGCAGAAGGCAGCAATGGAGCGTCCGGTGGTTCAAATATGTTGAACGGTTCTTGAAACATGGCTCCAAGCATTTAATGCTGTTTGAATGTGTGTTTGAATAAGTGAGTGAATGTCTGTGTGTGCTTGTTTTCGGTTTGTGCCAGCCAGGATGGTTATTTGAGCATGGGGTGAAGGGAAGGGGAGATGTGAAGGAAGGTGGAAGGGTCATATTCTTTGATAATGGGCATCTATGTTAAACCAGTTAAGATAAATGTTATTGCATGGCTAGACTGGGATTTTAGTGCATCCATTCTTGCCATTTCACACTGTGGCATGATATATTTTACTGGGCATATATGATAAAGAAAACATCATAAGTGTTATTATGTGGCTAGAATGGCATTTTGATGCAGTCAGTCTATGTTATATTATATTATGTTAAGTTAATTTAAAGCATGCACTGCTACCATTTTCTTTTCGCCACACACTCACGTGGCTCTGTAAGGAAAACTGGGTTTGTTAGTGAGGGATAGATGGATAGCATAGATGTTGTGCTTGTCTGTTGATGCGTTTAGAACCAGGAGGAACTGGCATCTGTGCATGTGAGGTTTCTGGGTGTGTTTTGTGTTGTGCACTAGACTTCTTGTGTTTGGAAGGGCGGTGGCCAGTGTTTCAGTTGTTTGTTGTCAGAGGTTATTGGGTTTGAAGATTGGTTAGAGAGTGATGTGCGGTTTGTGTATTTTGGTGGGATTGATCCACTAGCCTTCTCGGTATGTGTTGTAGGTGGGAGGTGTGGGTTTTGTGGAAGAGAGAAGTGGTTAGTGGGTATTGGGTGATTTCTGGGTTTTTGTAGCTATATTACTAGTTTTCAGTCTGTATTTATTACTTGATTCCTTGTTTCTGGCTTATGGTTTGCTGGAACAGGCATTGTATGGGTTGGGTGGTCTGCTCACAATGGGTGGTTGTTGTACAGTTGTCCTAGGTTTACCACAGTGAGTTTATAGCCAGGTGTCCAGTAATTTCATGAAAGATAGATGGTCTTCCATCATTCTTATTTCCATCCAGATGGAGGGCCATAGTTTGGCTGTAATATAGAAGAAGGTGGCTCCTCTGAATTTCCTTTTCATCCTGGTGTCTTGTTTCTATTTGGTTGTCGATGCTAGACCATAAGTCTATTCTTGGTTAGTATCAGGTGATTTCTTCTTGGATTAATTCAGCTCCTTGTCAGTTAAATTAGTTATGGGCAATGCATAGGGCTTTGAAGTTGATGTGCTTCTTTACTGGTAGCCAGTGTAGACTTTTCAGAGCTGGTGTGAAGTGGTATGTTCCACTTAGTCTCAGGAGTAGTCTTGCTGCAGTATTTTGGATGTGTTGTAGTTTTTTTGGTTGAGCATCCAGGCATACCTAGTCAAAGACTATTTTCACAGTCTATCCTAGACAATACCAAAGGGATGATAGTGAGAGTTCTCTGTGTAAATTTGAGGTAGGGAATGATCTTTTTTGCAGGAGGTAGAAACATTTGTTGCTGTTGCCTTGACTTGTGGTTCAAATGTGAGAGCCTTGTCCATGAGGATTCCCAGATTTGTTATCACTGTTGGCATCTCTGGTTGGTTTCCCGTGAATAGGGGCCAGGTGAGGATATCTGGTTTGACTGTCTTCTCATGAGGAGATTATCATTTCTGTTTTGTTTGGGTTTAGTGTGTTGCTATTGTTTGCCATCCAGGTGATTATGTCGGAGAGGCATTGATTGAGGGTGCTCTCAGGAGTGTTGTCAATAGTTATCTCAATGATGAGTTGGGTGTCCTCTTTGTAGTTATAGGGTGTCAGTCCATGAGTTTCAATGAGCTTCATATTGAACGTCATACATGTTGAAAAAGAGTGGGGAGAGTCTTGATCCTTGTGGAAAAAGCACAGGTGATATTTTTCGTGATTAATGTAAATGGTGGGATGTAGTTCTTTCAGTTCGGTCGGTGAGGAAAGATTTCAGCCATAGTAGTGCAGAGCTTTGAATACCAGATTCCTCCAGTCTCTTGATTAGAATTATGTGTTTGATTGTATCAAAGGCAGCTGATATGTCTAGCAGTCTGAGAGCCGATTGCTGATTGGGTGTTGTTGTCCATGTTCATTTTTAGGTAGTTCCATATGGAAATGAGCGCTGTTTCTGTTCCTCTCATGGTTCTGAAGCCCACCTGGGATTGGTCAATTATTTGGTTGCTTTGTACATGATTGAGTAATTCTTTGTACACATGGTTCTCCAAGATTTTCAATAGAACAGTAGGTTTGATATAGGTCTGTAGTTAGTAGGGTCATCTTTATTTCCCATCTCATCTTTTAGGAGAGGTTTGATGTACGCTGATTTGAATGACTTTGGCACTATTCCCTTGTTCAGAGGTAGATTAATTAGTAGTCAGATGAAGTGGGCTGGTGTTTTGTGGGTGACTATTTTTGTAGATGTCGGTGAGGATGGGTCAATGGGAAATCCGGCTATGTTGGTATCTTTTAATAATTTTTCAAAGATGTCCTCGCTTATCGATTCAAATCGATTGAGTGTTGTCAATTGTTGTGGTTCTGGTTTCTGGGAGGGTGTTTGTTGTCCTGCAGGATGTGTTGATGGGCTCCCGAATTGCTTCAATGTTTGCCCTTAGGTTGCTGTGATGCTTTCCCATAGGGTTTGCGAGTGTACGATACTGTTGTTGCATGAAGTTGGGATTTTATTTCCTTGATGATTCTAAACATTTCTTTTTGGGGATTTGTTGTTGATTGGATTCTTGCAGCATAGAATGCTTTTTTGGCTTTCAGGACTATCCATTTGTATAGCCGAATTTGTCATTGGTAGTTGATTTTTTCGATCTGGTTGTAGTGTTTCCTCCATCGCTTTTCTAGTTTACAGTTTTTTTTTAATTCCCTCAGGTCCTTGTGAACTATCTTGCTGTGGCTTGTTTCAGTGTGGGTTTGAAGTGTTTTAAAGGTGTTAGTTGGTCTAATTTGTCTGTGATCAATGTGTGAAGTTCTCTTCAACTGAGTCTGGTGTTATTTCGTTTAGGTGGGAGTTCTCTGGTTTGGTAAACTCTAAATGTGTGTTAAAGTTTCAGGTCAGGTCTTTTCCAGTTTCTTTTGTTTGTATGCATCATGTGGCACTGGATTTTGACTGTGAAAGGGATCATATGATGGTGGCTCCATATGATTGTACTGGTGGGTCGGCGGTAGAAAGTTCATCTCTGCAGAACATTGCATCTAGTGTGTGTCCCGCTCTGTGAGTGTGTCTGTTCACTATTTCTTTGAGATTAGAGGTTTGCAGTAGAGCGCTCAGTGCTGATTCTAGCCATTTCATACTGGAGCATGATATTTTGTACTAGGTATACATGATGAAGCAAGTTTGATAGTGTTATTACATGGCAAGAGTGTCATTTTGGTGCAGCCAGCCTAGCAATTTCTGTCTGTGGCATGTCATTTTTTAGAGCAATTCCAGAGGTTAAGATTAATTCAAAACTTTCAAGCTATCACTTCTTTTGTTCTGCTTTAGTCACCCCAAATGCAACGTTTATGCCCAGATGTGGTTCCCGTACCTGCTGGAACTAGAGACCCAAATTACTCCTCACTGATGACACCCAATGAGGCAGAAACATGTCTGGGGATGCTTGTGGTCAATTGCAGAAGGGATGTGACCAAGCAGTTTGGGCTGGACTGCCCCTTTTGGTGTGGGCCCAAGCCTGATATGCATATCATCTTTTCCCTTTTGTAATGGCTTGTCAGGCAAATAACAATGTCTGGAGGGTTGCCAGAGCAATACCAGAGGTTAGGATCAATTAAAAACCTCCCAGCCATCACCTCTTTTGTTTTGCTTTAGTCACCCCGAGTGAGACGGGTATACCTCGGTGTGGGTTCTTTACTGCTGGGCCTAGCAAATCAAGCTACCACTCACTGATGATGCCCAGTGAGGATGAAACATGTCTGTGGTACCTGTGGTCCTGTGCAGAAGGGATGTGACCAAGCAGTTTGGGCTTGACTGCCCCTTTTGGGGTGGGACCAAGCCTGATTTACAAATGGTCGTTCCTCTTTTGTAATCCGTTGCCGGGTGAAGAATGATGGTCTAGAGGGTTGCCCAGAGCAATGCCAGAGGTTAAGGTTAATTCAAACCTTCCAGACATCACCTCTTTTGTTTTGCTTTAGTGATCCTGAGTGGGACGGGTATGCTCAGATGTGGGTCCCGTGCCTGCTTGGCCTAGAGATCCAAGCTATTCCTCACCTCTTTTGTTTTGTCATTTTTTACTGGGCATATATGATAAATCAAACATGATAGCTGCTACTATATATCAGCTATGTTTTCTTAATGTGGCGTGGCAATTTCTATGGCAAAACCAACAGGAGGAAGTTCTTACCTGTGGGTACTGGATTACATCTGACATGTATTTGTATACTATAATGCATGGCATTATGCACAAAGCAAATATGCATGTGTTCTTATATGGGAATACTGGCATACATAGGTGCAGCCAGTATGCAAATGTATAGGCACATTCAGAGTGAAATATGTTGTTTATACTGGCATGTATAATGTGTAAAGGCATCAGGGACCTGTGCACTGTTGGTGGCTTATTGTTTGTGAGTTACCCTGCACAACTAACTGGAAACTGTCTTTTCCCAATTCATCACAGAAGTGTGCTGTATAATGTACCATTTTAACCCGTTATTCCAAAAATGTTCTCTGCGGGAGACCCTAACGCCACCCCCCAAGCCACAGTTTGTTGGATTGGGCTCCCGTGCTTCGTTCGGCCACTGCACCAAACAGTACTAAGTACAAATGGTCTTTCCTCTTTTGTAATTAGTTGCCGGGTGAAAAATGATGGTCTAGTGGCCATCCACTTTTACGTATCCACTTAATAAAAGTATTAAGTGGATACGTAACAAACCACAGGGGCAATTAAACTAAATGGGCAGCATTACTGAAACTCTGGCCTGGTGGAAGAATAATTAGCTCTAGGCCAACAAAAAAAGCCTTAATAGACAAAACATTATTTCAAAGCATTTTCCCATCAGGGCAAAGGATTAAGAACATGGCAAAGATCCTCTTGGTGCAACATTTATTTGAATATATGTATTTAAATAATTCTTGTTCTGCAATATGTGTGCTCTTGTGGTAATTGGATTTGCATTGGTGCAAAGTTTCTGTTGTACTGCACAGAGTGTTATATGTATGCCTATGGACTGCACATCGTTCTAGAATTAATTCAAAGTTTTCAAAGCTCTATAAACCCCTTGACAGCAGGAACAAAAGTTTATCAGTCTCTGGAGACATGCCTGTTTCATAAACACTACAAACACTACAAAAAACTGAAAACCCAAATCAAACACTGGCAGTAAGGCAGACATACAACAACAATCAAAATGGCTTAATGATAAGAGGCGGTGAGAGTCACAGAAAACCTTTCATTTTGTCTACTCTGTTCAGATTGCAAGTTGCTGCTTTGTCTGTTGTTCCAATGACGAGGGGTAATTCCTATGGCAGACACAATCTAAAATACAGTTACAGTCTAAATAGAACGCGCGGGTAGTGCTGCCCATCTAATGAGATGTTTGCTCTGATTTTACTGGTGCTGTCTCAGACTGGTTATTTTGCCAATGATACTCAAGTGACCTAGTTTAATTGTTTTGCAGTGTGTGTGTGTGTGTGTGTGTGTGTAAATGAGATACCGTTTACTAAGTAAATGTCAGCCAGACTTTTAATTGAATGCTTGGTTTTAAAAACGAACACAGACAAAATATATTTCAGTCTAGGACAATATGTTTCTATTGCAAACTTTTTTTTATTTTTCGTAATCTCCCAAATGGGTTCTGCCAACACTCTGCAAAATGTCTTCTTTCATCTATCCAGGTACTGCAGGATATTAAATAAAAGCAGCAACGAGAGCTGCGTGTTAGAAAGAGGGAAAATGTACATCAAGAGAACATAGTTATTATGTTAGTATACACAATGCTATTCACTAGTAATGGACAGAGTTCCTGCAAGGCGTTTAACAGGTTGAGTGACACATTTCAAATCAATATTTAGTCCAATCATGTTGTTCTTTTTTCCAAGAAGCATCCATTAGCAGATACAGAATGAATGTGCCTTTGATCACTGCAAGGTGAATGCTACTTTTCATAAATTAGACTCTAAATGCAGAGTTCAGCAAGGCAGCTTTTATGTGTTGAATTAGAGTGCCCACACATTTACAGTTATTCAGTATAGCGTTAAAGACCCTGGGTCGTTTCTGGCCCACACTGCCCTTGCAGAGTAACGCTATTAGCACCCATTCTGCGGTGCTAGTAGGCGTCTCTTTTTTAGAGGAAATAGGTATGCACATTTTGTGCACGCCTTGTTTCCTCTAAAATGAAAAAAAATGAAGGAAAAAAAAAACTACTACAGGGGAAACAGTAAAGGGAGTCTGTTTTATATTTTCACTGCTAGGCCAGCGGAGCAGGGACTAGGAGAACTGAGCTGTCCGTGAATTAAGTGGCATGGGAACATTATATGGGGGCTGTGAAAGGGGGGCATGGCCTAATTCTGGCAGTTGACCCCTGGGATACAGCCCTTTGCTGCAATCTTCACCCTCTTGCCGAGGGCATCTGTTAGCTAAGGGAAGGTCTGGTGTGCCTCTGTTCCACCTCTGTTTGTCCTTAATTGTGGAGCTGACCCCACCAGGCATACTGTTTAACTAAGAGATGTAGGGATCATGGCACTCACAACCCGCTGTAGAGGGTGCTGATCCCTGCATCAGTTAGTTAAAGGGATGCCTGTCGGGTTGGCACCACCCCTTTTCGTCCTTGGTGGTGGCACCAACCCCAGCCAGGCATCGTTTCAACTACCAGATGCAACAATCAATCAGGGACTGATAGCTGAATCTCTTAGTTAAAGGGACGTCTGGCGGAGGCTGGTGCCACCCTAATGGAAAAAAGTCAAGGCCACGAGAGGCCGAGGTCTTTTTTTCCAAAGCCTGAAGCTCTCGTGCATGAGTGTGAGCTTCAGGCTTTTGGAAAAAACAGCAGTAGCTTTAAGCAGTCTCATCCACATGGGCTACCGGGGACTTTAGGGAGCCCTGGCAGAGCCATTCTTAGAGACATGTTTTGGACACTGCCGGGGCTGCGCACCATCTTGCCACGACCCACTAAAAACTCTGGGAGTTGTGGAGGATGGCATTTTCTGGTTATTGGAGGTGGAGGGAGGGAAATGGGGCTAATGTCCAGGCTAGGGAGGGTGGAGGCAATGAGGGCGACACAGGACTGGTGGCAGCAGCCGAAAGAGGGAAAAACACAACACCCTGGGAGAGGCTAAAGTCTAAAGTGCTGTGGGTGGAACACAGGCTTTCACTCACAGATAAAAAAATTAAAAAAACTGCTTTTCAGTTTACCTGATTAGCTGCTGCCTCACAACACAACTGGCTTTAACTTTTTGAAACTCTATGTCACTGTAAGAGACTGACAGATTGCTTGCTTTGACAGCAATACCTTTATGCATTCATAGATTACTTTGCTTACTTGTTAAATTCAATTTGCATATATAAGGAGTGAAGCAACTGCTTTTATGTGAGAGCACGACAATTACAATGGTATGTTATTACAGAAAACAAGTGTAGTATTACTTATTTTATTTTGAGTTTGTATTGAGTGCAAACCATTATTCCCGGGCAAAAGATTGCTGTTCATCGGTATACGTTTAGATCATAAATTAGATGTTTATAGGGTAACAGTCCCAACAACATAGCATTCATTACTGACATACCACTTTGTGGACAAGGGGAAAGCTAACATTTACAGTTCGTGGAGAAGAGGTGTGTTGTAAAGAGTAGTCAGTCATCTGAGGGATATCGGGCCAGCTCGACTTGGGGCAGCATATTTATTTAATTATTCAAATTTATAAAGCGTACAAACGGCCCTTAGGCATCGCGCCGCTGCTGCAGTAGTCTTACTTAGTTGCGAGAGTAGTACAGAAAGCTGACAGTGCAGCCAATATGTCTCATCAGTGTAAAGAAATTGATCCTTGAAGAAATCCGTTTAGATGTATTTGTTGATTTGCATAAAGGTCGAGGCAAGTCTAATGCTGATGGGTATGAGGTTCCAGAGTTTTGGGGCATATATTGATCATGTGTGTTTCCTATGCCTTTCTTCTTTGCATTTCTGCTGCTCTAGTCCAACAATCTCCTTATTTCGGGGAAAGTGCTAATCATGACAGATGGTGTCTTTGTCTAGCAGATATGGGGAGCGTTCCTCGTGACAGTTTTGTGTATAATGTATCTTCCTGTGAAGCTGATGCATGCTTGTTGGGGTAGCTAGTGAAGTTTGGGGAGTGCGGACGTGCTATGATTATATTTGTGTAGATGTTTGATAAGCTCAGCAATGACCTGGCTCATGCCTCTTCTAGGTTGTACCGTGGTGGTGGGCAGGCAACCGACAAGAGTATTTCCTTAGCTACAGTGAGATAAAGCAAGCGTCTGTAGAGTGCATCGGATGCTGGTGTGTTGTAGCGATTGCTGGCTTTTTCACTTGAGGGATAGTTGGTACCATGATGTCTTTATTTTCTACGGTATTAGTGTTTTGAGGAACAGTGGTTGTATATGAGGAATACAAAGTATGTTCTGCAGGGTTTCCGGTGGGCTGTGAAGTCACAGATGCATGGCATACTGGTCAGCATGTGGGGGTATTTTGGGGTATTTTGACGTGTTGGTCAGGGGCAGTTAAATATTTGGTAGGGGTAGACATCCAGTTTTCTATCAGGGCAAGTTTGGTCTTAAGTGCGTATATTTTTTCCATTGTTGCTACTGTTAGTTAAAACTGTCTATGTTATGGTTTGTCACGTTATGTTATGTTCTGCTGAGATTTTGATCTGTGTCAACTCCCCACTGTAGCATCCTCGCAGTACAAAATCGTGCCTGGGGTGTAATTACAAAATCGTGCCTGGGGTGTAATTTAAAGCAAAAATCAAGCCAACATTTGAATATTTCTTGAAAAATGATTCTGTTAGTGGCTGATAAAACCACTGATGGGTGCATGTAATGAAGTAGATGTTGGGGTGAACCTCAAACCATGTGTAATTTGGATACATAATGAATGATCTGTACTTTATGTTTTCTTACATCATGACAAGAAACAGTTCAACCAATTAGAAAAGCATGATAATATTTCCAGATGTATACATTTTCATAATATCTAGTTCCAGCTAATATTATTAAGTGGAATCATTTTTCAATAAGATAATCAAACATAACCAGCACAAAATATGACGTAGTGCTGACTAAAGGTTTACATGAGATATCGTCATGTATGACGTAGCAGATCTAAATATTTGAACGAATCAATGCTGCATGTCATGGCGTCACGTCCAGGACAGATAAATACAAAACAAAATGGTGACAACGCTGATCACACATGGTGTGTCACCTTAAAATGAAGGATCAATCATGAAAGAATGAAAAGTAAGCCCTAATCATGCTAGGTATATCCTAGGCATTATTTTGCCTTAACTCAAGTCGCCTTAGACTATAATGATCTTTTTTTGTCATTAGTTTACAAAACTTTAACACATTCATCTCATCTTTGTAAAAAAAAAAGAAAAACAACCCAATACATATATTACAATTAATCAACACTCATAAGTAAGAATCCATCATCTGTAGTCAACAAATTTACTAATACAGATCTTCCTCTAATCTAACATGGATATCATTTAAAAATCTTGTGCTAATATAATTGGTACCTTACTACGTCTCAATAGTTCATTCCAAAACCAGTCAGTTTCCAGACTAACCTCCTGTGCAACAAATTTTCCCAAAAAGTGGACACTTTGAGGTTTCTATTTCAGGACAGGATAGGACATAGGGCCTCATTACACGGTAGGCGGTGAGCCATGGCGCTATTAGCGCCATGGCTCATGCCGGTAAAATACCGGCACCGCCTTGGCGGAAAGGGGATTTAACACCCCATTCCAAGGTTGGAGGGGCGGTAAATCCCCTTTCCGCCATTTCCCTTCCCCATTCCCATTTCTGCCCCATAGGGCTCTATGGAAATGGGGAAGGCGCTAATTACGGCACCGCAATTTTGCGGTGCCGTAATTAGCTCCGAGGTCCCTTAGCGGGTTGGGTTTTAACGCCTGCAAGAAGCAGGCGTTAAATCCTCCAACCCGCAAAGGGACCTCGTAGTACGGCGGTAAGGGTTAACGGTCACCGTTGCCATTAACGGTGACCGTTAACCCTTACCGCCGTCGGTGTAATGAGGCCCATAGTGTTTAAGGGACTCCAAAGACTCTTTTCCACAAAATCTACATTTTAATTTTAGGTTTTGCCATACCTCTAATCCTACCCCATCTCTCCAGAGTTCTCAATAGGTTAAACCTGAATCGCAGGTATGCAGAGCGATATTTAAAATCTGGAAATCTCACTATGAATTCCTGCAATTTCCAGTAGGAACTATGCTGATTTGCAAGCTCTGAATGCTGCTTACATTTATTCAAAGGTCTTGATAGTTACTACATTGATCTAACTTGATTATTTGGTTCACCTTTTTTATGAAACTGTTCTTATTCATCCTGCATTGTTCAATACAAACTCCCGAATACATTCACATAAGGGGCCAAACACTTTTATGTCTAGTTCTATCTTTAGATTCCCAAACAATGATCCAGTAGGAGAAACCAAAATCTTCCTATATAACTTCAACATTGAAATTTGGCACTATCTTCTTCGAAGACACAAGGGATATGTTTTTCATGTAGGATCAAAAACAGTTGGAGAGGACATGGTAAGTTTTAGTGATTTTTTCCAAAACATACCTTCCAAGTGCTCTAATTTCTTCCAATTCAACGTCATACATTCCATCCCATTTAATAAAGTGTTTAGTACAGTATCATTATAGTAATTAAGAAGTGGGTTTAAGATAAACCTAAAGTACTTTAACAATATTTTCCTACTGTGGGCGAGCAATTGCACTTACTTTTGCTGTAGCTTTTCGAGGAGTGCTCTATATTTCTCTCTATTTGAAATCCAGAACCCTAGATATTTAATCTCATTAACTCCATCCAACCACTGGTTTCCAGCAACCATGACAATACATGTTTAATTGTTCTATTACAGATAGTCATTATAGATGTTTTCTTTGGATTAATACGATTATTCGCGTGCAATAAATGTGTCAGCATCTTTATTGCTCGTTGGTGACCCAAACCAGTTTTGTCAAACACTAACATGTCATCAGCAAACATCAATGTAGGTATTTTCAGGGATCCCGGTGAAGGAAGAAAGCTATCACATTAAGCCAAATCCTCCAAAATATCTGATAAGTATACATTAAAAAGACAGGGTGGGAGAGTGCAACCCTGCCTAAAGCCAATATTCGTACTGACTGGAAAACCCAATTTAACATGACTGTCAAGACGTGCCTGAATATTATTACATGTATTCAAGTCTAGCAGTAAACGCAATAAACCCCCGGGAATCCCCTGTACGTGGAGTTTATTTCATAGTATATTCCTGTTTACTGTATCATTTGCATTGGCCAAGTCCATGCTCGCAATGTACAAAGGGCAAGATTGAATGTTTACATGAGATGTCATCATGTTTGATGTAGCAGCAATAGATATGTGGACGTAGCATGACTCCACATCATGAAGTCATGTCCAGGACACATAAATCAAAACAAAATGGTGAAAACGCTGACCACAAGCAGAACACTTCTTTAAATTGAAAGATCAATTATGAAAGAATGAAAGGTGAGCCACATTCATGCTAGTTATATTCTGGGCATTATTTTGCCTCAAATCACGTACCCTAAGTCTATGATCATCTTTTCCATAGACACAATATGGCCCCATGGATTACCATTAATGACTACTGAGGGCTGAAAGAGTGTGCATTATCCACCTATTAACCATAAGGTAACACAGAAATTTAAAGATTATTTACATATAAATTAATTTTGGAATCATCTCCCTATCAGAACTTTCTAACATATTAGACTATGAATATGATTACATACTGGTTTAATGTTAATATAGTATAGAATTTCTTAATCCATAAATCAGTGAACACCTCAATCCAGTCTAGGTAATGAGCTACATATACACCATCCTATTTTGGACCTGAAATGTTACGTCACGCAGGACTGATATGAACTATTAATAACATGGCCACACAGTTGGCTATTGCTCCTCATATTGGATTGCCTTAAACTGGAGTCTGGAGTGGCTGTGTTAATTAAAAATAGTTCAGTTTATTCTGGAGTGCTTGCAAAGGGATGTACCCACCTCTAACCCTACCAATTGCTACAGTAACACATGGTTGAGTGTTACCCAGCCCTGCAATCTGGGTAACACTAAGTACCTGCACAAATATTATAACTAGATAACTGACTACCCTAGACAGAATCAGCACGGTTATAAGGTCTATCAACCAATCACACTTTTCTTACACAAGCCTACTAATAATATGATTTGTTAATAATTGATATTGGAGTGAGTTAACCTTTATAGAAAATCCAAACAAGACCATTACCATAAGCATTAATTGTTATATCACTAGCAAAATCATAAGATGGAATGTAGGAAGAAACATTCAACATTGATTTACCTTTTTTAATAAATGTTTGCATATGAAAATTGAGAGCATCACATCTGAATATAGAGAGATACGAAATAACCACAGAAGAATCAACATGAGACTATACATGTAGTATACCATGTTGAACATTTTGTGATATACAATCAAATGTAGAAAAAGCAGTATTTTACAGGATCAATTGCATGATTTGGGGGGTAATTCATGGATTATTTGCACAGAAACAAACAGGATTTGTGCGCCATTCTGCCCGCAAATCCCTGTTTAACAAATGGGAATGTGTGGGCAGAATGGCGCACACATCCTGTTTTTTTCGGCGCAAATGATCCATGAATTACCCCCTTAATTGTTCATTTTTTTTCTCCCCTCCTCTATTCATTTTCTATCCTGTCTTGAACCTATCTCTTCCTCCTTTCACACCTAAATCAAAATTTTAATTAAACGTAATTCAGGGTTAAACATTATATCAATCATACAATTGATGCATTTGTATATTTGGCCTGGACATTCTTGAGTTACAAAGTTTCTTGATTGCACTAATGGTATTGACATAGGAATAAATCACACACAGCACTTGTTTCAAACATTGCCTTTAAATGGCTGAGACAGGGTCGGCGGATTAGTCGAAATAGGGGGTTGACAAAGGTTGGGCCTACACAAATGATGCATACAGACACACCTAGTGCAGCAACGAAAGGCCCAACCCCAAGTACCACACAAAGCTCACAAGCAGAGATTATAGCAGAATCTATATGGCCGTTTTTTAACTATTGCCAGAAAAAGACAAATGGATAAAGAAAGACTTTCTGAACTTTCGTCTACGCAGGGAACCCGGATGGATGATCCTGCAAATTGACCGGTCAGAAGAAGCTATATTGATGCATCCAAAGATGTAGTTATAAGTAACTACATGAAGACTTTGAGGACCAAAAGATTCATTCAAGATGATAAGTATGAACTGAATGATTATGTGGACAGCACAGCACACTTGGGAAATAACATATGGTACCAACACATGAAAGGCGTTGGAAGAAAGACGTCAGACGAAGAATATTTGTATGTGCACTCCTGCCATACTGCATGGGGAAGTCAAAGATCTTCATAGCTATTGAAATAGATGTCCTAACTGCACACTGCATAGTGCACCTACCTTTCTGTAGTACAATAGGCCAATCCATGGGTCAGACAGCGTCTCTCAAATCAGCAACTGAAGTAACAGATCTAAATGAAGATGACTATGTTCAAGACATAAAGACAAGAAACAAAGCCAAGACAAAGAATATCGTGATTAGATATGAGAAACCTGGAGTAAAAGGAACTGGAGTAAGAAGGGAACTAAATAAAAAACTGAAAGTTCCAGGAAACTCTACAGAAGACATCTGCAGATGGAAGAACAGAGGTCAGATGCAGATTTTGGGAACTGTCTTATCACCAGATGGCTGGGAAGACGGAGTAGTAATCTGCAGAGACTGGGTAATAATGGGTCACTACCAACCAACGATCGAGAATCCACAAATGCTGTGTAAACCATTATGGACAAAACTTGCGAAACTACTGACATAGGTCGAATACAGAGGAGGACCCCTGCAGATAGTACGGTTGGACAGTTCTAAATTGTCCTTCAGGAATAATGGTACAAGAAAACTTGGGAGACAATCGGAACTGTGATTGAATCTTCGATGCACTAGGAATGAATATTGGGACAGTAGTAATCATGGATCATTATTGGGCTTGTCGATCCAAGGCTTACATAGACTGCCTAAAGACTGGGGAGGAATCTGAACATTAGTAAATGTCCATGTTCCTGCATTAGTGATCCCTAAAGGTGACCTGAACATTGATAGTTTCCCGAAAGTAGATGCTCACCTGAGGAAGAAGACATCTGTGGAGCTGATAAATCGAATGAAGAGGGAGAACTACTTTTCAGCTAAATCAATAGAAGCCTTTGATGCTATTCCATATGATCATAGACTGTTCAGCCAGACTTCTTCAGCGTTCACGCTGATCTTTTTGCCAAGGATCCAGGTTGGAGCAAATACTAATTGGCTTCAAATCACAAGATGGGAACTGCTACAGATGATTAATACTACCATAAAAGGATTCAATGCAATCAGAGAAGAGTGGAGAGCAGTAAGATTCATGACCCCCCAGAACAGATATGTCCTAGATATGATCACAGCTATGGGTGGAGGTGTTTGTGCCAAAACTGGAGAATCATGTTGCACATTTATACCTTCTCATGATGACGAGAATGGAACATTGACAGTGACCATAGATATGCTAACGAAGCTGCATGGCCAGATGATCGAAGAGGTCAAAGACATTGCTGATGACAGCTGGTTTGGATCACTCTTCTCATGGGTTCCACAATGGATGGCAGATATGTTCAGGTTTTTAGGAGCTTTATTATTATTAGTAATACTTGTATTCTGTGTGATCAAAATAATAATCTCACAATGCAAGAAGACAGCAAAGAAAGCCATAGGGATGAAGATTATGATTGATGTTGAACCGGGATAGAAGCCTAAAGATCTGACTGATGAAGAAATCAGAGACTTTGTGAAGGCCAGTATCCATGCACCTGAGGGAACAAAGTTCCTTTATCCAAAGGACAAAAATAAGTATGTGGGGAGATGGATCTACTGCAGTCCAAGTGGACAGTGCATGCTCATGACATGGAGTAAGGATAAGCATGTGAAATCAGCTGGATGCTTTAAAGGAGTCATAAAGATATGGATCCCTAGGAAGCATTTCTTCAGACCAGGATGTCTGCATGTGGAGGAAGATGTGAGTGTGGTCGATTATCGCCCAAAGGGGTAGTGTAGAGGAGGAGCTAAGTACCCCCACTCCACCTGCCCCCCCTACATTTCCTGAAACGTATGAACCAAAATATGTGGCATATACTGAGCAGTTAAAACAACAAAGAGAAGAGAGAGGGCTCTCTGCAGTACCCATAAGAATACTTATACCTAAGAGTATATGGGAAGTAAATTACCCATTGAGGAAACCATACTTGCCTCCAAAACAATTTGATGGCCATTTGATGATGAAACAAAGAAACTGAATGACCAGGATGCATGGTGATGTCATACAAAGTTGAATCGACACCCAGATAGAAAGATAACCAGACCAGAGAGGCAGACAATGTATAAAAACAAAGAAGTACCAAGGATAAGTGACATCTTGGGATCAAGATGAAGAAATTTATGCCACAAACATGATGAAGATATTTAGTTAGTTTAAACGTGTACAGATGCAATGAAACACAAGCAGCAAAGCAATCATGAAGCTAGCCACATGCTTAAATAGATTAGACCGCGGCAAGTGCCAACATATACCTATATACCTCGTAGATACATATGGATTAAGTGAAGAATGAATGTTTCCACTCCGTATAAAGCAGTACTGAACAACACAAGAAGGCCTCATTTCCGTGTCGCGGTTATAAAAAGCAATTGAATTAAACAGAATCCATTTCAGCTAAGGAGTTCACTGAGCCAAGGAATCCAAGGTGTTAACAAACTAGGAGTTGGCTGACATTGAATACAATTAACGTGAAAGTACAGAAGCTCCTGTTCAAGAAAGTCAAACAAAAACAAAAGACGTCAGAGGACTATTGAAGAATAAAATCAAATACACAAAAAGGCCCAATTCATGGTGTCCAGTCACGTGATGGAAGAAAGTTGGATGGATGAGATGGTCACATTTACGCACGGAAGCCGGATAGTGCCCATACTCCTTAAAAATACTCAGAGAACAGTACAGACTCAAGGCCAACTTCAAACGTACTAATTGACACAAGACCATTGAGGTTATGATGGATCCCATTTTAATTGGAGGGAAGCTGGTATCAAGACGAGCTTATCCACACCTGGTTCTTCAGTATGCGTGCTGCTCACGTAGGTGGAAATTACTGAGGGTTAGAAGCCAACCAATTGTAGGGGACCACGTAGTTGGGGGTCCTATAGTTTGTGTAGCCAATGGGACGTCATACATTTAGTGACGTTCATAGTGGCCATTTTGGTGAGAGGGCTTAGTTTCCCCACCTGATGTTAGCTCTCCTATTACCTTTCTCCATTACTCCATACAGTTATAGTACCTATGCTTAATATTTACTCAGACCCAATCCCACATCCCGATAAGTTTAGTAGTTTGTCACATAGGATGACGTTGGTAATGACGCTGGTCAGCACATCAGCTATGACCAATTATGGGTTTAAGAACTCAGCTTTTTTATGAAATGATTGAGAGTCAGAGTATCGAGTGATTGCTGATGTTTATTGTACTCCCTGTTTTAAGGTTTGCATTAAAACAGACAAACTTTGCCAAACTATTTGTTTCGTCTTGATTATTGATGTATGAGTAGAATCTGCATGCCCCCCAATCTCGTGAGTATTGCTACTCATCTTAGAGGGCTGGAAGCCTCCATTTCAGTTTGGTGAATCGATATAAATTGTTGTCCTTGGTTGCCTGATATCTTTTTGGCCCAGTTGGGTTTAGTTGTTATTTTGCCTTCCAAGGTATTCACAGGGGACTTGAATCACTCCTCATTAGGTGGGCCATAGTAGAGTTGCATAGAATAGCCCATGGTGTACAATTTGTTAACAAATAACATGAGCCTTTCCACAACCATACAACTGACAAACTTTATCACCGCCCAGTTAGACTGACTATGTAAAGCAGGTAATTCTACCCTTTCAATGTCCTGTGACGTCATAATGGAATGGAGGATAGCATAGGGGCAACGGGGGATAGCACATGGTTAACACGCTGGTCTTGGAAGAAAGACCATGCAGAGCAACAGAGGTTTGAATCCAGATCCATACTTATAAATCAAACTCAGGTATGGCTTAGGTGCGTTATAAAAAAATCTATTAAATAAATAAATTAAATAAATAAACCCTTTGATTTCATGAAAGAGTAACATCAAATTTCCTGTTTAAAAATGTGCTTGAGCTAGTAGGCTCAATGTCCTCAATGCAGACACATTGTGGATAATATAATATCATTTTTGATGGCTTGTTGTACTGCTGGTTATAAAGGTAGTCCACATGAGATGTCGATCTTGCGTAGGGGCAGATTGTTCCTCAGCTGTTACCAGCATATAAGTAGATATGTGGACCTTCCCATTATCAGGCATGGGCTATGGCCTTGCCCTCAAGTCTGCAGTCTCTGCTGTATTCTGAAGTGGTTCCCATTCCTTGTTTGATCTATATTGTGCACCTATATCAATTTCTGTCTGCTGCACTTTAGTGGCCTGACCTTTATCTCTTTGTGTTGATATATTTGAGTCCTTTATTTATAGCCCAGGTGAATCCCCCTCCTCTTGAAATTGAAGCCATTTGTCTAAAGTGCCACACTGGTACCTAAGCTGTTTGATTTTGCCAGCAATATTCTGATGGTTGGATCTCTTGACATTTGCAGATGTCACACTCTTAATTCCATTTGGGATAGCTGCCAATGACGATGCATTATTGGGTGCTTTCGTGGGAGCTTGTTTTCTATGGTTGGTCTGTGGCTTCATTTGATTTTCTTCCCTTTCTAAGTTTCTGTGTCATTTTCAGGTGGCTATTAGGTAAAAAAATTGCTAAATGTAGGAGGTTCAATACCTGGCTGTTCCTGCATGAACCTCCTTTGATTGAAATCCACAAACGACATAGAGTGGTCAGACATTGAGAGCAGGTTATTTAGCATACTTGGCTCAGTTAATGAATCTTCACCCACGTCTTCTGCAAAATCCACCTCTACTATTTCTCCTGCCTGTCCCCTTTCAACTAGACTGTTCATCAGTATCACATCCAATAACCTAGCCAAAATACTCTTTATTGCTCTCTGTTCATTGGCCAATGTAGAACATAAGCCAAAAATTGCATCTGTCGTAACAGCAATTGTATTCAGACTTGGCATTAAGGTAATCATTATACTTAGCATCATCTCGGATAGTACTTGTTGTAGTATCTAGATTCGAGTGTGCCACAGCAGTCAAATGCATATTCCCTAATTTTTCAAGATAAGGTGTTATTGACAAATTAGTAAGAGGAAGTGATGCAGAAACTTCAATATTGGGAGCATTTCCTGGTAAAGATGCACATCTTAGGTTCAAACACATGTTTAGTAAGGAGATATTAATGTCAATGCTGGTCATCAAATTAGGCGAACTAGCTATTATAGGGGGTTTCCAGGACTTATCGTGGAAACAGTTGGAAATAAATTGGTTAGCTTCTCTTGTTCATTTGGCAGTCTATCCACTGACAGTGTTAGCCCAACTCAGTTCAGGCCTTCCAGTACCTTAGTGCATTCAGGGCCTGTACGCAGTAATATAGAGCGTCCAACCCTTCCCTCTTCATGCAAAATGTGTTCACCAGTGTTAATATTCGCCATATCAATGAAAGCTTCCGCTGATCCCTGTGTGCAGCATGATTTAAACATAGTGGCTTATTTTGTCAGTAATCCGATGGCAACGCACTTTGCTGCACAAAGGGCAGGCACTGAGAGACAGAAGTTTAAGAAATTACTTGTTGTTTTGCAGCCCTTCCTTTCATGACATTAGTCACATATTGCAAATGCAATATGTGGAGAATCCATGATGAAAAACTGTTTTCTCATAAACTCATTCCCTCAGCTAGGAACGAGGTAGCCAATACAATTTCTTTACCAATCAATACAAATGTCACTTTAAGAGAGAAATAAACAAAAAAGTGTCGGCCTACTTCATTGAGGCCCGGAATTTTAAAACCGTCAACCTGTCTCCATGAGGCCCAGAATTGTGAAAGAAGAGTGATAATTATGTTTGCCAGGTTACAGTCATCACTGACCCACATCAAAGGCTATGTGCTACTGCGTGCCACACAAGCTAACACCACCCAATCAGCAATGGCAGCCCAAAGCTAAAATACGTGGACAGGCTGCACTAAGGACCATCACTCCAGCACTCCGGAGCTGGCACACTCCACAGTGGGACAGAAGGGCAATGGGTTTGAACTTTCCCACTCAGCTTGTTCAACTTGTCATTCAATGCCACACTTGTAACAGCAGCCGACCCAACCCTCCACGTGCCAACCAACGGCAGGCCCTCACCTGCCAATTATGCCCCCAGAGGAAGGCAGGAGCACATGCGTGCTGTGGGTAAGCGGAGGGGAAAAAACCAAGGCAGGCAAAAAACAAACAAGCAGCAGCGCAGCAATACTGTATACAAAACCATAGGTAGGCAAACATAAAGCCGGGTGGGCTAGTCTGAGCTCCCCACAAACAAAGACGCGTCTTTCGTTGGCCATCCCACAACTACGACAACTCTGTGTGTATCCTTCGATTGCTGACACAGTCGTAGGAAAGGACCTGAGCGCTTGACACGTTAACGTGAACATAAAGTTTTCAAGCTGCACCGAATAAGCACTGAATAAGTCAGATCAGCCGCTTCCACCAATAGCTCAGGGATTGCATTGTGAATACTGTTCTGGACTTTTGATAACTTTGGTATTTTGGACTTCTTCCTTTATCTTACATCGGACTGCTTGTGGATCTGTGAATGAATGTCCGTTTTGGATTCTGTTTTGCTGGTACAGTTTGACTTTGCTTGGTTTCCTTGGACTCTGCCTATACTGGATCCTTGCCTCCATTAGTTGTGCCCTCATGATGTTTAGGTAGGTGTTTTTTGTATTATCCCTCCCCTGTTTATGTGGGTGTCGCCCCTGCCTCTGGTATGGGTTTTTGACTTATGCTCGGGCTGTATATCACGCCGACATAGGTGAACGACACAATGGCTCCAGGTGTCTCATAGTCGTGGTTTGCCATTTCTGAAGGTGGGTGGAAGCAGGGCCTTGTGCACCTCCGGATGCCAAATGTGCTGATTGATTTTCGGTATGCAAGTTTTTCCCTTGATGGGGTATGTGCGAGGTTCCAAGGTCAGACAATGGCATACATTTTTTCAGTGCACTGTTTCAGCATGTTACAGCACTACTTGGCATTAAGCACTGGATGTGTTTGATTTACCACCCACAGGCCAACAGCATTGTGGAGAGGATCAATGTGCTCCTCAAAAGAAAACTGTGCAAACTTTCCACTATGTTGAAGAAATGGGTACATAGGTTGCCCCTGGCATTCTTTAGTTTACATATACAGCCCAGCAAAGACCACCATTTGTCACCTCCTGAGGTGGTCACTGGTCGGTGTATGCATGCCCCATATCTCCTGTCAGAAGAACTTCAGACACACATAGGGCAGCAGCAGTGTTAGGTGACAATTTCAAAGAGTATTTAACCACTCTAACTCGGGCAAATAAATGTGTCTCCTGACAGATTGCACCTCCCAGAAATGAGACAGCAGACACGCCTGATGTAGCAACCGCGATGGTGACTACTCCTGAGTGCATGATCACACAACTGCTGCTGTCTGGTGACTGTGTGTACTTTCACAATTTCCTGTGTAGGTGGAACAACCCACGGTTCCACGGGCACTACAAAGTGGTGTTTTGCACTCCCCTCGCTGTGAAGGTAAAGGGCTTACGATAGTGGGTCCACCACTCCGACGTCTGCAGGGCACCTCCAGACAGCACGTCAGTACTTCAAGGAGTGGCAGTAGTACCTGCGCTCTGTCTATCTCACCGGCCTGTGAAGGCCTGGTAAAGTGTGCAGTGTCACACTCCTCCAATGGGTCAAAGCTCAGCTTTCTTTCTTTCTTTCTTTCTTTCTTTCTTTCTTTCTTTCTTTCTTTCTTTCTTTCTTTCTTTCTTTCTTTCTTTCTTTCTTTCTTTCTTTCCCTCTCTCTCTCTCTTTGCCTCTCTCTCTCTCCATTACTCTCTGTCTCTCTCCATTTCTCAATTTCTCTCTCTCTCTGTAAAGGTGTGCCTTGTATGTCTCTCCTTTTCTTTGTTTTTTGCAGTCGGTTTCTATTTTCATGAGAGAAGATGAAGAACCTCACCATTGTAAATAATTGTTCGCTAAGTAGGGATCCGAAGTGTAGATGCACAAATAACAATATATGGGCCTATGCCTTTAACTGTGCAATGACCGTTATTGCAGGTTTATGTATGATATTGATGCTATTGTTGGGTCTTTATTGGGGAGGGTCTGTTATAGGGGGAAGTCCCATCAAGGGGAATGGGACTGTATACTTAAACGGTACAGTACATATAAATGTTAATAATATTAGTGGATTTACATATATTAGTAGCAACCATGAATATTAACAATAATAATGGGAATGCATACAGGAGTAGCAATAGTGTTCATGCAAGTATTAGTGATGTTTATAGCAGGAACAGCACGACAGCAAGCGTGTGTGCTCATACCCTGTTAATAGTCACGAGGAGCTGCATTGTCCAACAGTAGAAGAGGGCAACCCCCAAAAAGAAGGGATATCTTCAGAGGATGAGGGATACATATATGATGGAATGTCTTATGTACATGCTCGATGAGTCGAGATGTAATAGAGACAAATGGTGGCTCCTTTTTTTTAGTTAATAGGGAAGACTTCAGATTAGAGGTTGCTGTATATTCCTGGAGTATTGTGTTTGAGCAGTATATCAGTGAGGATGTAAGACACTGTACCTAGGAGGGGCAGAGGGGGGAATGGGGAGGTGGGAGAGGACATGAGGGAAACACTGTTGTTATTGTTACATAAGTGATACGGAAAGAGTTGTGATCGCTCTGTCTTTGTTCACATTCAGAAAAATTATATTCAATTTTCGAAGAAAAAAACACACGTAAGTGTATTCATTGGTAATACATATTAAGGCAAAAATAAGTACAATACAATTAAAAGTGTAATAGTGATGTGGTTTACAGCTTCACATGGCACAGTGTTTCTAACAGATGGTGTTGTGGCATGTGGGACCTGTTAACTGAAAAAGCCTGTTTTACTTTCATGTTCCAAATAGAAGGGACTTTTTTCTTTCGTTTTTTTTAAGTCCACCAGGGCCGGCTAGTCCATAATGGGTGAGGGGGCATCGACACACCATGTCTCGGCCCCCTCTAACCCAGGAGTCAGCCAAGTAAAATACAAGCACTCCCTCAGCTGTTTATTTCAGCTGAGGAAGTACTCTTAACTGTGAAGCTGGGGGTAACCACACCATACTCATGATTGGGCAGACACGTATATGCAGTGGTAACACAGTTACCACTGAAGTTAAGGGCTACCACCCAACTCATGATGAGGCCCTGTGTCTCCCAAAGAAACTTCTGTTACTTCTGCAATATTTTTTCAGACAGGTTCAAGGCATTTTAATCTGGGATGCCTGTTAGGAAAGATTTCGTAATTGTAGGGAATTTTCCTTCCATGTGGCAACCCCTAAACTTTTTGCTATTGTTTTTAACCTTGTTGTTGACTTTGCCAGAGAAGTACAGCCTTCTGCCGCACTTCTCTGGGCTTTCGCTCCTTTCTTATGGGGAAACTGACATGCCCTTAAGACACTCAGTACCGGGGAACGTGGTTTCCCGTAGTTTCTTTAATCGTGTCGCCATTTTAGTGCAACACGACACAAGAGGGCACTGTAAGCTAAGTTACAGCTCTCTTGGGTCTCTAGCCTTCTACAGACCCTAGATACTCTTTTAGGAATGTATCTGATCGGTGCAAGTCATTCAGGGACTCGAATGGTGGCAGCGATCGCATTGTTTATTTTGAGCTCCTTTTGGCGTTCTGAGCACGTTTTTGCACTGAACCCAAAATGGTGGCCTGGCTCCCAAAATGGCCAGGCCGCGAGGCTCCTTTGTCTTGTCCACTGACCGTCTTGCTCCCTTCACCTTCCCCAGGTCCGGCGACCCGGGGCCTTCCTTATTTGGGCATGTACTTTCCCGCGAAACGTGGTTGCTTTCGCGGGCTTCTACATGTCGTTTGTGTGCCTCCAGGGTGTGGGCTGGGATGTCTGGTCCCAATACACATCCTGGGTGCCAGAGAGTCTGGGGTGGTGTGAATGCCTGGGACCACCGTGGTCCGTGATTGGTCCACGTATGGTATGTGTGTTGATGAGCGGATCTCCCATTGGCTCCCCTCCGTTTTGGCGCGAAGGGAACCGTGGATAAGAGGGAGCTGGAAACACCACTGCCATGTCGATCTCCTGAGTTCTCACGAACGAAGGAATACAGGAGCCAAGTATCCTGCAACCAAGAGGCTGGACCGAGGAATCGCTGGTGACCCGCTGAAGGAATCCTCCTTTGCACTGCTGTCGTCCTGTGAAACCCTTTCCTCCTTGGATCGAACCAGAAGGCCTGTACTGGTGCTTCGACCTTTGGAATAGCAGGAACAGCTATTCCCGGCGACTTCATCATCTCCTGCCAAGTAAGCCTTCGGAAGTGTCTCTGGGCCATCCAGTTGACTGACCAGCTTACAAGGGAGTCCTGCTCTGTAACTGCCGCCAGGTTGTGTTGTATTTCGAGTCCTTGTCACTCTCCCACGCTTCGTACACTTGGCGTTCCCAAGTCTGAAGGGAGGAGTGTACATTTGGCTTGAATACACACGGCCGCTCCGTTGTCCTGCTGCGGCAACAAAACTGTGCTGGTTTCGTCGATTGGGACGTCTTTTTGCTCTACACGACTACAAGGCGTTCCCTGCTCTTCTGAACCTGCCAGCTGCTGAAACAAACGTGGAGAAGCCTGGGTCTGCTTGCTTCGGGGACCGGTGAGTAGTTTAGCTAGGATCTGGTCGCCCTCCTGCAGTATCCCATTGCTTTTCCCTGCTGTGTAAAAACAGCACCCTTTTGGCCGTACTCGCGCTCTGCTTCTGCCCGCTGTGGAGGCTGCGCTTGAGTTGCGGAACCTGTTCTCCTTCTGCTGTGCACTAACCCGAACTGCCTGACTTCCTACGAAGAGCTCCCCCTTTTGCCCGTTGGCACCGGCGTGGCAGGTACTTTGAGCACAAGGCTCCACTCTTCGCAGGGCTCGGACTTCCATCTAGTTAGGTGCCTCTAAAGGCGAACTGAGTCAAAAGCGTTATCGCACTGCCTGTTTTCCTTTCCTTTCAGGTGGACTACCTATTTCGTGCTTTAAACGCTTGCGACTGTGTATTTGTATATATATTGTGTTGATTTGGTATGTGTTGGCTTAATACTGTGTTATTGTGATTTTCTCGCTACGGTCGTTGTTTTAAAGGCCTTAAAATAAATGTGTTTATATTTTTGATATAACAACTGTTTGGAGTAGTTTGTAAGCGCTCTTGCTTTGTGTGCTCATTGCGGGCTTTCAGTCACCCTCACCCCTCTTGAGACCTAGTCTTGACCGCCGCGATCGCTACCTTGATTGGTCTGGCTTGTCCAGAGGTTACCCTGTTCCAAGTAATTAGGTTGGCCTTCTAAACTTCTGCGCCACCAGGACAGAGTTCAGAAATCCGTCTTAACAAATTGGTGTACAGCGGTGGGATACGACTGAAGGTATCCAGTGTTGCGCTCGAACTAAGGCATTTCGGGTTATTCCAAACAGTACACGTAGTGAATTGTTGTAATATAACTTTAAAAAGGCCATAGTCCTATCAAACAGTATGGAAGCAAATACCTTGTTAACTTTAAATGCTTCCAAATCAGAAACGCTGAAAAAGATGTGTGCGGAGAGAGGTGTTTCCTCTCAAGGCACAAAATTGGAAATGATCCAGAGAATCGTGGCGTGGCAAGAAGCGCAGCTTGACGCTATAACTTCCGAGGACAGTGCAGAAGGTGGTGGGGCTGCTCTCACTGGCAGAACCGACGGTTCTGCCGCTGCACTGATCCATCGCGACCACGAGGACAGGGAGGATGTAATGTCTAATGTTTCCTCTGCCAGTGCTGATGGGGAGGCTAAGCTTGAATTCAATAAGCAAGAGCTGCGGTTTAGGCAGCAGGAGCTTGAATTCAGCATAGCCAAACTAAAAATCGAACAGGCAGAAAAACAGAAAGACAGGGATCACCAGTTGGAACTGGGCAAGCTTCAGGTTGCAAATGGATCCAAGGGTCCTAGACATGGGTCTGGGGCTTCCTCTCATCCACGGTTTCCAAAAGATCTGCTCAGTGCGTATGAAGAGAGGAATGACATTATGGACTGGCTGAATGCGTTTGAGTATGCATGCGAGGTCCAGGAAGTTGACAATGCTGATAAGATTGCGTGGTTGCTCAGTAGACTGCCCCATTCTGGCTGTAGTGCCATTATGGAAATGTCGAAGGCTGAGCGGGCTGATTTCGCAATGTTAAAACAGACTCTCATTTTAAAGTTTGGGAAGACTCCGGCCCAATATTTAAAGCGTTTTCGAGAGTATAAGAAAAAGGAAGGTGGTACTTGGGTATCTTATGTCGCTGAATCTTTGAAAAACTTAACTGGCTGGGTTGAAGGTTATAAGGTTTCTACCTTCGAAGGCATGATCAATCTGGTCATGCTGGAACACATTTTTGCTTCTTCTTCCCCGGAGCTTAAGCAGCATTTGGCCGATTCGAAGGAGATAGATCCTAAGAAGCTGGCCATTGCAGCAGACTTATGGGTGTCACATCGAGTGTCCCATAAGGACAAAACTCATCCTGGTAAGCAGGAGGAAGGGAAAAAGTCCAAAGATATGGAGGGTGGGGAATCTGCTAAATCTTCTTCCCAAAAGGGCCACAAAAAGAAAAACAAGGGTAAGACACAAGAGAACTCACAGGGTAGTGGAGGTGCGCCTCCGAAACAGAACTCTGGTTACAATAAGCCTCCCTACGTAAACAGACCCACTGGGGCTTGTTTTTCTTGTGGAGCAACTGACCATGTGAAGGGGGATCCCCGTTGTAAGGTTAGACCTTTGGGGGTCCACTCCGCTAATCTGGCCTTCTCCTCCTATGAGGAAGAAGAGATTACAGGAGCATCCTTCTCCTCAGACTCATTTCCCAGCGGAATAGAGGCTGAGGTAGTTTTAGTGTCCCTGGGTTCCTGGGAGCCTAAAGTCGCAGAGGCTTATGCTAGGATTCCGGATAATACCAAGCACTACTTTAAAGACAGTGTGCTGATCAATGGAGTGGATACTCCAGCTCTTAGGGATAGTGGGTGCAGTCGAACTGTAGTGGATTCTACCTTGGTAGACTCAGAGGAAGTTGCCAGAGCTACTCTGATGCCCACTAAGTTGGCTGACGGCCCCCTCCGTATGTTTCCCGTGATCCCTGTAAATCTTACTTTAAATGGTACAGCAGTCAGGATTCCAGTGAGCATTCAGAGAAACGTCCCGGGAAAGGTCTTGTTGGGCAATGATCTCAGAGCTTTAGGGCTCGTAGGAGACACTGCCGAAAGACCCTACACACGGTCTCAAGCACGGGGAGCATTGGCCAAGTCCAATACGCCGCCCCAGCCGAAGGGGAAACCCAAGGCGAAAGGAGTCTACAAGTCAAGACGAGGGAAAGAGAATATTCCCCCGAGCTCGCCTACCACTGCGGTGGAGGAAGTTGGTCAATCGCCCGGGCCTGACGAGGAGGTGGCGATGCCTGAAGTATTCGACCCCAACGATCATCCTGAACTAAAAGACTTGTTAGTTGAAGGAGGTCCTGATAGGGACGAATTCAGTAAAGGCCAACGTGAGTGCCCATCTCTGGAAGGCCTAAGGAGACAGGCCTGCTCCCAGCTTGAGGGTGAGCCTCCTGGGAAGCATAGGATTTATTGGGAAGGTGGACTCCTGTATAGTGAGCCCACAGAGTCTACAGAAGGAGACCATAGGAGGTTGGTGGTTCCCCTTGCTGTTAGGCCCTTCCTCCTGCAGTTGGCGCATGAAGTTCCCCTTGCTGTTCACCTTGGTATTAAGAGGACCAAGCAAAGGTTATCCATGCACTTCTACTGGCCCAAGATGGGGGTGCAAGTAGAAAGTCACTGCAGGAGTTGTGCCTCCTGCCAGTTGTCTGGTAAGGTTGGCGCGACAATCCAAGCTCCGTTGGTACCGCTCCCAGTTGTGGGGGTACCATTTGAAAGGGTAGGGATCGACATCGTCGGTCCCCTTGACCCGCAAACATCCTCGGGCAATAGGTTTATCCTGGTGCTGGTCGACCATGCAACCAGGTATCCTGAGGCCATCCCATTGAAAACTGTAACTGCCAAGTCAGTTGCAAAAGCTTTACTCGGCATATTTACTAGGGTTGGCTTCCCTAAAGAAGTTGTGTCAGATCGTGGCAGCAACTTTATGTCGAAGTATATGCAGGCTATGTGGAAAGAATGTGGGGTCACCTACAAGTTCTCTTCTGCATATCACCCCCAGACCAATGGTCTGGTGGAACGTTTCAACAGAACGTTAAAGAGCATGATTGGGGCTCTGGAGGAGCCCCAGAGAAGAAAATGGGATCTTCTTTTACCATGCCTACTGTTTGCCTACCGAGAGGTACCACAGGAGGGTGTTGGCTTCAGCCCCTTCGAACTTCTGTTCGGTCATCCCGTACGGGGACCCTTAGCCATCGTCAAAGAGGGATGGGAGATGCCCACTCCCCCTGTTACTACCAATGTAGTTGATTATGTGCTAGGGCTCAGAAAACGGATGGTACTTCTGATGGGCTTGGCTAGTGATAAATTGAAGGCAGGGCAAGCGCTGGTGAAACATTGGTACGACCAGAAAGCTTCCCTCATCAACTTTACACCTGGTCAGCAAGTCCTGATCATGAATCCAATAAGGCCTCGCGCTTTACAGGACAAATGGTCAGGCCCTTACACAGTGGTGGAGCCCCTGGGTGAGGTGAACTATTTAGTGGACCTTGGAAGGCCTGGACAGGCTCCAAAAGTGTTCCACGTAAATAGGCTGAAGGCTTTCGTCCCAAGAGTCGAAATCGCAGCACTGCTACTGGCGTCAGACGTTGAGGAAGAGGAGTCAGAACCTCTCCCCGACCTGTTCCAGAGCGGTCCTTCAGATAGCTCCGTTGAGGATGTCCGAGTGGCCCCTCACCTGACTTCTGATCAGCAGGCTGAGGTGAAAAGTTTGCTTAGGCAGTTTTCCCCCCTGTTTTCACAGTCCCCTGGTTTGACACCTTGGTGCAAACATAACATTGACACAGGAGACAGTGTACCTACCAAAAGTAGGGGATACAGGATGTCAGATAAAGTACGGTCTTATATTAAGACCGAGGTCAACAAGATGTTAGACCTTGGGGTGATTGAACCCTCTAGTAGTCCTTGGTCCAGTCCTGTGGTGTTGGTTCCAAAAGCAGGCACTTCTGAATTGAGGTTCTGCGTGGATTACAGGGCTCTGAATGCTGTCACCAAGACAGATGCACACCCCTTGCCTCGAACAGATGAGCTGGTGGATACTTTGGGTGCCTCCAAGTACCTCAGCACGTTTGACCTCACTGCTGGCTATTGGCAAATAGCTTTAGCAGAACATGCCAAGGAGAAGACAGCATTTTCTACTCCAGACGGCCTTTACCAATTCCGGGTAATGCCGTTCGGGTTGAAGAATGCACCTGCCACTTTCCAGAGGCTTGTGAATCATGTGTTGAATGGGTTGGACGAATTCTGTCTTGCATATCTGGACGATATAGCAGTTTTCAGTGCCACCTGGGAAGACCATGTGAAACACCTCAGGATTGTGCTCCAGGCTCTTCAGAAAGCCCACTTGACCATAAAGGCTAGTAAATGCCAGATTGGACAAGGCTCAGTGGTTTACCTTGGACATGAAGTAGGTGGAGGGAGGATACAGCCTCTACCCAGTAAAGTACAAGCAGTACAAGACTGGCCTACCCCCACTACGCAAACCCAAGTGAGAGCCTTCTTAGGACTCACGGGTTATTACCGCAATTTTGTGGCAGACTATGGTACCATAGCTGCTCCTCTGACTGCCCTCACAACTCCGAAGAAACCCAAGAAGGTAACTTGGACCGACGAGTGTGAGAAGGCCTTCAATGGCTTAAAAGACTCCTTGTGCCAGGCCCCTGTGCTCAGGGCCCCTGATTATCAAAGACCTTTTATCGTGCAGACGGATGCCTCTGACACTGGGATAGGAGCTGTACTATCACAAGTAGATGAGAAGGGTAAGGAACACCCTATCGGTTTTATTAGTCGCCAGCTTAAGGACAGAGAGCTCAGATGGTCCACGGAAGAGAAAGAATGTTTCTCTGTTGTGTGGGCCCTAAGGAAGCTGAGGCCCTACCTCTATGGGACCCACTTCACTGTGCAGACTGACCATAAGCCGTTAAAGTGGCTAATGAACATGAAGGGGGAGAATCCAAAGTTGCTTAGGTGGTCCATAAGTCTACAAGGCTTCGACTTCACTATTGAGCATAGGCCAGGTGTCCAACATAGCAATGCTGATGGGTTGTCCAGAATGTTTAACCGACCTGAACAAGAGACTCATCCAGGGGTGGATTAGTTCCCCCTGTCCATAGTCTGGGAGGGGCGAGTGTTAGGAAAGATTTCGTAATTGTAGGGAATTTTCCTTCCATGTGGCAACCCCTAAACTTTTTGCTATTGTTTTTAACCTTGTTGTTGACTTTGCCAGAGAAGTACAGCCTTCTGCCGCACTTCTCTGGGCTTTCGCTCCTTTCTTATGGGGAAACTGACATGCCCTTAAGACAGTCAGTACCGGGGAACGTGGTTTCCCGTAGTTTCTTTAATCGTGTCGCCATTTTAGTGCAACACGACACAAGAGGGCACTGTAAGCTAAGTTACAGCTCTCTTGGGTCTCTAGCCTTCTACAGACCCTAGATACTCTTTTAGGAATGTATCTGATCGGTGCAAGTCATTCAGGGACTCGAATGGTGGCAGCGATCGCATTGTTTATTTTGAGCTCCTTTTGGCGTTCTGAGCACGTTTTTGCACTGAACCCAAAATGGTGGCCTGGCTCCCAAAATGGCCAGGCCGCGAGGCTCCTTTGTCTTGTCCACTGACCGTCTTGCTCCCTTCACCTTCCCCAGGTCCGGCGACCCGGGGCCTTCCTTATTTGGGCATGTACTTTCCCGCGAAACGTGGTTGCTTTCGCGGGCTTCTACATGTCGTTTGTGTGCCTCCAGGGTGTGGGCTGGGATGTCTGGTCCCAATACACATCCTGGGTGCCAGAGAGTCTGGGGTGGTGTGAATGCCTGGGACCACCGTGGTCCGTGATTGGTCCACGTATGGTATGTGTGTTGATGAGCGGATCTCCCATTGGCTCCCCTCCGTTTTGGCGCGAAGGGAACCGTGGATAAGAGGGAGCTGGAAACACCACTGCCATGTCGATCTCCTGAGTTCTCACGAACGAAGGAATACAGGAGCCAAGTATCCTGCAACCAAGAGGCTGGACCGAGGAATCGCTGGTGACCCGCTGAAGGAATCCTCCTTTGCACTGCTGTCGTCCTGTGAAACCCTTTCCTCCTTGGATCGAACCAGAAGGCCTGTACTGGTGCTTCGACCTTTGGAATAGCAGGAACAGCTATTCCCGGCGACTTCATCATCTCCTGCCAAGTAAGCCTTCGGAAGTGTCTCTGGGCCATCCAGTTGACTGACCAGCTTACAAGGGAGTCCTGCTCTGTAACTGCCGCCAGGTTGTGTTGTATTTCGAGTCCTTGTCACTCTCCCACGCTTCGTACACTTGGCGTTCCCAAGTCTGAAGGGAGGAGTGTACATTTGGCTTGAATACACACGGCCGCTCCGTTGTCCTGCTGCGGCAACAAAACTGTGCTGGTTTCGTCGATTGGGACGTCTTTTTGCTCTACACGACTACAAGGCGTTCCCTGCTCTTCTGAACCTGCCAGCTGCTGAAACAAACGTGGAGAAGCCTGGGTCTGCTTGCTTCGGGGACCGGTGAGTAGTTTAGCTAGGATCTGGTCGCCCTCCTGCAGTATCCCATTGCTTTTCCCTGCTGTGTAATAACAGCACCCTTTTGGCCGTACTCGCGCTCTGCTTCTGCCCGCTGTGGAGGCTGCGCTTGAGTTGCGGAACCTGTTCTCCTTCTGCTGTGCACTAACCCGAACTGCCTGACTTCCTACGAAGAGCTCCCCCTTTTGCCCGTTGGCACCGGCGTGGCAGGTACTTTGAGCACAAGGCTCCACTCTTCGCAGGGCTCAGACTTCCATCTAGTTAGGTGCCTCTAAAGGCGAACTGAGTCAAAAGCGTTATCGCACTGCCTGTTTTCCTTTCCTTTCAGGTGGACTACCTATTTCGTGCTTTAAACGCTTGCGACTGTGTATTTGTATATATATTGTGTTGATTTGGTATGTGTTGGCTTAATACTGTGTTATTGTGATTTTCTCGCTACGGTCGTTGTTTTAAAGGCCTTAAAATAAATGTGTTTATATTTTTGATATAACAACTGTTTGGAGTAGTTTGTAAGCGCTCTTGCTTTGTGTGCTCATTGCGGGCTTTCAGTCACCCTCACCCCTCTTGAGACCTAGTCTTGACCGCCGCGATCGCTACCTTGATTGGTCTGGCTTGTCCAGAGGTTACCCTGTTCCAAGTAATTAGGTTGGCCTTCTGAACTTCTGCGCCACCAGGACAGAGTTCAGAAATCCGTCTTAACAAATTGGTGTACAGCGGTGGGATACGACTGAAGGTATCCAGTGTTGCGCTCGAACTAAGGCATTTCGGGTTATTCCAAACAGTACACGTAGTGAATTGTTGTAATATAACTTTAAAAAGGCCATAGTCCTATCAAACAGTATGGAAGCAAATACCTTGTTAACTTTAAATGCTTCCAAATCAGAAACGCTGAAAAAGATGTGTGCGGAGAGAGGTGTTTCCTCTCAAGGCACAAAATTGGAAATGATCCAGAGAATCGTGGCGTGGCAAGAAGCGCAGCTTGACGCTATAACTTCCGAGGACAGTGCAGAAGGTGGTGGGGCTGCTCTCACTGGCAGAACCGACGGTTCTGCCGCTGCACTGATCCATCGCGACCACGAGGACAGGGAGGATGTAATGTCTAATGTTTCCTCTGCCAGTGCTGATGGGGAGGCTAAGCTTGAATTCAAGAAGCAAGAGCTGCGGTTTAGGCAGCAGGAGCTTGAATTCAGCATAGCCAAACTAAAAATCGAACAGGCAGAAAAACAGAAAGACAGGGATCACCAGTTGGAACTGGCCAAGCTTCAGGTTGCAAATGGATCCAAGGGTCCTAGACATGGGTCTGGGGCTTCCTCTCATCCACGGTTTCCAAAAGATCTGCTCAGTGCGTATGAAGAGAGGAATGACATTATGGACTGGCTGAATGCGTTTGAGTATGCATGCGAGGTCCAGGAAGTTGACAATGCTGATAAGATTGCGTGGTTGCTCAGTAGACTGCCCCATTCTGGCTGTAGTGCCATTATGGAAATGTCGAAGGCTGAGCGGGCTGATTTCGCAATGTTAAAACAGACTCTCATTTTAAAGTTTGGGAAGACTCCGGCCCAATATTTAAAGCGTTTTCGAGAGTATAAGAAAAAGGAAGGTGGTACTTGGGTATCTTATGTCGCTGAATCTTTGAAAAACTTAACTGGCTGGGTTGAAGGTTATAAGGTTTCTACCTTCGAAGGCATGATCAATCTGGTCATGCTGGAACACATTTTTGCTTCTTCTTCCCCGGAGCTTAAGCAGCATTTGGCCGATTCGAAGGAGATAGATCCTAAGAAGCTGGCCATTGCAGCAGACTTATGGGTGTCACATCGAGTGTCCCATAAGGACAAAACTCATCCTGGTAAGCAGGAGGAAGGGAAAAAGTCCAAAGATATGGAGGGTGGGGAATCTGCTAAATCTTCTTCCCAAAAGGGCCACAAAAAGAAAAACAAGGGTAAGACACAAGAGAACTCACAGGGTAGTGGAGGTGCGCCTCCGAAACAGAACTCTGGTTACAATAAGCCTCCCTACGTAAACAGACCCACTGGGGCTTGTTTTTCTTGTGGAGCAACTGACCATGTGAAGGGGGATCCCCGTTGTAAGGTTAGACCTTTGGGGGTCCACTCCGCTAATCTGGCCTTCTCCTCCTATGAGGAAGAAGAGATTACAGGAGCATCCTTCTCCTCAGACTCATTTCCCAGCGGAATAGAGGCTGAGGTAGTTTTAGTGTCCCTGGGTTCCTGGGAGCCTAAAGTCGCAGAGGCTTATGCTAGGATTCCGGATAATACCAAGCACTACTTTAAAGACAGTGTGCTGATCAATGGAGTGGATACTCCAGCTCTTAGGGATAGTGGGTGCAGTCGAACTGTAGTGGATTCTACCTTGGTAGACTCAGAGGAAGTTGCCAGAGCTACTCTGATGCCCACTAAGTTGGCTGACGGCCCCCTCCGTATGTTTCCCGTGATCCCTGTAAATCTTACTTTAAATGGTACAGCAGTCAGGATTCCAGTGAGCATTCAGAGAAACGTCCCGGGAAAGGTCTTGTTGGGCAATGATCTCAGAGCTTTAGGGCTCGTAGGAGACACTGCCGAAAGACCCTACACACGGTCTCAAGCACGGGGAGCATTGGCCAAGTCCAATACGCCGCCCCAGCCGAAGGGGAAACCCAAGGCGAAAGGAGTCTACAAGTCAAGACGAGGGAAAGAGAATATTCCCCCGAGCTCGCCTACCACTGCGGTGGAGGAAGTTGGTCAATCGCCCGGGCCTGACGAGGAGGTGGCGATGCCTGAAGTATTCGACCCCAACGATCATCCTGAACTAAAAGACTTGTTAGTTGAAGGAGGTCCTGATAGGGACGAATTCAGTAAAGGCCAACGTGAGTGCCCATCTCTGGAAGGCCTAAGGAGACAGGCCTGCTCCCAGCTTGAGGGTGAGCCTCCTGGGAAGCATAGGATTTATTGGGAAGGTGGACTCCTGTATAGTGAGCCCACAGAGTCTACAGAAGTAGACCATAGGAGGTTGGTGGTTCCCCTTGCTGTTAGGCCCTTCCTCCTGCAGTTGGCGCATGAAGTTCCCCTTGCTGGTCACCTTGGTATTAAGAGGACCAAGCAAAGGTTATCCATGCACTTCTACTGGCCCAAGATGGGGGTGCAAGTAGAAAGTCACTGCAGGAGTTGTGCCTCCTGCCAGTTGTCTGGTAAGGTTGGCGCGACAATCCAAGCTCCGTTGGTACCGCTCCCAGTTGTGGGGGTACCATTTGAAAGGGTAGGGATCGACATCGTCGGTCCCCTTGACCCGCAAACATCCTCGGGCAATAGGTTTATCCTGGTGCTGGTCGACCATGCAACCAGGTATCCTGAGGCCATCCCATTGAAAACTGTAACTGCCAAGTCAGTTGCAAAAGCTTTACTCGGCATATTTACTAGGGTTGGCTTCCCTAAAGAAGTTGTGTCAGATCGTGGCAGCAACTTTATGTCGAAGTATATGCAGGCTATGTGGAAAGAATGTGGGGTCACCTACAAGTTCTCTTCTGCATATCACCCCCAGACCAATGGTCTGGTGGAACGTTTCAACAGAACGTTAAAGAGCATGATTGGGGCTCTGGAGGAGCCCCAGAGAAGAAAATGGGATCTTCTTTTACCATGCCTACTGTTTGCCTACCGAGAGGTACCACAGGAGGGTGTTGGCTTCAGCCCCTTCGAACTTCTGTTCGGTCATCCCGTACGGGGACCCTTAGCCATCGTCAAAGAGGGATGGGAGATGCCCACTCCCCCTGTTACTACCAATGTAGTTGATTATGTGCTAGGGCTCAGAAAACGGATGGTACTTCTGATGGGCTTGGCTAGTGATAAATTGAAGGCAGGGCAAGCGCTGGTGAAACATTGGTACGACCAGAAAGCTTCCCTCATCAACTTTACACCTGGTCAGCAAGTCCTGATCATGAATCCAATAAGGCCTCGCGCTTTACAGGACAAATGGTCAGGCCCTTACACAGTGGTGGAGCCCCTGGGTGAGGTGAACTATTTAGTGGACCTTGGAAGGCCTGGACAGGCTCCAAAAGTGTTCCACGTAAATAGGCTGAAGGCTTTCGTCCCAAGAGTCGAAATCGCAGCACTGCTACTGGCGTCAGACGTTGAGGAAGAGGAGTCAGAACCTCTCCCCGACCTGTTCCAGAGCGGTCCTTCAGATAGCTCCGTTGAGGATGTCCGAGTGGCCCCTCACCTGACTTCTGATCAGCAGGCTGAGGTGAAAAGTTTGCTTAGGCAGTTTTCCCCCCTGTTTTCACAGTCCCCTGGTTTGACACCTTGGTGCAAACATAACATTGACACAGGAGACAGTGTACCTACCAAAAGTAGGGGATACAGGATGTCAGATAAAGTACGGTCTTATATTAAGACCGAGGTCAACAAGATGTTAGACCTTGGGGTGATTGAACCCTCTAGTAGTCCTTGGTCCAGTCCTGTGGTGTTGGTTCCAAAAGCAGGCACTTCTGAATTGAGGTTCTGCGTGGATTACAGGGCTCTGAATGCTGTCACCAAGACAGATGCACACCCCTTGCCTCGAACAGATGAGCTGGTGGATACTTTGGGTGCCTCCAAGTACCTCAGCACGTTTGACCTCACTGCTGGCTATTGGCAAATAGCTTTAGCAGAACATGCCAAGGAGAAGACAGCATTTTCTACTCCAGACGGCCTTTACCAATTCCGGGTAATGCCGTTCGGGTTGAAGAATGCACCTGCCACTTTCCAGAGGCTTGTGAATCATGTGTTGAATGGGTTGGACGAATTCTGTCTTGCATATCTGGACGATATAGCAGTTTTCAGTGCCACCTGGGAAGACCATGTGAAACACCTCAGGATTGTGCTCCAGGCTCTTCAGAAAGCCCACTTGACCATAAAGGCTAGTAAATGCCAGATTGGACAAGGCTCAGTGGTTTACCTTGGACATGAAGTAGGTGGAGGGAGGATACAGCCTCTACCCAGTAAAGTACAAGCAGTACAAGACTGGCCTACCCCCACTACGCAAACCCAAGTGAGAGCCTTCTTAGGACTCACGGGTTATTACCGCAATTTTGTGGCAGACTATGGTACCATAGCTGCTCCTCTGACTGCCCTCACAACTCCGAAGAAACCCAAGAAGGTAACTTGGACCGACGAGTGTGAGAAGGCCTTCAATGGCTTAAAAGACTCCTTGTGCCAGGCCCCTGTGCTCAGGGCCCCTGATTATCAAAGACCTTTTATCGTGCAGACGGATGCCTCTGACACTGGGATAGGAGCTGTACTATCACAAGTAGATGAGAAGGGTAAGGAACACCCTATCGGTTTTATTAGTCGCCAGCTTAAGGACAGAGAGCTCAGATGGTCCACGGTAGAGAAAGAATGTTTCTCTGTTGTGTGGGCCCTAAGGAAGCTGAGGCCCTACCTCTATGGGACCCACTTCACTGTGCAGACTGACCATAAGCCGTTAAAGTGGCTAATGAACATGAAGGGGGAGAATCCAAAGTTGCTTAGGTGGTCCATAAGTCTACAAGGCTTCGACTTCACTATTGAGCATAGGCCAGGTGTCCAACATAGCAATGCTGATGGGTTGTCCAGAATGTTTAACCGACCTGAACAAGAGACTCATCCAGGGGTGGATTAGTTCCCCCTGTCCATAGTCTGGGAGGGGCGAGTGTTAGGAAAGATTTCGTAATTGTAGGGAATTTTCCTTCCATGTGGCAACCCCTAAACTTTTTGCTATTGTTTTTAACCTTGTTGTTGACTTTGCCAGAGAAGTACAGCCTTCTGCCGCACTTCTCTGGGCTTTCGCTCCTTTCTTATGGGGAAACTGACATGCCCTTAAGACAGTCAGTACCGGGGAACGTGGTTTCCCGTAGTTTCTTTAATCGTGTCGCCATTTTAGTGCAACACGACACAAGAGGGCACTGTAAGCTAAGTTACAGCTCTCTTGGGTCTCTAGCCTTCTACAGACCCTAGATACTCTTTTAGGAATGTATCTGATCGGTGCAAGTCATTCAGGGACTCGAATGGTGGCAGCGATCGCATTGTTTATTTTGAGCTCCTTTTGGCGTTCTGAGCACGTTTTTGCACTGAACCCAAAATGGTGGCCTGGCTCCCAAAATGGCCAGGCCGCGAGGCTCCTTTGTCTTGTCCACTGACCGTCTTGCTCCCTTCACCTTCCCCAGGTCCGGCGACCCGGGGCCTTCCTTATTTGGGCATGTACTTTCCCGCGAAACGTGGTTGCTTTCGCGGGCTTCTACATGTCGTTTGTGTGCCTCCAGGGTGTGGGCTGGGATGTCTGGTCCCAATACACATCCTGGGTGCCAGAGAGTCTGGGGTGGTGTGAATGCCTGGGACCACCGTGGTCCGTGATTGGTCCACGTATGGTATGTGTGTTGATGAGCGGATCTCCCATTGGCTCCCCTCCGTTTTGGCGCGAAGGGAACCGTGGATAAGAGGGAGCTGGAAACACCACTGCCATGTCGATCTCCTGAGTTCTCACGAACGAAGGAATACAGGAGCCAAGTATCCTGCAACCAAGAGGCTGGACCGAGGAATCGCTGGTGACCCGCTGAAGGAATCCTCCTTTGCACTGCTGTCGTCCTGTGAAACCCTTTCCTCCTTGGATCGAACCAGAAGGCCTGTACTGGTGCTTCGACCTTTGGAATAGCAGGAACAGCTATTCCCGGCGACTTCATCATCTCCTGCCAAGTAAGCCTTCGGAAGTGTCTCTGGGCCATCCAGTTGACTGACCAGCTTACAAGGGAGTCCTGCTCTGTAACTGCCGCCAGGTTGTGTTGTATTTCGAGTCCTTGTCACTCTCCCACGCTTCGTACACTTGGCGTTCCCAAGTCTGAAGGGAGGAGTGTACATTTGGCTTGAATACACACAGCCGCTCCGTTGTCCTGCTGCGGCAACAAAACTGTGCTGGTTTCGTCGATTGGGACGTCTTTTTGCTCTACACGACTACAAGGCGTTCCCTGCTCTTCTGAACCTGCCAGCTGCTGAAACAAACGTGGAGAAGCCTGGGTCTGCTTGCTTCGGGGACCGGTGAGTAGTTTAGCTAGGATCTGGTCGCCCTCCTGCAGTATCCCATTGCTTTTCCCTGCTGTGTAAAAACAGCACCCTTTTGGCCGTACTCGCGCTCTGCTTCTGCCCGCTGTGGAGGCTGCGCTTGAGTTGCGGAACCTGTTCTCCTTCTGCTGTGCACTAACCCGAACTGCCTGACTTCCTACGAAGAGCTCCCCCTTTTGCCCGTTGGCACCGGCGTGGCAGGTACTTTGAGCACAAGGCTCCACTCTTCGCAGGGCTCGGACTTCCATCTAGTTAGGTGCCTCTAAAGGCGAACTGAGTCAAAAGCGTTATCGCACTGCCTGTTTTCCTTTCCTTTCAGGTGGACTACCTATTTCGTGCTTTAAACGCTTGCGACTGTGTATTTGTATATATATTGTGTTGATTTGGTATGTGTTGGCTTAATACTGTGTTATTGTGATTTTCTCGCACCGGTCGTTGTTTTAAAGGCCTTAAAATAAATGTGTTTATATTTTTGATATAACAACTGTTTGGAGTAGTTTGTAAGCGCTCTTGCTTTGTGTGCTCATTGCGGGCTTTCAGTCACCCTCACCCCTCTTGAGACCTAGTCTTGACCGCCGCGATCGCTACCTTGATTGGTCTGGCTTGTCCAGAGGTTACCCTGTTCCAAGTAATTAGGTTGGCCTTCTGAACTTCTGCGCCACCAGGACAGAGTTCAGAAATCCGTCTTAACAATGCCCATGCGCCTGTCTCAGCAAACTGGATGTCCAAGTAATCATATGAGTTTACTTGCTCCAGTTCTGTCTACCATAATATGCAGTTTTTGTCTGTTAGTGCATTGAGCACTGAAATTCAATGGGCCTCATTCTGGGGTCTGCAGTAAAACCTGCCGATAGGTGGAGGGCTACCGCCAACCCCATAACATTGTTTCTGCCACCCGATATCCCGGTGCCACTGGCATATCATGTGCAGCAGCGCAAGGGAAATCCCTGGGAATGGGGAGGAACGGGAAATCCCTGGTAATTCGGTCACTGAAGCACAGGCACCATTGTTAACAGTACCGGTGCTTCAGTGAAAACACTGCCAGTAAGGGTCTGAATTCCTGGCAAGTCAGGCCTGCCAGGATTTCTGTGCCCCCAGACCACCAAACTTATAATAAAACCCAATGTCTTGATTTTCCCAACATTTAGCATCAGGCTCAATTCCTTGCATTTGAGCAAAAAGTGTTCTAAAGTTCGTTTGAGGCATATTGAGGTGGTGGAGAGAGGAACTGTGTCGTCTGCATAGAAAAAAAGTGGGTAAACTGTCTCTACTCATTCTCTGAGGATCCGAAAAGTGAAGCAACAAGTCCTCAATAATCTCATTTATATCAATACAATAGAGTAGTGGGGCAAGGACACAGCCCTGTCTGTCACCTTTGTCAATCCCAAAATGGGCATTGGCCTCCCTCGCCAATCCAAAGTGGACAACTGCCTGATTTTCATGGTAGAGAGCCTTTATCATAGACAAAAAATGGCTCTGTACATTCCTCCTCTTTACAACTTTCCAGAGCTGGTCCTGTGGGATTCCATGAAATGCTGTCTTTAAGTCTACAAAGACAGCATACAATATCAATTTCTAAAGAAACTTATATTTTTAAACCAATGGAAAAGTCAGAACCATTGATCTAAGGTGCTTTGCCCGATATGGAACCCAGCTTAGGGGTTTACTGATGATTTAATTTTCTTCAGCCCAATACTGAAGATGTCCCAGTATTACTTTTACTAATATTTTGCCCTTTTTTTTTAAAATACGGGTACATTCTCAGCTTTAAGCCATGAGATGGGAATCGCCTTCTCATGTGTGATTGCATTGAAGAGATGAAGAAGCACTGGAGCTCAAACAGTCAGTTCCTCTTTATAGAGTGTTGGGAAGGGAGGACGTTTGTCCCAGACCCCCAAGCATTTTCGAATGTGGCAGAGTCCTGGGAGTATGCAGTGGGGGCTCTGTGAAGTTACAAGGGTTACAGGGGTGTCAACAGGGGCAATGGCTCGGTGAGGGTGTTTTATGTTTTAGCTTTAGGACACATTGGGAAGTAAACGTCACCTTAGATAGTAGCAGCCATACTGAAATCGAGGCCTAGCGTTGCACTGCAGTCAGAGCCGAGACCCAAGCCACACACATGGGAATAAGTTTATGGATGCAAGAATAAGGAATACATTGTAGCATGGACATCAGCGATAAGGGCCAGAGCTGCAGAGATTCAACCTTAAATTGTCTCATGTTGCCAGCATTTGTATCCCCGAAGGAATGCACTCTGCAAGTCCACAAGGGGGTTGAGAGCTTGTTGCGAAAAATGATCCCACGAGAAAGAGGGCATGAGCTTCCGACCTTCCCTGTTCCAGTTCTAAATTATAGCACTCAGATGCCCCCATCCCAGGACCTCCTGCATTTCAAGGTACCAGTCAGTCCGAGACCACCGACCATAATACTGTTAAACCTCCAATTGATCAGCAAAGATCAGAAAGCAGGAACCAGTTTCCTTCACCATCGGTCACATGATTTGTGCTGCGAGATGCCAGGTGGGAAAAAACAACATAGCCAAAACGAGGGTGGGGAGCCTTGGATGGGCGATGACGTGTCTGGAATCGAGCTAGTGTGTGCGATGATATGACCTCAAAGTATCCTTTTAGCCCTTGTCTGCAGTACCAGGTGCACACTAGATTAGAAATAGAGCATAATTTGTTTTTCTTTACATAATTACCAATTAGTTTTAGTTTCATGCCTGATGATGCAAAAGGAGGAACCCACGTGGAAGAAGATGGATAGACGGGGCTAGGACCAATGGCCTTTCATCCCTTATGGAGCATGTAGCCTATGTATAGGGTCTCACCAATCAGCCAGTCGGATTTGTACCTTATGTAATTCACGTCACTGATGACGCTTTGTGCCTTCATAAATTGTTGCTCATACTCATTTTTGCAGAACGTTCTGCAGCAGCAGAGTGCTTTGCTGGTGCATTTCTATTTTTGTGGCAATAAAACTTTGTTCTCCTTGCAAGAGGTGTGCTGGGCGTTTTTCCCTAGTGGGTTGCATTTTCTCTAGTGTGAGCATTGAGGGGTTTCTCTACAAGAGGTTAATGTGTAGTCTATCTGGGCCCAAGGCCTTCCCGCTCTTCTTTGAGGTAATGGCTTCCAGGACTTCAACCACATTTACGGTAAACTCATCTCCCTCCTCTTTCAGAGTTCCAGCCTGGGGCAAGCAGATTGAAGTCCCTGTGTTTGTTTGAAGGGCATTGTTACCATTACATTCTTTACCCCCAACCAACTTCTAGAACTTATTCAAGTCATCACTCCCTGTAGTATCTCTGAGCTCATTCCATTTCCAGTAAACAGAAGAAGATATATTCTCTTTGATAATGTTTTTATTGTGCTTTCCTTTGGATTTTACATGGCTTCTATCAATCCTAGTGTCTGTTTGCAAGCACAAATTCAACCTTGATGTGTCCAATCTACATGCATGGCCGTGCCATCACTCCTTTGTCACTCACGATTTTGGAAATCAGACCCAGAGTCCCTTAAATATTCAAAGAGTCAGGATTAAAGAAACCTTGCACCGCTGCAAGTGCAATCACTTGGGCACATTTTGACCTTCATCAAAAAACATACTTTTCAACACATGTTTGTACCAGGGCAAAGGACTTTAGCAAACATTACTCTAGCGAAAACATCCACTGAAAGCATATATTTTTTTTTTTTTGCAATAAGGCAAATACAAAAACTTTGCAATTGCAGTGATGGACATCTATAATACCGCCCTTAGGGCCCCATCACTTAAAATGCACTGATGACGGGTAATTTACCACCAGCAACGTGGTATTTAGCACCAATATTAGCACACTACAAAAAGTGCATGACGCGGGCAGATGTTATTTCCGCACTGGTCACTCAGTTCTATGCCATGTTTGCACTGCGCAGTCGCTGCATTTGTCAGGAAATAATGAGCCATCAAGTGTGCCCCATTCTCCAGCATTGAGTATAATTGCCTTTCACTTTTGCACTTTTTATGATCCCGGCCTCAGTGTGTTAGCTCCACAGACACATGAAGTGATCCTGTTTAAGGCCGTTGCATTAACTTGTTCACCAACGTTTGCATATTCAAATAGCGAAGCTGCAAATCGGAAATTGCCAGATGCTCGTGTCTGCTCAATGAGTCATTCTTTCAGCGCTCGAGACATATGTCAGTTTCCTCTGCATTTGCTTCAGGAGGCCGTTTGGCCAAATCAAGCCGCTCCAGACTTTCGGTCACCAAGGGAATGCGATGCACTGAAGCACCCTTATTCTTTCCTTCACTTAAAGGCTTTTGGTGAGCTGTACATCCAGAATGGAATGAATGAACATACAAAAATAGCCCTCAGATCTCGTCATGGCCTGGAAAATATGAATTAGGAAGACGGGCCTGCACTCTAACATCTGCTATGGAACCTCTATGCTTGCAACGCTGCCAGGGGCGACCATGAAACCACAAACCGAATTTAAGCAACACTAGGAAACTAAGCCTTATTCAGCTGTCGCCACTAATAGCTGGATGTCACGGAAAGAGAAAAGAGAATGGAGCGAAACGGACACTTGCTCCGGCAATTCTGTGTTGACCCCCTTCGAATCAAATGTACGATTATACTTTCAGCAGAGTTTCCTGGTTGCAGTAGCAAATATGATCTGGACTGGAGGGGAAAAAAACGCGTAACGTATATATAGGGTCGGAGTGGCCCCGTGGCTGGGACGAAATCTTCCCTGTGGAGTTGGGGGCCGGTTTCTGGCCACTCCGGCCGGTTTTGAAAAAAAAGAAAAAGTCTTGATGTTTTTTATTTTTATTTTATTTTTTTAATAAAAAACACCTGTAACGTGCAATATGGATCTATAAACACAGATATTAATGATACATATGCATATGGTGATCCATTCTTGTATGAAATGTATATCACATTAGTGAAATCATAACCATATTTTTCATGGTGTACTTAGGAACAAGCTATTTGATGACACTTCCTGTTTTCTCAAGGGGTGAAAGGTTGTGTTTCATCGCTTCCGGGATGTCACGTTGGTGATGTCATCAGAGGTCAAGTGTTGTAAACCGAGGGGTGGGCCACTTTTTTGAGGCGAGGGGTGGGGCACTTTTTTTGGGTGTCCAGAGCTAATTCTTGTCCCACCCTGGGCATATATATAATGAGAACGGCGAGTGAAGGGAAGCCAAAATGAAAAGTTTGAGCCTCTCAGCAGCTACTTAAGTCTCATGTTCTGTGGCAGTGAAACCCATCTCCACCAACAGAGTAAAGCAAGGCTTCCTTTTATGGATGCGTCTGCTTAGCTTAGTCTCCTGTGGCAATGCAATACAAGCACGCACGGGAAACTGGTTAGAGATGGTGCTGTTGGGATTCTTACAAGTCCCCCGCATTCAGTGACCTGACATCAGGACATGGCAGCAGGAATTAAATATTGATGAGGTCAGAGGACTGACTACACCAGAAGAGTTTGTAAAGTTAGTATTTGAAAACGTCCAAAATTAGCCACTGGCGTGTTAGGCAACTTAGATAATAGGAATGTGGTAATTTACAAACACCTTTGCGCAGAACTCTTCCTGCTTTGGAATACACGGTGTCATTATTATTACCTCGCCTGGCATTCGGCGACCCAATGACACACGTAATGTCAACGAGGCGAGCACGTTTGGATCAATGTTACAGTTGTATCAGTGGAATGTATATTTCAAGGATACATGCAGTTTTCAATGCATTGCTGTTTTGTGGCAATGATGTGTTTGGTTCAAAGCTATGTGTGTTTCAGTGCAGCAGGTGTTCCAATACCTGGTGGGCTTCCTGCTATCCCTCTTCTCTCCTGTGCTAATGACAATTTGCTGTTTCTGACCATTGTTGACAATACTACTCTGTTTCCCTCCTTTCCTCTGATCTGTCATTAGCCAGGCATATTACATTGTATCACGAGCTCAATGCAATACATAGATGCGTTAGTTTTTAAGGAGGAAAAAAAAAATCTCCATTTGCCTGATAAGATTTTCTAAATATTTAAACTGTACACAAATTCCGAACGGGGGCTACCACTCAAGGGCACGCAGCATGTGAAAACTCACCTGCAGTGCTCGGATACATCTCTGCTGCACTTGCTGAGGCACACACACGCATCACCGAGACTAGCACGTGTGCAGCAGTGACACATGTTCATGTAGCACGGAGACATGTGTGCAAGACAGACACACAGGGCGAGATTCATAGCATTTTTTGCACGGTGCTAAGTGACTTTTCATTGGTGCAAAGTGACTTTGCACTGCCAACAAACACTCTGATTCATGGAACAGTGCAAAGTATATTTTTGCCATGCAAAGTCACTTTGCACAGCAAAATAACACTTTGCACTGTTGCATGAACCAGGGTGTTTGTTGGCAGTGCAAAGTCACTTTTCAGCGTGCATAGAAGTCCACGAATCAGGCCCACAGTGGGCAATGACACACATAGGCAACATAGAGACACAAGTGTGGGCACCAATGTGACACATGCTTGCAAGCACTGAGACATAAACAAGTGCAGTACTGTAACAAACAAGCGTGCACAGCACTGAGGCACGCACATCACTGACCCACATTTGTGCTGCACTGAGAAACACATGTGCATACATCACTGAAACAAACACATGTGCATCAACGATGCACGCTGCACGTGTCACTGAGACAAAGAAGCATGCACATAACTGAGAGATATGTGTGTGCAACCCTGAAACACATGTCCTTGCTCATCCGAGGCACTTACTCATGAGTGCAGCACTAAGACATGCATGTGGGTGCAACATGGTCCACTCTTAGAAACATGCATGGAAAAAGATCATGACACCTGCACCCAAATGGACAAGCAAAATGCATGCATGCAAAGCACCAACACACATGCACATAGAACTGAGGCTTGTGTATAAATGTACAGACAACATGTTCAAGCCTTGAGATCTGTGAGTGTTTGAATTTTCGTGGGTGTGCATGCAATACTAAAATAGGCCCACATAGGACAGAGAATTTTACCTGAAAGCGCAACTGAGGCATATGCTCATGCTCATTGAGATACATATACAGCACTGATACACAATGCATAGCATGGAACCACACACTTAGAATTAGGCATGCACAGATGCAGCACTCATTTCTGCAGGACTCAGACACATATGCATAACACTGTGTAAATGCCTGTGAGGCAGAATTATATGCAGTACCCTTTTGATAACATCACACACAATTAAGACTACAAGTGACAGTATAAATTCACCTTTGGTACAAGCCTGTACTACACAGTAAAGTGGTGGTGATGGCTGAGCAGTCAGACATATCTCAAGAGTAAGTGAGCAGTATCAATAGTACACAAAGGACAGCAATTACTATGATTCAAACAAACACTGACTCAAGGTATCTGAGTAAAAGAATATACATTTATTTGTACATCAGTTGTAAAACATTTCACTAAAGTAAAGCAGTTGAAAAATCACACTCTTAATACACCACACCACTCCCAATAGATTCTGGACAAGTTAAACTCAAAATGAAGTGTGAGCAAAATGACATTCCAGCAATTTAAAAAAGGAGGGAAAAATAAAGTTAGACTAAAATTGAGCAGCACCAACCGGTAAGTAAGCAGGGAAATCTAGAAAGAGGAACTACAGTGATGGAATCAAATCAAAACAGCTTAGGGCCAAAGTCAATAGGACAAAGGTCTTTTGCTCAAGATCACCCAGTTCAGGGTAGTTTGTGGTTAAGTCTTTGCCAAGAGTTCCAGACGAAGTTGGTTGATAGAAAAGTTAGTTTAAAGAGTAGAGAAGGACGAGCCCTCGGATTGGCAAAAGGTTTCACACACCTTCACCGCAGCTGGACGAAACGATCAACCGGATTTGCACAGTACCTTTAAATGGAGAAGAAGCTGTAGCTGAGGCGGATGTTCCTGGCAGGTCCTGCAGGCTCACGGTTTCTGAAGCAACTGTCGTACTGACATGAAGTAGGAAGACTGGAGTGTCCTGCACTGCCCAGGGAAGAAACCAGCAGCAGAGCAAAGCAACACATAAAAGGTGCGCTCCTTAAAACCCAAGCAGTGTCCGACCTTCCTGACTATCCAGTTCACTGAAGCTCTATACAGCAAATTCGACCAGAGGAGGGAGTCCTGGCTTGCAGTTTGGGCGAACTAGTTGGTCCCACCAGCTCAGGGGAAGAAGATTCCTAGTAGATCTTCTCTGTCATTGGAGTCTGCAGATTCGGACCTGCAGCAGGCTTCACCGGGTGGTTCAGTCGTTGTAGGGGTCCTCTTCAGTCAGCTCCTCATCGGTTCTTTCATTCCAGTGGTGACTCTGCGTTTCCAGTCCCAGAGACCTGCTTTTTATGTTTCCCCCATTCACACAGCCTGGCTGTCAATCACACAGCAGGGTGGCTGTCCTGGCGGGACAGTCACCCAGCCAATCAAACAGGAGTGTGACTTGGGTTACCAAGGGAACCCATGGCAGGGGGCCTAAAACCCCTCCCTCACATCCTGCCTACCCAGACTTTCAAGCGCCTAAGGAGGGCTTCTCTGTAGAAGCCCGCAAAAGGACGGTGAACAAAGGAACCAAACCTGGTTTGGCGCATGGAGTAAAACACTAGAAAGACATTTTCAAAAAGAAATGGCAAATAAACCCAGCCGGAACTGTATAAAAAAGTATAGGGTCTAGTGGGTTTAAGTGTGAGGCTACCAAGATAGCCTAAAACAATACCAAGGTTATTTGAGATAACCGCAGTAGGAAAAATAGGGTAGCTACCACTGCCACCAGCCAAGTCTTGATGAAAAGGGAGTGAAACAGTGCTCCAAGAGACACAGACAAAAAGGGGTAAGTATTAACCCTTTCCAATACTCTATGTAAGATAGTTTGTACTGAGTCTGTGGATTAAAGAGACTAATAGTCAATGGCAACTTACATATTCTTGGAGACAGTAGTCAGTCCCAGAAAATGGAGTCTGAGTTGGGAATTCTAAAAGACAACCCTGTGTTACTGCACTGAAGGTGCTGTGTAACACACAGTAAAAAGATGATGCCTGTGGAGTAGGTGAGTCTACACAGCCTATGAACACAAAAAATGTTACACACACACAGCAAAACAAATGTAAGAATGAGAAAAAGGCTCACACTCTTACCAGGTGAAACAAATAAATTCCAGAAATCCAGCTGCTGAGGGACTCAGTAGGTAAGGGAAATTAGGCATTCTGGAGAATTATCCCTAACACTTGCCCCCCGCCCAGACTAAGGGACAAGAGTATTTAATCCACGCCTGGATGAATCTCTACCTCTAGTCGGTTAAAAACATCCTAGAGAGACCATCAGCATTTTAATGGTGAGATCCTGCTCTGTGCTCAATGGTGAAATGAAACCCTTGGAGGCAGATTGACCATCTCAGAAGTTTTGGGTTTTCCCCTTTCATTTGCATTAACCATCTCAAGGGTTGGTGTTCTGTATGAATCACAAAAGTAGATCCATACAAGTATGGTCTAAACTTCTTCAGAGACCACACAATGGCAAAACATTCACGCTCTATGGTTGACCACCTAGTTTCTGGTTCCTTCAGATTCCTACTGATGAAGCAAATGGGGTGCTCCCTACCTTTCTCATTCAGTTGACTAAGGACTGCACCTATACCTGTATTGGATGCATCTGTCTGCACAATGAATGGCTGGCGATAATCAGGAGCTGTTGGGAATGGAGCTTGACAAAGGGATTTCTTCAGGTTTTCAAAGGCTTTAGTGCACTCCTCATTCCATCTAACCTTTTTGGGGAATTTTGGAGAGGAGATCACATTCAAGGGAGAAGCTATGGTCTCATAGTTCTCTATGAAATTCCTGTAGTACCCAGTGAGACCTAGGAAAGCTCTCACTTGGGTTTGAGTAGTAGTGGTGGCCCAGTTTTGTACAGCTTGTACTTTGCTAGGCAATGGCCTTATTTCACCTCCTCTTAACTCATGACCAAGGTAGACCCCTTTGCTCTGACCAATTTGACATTTGCTTGCCTTTATGGTCAGATGGGCCTGCTCAAGAGCCTGCAAAACATATCCTAAATGGTGAATATGTTCTTTCCTTGTAGGGCTGAACACTGCAATGTCATCCAAGTATGCCATGCAGAAGTCCTCCATCCCATTTGGAACTTGATTGACCACCCTTTGGAGTGTAGCAGGTGCATTCTTTAATCCAAAAGGCATAACCTTGAACTGGTAGAGGCCTGCTGGGGTTGAGCATTCAGTTTTCTCCTTGGCATGGTCTGTCAGGGCTATTTGCCAATAGCCTGATGATAGTTCAAATGTACTGTGGTAATTGGCTGAACAAGTCTATCCACCAGTTCATCTGTCCTTGGCAAAGGATGGGCATCAATCTTAGTGACTGCATTTAGAGCTCTATATTCCACACAGAATCTCAACTCCCTGGATCCTGCCTTTGGTACTAGAACAACTGGACTAGACCATGGACTGGTAGAGGGCTCTATAACCCCAAGATCAAGCATCTTGTTGACCTCTCCTTTGATGTGGGATCTCACATGTTCTGACATTCTTTAACCTCTGCTTTTCACAGATAGACAGTCACCAGTGAGAATATCATGCTGGCCGCAAGGGGTCAAGCCTGGTGATAGTGAAACAGGGAGGCAAACTGATTTAACAGAAGTTTACACTCCTCCTGTTGTTCAGAAGTCAGTTGAGAAGAGAGATTGACTCCTTCTATTTTCTCATCCAAAGGTTGTTCTCTGAGGAGGATAGGTAGAGGTTCACTCTCCTCCTCCTCTTAAGCTGAAGCTAGAAGCAAAGCTCCCACTTCTGGTCTCGAGACATATGCCTTCAAACGGTTGGTGTGAAAGACTCTGGGAGCCTCCTTAGGTCTGCCTAAATCCACCAAATAGTTCACCTCTCCAAGTTTGCCCACAACCTTGAAGGGTCCTATCCATTTGTCCTGCAAGGCCCTCTGCTTTGTTGGCACAATAACTAATACAAGCTGGTCTTGAGCGAACTCATCCATGCTGGCCTTCTGGTCATGCCAATGTTTGACCAGAGCCTGACCTGCTTTTAAGTTATCACTAGCTTCTGCCATCATGTGTGACATTCTCCTCCAGAGACCTATCATGTAGTCAGTCACTCTGACTGGCTTGGGGGAAGGAGCAATCTCCAACCCCTCCTTAATCAGCGCCAATGAACCTCTGACTGGATGGCCATAGAGAAGTTTAAAGGGACGGTATCCAACTCCCTCGTGAGGGACTTCTCTATAAGCAAAGAGGAGGCATGACAGTAGAAGGTCCCACTTTCTTTTAAGGGGTTCTTCTAAAGCACCTATCATGCTCTTCATAGTATGATTAAACCTCTCTACCAGTCCATTTGTCTGTGGATGGTAGGCTGTAGAGAACTTGTAAGTGACATCACAGTTTTTCCAAATGGCTTGCATGTAGTGGGACATAACATTGGATCTTTTATCTGATATCACTTCCTTAGGAAACCCTACTCTGGTAAAAATCCCAAGTAGAGCCTTAGCCACAGCCTGAGCCGTAACAGTTCTCATAGGTATCGTTTATGGGTATCTTGTAGCATGGTCTACTACAACTAGGATAAACCTGTTCCCTGAAGATGTGGGAGGGTCAAGGGGACAAACAATGTTGATGCCCACCCTCTCAAAAGGAGGTGGGAGAGGTGCCAGGGCTGCCACATTCTTGGCTCCACTCTTGCCAGAGATTTGGCAAGTGTGAAATCTCCAACAGAATTTGTCAACTTCTGCACCCATCTTAGGCCAGTAGAAGTTTAAGGAAAGCATTTCCTTGGTCTTTTTGAAACTCAAATGACCAGACAAAGGTATCTCATGGGCCATCTGTAAGAACTGGAGTCTGTTGGCAAGAGGCACTACAATTATCTTGCAGTCCCCAGGGATAGACTCAGTCGGTTCACTGTAGAAGAGGCCATCTTCCCAGCTCAACCTATGCTTTCCAACTTCTTGCCCATCAAGTTGGTTAGTAGCTTGTTGTTGAAGACCCTCTAGAGTAGGACACTCTCTTTGTCCTCTGCTGAAGTCTGCCCTGGTGGGTCCACCTTCTGCCAGTAAAGACTGCAGCTCAGGATGGTCAACAGGGTAAAGATCTCCAACCACAACAGTGTCTTCTTCCAGATCTGACTCTTCAGTAACTGGCTCAACCACACAGGGTTGTACCTCACACTCTGCCTCAGCAGATGGAGGGATCACAGGTGTGATCTTGGACGATCTTGGGGATGTCCTTGTTGATAGCACAGGGGTGCTGTCTGACTTTTTCCTTGAGGTCTTGGGTTTCCCCTTTGCCTCGTTCTTTCCAGAAATAGCAGTGAGCAACTCCTGTGGAGTGGGAGTGATAGTTTCCTCTATCAATTCCTCAGGAGAGCCTCTCAAGGTCCTCTCCCTTGCAGGCCAAGTAAGCTCCTGTCTCCTCTTACTGGGAGGTCTGGGGGCACTTGACACTACTCCAAGAGTTATAAGGTCATTACCGAACAGAACTCTCCCAGGCACTTCACTCTGCACACTAACAGGTATTTTGACAGTCATATCATTACACGGGATGAGAGCTGGTAACTGGGAAAGCATTTGCACAGGGCCTCATGCTAACTTGGTGTGGCATTTGGGTGCCTTAGCAACATCCTCCACCTTGAAAAAGGATTCATCCACCACAGTTATGCTGGCTCCAGTGTCTTAGATGGCAGGGGTCTCCTGTCCATTTACAAGAACACTATCTTTATAATACTCTTTAGTATTATCTGGGATGGTGTTAAGAGGGATTTCTGAACTCTGACCTGGAGGGATTTCTGAACTCTGACCACACAGAACCTCAATTCGGAAGTACTGGCTTTTGGAACCAAAACCACAGGGCTGGACCAAGGACTACTAGAGGTTTCAATCACCCCAAGATCCAACATTTTGTTGACCTCTGTCTTAATGTTAGACCGTACTTTGTCTGACATTCCGTATCCCCTACTTTTGGTAGGTACACTTTCTCCTGTGTCTATATTATGTTTGCACCAAGGAGTCAAACCAGGGGACTGTGAAAACAGGGGGGAAAATTGCCTAAGCACATTTTTCACCTCCGCCTGCTGATCAGGAGTTAGGTGAGGGTCCACTCGGACACCTCAATGAAGATATCTGAAGGACTGCTTTGGAATAGGTAAGGAAGAGGTTCAGACTCCTCTTCCTCAACATCTGGAGCCAATAGTAGTGCTGCAATTTCAACTCTTGGGATGAAAGCCTTCAGCCTATTTACATGGAACACTTTGGAGCCTGTCCAGGTCTTCCAAGGTCCACTAAATAGTTGACCTCACCCAGTGACTGTGACCACTGTCCATTTATCCTATAAAGCTCTAGGCCTTATGGGATTCATGATCAGGACTTTCTAACCAGGTGTAAAGTTGATGAGGGAAGCTTTCTGGTCATACCAATGTTTCACCAGACCTTGTCCTGCCTTCCACTTGTCACTAGCCAGACCCATCAGGAGTACCATCCTTTTTCTGAGCCCTAACACATAGTCGACTACGTTGGTAGTAATGAGGGGAGTGGGCAGCTCCCATCCCTCCTTGACTATGGCTAAGTGTCCCCGTACAGGGTGACCAAACAGGAGTTCAAAGGGGCTGAAGCCAACACCCTCTTGTGGTACCTCTCTGTAGACAAACAGTAAGCATGGTAAAAGAAGATTCCATTTTCTTCTTTGAGGTTCTTCCAGAGCCCCAATCATACTTTTCAAGGTCCTGTTAAACCTTTCCACCAGACCATTGGTCTGGGGGTGTTATGCAGAGGAAAACTTATAGGTGACCCCACATTCCTTCCACAAAGCCTGCATATACTTTGACATAAAGTTGCTGCCTCTGTCAGACACAACTTCCCTAGGGAAGCCAACCCTAGAAAGATGCCAAGTAAACCTTTTGCAAATGACTTGGCAGTCACAGTTTTCAATGGGATGGCCTCAGGATACCAGGTGGCATGGTCGACCAGCACCAGGATAAACCTATTGCCTGAGTATGTTTGGGGGTCAAGGGGACCAACAATGTCGATACCTACCCTCTCAAATGGTACCCCCACAACTGGGAGTTGTACCAATGGAGCTTGGATTGTTGAACCACTCTTACCAGATAACTGGCAGGAGGCACAACTCCTGCAGTGACTTTCTACTTGCACCCCCATCTTGGGCCAGTAGAAGTGCATGGATAACCTTTACTTGGTCGTCTTAATACCAAGGTGACCAGCAAGGGGCACTTCATGTGCCAGCTGCAGGAGGAAGGGTCTTACAGCAAGGGGAACCACCAACCTCCTATGGTCTCCCTCTGTAGACTCTGTGGGCTTGCTATACAGGAGTCCACCTTCCCAATAAATCTGATGCTTCCCAGGAGGTTCACCTTCAAGCTGGGAGCAGGCCTGTCTCCTTATGCCTTCCAGAGATGGGCACTCACATTGGCCTTTACTGAATTCTTCCCTGTCAGGACCACCTTCTACTAACAAATCGTTTAGTTCAGGATGCTCATTGGGGTCAAATACTTCAGGCATCACCACCTCCTCGTCAGGTCCTGGTAATTGACCAACTACCTCCACCTCAGTGGTAGGTGAGTTAGGGGGAATATTTTCTTTCCCTCTTTTTGATTTTCTGACTCCTTTAGCCTTGGATTTCCCCTTTGGCTGGGGCAGTACATTGGTCTTGGCCAGTGCTGCCCTTGTTTGAGACCTTGTGCAGGGTCTGTCAGCAGTGTCTCCCACAAGTCCTAAAGCTCGGAGATCATTGCCCAACAAGACCTTTCCTGGGACACTCCTCTGAATGCTCACTGGAATCCTGACTGCTGTACCATTGATAGTAAGATTTACAGGTATTCCTGGGAACACGAGAGGTGGGCCATCAGCCAACTTGGTGGGCATCAGAGTAGCTCTGGCAACTTCCTCTGGGTCTACCAAGGTAGAATCCACTACAGTTTGACTGCACCAACTATTCTTAAGAGCTGGAGTATTCACTCCATTAATCACACTGTCTTTAAAGTAGTGCTTGGTGTTATCTGGAATCCTATCATAAGCCTCTGAGACTTTAGGTTCCCAGGAACCCAGGGAAACTAAAACTTCCTCAGCTTCTATCCCACTGGGGAAGGAGTATGAGGAGAATGATGCTCCTGTAATCTCTTCTCCCTCATAGGAGGAGAAGGCCAGATTAGCAGAGTGGACCCCCAAGGTTTTGACCTTACATCTGCGATCCCCCTTCACGTGGTCAGTTGCTCCACAAGCAAAACAAGCTCCATTGGGGCTGTTCAGATAGGGAGGCTTACTATAACCAGCTTTCTGTTTCGGAGGCTGACCTCCACTATCCTGTGAGTTCTCGTGTGTCTTACCCTTATTTTTCTTTTTGTGGCCCTTTTGGGAAGAAGGTTTATCAGTTTCCCCACCCTCCTTATCTTTGGACTTTTTCCCTTCCTCCTGCTTACCAGGATGAGTCTTGTCCTTATGGGACACTCGATGTGACACCCACAAATCTTCTGCAATGGCTAGCTTCTTAGGATCTATCTTCTTTGAATCTGCCAAATGCTGCTTAAGCTCAGGGGAAGAAGATGCAAAAATATGTTCCAGCATGACAAGACTTATCATACCTTCAAAGGTAGAAACCTCTTCAACCCAGCCAGTCAAGTTTTTTAAGGATTCAGTTACATAAGATACCCAAGTACCACCTTCTTTTTTCTTATACTCTCTGAATCTTTTTAAGTATTGGGCAGTATTGAGTCTTTCCAAACTTTAAGATGAGAGTTTGCTTCAACTTTGCAAAATCTGCTCTCTCGGCTTTCGACATTTCCATAATAGCACTGCAGCCAGAATGGGTCAGTCTGCTAAGTAACCAGGCAATTTTATCAGCATTGTCAACTTGTTGAACTTCACATGCATACTCAAATGTATTCAGCCAGTCCATAATGTCATGCTTTTCCTTATACACACTGAGCAGATCTTTTGGAAACCTTGGATGAGAAGAGGCCCTAGACCCATGTCCAGGACCCTTGGATCCATTGGCAAATTGAAGCTTGGCCAGTCCCAACTGGTGATCCCTGTCCTTTTGTTTTTCTGCCTGCTCTATCTTTAGTTTGGCCATATTGAACTCAAGCTCTTTCTGCCTAAACAGCAGTTCTTGCTTCTTGAATTCAAGTATGGCCTCCCCATCAGCACTAGCAGAGGAAACATTCAACATTACATCCTCCATGTCCTCATGGTCACTGTGGATCAGTGCAGCGGCAGAACCATCAGTTCTACCAGTGAGAGCAGCCCCACCTCCTTCTGCACTGTCCTCGGAAGCTATAGCTCAAAGCTGAGCTTCTTGCCAGACCATGATTCTCTGGATCATTTCTACTTTTGTGCCTTGAGAGGAAACACCACTCTCAGCACACATCTTTCTTAATGTGTCGGATTTTGAAGCATTTAAAGTTAACAAGGTACTTGTTTCCATACAGTTAGATAGGACTATGGCCTTTTAAAAGTTATACTACAACAATTCACTATGTGCCCTGGTAGAAATAACTCGAAATGTATTCACTCATGTGCAAAACTGGATACCTTCAGTCCTATCCCACCGCTGTACACCAATTTGTTAAGAGGGATTTCTGAACTCTGACCTGGAGGGGCAGAGGTTCAGAAGGCCAGCCTAGTTTCTTGGAACAGGGTAACCTCTGGACAAGCCAGACCAATCAGGGTAGCTATGGCAGGTGGTCAAGACTAAGTCTCAAGAGGGGTGAGGGTGACTGAAATACCTCAATGAACACACAAAGCAAGGACACTTACAAATTATTCCAGACAGGTGTTATATTAAAAATATAGACACATTTATTACAAGGCCTTTGTAACATAGACCATAGCAAAGAATCACAATAATACTGAAGTAAACCAATACATCACAATCAACACAATATATATACAAGACCAGAGGGGTCTAATGGATTAAGAAGCACAAAATATGTAGACCACCTAGATGGGGAGGAAAACAGGCAGTGCAAGTAATCTTTAGACGCAGTTCCACATCAAGAATACACCTAACTAAGAGGCAGTCCAAGCCCTACGAAGAGAGGAGCCTTATGCTCAATAGTGCATGTACGCACTTGTGCCAATGGACAAAATAGGGTCTCTTCAAGGGTCACTAGCAGCTCTGGAAGGTGGATAAGGTCAATGAAGAACAAGTCCCCACTATTCAAGCGTGGCCTCCACTTGGGGGCAGAGGCAGGTTGAGAGTGCGGGATGGAGTCGCTATTTCACAACAGCCGTGGAAAGGAAAGGGGCTTATGGGGGCCACTTTGTGTGTAAAAATGGGCTCCTGCGCTAGGGGCCACCAGTTGGGGTATGAACTACTCACCGGTCCCCGACGCAGGCAGACCCAGACTTCGCCAGTACAGTCCACTTCGCTGGCAGGTTCGAATGCGACAATAAGGACGTCTCGTTTCCACGGTGCAGCGGTGATTTCCAAATGGGACAGGGGCGATTTCTCTGATCCGGGTGGAGGAATCAGCCCAATTCTACTGCAGCAGGCTTCAGGGTCAAGGGGGTCACAAGTGCAGTGAACTTGCACAGGTCATTGCCACAGCAGGGCAACACGGTAACCACGTTTACTCCAGTCCGGGTGCACTCATCTCACTTCAGACCTGGGAATGCCAAGTGTACAAAATTCGGTGTGAGGGTGCCGTGGACACAGATCAAGCAGTATACCAAGTTTCGAGGGCTTCCTCGAAACCGCGGCAGTAACAGAGCAAATGTCCCGTGTAAGCTGGTCAGCTCACTGGTTGGCCCAGGGACACTTCCGAAGAGGCTTACTTTCAGGGTTTGATGAAGGTGCCGAGAATAGTTGGTCCCACTATTCCAATGGGTCAAAGCATCTTCGCAGACCTTCTAGGACGATCCAATGCAGAGGGGTCTCGCCGGACGACAGCGGCCTCAGGATGCCAAACCTTCCAGCGGGTCACCAGCGGTTCCTCTGCTCGGCTTCTTGTTGCAGGATACTTGGCTCCTTATCCTTTGTGCGTGTGAACTCAGGAGATCGACATGGTAGTGGTGTTTTCGGCCTCCTCTTATCCAAAGCTCCCTTTGCGCCAAAACGGAGAGGACCCAATGGGAGATCTGCTCACAAACACTCACTTCATACGTAGACCAATCATGGACCACAGTGGTCCCAGGCATTCAGGACACTCCAGAATCTCTGGCAGCCAGGATGGGTATTGGGAACAGACATCCCAGCCCACATCCTGGAGGCACACACACAAGGCATGCAGAAGCCCGCAAAGCCTTGGGTTTCACGGGAAAGTGCATGACCAAATAAGGACTGACCGGGGTTGGCTCGACCTGGGGAAGGTGAAGGGGCAAGATGGCCAAAGGGCAGGACAAAGAACCTTGTGGCATGGCCATTTTGGAGCCAGGCCACCTATTCGTGCCAAATGCGGTAAGTGTGGTTAACATGGCAAGAAACGGTTAAAAACATAAGAAAACGATAGCTACAAACGGTCCTGTCCGTGACACATCGCACAGTTCATAAAAAGTCCAGCGAGAGTTTTTAGGGCCTTTGGAATGACTAGAGACCCAAGTGTGCGGTAAAGTAAGCTACATTGCACTCTTGTTACATGTTGCACAAAAGCTGCAACATGAGGAAAGGACTAATTCAAATATGAAATCTTTCCTAACAGATGGAATTATAGACATCTAAATTCTTTTGTTCCTACAAGGCCAGGGACACTAAAGAAACACTAGCTTAGACTCTCATGGGTTCATCAGCCAGTAGGTGAAAGTTTCCACTTGCCATAGGTACTTCTTCCTCTGGAGACAGTGTGGACCCCCGAAGGTTTACCCTTACATCTGGGATCCCCTTTCACAGTCTCAGTTGACCCACAAATATAACATTTCCCAAATGTCTTGATGAATGGGGGTTTGTTCTAACCTCCATCTGGTTTGGGTCCAGATGCTGCACTAGCCTGATTCGGTTTTCCCTGTGGTTTACCCTTATGTTGCTGTTTGTGGCCCTCATTTGGATTGGAGGTATTAGAATTCTCCTTGTTATCTTTCTTTGGCTGCTTTCCCTCATCCTTCTTCTGAGTTGCCCCAGAATCCTTGTGAGTAGCCCTTTTGGCAGCCCACAAGTCAGCAGCCTTAGCTAACTTTTTTGGAACTATCTCCTTAGAATCAGCCAAGTGTTGTCTGAGCTCAGGAGAGCAGGCATCATAATTTAACTCCAACATAACAAGGTTCCTCATACCTTCATAAGTGTTTACTCTTTAACCCTTAATCCAACCATCAAAGTTGTTCAAACAGTCCCACACCCAGGTAGCCCAAGGGGTACCATCATGCTTTCTGAGGGTCCTACACCTCTTAAGGTACTGGGAAGGGGTCTTCCCAAATATAGCAATTAAAGCTAGCTTCATACACTCATAATCCATCCTATCCACCTCCCCCCACTCCATCACAACCTCAGATGCACCAGTGGGTAGCCTAGAGAAGAGCCAGGGAAGCAACTGATTCCATGTAAGACCTTGAATCCCATGGTTATATTCAAACATTGCCAACCAATCCAAAATATCAAGCTTAACCTCATACATACCCACAATTTCTTTAGGCATACGGGGTCTCTTAGGACTGGAAGATGGAAGATATAGAAGACTTTGGGAGAGAAGCATTTTCAAGAGATAACCTTTTCATTTCTAGCTCATGATTCAACTCCATTTCTCCGAGCTTAAGTTCTTGGTGTTTTTGTTCAGTTTGAGCATTTAAGCGTTTGAATTCCAATTCAAGCCTCATCTTTTCTAGAGCAATGAATTCAGGACTGAGTGTGGGACCTGGTGGGGACCCAGTGGACAAAGGTTGAGGTTGTTGAGCAGTTAAGGGAGCAGTGAGGCCTACATTATGAGACATATCTACTCCCTCTAACTCATCAATAATATACACATTACCATCCTCATTATTTTCCACATTTGCTGAGGGGTCAGGTATTTCAGACCCCACCACCCCCAGACTTAGTTTCTCTAACAACCTTTCAAACAATTCATGCTTTTTGCCTTTAACAGATAGATTCCTTTCTCTACACAGATTTGTCAGATAATCCACAGTGTAACTAAGGAGGGTCTCCTGACTGTAGCTTTCCATATCAGACATGATTAATATTGCTTTTTAGTGATGTTTAGCCTTGTGGTTAGTTGATCCAAGGTAATAACAGCACTCTAAGAGTAATTACTATACTTGATGCTCACCGCTGTACACCAGTGTTAGGCAGAATTACGTGCAGTACCCTTTGAGAACACCACACACAATTAAGACTACAAGTGGCAGTACAAATTCACCTTTGGCACAAGCCTGTTCTACACAGTAAAGTGGTAGCAATGACTGAGCAGCCACACTTACCTCAAGAGTAAGTGAAGAGTATCAATAGTTACACAAAAGGACCACAATTACTATGATTCAAACAAACACTGACTCAAGGTTTCTGAGTAAAAGAATATACATTTATATACACATCAGTTGTAAAACATTTCACTAACGTAAAGCAGTTGAAAGATAACACTCTTAATACACCACACCACTCCCAATAGATTCGGGACAAGTTCAACTCAAAATGAAGTGTGAGCAAAATGGCACTCCAGCAATTTAAAAAGGGAGGGAAATACAAAGACTAAAATTGAGCAGCACCAACAGGTAAGTAAGCAGGGCAATCTAGAAAGAGGAACTATAGTGATGGAATCAAATCAAAAAGGCTTAGGGCCAAAGTCAATAGGACAAAAAGTATTTTGCTCAAGATCATACAGTTCAGCGTAGTTCGCAGTTAAGACTTTGCCAAGATTCCAGACGAAGTTGGTCGACAGAAAAGTTAGTTTAAAGGGTAGAGAAGGATTAGCGCTCGGTTTGGCAAACGTTTTCGCACACCTTCACTGCGGCTGGACGAAACGAACAACCAGATTTGCACAGTACCTTTAAATGGAGAAGAAGCTGTAGCTGAGGTGGACGTTCCTGGCAGGTCCTGCAGGCTCACAGTTCCTGAAGCGACTGTAGGACTGACATGAAGTAGCAAGACTGGAGGATCCTGCACTGCCCAGGGAAGAAACCAGCAGCAGAGCAAAGCAAAGAATAAAAGGTGTGCTCCTTAAAATCCAACAGGGTCAGACCTTCCTGGCTATTGGGTTCACTGTTGCTCTGTACAGCAAATTCGACCAGAGGAGGGAGTCCTGGCTTGCAGTTTGGGTGAACTGGTTGTTCCCACCAGCTCAGGGGAAGAAGATTCCTGGTAGATCTTCTCTGTCATTGAAGTCTGAAGATTCGCACCTGCAGCAGGATTTACCGGGCGGTTCAGTCATTGTAGGGGTCCTCTTCTGTCAGCTCATCATCGGTTCTTTCGTTCCAGTGGCGACTCTACCTTTCCAGTCCCAAAGACCTGTATTTTATGCAGTTTCCCCCCATTCACACAGCCTGGCTGTCAATCACACAGCAGGATGGCTGTCCTGCTGGGACAGTCACCTAGCCAATCAAACAGGAGTGTGACTTGGGGATACAAAGGGAACCCATGGCAGGGGTCCTAAAACCCCTCCCTCACACCCTGCCTACCCAGACTTTCAGGCGTCTAAGGAGGGCTTCTGTGTAGAAGCCTCCGAAAGGACGGTGAACAAAGGACCCACACCTGGTTTGGTGCGTGCAGTAAAACACGAGAAAGACATTTTCATAAAGAAATGGCGAATAAACCCAGCCGGAACCGTATAAAAAAGTATAGGGTCTAGCGGTTTTAAGTTTGAGGCTACCAAGATAGCCTAAAACAATACCAAGGTTATTTGAGATAACCACTCTAGGAAAAATAGGGTAGCTACCAATGCCACCAGCCAAGTCTTGATGAAAAGGGGGTGAAACAGTGCTCCAAGAGAAACAGACAAAAAGGGATATGTATTAACCCTTTCCAGTACTCTATATAAGATAGTTTGTACTGGGTCTGTGGATTAAAGAGACTAATAAAGTCAATGGCAACTTTACATGTTCTGGGAGACAGTAGTCTGTCCCAGAAAATGGAGTCTAAGTTGGGAAGTCTAAAAGACAACCCTGCGTTAACACACAGTAAAAAGATGATGCCTGTGGAGTAGGTGAGGCACCACAGCCTAGGAACACAAAAAACGTTACACACACACAGCAAAACACATGTAAGAGTGGAAAAAAGGCTCACTTTCTTACCAGGTGAAAAAAATAAATCCTAGAAATCCAGCAAAGCTGCTGAGGTACTCAGTAGGTAAGGGAAATAAGCCATTCTGGAGAATTCTCCCTAACAATGCCTAACCAATACACCGGTATACACTTGCAGCACTGAGACACAAGCATCCATGTGCAGCACTGATGACATTTTACCACTGGAACTCAGAAACACGGCACATTCGACTGGTACACCATGAACGTGCATTTGCTCAGGACGCATTCTCAAACACAAGATATACACATAAGGCAGGAGTCACAAGCCTATATGCAAAATGTATTGAATATGCGCACGACAACCATATGCACCAAAATGATGCAATCCACAGATAAATTATGTTTTGACACAGATTTAAAGACACAGCACACTCCAGACCACGACTCTTTCCACTGGTGAGGGATGTGGCGCACAAAAAAAAACACTTTAAATTTGATTGATTTCGGATTCTGCTTTGAGAAGGCACCCAACCTGTCTCACACCCCCCTTGACAAACACCCTGTATCGCAATGGACCATGAACCACACCGGTGTGTAATAATTTTATATTTATTTATTTTTCAAATTAAATTCAAAATCAACCAAATCAAATTAGTGAAGCTATCACCAGTAGGGTGATAATATACAACAAACTGTATTGATACACTTATTATAACTTTCTGATATTTGACACTTAATTTTAATTGAATTTGGAAGCAAAGTCACTTTTTGGACATACTTATAGATGTCACAACTGTTAGGCACTCCCGCTGCAACACTCCCCCAAACACCTGCTGGCTAAGTTTTTTGTGGGTGGAAAGGAGTGGCAAGGAGTCTCAAATAAGAGGGAAAAATCGGATTGGAAATTCGACCTACCACCCAAAATGGGAGGTCAAAACAACATTAAAAACCCTTGATAAATTAGCAAAATGCCACTCGGAAATCACTGGATAATTAGAGGTCAGTTTACATGTGTGGTAGAATGGATAGGACAGGAGTTTGTGTGGCTGTAATAAAAAGCTAGCAAGCTTACAAGATACAAGGCAGGGAACTACTACAACATGAATGCAGGTAAGAAAATTGTCTTTGGGAAGAAATGCAATGCAGCAAAAATCACACATGGCAGAGTGGCAATTTCTTCTTTTTTCACAGATTTAAACAGGCAAACAGCTAAGGAAATGAGCTAAACTGTCAAATCGAAAATCATTTTTTTTGATGGGGTCCCAAGGCACATAAAAGGTAAGATACTAAAGTGAAAGGCTGACTTTTTATGGAATGACTGTATGGGATTTTTTATAGGAAAGGTAAATCAGATTTTATGATGAAAAAAATTTCACGGGCAAACTCGGTTTTGTTAAAAGAAATGATTTGTCCTACTGAGGCTGTATTTTAGTGACTAGATCATTAAAGAAATACACTGCACGCAAGGAGGTTAATTTGCAATTTTAACCAATTCGCGCTGCATTCCTCTTTATATGGGAATTAATTACTTTATCTAAAATTGTACTAAGGAATTACACAAATAGCTGAAATGATTTGAACAGAATTATACCAACACATGGAGACTAACATGGATTCTTCTAAGGACCACATAAACAGAGGGTGCTGACAAACTGGTGAAATTACTAGGGTTTCATATTGGATTTTATAGGATTTGGACAGAATGCAAGATAACAGAGCGGTGTGTGCAGTTTTCTGGCACTGGGGAGGGTGATACTTGCAGAATTGGACTTTAAATGTCTAATTGAAACATAGGGATTATGTTGGGCAGAAGGTAAGACTTCGACTTTGACATATTTCAAATAAGGCACACACCTAAACCAATTGCCTGAGTAGAGACACATATCCCAAGGCATGAGAAATAATTACAGATTGGCCATTCTTTTCTATCCAAGTTAAGATCTGTATTCCACATCTTTCCACTAAAGATTTGAGTAATCTTAACTCTCTGTATTTTTGCCTTCCCCCCTCAAGCACTCCTTTGTGCATTCCCTCCTCAAGAAACTCACAGCTGATCCTTCTTTTCCGGCTAACTACCGCCCAATTTCAATTACTCCCTTTTTGGGGAAGCTCCTGGAAAAACTGGCAATCTCCCAGCTTAACCGATTTCCTGACTCTGTTCGCTCTCTCCACGACCACCAATCTGGATTCAGACCTGCCACGAAGCACGGAAACTGTTCTCCTGAACATCCATGAAGACCTGCTTTCTAACCTGGACTCTAACATTCCCTCCGTCCTCATCCTTCTTGATCTCTCCTCTGCTTTTGACACGGTCAATCATACCATCCTGCTCAACCGTCTCAGTGACAACCTGGGTATCACCGATCAAGCTCTGGCCTGGCTGACCTCTTTCCTCTCTGATCGAGTATCCCAGGTAACACTTGGGTCTTTCCTATCCGCTATCTCCCTCTCTACCTGTGGCGTTCCCCAGGGGTCTAACCTCTGCCCTGGCTTTTCAACCAAAATCTGGCAACTCTCGCCTACTGCATTTCCATTTTCTGCTCAAACTGCCAGTGCTATGCTGATGACACCCAACTCATTTCCAGGCTTCCTTCAGCCACCTTGTCACCTTCCCTCATATCTGATTGCCTTTCTGCCATTAAAAATTGGTGTGCTGCCAACGATCTTTGTCTAAATGCCAACAAAACTGAGATCCTCCTCATCGGTACACCTTTGCCATCTGTCATGATGCCTACCCCCGGAGCACCAGGGCAGGCCCAGCACCCCTGGGAGCAGGCATCATGCCCCCGGGTAAAAGCCAAGTGGCCCCTTATAGGGGCTCTTTGGACTCTGCCCTGGCGCCGTTGGCGCCAGGCTCATGTTGGGTATCAGTCCTGGCGCCATAGGCGCCAGGCTCATAAAGGAAGGTGTTTTGTGCACTTACCTGATGCAGACCATGCTGCAAGATTCAGGCCTCCCTTAGACCTGAAAGGGACTATTTTTTTCATTGGGACTATTTTGCCACTCGGGCGTGGCCAGGGAAGTCTACTTACCTGGAACTACTTTGGGGGCTATTTAAGCCACGCCCAGACAGTAGCTCACGCTTCGCGTTGTTCTGCATCCAAGCAGCTGAACGCTCACCGTGTCTGCTCCTGCATCTGGTCTCCAGCCACGCCCGCCTCGATCCTGGAACACCTGTAAGGAAAGAAGAAAAGAGAAAGGTGAAAACCAAGAATTTTATCAAACTTCTTACCTGCATCCGGAAACTTCACGCCAGCGTTCCTGAGGAAAGACTTTCATTTAAAAGCAGCGCGTTGCTCGCTGCAGCGCCGCGCTTCACTCACCTGTCCTGGGAGTTCTTCTGGCTCCACCGCGACTGTCTGCACCAGTCGCCACATCTCTGCGCCTAGGGGAGAGAAGAAGAGACAAAAGGTGAGCAGAAGGAACATATGAGGAAAGCCTAATTTTTCGCCATAACACTTACCGGTCTTCTGTTGGTGGACCATTACTCATTTCGGGTCGGCGCCGCTTCATTGGCAGGTACCGCACCCCGGCCCCTATGGGGAAAGGACAAAAGACATTACTGGAAGAATATAAAGACATTAAAATGGATCGCCCCCATTGCTAACTCACCTGAGTTTACCATCGGCAATTCAATCCCTCAACGCATCGCCTTCATTCTGCACCTGAAATAAAGGACAGATCACAGGTTAGGAAGGCAACAGAAAAGGAGGCTCTACACTTGAACTTTTGTAATCTTCATACTTACGGCGTTCCGCTCGGAAAAGTCAAGTGGATTTTGCCAGCGCCATTCTGAAAACCAGTGAAGTAACTGGACAAACACGTGCCCCTGCACCAGAAGCAGGATGGAGAGTTCATCCTTTCAAACCATAAGGTGAGCTTCAACCGGGGATTTCGTAGGAAGTTAGAGAAGAACGAAGGGGGGAAGAGGGGAGCAAGCACACTATTCTGCAGACTGTTAATCCCCTTTCTCATCTGCAGAAGGATATTCCTATGGGCCAGACAAGCAAGATTTGAGGGTCCTGTTCAGTCGGTGTTCCGAGTTCTGCGCATCACGCTCGAAGAGGCCACAGCAACCTAGACTAGACCAGCGCCTCCGTGGGAGTCAGGTGAGCGTTACACCATCCTTTCCCCTCACTCTCTGGCCGGCCTCCCTTGGTCCTCCTCCTACCCCTACTTGCGAGGCTATGAACCTCAGGGTCATGTTTGACTCAACACTTTCCTTCTCTGCACACATCTCGACGCCTCTAAAAAGTCAAGCTCCATACTGCATCTCCTTAGAGGTACTCTGCCTTTCCTCTCCTTCCCCCAGAAGCTCACAGTCTCCCAAGCTCTGGTTCTCTTCAGGTTGGACTAGTGTAACAACCTTTTTCTAAATCTACCTGCCTCCACTCTCTGCCCTTAACCAATTTAATCAATTTAACCAATTTGCACTGCATTCCTCTTTATATGGGAATGAATTACTTTATATAAAATCGTACTAAGGAATTACATAAATGGCTGATATTATTTGAACAGAATTATATGAACACATGGAGAATAACACAGATTCTTCTAAGGACAGGATAAACAGAGGATGCTGACAATCTGGAGAAATTACTGGGGTTTCGTATTGGATTTTTATAGGGTCTGGACAGAATGCAAGATAATAGAGTGGTGTATGCAGTTTTCTGGCACTGGGGAGGGTGATACTTGTAGAATTTGACTTTAAATGTCTAATTGAAACATAGGGATTATGTTGGACAGTAGGTAAGACTTTGACGTTGACATATTTGAAATAAGGCCCCCACCTAGACCAATTGCCTGGGTAGGGACACATATCTTAAGGCATGAGGAGAAATAATTACAGATTTCCCATTCTTTTCTATCCAAGTTAAGATCTGTATTCCACATCTTTCCACCAAAGATTCGCGTAATCTTACATCTCTGGATCTTTCCCTTCCCCCCTCAAGCACTCCTTTGTGCATCCCCTCCTCAAGAAACCCACAACTGATCCCTCTTGTCCGGCTAACTACCACCCAATTTCCATTACTACTTTTTTGGGGAAGTTCCTGGAAAAACTGGCCATCTCCCAGGTAAACCTTCTTTCTGACTCTGTTGGCTCTCTCTCCACGACCACCAATCTGGATTCTGAGCTGCCAGAAGCACGGAAACTGCTCTCCTGAACATCCGTGAAGACCTGCTCTCTAACCTTGACTCTAACATTCCTTCCGTCCTCATCCTTCTTGATCTCTCCTCTGCTTTTGACACCTTCAACCATACCACCCTGCTCAACTGTCTCAGTGACAACCTGGGTATCACTGATCAGGCTCTGGCCTGGCTGACCTCTTTCCTTTCTAATAGACCCTCCCAGGTAACACTTGGGTCCTTCCTATCCTCTATCTTCCTCATCTGCGGTGTTCCCCAGGGGTCGAACCTCTCACCCTGGCTTTTTGAACCAATATCTGGCAACTCTCACCTACTGCATTTCCATTTTCTGCTCAAACTTCCAGTGCTTTGTTGACGACACCCAACTCATTTTCAGGCTGCCTTCAGCCACCTCCTCGCCTTCCCTCATCTCTGATTGCCTTTCCACCATTCAAAATCGGTGTGCTTCCAACGATCTTTGTCTAAATGCCTACAAAACTGAGATCCTTCTCATCGGTACAACTTCGACATCCTTTCCCCTCACTCTCTGGCCAGCCTCCCTTGGCCCTCCTCCTACCCCTACTTGCGAGGCTAAGAACCTCCGGGTCATATTTGACTCCACACTTTCCTTCTCCGCACACATCTCTGACGACTATAAAAAGTCAAACTCCACACTGCACCTCCTTAGAGGTACTCTGCCTTTCCTCTCCTTCCCCCAGAAGCTCACAGTCTCCCAAGCTCTGGTTCTCTCCAGGTTGGACTATTGTAACAGCCTCTTTCTAAATCTACCTGCCTCCACTCTCCGCTCTTTACAACTAACCCAGAACAGGACTGCAAGACTTGTCCTTGGCCTCAAGCCCTGGGATTGTATCTCTCCAGCTCTGAAATCCCTTTATTGGCTCCCAGTGGATTCAAGGATTACATTTAAAACCCTCTGCACTGTGCACAAGGCTTTCTGGGGCCCTGGGACTGAAATACCTTCAACTATCCCTCTGTAAAATTACCTCCCTTCTTGAGCCCTTCGCTCCTCAAGACCTTCCTCTCCGCTTCTGCCTTTGCCTCTCTTCTCCCCTGCTGACCTGTTTCTCTCTCTCGGCACCGTGCACCTGGCCACCCTCTGTCCTTCAGGTCTAGGTACCTGCACACCCTGCCTCCCTCCTGCACTGCCTCTGGGCCACCCTTGGCACTGGGATCTGTACCCATACAGTCCCCCACTCTTCCTCTGCACTTATCATATATACCCTATCTGACTAATCATGCACTTGTCACGTGTCTGGCTGCACTACCTTTTTGTCTGCATTTATATATTTATTTATCCCACTTATTATTTATTCTGTTCCCTCCTCTGTCCGCACATTCCACTTCTCCCCCTCTGCACACTTTCACCCTTTTCCCTTTTCCATGCACTTGCGTGTTCTTAATGTCACTGGGCCTAGTAAGATCGTATTTTTGTTCTCCCCTGTTCCCCTCCCTTTGCTTGTCACGCTCTGAAACACTTGTGTATGAGCGTGATATAAATAAAATATAATATCATGTCCTTGATCAATGGGAGGAGATTGCACATCCCTAGGTTTAGGTTAAGGCAAAAAATAACCCCCAAAGCTGTGTTCTCCCTTCTCACATTTCAGCTTACATAGAAGCTTTGCTTAATAGAAGAGAGGGAAACATTAGGTCCAAAAGTGAATATACTTCAAGGCATTTGAGTTTGTTGCCCACCTAGAAACAATGATTTATAATAATTATTCCTAGTCGAAAAGGACAGGGTTTTTGTTTTGTTTTATTTTTGCTTACTCAGAGATATGTCAACCTACAATAAGCACTAAGGATGTCAAGGATGGTTTCGCGTCATTTTGCCGACTGGAATTCCCTCCAAGTACTTCACTTCGACAGAATTCCGCTGACAAAACTCCTCATTTATTTTTTATTGGGGGGTTCCCCCCAAGCCTCTCTTTCCCTAAACTTCTCTCCCTTCCCCAAAACCACCCCACCACTTTGGTCCATTGACCCCCACAGATTTCAATATGCTTTTTGGCTGAATTCTGACAACGTAAAGTACTTCAGCAGAACTGCAGTCAGCAAAAGGACATTGTACCGTCAAGGACCTTTGAAGCCCAACTGGTAGGACAAGGTCATCAGCATAAGCAGGCAATAAAATATGCACCAGACAACATTTTCAGAAAAACACCTAGGAAACTATGGCATGTCTGTCAGGCAATGATTACACAATAAGGGACTACAAGGCAGTCCCTATCTAGGACCTTTAATGTTGGGATGTTCATTAAATACTGCACACTTAAAACCATACAAACCCCCAAGTGAGTCAGGAAGCAAGACAATCTTCAACTTGGGATTCTCTGCATTGACCAATTAATTTCACAGCCTCTTGTGCTCAGACTTGCAAAATAGTAGCTGGCAAATCCTAACTGTCATTTTTGTATCTAATAACTGGCTTCACTTATTTTGTTTTATCTTGGAATGCATTATTTATGCTCTCAAAATGTGGGCAGAAGCACTGCCTGCTAAAGATTGTATTTTGAATTCTTAAATGTTAAACATTTTCTCACTTCTCTTATGTCTTTCTCTAGGTATTTGTCTCCAGAAAATGTCACACACGTACACACATGCGGTACAACTGTGACACAGACATGCCATCAGAAATCATGCTTTTTAATATGCAGCACTGAAAAGTATACCGACTATAACACTTGAAATGTCAAAATGAATGGAAGTGTTAATTTTAACAACTACTCCTGAAGATTCAAACACTGCTCTTCCTGAATCTAGGCTAGGATAATATGTTGTATCCTTACAGCTGCTTCAAGTCTGGTCCTCTCCTTTAGAACCAAATATTTGGGTGGAACTTATAAGGTGGGCACAAGTTTGGCCTCATTCATTATGAAGAAGACATAATTAATAGAATATGTTAAGACAACGATCATGACAACTATGAAAGGGGATATCATATATAGGTGTAATTGATTTTAACCTACTGCAACATAACACTGATGAAGAAGAAAAATAATAAGAAAATCATTGTAGTGGTCAAAATCATGCAGAAAGAGATTGTGTGGGTCCCAGTCAGGAACTTGGTGTGCATCATGAACTTGTTATGATATTTTCTTGTTCCTTAGTTCTTAGAAATATATCAGAACAATGAAGATTGTGATGCTATGCTGTGGTAGGAGCTGGAGAAATGAATACTGTCACCCTCAAGCCTGAGATAGACCCAATAGTCCCTAGAATCACCTGCAAATTGAATTAATTGTCAAATTCTGGCTGAAATGTTGGCAAGCCATTTACAAATCATAATTCCCAAGATCAAAACTGAAGACTAAATTGGCTTTGCCAAGAGGGTCAAGTCCAAATGAACAGTAGACATGCATGCTTCATATTAACACATGAAGAGAGCTAGGATAGAAGTTATGATGCCTTTGCAATAGATTCCAAAACATTATTTGACTGTATAAGTTTGAAATGTGTTCACAACGTGATGAATTTGGATGGTCTTAGTACAAATTGAGATTGCATGGTGAACATTTAATACAAACATCCCTATTCTTTAGTTTTTGTTAATGGAATATTCTCCGTTCATGTCCCTTCATAAAGAGACATTTATGAGGAATGTACCATACCCCACCTAATACAAGCTCTGGTGGCTAGAGCTGGGTATCTGGTCTTTCCATTGAAAGCCATACCATCAAATACCATACCATCGAAAAGTATTCATTGACTAGCCTTTCCATCAAAAAGCATATTCATTGAATAATTCTCGATGGTTAAGTTAGATGGATAGGGTTAGTGTTAGGGTTTGGGGTTAGGGTTGGGGCTAGGGTTAGATTTACGGTTAGATTAATGGTTAGATTAGGGTTAGGGTTAGTGTTGGGGCTAGGGTTAGATTAAGGGTTAGATTAGGTTTAGGGTTATGGGTTAGGGTTAGGGGTTATCACAGCCATCTTCCCCCTTTACACACAAGAGAAAAACAGATTAGACTTTTCAACTGTCAGTATGGCTTTGAAACTGGCTGAGCAAAGAGAAAAGGTGGGAGTGATATTCTGTTTGGTCTGTATTATTCCTGAGTACCTGCTCTCACCTCACATCTATTTAAATTGCCTATTGGTGGGTTGAGGGGTGTTGCAGGCTGAACCTCTAACCATAGTGCTATCTGCTCCAAACCAACCGAAAAGTATTCTTTTCCTTGCTGCATTCTTTTTGTGTTTGTAACCTGATTCCCAGTGCATTAAAGATATTATTCATTGTTCCTGTCACCCATTGGTGATTGCTGTTACCTATAAAAAATATATTGTGATTCAAATTATAATACATAAATAAATATTTACTGTTGCAAAGTAGCCTGATTCCAGTTTCAGTGTAACCGGGCGCGGGGGGGGGGTATTTTGAGAAGGGTGTGATATGAGTGGTATATCATTCAGAATATTGAATTTATAGATACAAATAAATAAAGGTTTCATTTGCGCACTACATGCCAGGCGAGACTTGGGTGTGTGCCTGATTGAAATCCCTTACAGCTTGGGGACTTGTGACCGGGATCCTGAATTTGAACTACCACTCGTGACAGTCTAACACAACATACTAGTCGGCGGGGTACATACACCTTGTTGGGTTGGCATACTGTGCTACACTGTACAAGCACCATTCAAAAGAAATACTGTTTGCAAAAGTAAATTATCCCTGAGATAAGTGAGAAGGAAATTAATATTTCCGGAATGGCGACCCCAGTGGAAATTAATATTGCTAGGGAACACTCCTGCACAAACTGTTTGTCAGGGGTTAGTGGCAGGAACAGGATGAACAGGTATGGCTGCAGGAGATAAAACAACAAGTCACTGCAATCGACTTTGATAACTGGCAGGACAAGGGTCCATTACATGAAGCGCTTAGCGAGCTGTAAATGACCCCAAAAATAAAAGAGGAGCACATAGGAATCATACAGGAAAAGTCATCACACTCCTCCACTCCTAACCCCTCCCCTCCGACCTACTCATGGCGTGACTTCCGCAACTTTGACCCCTCCCTCCTTATTAACACTTTCTCTTCTTTTCTTCCAACTCTCCAAGACTTCTCCTTATTATCTCTGAATTATGCTCTATCCTCCCTTTCCTCTTCTATTTCCTTCTCCCTTGATCAACTCTATCCCCTTTCTCTTTTGAGCCCAACCAGGAAACCCTCTCAACGTTGGCTTACTCCTCAACTCCTCTCTATGCAACGCCTTCTCTGACGTCTCAAGAGACTCTGGCTCAAAACTCCCTCGCTTTCTAACCAAACCTCTTACTTCTCTTACCACGCACTCTACAACTCTTGTCTTGCCTCTGCTAAATCCTCTTACTTCTCTAACCTACTCCAATCTCAAGCCACTCAGCCTTGCCATATCTTCCAAACTCTCTCTCGACTTCTCTCTCCCCCCACTCCTGATCCATCCTCCAATTCTACACTCTCTCCTTCTGATTTTGCCAACTTCTTCTCCTCTAAGATTCTTAACCTTTGGCAAAAAATCCACACCCCCTCAGATTTCACTTCTACTCCTCCCCCTTCCCTCATCCTGCATGTCCATCTTCTCTCCTGTCTCCCCTTCTGAAGTCTCCACCTTCCTATACAAAGCCCACCCCACGTCCGCCCCAACTGCCCCTCCGCCTTCCCTTCTCATCCCTAAGATTTACCCTCTTCTTATCCTCTACCTCACCTCCTTCTTCAACATCTGTCTCTCCTCAGCTACCTTTCCGTCTGCTTTCAAGCATGCTACGATCATCCCTATTCTGAAGAAACCTTCTGCTGATCCACTTCTCACCTCTAACTTCCGACCTATCTCTCTTCTCCCATTCCTCTCCAAGCATCTTGAGTGCCTTGCCTACTCTCAGCTCTCATCCTTTGTCACTAACTCCTCTCTCCTACCACCCTACCAATCAGGCTTCCATCCCAAACATTCCACTGAAACTGCTCTCAACTCTATTCTTAACTGCCTTCTCTCTGCTTGCCATGCCAAACAATCCTCTATCCTTATTCTCCTCGATCTCTCTGCAGCCTTGGACACTGTTGATCATCCCCTCCTCCTTCACACTCTTTCTTCCTTTGGCTTCAAAGGCTCTGTTCTCAACTGGTTATCCTCTTACCTCTCTTCCCACTCCTTGGAGCGCCAGGCATCTGGTACATTTAAAAAACAGAGGGATGACCTGGCTGAGCAGATGGGCACTCTAACTCAGGAGATGGACACCCTAGGCCAGGAAGTCAGCCAATTAAAAACTAAGTTAGAAGAAAGAAAGCTGGCCCTCCAGGAGTTTAGTGAAATTAAAACTGATTATGAAAAGCTACTAGAGCACACCAGGCGGGTGGAGGATGCTCTGGCAAAGAACACTCAGACCAATAAGGACCAAACTCAGGAGTTGAGTCTCCTGCAGCAAAAAATGGCCCAGTATTTCCAATCCAATCAGGAAGCACAGAGAGACAATGCGGCTCTCTGTAAAAAGAATGACAGGCTCACAAACAGATAGCCGTGCAGGAGCAAATCATTGAGACCAGTAAGGCCTTAATAGAGGAGCAAAAGGGTCAGATTTTGGCATGTCATCATGGAATAGGGGCTGAAAGAGATGAGGCAAGAAGGGACATGGGACTTTAATCCCTTCAGTCCCATGGACTCTGCCACCCTCATGTCTACTGGCTCATATGAGCCAAGGGCCACAGGGATGGTAGACTTCAGCACAATGTGAAACATGGGACTGACAGATCAGCGCCTCCCAGAAATGGATGGGCGGTCATCGCTGTACAGATTCCCAAATGTTAGGGCTAGCTTCTCTGATCAGGAAGACTCCAGTGAGGGGATTCAGAGAGTTGGGTCCTCAAAAATATCAAGGGACCAGTCTGTCAAATTTGGTGGGGAACTCCATGAATCTAGACCCACCAAGAGTATCTTAAAAACCTCTTCCCAGCTAGGGCAGTCGGGGGGGCGGTAATCAGCCAATACAGGGAGCAAGGGAGAATCAGAAGACTCTTCTGAGCACCAAAGGTCTCAAGACACTAGGCCCCCACATTCTGCAAGCCATTCCCAAGCTCGCAGAATCAGGGAGAGCCTAGAGGATCAGATAGCCACCTCTTGTAGCAGTGCCTCTAAGTCGGAGGATGAGTGGACAAGGGTGACCAAAACTAAAAAGGTCAACAAAATTTGAGGGCCCTACTGAAAGATCCCCTGAAGCAAATGAAGGCCATTAGGAGCGTCATAACTCTCTATCATAAAAAATGCCAAATATTCAGTTTGGGAGCACCTCGAGTTGTATGAGTAAAGGATGGATACTTTCCACCTGAAGGATAGCCAAAGTCGCATTCAATATGTCAAGTGCACATTTTCCCCTGAATACTCCAGCTTCTTTGCGGGGCTGGAGGATCTGAACCACTCAAGATGGTCCACCTAGAGGGCGGCCATCTTAAAGCATTTCTCCATGCATAGAAACCCTCAAGAGGCCCGCAAGGTGGCCTACAATCTGCAATGTGGGGAATACCAGGCCCCACAAGAATTTGTACAAGAGTTAAAATGTGCCTTTGCGCAGACCACCAGGACGGTGCGCACAGACAGTACGGAGTTCATCAATACCTTCTTTCATGCACTCCCTAAATATATCATGACCCAGCTGGTGAGGGACTTTCATGAGAAGAGATCACTAGACTGGGTCATTGAACAGGCAACTCGCATTTATGAAGTGCAGAAACTGGTAGAAAATAAAAGTACCAATAAAAATCCTAAACCAACCAACACCCCTGCTGCTGCTAAGGTGGCGGAGGGGAAGGTTGCCCCCATTTTAGATCTGGAGATGGGGGGCCTAAAAATATTCCTGTGCAAAATCCTCCTAACCAAAGACCTTGAAGGCCATCGGGCTAATCCCAAACAGGTAGCCAGGGAGGTAACCCCACAAATGGGATTCCTAACTTCCCTGACTATATCAGCCCCCGTTACAAGGGTAGCAGACCCATCCTGGGCTATGTGTGGACACCGCTGGCCCAAGGGGGGAGGGTCCAACCAGGCAGAGGCCAACCCAGGAAACTTCCCTCCTAACTTTCCCCAGGAGGGCAGTAATCCCCCAAATGCCGGTTGAGTTTCTTTCCCCGGTACCTGCCAAACATCAACCCGCAAAACAACCCTTCTTTCTTTCCCCACTTTCCTGAGCCCAGACAGCCCAATCTGGGAGAGGGGAGGCCAAGAGTGGAGGGATACCAGAACTATCCCAACCAAGGATATTATGGGAGAAGGGACAGTTACCCTTCCCGTGATCAACCTAGGATGGAACAGAGAACCCTGTACCAGCCAGAGCGGGTGTCCCAACTAGAGCGCCAGGTCCAGAACTTGTAGTAGGATCTGGGTCGCATGTTGAGGGCTCAGCAGAACCCTCAGATGAACATGGCGACTCAGAACCCCTCAAATCAAGGGTCTGGTACTCCAGAGCAATGACGGGGAGAGAACCTCGATAACCCACCGGTTCCCAGTGAGGAGGCACAGGGGAAGGGGGGTGTAAAACCTTAGAGGAAGCTTCCTTCCCCACTTGTGAAAAGCCCTGGGAAACCCAGGAAAAGGAACCAAAATCTCCTGCCCCCGAAAATCTGCAACCTAAGGAACAGAGGGCGGGTAGGAGAAATAAATAGCCTAAAAAGACCCATTCTGTGGAGGAGGTTAGAATCTGCCAATTTGAAGGAGAGGGGTCCTCAGAGGATTCTGGGAAAAGGATCTTCTTCTTCAGGGATGGGGGAACTCCTCCCAAAGAAAAATGGGTCCCGAGAGATCCTGATCCAGACTGGTTAGATGTGGGGACTAAGTTAAAACCGCCCATCATTGAACCCCAGAATGACCAACCAGAGAATCACCTGGACCAAACCAATTCTGGTGACTGCCTCCAAAAGGGTGTGGGGGCAGCCCAGAATCAGAACCAGGGGAGTCCAAATCTCCCCAAATATCAAACTGTCACATTTTTCTGACAGGTTCCCAAGATCCCAAACAAAATCCTTACCAAATTACCCCTCTGTCAGAGTCTAGAGCAAAGAAATTAACCCACCAATTGGCCAAAAATGTGCATTATCTTTGCCCCCTAAGGAGAAGGAGGGAAGATTTTATGCCCTGGTCCAAATACAGGGGCAATGTACATTTTTGCCACTGGTGGTCACTAGATCCCAAGCCACCCTTCTGTGAAATAGGGCCTTTGATCAGATGAATTCAGGAAGGGGGGAGGGATATCAAATCCCTCTCACCGCTCTTCCTGGACAACTTCAGAACTTCGATTGGAATGAAATTCCTGTCGAGGGGACTGCGGATTTAGACAATAAAATTGGGCGACACAAGGTGAAACACCCGGTCATAGTTGTGACTCCAGAGAGCACACCATGTTTACTAGGGAATGACATCCTGCGTAGATTGTCTCCCCTAATAGAGTGTGTAAACAAGGTCCTCTGGACCCAGACTAACCGACCAATGAAATCAAAACATAGTGTCAACCATGTTAGTTTACATGGCACATGCCACACGGTTGAACATAAACCTGGCCAAATTGAATTTCAAAACCACCAAGTCCCTCATGTGACAGTAATTGCAGTAGGACAACAAACTGGTGATGGGAAGTCCTCTCTATTTCTGAAAATCAAGCTTCCTTTCAGTCTCAAGTGGCATTCCACACTGGAAGGGAATACTCTGAAATTCTATAGAAATTCACAATCAGAAAATCCCAATGCTATAGTCCAAAATGATGAGAAACCAGCTCAAAGCATGGTTTCAGAAAATTGGAAATTGGACATTCAGAAAATTGGAGAACAGTTGTTCATCTCCATTCAGTTAAATGGCGGGAAGGACTCTGTTCTCGCCCGAGTGTGCGGAACAACAGTAAGAGCTTCATCAGCGAGGCCATGTTCCGAAAACTCGCAAAAGATCCAGCCATTCCCACATTTAAATTAATAGACAAATGGGAAATCGACCTGGAAATACCCAATTCCAAATATCTCCTGTCTAGCAGGTGTATGCTCAAAATCTCAATAGGCAACAAGAGCATAGTCCATAATAGTTGCGTCGTGCGAGATGTCCCTGCTGCATTGTATTTAGGCAGTGACATTCTCAATCACTTTGCCATTAGTGTGGACCTAATATACTTCAAACCCTGGGTAATCCCATGGACTTTGATGACCCAGAGAAAGCATTTCGGTCAGCTCAATTGCTGCCATATGCAGTTGAAATTCAGATTGGAGAGGAAGTCACCATCCCAGAATGGACCTGACAATTAACACTTAAAGTAAAAAGTAAAAGAGGACAGAAACTGAAAAATCCTGATGCATATGTTCACCTCAATGCCCATTTCCAACAGCAAGGGTTGGGGTTAAACTGAACACCACTAGTCAATACAGAACACGACACCATTCCAATAGTGGTAGATAACAGCAACCTTAGGAGTATCACTCTGGCGCAGGCACCATTATTGGAATGGTGGTTGACGACCAACATTATTCCATAGATTCAGGTCATTAATTGGTAGGACCAATCCCAATGTCTGTTTTGACAGTGATAGCGACAATGACACAACACCATACAGGATCTTCACCCGGCATGGGGGAATTTCTTGGTGTACTCTTCCTGCCCTTATGGTAAGGAAGAGGTGACCTGTGACTTCAGGAGGGATGAGGTGATCTTGCAAGTCCACCAGGGCTGTCTTCCCCACCTGAAGCCAGCAGTCCAAGTCAGTACTTTAACCAGGGACTCCTTCACCCAGCTGGAGGAGGCCGCTGAGAAAGCCAAACCAGAAGTCTTTCCGGGCTTCAGGCAGATGGTTGAAGAGAAAGTCAACCTTGCTGATGCCTGTGAGACTCTGGAGCAGAAGCAAAAATTGAAACAAGTTTTCTTAGATTTTCAAGATCTCTTTGCGGTGGACTCATATGACTGTGGTTGCACCGAAATCCATACAACAACAATTCCCATGGACCCTGGCATGACTCCAGTGTTTGTGAAGCTATATCCCTTTCCTCTCGCTTCAATGGAGTCCCTTACAGAAATAATTAAGAACCTTGAGCCCTGTGGGATGATTAGTCCATTCCACAACACCTTCAATAAACCGGTGCTGGGGATTTTGAAACCAAACGGCCAGTGGAGACTCTGTGCTGACCTAAGGGAGCTCAACAAACGGTTACATACTTCCTGATGGCCTCTTCCCTACATTGACCAAGGGCTGGCCCAGATCCAGGGGTCAAAGGTATACACTGCCTTTGACCTGACCAATGGGTACTGGACTGTACCTGTCAGTAGGGAGGACCAATACAAGCTGGCCTTTACCTTTGGGGGGCAGCAGTACACTTGGACCCGGCAAAAACAAAGAGGTGATGGCTGGAAGGTTTAGAATGAATCTTAACCACTGGCAATGCTCTGGGCAACCCTCCAGACCACCGTTCTTCACCTGCCAAGCCATTACAGAAGGGGAAAGACCATATGCAAATCAGGCTTGGCCCCACCCCAAAAGGGGCAGTCCAGTCCAAACTGCTAGGCCACATCCCTTCTGCACGAGACCACAAGCATCCCCAAACATGTTTCGCCCTTGTTGGGGCTCATCAGTGAGGAGTAGCTTGGGTCTCTAGGCCCAGCAGGCACGGGACCCACGTCTGGGCATACCCGTCCCACTCGGGGTGACAAAGCAAAAACAAAGAGGTGATGGCTGGAAGGTTTAGAATGAATCTTAACCACTGGCAATGCTCTGGGCAACCCTCCAGACCACCGTTCTTCACCTGCCAAGCCATTACAGAAGGGGAAAGACCATATGCAAATCAGGCTTGGCCCCACCCCAAAAGGGGCAGTCCAGCCCAAACTGCTAGGCCACATCCCTTCTGCACGAGACCACAAGCATCCCCAAACATGTTTTGCCCTTGTTGGGGCTCATCAGTGAGGAGTATCTTGGGTCTCTAGGCCCAGCAGGCACGGGACCCACGTCTGGGCATACCCGTCCCACTCGGGGTGACAAAGCAAAAACAAAGAGGTGATGGCTGGAAGGTTTAGAATGAATCTTAACCACTGGCAATGCTCTGGGCAACCCTCCAGACCACCGTTCTTCACCTGCCAAGCCATTACAGAAGGGGAAAGACCATATGCAAATCAGGCTTGGCCCCACCCCAAATATGGTCTTTCCCCTTCTGTAATGGCTTGGCAGGTGAAGAACGATGGTCTGGAGGGTTGCCCCGAGCAATGCCAGTGGTTAAGATTCAGTCTAAACCTTCCAGCCATCACCTCTTTGTTTTTGCTTTGTACACTTGGACCCGGACTATCAACTCCGGCAATTAATGTAATATCTTTCTGAATAAGGCCATGCCGATTTGGTTGAAAGGGGTAACCTGGCCTAAGTAGATGATGTTCTAATCAAAAGTTCAACTGTGGAGGAACACATAGCAGAGATCTGTTATGCTCTGACACAGTTGAGGGCTGCCAGAGCAAAACTCTCTTTCCAAAAGGCGCAGTGGTGCAGGACCTGTGTCAACTTCTTGTGGCATGAGATAACTTCTGAGGGTCTCTGTCCCCAGGAAAAGAAAGTAGAAGCACTCCAGAAACTAAAAGACCCCACAACTCTGCTGTAGCTAAGGAGCCTCCTTGGACTGACTAATTATAGCAGAAAGTACATTTAGGATTACGCAGAGATCACAAGACCCCTGATCCATCTGTTGAAGGGGGGGTCAAGTGGGAGTGGGGTCCAGAACAACTCGAGGCAGTAAGACAACTCAAAAGAAGCCTCTCACAAGCATCTTGCCTAGTTTACCCTGTCAAAAACAAGGAGTTCTTGTTGGAGACAGGGTTCTCAAATCAAATACATGCTTGACAGCAGTATTATATCAAAAGCATGACAAGGTCAATAAAGTAATCTCCTATGCGAGTAAGACTTTGTCCTATGTGGAAGAAAAATTCAATGACTGTGAGAAAGCACTCCTGGCAAAGGTGTGGGCATTGAAGAATTACCACCCGTTTATCCACGGGGAACACATCATAGTGGAGACTCCACACCAGCCTCTGCAATATCTCCAAAGTGACAGAATCCGGGCCGGAAATGTGAGTAATTCCTGAATTACTTCCTGGATTCTGTCAAAGCAAGGCTTTCCTGTGGAGGTCAGTTATGGCCAAAACAAGAAGAGTCCTCTCGCTCAAGGTCTGGCTGACTTGCATGATTGTGCCAGCGAAAACGTCTCGAGGAAGAAAGTCTTAAAATCAAGGACAACATGGAGGCATACCTTAATTCCCCACACAAAGTCTATGAAGAAGAGAAGAGTGTGGGAATGTGGATGGGTGCTCCTGCCATGTTGACAACAACGGGGAAAAGGAACGTGTGGCTGGTGTGGGGAATGCATGGGTGAATGATGCCCCAGAACCCTCCGCTGGGTACAAAATCAGTCCCTGTAGTAGTCAAGTGGCAGAACTGATGGCAGTGCATCAAGCCATCCTCACTGCTGTCCAACACCAACTCCACGAACTGGTTATAATCACTGATTCAGATTATGTACAGAAAGGGTTCGTGGAGCACCTGGTTAACTGGAAAACCAGACGCATGCTATGTGCTAACAATAAACCATTAAAGCATGGAAAACTACTACAAAATATTGATGATCTGGTCACCCCGAATGGGATGACCATCTACTGGAAAAAGATTAAGGGTCATTCTTAAGTAGAGGGACCAGACAAAACTGGAAATCACTTAGCTGATCAGCTGGCCAAAACCGGAGCCATCCAAGGGGTACTACTTGAGATCGACTCCCTGTTGGGGGAAATCCAGGTCGCTGCCAGCAATAGGTCCCAGACAAATGCTCACAATTAACTCTCAACTGCCCAATGGAGTAAGGAGACCCCAGATGCTGATTTGATTATGGCTCAAAAAGGGGATCCAATAATTGGTAAGTTTTATCAACACATTGAGGACCCTGAGAACTTTCCCCTGGCGGATACCGATTGCATTGGGAAAGAGGACCTCGGAGTGTTGATGAAATGTCCAAAAAAATTCTGAATCCAAAACGATTTGTTGGTGAGGAGATCCATATCTGGCCATGACCAGTGGGTGGCCCCTACCTCATTCCGAAGCCTGATGCTAAGTCACGCCCATGATGCAGCCACAGCCGGTCATCGGGGGTTTCATACGACATTCGAAATCTTGCGAGAGGTTGAATACTGGCCACACATGGGGCATGACCTTGCCCAATACTTGAAGGGGTGTCGTGTGTGTGCACAATTTCAGCCAACATCACTCACACACCGTGCTCAGTCTCGCCTAGCATGTAGTGTGCAAATGAAACCCTTATTTATTTTTATCTATAAGTTCAATATTCTGAATGATATACCGCTCATATCACACCCTTCCCAAAATACCCCACTCATCACACTGAACCAGGAATCAGGCTAGTTTGCAACGGTACATATTTATTTATGTATTAGAAATTGAATCACAATATATTTTTAATAGGTAACAACAATCACCAATGGGGTGACAGGAACAATGAATAATATCTTTAATGTACTGGGAATCAGGTTACGAACACAAAAAGAATGCATCAAGGAAAAGAATATTTTTGGTTGGTTTGGACAGATAGCACTATGGTTAGAGGTTCCCCCTGCAACACCCCTCAACCCACCAATAGGCAGTTTAAATAGATGTGAGGAGAGAACAGGTACTCAGGAATAATACAGACCAAACAGAATATCACTCCCCCCTTCCTCCTTTACACACAAGAGAAAAATGGATTTGACTTTTCAACTGTCAGATGGCTTTGAAACTGGCTGAGCAAAAACACTAAATGTGGTCACAAAAGCTTAAACTATGATTCCAAGATGGCCGCCGGGGTGAGGAGTCGCAGCTAAACCGCGCTCCGCCCGGGCCTCCGAAAATAGCACGACCGAAGCCGTGACGGACCGTCCTTCGCCCCCCCGACTACCAAGCTGCCCCCCATACACCCCTCCCCCCCAGCGAGGAAGCAGGCGCTGTGGGAAAGCGTGCGCCACCGAAAACACGAGGAGCGAGGCAGGCCGCCCCCTCCCCCATCGGGGCCGAAGGAGTCTCTCCTGCGTCGCAGGGGGACGTCCAGCGCGGCGTCGGGCGACTGGGAGGCACCGGCCAGCGAGAGAGCGGGATCGGGGACACAGCGGAACCCGAAGAACAGAACCGCCCTCAAGCCACCTCACACCGCCCCGAGGTGAGGGGAGAGCGGCGTGCAGCGGAGCAGCTGCGGCGCCGGGAGAAAACAGCGCGAACAGGGCGGACCGCAGGAGAGGAGCCGCGGGGGCCGCCCTGCACGGAGCGCACAAGAGGACGTAGCGTTAAAGGTGAGCCAGCCCAGGGGGGGGTCCAGAAATAAGGCGCCCGCCCGTGCGCACATAACCCGGGGGGGGGACTCACAAAAAAAAAAAAAAAAAAGAACCTCTCTCCGGCACCAACTAGATTTCCCCTGGGACACAAGGAGTCACCTCGCAAGTCCCCCCCCACCTACGCAGGCTGGATCCAAGGCCCACAAGACAGGGGTGAGGAAAGGGGGGAAACTCAGGAAGGAGAAACACATTACCGCAGAACCCCCAACAGTTAAGAACATCTCGGAGGACAAGAAAGCGAGGAGGCCCCATCGGAGGGCTACAAGAGGGCACAGGAGCCACATAGACTATCTGACGGAGCGCCCTATCATGTCTAGAGCAAAAGGAAAGGGGAACCCCATCCAGCAGACTCCCCAAACAGCGAAACAAGGGGCCGATATTCTACAAATGTGGTCAACAGAGGGGACACCACAACCGAGAGGGAGAAACCAGGGAGACTCCACGGGAGAGGCAGAACCACTATCCCAACAACAGCAACCACTGACCAGGGAGGACATGCAAACCTGGTTCATGGACCTGCAGGAAAAGTTCATGTCCACAGTCCAGGAACAATTTACATCCATGAAGAACGAAATGAAACAAGCGGTACAAGACATGAGAATTGACATAAACAACCTAGAAGAAAGAACAGATATAGTGGAAAAAACGGTGCAAAGTCTTGAAGAAGACACGAGACAAACAAGCGAAACGCAAGAACACCTGGTGACACTCACTCACAACTTGGAACTACAATGTGAGGATTTAGAGAACCGCTCTAGACGCTCCAACATCCGAATCAAGAACATGGCGGAATCAGTGCTAGACAAAGATCTGAAGGAAGCGGTGAAGGAGGTGTTCAGAGACATTCTGGGAACACAAGACATCGAGGATATCGGAGTCGACAGAATCCACAGGGTGGTACCGAAAACAGCGGGGGCCCCAGGGGAAAGACCACATGATGTCCTGGTGGCGCTATCCTCCTACCCGCAGAAAGAACAGATCCTCAGGAGAGCCAGGGAATTGGAACATATTAAAATGAATGGGCAAAACATCCAACTGTATCAGGACTTAGCACTAATAACCCTCCAGAAAAGAAAAGCAATGGCCCCACTGGTGAAAGTGCTAATAGAAAAACAAATCCGCTACAAATGGACCTTCCCATTTGGGTTACTGTTTACATGGGAAGGAAAACAGAAAAGAGTGACCACGCTGGAAGAAGGCCTCAGCACGATGGGACTACAAGATGAAGAGATGGAGCAGATGGAGCAGGGGGAGGCCACAAACAGGAGAGAACGAACGAGAAAACCTATGGGCTGGGAATCCAGCAAGCAGAAGAAGGCAAATCCAGGGAGAGACACCCGGAGAAAGGTACCATGAGGAACACAAGAAAAACATATGCCAGGGGGACAGACATGGAAACGCTGCCACTGAGACCCAGTCGGGGGGGAGCATGGGAACGGAGCGGAACGGACAATTCACGGAGGGCGGTCTGGTCGAGACCCAACGGTCTGGAACCAGGTAAAGACAAATGGTTCCGTGGGGTTTCGGAATCCCCATAACATACCCCCCGAGGGTCTGGAGGGCAGGGAGCAAAGGGCGCAACGCCCAAGTGTCAATAGGAACCCTCGCCCTACTCGGGGGACAGTTTGGTTGGTTTAAAGTTCAAAGTTGGGGGGGAAGGGAAGTTCAAGGGACGGGAAGGGATCGGAAGAATCAAAGAGTTGAATCGAGAACAGAAGGGGACCGGATGCAATGGCATACAAACAAAATAGAATGGGGATGATACGCTTTATGACCTACAATATTAGGGGCATGAACCACCCAACAAAAAGAGCGAAAATGGAGAAACAATTCAAAAGGGGGAAGGCGGATGTACTACTCCTCCAGGAAACCCATATCAAAACTAAGGATAAGCACACAATGCGGATAAAAGGATACAAAATATGGGCACAGGCAACGACAACAGAGAAAAAAGCAGGAGTCCTGATAGCGATAAAAGAAGGAAAGGACATAAAACCACTAGACACTATAACCGATAAGGAAGGGAGATACGCCTTTGCCAATGTAGAAATCGAAGGATGTCGCATAACACTCGCCTCAATATATGCACCCAATCAGGGACAGGATGGCTTTCTCAGAAGCGCATTATCGAAACTGGAAGATTTCGCTAGAGGGGAAGTGATATTGGGAGGGGGATTTTAATTTGGCGTGGAACCCAAAGCTAGATAGGAGCACAGGAAACACACATGGACAGGGGGCGCCATGAAAACGTCTGAAACAGCAAATGGACCAAATGGCTCTGAATGATGTTTGGAGGGAACTGAAGGGTGAACAGAGGGGGTACACATATTTCTCACATGTTCACAACTCTATGTCCAGGATCGACTATATCTGGGTGTCAGTGGGACTACTGGGAAAGATACAAGAGCTAGATAAGGGCTCTATAACCCTCTCGGACCATGCCCCTCTATCGTTGGACGTGACTCTCCCAGGGAGGAAGAGCGGGCTATGGAAATGGAGGCTACCGCAGGAGTTGATCCATGACCCAGTTGCAGGGGAGGCCATAAGGGAAATGATAGAGGAATACTTCATACAAAATGACACAGGGGAGGTCGCAATGAGCGCAGTCTGGGATGCGTTTAAAGCAGTCTTGAGGGGGAAGATGATAGCGATGAAAATCACGAGAGATAAACAAAGGGATCGGTGGGAAAAAGAGCTGGAAAAAACAATTGAGGAGATCCAAGAGAAATTGACGATTCAACCCACAAAGATATTTAAAAAATCACTGAAACATACACAAGGCCAACTAGAGATGTTACGTACGAAGGGCGCAGAAAGGAATCTACTCTATCTGAAACAGAGATATTATATAAGAGCGAACAAAGCAGACAGACTCCTGGCGTGACAATTAAGGGCGAAACAAAAATAAACAACGATTAAGGCCATATGCGATGCGAAAGGGGTCATTCAAACCTCTACGCACGACATGGGGGAAACACTGAGGCAATATTATCAAACGCTCTACTCCACAGAGCACCCCGATATAAACGCCCAAACTTCATACTTAGAGGCCCTAAAGATCCCGAAAATCTCAGAAGAAGACAAACAGTCACTAGAGACCCCTATCAGTGAAGAGGAAGTCAATAAAGCCATAAAAGGACTCCCAAGTAACAAAGCTCCAGGCCCGGATGGGTTTACGGCCCCATTTTATAAAAAATATGCAGACATATTGACTCCGATCCTAACAAAACTCCTAAACTCATTCAAGGACACCGGTAACGTGACCCCCACAATGAATGAAGCGAAGGTGCTGGTGTTTCACAAACCAGGCAAAGATCCAATTAACCCCGCATCATACAGACCAATCTCCCTAATCAATCTAGATGCAAAAATATATACGAAAATCCTGGCAACACGGTTATCCCCGCTCCTCCCTAAACTGATAAGCGAGGATCAATCAGGCTTCATTCCCGGCAGGCAAACCCACGATAACACTAGGAGGCTAGCCCACCTGGTCGAAAAAATAGGGATAACCCACACCCCAGCGATACTACTGTCAGTAGATGCCGAGAAGGCTTTCGATAGAGTGGAGTGGTCAATACTGTTTAGGGTTCTGGAATCCATGGGGTTTGGGGAACAATATATCGCGAGTATTAGAGCAAACTACAATTCCCCATCTAGTAGAATAGCCATTAATGGCGAGCTTACTGGCAAGGTAACGATAACGAGAGGAACGAAACAGGGTTGCCCCCTATCACCACTATTGTACGCTCTCTTCTTAGAACCCCTCCTAATTAAAATACGGGAGTCAATACACATTAAAGGGATAGAAATGGCGGGTCAGCAACACAAAGTAATTGCGTATGCGGACGATATGCTAATAACCATAGAGGACCCTGAATCCACTTTATCGGTTACAGTTAGAGAACTAGAAAACTATGGGACCATCTCTGGCCTAAAAATAAATAGAAAAAAATCAGAGATCCTCATCCTGGCAGGGGATAGAACGAACATAGAAAGGGAGGCAAAAATACTGGACCTCAAGATAGTACAGAAAGGTATTAAATATCTGGGAATAAATGTACCCCCAAAAATAGAACAATTCTACGGGGAAAATTACCCGTCGCTAATTACAAACATCCGAAGGGAATTAAATAGATGGAACCCACTACAGATATCCTGGTGGGGTAGAATACAATCAATCAAGATGACCATCCTCCCAAAGGTACTATATTATTTTCAGGCTCTCCCGGTGGGGGTCCCAGACACGTTCTTCAAAACCTTAACAAAACTGGTATCGTCCTTCATATGGAAAGGTAAAACACAGAGAATTGCCAGGATGGTCCTCACGGCCCCAACCAGAGAAGGAGGAATGGCGCTCCCCCATTTTAGAAAATATTACCAGGCAGCACAGCTTAAAGTTCTGAGGGAGTGGGTGGGGTAGGATCCGCAACAGATATGGGCCAAACAAGACAGAGCAGTAGCAAGGACCCCACTGGTAGAACTTCTCTGGAAACAGAGGCAGCACAGGCACGAAAATCTAAGGCTAAGCGAAATTATGAAAACCACGTTGGAAGCATGGGATAGCCAAACAAAAAAAGGCATAATGACCACGGCGATTGGACCCTTTACACCTATCTGTAGAAACCCACTATTTCCACCGGGGATGGAACAAGGGGCATATGACACCTGGGAGAAGGCGGGCATTACTAAAATAGGCGAGATGTTTGTGGACAAGGAAATCATCTCCCTGGAGTCGTGCTTGGCAGGCACGAGAATCCCTAAAAGCGATAGATATAGATATGAACAGCTAAAGCACTGGCTAAACTCTCCGATAATCACCGAGGCAGCAACCAGGGACCTTACAGGGTTCGAAACATACATCATATCCAACACGGGGGAAAAAAAGTGGGTATCAACTTTATACAAATACATAAACTCACAAGGGGAAAGCATTAAATGGTCATACAGAATAAAATGGGGCAGAACATTGGGGGAGGAACCAACGGATAAACAATGGGAAGACCTATGGAAACAGATCCCCAGAATGACCCGTTCGGCACAAACTAGGGAGATGTGGGTCAAAGTTATGACACAGTGGCAGTACACTCCAGAGAGGCTCCACTCAATGTACCCCAACACATCCAACCACTGCTGGAGAGGATGTGACGAAGTGGGAACATGGAGACACATATGGCAGGACTGTAAAGGCATTAGACCCTTTTGGGAAGAAGTGAAAAACGAGATGGGCAAAATATTCCCGGATGTGGGGTTGATGGGGGAGGAGGTGTAGCTCTGTGGAATCTGAGACGATACAGCAAGGCAATACAGCAAAACGCAATGGAGATCTTTCATGGGACTACTCATAGCAGCTTGGACCACCATTGCACAGAACTGGAAAAATAAAAATACCCCACTGACCTACACCTGGCTACAGAAAGTATGGGCCCATATAACAATGGAGAAAATTACTCACAAACTTCAAAGAACAGGAGACAAATGTGTAAAAGAATGGGAAGGGACCCTGCAATACCTCCAGTCAGACTTTATGGAGCAATGGTGCCCCCATAACATAAAAATCTCAGACATATTCAACGCATAACAGGATCCCTGGACAAAATGACTCCATCCGACCCGTGGGGAGGGAGGGGGGAGGGGGAAGGGAATGTTATAAGATTCAATGTTATCTTCTTCATGTAATATCTATGTAAAACTAATAAATATAAGTTTTAAAAAAAGCTTAAACTATTATACATTTCTATGGGAGCCACTTTGTACAGATGCAAGCAAGCAAAAGCAATGATTTAATCAAAAGAAAACATGTGGAATCTCAAAGGCAAAGTGGGAAATGATTTAAAATCAATTCACACGTGTAAAACATTTGCGCCTAGCATGTAGTGCGCAAATGAAACCCTTATTTATTTTTAACTATAAGTTCAATATCCTGAATGATATACCACTCGTATCACACTCTTCTCAAAATACCCCCCCGGTCACAATGAACCAGGAATCAGGCTAGTTTGCAACGGTAAATATTTATTTATGTCACATAATTTGAATCACAATATATTTTTAATAGGTAACAACAATCACCAATGGGGTGACAGGAACAATGAATAATATCTTTAATGCACTGGCAATCAGGTTACGTACACAAAAATAATTCAGCAAGGAAAATAATACTTTTGGGTTTGTTTAGAACAGATAGCACTATGGTTAGAGGTTCCCCTGCAACATTCCTCCCACCAATAGGCAATTTAAATAGATGTGAGGAGAGAGCGGGTACTCAGGAATAATACAGACCAAACAGAATATCACTCCCCCCTTCCCCCTTCACACACAACAGAGAAAAACGGATTTAACTTTTCAACTGTCAGTATGGCTTTGAAACAGGCTAAGCAAAAACACTAACAGGCCGATTCATGGAATTAATGTGCGCTGAAAATTTTGGCGCAAGCGTGCGAAAATGTGCGATTCGCAGTGAAAGAGCGAAAATCGCAGTGCAAGTGCGAATATCGCAGGGAAACCAGCACACATCTATTCATGGAAGTCCGTGCGCGAGTAAAATCAGGGATGTGCGCTGAAAAAGTGCGCGGCGCACGCCGGCGCACAGGTCATCTAACGGCGTGTGCTAAGGCCACAGCGAAAGCGCACATAGCGCGGCGCACATAACAAAAGTAGGTGGAACACGGGGCGTAACACTCGGAATGGGGAACAACTCGTGAAAATGTGGGCGTCACAGGGGAAGTACAGGAGGCAAGTGCGCGGAACAGCCACATGCTCGCCTACAACACGTATTCATGGAATCGAATAGGGCAAACCAGCACACGGGCAAAGACGCGCACAGACCCAAACCCGTCCGCCACACGAAGGCAGGCGGTAGCGTCCCTGGGCTGTAAAAAAATGTGCGCCAAAATGTGCGCTATCAAAAAGCACGAATATACAGCTCTGATGAACGTCCCATACTGTGGCCCCCTAGGACAAATGACGTGAAAAGGGGTACACGACAAACAGCGACACCCGCTGTGTGAAAAATAGTGTGTGCGTGTATTCCGGGTGTGCGCAGGAAGTTTTACACGCGATCAGGCCTGTGGGAGCGGGGTACATGTATTTCAGGGGTACGCGGGAAGTTTCACATGCGATCGGGCCTGGGTGAGCGGCGTACGTGTATTACTGGGGTGCGCGGGAAGTGTCACATGCGATTGGCCTGGGTACGTGTATTTCAGGGGTTAGCGTGAAGTTTCACACGCGATCGGACCTGGGTGAGCGGGGTACGTGTATTCCAGGGGTGCGCGGGAAGTTTCACACGCGATCGGGCCTGGTTGAGCGGGGTACGTGTATTCCAGGGGTGCGCGGGAAGTTTCACACGCGATCTGGCCTGGGTGAGCGTGGTACGTGTATTACTGGGGTGCGCGGGAAGTGTCACACGCAATTGGCCTGGGTATGTGTATTTCAGGGGTTCACGTGAAGTTCCACACGCGATCGGGCCTGGGTGAACTGGGTACGTGTATTCCAGGGGTGCGCAGGAAGTTTCACACGTGATCGGGCCTGGGTGAGCGGGGTATGTGTATAACTGGGGTGCGCGGGAAGTGTCACACGCGATTGGCCAGGGTATGTGTATTTCAGGGGTTCGCGTGAAGTTTCACACGCGATTGGGCCTGGCCGAGCGGGGTACATGTATTACTGGGGTGTGCGGGAAGTTTCACATTCTCGCCTACAACACGTATTCATGGAATCGAACGTGGCTAAGGCATGCGCCCAAAAAGACGGGCCAATCTGGAAACACGTATGCCAGCAGGAAGCAGGCTTATGTCAACCCGCGCATCATAAAAGTGCGCGCAAACAACAAACAAGCTCAGATGCCAGGATGAATATACCGTTCCTAGCAGCAGTGGCCGTGGGATACCACAGGAGGAGGAGGATAGTCAGGGCCAGAATTTTTACACCCAGAACCAGCCTTTTTGTGATGCCAGATGACCACGTTTATGGGAGGTACAGGTTTCCACCTCACATAATACTCGACCTGGTCAGTGAGTGGGAGGATGACCTCACATCACCCACCCTGTGCTCCCAAGCACTCAGCCCCCTGGAGAAGGTCCTTAATGTACTGCACTTCTTGGCCACTGGATCATTTCAGTGGACAAGTGCCATAGTGGGGGGGGGGGGGGTGTCACAGGCCATGCAGTCACGCTGCCTACACCAGGTCTTGGCCATCATCAGTACACGCCCATCAGTCCGCAGGCACATAGACCTGCCCAGAACACCTGCAGAAAGGCAGGTTGCCACCCAGGATTTCTACGGGGTGGCACAATTCCCCAAAGTGCTAGGTGCCATTGATTGCACCCATGTGGCTCTACGTCCCCCCAGGGCATCAGAGCACATCTATAGAAACCGCAAGCACTGGCATTCCATCAACGTCCAGGTAGTATGTGATGCCAAGGGAATCATCACCTCAGTATATGCCAACTATCCAGGGTCCACCCACGACAGTTTCATTTACAGAATGTCAGCCCTAAACCGAGACCTAGAAGCTGGGCGGCATGGCGATACATGGCTGCTTGGTGAGTATAAATGCCACTGCACATGCATGCATGTCAGATACTGAGTAATGTCACAACCCCACTAATGATACCCATCACCACCTCCCCAGGGGACAGTGCCTACCCTCTGAGCACCCACATGATGACGCCAATTCGGAACCCCACCACGCCACCCCAGGTAAGATACAACACAGCCCACATTGCAACCCGGGGCATAGTGGAGCGCACATTCGGAGTGCTCAAGTCACGCTTTCTCTCCCTTGACCGTTCTGGCAGGCATTTGTTATATGCTCCCCCAGTAGTGTGCAGGATCATAGTGGCAGCATGTGTCCTGCACAATGTTGCAACACGCCGGGGCCTGGCTGTGGACATGGTGGTGCCCCCACATCCCCAACCAGATGCACGCCCGCTGCGCTTTGGAGGGGAAAGGGCATGGGGTGAGGCAGCCCGTACGCAGCTGGTGGATAATTACTTCACCTAAAATCACACCCCTGTGGAGTGCACACATCCCTGGCACATACCAGCTGACTATCAATGATGATAAGTCAAGTGACAGTCAACTGTCACAACCGTACCAGCCTGAGATTGTTCACCTGGAAGTGTTCCATTGTGTGCATCCCTACCTACACAAACACCACCAATGCTGTGTCATCAAAAGACACACTTCTATGCTGCTAAAATCATGACCCCCTTGCAAGATGCAACATGACAACATTGCCATGTCACCTAACCCCTCCCTAGCACCGCCACCCAACACACCATGGCATGTCATGCTATGTGAGAGCAAACAAAGGAATCCCCAAAACATGACACAAGTGTCACAAAGAAACTGGCCACACACAATATGCTCCCATTAATGTAGAACTGACAACACACATGACCAAATACTTACCACACTACAATGCAGCTACCCAACCCCAAACATAGCATTCACATGACAGTACTAAGTTAAAGGATACATAGTCTTACAACCTGGTGATGCTAGCACATCGACCACTTCCAACTATACAGTGTTGGTGCCACGCAAATCTGGAAGTGCACTTCTTACAACATGAACTCCATCTCCAAAGTAGACGGCCTTGTGAAGACATGAGGAATGAACCTGCAAATTAGGAGGGAGACATGGATGCACAAGCACACATCAATACACCATGCAGTGTACAATACAACAACAATATGCACTAGGAATGTATACACAGTATTGAATACAGACTGCCCACAAATGTCATGGGAGTCCAACGTCACTGTGTAAGTCACTGTCACTTGGACACACCCTTTGCAAGCCCATGGAAATGGGAAGCAGGAGGGGTGTGTGTCTCATGAACCCAAGCATCTAACCCAAACTCAGGACAAGCCTGCATGTGCCCAGCCGGAATACAGTGGATGCCCACGGGAGCCACACAAGGCAACACACTGTAACAAAAAATCAAAAATCAAAAATCAAAAATCAAAAATCAAAAATCAAAAATCAAAAATCAAAAATCAAATCAAAAATCAAAAATGGCCATGTGGGGGCCAGGGGGTGGGGGAGGCCACCCAGGAGGTCCGAGGACAGGGTGCACACCAACAGCCACCTGTGTGGATGTTGCGGAAAAAAAACACCTCCATGGGCTCATGGCCTGCACGGCTACGCTATCGTGAGAGATTCTGAATCGCTGTGGTCGCTCTCATCACTCTGTGCTGCTGCCGCCACAGGAGGTGGTGGTGCTATGGGAGGCAGCCCATGCAAAGCCCTAGTCAGGTCCTCCATGGCAGCAAGCATGCGGGTGTGGAAGGTCTCGTTCTGGAGGAATATGGTGCAGAGATCCCCATGCACCACCTGACGTGATGCCCAGACCCCCTCTCGAGTTGCCTGCATCTCTGCTGAGAGCGTACGTGTGACCCGCTCCAGCAGCTGTTCTGTCCTTGTGACAGTGGAAGCCTCAAGGTCCACAAGAGTCTGCCTGAGGTGATGGACTTCTACGCTCAGGGCTTCCCTCTGGCCCTGGGACTCTAAAGAAATGGCTTCCTGCAGAGTGTCCAGGGCCGCCCGTCTGTCCCTGTTGGACGCCAACATGTCCTCCCTGAGTGATTGGCAAATGGAGTCTTGTCATGATGCCTACCCCCGGAGCACCAGGCCAGGCCCAGCACCCCCGGAAGCAGGCATCATGCCCTCGGGTAAAAGCCCAGCGGCCCCTAATAGGGGCTCTTTGGACTCAGTCCTGGGGCCTTTGGCGCCAGGCTCATGTTGGACATCAGTCCTGGCGCCATAGGCGCCAGGCTCATAAAGGGAGGTGTTTTGTGCACTTACCTGATGCAGACCATGCTGCACGCTTCAGGCCTCCCTGAGACCTGAAAGGGACTATTTTTTCATAGGGACTATTTTTTCACTTGGGCGTGGCCTGGGAAGGATACATACCTAGTTGGGGAAGGATACATACCTGGGACTTCTTTGGAGGCTATTTAAGCCACGCCCAAACAGCAGCTCATGCTTCGCGTTGTTCTGCTTCCTGCAGCTTAACGCTCACCATGTCTGCTCCTGCTCCTGGACTCCAGCCACGCCCGCCTCGAACCTGGAAGACCTGCAAGGAAGGAAGAGAAGAGAAAGGTGAAAACCAAGGACTATTTCAAACTTCTTACCTGCATCCGGAATCTTCTCGCCAGCATCCCTGAAGAAAGACTTCCATTTAAAAGCATTGCGTTGCTCGCTGCAGCGCCACGCTTCACTCACCTGTCCTCGAGACGTCTCCCAGCTCCATCGTGGCTGTCAGCATCGGACGCCACATCTCTGCACCTAGGGGAGAGAGGAAGAAACAAAAGGTGAGCAGAAGGAACACAGAAGGAAAGCCTGCTTAACAGCCATAATACTTACTGGCTTTTCTTCCACATTTCGGGTCTGCGCCGCCCCGTTGGCAGGTACCGTACCCCGGCCCCTATGGGGAAAGGACAAGAGACATTTCTGGGGAATGATAAGGACATTTAGCGGGATCGCCCTCATCACTACTCACCTCGGCAGTTTAACCCCTCGACGCATCGCCTTCATTCTGCACCTGAAATAAAGGACAGATCACAGGTTAGAAAGACAACATAAAGGGGGCCTCACTTGAACTTTGAACTTTCATACTTACGGCGCATCGCTCAGGAAAGTCAAGTGGATTTTGCCAGCGCCATTCTGAAAACCAGTGAAGTAACTGGACGAACACGCGCCCCTGCACCAGAAGCAGGATGGAGAGTTCATCCTTCCAAACCATAAGGTGAGCTTAAACCGGGGTTTGGAGGAAGTTAGAGAGGAACGAAGGGGGAAGGGGGAAAGGGGGGAGCTAGCACACTATTCTGCAGACTGTTAATCCCCTTTCTCATCTGCAGAAGGATATTCCTACGGGCCAGGCAAGCACGATTTGGAGGTCCTGTCCAATCAGTGTTCCGGGTCATGCGCATCACGCTAGAAGAGGCCACAGCAATCCAGACTAGACCAGCGCCCCCGTGGGAACCAGGTGAGCGTTACAGAACACAAAGCCTTCCTACAAACTCCCACCCAGGCGCTATGGAAACTTCCGAAACTGACCAGTTGGCCCAATTACTGGGGGAATTACGGGCCGAAGTACACGCCGCTCATCAAGAGACTAGTGCCCTCAGGAGGGAAGTGATTGTAATAAAGGATAGAGCTGATGACCTGGCTAGACAGCTTTTGCAAGGTCAAGCTGGACAAACTCCTTTACCCGGTTCCGGGGGGAACCCCGCTCCTGTGGTTTCCAGTAACCCGGTGCAGATTAATCTACCTGGAAACATGCCGCTGGCCCCACCTGAACGCTTTGCTGGGGACCCCAAACGATTCGCCGTATTCATGAATCAGTGTCGTTTGCACTTCCTATGCAGACCTGGGGCCTTCCCTAATGATCAGACCAAGGTAGCCTTTGTGTTGTCATATCTCAGCGGCTGTGCTGCCGATTGGTCAGTCCCACTGGTAACTCAAGATGACCCGATTCTTCGTGATTTTCAAGGATTTCAAACAAGCACGGAAAGTGGATGCCATCCTCAAATGGCCATCACCTAGTTCGGTGAAAGGTGTCCAAAGCATGCTTGGTTTTGTCAACTTTTATCGCAGGTTTGTCCCAGAGTTTTCATGTGTGGTGCAACCCATGACTGCACTCATACGAAAAAATAAACGTTTTGAATGGACCGAGGAAGCCGAACAGGCCTTTCAGGAGTTGAAAGCTAAGTTCACGTCTGCACCTATTTTGAAGCACCCGCGTCCCGATCTCCCATATATAGTAGAAACCGACGCGTCCAGCTTAGCCATGGGAGCTGTCCTGTCTCAGAGAGACCCTGAAACCAACCAACTGCACCCCGTAGCATTTTGGTCCAAAAAGTTCTCGCCGCCGGAGATAAATTATGCGATCACTGATAAGGAACTATTAGCCATTAAGTCCGCCTTCAAGGCTTGGCGGCATTATCTCCTCGGCGCCCGGCATACCATCACCGTGATCACTGATCACCGAAATTTACAATATTTAAAAACTGCCAAGGCTCAATCGTCTCAACAGCTCCGATGGGCTTTGTTCTTTGCTGAGTTCGATTTTGTAATCACCTACCGCCCCGGCTATAAGAATGGTAAGGTGGACGCTCTATCCCGAATTGGAATGGAAGAAATACACACAAACTCAGAACCTGTGCCGATAATTGCCGAACAAAGAATTTTGGGGATAACCACTTTACAAACCCTTGAAGACATTCAACCACAAGTGAAACAATTCCTGGACTCTTCAGCCTTGCAGGAGTGGATCAAAAGGGGGTCTAACTTTTCAGTCAAGGATGGCTTACCTTACTTCCAAGGACGCTTATTTTTGCCAGAAAAGGAATTGCAAGAACTGGTTATTTCCCGTCATCATGATACCCTGATGGAAGGACATCCTGGCATTGCCGAAACAGAGGAAAAGGTTAAACGACAATTCTGGTGGCCTTCCTGGCGAAAGGATATTAAATCTTTCGTGATGTCCTGTGGAGTTTGTGCCCAAAACAAAGGTTAAAAGACAAGACCCGCCGGTCTTCTCCAGCCCTTAGACATTCCACCAGCACCTTGGCACACCCTGTCACTAGATTTTATCACAGACCTGCCCTCTTGTAATGGTTACAATACTATTCTGGTCGTGGTGGATTTATTTTCCAAAATGGCCCACTTTATTCCGTTGAAAGGATTACCTTCAGCCTTTCTTCTTGCCAAAGAATTCCTCGAAAATATCATCCGTTTGCATGGATTCCCGTCCATGCTAGTCTCCGATCGGGGAAGCCAGTTTATTTCTCATTTTTGGAGAAAGTGTTGTCAACTGGCACAAATCGACGTAAGACTCTCGACCAGCCACCACCCACAGACCGATGGTCAGACGGAGAGAACGAACCAGACCCTTGAACAATATCTACGATGTATGTTGCACCAATCGGAGGGTAATTGGAAGGACATTTTATGGGTGGCAGAATATGCATACAATAACTCGATACACTCTGGAACTGGTCAGAGCCCCTTTTATACCCTATATGGACATCACCCTCGTACTTCAGACTTGGACTCACCTCTGAGCCTTGAAATGCCCGCAGTGGACCATTTGCATTCTACGAATACTCAAGCCTTCAAGGATGCAACTGCACATTTGCAACATGCGAAAGGGAAATACAAAAAGAATGCGGATCTGCATCGAAGAGAGGCGCCTCCATACCAAATAGGGGATCAAGTATGGTTGGCTACCAAACACCTATCACTCAAGAGGCCTCGAACTTTTAATCCAAGGTATTTAGGCCCTTACTCGATCAAAGCTATAATCAACCCAGTGGCAGTCAAGCTCGATCTACCAGCTAACATGCGGATTCACCCCATTTTTCATGTGTCACTTTTGAAACCAGTGCACCCAGGAACCAGATTAACAAAGCCACCAGAACCGATTCAGATAGATGGGGAGCCTGAATTCGAGGTGAAGAACATTTTGGATTCTAAGATCTCAAAATCAAAACTTTTCTATCTAATTGATTGGAAAGGGTACGGGCCTTAGGAAAGGTCTTGGGAACCCAGTGATCACGTACATGCACCTCGGCTGGTAAAAAGTTTCCATCGGAATTTCCCAAACAAACCGAAACCTCCAGAAGGAACGACCTTGGGAGGGGCCTTGGGAGGGAGTGCTGTCATGATGCCTACCCCCGGAGCACCAGGCCAGGCCCAGCACCCCCGGAAGCAGGCATCATGCCCTCGGGTAAAAGCCCAGCGGCCCCTTATAGGGGCTCTTTGGACTCAGTCCTGGCGCCTTTGGCGCCAGGCTCATGTTGGACATCAGTCCTGGCGCCATAGGCGCCAGGCTCATAAAGGGAGGTGTTTTGTGCACTTACCTGATGCAGACCATGCTGCACGCTTCAGGCCTCCCTGAGACCTGATAGGGACTATTTTTTCATAGGGACTATTTTTTCACTTGGGCGTGGCCAGGGAAGGATACATACCTAGTTGGGGAAGGATACATACCTGGGACTTCTTTGGAGGCTATTTAAGCCACGCCCAGACAGCAGCTCATGCTTCGCGTTGTTCTGTTTCCTGCAGCTTAACGCTCACCGTATCTGCTCCTGCTCCTGGACTCCAGCCACGCCCGCCTCGAACCTGGAAGACCTGCAAGGAAGGAAGAGAAGAGAAAGGTGAAAACCAAGGACTATTTCAAACTTCTTACCTGCATCCGGAATCTTCTCGCCAGCATCCCTGAAGAAAGACTTCCATTTAAAGGCATTGCGTTGCTCGCTGCAGCGCCACGCTTCACTCACCTGTCCTCGAGACGTCTCCCAGCTCCATCGGACGCCACATCTCTGCACCTAGGGGAGAGAGGAAGAAACAAAAGGTGAGCAGAAGGAACACAGAAGGAAAGCCTGATTAACAGCCTTAATACTTACCGGCTTTTCTTCCACATTTCGGGTCGGCGCCGCCCCGTTGGCAGGTACCGTACCCCGGCCACTATGGGGAAAGGACAAGAGACATTTCTGGGGAATGATAAGGACATTTAGAGGGATCGCCCTCATCACTACTCACCTCGGCAGTTTAACCCCTCGACGCATCGCCTTCATTCTGCACCTGAAATAAAGGACAGATCACAGGTTAGAAATACAACATAAAGGGGGCCTCACTTGAACTTTGAACTTTCATACTTACGGCGCATCGCTCAGGAAAGTCAAGTGGATTTTGCCAGCGCCATTCTGAAAACCAGTGAAGTAACTGGACGAACATGCGCCCCTGCACCAGAAGCAGGATGGAGAGTTCATCCTTCCAAACCATAAGGTGAGCTTAAACCGGGGTTTGGAGGAAGTTAGAGAGGAACGAAGGGGGAAGGGGGAAAGAGGGGAGCTAGCACACTATTCTGCAGACTGTTAATCCCCTTTCTCATCTGCAGAAGGATATTCCTACGGGCCAGGCAAGCACGATTTGGAGGTCCTGTCCAATCGGTGTTCCGGGTCCTGCGCATCACGCTAGAAGAGGCCACAGCAATCCAGACTAGACCAGCACCCCCGTGGGAACCAGGTGAGCGTTACAAGTCTGTTGCCTGCTGTTTTTGCCCCATCTGCCTTTCTGGGGGGACAATGGAAGTGGCCACCCTCTCCATTGCTTGAGCCATCATCTCAGATGATGCTGCCTGTTGGTTTGCCATACCGTCTATGGATTGCTCCCATGCGGTATTGCCTGCTGGTGTACGGCCACCACATTGGCGGGCACCACACCTGTCTGGGGCAAGGTGAACTGTGCCTTGTTGTGTCGGCACTGCCTGAGGCTGCAGGACTGCATTCCCCCTCTGATCTGCTGGCCCAGGAACAGGATCAGATGTTGCGGAGTGTGGCCCTGCATCCGTAACCACCAAAGGCGAACCTACCAACACTGACATCCCCATAGTGGGCTGTACCCCTGGTGCAGGTGGGTCGTACAGAACAGAATCCCTTCCAAAAACACCTACCTGCGAAGCCACATAGGTCTCATCATCCGAATCAACACCTGAATAGAGGTCTGGGGAGGTGCACCCAGAGACACCCCTGGAGAGAACAGTCTGCAGCAAGAGTGGGTTCTCACCCACCACCACACCCCGTCCCCCACTGGTGCCCGGTCGTGCCTGAGATCCCTCCTGGGTCTGCACCATCTCCTCACCCTCAACAGCATCAAGTGCGTCATCCCCTGCAAAAACATGAAAGACAAAAAATGGAAACAGGCATTAGGTCCATGGCACATATTTAGGCCTGACAAGCTACAGAACCAGTACTTGATTGACACATGTCCCACATGACTATAATCCTCCCATGCATGCACTGTCACTGAGTTTGAAAGGGAGGAAAATGTCAGACACTGATGACACCAAGATGGAAGTGCAACAGATTAGCTGCATGCTGGCTAGCAGTGCCATCACACATTGGCCTGTGAGTGGCATGTCCAATCCACATACATGACACATGCCATCACACAGATGGCATGTACCATAGGCATGTCACATATTGTCTGACAATAGGGCTGAGAAATGCGTAGTGAAAGTGTGGGAATTGAAACAATCAGCCTGAATGAACACTGAAAAATACGGAACAATGGCGTGATGTTGCACAAAATGTCTACTGTGGGCAGAAGGGATACTGTAATACCCAAATCCAGGGGCACAGAATGTTTTGGATGAAGCACATGGGTGACCCAAACCACTCAGGCACACACCCTCACCTGGCACTCAATCAGAACCCCTCACACACACAACATACACATGGATGGCACACACATGCATGTGCACTCACCGGACAATGCCTCGTAATGTGGCAGTTCTCCCACACCTTGGATCTTTTCCTCTGTGACGTAGGTCCCAGCAACAAACTCATGTACAGTGAGTTCAATGTCCTCTTGTGGAGACCCACCTCCAGTCACCAGAGTAGTGGCATGACTTGAGGCCAGCTTTTTCTTTGCCCTGCGCTTAAGGTCATTCCAGCGCTTGTAGCACCCACCAGCTGTGCGCCTCACAAATCCAAGGGCACTTATGATGTCCGCGACGGTCTGCCAGTGTGCCTGACGTCGAGCAGGTGTGGTCTTGCACCCTGAAGTGATCAACATTTCGCTGTCATGTGCGGACACATACTGCACAAGTGCATCACATTCGGCATCATTGAAGCTAGGCTTCCTTGCCGTGCTGGACTGCGTAGCCGTGTCTGGTGTATCAGCCTGTACTGGACGAGCACTCTTCCTCTTTCTTTTGCAAGGTGGTGGGGATCCTGAGTGGCCTACGCCGCTCTGACCACTAGGGGCAGGAGCAACGGTGGACTGGGTAGTTGGAGTGTGGGAATGCACACTGAGCATGGGACTTGGTGCAGGCATTGGCTGAAGTGTGACGTAGTCAGGGGGAACGTTAGCAAGATGGACTGGGACCAACACTGCCCTGGCTGGGAGAGTCAGAGCTGGTGTGGCCGGAGCTGCAGCTGCCCCTGCAGCCTCCCTGCCTACTCGGGGCAGCAGATGACACAGCTGCCCCTGATCCACGTGGCCTGGTGACAACAACTTGCACTGCCAAAAGTGGCCTAGACTTGGCGACCTGGAAGTCAGCCTGGGAGTCACCCTGTGCCAGGTCAGGTGCCACAATGGGCCGGTCCAACAAGGGCTGAGCAGAGATGGTGTCAGCCACGTTTCCCTCAACCATGGGGGGGGCATGGGTGTCCCTGACTGGTCCACCACACATGGGGGGCTAGGGGTACCCTGCAAATCCCAGCCACGTCCCCTACCGCGCCCACCACGCCCACCTCTTGAGGCTCGGCCACCTTTGCCACCCTTACCGCTTGGTCGCCTCCCAACCATGGCACTGATGTTGTTGTGCGTATGGGAGTTGCAGTAAACTATTGTCCTGGGCAATTGGGGGTGAAAGGGGTAGGGTACTAGATGGAATTCGTACCCTAGTGCTCTAGCAAGGCTGTATGTGACCCCTGGGGAAAGATGACGGGTCACGCAACGCACAGGCACCCCAAAACCAGAAAATAACGTGCACACAACCCCGCGTAGACCACGTGCGTGGAAAAATGAACCTGCACTACGCTGTGGCACCCAGAAACACAAAAATGAACGTACGCGTGTTACACGCAACCTACAATGATCTGTGAAGGGGTACACGACACACGGGGCAAGCACAGTTGGTAAATACATGCGCGACTCACCGTCTGCCTGTAAAAAGAGCGTGAAAAATATGCGCATGTGCGCATTGGCAACACCCCCGCCAAAAGAAGAATTGTACGCTCTCTGAGGAGACAGGACAAAAGAAGAAGTGAACGCTGTTTGAGGAAACAGGCCCAACAGAAAATCAGAAAAAAGCTGTTAGAGGTAACAGGGAGTACGAACTAGAAACGCTGTGAAGTAAATCGCGTGTGAACCGACAAGAAGTACAGAATTCACCCACTCGCTCTCCACAAAAAGCACGTACAAGGAAATGACGTTCTACACGTACCTTTTGAACCGGCCCACACGTCCAACGTCACTTCCGCGTATACGCGCTAAGGTCCTATCCTTCAATTACATGAGCTGACACTCGGACGTGCAGTTCTTGTATGTGTAACATGCACCCGGGTTCAGGGAAACGCCCGCACGCGCACGTCACAGACGCGCTTACGCGCTAAGGGCCTTTGGTCCAATGAAATCGCGTATGCGTTCTGACGTGCTTACATGCTAAGGGGCTTTCCTCGAATTACACGCCGACGTGCAAGATTTTCACATGCCAAATCACTCCGTATCAAGCTGGCCACGCGTTCGCACATGGAAGACCACGCTCCTGCCCAGAATGCCGAATTACTGCCCCCAGAGCCCCGAGCACTCTCCCACCTGCCACCTGCTGCTGCCTGATTGCCTGCTGCCCATGTGCCCTGCCATTTGCTGCCTGCACGTCACCCCCGGTTGCTGTTGCTGTGACCACCTCTGCTGGAACAGAAGACTCCCGACTGCTATTCGATCGCTCCACAGCCCTGCCCCAGGGCACAGTTGCCCACCCACACATGACTCTGGGGTTGCGATGTCGGGCACTACACCATCTGGCACCACTGGCAACCCCCAGCCAGAGAGGCAGAGGGCCACCAGCTTCACTGCCACCGAAGTTGGTGTCCTGGTCAAGCAAGTCCTGGGGCAGGATGATGCCCTCTTCGGAAGGTCGGCCGCCGACAAGGAAGGACGGACTCGGATCTGGACGGACATCGTGACTGCCATCAACGCGGAGGGGGTGGCAGTCCGCGACTTCCAACATGTCAAGAAGCGCTGGGAGGACTTCAGGTCCAGGACCCTCATCAAGGCCCAGCGCCTTTTGAAGGCAGCGGATGCTAAGGGGCACCGGGGCCACCTGTCGGAACATCAGATGAGGGTCCTGGAACTCATATGCCCAGCGCTCCACGTCTAGGTCCTTGAGAGGCAGACCCGTCTGGAGTCGAGCGAGTAGTGTGCAGGATGTACCTGTGGATTTGTAGGGCCATGTATGGATGTGTATGTACAGGGCTGTGAGGCTGACACATGCAAGTCCTTTCATGTGTGAGACACATGGATGGTGTATGTGTGGGTAAGCATGCAGGCCAAATGCAGATGTGTGAGCACACATGTTTGGATTACTGTGTATGTAAGTTGGCATGGTTGTGGTGTCACACATGGATGTTGGTTCCAGCTGCATGTATCTGCACCGTGTACATGTGCATGTGTGTGTATTTGACCTGGGTGCGACAGTGATGCAACATGGATGCATGTGGGACTGATATGTAGAAGACTGATTGCCAGATGTGACATGGATGCCAATCTCATCACTGCGACAGTTGGCTGAGGTGTACACATGCATGTAAATGTGGTGGCGTGTGTGCATGTCTAGTGCACTCCCTGTGTTTCATGTGATGTCTGGCTCACCTTTGGCTGCTCATGCTGTTGTATGTGTATGGATGGTGCTGGCTGTTGCAATGAGGCTGTGGAATAGCTCATGTGTGTGAGCTGCAATGACATGCGTGTTGGGGATTGTGATGCCATGTCTGAAGTTTGACAATGCCACTCATGTACAACTGTCATGTGTGTATGAGTCTATTGTACAGTGCCCTGATGCATGTCTCCTATCTCACCCTGTCTGCAGCGTCAATTAATGAAGAGGGCGGAGAAGGTGCTGTGGAGCACAGCGGCAGGGATCGCACCACCAGCCGGAGACGCAAGGCCCGGCTCCCCTCCCAGGTTGTCATCTCGTCGGGGAGTGAGGAGTCCGGTGCCGCGTCCCAGGTCGCAGCTGCTGAGGGGATGTCCAAGAGGCGGAGGTTGGAGTTGGACTCCTCGGCAGCCGAAGGGGCAGCTGAGACCCCACAGGGCCCGACGGAGGAAGATGGCACGGAGTCATCCAGGTTGGTGGGGGGTTTGGTGGAGGAGGAGACCGTGCAAGGGACAGAGACGGGGTCTGGAGGTGGGGATTCCACTGGTGCTAGTGGTGCAGTGCAGGGGCAGGGACAGGAGGCAACACAGGTCACCGCGGAGGTGCCTGTGTGTAATCCTGTCCCCGATCCTGTGACTGCATCATCTTGCACCAGCAGGGATACCTATGTCCAGACGCGTTCTCAGGGAGGGGATTGGCTTACACCAACAGGCTTTCCTCTCCCTGCGGATGTGGCTATCTGGCACCGGGTTGAGCCTGTCCTGGGTGGGGTGGCGTTGCGTCAACGTGCCATGCAAGCTGACCTGCAGTCTTTTCATGAGGAGAGTGCACGTCTTCTCGCATGGCTCGTTGACCGCGTTGACCCACTGGGAGAGCTCACCAGGGCCGGATTCCTCCGTTTTCTGGACCTTGTTCCGACCCTCTCCTCAACTGAACCCCCTATGCGCCATGTGTCACCTGGGTGCCCTGTGGAGCTGCCTCTGACCCTGCGGCCAGGTTGGTGGAGGACACATCCCTGCCACAGTCGGGAGTCGGACGTCCAGCAGGGGCACTGCACCCCAGCTGGAGGAGGATGTGGAGGCAGCAAGAGCCAGGGCACAGGCAGCGGAACAGCAGCAGCAGCAACAAGGTGGGAGCCATGATGGCTCGGGGCCTTCATCATCAGAGGGGCAGGCACCGGCTGGAGGGCAGGAGACCCGTGGACGGGAAGTGTCTTCCGTGTGGCAGCGGTTGGGCCATGCGATAGATGCGGAGCGGCAGCGGGCGGAAGAGGCACAGCTCACGATGGTCAGGGCAGAGAACTCCATGCGTAGGGCCCTGAGGCGGGCCGAGTGCCTCGAGGCCATTCGCAGGGACCTGGAGTTCCAGATGTCATCGTCCCTGCGAACCCTCGGGCCATGGAAGAGGACCGCCTCTGGGACATCGAGCAGGAGTTTGATGATGCCCTGGCCCGGGACATCAACATGTGAGCCATTGGATTCGCCCGCTGCCCTTGTAAATAGTTAGATAGTGTTAGGTTTCCTTTGGTTTTTTCATTTTTTTGGTTGCGCTTGGACAATGCACCACGTTTCTCTATATAGTTTTTCATTAGGTAGTATTTTTTATAGGTTTCATTTCTTCAGTTGGGATCATGGACCCTGGATTGTTCATCTGTATATAGTTCACTATTGGATTCATCTTTTTTTTTTAATTTCCCCATTGAGCAATGGTTTTCACTTTTGTTTTTCCCTTGGATTTGATTTGTTGACTGTGACTTTGGACACCTTTCCATTGGATTATGATTTCTTGTTTTTCATTGTTTTACGGACATGCAGCTTTTCTTTTTTTATTCCCATTGTTGTTTGTTTGATTTTAATTCCATTCATGTTGCTTTTAATACATTTTTTTATTCATACTTCCATGTGTGGTATTATCTCATTGGTTTCATGCATGTCATGATATGGGTTTTCACATTCACTTGCAACCACTGTGTGTGTGTGACGGACATGTGTTCATTTACATACTTGCCAGTGGGGTTGTATCATGTAATTGCCTTTTCTATGTGGGTGGATGCAATAATTGGTAGGGTCTTTGGTCTGGGGAGATTGGCCATAAGGGCCATGATTGAGGATCGTCATGACCTGGGGGCAGGGGGACATGAGTGGGGGCCTGCTAGCAGGTACCCCACACTGCTGGGGGGTGGGGGTGCAAGGGGACATGAGTGGGGGCCTGCTGGCAGGTGCCCCTGACTGCTGGGGGGTGGGTGTGCAAGGGGACATGAGTGGGGGCCTGCTGGCAGATGACCCTCATTGCTGGGGGGTGGGGGTGCAAGGGGACATGAGTGGGGGCCTGCTGGCAGGTGCCCCGCACTGCTGGGGGGTGGGTGTGCAAGGGGACATGAGTGGGGGCCTGCTGGCAGGTGCCCCACACTGCTGGGGGGTGGGTGTGCAAGGGGACATGAGTGGGGGCCTGCTGGCAGGTGCAGTGAACAGAGAGTGTGTCAGCGGAAACAAAATTCAAGTTAAAGTGGTGACCGGCAATGGGTTGGGGAGAGAGGTGGCCCCCGAAATTCGGAATCACAGATCAGGCCATATAAACCAAACAATAATTGAAAAACATGAATATTTTATTTAAATTCCATTTGTTTAAAACATACATATTAAATTTTAAATTTTGTTACGAGCTCATCTCTAAATAGCAGCATATTGTAGAATAAAGTGCATAGTGAAACAAAGTGCCAATATAAAACCAGACTGAAAATTCAGTCAGTATTAACTTCATGTTGCCAAGCTGTCTGAACCTCAAGTCGGCTGAAGAGGGTCACCCGGCTGGTGGTCAGAGGCTATGGCCGCATTTAACAATGTAGAGAAAACCCCAAAAATATATGGACAAGGCAATAGTAGTTCCTGATTAGAAAAAGGGGTGCCATACGTCGACTACTGTACTGTCATGACCTACTATATACACTAGGTCTGACATATACACAGGAAGTAGTTTCGATGGTGCGGAGCATCTAGGCTGTTTCACGGTTGATGCCCATCTTCTTCAGGACGGCGCACTCCCGTTGGAATATTTGCCACTTAAAGGTTTTAATGTAGCAATAAGGCAATAATACACACAGGAATACAGAATTATGCAAACTGAATCCATAATTTTACCAATATCTCAACTTTGAAACTGGCCACTTGTTCCCGAATGTACATCCTGGGAAATGTGTATGGACCTGTAGGGCAAGTTCTCAGTCAAGTAGAACTCGCTCTGCTCAGCACCGTAGTCTCCATTCGCCCCGGCCTCTGCCTCCGCTCAGGTCACTGCGTCCTTAAATCCTAGACTCTCGAACACACGAGCAGACTGATGTGGGCACGGACTCCTAAGCAACAAATGGGGCATAGAATGGGAGATCTCTTATCTCTTATCTTTATCGATCTCAGCTCAGAATAGCACTCTCAGTTGCAGTACTCCACAGAGCTCTGGCCGTCCGTCCGTCCGTCCGTCCTCATCGACGCCAGCACCAACTCACTGCTGGGGGGTGGGTGTGCAAGGGGACATGAGTGGGGGCCTGCTGGCAGGTGCCCCACACTGCTGGGGGGTGGGTGTGCAAGGGGACATGTGTGGGGGCCTGCTGGCAGGTGCCCCGCACTGCTGGGGAGTGGGGGTGCAGGGGACATGAGTGGTGGCCTTCTGGCAGGTGCCTCTCAGTGCTTGGGGGTGGGAGTGCAAGGGGACATGAGTGGGACATGAGTGGGGGCCTGCTGGCAGGTGCCCTGCAGCATTCTTAGGGGGTGGGGGTACAAGGGGACATGTGTAGGGGCCTGCTGCCAGGTGCCCTGCACTGTTTGGGTGGTGGAGGTGCTGGGGGACATGAGTGGGGGCCTGCTGGCAGGTACCCTGCACTGCTGCAGGGTGGGGGTGCAAGGGGGTAATGCATTGGTGATCACTAGTGCAAGGTGACATGTGGTTTGGCTGGGGGGCATGCCCATGGTGGATGGGCTGCCTGCGGGACATGACCAGGGGTGCAGGGTAGTCCCCTGTGGTGTGGTCTGCCTGCAGGGGCCGTGGAGGGTGTAGAGGGGACACCTGGGAGGACCCACACTGCTAATTCATGTGTAGGACTCCCCTGCACCCCTGAAATACACGTATCCCACTCGCACAGGGCCTATCGCGTGTGAAACTTCCCTGCACCCCAGTAATACACGTACCCTGCTGAAATCGCATGTGTAACTTCCCACGCACCCCTGTAATACACGTACCCTGCTGAAATCGCATGTAAAACTTCCCTGCACCCCAGAAATACACGTACCCTGCTGAAATCGCGTGTGGAACTTCCTGCGCACCCCTGTAATACACGTACCCTGAAGAAATCGCGTGTTGAACTTCCCCGCACCCTAGAAATACACGTACCCTGCTGAAATCGCGTGTGGAACTTCCCACGCACCCCTGTAATACACGTACCCTGCTGAAATCGCGTGTTAAACTTCCTGCACCCCAGAAGTACACGTACCCTGCTGAAATTGCGTGTGGAACTTCCCACGCACCCCTGCAATACACGTACCCTGCTGGAATTGCGTGTGAAACTTCCCCGCACCCCAGAAATACACGTACCCTGCTGAAATCGCGTGTGGAACTTCCCGCGCACCCCTGTAATACACATACCATGCTGAAATTGTGTGTAAAACTTCCCCGCACCCCAGAAATACACGTACCCTGCTGAAATCGCATGTGGAACTTCCCACGCACTCCTGTAATACACGTTCCCTGCTGAAATTGCATGTAAAACTTCCCCGCACCCCAGAAATACACGCACCCTACTGAGATCGCGTGTGGAACTTCCCGCGCACCCCTGTAATACACGTACCCTGCTGAAATCGCGTGTAAAACTTCCCCGCACTCCAGAAATACACATACCCTGCTGAAATCGCGTGTGGTAATTCCCGCGCACCCCTGTAATACACATACCGTGCTGAAATCGCGTGTTAAACTTCCCCGCACCCCAGAAATACAAGTACCCCGCTGAAATTGCATGTAGAACTTCCCACGCACCCCTGTAATACACATACCCTGCTGTAATCGCGTGTTAAACTTCCCCGCACCCCAGAAATACACCTGCCCTGCTGAAATCGCGTGTGGAACTTCCCGCGCACCCCAGTAATACACGTTCCCCGCTCTGCGATTGCTGTTTGCCAGCCCTTTATACTGGTCCAGGGTTAGCGCAGCCCTTTGCGCTGAATTGGGAATTTTGATGGCTTTTCCTTACGCGAGGGCGTTCTTGGGGGCGTAACTGGCGTTGCTGCAGGGTCGCTGCACCACTCTGCGCCACGGCTGGCTAAAATCCATGAATATGCTGTGCGCGGATATCGATTTTAGCGCACGCGGCTGGCGCAGACATTCGCACGTGCACACTGTTCGCCAGCCGGGTGCGCCACTTTTGTGCAAAATTCTATGAATTACCCTGTAAATGTGGTAAAAAATGCTCAAATTATTATAAATTTCTACGGGAGCCGCTTTGAACAGATGCAAGCAAGCAAAAGCAATGATTTAATCAAAAGAAACAATTTGGAATCTCAAAGGCAAAGTGGGAAATAAATTAAGGCAATTCACACGTAAATTAAGGCAATTCACACATGTAAAACTTTTGCAAAATGTAAATTCACGGCAAACTTTTACTATGCAATTTCTGACAAAACCGGGTCAAATACACTATTCCGCAATGCGGTTTTAAGTTTTGGAGATAGTCGAGGATGTTAGGTATCAGTAGGAATTGAAATTTCATTTCTATCTTAAAAACTGAGGGAGTTATAGAAATCAGAAAATATGGGTTATGCTTTTACTCAAGACTAGAGCATTCAGACTAGACAACGAAGTTGGGACGAAGTAAGCTCTGAGACTGATTCATGACTTCAGTAACAGATCCCCATCGCCTTCCCCGGCAGAACCAGTCCAAACACTCGAAGTGGGATTTATGGAGAAGAGTTACACAAATAAAAATGACTAGCAAATAGACAGGATAGGACAGCACTAAGATGTTGACACTGTTACAGTATATGGAAGTAAGGGTAGTTCAGAGATTTAGGGTGGAACAAGATAAGGCAAGGTATACAATAGTTCTCTAGCGTCCTGCTAATACTCACAATCCACTGGGATGTAAGATTTTTGGCCCATCAAGATTCTGGTCAATGGATCGGTCTATCAGTGAAGGACAGCACATCAGCTAGGATCAGCTAGGCTGGTCAACGGAACTGCACGGGATCTGCCCTTCTTGTTTCTGGATATTTCAGATCAGCGGGATTGCGAGTTCAGCAGGCAAGCATTATGGTAGCAAGCCAGATCATTTCAGGATGCTTCCCCACACCACAGCACTGCACTGGGTTGTAAGGATTCGTTAAGGATTAATTGATGATAGAGGCCTAGCTGAAAATGGTTCAGCTACTGCTTGGGCTGGTGATGACGCTGGAATCAGAAGAGAGAGTGTCTCTATGTTTTGTCAGATGTCTCTATTTATTCTTTCAAATGACATCACAAAATAGGGTGTATGGGCTGGCTTAACTAAGCTTGCCCCTGTGAACTGGGATTGGATCAGAGCCTCATCTCTGCCTTGCACCCGAGTGATTGGATCAAGGACATATGAGGTCAAGTTTTATAGTGTGGTTTTTACAATCCTTAGAAACCTCCCCTAGCCACTAGTATCAAAATCAATCTTTGTCCTAAATACATATTTATACATTTGTAACCTCTATGAAAATCACATACAAGAATTACATATTTTATGTAGTATCTGTTCCTCAAAATCCCGCAGCTGTGAGACCTTGTTTCGCCTTTCTGCAGCATTTTGTCCATTTCTCCATGAAAACATTTTCCAAACTTTCTCCAAATTTACACAAATATGTGTGTTTACCATAGGAATGAGTGTGCAAAGTTTAACAATTCTAGCATAAATACAGTTCCCATAAAACCACATTATTGCCATTCCTGTTCAGAATATGCTACTCAGTTCCACCACGTTTTGAAATGTATGGCCAAAAATTAGAATAACAAATTTGCCCTTTTTAGATTTTTCACCACTTCTGATAGTGAGTTATAAGTCTCTAAAAAAATGTTAATGACATATTCTTAGCAGCAAATGGTCCTCCTTTTGTCTGTCTCTGGAGGCAAGGAGCAGCCCCCCCACCTTTGGGATTTCCTTCTGCAGGCCTAGTATACAACCTTTCACACGTACATTTCTTGGCCTGGGGAATCTGCCATTGTTCAGTCCTTGGGAGCAGACACAAGTCTGTCCTACCCCACAATTATCATATGTCAGTGAACATCTGCTGAGAGGAATGCCCTCCCCTTGGGTGGAAACCTGTTTTTCAACTTCTTGCAGGCCCAGTCAGCCTAAGTAAAATTTTAATTTCTTGACATTGAAATTCAGCACAAAACAAACTTTTTGCATCAGATGACATAGATACATTACATTCTTAGCTTTAAACCTGTGGGATCAAAACAACTGAGTTCCATGTTCTTTTCAGCAACAGTCCTTTTAAATTTACTAATCCGGCAGATCTTTAATTTTAGACAACTTTAAGTTTAATAAGGAGAGCCCATTTGTCAGTGGCTGTCACTCACAGGTAGCCCAGTGTGGCTGCACACATATTTTTGACAGCAACTGTCATTCGCAGGCAATCCAGTTTGTTGAGAAAATGTTTTACTCTTAACATTTCAGGACCTTGTAAATTCACAGTGCTTCATTAGATTAAATGACTTTTTAGCGCCAAGCAAGATTTTGATTGTTGGACAGTGTTTTGTACAGGTATTTTTCAGTTTCAGCAGCAAAGTAGATGTCATTTACAGGCACATTTTTGAGTTTCACTTGCAAAGCACTGCTTCTCCCTCTGCACTCTATGTTTATTTGTCATGGAGTCCACTGCCACTTTTTCTGCAGTGTGTGCTCTGTTCCACCACACATATACCATGGTTGGCAGGTTGTGCAGCCATCGTTTTGTGTGTGGAAAATGAGGTTTTGGAGGTTTTGGCGTGCACAAGGGTTTTGCCGCCATTTTGCTTTTTCTCGCACCATAGATAGCAGAGTTCGGCCGCATACATAGTTAGCAAAGTGAGGCCGCATAGTATAGCAGAGTGGGTCAATATATTCCACAACATCTGCTAATCCTCACAATTTCTTTTAGGTGTAATTCATGTGCTAACGTACCCAAATTATTTTACAAGCAATACATGTGTTCAACATTGCAGTTCACCACATGCAATGCATCTGCTAATTTACAGTTTCTTCTAAGCACAATCCATGTGTTGACCTAACCAATATCTTCTACCCCAAATCCATCTAATTGTGACATATTTCCAGCCACCACAATTCACTAAAGTGCAACATCATTCCTGCTCACGAATTACAGCTAAGTGCAATGTATATTCTCCCCAGAATACAGCTAAGTGCAATACCTTTCGTTCTCCCAAATGTCCATCTATCTGTGATGCCTTTCCTACTCCCAAATCACAGTTAAGTGCATTACATTTTCTACCCCATGAAAACAGCAAAGTGCAATACATTTCCTAGCCCCAGAATACAGCTAAGTGCAAAATACTCCCTAGTCCCAAAAGTCCATCTAGTTGCAATGCTTTTTCTACTCCCAAATTACAGCTAAGTGTAATACATGTATACCCATGAATACAGCTAAGTGCAATCCATGCCCTACTTCCCAAAATACACCTCAGTGCAACACATTTCCTACCCCCAAAATACAAGTAATTGCAATACATATTCTACCCCATGAATACAGCTAAATACAATATGTTTCCTACTTTCCAAAATATATCTAAGTGTGACACATCTCCTACTGCCAAATACTGCTAAGTGCAATACTTTTCATAACTCCAAATTACATCTAGGCACAATACATGTTCTACTCCCACAATACAACTAAGTGCAATACATTTCTTACTTTTCAAAGTCCATTTAAGTACAACACCTTTCCTACGCCCAAAATCCCTCTAAGTGTAACGTATTTCCTATGCCAAAATTACATCTAAGTGCAATACATTTTCTACCCCATGAATCCAAATCAGTGCAATACATTTCCTACTTTCTAAAATTCAGCTAAAGAGCAAAGCAATGCCCCTAATCACGAATTAGAAGGTAATGAAGTGGTGGGATTTTACTGGAATACAGTAATGGATGTACACCCCACCCAGACCAACTTACTTGTCCGTTGCTGTAGGTTATCTCACTGAGTGCTAAAGGGCAAACAGGGTCAAAAAGAGATGGGAGCTGTCCAGAAGGGAACTTCCCTTTGCCTCTGGGCCTCAGCTGGCTGAGGAGCATGGGAAGGGAAGCACTGGGAGGCAAATAGAGAGCAGGAACAAGGGAACACGCCCTGAATGTGGAAGTCTACAACCTACCTGGAGGGTACTTTCTCCACAGGCTTGTGTCAAATGTCGGAGGAGCAAGAGAAAGGAGGGTCAGAATGGAAGCTAGAGCTGATGAAACCAAAGGTAACACAAAGGAAAACCAACACAGGCAAGAACAAGTGTATGCAGAAAGAGTATTGTAAGCAGCAGCTCAAACACTTACCAAGCTGGATGCCGGGGTGCAATGAGTGCAAATGGAACCAGGGTTCCTTTCCGCAGGTGAAAAGCACACAAGTGCTTGCTAAGTCTTCCGGTCCATGCAACCTATGGGAGGCGAGGTGGTTGGGGAGTGAGAGAAAGCAGAGCTGGAATGGGAGATAGGGCTGAAGAAACCAAAGGCAACACAGAGGAAAACCAACACAGACAAGGAAAAGCATGGGCAGAAAGGGTCTTGTAAGGAGCAGCACAAAAGCTTACTGAGGTGGTGGCTGGGTGCAAGGAGTGAAAATGGAAAGAGTTCCTCTGTGCAGGTGAAAAGCACACTGGTGCCTCAATGTTAGGAAGTTTAGAAGTTTTGAAGCAGTGTATTATGCATGACATGATCAGTGAAGTTTTCATTTGGCAGTGCATAGTTAATATTAACATATGCTGATGGATCATCCCTCTAGGAATTGGAAAACACATTGGATATTATAACAGTGTTCTGCAGTGTAGTAGTCGTTGCAGTTAAACATGTTAATTGTGGATGTCAATTTATAAAATAATACATTACAATATAAAAAACACAATTAATGGATTATAAATCGTTTATAATATTACAGAACAAGGATTATTTCACTAAAGTCCTGAAGAAGAAAAGAAAATGTCTTTAAGGGATAGAAGTAAAATCATTCCTATTAGAAGCTCCAGTTCATATGCAATCTGTTAACGCATAATGTGGATAGAGTGCTTGGTGGCAATGTCAATTGAAAATATCTGATCATCAGCTCTATTGATAGACAACATTGTACACTCGAACATACCATTTAATTTTTAGCTAAACTGTTATATTAATGAACAACCTTAATGGAATCAAATACCGGTTCACAAGGCATTGTAGCAGTTGTAAAAGAAGAGAACGCGAATGCTAGATTTGATAGAAGCACTATCATGCATTCACCTCTCACTCTAGACTATTTTCCTTTTCCAGTACACAAAGCTAAAGGTGGCTGATGAACATATCATTTTGGAATCAGCTGTTCTTGAACATGAATCATGAACCAACAAGCGAGAACGTTCCACTTTATGATCAAGTTGTTTTAGAGCAAATACTTGTTATCTGTAGATTTGGATAATTCACCATAGATTGTCATTGGAGATATAAACAGCCCAATCCGTCATTTTTGTATAATTACTTAACATGGTTGTCATGTAAAAAAAAGAAACTGCACAAACCACGTATACCCAACATGGTATACACTTTCAGTGCATCACTAAAGCCAAAAGTAACAGTGAAAAATGTAGAATTTGCCAAAAACCACCTATTTTACCTTCCATCCGATAACAGGGTCAATGGTATATACAGTTGGCCTTAGTCCCATGGAACACCACCCACACACAGTAAATACCTCAAAAATACCAGGAACGTTCTCACCTTGAAAGTCCAACTATTTTTAAGTCCACGTGACATGTGGAGCTGAATAGTTTAGAATGTCCTGCATGTGCTTTACTATTTTTTATCTGTGCCGAAGGGAATACAGGTTCTTCCTCTGATACAGGGAACACTGTGCTGTCATAGGTTCAATGGACTGAGATGCCCACCCTCTCAAAACCTTTCACAAGTAATGTACAAAAAGGACCACAATTACCCTTTAGTGCATTTAAAAAATGAATATTAGTGGTCTGAACCTATACTGCACATTAAAAAACTTCAATCTGATGATGGAAATGGATACAAATGTTAATTAAAAAAATACAGCAATGTTATTCCTGAAATATACCTATTGTTACCACTGCTGTAATTCAACAGATTTCTTAGAAATCCCACCAGCTGTGGTGGTAATTAACTCTGGTAAAAAAAATAACAAAAAAATAAATACACTACACCTACTATCCTCTGTGACCACCAAACGTGGAAGGTAGCTCTTCTACTGCATCATCCTCCTCCTCTTCCTCATGCAGCTCATCTGCCCCAGTGCCCTTGTTCCCATCTCCAGGTCTTCCAGGCGGTAATGGCTGTGGCCACTGAGTGGGAGGGATAGCAATGACTAATGTCATAGTTATATGATAGCTCCCATATCTTGCAGCTCCCAGAGTTAGATGTCCTTGATTCTCCATTGCATTCTCTGCCAGTTTGAGAATGACTATGAGAAATGTGTGGGGCCCCTTGAAGGAACATTTTGCTGTCTGACAGTCTGTCTGCAGATTTCAGGTGCCATAAAAGGGCATTCAAAGATTTACAAAGTTCAGAAAACAACAAAGAATGTTTTTAATAGTTGAGGAAGGAAAACGTTTCAAAATGAGATTTGGTAGGGTGGGATTCTGAAATGTATGCAAAACACAAACATCGCCCGCAGACACGCCATCACACTGTACGGGCACAGTCATGTTTTGACATTCATGGCTGTTCATGACCATGTTAGGGTGTTTGCAAATGTTAGGACATCTGCGTGATGTCACCCGGGTTCACTGGGATGACTGCAACCTGAAGTAATCAAACCAATTTAAAGTGTGTTATGAGGTTGCAGACACAATCGTTGTTCGTGGACGTATGCTTTGCCAGGTAATGTCATTGTCGCCACAGATATGGAGGTCTGTGCTCGAATGTTAGCATGTCGTGTGATGTCACTGTAATACGAAGTTGCAGACACAAACATGTATATAGTATGTAGACTTCAAATTGTGGTTTAAAAATATGTTAACTCATATTTGCATTTCAATTAAAATATGATATATTATGATATAGGGAGAATAACTTTGGGAAACAAAAATAGGGGAAATTGGGGGTGATAAATATTCATGATTAGGAGAATTAGGGATTGAGATCACAATAAAACGTTGATCTGGAATGTCCTCATGAAATGATTGGGGTTTTTTTGTGGGGGAGAATGGTCAAATGTACAAGTAGGGCAAGGAACATCAATATGTAGAATCACCAGATTTTTGACACATGTACACAATTCGGGAAGAAAGAATTTTCTTGTTGTTCTTCATAATTGCTTTCTTGTTGTTGTTGTTCTAGATTGTGAAGTATGAGGGATATGTAATACACTGAGTTTAATAGTTCATATACACATAACTCGATTGTATTATTTTGTAAAACATATACAAAAGTACCATTAGTAGGTTCTTCTTCAGTTATTTCTTCTTTTGGGAGTGAATTGTTTATACAGGGTGTACAGTTTTCTTCAATATATGTTACAATCCATTATGCTGTGTTATCATTTTAAACATAGTATGTCATGTTCCAAAGTTATAAAGGATGTAAAACATGTTTGTATTCATTGTATAAATTGTCGTTGACCTTATAATGTTTCTACTAAAACAAAAAAAAATATTGTGTCCCCCTATGATTTTGGTAACATTGATGCCACCTGTCCCCAAGTCTGTCCACGGACTACCGCTACTATCCACTGTCTTAAAAGCTTATATTCGAGGATTGATGTTTTGGTGCAAAGTGTGTGAAGAGAATTTATGAAGTTTCTAGTAAATTAGATTACAATCGTAAAGAAATGTGAAATTCAGTGAAACAACTTTTTTTGAGGGAATGTGATGGTGAAGTTGCACTTATAAAAACCTACGAAAATTCTGTCAAAAACGTTGTTTAAAGGAAGTTATGTTGCAAGGTAACATTGAACAACCAAAGAAATGCGTTAGTCATGGCCAGCTGCACAACCATAACTTGTACCACTGCCATAGTCTGCTCACACGAACACCCAGGAAATCGAAGATGAAATCACTGATGGGTGATTGTTCTTCAGGGTAAAGTTAGGGAGGGGAAAAGAGGAACGCATATGTAGTTTGAGAGTTAGGAGTGGGCTCGAGAGGCCGTTTGTCCCAGACTATTTTTGCCTTATCAGGGGAATCCAGTGAGATTTCTGCAGGATATCCAAGGAACTGTCGCAAGACACGCTCAAATAAACATCTGTTACATGTGACGCAAGAGAAAGAGAGTTGCTTGAGAGAGTCAGGGAGGATTAAACCAATCAGGGTATGAAGGAGAGTGGCTGTGGTGACGTGGAGGGCTTTTAAATTGTTAAGCAATTTCCAATCCTCCAGTAACTCATCATCCTTTAATCTAGCAACATTTTCCATCGTTGTATTAAAACCATGGCAATTTTGCAATACATTTATGTGGAAACAAGGAAGGGTCCAACAAATCTCTTCAACATTTATTCTAGAAAATGCAGGGGCCCGCTAAGATTAGTGCAGTATCAATTTGTACATTTTTTTGGTAGGGGGATAAGGGTCTCAGCTATAGGCCTTGCCCACTTGGTCTTTTAGCCTATTTGATGAAATGGGGACAGTGGAAATGGCCAAAGGCCATGGCTGGTGAGATCTGATAAGTTAGTAGGAAGAGTGATATGGGCCACAGCTGAGCTAGAGGGATATGGGCCTCATTTGGAGTGCTAGTCCACTGGCTATACGCAGGGAGATATGGGTCATGGCCATAAGTCACTGGCATAGCCTTTCTGCTTACTGTTTCAGCAGGACAATAGACATGGCCAGCAGAAGTGGCTACTAACTATGGCCATGGTTAGCAAGATTGTTTGTCTTGTCCTCTGTCTGTCTTCCCTCCCTTGTCTTGTCACGCCTAGAAACACTTGTGTACAGGCACCTTATAAATTACTTATCATATCATATCATATCATATCGTATCGTGGCCAGTGGGATCTGGTTACCTACTTCGCAAGGGGATGCAGGACTCAGCTTTTACAATAATTGTTTCTAACGTACAGTAGCTGTGGCCGACAGTGTATACTTACCAAATTAATACACTGGCCTATGAGGAGGCCTTCTGACTGATGCAGTCCCCTGCAATTTTCAAAATATGTCAGGAACATCTGCATTGAAAAGGAGCCAGTGGATATATGTGTGCTATGGATTTCTTATCATAATTTTAATTTCTGCGATATGTTCATATTTTTAGTAGAGGTTGCACCTTGTTACCTTTCACAATGATTGTTGCTTGACAGATATGTGTCTGTATGTTTGAGGATATGGAACATATCTGCTCGTCTGTTCCTCTTGCTAAGAACCTTTTTGGTTAGGTACATTACAGATATATGGTACCTGTATTATGAGACACATATGCTGGAAGAACGGTATTTGTTCTTTGGATACAGTCATGCTGTTTACAGATTACTGTTAATAATACCTACAACATCTAAAAAAAAGAAATCAACGTCTTTGCTTTGTAAGTAAACAACCATAGGTAGCAGTGACTGTATGGTGGCTTGCATTGTACTATGACAAATGATATCTAGACGTCTTTTGCGATCAGCAATTTAATTCCACAATGTTCTCGATCGGTCACTTTCTCTGCACCTATTTGAGAACTAACACGTTGATTGCATGTCCCTGCAGATCTTTCTCCTTGTCAAACTAAGTGTGTTTCAATACATCAGGGAATGGATGACTGCCTTGCCTGACATGCAATATATATGCATCCTCTTATGAACATGAAAGAAGACAGGTCACGTGCTGTGCACTCTGATTCTGGTGGTTTCTATTATATCCGGAACTCAACCGTTTCTGCCGCTTGATAGCATGTTTTCTCACTCAAGAGGCCTGCGTGTGTGGAGACACTTGCTTTTTTGTGGTGTGAAGTGTGTGCCTTTTTAATCACAATGTTCCAACTGCGCTTTTATCCATGTGTTCACTCAATTTGCATGTCTAATAATATTTAAATGTACTTATCACAAATTAAATTATTCATTGCAATTTGAATTTGCAATCTCTTATTGATCACCTTATTGCTCTCTCACGTACTAATTGAGTCACTGCAAATTAATTAATGTAGCTAAATGTCACATTTTTGATTAAATTAAATGCCTCTTCCACAAGTTACGATTTTTAGTCTTCAGTTACTGTGTGAAAATATGTTATAATACGTACTTATTAATATCCTGGGATTCAACCAAATTGAATCTGTACCAAATAGTGAGGATTTCTGGTTTGTTTCTCTCTATGCTGTTTTAATTTAGTTGATTTTAGTTTTTGCAACTGTTGTGGTTTTTGTATAGTTATAATGGTCAAGGTTTGATGGTGGTGGAAACATATTACAAACGTACTTATGTCCTCTGTAACCCTCTGTCTATTATCTGTTTGCTTCAGACTTGCATGCAGGGTTAATGTGGGACTCCTAACTATGACATATGATTCTAGAATGGAAGGAAGTACCTAGTTTGCAAATAGCACTCTAAACGTGTGTGCACGCGACTGGATTCCATCCAAGGCAATGGCGGCACTGGCACGACTTACATGTTTAACAGAGATTGTTGCACATTCAACATTCAATAAAGCTCATAAAATATTGAAATGATGGAACCATTGAACCTAATTGATGATTTACAAGTAGGCTTTTTTTCATCCAGACATCACCAAGATCACCCAAGGCTATGAACGCTATTGAAGCTGTCATAATCTAACATAATGCCACGTCTATTAAGAACTAATTCTCCCTTGCACCAGACCAATGTAATTTCAGTTACTTTGCTGTGTTATAAATCACAACCTCTGTGGTGAATGTGTTCAGTTCCTACACTCTACGCAATAGGAATGTGAATTCTGCAGTGGCAAGACATTGGGTAGACAAGAGACATAACCAAGCGCAAATGCGCTTCCTAGTTCTGGAAGTGGTGAGCAGAAAAGAGCTACATGAAAATATCCAGAAAAGACTTGACAGGCAAGAATCCTTTTGGATAGAAAATTTAGGGACTCTTGTACCGAAAGGTTTAAATGAGGAAGTGAACTTTGCCTGTTTCCTGTAGACTTAATGTCGATTGTAGTGAATGTTATAGTATCCACTTATGTCCATTATGAACGTTTGAATGTTTACGAATGGCCTATGATGTGTACAAATGCTTTGGTCTCTCACCAGGGATAAGAACAGTGAATTACACTTAATATAACATACTGGTATCAATAAGAAAGAAAGTAAGTAAGAAAGAAAGTACGGTTGCATTACCACTATTTAAGTTGTATGAACTGTTAGGAAGCTAGTTGTTGATATACCAGTCAAGAACTGTTACGCGAGATTGTTCCTGTAGGTACGGAGAGCTGGTCTATAGTGAATTTAACAAGGGATTCCTTGGGTGAAAAGGACAGAGGAACAGAATAGTTATGTACTCGTCTGTAAGCGGACAATAACAAGAGCGTGAATGTAAATTCACTATGCATCACTAAAGAGACTCCTTTTAGGTTCACGAGGATACACTTGCAATAACAGTCAAACCAGTTATAACAACACACTAATACTCTAATGGTATGTATTAGGGCAATGCAGCAATTGATTGAGTCACTTCAACAAGCATGAATGTGATTACGCCTTAGAACATAGAATCAGACTCTGTTAGGATAATCAATGCCACAGAGGCAATAAAACACCACTAAAGTAGCCAAATACACACATCAGGGGTATATTTTTATTGACATACCAGCGATCGATTCCCGTTCTCCTGTTGCTATGGGGACACGGAACGCGAGGCGCCGACACGTCAGCACATTGGCTGCCATGCCGTGATGCCTCGCAGGATCGCCTTCACAACGGAGGCAACAAAATAGTAACAGAAGCTTGCGCTCGCGGGTGGCTTCATTTTCACAGCAGAAGCCGCAGGAAGAAGGTAAGCTGCACGTGGTTTAAACTGTAGATGCACAGATAGGAAATAGGACGCTGATAGTAACAGCTATCTTACTTTTGCAGCACTCTACTTACATGAGCAAGCAGAACTTTAGAACCCATAAGGTAAACAACTTTCTTGTGATTACATTAACGTGCACCTTAAATATACTAAACACCATATGGCAGCAGTTTAGAGAGATACATATGCCTTTTCACTTTCTTCTTTTTTCATACAATTAGAGCAACAAGGCTGAGAGATAAAGGTACATTTTAATCTAATTTAAAAATCATGAGACTACAAAGCATAAATGGAAGCATAATGTTCACAATAGTATTTCGTTTTTTTTCCCCACCCTTAACTCTTTGTAAAACTATAAATGGACATGCATGGTATGTACCTCATGATTTATTTATGATTTTTGTTTGGAAATGGAATGAATGTACTGATTAATGTATAACATGGCATGATTTGAGCCCTGAGGATGGAGAATCGCCCCGGAATGCATAAGCTGTCTAGCCCTGTTTAGACTTGGGAACTGCTTCCCAAAATATTGCTAACTAACTTCTAATAGATGACTCATGTGGAATAAAAGAATTTACTTTGACAACTAAGAAACCACACAAATGACTCATCTTTGATTAGAAAGAAGATGTGGGTCCAAATTGAAAAATGATTGAATTTAAAGGAATTTTTATCGCAAAAATAAGAATAGGCTTGACATGAGCGTTTGTGAGAGCACCAGACTTAACTGGGTGAGCCCATCCAGCTTTCTGTGGGTTTCTGTATGTTGTGGATCCTCGTTCCAAAGGATAATCATATAGCCTGGTAGCTCCTCTCACCTATATTGACATTCTTAACAACGTTTTGAATATTTAGCAACTTGTGTGGTGCCCACCTCTACCTTCTCTCTCCAGTTCCTACACTCTAACACATCAGCTGTTCTTTCAGTTTACTATAATGAGATTCAGTTCTAGGGGTCACTGGTGGCTTTCTACAGTGATGGGCGTAAACGGTGTGATACGGAATTATGGTGTGAGCAAACGTACTGAACCCCATCATGTTTAGCCAGGGCAGTCAGAAACAAGTGCTGCAATAATACCTGTTATTAACACCCATTTAATCTAATGTTACTCAATTTATCAATCGTGAGAGGACGAAGGGCTGAGTCAACCCTTTCCGGGATCCAAAAAGGAGAAGTACTTTTTCCATCTCCTCTAAATCCTTTACATATAAATAGTAGTTGCCTTCCTCTGAAGCTTTGCAACTATAAATTAGATCACTTCCCGGCAGCTAGTCTTGTTTATGTTCTTTATGCCTTCCGTGTTTGCACCTGCATTGTTGATGCATCTTCTTAAGTGATTTTGGAAGTTTAAGTCTTCACTCATCCATAATAAAACCATTCTAAATGTTATTGTATAGTCCCTCAGACAATGGTAATATTTCTGTACCCCGGTCTCAATGAGAACTTGGCAGGCATTAAGACATCAGACCTACTGTCAGAATCCATCACAGCAGTAGAGCTAAACATTGCAAATACCTTCTGTGTTTTTTTTTTTGGTTTTTTTTGTTGAGGGTTGATATCTAGGTAGGTCTGTACTAGTTTTAGAAGGAGAATATTCTTATGAGAGGTTTCCTCTCTCTCAGGCAAACAGCTGACAATTCTCAGAGAAACTGTTGCTGGTGCACTCAGACCTAGAGAGTTTGAGCAACAGAGCACATTGTCACATATTGACAGCCGCACACGTTGTTATCTATTGTGCCATAGTGCCACGTGGCCCATGTCATGTTATGTTATATTATGTTATTATGCATTTGTATAGCGCCTTATGTATCATTGGTTTGATCTCAACACGCTGGTAGGTTGAACGCCCTTGGGAATGGCAATTCGAATCATTTGATAGAGAGAGAGAGACGTTAAGTGTGTGGGCACACCAGGTATGTGTGCAGATGGTGTGGTTGTTGCATTATAGCTGCTTCTTAGCGGTAGGTGTTGTGCTGAGGAGACCAGTTGAATGTGTTCAGTCTAGAGGGGGACATCCAGACTGAGGTTTGGCTATGTTAGGCCTGAGGAGACACCTAATCTAACCGGTATGTACTAGCTAGCTATTTTCTATTAGGATGATGGGTAGTTTGATGAGTTATGTTAGTATGGGAACAGCTTTACCAAATGTGTCATAGTACTGCTGTGTTCTAGTTGAATGGTGGTGTATAGGAGAAAGTAAGCCTAGTAGTGTGATATTGTGGTAATCAGTAAAGTGTTTGCAACCAGAGACACTCAATGATGTTGGGAATACCTTCTAACTTGAACTCTAACACAGTGACGCTATTAGGGCATAATCAATGATGTTGGGAATACCATCTTAATTCAACTCTAATACAGTGACGCTATTAGGGTATATTTCTAAATTCAACTTTAACACAGTGACGCTATTGGGGCACACTCACTGATGTTGTGAATACCGTCTAGATCCAACATCAGCGCAGTGATGGTATTAGAGCACGCTTATGTATGACATCTTTAGCTAGACCTTGTGTCATACCGTGATATGGGGGACCTGGCACTAGGGGCCATGCACACGGAGACATGCACCCTTAAGAAATTCACATGGACACGTAGTAAAACAAACACACATAAAGCATAATATTCAGGGTTGACACCATGAAATGCTTTTATAGAGTTGCGCAATCATATGTACAGGGACATGCACACATAGAATTACTCACTAAGTGAACAGACTTTATGAGGCAGTGTGTACAGATCAATATTAAGCTTGGGCACACAGACAGTTGGACAAATATATTAATACTTGCACATATGCCAATTCAAAGTTGGATCCCACCCCATCCCCTCACAGATCCCATCATGCCTTGGAAACATGCAAAAGCAAGCAATGCTGCTGGCAATGCAGTGTTTGCCTGGCACAGTGAGGATCGGGGGCGCCTGCAGCACCCTTCTGGGCAGGTTTTACCAGGTTTTCCTCCTTGTCTCTACTCCCCTTCAACATACCTCTGCAATAGCTCATTCCAAGTCTTTGCTCGATCTACCTTCTCACTTGCACTCCCCTTTCTCCTCAATCATTTCCTATCCACCCCCACTAATTTCATCCACCACTCCGGTGCCTTACTTGTGATGACCCTTGCCTTTTCTCTGAAGTCCTTCTCAGCATTGCCTTTCCTCAGAAGGAGCTGGAGCTCCCCTTTCCACTGGAGGAGCAGTGGACTACATGGAAGTGCCCCAGACGTGCACCCGGACCACCACCTGGCTGCCTTCCCATTCCTGCTGTATTCTGATGCACGCTGACCAATTCTGGTAAAAAAGAATCCAAATTTGCTGGATGTAAATTACACTATCATCCATTCCTCCGGATGGATGGTAGTGCTAATTAGCTTTTCTGCAATACTTTTATATGTACAACCATGAGGCAAACGCCCTTCCAAAATGGCCGCCCGCATCTGTGCCTGAGGCTACTGTTCTAAATCTCAGCACCAGGCCCTATCTTCCATGCCTATTGGCTGCCTGGCCCTTTTTCCCCAACCAATCCAGAGCCGGCAGGCTCGAGCCGGCCCATACCAAGGCACTCACAAAGGCACAGGGCCTGTCGTGAGCCTGGAGGCCACACAGCATTGCCTTTCGTCAGAAGGAGCTGGAGCTCCCCTTTCCACTGCAGGAGCAGTGGACTGCATGGAAGTGGCTCAGACGTGCACCCGGACCACCACCTGGATACATGCCCATTCCTGTTTTATTCTGATGCACGCTGACCGATTCTGGTAAAAAAGAATCCAAATTTGCTAGATGTAAATGACACTACCATCCATTCCTCCGGATGGCATCTACATTGTGTAGATTGCGCCCTAATTAGCTTTTCTGCAATACTTTTATATTTACAACCACGAGGCAAAAGCCCTTCCAAAATGGCCGCCTGCATCTGTGCTTGAGGCTACTGTTCTGAATCTCAGCACCAGGCCCTATCTTCCAGCCTATTGGCTGCCTGGCCCTTTTTCCCCAACCAATCCAGAGCCAGGAGGTTCGAGCCAGCCCACAGATAGAAGAGGACACAGATGTTAAACGACACCTCGGTTTCCCTGTTAACATAGGCCAAGCAATTACTAACGTAAAGCATTTCACTGTTAGTACCTGCATTCAAATGCATAATTCGTTGGGCACCTGACATCTAGATGTGGGTTTAATACTTGCATGCCAGGGAAGTTATTGGAAGGGTAGAGAGGGGACAGGAGACTGCTTATTCTCACAGAAGTCCATAAGTGCGTGCGTTCAGACTTAAAGGAGAGAGTTAACTGCTTGTAACATTGAAGCTGCACTAGAATAGTCTCATTAGAACACATAAAGAATTTAGAAGCACCACACAAATAAGTGTGCCCATCCTCCACCGCCCGTGAAGTGAGCACCTCTCCCAACATTTGAAGAGTTAGCACCCCCCAGAAAATTAGGTTTTTTTGCACCCCTGAATACAAGCACACACATCATTCACCATACACACACATGCACACCCAGCCACCCATACATTTAAGTGTGTAGCCTTTTACCATAACGGCACACCCATACATTTGAGTGTACACCCTTTCACCATACACTCACACAGGCAGCAACCTATATATTTAAGTGTGCACCCTTTCACCATACACTAACACAGACAGCCACTTATACATTTAAGTGTGCACCCTTTCACCATACACTCACACAGGCATCCACTTATACATTTAAGTGTGCACCCTTTCACCACACACACGTCATGGGGTTCAGGGGATCCCTATTTCTTCAAAAAGAATTGGTTTCTTTTTGAAGTCACTCTGACTTCATAAAGAAATGATTTCCATTAAGGACCAAACCATAACAGAAATAATTTCTTCATGAAGGCAGAGTGACTTCAAAAAGAAACAATTTCTTTTTGAAGTCATAGGGCTCGCCGACGATCCATTGACATGGAGGCCTCTAGCCTAGAGGCTTCAATGTCATGGGGTGTGGGGGGCCCTCAGACTCCTAAAATAAAGTTTATTTTTGTAGTCACTCTGCCTTCATGAAGAAATAATTTCTGTTACAGAAATAATGTCTTTATGAATGGAGAGTAAATTCCAAAAGAAACATTTTTTTAAACTTTTTTTGGGGAAACATGTTTTATTTTATTTATTTGTTTAACTCCAGGGGGGGGCTCAGCCTTCTGTACCATGGGAGCTTGGGGGCCCCCGTTATACCAGTGGGAGCCCCCGCATGGCAGGGTGTGCGGGCCCCCGTTACATCAGTGCTCTTCCCCGCCTTCCCTATAATGTGACATAAACAAGTGTATACCCCTTTCGAAACACAGATGTTGCATGAGTTTCCTTGGTTAAGTTGTACACACATCCAATCCAAATGAAAATCGCACACCGAAAGTGTGTGAAGGATATCAAACATTTGTCAATGGTACGAGTCACAGAAGGCGAACGCAGATATAAATACGTGCAGATGCGAGGGCGTCATGGTGCATGCCCGTGTATATATTCTAGGATGTGCATGATTATTAATCATGGAATAGTGACAAAGTGACCTTGCAGCCCTCAATATTTCCATATGGAGAAGTGATAAGACCGGTGGAGATACAGAGTTTAATAGGCTTGTGGGTGGAATGAAATAAATACGCAATTAAGAAAATCAAGTGATAATTTGCCACACACACATTGATTACCTTAAAACAAAATCTGGATGCACGGGGAAAGCAGCAAGTGATTTCCGAATTGTCATGAGCAAAACAATCTCGTAAAAACTAAGGGTCTCATTTACAAAAAGTGTTAACATTGGAAAGTCCCATTGAAAACCTTTTTGTAAATCAGGCCCGAAGTCATTGAAGGAGTGACAAGTGCTAGGGCCTCGACGACTATGTGGGAGAATGGGAATACCCATTGACTATGCATCTGCCGATCCCTACCCCTATCAAGGGGATCACGAGGACTCTGGAGTCTCGGGCCAAGAGGACTGTGACGATCAGAGGTTCCTCATGGAAGAAAGCTGTGTGTTTGTGTGTTTGGGGCTGTTTTACGGCCACAATGTCCCTGACTTCCAGATGAGGTTCTCGTGCCCTCCAGTGCTCATCCGCATATGCTTTCATGCGCTCCTTTGCAACCCCATCTCACTCCCTTACTTCAGCGTCCACACTTGGTCGATCTTCGGACCGCTTGGCCTCGGGTAACCTCGTCTGGATGTCCCTTCCAAACATTAGCTTTGCAGGGGTTTTTCCCGTGGTACTATGTGGGGCGCTTCTACAATCCTGCAGTAGTTGATGCAGTACCTGTTCATATGGCTGCCCAGTGAGTTTGGCTACCTGCAATGCCCTCTTTAGATTTGCCATGAATTTCTCGATCATACCATTCACCTGGGGCCACAATGGAGGGACATTTTGATGGTGAAACCCCATGTATTCACAAAATTTTACAAAGCTTTGCCCACTGAACGGGGGCCCATTGTCTGTCTTCAGTACCCTAGGAACACCATAAGCTGTGAAAATGCGGTCTAGCACTGGTATCACATGATGGGCCGCCATCGACAATATGAGCTGGCTTCAGGGTATCTGGAGTACCCGTCTATGATGGCCAATACATATTTCCCCCCCTCCATATGGCAAAAGACATCAGCAGCCACGGCCTCCCACAACCTGTCAGGTAGTTCGGACATCCTCAATGGCTCAGGGTGTATGTTTGGCGTGATGAGGCAGCAAGTGGGGCCTGCCTTCAGAAGATCTTCCATCATGGTGTCTAGTTGTGGAAATCACACTTTCTGGTGCAGCATGCGCTTTGTGGAGACCACCAATCAATAGCCTTCATGAGCCAGTTCAACTAAATTCCCTCTCATGGACGCTGGGATTACCACCTTGTGAGACTTCAATAGCAGGTTGTCATCTGGGAGCGCCAGTTCCTCTCTCACCTGTGGCAATCCCTCTACTTCCACCCGCACGTCGATTGCTGCATGCTCTCTCTCCTTTGCTCTCCTCCATTGGCCTGACAAAAGTCCTTCACATATGATCTGACATGCCAGATCTGCTTCCACTTCTTGGGCCAGTTGACCTGGCTCGATACCCTTTGGCATGGCCTGTACAATTAAGTTCCGGAGATACCGATCAGCCACTGATTGTTCATGGGTGCACCCAGTTCTAGGGCATCTGGAGAAAGTCAGTGGGGTTCTCACCCTTCTCTGGTCGGTGCACTATCTCGAACGAGTAATCCTGTAGCCTCGGCCCCCATCTCGTGATGCCGGGCTGCATTTTTGCTTGTGGGTTGCCATACAAGAACTGGAGTGCTTAATGGTCTGTCACCACTCGAAATGGCTTGCCGTTTTAAAAGAGATGAAAGTGTTTGCATGCCCAGACTACTGCCAGGCCTTCCTTTTCAGTCTGGGAATAGGCTTCTTTGGTGACCGAGAGGCTCCTACTTGCATAGGCAACGATATGGGTCTGAGACGGGTCATTCAGGTCCACTTGGGCTAGGATGGCACCAATCCCCAGAGGACTCATGTCTACTGTTAGTTCTGTCTTCCTTTCAGGGTCATAATAGGACATGATTTCAGCTCTGGTGACTCTCTCCCGAATGATCATGTAGGCTCTTTGGCATTTGTCAGACCAGTCAAATACTGCATCTTGTTTGGTCAACACCCTCAGCAGTTCGCTGACAGTGGCAAAGTCCGTAATGTATCGTGTGCAGTAACTGGTGTGGCCTAGAAGCGACCTCAGTTCAGAGATATTGCTCGGGGGTGATGTTTCATTCAGTGCTGCAACCTTCTCTGGATCTGGTGTCATGACATTTTCTAAAAAGACATGACCAAAGAAGCGCAGTGTCCCTTTCCTGAACTGACACCTGTCTTTGTCATAGTTGAGTGCGAGATTTGCAGCTTCCAATGCCTTGCACACCTTTGCCAGTGTCTCGTCATGCTTGTTGACATCCGTCCCGAAGTCTAGGATGTCATCACTATAGTTCATGCAGTTCGGGATGTCCTTTATCACATTATGCACCTTGGCTTGAAATATCTCTGCCGCCAAACAGACCACGAAACTCAGCCTCTTGCATTGATACAACCCCAGGTAGGTGACAAACGTAGTGATGTTTCTGCTTTCTGGACTCAGTACCTGCTGATGGTACCCCTTCTTCAAATCCAGCTTGGAGAAGACCCTGGCCCCGTTCAAAAGGTGGATCATGTCAGTGATGCGCGGAGCCATGTGCCTCTCCCTTCGTATGGCCTAGTTGGGCCTCCTCATGTCAACACACAGCTGGATGGCATCAGAGCATTTCTTAGGCACTGGCACGATGGGTGACACCCACGTGCTGGGGCCGTAGTCGGCTCTATTATGTCCTGCTCCAACAGCTTGTGTAGTTCATCTTCTACTTTTTTTTAGTATTGACCAGTGTGCCCCTGTAATGTTGCGCTAATAGGCGCACCGTGTCGTCTATGTGTAGTTTTACTTGGCTGTTTCTGAGTTTTCCAATTCCCTTGAACAGATTGGGGTAAAGGTTTGTGATCATTGCGACTGGGCCAATGTATTGGAGGACCATGATTTTGTACAGGACATGTATGAGACCCATGTCAATGGCGGCCTTGAAACTAAGTACACAGCCACTCTCATTTTCCCTCGCCAGCACATGTATGGCACTCTTCTTTCTTGCCCTTTGTATCAGCACAAACAATCAAATTGTCCTATGCATTTGAGTGGTGTCTTGGCTCCATATGCATAAATGTCCACTGTGCCACAGATAAGTTTCGCGCTCTGAGGCAGTTCTTTGAATATCTTCTCGGTGACAACGTTCACCATAGCCCCATTGTCGATAAGGAACTCTGTAGGTCTTTCATTTAGTTTAATGATCAGTGCTGGACTATGCTCCGTAGCCTGATGGGGATTGTTCTACTAGGTAACACACGTAGCACCTGGACTTGCGTTCTGGTCGCATATGGGTGACATACCTCCTCCATTCCTTTCTGTCTCGTCTCTGTCTTTCCTAACCAGATTCCCGCTTTCTGGTGTCGGGGTCAGTGTGTATCTGCGGGGGATGTAAGGTCGTGCCAGGAGATTGTGGTACTGGTGGCACAGCCCTTGGTTTGAATCTCGGATGGGCTTCTCTTGTTCTCTCCCTCCCCTTTTCACTGGAGAACCTGCACACCGACTTGAAAAGGCCTTCCTCCCCACACGTGGCACATCGCTGGCCAATGGCTGGGCATGTGCCTTTATGTGGGTATTCAAAACCACATTTGTATCAAAACGGTTCCTCCAGTTTCCTTTCTTGTTGGAGTCGTTGAACTGCATCAAGCGGAGGTGTTGAAACTTTCCACCTGTGAGTTGACGGCCCCTTTAGCTCGAGCCAGTGTTAGTATCTCATCCAAGGTGCTGAATTTTTGTAGCTGTTCCCGTCTGAATGTCTGTGATTCGCAATCTGCAATGATTTGAGATCTCAGGGCCTCTGTTTTGAATAGTTAGCAAAGTCACAGTGTTTCATTTTAATTCTATATGCATCCATGGTCTCACTTTAAGGCTGCTTGGTCCTGTGAAACAAGTGGCGCTCATAATCTACGTTCGTGTGCAGGGTGAATTATGCAGATAACGCTTCCTTTAAGTCTTGTATGGAATCAATGCTGACAGTGGGCATCTCGTCAATAATTTTGTGTGTGGCTGGACCTACAGCCAGTTTGAGCAGGCATTTTTGTCTATCATCTTCGATGGGCCACGTGGCCCCCATAAACAGTTCAAAATCTCTTATCCACCGGGCCCACCTTGGTCCCATGTGGCTTGTGTCTGCAACATCGACAGCAACTGGTATTTGTGCAGCCATGGAATCAGGCAGTCTGTATGGAGCGTGTTCCTGTGCTGGTGGCCCCTGGGCCTCTGCACCCTGTCCCCCATCTTGAGCAGACATCCTCCATTAATTTTGTGGATATTTGTCCTTTCTAGTGTCCTGTTGCCCCACGGCCGCCTGTTAGGCATAAGCACCATGTCAGGGCTTTTCTCCTGCTTCCTGACCCCCGAAAATGGGCGGTGTAATGATGGCCGCCTCCCAAGGCACTAGCACCATCAAATTTGGCACACTTCCCTCGTTCCCTCTCACTTTTGAGTGAGGCAACATTGTCGCCGTGGCTCAGGACTTCAGCTCGCTTGATTGAGTGCGTTCTGATCACTGCCGTGGCCTGGAAAATGCAGCCGCTCCGACAAACATTCTGAGAACAGTCTAAATCACTGCCACGGCCTAGGGTGAACAGCTGCTCCCATGAGCAGTCAGAGGAGGGGGGCTCCTGGCACCACTACACCGACGTGTAGGCCCAGAGCTGCACGGCTTCTCTTTGCTCCTCCTTCCTTCCATGGACGTAACGCCTGGAGACGTCTGCTCCGTGTGCAGCTTTCCCCACTGTGGGTCACTGCAAGATTTGCACACCTTTTGTCGCCATTGTAGGAACCCTAGGTGCAGCGCTCGGCTGACACTTCGCTGCGCAGAACAAATTGAGGCAGACATGGAGCATTCCAACATACGTCTTCTTTATTCAGTAGCCAGCAAAAACTCTCTCAATGCCCCGCCCTCATGTGTCACTTCCCTCCCTGCCTCCCGCAACCCTGTACCTGGAACAACTGTCAACTTGACAATCTCTAGCAGCACCTATTCTAACTGCACACTATATTCACTGGAGCTGTGGCCACACAGCAGGGCGCAACAAGCACAGAGTGCAAGTAACCATTCAGCAGCATCCAGACAGCTCCCACTCTTATTCACCATGAGCGCATCACTTCTCCCTCCCTTCCGCCCTCCATTGACTCATAGAATGTTGGTCAGCAATACTACAATTCAAATATTAAATAAAAAAGACAGGTGAGCCAATACTGTCAGAACTAGTATTCAGACTAGACTGTTGCTAATTGTCGACAGAGAGAATCTCCCTTTTGGCCCTCACACAGCACCTTTAGCATAGATTAAATCAGGGGTTAAGTCCTAAAAATGAAAGTGGGCGTACTCATCAACAAACACAATGGGATGTGACGTCGCCAGAAATTAGCATATCAAGGTGATTTATGCACATTTCATTAAATTGGCTTTGCATAACCACCTAAATTGCATAGCACGAATGGTATTTGCCTTTCATAAAATCAACACACACACAAAACCAAGACAGGATATTTTCTTCTAATAGTGTTTTTGAAAACATTAAACGGTGTGCATGTTTTAAAGTCCAAGAACCAATGCAAATGTTTTCCCTGGGACTTTCAGTACTGAAAAGGGATATTTCACCGTTACTTGTTTGTTATTTTTCATTAGGTTATATAGTGCAGTGGTGAAGTGTCCGGCCTACAAACCTAACGACTGCGGTTTGATCTCTAAGGTCGGTTTTAATTCATAAATTCAAAGAGGACATCCAATGTTTCTCTTCTAGCTGGGGGGGACTGAGTCCACCCTCTGAATAAAGTGGGTGTACTCCGTCCCCCGCATGTACCCTCGACTTGAGCCCTGGATTAAATCAGGCTGCACAACTGTTCTCTCACCAGTTCGGGGGCCATAACCTTCCCCACAGCAATACTTTTCAGATAAGTTTTTTTGATGCATTCTGACTGGTAAACCTAATGGTTTTCAGGTGGGCTGGGCATGAGTCGTGGCTCTTTATCCTCGTACTGACGTCCTTGCAACACACAGCAAGCTGTTTGCCCATAACCTTAGAGTTAGTGGTGCCACAGCTACAATGCCCGCCTAATTTTAATTTGAAAGTGTTACGTGATTTGCGCAAACCCCTACAGACTCTCTGAATGAAAATGAGAAAAGATTCCTACCACAGGACGCGCCCATGCGCAGAATGTGACCCAGCCTAATGCTGTGCAGGGCCCTGGAACATGCATGTGTGAATTGCACACCGGGTTCCCTTCCACCCTAACAAACCAGCTGCCCCTTTGAGGGGTGCACATTTACTGACACATTATCTGCTTAATATTATCCCAACAAGGCCCCTACCATTTCTCTGCATCCGTTTTCTTCAGTCCCATTATTGGTCAAATTCTTGATCTTCTTGTGATATTGTTTGTTCGTTTATTTATATTGTGCGCTGCACCCAAAGTATCTGGGCGCATATATTGGTGAATAAACAAATTCGAATTGTTATCTGATTTTTCCACAGTTTGCTGACTTTTGTTTTGTGATGTGAAATCATCAGCCAAACACAGCACATTAGTTTTTGCAGCACACGTTTGGTATCCAGTGTAACACATTCTACATTTTTCTGATGGTTATAGATCACCCTCTCAACATTAATCGCTGGGATGAGTGGATCTGGAGCCTGAATAATGGCGTGTGAGTAAATGATGTACCGCAAAACTGCTTCACTTTGGTGGCATTCTAAGGCATGCTGTCATTTCCAATATGAGGACATTTGGATGAAACAAAGATATTGCATGGAGTATTAGGACCTAGGTAGTGTGTATTTAAAGGGAGAGTGGCAAATGCATGTTTCAGGGATCAGATGAAGGAATCATGGTAGTGATCCTATCCTTGCGAGATTGTAAGCTTTTGGTCGCAGTTACATTGAGGATACTAAGAAGATTTGATCATATCTTAAATGTTTGACATGCCAGTCTCATGTCGTGTTTATTCAATCTGACATGCCTTCAATAACGGTTAACCTTAAGTGAAAGTACTTCTCTAGTTTGAAACAGTCATGAAACAGTCATGACCATTCCACGATACAAGGATAATTTCAGAGTGTCATGATCATTCTACATATGGAACAGGTCAGTAATCCAGTTTCAGGAATTAAACCATATATGATGTAATATATTATTCTAGTGCTATATCGTGTTCTAACCCTTGGGTAGGGTTCCCAATCAGGCACTATATTCCTATTACAAGTACAGAGTATTTCAGAACTTGTGTGATGGTAGCTAAATGACTGGCAAATCGGCTTGAGTGCCTCAGGGGATGTGTTACATTATCATCCATGTACTAAAATGTTCTGTTTTCTTCTGAAAGCCGAATAAATAATCTCAGGACTGATCATTGATATGAAAGGAATAATACTGTGTGTAAGTGTGACACTTAAAGGTATATCAGTTTGAGTATCCAAAGTATAAGTCAAGTTCTGTAAGACAGTGGACACCCGGTCTATTTTTTGGGTAGTCGTACAGAGTTTAAGTGAAAATCCTCTTAAAAAACAAAGAACGAAACATAACATTATTTTTACGTGTGCAAATTGTCATAGGCAAACTATGTAACTCATGTCTAAGCAGTACTTTCAATCCCCCTGAGCTTTCATGTGGCTTCCAAACTAGATGCCATGTAGCCCTGGATGTTCATGGGTGCCATGAAGAAAGGTCATCTCAAAGTAGCATACATGTGAAACGCTTAAAGAATTTGCTAATGTAGTTCTGCCAATGATAGTGCCTGTCCACTATGTTCTAGGACATAGAATAGATGATAAATCTGAGCTGTATGTGTTTTGGTTTGTTTTGTAGATGTTTGTGAACACAAGATTGTATAGAAATGGGGCACTACTCAGCACCACTCCAGTCCTGATGAAGGCCGGATGAAATTGGAACATCGAAATGGCTCATTTAACCTGCTGAAACTTGTGTCGACCATATGTTTAAAATAATAGACACATAGTAAAATAGGTGTGGGTGTGATAAAATGTAAATATATATAGCTGGTTCTAAACCCTAACCAAATGGAAGTAGGGTATGTCAGTGTATGTGCATTTATTTGGCTGTGTATGTATTATGTGAATCTGTATAGTTAGCCCTGTGTTCATTGATTGATCTGTTGAGGACACTCTTATGCATTTTGTTCACTTTGTGGATGTGATTGGTTATTTTCCTATGACATACAGATAAATATTAATAAAAAAAATAGTTTTGTAAACTGAAGTATTTGACTGCAGATATCGTGCAGTGGTTCTGTCCAACATTACTGTTCCTGATCCCACCTTTTTGTATAGTCACTATGTTCTAGGGTAGCCTGTCAATGATATCGGGGTGAAGACTAGTTCTATTAACATTGATTGCCAAATTGTGTTTTTTTAGGGCCCTGTCATCATGGTTTCAGTTCAATAATTAGGCACATGTGTCAAAATGCTACTTCAGTTGGCAGGACCGCAGTATTAGGGTTGGAGCTGTTGTGGATACAAGATGTAATCTTCCTGAGAACATGGGAGTTTGTTATTCAGTGACCAGGGAAGTCTGGCCACCTGGCAGGGTCGACTTGGGGCCAGGTAATACACCCGGTGCAAGAGGTGCTTAAGGGCAGAGGTAGCAAATGGTTTATGGGTTTCAATCAGGATCTCAGGGAAATTATCAGAATGTGGCCAGAGGCCATGTAAACTGAAATGGTAGTCGTAATAGATTAGCATGAAATGAGAGATACCAGGGACTCCAGCAAGTCTGGGTGGATAACATGTTTTTCACCAGTTCAAATTAAATGTGTTTATTTCTCTCCCTCCTCATATTGATGAAGTGTTCTTGTTAAAGCCATGTGCATCACACCAGGGGTTAGGAAGTCCCCAACCAGATGGAATTTGCAATTAATTAGAGTTCTTGTAGGTGTATATGTAAGCATGGGAAGATGTCACAACCAACTGCGAAAAAAAGCCCAATAAGGGGCTGTACTGTAAATATGAGCTAATGCAAACATGTGTCTAAGGGGATGGTGGGTTAAGTGAATGTATCCAATGAGAGCATGGGAATTTAGGGGGATTTGATTTCCTAATACATAGTTAGGGAATCATGTTTGGGGGGAATACTTTGTAATGAAATATATGGGAGTGTGTTAAATGTTGCAACCATGTGTATAAAGTGTAACCTTTCTGTGGTTCGAGGTGAATCGGGTTAGTTCTGTCTCTTAGGATTCATCTAGCCCCTCCCCTGTTTCTATACAATAAACTTGCATCGTGACAAACGTGCACTCTTGAGAGGTGAGCCTATTTTGAGTAAGGAGATTGGAGGTCCAGCCCCACTTGAGGAAAGAAGAAGGAAGTTAGTGTCAGTGAGGTAATCAAATGGTCAAATGTACTTCAACGGAATGTTGGCTTTTTTGGGGATTTCTGATCATTGGCAGAAAGGCTGGTTGCTGGTGGAGGAAAAAAGCAAGTGATATAATTATGTATCTCTCTTAACAGTTACTCTTGAGTATTTTTATTTGTTTTTATTGTTGCACTGTTGGCTTATTACAAAACATTTGCAAATTTAAATTCTCATATCACACATCCAATCTACTCACAAACAATTTAAAACCTTGTCATAGTATCTCTCAGTCCATAATTCAGTCTTTTTAAAAGTCTCTGTTCAACACTCCTTCCATGACCTTTACTGAAGCGATGACCAGAGAGGTTTTCTCCCCTCTCAGTAATAACTTCCACCAAGCTTCCGCTGTTAAAGAACTCACAGACTCCAGGAAGTGCCAACATACTTAGAACGTAAGGACGTTAACACTGTGCAGTGTAGTATCAAGTGGTGTATAGTCTCAACCATCTCCTTTTATTTTGCAAAAGCTACACTTTGCATCTCTGCATCTCTGCATCTCTGTACCAATCTTACTGAGAGCACTTCCTTTTTTTCAAGTAGGTTTAACCTAAATATTATGAAGCAAGATCTATAGTAGCTGTTGGGGAACTTTGACAGGCACTTTGGATTTGAACCCAATGATCTTGTTTCTTCTGCATGTTGTCAGTATAGTTTGTACCTGTTGGCTTCATCTGTGGTTCGTATCCAGTCCTTTCCCATGATCTTTCATTTAATCCTGCAAGGATTTTCTTTTAGGTTAATTACGGTAACACAAATCTCCTCAAGCAGAGCTCTGCATTTATTCTCCCACCTTTTCAAGATACCTCTTCCAGACTCAAACTCTTGCCTTAGCATAGTGAGTATTGGAGGTGGACTTTGCAACACACACTTCCTAAACTCGTATAGAGATTTTCAATCTAACCATGTTTCGATCGAGTTTAACTCAACTCTCTTCAGATCATCAGAATGGGAGTTGAAGGTGGGAGGCATAATACTTGTTTCCAGAAAGCCCCCTCATATTTTGCCCACAGGCCCTTTGGTGTAAGGATCATAGCCTTGCATCCGTATGTCACAGTTGGAGTAACCTTGAGTTTATAGAATTTGATGACAGGAAGCAAGAAGAATCGACAATACTTCTGCTCTAGAAACCTTGCTTGATTCACCATCGATTGACTTTTATCTCTGAGGTCTTTAACAGTGTGGGTCTCAATTTGACTCATGTTGATGTTTACTCCCAGATATTTAATGGAGTCTAACTGGTACATTTTCGTTGTTCCAAGCCACCACTTCATTTGAGCCTTTTTGGTTCATTGGTGTTTGCCCAATATCAGAATCTTTGTTTTCTCAATGTTTATCATTAGTTCATTTTCAATGGTGTATTCCAATAGTTTGTCCAATTGTCGTTGGAGGCTGATTTGTTTCCGATCCAGCAGGATGAAATTGTCTTCATAGAGCAGTCAACTGGCTTCCCCTTCACCAATCTTAGGCATAAATGTTCTAGCCTGAGTCAGTTTATTTCAAATATCTGAGAGGTATAGGTTGAACAGCACTGGGCCAAGGGGCATCCCTGTTTTAGGCCTCTAAAGGTGTATATTGTGTCCGTTAAATGACCCACTGCATTCATTCTTACCCTCAAAGATGTTTTGGTTAGTAGAGATTTCAGCTGGTCCACCAATTCGGAAGGACAGTTCCATCTCTCCAATTTCGACTACATGTGTTTCCTGCTTACACTCGTTTCCTGCTTACACTGTCAAAACTTTGACTGATATCAGTGAAGGCCAAGTATGTTTGAATATTGCCCTCTAAACCTCTGACTTTTAACACATTTAACATTGTGTTTTTAGGGCTAGTTCCCAGACCTTTCATGTACCCTGTCTGGAATCTATCCACTTGGCCCACCTTCACTGCCTACTCGTTTAGTCTAGACAACAAGAGTGAACCATATACTTTTACAATAGCATCTAAGAGGGCGATGATGGCGTGTTCATTGTTAGAGTCAAACTTATTGCCCTTCTTGTAAATTAGATTAACTTTTGCACGTTTCCACGACCTCAGTATTTCTCTAAGTCTACCCATTTCCTTTAATAGAAGGCTGATGAACTTGGCCCATAGTTCCGGTTCCTGTTTTAGGGCAGTGTTTTTTAGACCACCTGAGCGTGGGCATGCAAGCAGCTTGCCTTCTTGATTAGCATCATTATTTACTCTGTGTTATTATCAGTATACCAGTATTTCTGGAGCTGGACGTTGTGCCGAGTTTCCAGAGCATAACATTTTGACATGCTTCATCCATTCAATTGCTGAGACCCCATTTGTTTGCTTCGCGATTTGGGAATTGACGTTGTCTTTTGACAGCTTCCAAATTTCACCTGACCTTTTTTGAGAATTGCACTTCACTGTCAGAGTAGGATTTGAGCCTTTGTAGCTTGCTTGGATCTTCTTTCCTCTTTTCAACCAGGACTGTGTCACATACATACTTGTGAATGTACACTTTTTCATCCCTTTTTTGTTTTTTATTAGGCTGATATTACACAAATGGTAGGTAGTGCCGCTTTTCTGCTGGATTCACCCCTTTACGTTTATCCATCCATTGTGCACATTTGTCAATTAGCTGTACCACTTTCTTTTTTTAAATTTGTAGCTGATTTCCACCGTTCGTCACTTCTCCGCTGAGGTTCATCACTGTGCATTCTCTGTCAATGCTCTCCTTCCAATTTAGTCTTAGGAGTCTATGATCCTTTGCTTTTGTACCAATGGGCCTCATTACGAGGTTGGAGGTAGACATGGCGCTTTTAGCGCCATGGCTGCCTCCAAACCCGTTCCGACTCTGCCCTGGTGAATGGAGCAATTACCGCTCCATTCCAAGGTTGGCGGGACCGGTAATTCCCCATTCACCAGGGCCATTCCCCATTCCCATTTGAGCCCCAATAGGGCTCAAATGGGAATGGGGAAGGCGCTAATAACGGTACCGCAAATTGCGGTACCGTTATTAGCTCTGGAGTCCCTTTGCGGGTCCCGTCCTTAACGCCTGAAAAAAACAGGCGTTAAGGAAGGACCTGCAAAGGGAACTCGTAGTAGGGCGGTAAGGGATTACCGGCACTGGTGCCCTTAATGGTGCCGGTGATCCCTTACCACCCACCTCGTAATGAGGCCCAATGACTTTGAAACTATTTATCACCTGCACCAGGTCCATGGAGATGAAGATGCAGTTGATTAATGCTTTCTGATTGCTTTGGCTCCATGTTGGCTTACTTGGTTTATCTCCTTCAAATTGGCCGTTTAACATACAGAGGTCTCTAGAGTTCATCAGTTCCATCCACACTAATCTTCTCTTTATCAATGGTTTAGCAGAGACTGGGGAAGTACTCTAAAATGCTCACCCTTATTAGTGAGACATTTTGAGCCACTATTTTCCATCGTATACGATTTGTCAATTACTTTGGACACTGTCCTGATGAACCCTGGTTACCAATTTACTAAAGGATTCCATTATTTGTTAATGAAAGTCAAGCATTCTCTCAAAGATGTTCTAATTGGGGTTTCTGATGAGGCCACTTCTATCACCACTCTTTGAATGAATGGGTTTATGTTTTCACAAGGTTTTACCTCTAGAACTGTTCCATTTCTGACTGCTATCAGAAGTCCTGCAGTCTGTCTTCCCTTTTGGCCTTTGAGAGCAGGGTTCAAGAGAATCAGGTATCCATCCAAACTGGGTTTTTGTGTTAGCCATGTCTCCTGAAAGCACATCAGACCATATTTTCCCATTCCATCTCTCCTTTTTTTAAAGAGATGAGAGAAGCCCCTTGTGTTCCAAAATTCCAGAAAGAGTTTGTTTTATCCTTTTCCTAACCTCAGCTAGTGGTGCTTAGACCCATCCAATGCCTCAGGGAGCCATGCCCATATTCGGTCATCCCACACTTTAGGAGTTCTTCCCTTCCATAGTTCAACCTTTCTCCCTTCATTGTTGGATCCTCGATTAGGGACTGTCATAATTAGACCCACGGTGGACAGTTTAGCAGGTTCATCCTGTTATTTGGGTTTAAACTAACAGCCTGTTCGGCCATTGGGTTGTTACCCCCAGGGATGATATTCACCACTCCTCCCTATGTTCATCTAACCAAGCAAACAGGAGTTACTGCCTCATTTGGATTTCCCAAATCAAGTGAAGTTGCATCTGTGACTGTTGCCACGTCAAACCCCGACATCAGAAGATTCTCTGTTGAATCCAATAGTTTCTTTTAAGATAATGAAGCGAATATGTAAATGCACCAAATCCAATCTTTCTTCTCCTACAAACTCAGTTATCGCCAAATCATCCGAGTGAATGTGTCATAGATTGGGATTACAGTGGAAGAGGTCTAACATATTCCTCCTATTTAGGATAAAGCAGTCAACTTTATCCATCAGTCTTTTCAGTCCTAAAAATCTTGAGTGGTCCCTCCTCGGCAACACCCTTCTTTTATGTAACTTTCAGGGGGCCTATTCCCTTTTCGTCTGAGAGTCTCCCTTGGCTTTTCTATTGAAGTCCAAGGGCTCAGCCAAGTGTCTTTTTTGGGGTAATGTTAAGACCTTGTTGAGACTTTCAGAGGGTCCCTTGTTGGCGCCCATCAACAGTTCTTTGAATTTCAAAGTGATTGGTCCAAATGTTTCCTTGGTTCCACCAGTAAAAGAAACACACTTTTTGGAATAGGTGTCTGTTCTGGGAGCTGCTGCATTTCTTTTCCATTCCGCTGCTAATTTAGCATCTTCCTCTGATCTTCTTTCTGCCAAAGTTTTACATTTCTGATCTAATTGGGTGGGGGTTTCTTTATCATGTGAGATTAATGTTCCATTTAACTGCAACATGCACACCATCATTTGAGGAACAATGAGTTGGGTAGCTTCTTCAATTTTTTCCTCACCATTGAAAGTATAATCCCATTGCTTGCCAGAGCACTGTATCCTCTGTGCCCTTCATCAATCAAAGACACAGAGAGGTTCATTAGTGTGTTCTCAGAATTTATTGTTGGATATTCCTCTATTTTGCCAATTTCACAGTGTTCAACGTCAAGATTCCTCAAAGAGACCCTTTGGTTTTTTTCTTTTCTGGTGTTTTGTGAGTTTCTTTTCCCTTCAACTAACTGCAGATTGAGAGGCCAGTTTGCAGGAGTTTTCTTGAGCCGTTTGGTTTTACCATGCTTGCAGGCCTCGGTTTGTCTATGGTTGCCATTGCTACCCCACTTCCTGTCCTTTTCATTCTTTTTTCCCAAATATTGGGTAAGATTTGTTTTGTTTTTATAGTTATTTGTTCTAGTTGGTTACCCTTCTCCATCTCATCATCTATAATCAACAACAAAGGGGCAATCTGATTCTCTTTGCTCAGCCTTTGAGACACAGGCTCGAGGGTTTGAGGCATATGTTCCCCTGTCGTGTGGTTCTACCACTATGTGTTCTCTACATTCTTCAGTTCTATTCTCAAGCTCAGTTACAGCATTTGGTTCACCCTTAGAGGGATTTATTGGGGATTGAGGACCCTGAGTTCCTTCCCCAGATCTTGTCTAGGGTAGTAAGAATGGCAGTTCTAGGTCACCCTGTGTTGTCCCTTGTGGCCACCTCACTTTCTTCTCTCTTGCTGACATAATGTAACCTTCAATAAATATTATTTTTGTGTTCAGCATTGCCATGAGAGTGGCCTGATTTTTCAAGTTGTCGTTTAGGGATTCATATACATTTTAAAAAGTTGCCAAGGCTACAATCAGGACTGACATTTGACTGAATAAGTCAAGCGTTGTTTGCTTTTTTCCTGGGTTTTTCATGTTGGCTTCCACCCGCCATCAACCTCTTGAGTCTATCCATCTCCTTTCAGGAGGTAGAATATCAGATGTGCAGTGGAAACCAGGAATAGTTGCTTTAGGGCGAGGCTAGATCAGACTGTTGACAGCAGTGGCTTTTGTGGATGTTTGCTCTTATTTCCTTTTTTGTTTGCTTAATTTTTGCATTTGAAGGATTTCTTGTATTATTTACACATATTTATTAAGATTCTCTGTTTGTTGGCAGGCAAAGTTACTTTGCACCACTGCAAAGTCACTTTGCACCATGCTAATAGGAATATACTTGATTGATAGCCGGAGAGTCTTTGTTGTATTCACCATATAGTTGTAACAGTAGGTAGGTGTCATCTGCATAATTATTGTAGCTCACACCCATGTGATCAAGAAGATCAAACAGTGACCTTGTATATATGTTAAGAAAATCAAGATACCTGATGCAGGCCGCAAGTAAGACAAGTAGGAAATACAGGCATCATCAGCAAAACCTTTAGCTTGTCTATTGGAAAGGAATGAGTTGACCCAAGCAAAGGCAGATAGGGAGAAGGGCACAATATAATACCACATACTATATACCCATCAAGGTGTCCCTTTCTAACACTCAAGATTACATTTTCTACCTATCCAACACATTACTCCCTTACCTACTTCATAATGGTGGACTAACCAAGAAAAATATTTTCACCAATGTTTTGTGTATCACTGTTAAAATATTCACTAAAGCAATGGTCATTGAGATAGAGTATCAATACAGGAGCCTAGCCCACATAACTTCACTGTTTAAATCCTCTAATCTCCATAGGAGCTTTCCATACCACATTATTCTCAGCCCTACTGTTGTGCTACAGTCAATCAGCCAACGTTTTAGCATTTCTGCCTCCCCAGGATTTTTACAGAGCCTTTGTAGGGAGTCTAGTAAGTTAAGATGAAAGAGCATATAAATGTAATGATATTTCAGCCCTAAAAATGTCATCATTGCGGAATGTACCTCCTTATATTTCCTCAGGTGTGTGGTTAGCTCCCTTTGTAGTTTATACAATGACATTATCTGTATATCTTTCTCCATGTTTAGAATTTTCATTTTATCATACATCGTCACTAGGCTTTCCATTAATGTAAGTTTGTCTGAGTCCATTTCAGCAAAAATCAGTTCACAGCACTCCCCTAAATTGCTCAACGCTTTGTCAAAATTATTGCATAAAGATATATTCAAATCTTAAAATAGCAAGCCCGAAGGTAGAACCAATATTGCCTATGTCTATGTTGTACTATTGCCTCTAACCCTGTCATATCATGAACCTATCCATGATATTCTTGTCCGCTTCAGTATGTATTTGGTATTCTATAATCTTTACATGGATGTGCTTTTTGTATGCCCGCAAGCCACTCCTGGTGATGTCACCAGGGTTAAAGAGGAACTGTTGCCAACTGGGTCAAAGCTCAAGTGGCATCACTTACTGAGATGTCATCAGGTCTGTGATGTCACTCTCGCTACCCTTGGCCTTTTGGTGAATCAACGTCCCTGTCTAGTTGTCAGCATAGTTGAGGAGCAGAAGGGTTGCTGATATGTCGCTAACAAGCTCTTTTCAAATTTGATCTTTCACGAAAAGAAGTCTGGTTTCTGTCATGCTGATTGGTTGAAATCTAATCTTTATAAAAAAGTGAACCCAGCTAGAAATCAAGTGAGTACTGTACATAGTAAGGGAAAATGTTGTCTTGAAATACAGCCTTAGCAAGGTAGGCCTCTTGGGAGATGAGGAGAGGTATAGTCCTAGGTAGGTGAATTGTGGTCCAACACACTAGAAGAGGAAAGTTTTGAATAATAATGTTATTACTTCCTTCCTAAACTAAAATAGCATTGGAGCCATGTGGATGCCGGCTGAGATTGTTTACTATTATTTACCTATTTTAATATGTGCTCAAGTGACAAAAATGTGCACTCGAGCAAATCACGAGATTCCCTGAGCATTGATATTGATAGTTTATTTGTACAGCGCCTATACACACATCTGTTTTAAAGCGCTTCAAGGCAAGGGAGGGAGCAAGGGAAAATACAATGACATTCTTACAAGGCCTTGAGACATTAAGAATGTGAAATTAACTATCGTACTAGGCCTGATGACATTTCCGATAGTGCAAGACCTTTGACAATGATAAGGGAGAGGAACATAACAAGCGACTTTCGTACTAGGCCTGACGACATTTCTGGTAGTGCTGGAGATTGATAAAAGGTGAGGGACAGGGAGAGGAACATAACAAATGACTATCGTACTAGGCCAGATGACATTTCTGGTAGTGCAGAGGAATGACAAAAGGTGGGGGAAACGGGAGAGGGAGAAATAAGAGGAACAAAACAAGTGACTATCGTACTAGGCCTGAAGACATTTCTGGTAGTGCTGAAGATTGATAAAAAGTGAGGGAGAGGGGTGGGGGAGGAACAACAAGCAACTATCATACTGGGTCTGATGAGATTTCTGATAGAGTAAGTGCATAGAATATAGTGAGGGGACGGGGAGAGGGAAAAACAGGGAAAGGAAGTGAAGGCTGAGAAGCAGTGAGTGGGGTGAAAGAGAAGAAGAAGCAACACCGGCGAAACACAGTGTTATAGAGCACATGAAGCAAGTGGAGAGAGCACATCAAGTTACAGAGGTCAATAATGAAGACATAATGTTGCAAGAGATCAGTAAGTGCAAGCCAGGATTTGCATCTCAGATTTGCTCTTGCTCCCTTATACCTTATTCACAAATCCTAAATTTTGAGCAAATCTGGAGATGCACAGAGTATTCTTGAGGTGCACATGTACAAATGCGATTCAAAAACATGTGCTGAAGGACAGCCCAGAGATACTATAGGTAGCCACAGACTTTCTCTAATCTTGGATTTTATTTATTTAGGAATGAGGTAGCAGGAACAAAACTCAGCTGTGAAGTGCATCTCCTGATTTGCTCCAGTGCAAATCGGTTTGAATCAAGCCTGTTGGATCCATTTTACAGAATTCAAAGTGAAGCACGGCGCACAGTAGCAGTTACCAACATAGGCACTGAGTAAACAGGGGCAAAGGGTGACGCTGCCCCATTCACCTTGATCAACGGGGGCAGGACTGTAACTCTTCCACCATGGGGTTTATGTAAGTACTTGCATAGGGGATCTTTGCAATGGCTATGAAAAAAACAAACATAAAACATCTGTATGACCGAGGCAGTCTGAAAAGACAAGCAATATGTGACTGTCTACAACATCACTGGGTTTGACAGGGCTTCTGCCTCCTCTCCTGCTGTGCTCATTATTGGTGAAGTGTTAGCTTGCATCTTGCAAAATAAGCAAGTTCTGCTTACTTCAAAGTGGGAAGCCTGCCTCTTCATCACCTCAGCCTTGATTGTGGGGACAGTAGACACCCGTGCTCGTTCTCTTTTTGCTATGTCTTACTTTTTTTCTCTTTGATTTGTTTAATTTATCATGATTTGACTTTTTGGCAGTTCATTTTATTTCCATTCTTTCTTCATTTGTATTTGTATTTTATTGAATTAATATATTCCTTTAATCCATTCATGAATTTCTCATTCTTCCTGAATCATTTTTTGACAGCCATCTCACCTATAAATCCTCCCTTTTCTTTGACTCTTTCATCTGCCTCCCATCATTGACCCTCCATATTTTACTGCTATCCTCTCTCTCTGTTAATTAGTGAGTCAGTCCCCACCCATGCATGGGTCACGAGTCCCTGGTTGTTTTAAACACGAGGCCACTTATTTAAACTCAAAATGATAGCATAGCATGTTAATTCACGTGCCATGGAATGTTGTGTGCAACCAGAGGGTCCAGCTGCCCAAGAGATTGGCACAGAGGAATGGCAAACAAGGAAATATGGAGAGAAGGATGGGAAGAAAGGTAAGAGAGAGAGGAAAGTAGGTGAAAACATTGTAGAAAAAGGGATGGAGAGAAAAGCAGGGAGTGGGCTAGAGATAGAAATGTGTAGAGTAGAGGATGGAAGCTGGGCAGTGTGGGGGGGAGAGCGTGGGTAACTAGGTTTGGGAAAGTGGGAACAAGGGTGAAATAATGAGGAAAGGATCAGGAAATAAAGTGTGGAGAGAGAGAAGGAAAGATGAGAGGGAGGAAGACTGAAGGAGTGTGAGTTGAAGAGATGGAGGGCGCAAAGGGAAACAAAATTAAGCATTTGAAATATGAAGACAAAGAGGGAGGGGAAGAAGAGGGAGAGATGGGAAAATATAGAGGTAGATTGTGGTAGCGTAGCGGTAGGAGGATGGAGCTATATTGGAAGGAGGTGTGAGATAGGAGGGGGCAAGCAAGGGCGGAGGGGCGGATGCAGGCATTGTGTGTCAATGTAAAATGGCCATTCATGGTGCTGGAACTCAATCCTCAGACATTAACACACAGACACAAACCCTGAAAAACAAAAGGTTTAACATAGAAAAATAATCAATACCCCGCGATAGGCTGCTAGAATCCAGAAAGGAATTTGCCACCCTGAAAACAGTGCAGCACAACCGCAGGCCTTATGATGCCCTCATTCTAATGAGGCTGGAAAAACAGCAACCAGCAACTCTAGATTGTTACACTGATGGCCAGAGATTCTTTTAAGTCCCCCACAGGAAGTATCAGGGTCTTTCAACATTTTCAATTCAACTGAGCCCTGATCCTCAGAGGGGCCCCATGTTTGCTGTCTTATGACACAGCAACATTGGGCCTCATTCCGAGTATGGAGGTAGTCATGGTGCTATTTGCGCCATGACTACCTCCCATACTGTACTGTGTCTGATTTGGTGAAATGGGGATTTACCGGTCCAGTACAACCTTGGTGGGACCGTTAAGTCCCCATTCACCAAACCATTCCCCATTCCCATTTGATCCCCCATAGGGCTCAATGGGAAGGAGGAAGTAGCTAATAATGGTACCGCAATTTGCGGTACTGTTATTGATTAAGATTTCCCTTAGCCGGTCCCTTCCATAACGCCTAGTAAAACCAGGCGTTAAGGGAGGGACCCGCTAAGGGATCTCAGAATAGGGCACAAAGAGATTACCGGCACCGTTGTCCTTACCAGTGCTGGTAATCCATTTGCGCCCAATTCGGAATGAGGCCCATTGTCTTTTAATTCAGCAAAATTAATGTGTGCTTTGCAGTGCACACCTTACCGGTTGTGTTTGCTGGTGCCTTTAAGTTATCACCTCCCTCGCGCCTCTTGCATTACCAGCAAACTTATCACCTTTTTTGTATTTTACTTTGGTTTCCTCTATTGTTATTTTTATATACCTTTTATAAGGCGTAACTCGCCCAGAGGCCTCAGTGCACAGTAAGTCAGAGTAAAACAAAGCGAAGGGTGTCAAACCAGAGAAGCATAGAATGCAGGAAGACAACTAACCATCAGAGTCAGAGAGAAATGTTTTAAGCCTTTTTTAAAGGAAGGTAGTTCATCACAATGGCGAAGAGGGGCAGGGAGGAGATTCCACAGATGCGGTGCCATGGAAACGAAAATGATGCCTCCAAAACTCTCAAGGTTAAATCTTGGTGAAACGAGATTTGGAGAAGTGTAGATTGAAGTGAGCGAACAGGACATACATGTCTCTACATTCAAACTTTAAGGTCAAAGAGTGATTAGTAGCTTTTCAGTGGTCTTTTAGTGATATATCTCCACATTGGCTGCCTGTCCCAGATACTCTGCGTCTATTAACCCCATTGCTGCAATCTTTTGACACATGGAAACATGTCTGGCACACGAAAGCTGGCGTGTCACCGCGCACCAGAAACATTGCAAAAATAAAATGCGTGAACAAAAACGAGCATATTCAGCAACGATGAATGTGCCATTTTTCTCAGCAGTGATCGTGGGACACCGCAGGAGGAGGAGGTTAGCCATGGCACCTATTTTTTTTATCGAGGACCAGCCTTTTTGCGATGCCTGATGACCAGGTCTATGCCAGGTATAGGTTATCACCTCATTTCATATTAGATCTGGTCACAGAGTGGGAAGATGACCTCACATCACCCACCATGTGCTCCCAAGCACTGAGCCCCTTGGAAAAGCTGCCCAGTGTACTGCATTTTTTGGCCACTGGGTCATTTCAGCGGACAACTGCCATTGTCTGGGGCATTTCACAGGCCCCGCAGTCACAATGCGTATGCCAGGTGTTGGCTATCACGACTTCATGTCCCTCAGTCCACAGGCACATATACATGCCCAGAACACCCGCAGAAAGGCAGGCCATGGTCTAGGACTTTTACGGGGTGGCGCTCTTCCTGAAAGTGCTTGGCGCCATTGATTGCAGCCATGTGGCACTACGTCCACCTAGGGCCACACAGCACATCTATCGCAATCGCAAGCACTGGCATTCGATCAACATGCAGGTTGTATGTGATGCCAAGGGAATCATAACCTCTGTGTATGCCAACTATCCTGTGTCCACCCATGACAGTTTCATATTCAGAATGTCACCCCTACATCGGGCCCTGGAAGCTGGGAGGCATGGCAACACGTGGCTCATTGGTGAGTACAAATGGCCCTGAAAATGCATGCATGACTCAGACAGACAAAACCACACCACTGACAACCCATCTCACCTCTACAGGGGACAGTGCTTACCCTCTGAGCACCTACATGATGACGCCAATACAGAACACCACCACACTGCCCCAGCTAAGATACAAAGCAGCCCATACTGCAACTAGAGCCATAGTAGAGCGCACATTTGGAGTGCTAAATTCACGCTTCCGCTCCTTTGACCACTCTGCTGGTGAGCTTCAATATGCACCACCAGTAGTGTGCAGGATCATTGTGGCAGCATGTGTCCTGCACAACGTTGCAACACAGCGTGGCGTACTGGTGGACATGGTGGTGCCCCCACATGCCCAACCACATGCACGACAGCTGCGCATGGGAGGGGAAAGGGCACATGGCGAGGCTGCACGTAGACAGTTTGAGGCACAATTTTTCACCTAAAATCCAAACCCTGCGGAGTGCACACAGCCCTGGCACATTCCAGGTGACAATCGATGATGACAAAGGGACAATCATCTGTCCCAACCTTACCACCCTGAGAACCTGCCCTTTGAAGTGCTACATTGTGTGCATCCCTTAGAACTTAAACCAACTCAATCTGGTGTGCACAAAAGTAGCACTTGGAAGATGTAGCATGTCACTAACACCATGGCAAAGTACACCTCTAAATGCCAGTATGTCAACTAAACCATCCCACACTCCATGTCATGGTTGCCACACCTTGCCATGGCATGCAATGTCAAAAGTTTAAATCAAATGGCCATCACTCAACTCCACTGTCGCAAAGTGCTCAACAATCAACAGAACCAGTTCATAAACAAGTCAATCTCACACATCAAACTATCAATTTACAAAGGGACACCAATTGGGCAGTACAACATACCAGATACACATGTCTGAATAGTGAATATGTCTGACAGTGACCAATCATGATTGCACAAGTGCCTCAGCATGTTGTAACTTGCACATACCACCCTTCCATCATTTGACCCTGATAAATAAAGTTGGCAGGGAAGCACATACAGACCGAAGGCCAACAATAATACAAATAGGCAAGCCAATACATGAAGATAGAACATGATCAAAGGATGGAGCCCAATGTACAAACAAAAAGGGATGGCAACCATGCACTGGACATACAATCATGAATCCCACTAGGGGTGTATACACAGGTCAGACATGAGACCGTCAACAGATACAATGGAAGCCCAATGCGTCTGTGTAAGTTACTTTCGCACGCTGCCCTCCTTGCAGGCCCATGGAAAGGGGAAGCAGGTATGGCATATGTGTCTGGACACAAACATCAACACGAGACAAGCCTCTATAGGTCCACCTGGAACCTACAGTGGATGCCATTGGATACCACAGAAAGCAAAACATTGTCACATAAATGCACAATAGACAAAAAACAACAACAAAAAGCCCATGGTGGACGGGGCTGAGGGGGAGTCACCCAAGAGGGTGGAGGGGCAGGATGCACGTCAAAACACACACATGTGTGGGTGTTGAGAAGAAAACCCCTCCATGGGTTCATGGGCCGCACGGCTATCATGGATTGGGAGAGCTTTCGCTGTTGTCACCCTCTGGTATAGCATTAGAAGGTGGTAGTGTTAAGGAAGGATCACCATGCATAGCCCTGGCCTGGTCCTCCATGGCATCGGCCATGCAGGACTGATATGCTTGTATTTGCAACATGATGGCTCAGACGTCCCCATGCAACACCTCACAGGTTGCACAGAGTTTCTCTGTGATGGTATGAGTCAACTGTTGCATCTGCTGTTCAGACCGCCTACTGCATGCTCTCTCAAGTGCAACCAGTGTAGTTCTGAGGGACCTATACTCTTCCCTCAGGGCGTTCCTGTGTGCATGACCCTCTACAACCAAGGAGCCCTGAGTTCCGTCCGTAGGCTCCTGTTGCAGGCCTCGATGTGCAGCCCGTGTGAGCGGCATGTGGACCGCATTGCCTGCAGCTGGAGCTCCATCTGTCTTTCTGGGGGGATTGGACACCCTTTCCATGCCCTGAGCCAACATCTCATGGGAAACCCCCTGTTGCCGTGCAACACCATACATGGACTGTTCCCACACAGAATTGCCAGCTGACACACAGCCACCACGTTGGTGGACCCCATGCCTGGCAGGCCCAAGGGAACCTGGCCCTTGATGTGATGGTCTTGTCTGTGGATGCAGGACTGCATCCCCCCATTGATCAGCTGCCCCAGGACCAGGAGCCAATATAGTGGAGCGTGATCCTGCATCTGTAACCACCACAGACTGATTTACCAACACTGACTGGCTCTGTAGGGGTCTTCACCCCCTGCAGATGTTTGGGGCACAACAGCACCCACAGTTGATCAGGATCACCAGCGACAGTGTTGAGGAAGCCATATCTGGTTCACCACCAGACTCAAAGGAATTATCAGAGGTGGATTTACCACGTCCTCCACTGGTGTTTGCTAGCCGCTCAGTATCCTGTAGTACCTCCCCCTCTTCCTCTGCATCAAGTGCCTCATCACCTGCACACGGACAGAAAAGGAAATGAAGACCCATGTTAATTGCATAGCCCACTCACACAGCTACCACAATGTTGACATGCAACAAATTAACCTGTCATGTCACTCATGGCACAAAAACCACGCTCGTACACAGTGTAAATGGAAGGGAACGGAACTATGAATGCAGCTATTGATGTGTGATCAAGGGCTCAACAACACATGTAGTGCATGGTGCATAGCACCTGCTTCACGCACAAGCACCTGATGTGCATAGTTCACACAATTCACAGATGCTGTATAGCCATACATGAACTGCCAAACAGCATGAGATGGAACCTGATGACTACAGCCCCAGAGCCATGTACAATAGTTGTGACATGACATTACATTGTGCTCACAAAATCAAATGGCACAAGTGTCACAATGCGCAGCGATGCTGGGGTGTCAGAATAGAGTGAAGACAAGCACACTGATATCATGATACAAGGTCACATTGACATCATGCCAGTGAATAGGCATGTTGAAGGGGATACCTGGGTTTGGAAGTGGGAGGGGGCAGTGCATAACATGTGAGCAGCCTCACTTTCAAAGATAAATACATCACCAGTAAAGTAAATGTTGTGGCCTGTTGGCAGAGGAAGGGCAAATGCACACATCAGTTGTCAAGTGGCGGTAGTGGTTTGTAAGGATACAGTAAACAGACATCAAGTGTGGGGGATTCCCGGGATGCAGTGTATGGGTGAAAATGTTGGTTCAGAGGACTGTTTCTGAGATTAGATTGTTGCCAGCTCACTAGTGATCATCTCAGTCAACCTGGACTCCAGCAGGGGAGAGGAGGAGAGTAAGTCCAACACATGAGGAAGCATCAGATGTGCTGACATACCTGGAGAAGGTTTATCTCCAGTTCCATTGAGGCAGGGAGGCTGTACCAGAGGGAGTACCCAGCAAAGACAGACATTAACCACTAACTCATTGCAATGAGGAGCTACTGACCAAGAGTGAATGGGAAGTGGATGAGTGAAGACTATGACAGGTAAGCAAATCTTGAAGATGGAGTTAAAGTAATATCAGTGCCAGGACCCCTAAGGACTTGTGGACAATGCACAGGGTTTAGAAAAGAACTGTTGTAACCACTGGGAGACTGTGGCATCATCAAAGTCCAAAGGAGACACAATCTCTGGCCCCAACTCAAAAGGAAACTTTCCACAGTCATGGTCTGGATGAGTAGCAGAGGCAAGAGAGTTCAACCACCAACATCTAGTAAGAGTCTGTTGCAGTAGCCCACCATAGGTAAGACCATTCCTCTGGAGACAGTGAGCTGCAGGGCTAATGACAGGAAAGGAAGAATACCTCTGAGGAGGTGCTTTTGGCAGGGTGACCTCTCAGAGACCTCACAGATGTGAGTAGAGAAGTAGAGTGTGGAGTGGAAGATTATTACAGGCTATTCGCTATCAGAGGTTGGAGCAGGAAGAGGGCCACAAGAGGCTGCACAGAGATTGACATGGCAGGAGTGATAATGTGTGGTGAGGACGAATGTCACGGTGTGCAGCACATCATTTGCATGCAGTCTACAGGACAACAACCACGTGTCAGTCCACCATGACATGGCCAGCCATGGCAGTGATGTAAATACAGGCGGAACTCCCGGACAATCACAACTATCCCTCCAAGCAACATACACATGTCATGGACAAACACGCATCACCGCTCAACGGACATTTCCTCATAAATGAGCAGGTCTCCAACACCTTAGATCTGCTCCACATCAATCATATCACTGACTTGTTCTTCATGTTGAGTGTGCTCATCATCCTCTTATATTGGCCCATCTCCAGTCACCAGAGCAGAGGCGTAGGCACTACCCAGAATCTCTTTGGCTCGGCGTCAGAGGTCAGTCAACTCTTCACTGCCTAAGAAGCTGTGCTCCTCTCATTGCCTTAGGTTAGATCTGTGACATGCTCCCAGTGGGCCATACACTGAGCATGCGTATGTGTGCTCCCTGCCCGCACCAGCATGTCACGTTCATGTTCCTGCACATAGTCCACGAGGATCTTGAGTTCCTCATCACTGAAGCTCCTCTTCCTCGACGTGCGGGTCTCCTGTGCCATGCCTTGGGTTGGAGCCTGTCCCGCTACTGCATGCTTTGCATTCTTGCAAGGCCGTGCAGACCCTGAGTGGCTGGCACCGCTTGGGTCAGTAGGGACTGGAGCACTGGTGGACTGGGCTATGGCATCACCCACCGATGTTTGGTCAGGACGTTGCCTTGCAGGTATCCATACCTGTGAGCTGGTGGCCGCCACTTCCCCAACACGTCCCTTCGAGACAGGGGCTACTGCACCTGGGTCCCTGCGGACCTGTGCTTGGACTTCTACAGGGATGGCTGTGTGACCCTGAGCCTGGGTGACGGGTGCTGCAGCTGCCCCTGCAACTTCCTTACCCTTGCTGGTAGGGACAGCAGATGACACTGCTGCTCTGGGACCCCTGGTGCTGGTGGCCGCTGTTGGGTGTCCTGACCCACGTTTGGACTATTATGCTGCAACACTTGGTGCTGTGGGCTTAGGAAATCCAAGAGGGCGGAAAAGCCCACATTTGCGCCAGAATCCTGGAGAACCGCGCAGTCTTTGCGCACAACAAAATGGTCGCCTGACCTGTCACCCACCAGTGTGAGCATGAGGGGCCAGAAGCGCCATGAGCGAAATCAGTGCTAAGGAATATGGTGCTGTTCAAAATCTGTTGTTATTAATGTCAAAAATGGGTGAAATACTGGTGCTCACCACTACCAGAAAGCTGGCGTTTTAAAACCACCACACACTTGTGTAAAACTGAACAAATGAACCAAACCAGGCCAAAGAAAGACTTACTAAGAGGTGGATACAATGTAAAACTATATTCTGAAATGACTTGAAGGAAGTAATTGTCTAATGTATGTAGTGAAAATAGCTGGGGATGTCAGCATCTTAAGTGAATTTGGGTTTAAAGCCACTAAAATCGAAATGTTTAGAATAAATGAGTGACCTACTTTTGAGTGTCACATAGGTTGCAATTGTTTAAATGTCATAGTTTTGAACTTAGAATCAGTGTTCTAGCTGCATGTGTAAAAATTGCAAGTTTGGTTTGAATGTAGAAAACTGGGAACCAAAGTGACATTTAGCTGAAGCCTGGCTTAAAGAGATTGAATTCTGCCTGACAACTACCCCCGACAGGAGTTGAAACTTGATCAGCAGCTGTGTTCCCAGGCCTGGTTGCGTTCTGCTGCCCCTGCCAAAAGGAGATGACACCTCTCTGACTGAATTAGGGGAGTGGCACCCGGTGACTGCAGGAAACTGAAAAAAGCACTGTCTTGGGCTCAAGCAAATGTTATATTGGGGGGGTCGTAAAATAGCTTCCTCTTGGGAGAAGTGGGAGGAGAAGTGCCTCTGAGCAAGCTGAGCTTGGGGGAAGTGGACAAACCAGAAATTCCACCATGTGCTTTGGAAAACCACACCCCTTTGGGGCCAGAGCATAATTTTAAAAAGATGGATAATTCATAGTGCGGACTTGTAAAAATTATATAAATAATATCATCATTCTTGTGATTTTTCTGTGCACATTTTAAGAGGTGTCAGGACTCTGTGGTATGTTCTGGGGAGTAGTAGCGGAAAATAAGGTTGTTACTCCAAATGTACGCATGTTAAAAATCTGACACTTTATCATCTGAAACCCATATCCCTTGTGCACATTTGTGTAAAATCTGGAAAAATTTAGAGGTCGTTATCTGAATGAAAAGGGCAGAATTCTGTCAAAAGTGGACACAGCATCTTAGTGCTACAGAAAATATGTTAACTGGACCTGTAATATTAGAAAAATGGTACATAGATAAATAGGTATTTGGATCAGAAATAGATTTGTGTGCAATTTGACAAGGGGAGGATCCTCTGACCATAAACCCACCTCATCACTCTGACTCATTGTTCCCTTCTCAAATCAGGTCAAAGAAAAATCCTTGAACTATCAAATCGTGAGTGGGTTGGGCAAAGAAAGTTAGCATCCACACCCATTTTCAAAAGACATAAAAAGAGCCACTGGAACCCAGGCAGGGACATTCACTTTCCACTTTCTTGCGGGACGCTTTGCCGGGAGACTCCAGACTTCAAATCCATCAATCTCCAGAGACCAGAACTTAACTCCAGAACTTAAAGCAGAGAGGCCTGGACCACCAGCTAAATCCTTTTTCAGCAGGCCTTCAGAATCCAGCAATCCAACCAAACTATTCTACAGCCAGGCGAGCTGTTGAATTCTTTGCCAAGAACTTTTGAACCACAGCTAAACCTATTGACCCGATCCGTGATGAAGTCGCATTCCTGTCCAAAATATAGTGTGAGTACTCAGCCAGAACTGTGCAAAACCAATCTCTTAGTTTAAAATAATCTAATTCAAACTATTTTAACCTATTGAGAACTGCATCATAGAAATCGTGTCCCTCCTGTTAATTCAAAGCTGCAAAACTGTCATCTGTCATTCTGAGCTTTACTTTTATTTTTAGAATCTACCTTCACAAAATCATCCGTATCTCTTGAACCGTTTGTGATAGAAGCGAGATTTTATTTTAAAGCTGAGATTCTAACTGCTACTCCTCATGGTTCCTCCGTAATTGCGCTCGACACACGAGACTAAATTGCTCCGATTTGACTTTTTGTTTCATTTCAGCCACGTGTAAAAATATTTGTCTTTTGCTTCCATTACGGAATTCCGTTTTCAACCTGGTAACCCTCCCTGAATCATTGATAGGGCTGGCCTGAACTGATTTAAAGTATCTCTCACTCACCCTGAACCTCTAGAGGGAATTAAAATCATTTTTAGCCTATTTTTCCCCTCTTTGCTTACCACATTTAAAGTACTTTGCCTGTGTTTAAAATCATCCTTGTGATCTAAGCTTGCTAGGGGGGAACTGAATTCCGATTGTACTGTGATTGTATTCCTGAAGACTGTGTGTGTTACTTCCACCTCCTAACATTGCATAGGGGGGGAGTGAATTGTCAGAGAAAAGTAATCATATTATCTTTGGCTGAAGTCATATCAAATTATTTCTGTGTTGCATTCAGTCCCACCTTGCATTTCCTTGAACCATATAAAGCATTCTCTGCTACTTTAGTCCTCTGTTCTTATTCATAACTAACCAAGAACTGTGCCACTGTAGGATTAGCTATTGCTGATTACTGCTCATACTCACAAGTGTGCTATCAATTATCAATTTATTTATAAAAGTGTGATATATATATATATATATATATATATATATATATATATATATATATATATATATATATATATATATATATATATTGTTTAGATATTTAATAAATCTTTTACATTGCAAAACAAAACTACTTCTTGGCTCAGTGAGGTCAGGGGAATTCAAAGAGAGGGGCGTTATATAGGGGTTTATCATCCAGAATATAACGTGTTGATTGGAGTCATTAACAGAGTGGGGGCTCGTAGCTGGGGATTCTGGATTAGATCTATCACTTGTGCAGATTAATACAGTGTGCTAACTGACAGAATATATAAATTCTGTTGGATCACCACGCTGTGTTACACTGTAAAAACACCCCTGAAAGGAACACTCTAAGGAAACGGTCTGTTTTGCAAAATAAAATACAAACTTCTGTAAGTCAGGAAGGAAATCAAGTTCCAGAATGACGACCTTGGTAGATATCAAAATAGCCAGAGAACACCTCTTACATAAGCTATTTGTGAGAGGTGAGTGGGCTCATCAGGACCAGGCGGTCTGGTTGCAGGCAATCGCACCCCAGATCTGTAAAAACACCCCTGAAAGGAACACTCTAAGGAAACGGTCTGTTTTGCAAAATAAAATACAAACTTCTGTAAGTCAGGAAGGAAATCAAGTTCCAGAATGACGGCCTTGGTAGATATCAAAATAGCCAGAGAACACCTCTTACATAAGCTATTTGTGAGAGGTGAGTGGGATCATCGGGACCAGGCGGTCTGGTTGCAGGCAATCGCACCCCAGATCACTGAAACAGGGTCAGATACATGGAGAGATCAGGGTCCCTTACATGTGGCCCTGAGTGAACTATATATGGCCCCTAAGGCCAAGGATGAGCACAACAAGATTGCCAGGGTAGTGGCATATTTATATTTACATATGGGAGCCATACAGGACAAATGTGCTGAAGGCCAAGATCTGGCAAATAGGCAACTGATGGCATTAGAGAAGGCCCAATCTGACCTGGTCTCTTCTGACCAGAGGCTGCAGAGGAGCCAGGAGTCAGAAAATGATAGTAGGCAGTATATTATTAAAATAAAGGAGGACATGGATATCCTGCAACAGGAAAAGTCTGACCAGGATAACAGATTTCTGGCCTTGCAGAAGGAGTACCAAGAAGGTTTGGACGCCCTACTGCAGAGCCAGAAAAAGCTGGAGCAACAACTGGACTTTAACAGGGCATGCACAGAGCAGGTACCCACCCTGCAAATCCGACTAGACAGAGAGAAAGAGGAAAGCAATAAATTGATTTTGAAAGACCTGGATACCCAGGCAGAGTTTGATTAAGAGCGCCAGAAAGCTGGTGCCCTTCAACGGCAGAGGGACGACCTGGCGGCACAGATGCAGGCTCTTACTCAGGAAAGGGATACCTTAGGCCAAGAAGTCTGCCACTTAAGAAGAAAAATTCAAGAAAATCACTTGGCCCTCCAGAGACTGGGTGACCTCCAAAAAGAGCATCAGAACTTGTTAGAGCACACCAGGATGGTGGAAGATGCTCTGACAAGAAAGGAGCAGGCCAGTAGGGACGGTGTCCAGGAGGTAACCACCCTGCAGCAAAGACTGACCCAGTGCTCAGGACCAATCAGGAAGCACAGAGGGAAGATGAGGCCCTCTGTCAACACAATGATAGGCTCCAGCAACAGGTAGCCATGCAGGAGAGACTGATAGAGTCTAATAAGGCCTTGGTTGAGGAACTGAAAGCCCAAGCTCTTGCATTGCAACATGGAGCATGGGCTGATAGAGATGAAGTTCGCTGGGAAAGGGAAACCCCTGAGCATAACCTCAGGAGCCCTAGTACCAGAGGTCTCCAACTCTCCCAGTCCCTGGACTCTGCCACCCCCATGTCCCCTGGCGCACATGAGCACAGGGCCACAGGGATGGCAGATTACTATCCAGCCAAAAGTATGGGGCTCATAGGCCAGTACCACCCAGGAATGGAGCTGCGGGCATCCGGGTATGGGCACCTAAGCACAGTGCAATTTAGTGGGGAACCCCAGGAGAGTAGGCCCACTAAGGGCATCCTGAAAACATCTGCCCAGTTAGGTCAGTGGGGGGGTACCCATCAAATCCTGGTAGCAAGGAGGGATCTGAAGACTCCTATGAGTGGCCCAGGACACAGGAGACCAGGTCCCCACATTCTGCCAGCCATTCCCAGGTTTGCAGAATCCGGGAAAACCTGGAAGATCAGACGGGCACCTCGGAGAGCAGTGCCTCTGAGTCAGAGGATTGGTGGACCAGGGTTACCCGAACCAAAAAGGCCAATAAGGCAAAAAGGGCCTTGCTTAAGGACCCCTTAAAGCAGATCAAGGCAATCAGGAGTGTCATCACGCCTTATCACAAGAACGGCAAGTATTCTGTTTGGGAACACTTGGAGATCTATGAGCAAATGATGGAGACTTTCCATTTGAAGGACAGCAGTAGCTGCATTTAGTGTGTCAAATGGACATTCTCGCCAGAATACTCCAGTTTCTTTGCGGGGCTGGAGGACCAAAATCATTCAAGATGGTCCACCTATAGGGCGGCCATCTTGAAACATTTTTCTGTTCATAGAAATCCTCAAGAGGCTCGCAAGGCAGCCTACAATTTGCAATGTGGGGAGGATCAGGCACCACAAGAATTTGTGCAGGAGTTAAAGCGTGCTTTTGCGCAGACCACCAGAAGGGTTCGCACGGACAGCAGAGAATTCATCAACACATTTTTCCATTCTCTCCCCAAATACATAATGACCCAGCTCGTGAGAGATTTTCACGAGAAAAGATCTTTAGACTGGGTCATTGAGCAAGCCACCCACATCTATGAGGTGCAGAAACCGGTGGAAAATAAGAATCAGCCTAAAAACCCCAAAACCAACAGCACCCCTGCTGCTGCCAAGGTGGCAGAGGTAAAGGTTGTCCCCGTTTTAGATTTGGAGATGGGGGGCCTGAAAACCTGCCTGCACAGAAAAATTTCACAGCCCAGAAGGCCCTCGGGCCAGTCACAGACAGGGAGTCAAGGAGGTAATCCCACAAATGGGGTCCCTCACTCCCCTGACTATGTAAGTCCCCGCTACAAGGGAAACAGACCAATCCTGGGTTATGTGTGGACTCCTCCAGCCCAAGGGGGGAGATCCAGCCAAGCACCTGACCCAGGGAACTTCCCTCCTAACTTCCCACAGGAGGGCAGAAATTCCCCAAACACTGGGCAGAACTTTTTTCCCAGGTATCCACCCAATTTCCAACCCCAAAACCATCCATCCTCCTTTCCCCAATTCCCTGAGCCAAGACAACCTAATCCGGGAGAAGGGAGGCCAAGGGTGGAGGGGTACCCAAATCTTCCCAACCCAGGGTATTACCAGAGAAGGGATAGCTACCCTTCCCGGGATCAGCCCAGGGGAGAAAACAGAAGCCTGCATCAGCCTGAGCGGGTTTCCCAACTTGAGCGCCAGGTCCAAAATATGGCCGGGATCTGGGTCACATACTGAGGGCTCAACAGAACCCTCAGATGAGCATGCCACCGCAGAATACCCCAAACTCTGGGCCTGGTGCTCCAGAACAATGATGAGGGGAGCATCCCGATAACCCACCGGTTCCCAGGGAGGAGGCACAAGGGGAAGGCGGGTGTAAAGCCTTGGAGGAAGCTTCCTTCCCCACTTGTAAACAGCCCCTGGAAACCCAGGAACCAGAAACAAAATCTCCTACCCCTGGAAGTCTGCCGCCCAAGGAGCAGAGAGGAGGTAGGAGAAACAAAGTACCCAAACAGACCCATTTTGTGGAGGAGGTACAGGTCTTCCAATTTGAGGGAGAGGGATCCCAAGAGGATCCTGGGGAAAGGATCTTCTCCTTCTGAGATGGGGGAACTCCTCCCAAGGAAAAATGGGTCCCAAGGGATTCCAATCCAGACTGGGTAGATGTGGGGATCGAGCCGTCGCCGCCCATCATCCTATTCCAGAACCAACAATACCAAAAACCCCTCGTTCAAACCCATCCTTATGACTGCCTCCAAAAAGGGGGGTGGCGGCCCAGAACCGGAACCAGTGGAACCCAAAACAATTTCCAGTTGCCAACTTTTTCTTTCAGATTCCCAAGACTCTTCACAGAATTCTTCCCAAATCTCTTCTATCTTCTCTCTCAATGTCCAAAGAAAGTTAGCCCACCGGTTGTCCAAAAATGTGCATTATCTGTGCCCCCTTGAGGAGAAGAAGGGAAGATATTATGCCCCGGTACAAGTACAGGGGCAGGGTACAATGTTGGCACTGGTGGACACTGGATCCCAAGCTACCCTTCTGTCCAGAAGGGCCTTTGACGAACTAAATGCAGGAAGGGGGGAGAATTACCATATTCCGCTCACCTCTCTTCCTGGCCAGCTTCAGAACTTTGACGGGAAGGAAATTCCCATCGAGGGGACGGCAGATTTGGACATTAAAATTGGGCGACACAAGGTGAAACACCCGGTCATAGTAGTGACTCTAGAGGGCACCCTTTGTTTACTAGGGAATGACCTCCTGAGAAGGTTGTCATCCCTAATAGATTGTGTAAACAAGGTCCTCTCGACCCAGACTAGCCGACCAATAAAATTAAAGCAGAGTGTCAACTATGTTAGCTTAAACAGCACCTGCCACATGGTTGAACAAAAATCTGACCAAGTAGAATTTCCCTTCCAGAACAACCAAATTCCAGATGTGACAGTAATAGCAGTAGGACAACAGACTGGTGATGGGGGGTCCTCTCTATTTCTGAAAATCAACCTTTCTTCCAGTTTAAGGTGGTATTCCACACTGGAAGGAAATACTCTGAAATTCTTTACTAATCCACAATCAGACATTCCCACTCCGATAGTCCAGAAAGGTGTGAAATCAGCTCAGAGCCTATTCAGCAAATTGGAGAGCAGTTGTTCATTCCTGTTTAGTTCAATGATGGGAAGGACTCTGTTCTCGCCCGAGTGTGTGTGAACAACGGTAAGAGCTTCATCAGCGAAGCCATGTTCCGCCAACTCCCAAAAGATCCAGCCATTCCCACATTCAAACTTATAGACAAATGGGAAATGGATCTGTAAACACCCAATTCCAAACATCTCCTGCCAAGTAGGAGTAGGTGTATGCTCAAAATCTCCATTGGCAACAAGAGCATAGTCCATAATTGTTGGGTCGTGCGAGACGTCACTGCCGCCTTTTACTTAGGCAGAGATATTCTCAATCGCTTTGCCATTAGTTTGGACCTAATAAACTTCAAAGCTTGGTCCCGATTAGCGGATAATCCCTAGGGCTGTGATGACCCAGAAAAAGCATTTAGGTCAGCTCAATTGCTACCTTATGCAGTTGAAATTCAGATTAAGGAGGAAGTCACCATCCCAGAAAGGACCTGACAATTCTCCCTGGAAGTGAAAGTTAAAAGATGACAAAAATTGAAAAACCCTGATGCTTATATTCATCTAAATGCTTCTCTCCAACAGCAAGGGTTGGGGGTAAACCCAACACCATTAGTCAACATAGAACATGACACCATTCCAATAGAGGTGGATAACAGCGACTTACAGAGTATTACTCTAGCCGCATGCACCATTATTGGAATGGCGGTTCATGACCGACATTTCTCCATTGATTTAGGAAATGAACTGTTAGCACCAATCCCCAAGGACTGTTTTGACAGTGACAGTGATGACAATACAACACCAGACAGGATCTTTACCCGGCATGGGGGGAACTTCCTGGTGTACACTTCTTGCCCTTAGGGTAAGGAAGAGTTGACTTGTGACTTCAGAGGGGATGAGGTGATTGTCCAGGTCCATGAGGGCTGCCTTTCCCACCTGAAGCATCCGGTCCAAATCAGCACTCTGACCAGGGACTTCTCCACCCAGCTGGAGGAGGCCGCTGAGATAGCAAAACCAGAAGTCTTTCCAGGCTTCAGGCAGATGGTGGAAGAGAGAGTCAACCTAGTTGATGCCTGTGTGACTCTGGAGCAGAAGCAAAAGTTGAAACAAGTTTTCTTGGATTTCCAAGATCTCTTGGCAGTAGACTCATATGACTGTGGTTGCACCGACAATTACACAACAACAATTCCCACGGACCCTGGCATGACTCCAGTATTTGTGAAGCAATATCGCTTGCCTCTCGCATCAATGGAGTCCCTTACTGAAATAATTAAGAACCTTGAGTCCCGGGGAATAATACGTCCAGTACACAGCACCTTCAATAATCCGGCGCTGGGAATATTGAAGCCAAACGGCCAGTGGAGACTCTGCGCTGACCTTAGGGAGCTCAACAAACGGGTCCATACTTCCCGATGGCCTCTGCCCTACATTGACCAAGGGCTGGCCCAGATTCAGGGGTCACAGGTATCCACTGCAATAGACCTGACCAATGGATACTGGACCGTGCCTGTCAGTAGGGAGGACCAATACAAACTGGCTTTTACCTTTGTGGGCCAGCAGTACACATGGACCCGGACTCCCTTCGGATACCTCAACTCCGGCAATGAATTCAACATTTTCCTACACAAGGCCATGCCCGACCTTAGTGCGAGGGGTAACCTGGCTTATGTAGATGATGTCCTCATTAAAAGCTCAACTGTTGAGGAACACACAGCGGAGATCTGTTATGTCCTGACCCAGTTGAGGGCTGCCGGAGCAAAACTTTCCTTCCAAAAAGCACAGTGGTGTAAAACACGTGTTAATTTCTTGGGGCATGAGATTACTCCTCAGGGTCTCTGTCCCCAGGAAAAGAAAGTGGAAGCACTCCAGAAACTAAAGGATCCCATAACTCTGCGGGAACTAAGGAGCCTCCTTGGACTGACAAATTACAGCAGAAAGTTCATTGAGGTCTACGCAGAGATCACCAGACCCCTGAATCATCTTTTGAATGGGGGGGTCAAGTGGGAATGGGGTCCAGAACAATCTGAGGCAGTAAGAGAACTTAAAAGAAGCCTCTCACAAGCACCTTGCCTAGCTTACCCTGTCAGAAACAAGGAGTTCTTCCTGGAGACAGGGTTCTCTAATACGTGTTTGACAGCAGTATTATACCAAAAGCATGACAAGGTCAATAAAGTAATCTCCTATGCGAGCAAAAATGTATCCTCTGTGGAGAAAAAAATCAACGATTGTGAGAAGGCACTCCTGGCAACGATGTGGGCATTTAAGGATTACCACCCGTTCATCCAGTGGGAACACATCATAGTGGAGACTCCACACCAGCCTCTGCAATATCTCCAAAGTGACAGAATCCGGGCTGGAAATGTGAGTAATTCCCGAATTACTTCCTGGATTCTCTCAATGCAAGGCTTTCCTGTGGAGGTCAGATATGGCAAAAACAAGAAGAGTCACCTCGCGCAAGGTCTGGCTGACTTGCATGATTGTGCCAGAGAAAACTGTTTCGAGGACGAAAGTCTAAAAATCAATGACAAATGGAGGCATACCTTAATTCCCCACACAAAGTCTTTGAAGAAGACAAGTGTGAGGGAATGCCCACTGTCTATGTGGATGGATGCTCTTACCATGTTGACAACAACGAGGAAAAAGAACTGGTGGCCGGCGTAGGGAATGCATGGCTGAATGAGTCCCCAGAACCCTCCGCTGGGTACAAAATTGGTCCCCGAAGTAGTCAGATAGCAGAGTTGATGGCTGTGCACAAGCTATCCTCACTGCTGTCCAACATCAACTCCATGAACTGGTCATAATCACGGATTCGGATTATGTACGGAAAGGGTTCATGGAGCACCTGGTTAATTGGAAAACCAGAGGCATGTTATGTGCTAATAACAAACCCCTGAAATATGGGAAGTTAATCCAAAATATTGATGATCTGGTCACATCGAATGGGATGACCATCTACTGGAAGAAGATCAAGGGTCATTCCAAAGTAGAGGGACCAGACAAAACCGGAAATGACTTAGCTGATCAGCTGGCCAAAACCGGGGCCATCCAAGGGGATCTAATAGAAATAGAGCCCCTGTTGGGGGAAATCCAGGTCACGGCTATCACTAGGTCCCAGACAAATGCTGACAATGATCTTTCAACTTTACAATGGAGTAAGGAGACCCCTGATGCTGATTTAATCACGGCTCAGAAGGGGGATTCAATAATGGGTAAACTTTACCAACACATCGAGGACCCTGAGAACTTTCCCCTGACGGATACCGATTACATTGGGAAGGAGGACCTTAGAGTGTTGACGAAATTTCCAAAGATGTTCCAAATCCAAGACGGTTTGTTTGTAAGGAAATCCCAAGCTGGCCATGATCAGTGGGTGGTTCCTCCCTCATTCCGAAGCCTGATGTTAAGTCATGCCCATGATGCAGCCACAGCCAGTCATAGGGGGTTTCACACAACACTGGAGATCTTAAGAGAGGTTGCATACTGGCCACACATGGGGCAGGACCTCGACCAATACTTGAAGGGGTGTCTTGTGTGTGTACAATTTCAGCCATCATCCCTCACACACCGTGCACCTCTCCAAAAGAGGGGGATGACACTGCCATGGTCAGATTTGCAAATCGACTTCGTAGGCCCTGTGATTCGCTCATCTAGAGGAAACAAGTACATGTTGACGGTCACATGCTTGTTGACCAAGTGGGTGGAATGTCTCCCAGCCCCAAACTGCAAGGCAGAAACAGCAGCTGCCCTGATGATTAACCACATCTTTTCCGTTTCGGTCTACTTCAAAGGATTGAGTCAGACAGAGGTAGCCACTTCACTAGTGAAGTGATGACAAAGATGTGGTAGATACTGGGGGTCAAAAGGAAGATACATATTGCTTACCGGCCAGCGTCTTCTGGGGCAGTAGAACGCTACAACCGGACCAGTGTGAGCATATTAAAAAAGTTTGTGGCAGATTCTGGGCCAAGTTGGGATATCCGATTACCTCTGGTCCTAATGGCCATCAGATCTACCCCTTCATCTCCAACTAAAATGTCACCATTTGAGCTGATGACTGGACGCAAGATGGTGCTTCCCCAGCATTTACTCTACAGGACCCAAGAGCAGACGTTGATCAATGCCTCCACAACTCATGAGTATGTGGAGAATTTGAGGAAACACCTCCAACATGCTTTTGCCTATGCTCAGCGGAATCTAGAAAGATCAGCTGATAGCATGAAGACCCATTACGATTTGAAAACTTCCAGGAAAATATATAATGCTGGAGACCGGGTCTATCTATACAATTTCCAAAGAAACCAGGCCAAACAGCGAAAATGTTTGCCTACATGGAAGGGACCGTTTGAAATTATAGACAAGATCTCCCCCGTGGCATACAAGATCTGCCTCCCCAAAGGCAGTTTGGCAGAGGGGGAAGACAAGTGGGTCCACATCAATCAGCTAAAGTGTTACCATCCCAGGCACACTCTGCAGCAACTGGAGGAGCCCTCTGCAATCCCGCTTTCCTTTATCATCTTAGGAGAGAGGAAACCATGGAGACTGACCAAGGAGAACAACCCGGAGACCGGGGCAAAGATCCGAGGGGCCCGGAGTACTGCCCAATATTCCCATCAGGACAGGCGAGGAGAACCGATCGATCCAACTGGATGGAGGAAAAGATGCTGAAATGTGCCATCTGCGGAATTGGAAGAAGATGATGCGGACATACCAGCGCGTGGATCAAAACATCCTTTGCACCCGACTCCCCCTCGACTCGAAATCAAAGTGCAGTCGGGCGGTGGGGCTTGTTGGGTGTCCTGACCCACGTTTGGACTATTATGCTGCAACACTTGGTGCTGTGGGCTTAGGAAATCCAAGAGGGCATAAAAGCCCACATTTGCGCCAGAATCCTGGAGAACCGCGCAGTCTTTGTGCACAACAAAATGGTCGCCTGACCTGCCACCCACCGGTGTGAGCGTGAGGGGCCAGAAGCCCTATGAGCGAAATCAGTGCTAAGGAATATGGTGCTGTTCAAAATCAGTTATTATTAATGTCAAAAATGGGTGAAATACTGGTGCTCACCACTACCAGAAAGCAGGCGTTTTAAAACCACCAGACACTTGTGTAAAACTGAACAAATGAACCAAACTAGGCCAAAGAAAGACTTACTAAGAGGTGGATACAATGTAATACTATATTATGAAATGACTTGAAGGAAGTAATTGTCTAATGTATGTATTGAAAATAGCTGGGGATGTCAGCAGCTTAAGTAAATTTGTGTTTAAAGCCTCTAAAATCGAAATGTTTAGAATAAATGAGTGACCTACTTTTGAGTGTCACATAGGTTGCAAGTGTTTAAATGTCATAGTTTTGAACTTAGAATCAGTGTTCTAGCTGCATGTGTAAAAATTGCAAGTTTGGTTTGAATGTAGAAAACTGGGAACCAAAGTGACATTTAGCTGAAGCCTGGCTTAAAGAGATTGAATTCTGCCTGACAACTACCCCCGACAGGAGTTGAAACTTGATCAGCAGCTGTGTTCCCAGGCCTGGCTGCATTCTGCTGCCCCTGCCAAAAGGAGATGACACCTCTCTGATTGAATTAGGGGAGTGGCACCTGGGGACTGCAGGAAACTGAGCAAAGCACTGTCTTGGGCTTAGGCAAATGTTATATTGTGGGGGACGTAAAATAGCTTCCTCTAGGGAGAAGTGGGAGGAGAAGTGCCTCTGTGAGCAAGCTGAGCTTTGGGGAAGTGGACAAACCAGAAATTCCACCATGTGCATTGGAAAACCACACCCCTTTGGGGCCAGAGCATAATTTAAAAAAGATGGATAATTCATAGTGCGGACTTGTAAAAATTATATAAATAATATCATCATTCTTGTGATTTTTCTGTGCACATTTTAAGAGGTGTCAGGACTCTGTGGTATGTTCTGGGGAGTAGTAGCAGAAAATAAGGTTGTTACTCCAAATGTATGCATGTTAAAAATCTGACACTTTATCATCTGAAACCGATATCCCTTGTGCACATTTGTGTAAAATCTGGAAAAGTTTAGAGGTCGTTATCTGGATGAAAAGGGCAGAATTCTGTCAAAAGTGAACATGACATCTTACAAAGACAGGGATCAGATGGTTTGGTGCTACAGAAAATATGTTAACTGGACATATAATATTAGAAAAATGGTACATAGATAAATGGGTATTTGGATCAGAAATAAATTTGTGTGCAATTTGACAAGGGGAGGATCCTCTGACCATAAACCCACCTCATCACTCTGACTCATTGTTCCCTTCTCAAATCAGGTCAAAGAAAAATCCTTGACCCATCAAATCGTGAGTGGGTTGGGCAAAGAAAGTTAACATCCACACCCATTTTCAAAAGACATAAAAAGAGCCACTGGAACCCAGGCAGGGACATTCACTTTCCACTTTCTTGCGGGACGCTTTGCCAGGAGACTCCAGACTTCAAATCCATCAATCTCCAGAGACAAGAACTTAACTCCAGAACTTAAAGCAGAGAGGCCTGGACCACCAGCTAAATCCTTTTTCAGCAGGCCTTCAGAATCCAGCAATCCAACCAAACTATTCTACAGCCGGGCGAGCTGTCGAATTCTTTGCCAAGAACTTTTGCCAGAACCGGTAGCAGACCCAGAAAGAAGTGCCGATAGCAGAACCGCAGACCAGACCCAGACCGCTGTGAGCAGAACCGGTGCCTGATTAACCCGCCGAGCAGATAGAACTGCAGCTAAACCTATTGACCCGATCCGTGACGAAGTCTCATTCCAGTCCAAAATATAGTGTGAGTACTCAGCCAGAACTGTGCAAAACCAATCTCTTAGTTTAAAATAATCTAATTCAAACTATTTTAACCTATTGAGAACTGCATCATAGAAATCGTGTCCCTCCTGTTAATTCAAAGCTGCAAAACTGTCATCTGTCATTCTGAGCTTTACTTTTATTTTGAGAATCTACCGTCACAAAATCGTCCGTATCTCTTGAACCGTTTGTGATAGAAGCGAGATTTAACTTTTATTTTAAAGCTGAGATTCTAACTGCTACTCCTTTTGGTTCCTCTGTAATTGCGCTCGACGCACGCGACTAAATTGGCACGATTTGCCATTTTGTTTCATTTCAGCCACGTGTAAAAATATTTGTCTTTTGCTTCCATTACGGATTTCCGTTTTCAACCTGGTAACCATCCCTGAATCATTGATAGGGCTGGCCTGAACTGATTTAAAGTATCTCTCACTCACCCTGAACCTCTAGAGGGAAATAAAATCATTTTTAGCCTATTTTTCCCCTCTTTGCTTACCACATTTAAAGTACTTTGCCTGTGTTTAAAATCATCCTTGTGATCTAAGCTTGCTAGGGGGGAACTGAATTCGGATTGTACTGTGATTGTGTTCCTGAAGACTGTGTGTGTTACTTCCATCTCCTTACATTGCATGGGGGGGAGTGAATTGTCAGAGAAAAGTAATCATATTATCTTTTTACTGAAGTCATATCAAATTATTTCTGTGTTGCATTCTGTCCCACCTTGCATTTCCTTGAACCTTATAAAGCATACTCTGCTACCTTAGTATTCTGTTCTTATTCATAAGTAACCAAGAACTGTGCCACTGTAGGATTACCTATTGCTGATTACTGCTCATATTCACAAGTGTGTTATCAATAATCAATTTATTTATAAAACTGTGATATATATATATTGTTTAATTATTTAATAAACCTTTTAAATTGCAAAACAAACCTACTTCTTGGCTCAGTGAGGTCAGGGGAATTCAAATAGATTGGCGTTATATAAGGGTTTATCATCCAGAGTATAACGTGTCATAAAAATATATAAATAAGGGCTTCCCTTGAGAAATCCCAGACAAGGCACTGGCCTAGTGGGAATGCTTGATTGGATTCATTAACACCGCAACTTTCCTGACACATCCCTTCCCCTTTGAGATAGGGACGACTGCACATGGGTCCCTGTGGACCTGTGCTTGGACCTTTACAGGGCTGGTTGTGTGACACTGATCCTGGGTGGCGGGTGCTGCAGCTGCCCCTGCAGCTTCCTGACCCTGGCTGGTAGGGACAGCAGATGGCACTGCTGCTCTGGGACCCATGGTGCAGGTGGCCGCAACTTTACTGACACATCCCTTCCCCTTTGAGACAGGGACTACTGCACCTGGGTCCCTGTGGACCTGTGCCTGGATCACTACTGGCCTGGCTCCGTGACCCTGAGCCCGGGCGGCGGGTGCTGCAGCTGCCCCTGCAGCATCCTGACCATGGCTGGCAGGGACAGCAGGTGACACTGTTGCTCTGGGACCACTGGTGCTGGTGGCCGCAACTTTCCCGACATGTGCCTTCCCCTTCGAGACAGGGACTACTGCAACTGGGTCCCTGTGGACCTGTGCCTGGACCACTGCAGGCCTGGCTGTTGTCATGACCCGGCGAAATTGCCCCTTCTGGACCTCATGGTCATTGTCACGAAGGGCTTGTACTCCTTCTTCCTCCCAACATGGCCGTACCAAGCTCTGTGCTACGCACTAGCTTTCACGTCGTGGCACGTACTATAAATTGGTCACGGCCCTGCGGGTCCGCTCGTCTCAACGCTATCTTCGGTAGTGACCCGACGTGTGCTTACTCTCTAAATTGATTTCCTTGATCCTCTTGCTTCCTTCCTTACCTTTATCATGTTCCCGGATTTCCCCCCCTACTTACTTGTTCTTTGCTAATCCTGGATACCCTGGAACCACGAACTTCCCGGAACTCTGAACGCGTCCTGCAACCTGACGAGGCTCGGGCGAGCCTATTGAAGACCCGAACCATCCACAGGAAGAGTCCTGCGGCCGAACAAGGGAGATCCCGATCACAGGTGAGACGGGGGAGATTTACGACAGTTTGAGACGCCAAACGATCAATACGGATTCTACCATGGAGAATGCTATTCAGGACCTGATGCGCGGAATGCAAGAACTTTCTACAGAGATGCAGAATTTAAAAGCCGAGAATGCGGCGCTAAGACAGCTTGTCTTGTCACGTGACTCCGCGAACAAGGACAGCGTACTATTGGGAGGAGTGGTTGATAAATACGACGGTTCAACAAAGACCTTACGTAGATTCCTGGATTCTTGTTTGGTACATTTTACCTTCAAGCCCTACTATTTCTCAACTCCTAGGGCTAAGGTGGGCTTCATAATATCGCATCTTTCCGGTAATGCCCTTACTTGGGCCACTCCTTTACTCAATTCAGGGGATGCTCTCCTGGATGATCATGAAGGCTTCATCGCGGAACTCAAGACCATGTTCGAACGTCCAGAGCTGGTCCACGGTGCTCAAGAGAAGTTACTCGACTTCCAACAAGGATCCCAAGACATGTTGACCTATGTTACCAGATTCAAACAGCTAGCCAAAGAGGCGGACTGGCCCCTGGAAGCCAGTTTTACCTTATTTCGCAGAGGTCTAAATGAAGAGATTAAGGACGAATTAGCCAGAGTGGCACGTCCTAGTTCATTCCAGGCCCTCCTGGACTTGTCTATGCAAATAGACTTCAGAATCCAAGAAAGAAAGGCCGAAAAGAAAAAGAATAAAGTCTCAATTCAAAGAAACTCCCCAGAGAATACTACAAGGACCGAATCTGCCAAGAATCCGAGCACTGATTCTGAACCCATGCAACTCGGAGCCTTTCATGGACCAATTTCCCCGCAGGAAAGGTTAAGAAGGATACACACAGGCTTATGTATGTATTTTGCCTCAGATAAACATCTAGTTAAAGAGTGTCCTCTGGCTCCTCCCCGACGCTCGGGAAACGCCAGCTCCCGATTCTAAATGGAGCAAGGTTTCGGGAGAGCGATGTTTGCTCCACATCAATTCCATCCTTGAACTCTCCTGGACAAAACAAATTGGTGATATTACAGGCCTTTTTATCACCATCCAAGGACAAGGTCTACCCCATACTGGACCTGGTGGATTGCGGAGCAATGGGAGTCTTCATTGATCAAGATTGGGTTAGAAGTCATAACATTCCATATGAAGCAAGAAGTTTTTCACAGCCAGTGGAAGCAATTGACGGAAGACCTCTTTCCTCAGGACCCATAAGTCTGCAAAAAAGGGAGATCCATCTTTCCATAAATCATCATCAAGAAAGGATTGTGTTTGACATTATAAAATCAGCCCATTACCCCTTGGTTCTGGGCATGCCCTGGTTACAAAGGCACAATCCATATATTAACTGGACAGCCGGATCCTTATTCCTGGGCTCAGAGTTCTGTATGAACCATTGTTTAAACCTGGATACCTCAGTCACAGACCTATAAGTCTACCAAGGTGTCCAGAGATACCACTCATGGTTTCCAATATTGTACAAGTTCCAGAGATCTATCAAGGGTATGCTGATGTATTCTCTACTGCCATTGTTCAAGCCTTACCTCCACATAGACCTGAAGACTGTGCCATAGATACTGAACCCTCAGCAGTGATTCCCTTTGGCAGGATGTTTATCCTTTCAGAACCCGAAAAGAGAGCCCTCCGGGAATACCTAGACACTAATCTTGAGAACGGCACCATAAGACCTTCAAAATCACCAGCTGGTGCTTCATTGTTCTTTGTTCCGAAAAAGGATACTAAAGAGCTCAGACCTTGCCTGGACTATTGGGGCCTAAATCAATACACCCTGAAAGACAGATACCCTCTACCCCTGATCTTGGATATCCTTGAAGCTGTGAGAGGTGCAGTGATATTCACGAAACTGGATCTCCGAGGTGCTTACCATTTGATCCGTATCCGGGAAGGAGACGAATGGAAAACAGCCTTTAGAACACCCTTTGGTCACTTTGAATACCTAGTCATGCCCTTTGGTCTGACCAATGCTCCCGCAGTCTTCCAGCATTTTATGGATAGGGTGTTCTCTGACAAGTTATTTCTCAATGTTATCGTCTACTTGGATGACATATTGATCTTCTCCAAGGACTCCTTGAAACATGAAGAACATGTAAAAGCAATACTTCAACATCTCCGTGAAAATCAACTCTTAGCCAAACCAGAAAAATGTTTGTTTCATGTCACCTCAGTTCACTATCTGGGATTTGTCCTCAGTTCAGAAGGAATTAGTATGGACCCTTCAAAGGTGAAGGCCATACTGGCTTGGCCCGCCCCAACATCTGTAAAGCAAATACAATCCTTCCTGGGGCTTGCCAATTTCTACCGGAAATGTATTCCCACCTTTTACGAGATTGTTCAACCCATTGTTAATCTCCTGAAGAAAGACGTTCCATTTAACTTGTCTATACCACAAGACAAGGCATTCCAACGCTTGAAAGAATAATTCTCCCAGGCCCCCATCCTGGCCCAACCTGACATAAATCGTCCTTTTCTAGTGGAAACTGATGCCTCCAATTACGCCATAGGAGCAGTTTTAAAACAAGAATCCGATGATAAGTTGGAACATCCCATTGCTTATCTCTCACAGACCCTGACCAACAGCGAGACTCACTACTCAGTTCTGGAGAAGGAGTTATTGGCTATTCATCATGCCTTCACTGAATGGAGACATTTACTCCTGGGTGCTAAATATCCAGTTCAAGTCCGTACTGATCACCGAAATCTTCAGGTCCTACAATCCATGGAGTGAAGGAACAGTAGACAAGCTCGATGGGCCTACTTCTTTGCTCAATATCAATTTCAAATTTCACATGTTCCTGGATCGCAAAACTTGATTGCCGATGCCCTTTCTCGGCGTCCCGACTATGTTCCCTTGGAGGATAAGATCTATCCAAAAATGTTTCCACCCACAATCTTTGTAGCTCAAGCGATCAATCTCCTGGAAGAAATCAGAGCACAGACTCAATTATCTGAACTCTGGAAGGACATATCGAAGAAAAATCCCTGGCGTCTGACAATCAAGGAAGGATATTTATTCAAGAACAATTCAGTGGTCATTCCGACAAAAGAACTTCAACAGAAGGTAATTAATCTATGCCATGATACTCTTCACTCCGGCCATCGAGGAGTAACCAACACCTTCCGTCTTATACAAAGACAGTTCTGGTGGCCAGGGATGAAGTCCAGTGTAGTTCAATACATCAAGACATGTGCTTTTTGTAGTCAGAACAAGTACGATAATCAGAGGCCGGCGGGTCTGCTTCTACAACCTACGTTGCCAACCCGACCCTGGGAAGTTATTGCCACTGACTTTATTGTTGAATTACCACCTTCCCGAGGATATACAACCATTATGGTAACCATTGACTTGTTCACTCATCTAGCTCATTTTACACCATTGTATAAACTACCGTCTTCCTCGGAACTTGCTGGAATTTTCCTGGAACATATTTTTCGTCTTCATGGCCTTCCTTCCAAGATTATTTCGGATCGGGGACCTCAGTATATTTCACAATTCTGGAAACATCTCTGTCGTGTTCTAGGAATCCAATGTGCCCTTTCTTCAGGCTATCATCCACAAACCAATGGGGCAATGGAACGAGTAAATCAAACCCTGGAACAATATCTTTGTTGTTTTGCCACCAAGGTTCAAGACGATTGGTCTCTCCTTATACCCTTAGCCGAATTCTCGTACAATAACTCAGATCATTCAGCTCTCAAGATCAGCCCTTTCTATTGCAGTCAAGGTTATCACCCATCTGTTTTACCATAAGTTCTTCCCAAATCTACTCCGGTACCTACCCTTGACTCTTGGATTCAGACGCTGATCGATTTACAAAGAGAGGCAAAGGATCAGTTAGAACAGGCCCAGACTCGAACCAAAAGATAGGCGGACTCTAAGAGAAGACCATCACCTTCCTATTCAGTTGGCAATCAAGTCTGGTTAGCCTCGAAAATGTTACCTCGACATCTACGACCAAACAAATTAGCTCCTCGCTATTATGGTCCATTTTCTATAAAGGAGGTCATCAATCCTGTCTCCTTCCGACTTAAGCTCCTGGATTCCTGGAAAAAGATACATCCAGTCTTTCATACTTCCCTGTTGAAACCCTACGTTAGTACTACTCGAAAACCCTTCAAGCCTACACCTGTGGCTGTGGACGACCAGTTGGAATATGAGGTGTCCAGGATATGTGATTCCAGGTATAGGAGGGGTCGACTACAATATCTGGTCGAGTGGAAAGGCTACCCCCCTAGTGAGAGAAATTGGGAACCAGTTTCTAATTTAAAGACCCCTCGTTTGCTCAGAAGATTCCATTTTATTCACCCAGGCAAGCCTGGAGGAACCAGTCTTCGGAGGGGGCATGCTGTCATGACCCGGCGAAATTGCCCCTTCTGGACCTCATGGTCATTGTCACGAAGGGCTTGTACTCCTTCTTCCTCCCAACATGGCCGTACCAAGCTCCGTACTACGCACTAGCTTTCACGTCGTGGCATGTACTAGAAATTGGTCACGCCCCTGCGGGTCCGCGCGTCTCAACGCTATCTTCGGTAGTGACCCGACGTGTGCTTACTCTCTACATTGATTTCCTTGATCCTCTTGCTTCCTTCCTTACCTTTATCCTGTTCCCGGATTTCCCCCCCTACTTACTCGTTCTCGCTAATCCTGGATACCCTGGAACCACGAACTTCCTGGAACTCTGAACGCATCCTGCAACCTGACGAGGCTCGGGCGAGCCTATTCAAGACCCGAACCATCCACAGGAAGAGTCCTGCGGCGAACAAGGGAGATCCCGATCACAGGTGAGACGGGGGGAGATTTACGACAGCTGTGTGATCCTGAGCCTGGATGGCGGGTCCTGCAGCTGCCCCTGCAGCTTCCTGACCCTGGCTGGTAGGGACAGCAGATGGCACTGCTGTCCCGGGACCCTGGGTCCCGGGATGTCAGCATCAGCAGCATCTCCCTGACCCTGTTGGGTGGGGGCACAGCTCTCCCTGCATGGCCCTGAGCACCTCGGCCACCTCATCCACCTCAGCTACCACATCCAACTCGGCCACTCTTCCCACTTGGTGCCCGTCCACTCATGGCACTGATGGAATTGTGCATTGGGAGGCGCAGATATCAATTGTCCTGGGCAATTTCAGTGAGGGGGAAGTGTACTTGATGTTAAACGTACCAGTATGCTCCCGCAGGGCTCAATGTTACACCAGGGGAAAAATAAATGGGCCGCATAATGCACAGGCACCCCAAAAAGGGAAATTACTTGTATGTGACACCTTGTTAACACACGTGTAAAGTAAAAACGTAACACAGTACGCTGCGGCACCCAGCAACACAAGAAAATGTGTAGGCGAAGGACACATAGGGTAGTATGACCTTGAAAATGGGGGTACGCGAGACACGGGGGCACCGACACTATGCAAAATGCGTACACGACTCACCATCAGCCTAAAAAACAAAAATCAAAATGCACGCGTATCTGCGTGGAGGCAAATCACCCACCAAAAGAAAAAGGGTAGAGATTGCGTGGAAACGCTAGAATCCCAGAAGTTCAAATGTCTGTTCGCTATCACTAGCACAAGCGATAGTCTCCTATGCACTGATTTATCCTGATACTGTACACTAACGCCCAACGTCCAGCGCTTGTCACGTAATTTACGCACCTAGGCCCTTTCCTCTAAATTCATGCTAACGCACTGTTTCCACTTGTGAAGAGTCACTCTGTTTTTGGCTGGCCACGCGAGTAACAGGGAAGACCCATGCTCCTGCCTACCAGCCAATTTACCTGCTTCGAAGTGCCCCGAGCTGCCCCCTATGAGCCATCTGCTGCTGCCTGCCCACTGTGTGTGCCTGCTGCCCACGTGCACTGCAATTTTGGTACCTGTTGTACAGCCATTGCCATTGCTCCTGTCGTTGGACCTGTGACCACATCTGCTGATCCTGAAGACTCCCGATGTGCCAGACCACCGCTCCACAGCCCAGCACCAGGAACACCTTGCCCACCCACACCTGCCTCGGGGGTTGCTCTTTCTGAAGCAACATCATCGGAGGCAAGTGGCAACCCCCCGGCAGCGAGGCAGAGGGCTGTCAGCTTCTCAGCCAGGGAAGTTGACATCCTGTTGGAGCAAGTTCTGGTGCATTATGATGCCCTCTTCCATGGACCATGGCAAGTCGGCAAGGAAGGATGGAGGAAGATCTGGGTGGACATAGTGGGTGATTTCAACGCTGAGGGGGTGGCACCCCACAACTACATCCATGTACACAAGCACTGGGAGGACTTCAAAGCCAGGACCCACAACAAGGCCCAGCGCTTCCTCAAGGCTGGCATGAACCAAGAGGGGCGCCAGGGCTGGTTGACCACCAACAACAAGTGGATCCTAGAGCGGTTCTACCCAGAGCTGTACGCCCAGGTCATGGATTTGGAACTCCATCGGGAGTCGACTGGTAAGTGTCCATGTGTACTTGTCCACTCTAGCGCATGTGCATATTGATGTATGGTTGGAGTGTGAACCTTGGCCTTATGTCTGGTGTGCCTCTTGTACGTATGTCTGTGTGCATGTCCCAGACAGTGCTACATGTGAGTCCATTCAAGCGTGTGTCACATCAACAGTGTTTGTGTAGCAATGTGTGATGCACGGCAGCATGTAACAACGTGAACATGGTTGCTTTCATGTGTATGGACTTGGCCATGTGAGAGGTGTCACAAATGGGTGCTTTTGGCAACATCATGGACATGCATGGTGCATATGTGCATGTGTATGAAGAGTGAGTGTGTGGCTGGCCAACACTCCAGGATGGATGTCATTTGAGCATTAGATTGTGTGATTGACTCGTGCTGCCAAATTGACCTCTAGTGCACTCTGACATGATAGCTCCATGCCCTGCCTCATGACTGTCAGATGATGTGTCTTAATGAGATGTGACTGTCCCATGGTGCATTTGTGGTGAGTGCACAATTTAGAGGTGCTGACAGTGCCTTGTCCAAGGATGTGATTGTCTGCTGAGAATGCCAAGCATGATTGTGCATGTGTGTTAATTGTACTTACCTGTGTGTTGTGGACGGTGATGATGGTTGTGACCTTTGACAGTGCCACTCATGTACATTTGCTTTGTGCCAAACCAACATATGTTCAGTTCCCTAATGTTTGTGTTCCATGTCTCCCTATCCACAGCGACGATGGAAGAAGAGGGTGGAGAAGGTGCTGAGAAGCAAGGCAGCAGGGATGCCTCCACCTGGCACAGATTCAAGGCACAGTCACGCTCCCAGCTCATTTCATCTTTGGGGAGCGAGGAGACTGGTGCCACGTCCAAGACAACGGCCACAGCTGTTGAGGGGAGGCCCAAGAGGGAGAAGTTGGTCGCGGGCTCCTCAGCAGTGGGAGCAACAGGCGAGCTAGCAAAAGGGCAATCAGATCCAGGAGACAGTGGGGAGGCATCCAGGTTGGCAGAGAGAGAGGGGGAGGAGGAGGCCGCATCATCCCAGCCCACAGGGCCCGTCGGGGATGATGACTTGGGTGTGACTGGTGCAGTCTAGACTCAGGGACAGGAGGCATTACAGGTTGCCTTGGGGGCCTGTGACTGATCCTGCCCCTGGGACTGCGACTGCACCAGTATGAACTTGCGGGCATGTCCCAGGCCAGACCCATCTGCAGGTGGTGGATGTTTCCATCAAACGGGAAACATAACTACCTGCTAATGTCGCCATTTGAGACCGTGTGAAACCGCTGCTAGCCGGGATCATGAAGCATACATGCACCATTTGTGATGATGTGCAGGCTTCCAATTTGGGATTTCACGTCATCACGAGGAGGTGATGCCTCTCGTGAACTGGCTAGCACATTTCCTGGTCTCGATTTGGGTGTGTGGGCTGGCCACTTCTGTGACCCACTCTTCATGTTCCTCCTCTGTGCGCCAGTCGTCCTCCCTGCCGTCTTCCGGCCAGGTGTCACCAGGGCCCCCTGTGTACCTGTCCCAACCCCGGCGGCCAGTCTGGTGGAGATCACATCCATGCCAGAGTTGGGAGTCGAAGCTGGATCAGCAGAGGTGGTCACCACGCAGACCAGCCCGCAACAGGAGCTGTGGCAATGGAGGAAGAGCAGTCACCAAGGAGCAGGGAACGTGCATGACAGCCCCAGGGTTTGTCATCTTCCCAGAGGCTGTCCTTGAGGAGTAGGCACTGGGCTATTTGGCAGCAGTAGGCTTGGAGTAGGAGGCTACAGGACTTAGGGCATTCAATCGCAGGGAGGCAGGAATCGGCCATCAGGCAGGAGGCAAACGTGGACCTTAAACAAAGGATGTTTTCCATGTGGGAGCGTTTGGGCCCGCAGATCGGGGCAGAGCAGCAGCGGGCACAGGAGGCAAGACTCACTATGGCCAGGGCGGAGAATTCACTGCATCGGGCAGAGAGGCGGGCTGAGGTCCTCGAGGAGACTTGCAGGGAGTTTGTGAGGAGCATGTTGGAATCCCTGCAAGCCCTCGAGGGAAAGCGGAGGCCTGTCTAGGGGAAGTGGACGTAGTGTTCGATGATGCTCTGTCGGAGACTATGAGGGAGTATGGTGAGGAGAAGGACTAGCCCGCTGCCATTGTATATAGTTATTTTGGTGTAAGTTTCATTTTTTTGGTAATATTTTGGGAGTTTTTGGACTGTGCTCCAATTTTTGTGTAGAGTAATTTTTTGGTGTCTCATTTTGTGCTTTATTTTCATCTTTTTGTTATACATTTGGGACAATGGACCTCTTATACTTGTACATAGTTTGCATCTTTTTGTATCATTTTCTGTTCACCATGATGGAATGGATTTCTTTTTGTTTTTGTTTCAATTTTGGAACCATTTAAGGACATGGACTGCATTTTTGAGTTTGACTTATATTTTCTTGCGAACTCTGTTTTTTTCATTTGGACATGCTTACTTTTTTTGGTTATTTCATGCACATTTTATTTATTTTCTGGAGACTATTTTCACTTTCATATTTGTTTTAATATATTTTCTTATTTTTGTTTTTAAGTGACGTTTGGTCTAGGATTTTGTGCAAGTTTTACGCTTCCTTACTCTGTTCTGTGTCCCTGATGATGACCAATGTTGTTCATGTGTGGGCACACAAGCATGCATGTGTCATGTTTGACATCCATTTGCATGGGGCATGTCCTGGTGTGCATGACCAGTGGATGGGTATTAAGGTGGAGTTGGAGTGTGCACCGTGTGGTGGTCTTTGACTTCACATGAGCAACATATTTGTTTCTTGCTCCTTATTGTTTTGGGAGGGTGGTGGGTTGGGTGAGTGATGGAAGTCTGTAATTTTTAATTTTTGTAACCGGATTTGCTTCATGCTGTGTAAGTGCCTTCACAGTCATGTCTTTGTGCTCATTTAATTGTATCTCGTGTAGTTGGACATCCTGCTTTGCTATTCCTATTTTTCTATTGCTAGGGTTTGACACATGGACAGACCAATGTTACAGTACATGTTGTTGGGTAACAGTATGTTTGCCATGTACACGTTCATGACTTGAGTCATTCCTTGCTGCTTGTACCTTTGGTACTGCTTTGCCCTGGTGACATCCTGTGAAAATCTGCTATGCTCAGCTGTGTACCCTCTGAACTTGTCATAAGGTTTCCTTGCACGCCACTTGCACACTGGCACTGGCTCACATGCATGCACAATCTTTAGACTCTTTTTATTTATGCCAACAGACACCTACCGACAGTTTGCAACTCCTGTTTTAACTTAGGCTTGGAATTGACACCGGCTGGCCAGATTGACTTTGTTGTCGTTTTGGGTGTTTTTCTTGAGGTGTCCTCCACATTTGCAGAACTGCCACCTCCGCAACCACATTTAATTTATCAATACTTCCCAGGCACGGAGACTGTCTCAATGTCAATTTCTAGTGTCTGTCTTCACTCAGTTCCCCTTCCCAGAACTCTTTGGGCCTTTGCACACTTGTGTATGTGTACATTGCAAATGGCATTTGATTTGATTGGATGTCATGTCATGTCCCTCACACATGGGAGGGTCACTCGTGTGTTTATGGGGTAATAGGTTAATGCGATCTGTGCTCATTGAGTGTGTGTCATGGTGTGTGTATTTGTACATGTGTTTTTTTTTTTTTTTTTTTATTGAGCATTTCAACATACAAGAGAACAGCCAAGTAACCCCTGGCGATAACCATATACAACACCCGTAGGAGAATGCTAGACTTTATTCACCCCCCCCCCCCCCCGCACACACATATTCTTACCAAGCCCAGCCGGGCGACGGAATTAGAAAGCAATGGGTCAAAACAAGACTCGGGGTAAGACAGCTCAAGATGACTGACATAGTGAGGTCAAGACGTAAATCAATAACACAAGGCTGAAAAACAGGTGATAAACAGTGCAAGAAAAGGTGCAAAGGCTCCGACAGCACATCAAAGTTACAGTCTCATAGCATCCCATTCTTCATTCAGGAGAACAACGATCCAATCCTGGAAGACACTGCATTGTTTGTTATAGCAGACAGTTTTTCATTCTTAAAAACGATCCATAGCTTAGTGAGCCATTCAGCCTTGGAGGGGGTGGAGGAGCTCTTCCATTCTTGAGCAAAAGCAAGTCTCGCTGCTCTCAACATCGCCACAACCACTTTTGGAAAGGAATACAACTCAGAATCGGGCATTGGTGTACCCAGGAGACCCTCCAGGGGGAGTAGGGATGGGCTTGTGTGCACAATGTCTTTGATCCAGCTGAGTAGCTCGGACCAGTACACCCGGACGGCTGGACACTCCCACCACATGTGGTACCAAGTGCCGCGCTGTGAGCACATTCTGGGGCATAGTGGGGAAACACCCTCAAACATCTTGGACAGGATGGCAGGGGGACGTTGCCAAGAATGAAGCATCTTGAAGCCGTGCTCCATGGACGAGGTATACAATTCCCCGAAAAGATTGACCTAAAGATTGCCCTCCATGTTGGCTCCTCAAAAGCCATCCCCAGCCATCTTTCCTCCCATATCCGTTTAAACGGCTGTCTACCCTCTAAGTTTGCTGTGATTAAAGCTTTATAAATCCTAGAGAGGGAGCCCTTCCTAGTCGTGGATTCCACCATAATTCTCTCGAAGGCAGTAAGGGGGCGAGTCAAATCGGCCAACCATCGGGGATGAGTGAGGATCCCCTTCAATCGCAAGTATTCGAAGACAGGGGGCAGATTTTCCCCCATTGCCTCGCCAGTTGGTCATACTCGATGAAAACACCCTGGCGGAAGAGTTGAGCTGCCCTCTCCAACCCCTTGTCCGACCATGACTGATTATCTCGAAATCCCCTGAATCCTTGGTCAAAGAGGGGGCCCCATAGAGACGTCAGGGGGGACGGCCAAGAGGAAAGCCATTTATTATCATTGTCTGGCTTCCAGGACGCCCACAAGGCGGCTAAGGTTGGGTGAATTTTGAGATGTGCAGGGAGGGATTTAGGAGAGGCCCACAGGAGATCCCTAACTTCTTTTGGATTGGAGTGAGAGTCCTCAAGATAGGTCCTACAAGTCCCCATGTCATCCCTCATGTGTTCTAACATCACTCGCAGCTGGGCTGCCTTATGTTATAACCTAAAGTCGTGGAGACCAAACCTCCACATGTTTTTGGTAAAGTTAAGGTTGAAAGTTTAATTCTTGCCCTTTTGCCATTCCAAATAAAATGGTGAAGCCGTGCCTGTAGTAACTCGAAGAAAGCTTCCTGGATAACAATAGGAAGGGCCGAGAAGAGATAGAGAAGACAGGGCAGAACATTAATTTTAATCGTGACCATGTGCCCGAACCACGAGAGAGTGAGAGGTGCCCAGCATGTAAGATCACTACTAATCTTCGCAATGATCGGGGGAAAGTTGGATTCGAATAGCTTGCCTAGGTCCCTAGGGATAGAGGTGCCAAAGTACGAGGTGGAATCCCATTCTATTCTCATTCCCTACACCTCAGATTTCACTCTGATTTCTTGGTCCATAACGCCCATAGGCATTATGCAAGACTAAATGTTGACCTTGAGCCCCGAGAAGGAGCCATAGACGCTAATGAGGTCGAACAGATGAGGGAGAGAGTCATGGAGGGTAGTCAAGTAGGCCAGGATATCGTCAGCGAACAGGAATAGTTTGAATTCGCAGTCACCACATTGAACCCCAGAGATCCCATGGTCAGCCCTAATCACAATGGATTGAGGTTCCATTGCAAGGGCAGATGAAAGGGGGCAGTAGGTGCACCCCTGGCGGGTGCCTCGAGAGAGAGTTGTAGGGATGCCAAGGTGAAGCCATTAACCAGAACCCTTGCCAAGGGGCCGTTGTACAAAGCTGAGACCCACCCACAAAACCTATCTCCCAAGCCCCTTTTTTAGAGCACCTTACCCATGTAAGGCCATTTGATGTGGTCGAAGGCCTTTTCTGAGTCCAACGAGAGAAGGTAGGCCTCTAAATCCCACCTCAAAACCTCATGCATGAGGTCCAGAGTCTTCCTCACATTGTCTGACCTCTGCCTTCCGGGAATGAAGCTGACCTGGTCCCCACGCACCGAGGACAGAAGGTGTTTCACCAACCTATTGGCAAGGAGCTTGGCCAAAATTTGAACATCTGGGACAATAGGACTGACATTGGGAGGGGTCTTTCCCTTACTTGGGAAGAACCACAATAAGGGCGGACATTATTGAGTGCAGCAGTGTTAAAGATTTTGGACATGAACGGGGCCAGGGCAGAACGGAATGATTTATAAAAGCGCACCGTGAAGCCGTCATCCCCCGGCGTGGTGCCACCTTTCAGAGAGGAAATAGTATCTATTATTTCCTCCGGCGTAATGGGCAATTCCAGGGGGTCAACACTTTCAGGGCGGCAGGCGGGGGATGGGCGACGAGTCCAAGAAATAGTCAATATCAGTGCCATCCCCCGTATATCCCGAGGAATACTGGCACTCATAATATTGCCGAAAATGTTCTGCTATCGAGCCATCCCTTATGATCTTCTACCCCTCGGGGGTCAAATGGAATCCACTCTCCTACTATTTCTGAGTTCCCTCAGCCTCCAAGCTAATCTCCTATCCACCTTTTCCCCTTTCTCCATATACTTCTGATTTAAAAAGGCTAGTTTCCTTTCCGTCTGGCCTACAAGAAGGGATGCAAGCTTCGATCTAAGCTGTCATCTCCATGAGGGCTCCTCTGATGGTGGCCTTGAACGTATCCCAGACCCACATGACACCCACTTCCCCATTATCATTGATAGCAAAATACTATTTTATGGTAGCAAGGAGGGATTGACTCAACTCTTTATCTTGCAATAGGAAGTCATTACACAACCATCTGGACCCAGAGGAGGGGATTTGGGGGGGACACCCAAGCAGATTCTGACCAAGTCGTGGTCGGACCACGGGATAGCCTCTACGCCATACTCAGAGATATGCTCCTGGAGTGAGGAGCCTATCAGGATATAATCTATTCTGGAGAACGTTGCGTGAGGCTTTGAGAAGAAAGTGAAATATGGCTCATGCCAAGTTTTGAAGTGTGAGAATCCAGTAAACCCAGTTCCCCATTATCCGTTTGGAAAGTAGCCGCCAGCTTCCTCTGAAAACACGTATCAGAATATGGGTTGGTTGGCTTCCTATCCCTATCCGGGCAGTGAACCATATTAAAGTCCCCTCCCAGAAATAGGGTACCCTCAGTGAAAGCCATCATTTTATCTTTAATCCCTCCCCAGAAAAGATCTTTTGCCTCATTCGGGGTGCATATGCACACCAATGTAAACATCCTACCTCTCACTTCCCCTTTGACCATGATATATCGTCCCTCAGTGTTGGACCTTTGGTCTTTGGGAGAAAAATTAGCTTTGGGAGAAACCAAGAGGGTGACCCCATGTTTCTCTGCTATGGAAGGTGAGCCGAAAGTGTGCTGTATGGTCCAACCAAGCTCTGAACTTCGGTTCTTCCCCCTTAACCCAGCGGGTTTCCTGTACAAATAGAAAGTGTAGCTTTGGTCTGTTGAATTCTCTCACCACCATCGACCTTTTAGTAGGTGAGTTTAGACCCCACACGTTTAAAGACCCCACAGTCAGAGAATAAAGTGAGTCATCCATCAAAGAAGTGGAAATCTCCCACAGCTCCATCTAAGGAGCTCTTTGTATCCGTCACCCCGTTTTGCTTCTGTGCACAATGGTTACCCATGAGAATCCCTATAGATCCAATATATCCTAGAAGGCTTGGTAAGCGTATAACACAACTCCAGTAAACTAGCCCAAGAAGAATTCCAACCCCCCACCCTCCCCACCCCTGAATGCCTGGACTTCAAGTGACGCCAACTTTGTCACCAGAACAGGACACCAGTGTCTCCCCCCTCCGGGCTCTTAAACTAAACATCAACAATAGCAAGAGCTTCCCCGCCCTCGGAACAAAATGCAAACAGAGCGCAAACATTTTCATAATGCATCAAACACAAGTATGAATGAGGCCCATTGTGAGGACCCCACAGGAGTCAACAGACTAGACAACATCGGTCTGGAACTTCCTCCACATGTAAGCCAACTCCGACCGCGGTCAGAGGATCCTCAGACATTAGATGAACTTGGCGACCCTGGGGCAATCCTTCTGATCTTTCTTTGCCGTCAAACTTTGTGCCTTTCAGTAGAAGTATTGGATTTGAGAAGCCCGGTCGGTGCTCTCTCCCTTCCAGCTTCGGCAGATTCCACGCCCGGGTCACCCAAAAGTTCCTGGGACAGTCTGTGGATATCGTCCTCAGTGACGAAGCCATATAGCTCTTCAGTTCAAAGGAAAGTGAGAAGGGGTATCTCCACCGATATCAGAGGGGAGCAAAGCTGATGCCTTGCTAAGGTAAAGGCTGACAGCTCTAGCTATATCAAGATTTGCGCATTTTCCCAACTAACCGGGCTTTTCTTTCGTGCTAGTTCCAAGATTTTACTTTCCCAGAGAAACAGTGAAACCTCACAAGGACAGATCTGGGGCCTCTGTTGGAAGCACTAGCTCTGTGAGCTCTGTCTATGGTTGGCTTGTTGGTGTGGGTGTCTTCGAACAGTGACCTGACAACAGCGCCGACAGATCTGAGAATGTCTGACTGTGTTTCACCTTCTCGCTCCGAGAAGCCCAGGAACCGTAGGTTACAGAAGCGCTCCCTATTTTCTAAGTCGTCCAGCTTCAAAGATAACTTTTCTTCCCTTCTCTCCAACTCCACCAGGCGCGTATTAAACTGGGTTTCAAGAATATCGATGGAGGCCGTGTTTGCTTCCAGTGCTCGGACCTGGTCATCAATGATGTCGACCTTTTTATCTAAGGTATCCAGCCTCACAGCGATATCTGCTCCAATGCCCCGTATTTCTTCCAGGAGGGCGGCCATGCCCTTAGTAACGGAGATGGCATCAACTGACTCTGGCTGCGCAGGAGCCGCCATGTTGAGGGGAAGGGACAAGCAAGCTGGAGTACGGCAAAACCTTTGCCGAGATTCAGACCAACTCATGAAAGCACCAGGTAAGCAGAGACACAGGCTAGGCCTCTAGTTAGTTACTGCCAAGTAAGGGCCAAGTGGAGGGCCCAAACGAGATGGCGGAGGAGCAGTCAGGGGGCCGAGGAAGGGACTCCACTGGTGTTGCAAGCAGGGCTGGAGTTCGGGAGGACAGCACGGCCCGCGCGGATGTAGAACGCATAAAGGAATAACGAACGTGCAGGATCTGCAGGCGGGGAAGGGTTGCAGAACACAGCTCCTCTAGCCTTAGGGGTCCCTGTGCGGGCAATGCTGGCTAACAGGGGCTTGTCAGGTGGGATGCGTGCAAGCACGGGTGAAGAAGTCCCAGGGAGCAAAGTCTTGAGAGAAAAAGATAAGGAGGCAGTGCAGTGCCGTGTAACCACTCAGGATGTGGAGAGGGCACCGCAGGGCCAAGGGGCCAGAGCTCCAAACTGTAATGGGCGCTGGATGGCACAAGGGGAGAGTTGTGTAGAGCACCAGCAGTGATGGGTGGGTAGGGCCCAAGAGTCTTGCCCCAACATGTGCCTCTCCACCTCCCTACAATCCAAATTCCAGAAAGGGGGTCAGGTGCCACTGATACAGGTCATGGCCAGTGACCTGGGCTCCGAGTCCCCCCTCCGATGGCAGCACAGGCTGGGGAGGCCAGGGGAGTCTCCCCAGATGATAGACAGTGGGGGGGCCCGGAGCACTAACCTGGTACTTGAAATGGGACAGCAGCACCTTGACCCGGCGTGACTGTTCTCCCACAGTCGAAGATCCTCAGGCGGGCAGAGAAGGTATCCGGCCCCTCCCCGGGATGGCTGCAGCAGGGGTCGAAGAACTTTGCGGGTGCCAGCAGGGGGGACCCCCCACAAAGCAACAGCGGGTCTCACCAGCATCCTGCAATGTTGGGAGGGATCCAGACAGAGGCCCTCACATCAACAAAAGTCCATGGGGCACCACCCACAGCAACCTCCTCTTCGGCCCGAGGCTGCCAGGATCGCAGGATGGAGGAGAGGGCCTTACAGGCAGGTGAAGAACAGGTCCTCTGTGTACAGGTGCAGAGATGGGGCGGCCTCAGCTGCCGAACGATCCCTGCAGCGCCCCCACCACACGGCTCCACCTCCCTTTGTCCGGCAGACGGGCAAGAGCAGCTCTGCAATCCAGTCCGGGTGGGGGATAAAGCCACGATCGAGATCCCCCCCAGGATGCTGCCAGAGGAGAGAAGGATCCAAAAATGTTCCAAAAGGGCAAGCCTCAGTCCCCTCCCCCACCGCAGAGACAGCCCAGTAGACAGGGAGCTGCAGGCGGGAACTGGAACACTCACACCTCTGCAGGAAAAAGCCAGCCCAAAACACTGGCCACACGCCACCCCCAGAGCTCAGGGTTTATCACGTTCAATGCACCTGGGGCTCACACAGCCCCCGGGGTGGTCAAGCCTTCTCACTTGGGGAGGTAAGGGGGGGTTCAAGTCCCTTTTCACGAACCCAAGGAGAGAAGCAGACAGAGATGTGTCAGAACAAATCAGCGCCCCCTGGTGGTCTCTGTACATGTGTTTTTTTTTTTACATTACTTTGTCACATGGCATGCAGGCCGCTCTTTGGCATACACTTATGTGATGTGTATGTTGGGATGTGGTTGCAGTCAGCAATTGCTTGTGATCAGCTGGGACACTGATGTGTGTTGGCCAGGTGTACTGCTTTTTTGTTGTTTGCTGAATGTTTTGTGCACAGGAGGTTGAGGGTGTTGTCAATACATGGCATGCAAGTTCACAGAAACGCCATCGATGGAGTGTGCGTGTGTCAATATGTCAGCATCCGGCATGCAAGTGGTGTCCAGTATACAGGACCTGCCTGCAGGTTGCTGTGATGAGTGATGGGGGTGGGGGGTCCCTTGACACGGGGCCTGCCTGCAGGTTGCCATGATGGGTGATGGGGCTGGGGGTGTCCCATGACACAGGGCCTGTCTGCAGGTTGCCGTGACGGGTGATAGGGGTGGGGGGTCCCATGACACGGGGCCTGCCTGCAGGTTGCTGTGATGGGAGTGGGGGGGTCCCATGACACGCAGGCTGCCTGCAGGTTGCCGTGATGGGTGATGGGTGTGGGGGGTTCCATGACGTGGGGCCTGCATGCAGGTTGCCGTGATGGGTGATGGGGACCTGGGGGGTGTCCCTTGTGGTGTCAGCTGCCTGTGGGGTGTGGTCATGGGTAATGGGTACTGGGAGGGTCCCTTGTGGTGTGGGCTGCCTGCGGGATTTGGTCATGGGTGATGTGGGTGTCCCATGTGGTGTGGGCTGCCTGTGGGGTGTGGTCATGGGCGATGGGGGTTGAGGGGGTCCCTTGTTGTGTGGGCTGCCTGCAGGGTGTGATCATGGGTGATCCCTTGTGGTGTGGGCTGCCTGCAGGGTGTGGTCATGGGTGATGGGAGTGTGGGGGTGGGTCCCTTGTGGTGTGGGCTACCTGCAGGTTGTGGTCATGCATGGTGTGGGTTGGGAGTCCCTTGTAGTGTGGGTGGCCTGTGGAGTATGGTCACGGGTGATGGGTGCTGGTAGGGGTCCCTTGAGGTGTGGGCTGCCTGCTGGGTGTGGTCACAGATAATGGGGGCCAGAGGGGGTCCCTTGTGGTGTGAGCTGCCTGCCGGGTGTGGTCACGGGTGATGGGGGTATCCAATGTGGTGTGGGCTGCCTGTGGGTTTTGGTCATGGGTGATGGGTGCTGGGGGGATCCCTTGTGGTGTGGGCTGCCTGCGGGATGAGGTCATGGGTGATGGCGGTCCCATGCAGTGTGGGTTGCTTGAGGGTGTGGTCATGGGTGATGAGGGATGGGGGTGTCCCTTGTTGTGTGGGCTGCCTGCGGGTGTGGTCACGGGTGATTGGGTCCCATGTGGTGTGGGCTGCCTACAGAGTGTGGTCATGGGTGATGGGGTTTGGGGGGGTCCCTTGTGCTGTGGGTTGCCTGTGGGGTGTGGTCACGGGTGATGGGGCCTGGGGTGTGGCTGTCCCGTCAGGAGGGGTAAGCTTCTAGTGGATTTGTGCGTGTTTCATGGGGTACACCCTGGATTTTCCATCCAATTTGGCTGAGCTGCATCCAGGGTATGCACTGGAGTTTCCACATGATTTGGCTGGGGTGCAGATGGGGTACGCACATGGGTTTCCATACGGTTAGGCTGGGGTACAGACGGAGTAATCACGTGAAAAGTCAGCACATACCCCGGAAGCACCCCAATCAAATCACATGGAAATTCCCAGGCATACCCCGTCCGCACCCAAGTCAAATCACGTGGAAACTCAGTGCATACCCCGGACGCAGCCCAGCCAAATTGCATGGAAACTCAGTGCGTACCCTGTCTGCACCCCAGCCAAATTGCGTGGAAACTCAACGCGTACCCCATTGACAACCCAGCCAAATCGCATGGAAACTCAGCGCATACGCCAGACGCACCCCAGTCAAATCGTGTGGAAACTCAGTGCGTACCCCGGGCACACCCCAGCCAAATCGCATGGAGACTCAGTGCGTACCCTGGAGCACCCCAGCCAAATCACATGGGGAATCAGCGCGTACCCCATCCGCACCCCAGTCAAATTGCATGGAAACTCAGCACGTACCCCGTCTGCACCCCGGCCAAATTGGTGGAAACTCAGCACGTACCCCGTTCACACCCTTGCTAAATCATGTGGAAACTCAGTACATTCTCCGGACGCACCCCAGCCAAATCATGTGGAGACTCAGCGCATACCCCGTCCGCACCCCAGCCAAATTGCGTGGAAACTCAGCGCGTACCCCTTCTGCACCCCGGCCAAATTGGTGGAAACTCAGCACGTAACCCGTTCACACCCTTGCTAACTCATGTGGAGACTCAGCACGTACCCTGTACGCACCTCAGCCAAATCGCATGGAAATCCCAGTGCGTATCCCAGATGCACCACAGAAAATGGTGTGGATACTCAGCACGTACCCGGTCCGCACCAAGTTTTCACGCAATTTGGCTGAGGGGCTGTAAACTGGTCCAGGGATGGCGCAGGGGCTTGCACCGTGTTTGGCATTTGACTTGCCTTTTACTGAGCCTGGGGGCGTGATGGGGCGTTACTGGTGCTGCTTGATGTTCCTTGCACCACGGCTAGTGATGCCTCGGAAATCCATGAATACGCATGCCGCGCAATTGTTTCATTGCGCCACGGCGGGTGCACGTGTGGCGTGCACTCCTTCTCGGCGTGCTGCGCTTGTGCTTTTTCTGCGCTGGATTCTATGAATCAGGCCTTAGAGTCATTTGCATTTCCTGATTTAAAATTGTGATTCTGGTATACTGCACCTTTTAGACATGGAGCCCTTTATGGCCAAATTTATCAGATGGCAACTGTATGTGAGAACACATGTGCATGGACAGATTGCCTACAATAGTGGCCATTTCAACAAAATAAGTTTTATATTCAAAATGGTTTGTGTGTACTAGTCTCCTGAATGAAAAACAAAGCATTACGCTATGCTCGTTTAGACACTTGGCAACAGAATTTTTTAACCAAAGATTTTAAGATGTTTACAACTTGTTGGTGCAAACCGTGTTAACTTTTGCAGCGTTAGGGTTAAGGTTTGGGTAAGTGCAAAATAAAAATAAAAAGTGTTGCCACCGTAATAAAAATGAAAAGTTACCACCCATTGTTACGAAAGTCGAAGCTGATTCATTATCTTAAAACATTGTTTGTCCTTGGGCAATGTCACACTATTGTCCTTTCAATTACTGTGTGCTAGGTTCTTGGGCAGTATGGGATCCCAGAAAAAAACTCACACATATTACATATGGAGAATATGAGTAATTATAGTAGTGATAGAAGAAGAAGAAGAAGAAGAAGAAGAAGAAGAAGAAGAAGAAGAAGAAGAAGAAGAAGAAGAAGAAGAATCGTTTGAAGTTTGTTTCTGATAATTAACACACGTACTCTTGAATGAGTGCGACATTCTTCGTGACATTTCAGTGTGTTATTTTCATAAACATATTTTGATAGGTTTTATACACAATTCGTCCCCAAATGAGAAATGCTGAAATTACATTTGTATTTTGCAAAGGTCACTATGGTCTGTTAATTAAAAACTGTCAAACCACGTTCACTTTTTATTCGCAAACGGTGTAATGTGTACTTATGTATTTGCCCCTTCTTATTAATTATAACTCTGAATAACTTCAAGTGTTGCAATATTTCTCAGCGAACCTATTAACTATGAAAACAATATCTATAATTTCATAAAATTCGCGATGTTTTAACCCCATTGGGTTTGCGCGCTGCTTTATCAGTCATTTGAGAGCCCTGCGATTGAATACATGAACTGGTTTATTCGTAATGCGTCACGAGGGTGGGTGGAGGGATTAAAGCAGGTGTTGTAAACATGTTTCTTATTTCAGTTAAAAGGTTCTGTCGCTGCTCTTTGGTTTGAATATCTGCTGAATTAAAACGCGCGTGCCTCTGTTTACAAGCCCTATTCTGGGCAGCCTCGAGCTAAAGGTTAGAGGTCCAACGCCGTTTTAAATCTACCTGATAATTACCGCTCTCTTTTAAAGTCGCAATATCTCCTGTGTGCGTAAGGAGAAGGGAGTACATTTCAGCATAATTAATTTAGACTCTGACAAATTGCCACGAGCGGCTGTTTCTTTTAATCACAGCAGAGTGAAGACTGCCCCACTTTGCCACAATTGTTTCCGTGCTGCTCATTTCGAACTCCAGTAATCAACCACCAGGGACTGCGGCCTTGTTAAAATGAATTCTTCATTGGCAGCATTCGCTTAATGATCGCATCAGAGCAGCTTGTTTTGACCTGCACGAGCCGTCTGTGGAATTGCACAAAAAAAGTATATCAAACTGGGATAAACTGAGCCGTAAGAAATGCAGGCAACGATCCTTCTCCAAATTAAAAAAATGGAAAAAAACAGCTTATGTTTGTATGTTGTTCATTTATGAAGCACTTGTGCCATAGCGATGTACATGCTAAAAAAGGGTGCACAAATGTGAGTGAACAACTGAACAGTGCAAACAGAGTATTAGAAGAGGAAAGGCGTTACTTTTTGGAGAATAGAGCAAAAGAGAGAGAGGCACGAAGATGATCTGATATCGAAGGGTAAGGAGTTTGAGTGAAAAAGATCTAAAACGGGATTGAGCACAGGGAACATGTGAACACTGATAGGTAATGATTTTTGGAATGAACAGAGCGAAGGGGGACATAGAGAGTCAATAGTCAAGAAAGATAAACTAGCCTGTGTATGTATTCACAAACTGTACAGAGAAAGTGAAAGAATAATAGAGAGACAAAGGACAGCCTAGAAAGAGAGTAGAGAGATGGAGAAATAGAAGTGCGGAGAAGAGACAAACATTGGATGGATATATGAGTTAAAGATAGTGTGTAAAAGAGCAAGCTGGTATGATATGATATGCTTGGTTATTTATAACATGCTTAATACCCAGAGGTTTCTAAGCACGGACCTGGGGATTGAACCTCTGTTGCTCCGGAAGCACGTTTCCCCTAAGCTATCCTCCCGATAGGTAGGGAGGCTAATATGTAGTTCGGCATAATAGTGAAGATGGGTGAGAACGAGGGCAGAGTTGAGTAGCCCAGTGGTGTTAAAATAAAGGAAAGGACTAGCTTCGGTGCAACCATGACTCGACATCTGATTGCCATCTAAACTATCTCAGCTGACTCATTCATGACCAAATTGACAGTCAGCACAGCTCTCAGAAGCCTGGTTTGCCATTGTCCAACCACCAAGAAGAGTGTATGTGTTCCTGCCTGATAACTGCCCTCCCGGTCAATTGCTGGGGCCTAGCCACCATCTAAGACACTTTAATCCCTTGTGCACACAAGAACATATCCTTTTCAAAGAGCAATGTGGTTTTGATCTGCATTGCTCCCCCCGTCGCCTTACTCAGAGTGCTGCATCTTGTTAGCCTTGCATATTCTGTGGTATCTCTAGAGGGGTGGTTTTTTGTAGTGTTTTCTGTTTAGTTATTATTGAATATGGTGAGGTGAATTAAAGTAGTACAATCTTATAAAACCTTGAATGGACATTCCATTACTTTGGAAAGTTGTACTTGGCTGTTTGGGTCCATACTTTTTCATATGCACACACCTCTTGAGGGTATAGCTGTCCCACAGCCCAGAATACCACACAAGGCAAACAAGGTGTATCCCTTATCTTCGCTTGTTTTACCTTCATGACTGGGTTCACTCTTGTTTTATAGAAGTGTGAAGACTGAGTAGGCACTTTAGCCTCTACTCATCCTTGTTCTCCTGCAAGGCAGGAGTCAATTTGTCACAGAAATACAGTACGTTATCGGGTAAAGACAAAACCATTTTCCTCAAACCTGACCGACCCATTCATGAACTAGGAAAGGAGTAATATCTTGTGGAAAACTATACTTTGTTAAAGATAATTGTGTGTACTTTATTACCCTTAATCACTTTGATTTATAGGTTAATTACTATTTCCTTCCATTATAATGTTTTGTAATGATGACTTGAATGAGAGGCACCCATGTATGTACCAATAGAAAAGCCTTGAATTGGACCACTCCACAGGGGCAAAATGAGTCTATAATGGGGTCCCCAACCCCCTTCATTTCAAGCATCTCTGGAGACCAGAAAAATAAGGTTTTAGCTGGAACTTTATTAGGGTATGGTTTGCACAATGCCTTTTCCATAAAGCTCAAGGTAGAGAATTCCATGGAGGGAGCAAAAGCCTTCCCTCGCCCACTGCATAGGACCATCTGAAATGTCCTGCTGCTTGGAAAAGGCTTTGCACCCTGTTAACCAGGACTCTGTGAAATGGAATTGGCAGCCACCGAAAGTGCTCACTGGCAAACTTCCAGGCTGGAAAGTAGAGATGAATAACTCACCTTTATACCTGGGAACCAGGGAAAGTGTCCACCAGCAACCACGAATGTACGAAATAGCAATTGGTCCTGTTTGTTGCCTGCAGTTGCTTTTGATCTGACTAGAACTATTTTGAGTTGGGTGACAAACAAAGCAGCCTTTGACACTCACAACTTTCCCAACTGAATCAAGCTGGTGAGCCGCTGACTTGAGCAACACCTGCTTGCCCTCCAGCCATCTTTGAGCTTTTCTCCCCTCAGAAATGTATCATATTGCTGGACCTCGTCGAACCAACATAACTTTTGAGCCACTGACCTGACCATCTCCTCCCTAATCTTAAGCACATTTGAGATGATAACTATTGCAGAAATGCATCACTTCACTTCTCTGCTTCAAACTGACCTGATCTTCTCAACACTTACTCAAACCATTGGGAGCTTGAGAAGAACTGTCTTGGCATGGACTAAACCCACTGGAAAGTGCTAAGAAGCCCGGATCAAAGCTGCCAATCCCCCTTCAAGAAGACGAGAAAGGTGTTCACAGTGGTTCTGTCCCCCTCGCCAGGTTAAGCAGGCTCAAATGACAATATAAGTCACAACATTCATTTTATAACACATCATTGAGTTTGAATATTTCTACAAAAACTATTGCTTTTGTATCCCTTTATCAGACACAGAGAGACTCTTTCTTTTCAAGTCTTCACATTTCTGTCTTCCTTTACAGATTTTGAGGGGATAAATTAGTGTTTTTGTATTTTTAGTTTAACGAAGAAACCTTTTTATTGAACCTTGATTTGAAATGTATGTTTTACTATCACAGTACTCTAGTTTCTTGCTTCTTCTTTTTTATGAAACACATTTCTTGAAGAGTATAGTGTTTTCTCATTCCATGTTTGCATTATAGGTGAAGGAGGCACACCATTCATGTTGTTCCTGGTTCAACTTGATGATTGAGATCACTGCTGGGTTAGTAATAGTGTGGGGTTTTATTCACAACTCATCTTGCACACTTGCAGAGCAGCAGTTATTTTATCACAAACAAGTCATTTTGTATGTCAATTTGGAAGATAAACATTGTTCATCCTGAGCGAGAGAAGACACGTGTCAACAAAATCACGAAGCAATTTGAAAATTCACCTGGAATATAAGCCTAACTTATGAAATCAAATAGGACACAATCTTCTAATGGTAAGCTCTACCCTTACTAACTACCCTAAAGTAATTACAATATCTGCAGTAAATTTAACCCCAAGAAAGAAACCTTTGACATCAGCCATGTTTGGCCCTTAATAGTTAGGGTTGTTTAATAGAATCTAGCCACCTCAAAAGCATGTGGGGGGATTAGTCATGTTATGTCAAGACTGGAGGCTCCATATCATTCACTTTAAAGCATAATATTAACTCATATGTCGCTTTTTTGTGTGCCAAAGATGAAATACAATCAATCACAAACAGGGTTACATCTCACCTCCCAAAAATATAAAATATATGCCCCTTCTATTCCAAGAGATGACTGAGACGTCACTCTTCTGCCCACCTAGGCTATTGCAGTCAAGAAAGGAACAATGTAGGTAGGAACAGATGTGCTCCAGATAGCCCTGGATACTATTTAAACAAAGGGATAGGGATGAAAGGTAAGCACCAAAACCGAAGTTATATGGAAAATAGTCCAATAAGCCAATCAAGTGAATACAAAGCAAGTGAAACTAAAATATATTACATGCAGCCTTGGCTGGGAATAATCCAAAACTCTTTCAACATTGCATCATTAAATGGTGGCTTTTATAGGGAGAAGTGATGTCATATTTCATACTTTGTTTCAAGATACATGTAACTTCACATTCACTGATTCAACTGTGGCTGACGTCCTTTAGGGGATGCTACACAATTCCTAGCCCTATTGTCCTATCCTATTGTTCATGAGACTTCCTCTCAACAATGATCTAATAATGGGGTTATCCAGCTACTCCAGTTTTAATTGGACAAAAGACATGCTAGCATTTTGCAACATACAACTCAGCTCTTCTTTGGCTGTTCCACCTTGAGTGTTTCTGGGTGTGTTGCTTTCACCTCAATTGACCAATCACTTTGTGAGGTGTAGACAGTGTGGCAACACAAAATGTTAGCCCATCTAATTCTGATCGGACCCAAAGGTTGGCACCATCTGACAATTCTCAGCCTTGTGACTGTTCAACTGACAGTTAATATTGTGACTTCTCATTGGAAACATCTTGCACCTCTTACATCTTCTTCCTTTCTCATGAGGAAACTACAACATTTCATAGGGTCACTTCTTAGCCCTTTTCTTCGGGACCATGTGCAAATCTAAACTGTGCATTAATGTGTGGGGGGGGAATGAGTGCCCTTAACTATTATGAACATATTTCTTTTTTACCGAATGTCAGATGATTTTATTGTATTCCCTATTATATGTCATGCATTGATTAATCATCTTCTTGCTTCTATCGTCAAAAATACCTATTTCTTTATATTCTTAGTTGAAGTGCCCATGTTGCTTGGCACTCAGAACTCGACTTTTAGGTTTTCCGACACGGGCAGTGTGTGTCTTTTGCCTGACCAACTTCATCTTGTGCACACTTCTCCACTTTACGTCGTTCTCATGTTATATGTTTCACTTTTTCGAGGCTTGGGAACCTGCTGCTCTGTCTGCTACTAGCCAATCCCTATGCAGCTTTTCCCATCTTCCCTCATGGAATCTGACCTTGTCCTTTGTTGTGTCTGGGACAGGCCGAATGAGCTGTGTTTAACCAATGAAAATGCAAATGTTTTTCTGTGGCCTTGTTGTCTAACAACTGTGAAGGGCTGCTTCTAAGAATGCATGTTTTACTCTAGAATGGCACCATTTCATCTATTTCATGTTACCTTGCCAATGTACATTTCTATAGCTACTATTTCTCCAACTGTCATCTTCTATATTTGTCTGGCTAATATCTCCAATTTAAAGGTGTGTTATGTGTCTCCTTCTGTTACTTGTAAGTGTATCCTCTTTCTACCGTTTGGCTATATGTTAGTTGTTCCTTTGTTACTGTGCACAATTGGCAGTCTCAATGTTAGATGCTTTTAGGAGTCTGATGTACATTTCGTCATTGAGTACTCTCAGAAACACATCTATCCCTTTGTCTCCTTCACATGTGGCCCACATGTCTTGTGATTTAGCAAGGTGTCTGGCCTTATATGTGGTTCCTGTTGAATCTTATAGAGATTTTCTTAACTTGTACTTTCTCTCATGTTTGAGTCTTTGGACTTGATTCCCAACATTCCCCCTTTCCTTCCCTTCAGAACAAACCCTTTCATAAACGTGTCTCTTCATTCATGCTCTCATGACCAATCGTACATGACTTTGGGGACCCATATCTTCCTTAGGTTTCTCAAATGTTCTCACCCTTTGCATAATCCCATGGGATACATCCTAGGAAGTTACAATCTCCATTTGCTGTGCAATCTAGATAGCATTTGAGGTAATTTTATGGATCTGGGGGTGGCGAACAAAGAGCTACCAGTCAGCATATTAGTTGTTCTGAGCATACCATCTTTGCCTTTGCTTTAATTACTACCTCGTCTGTCTGGGTGCTTTCATCTTCACAAGGAGAAGAAAAATCTTTGGTTCTAACTCCAAGTAGTTTGACATTATTTCCTCAGGTCATACAACAAAGCATTGTTATTTGGTACAGGCTCCAAACCAAGATTAGGAAGACGAGAATGAATGAGAGAGAGAATTCTACACAATTTGTTAGCCAGTTTGCCATCCTGGAAAACATTCCAGTCAACCAGTCTTATTACTCCATCCTTCCATTTCTATACATATCCGCAGATTGAGGAGACCTTTGATCGCTATGCTCAGAGATATGGTGTCTCTATTGTTTGGGGACACGTAAGTGCAACATGTTGCTCCTATTTTTCTGCAGACTCCTCCTTCCATGACTGTGAGGAGGTCCAATAAAATTTGATATTGTAGTGTAATTATTTTCAGGGCTTTCAGCTCTTCCCACATGACATTGAGGTCATGCTTTATAGCATTTGCCAGCTGGGCCATGTTCTATCTGACAATCTGCAGCCATCTGGAATTTGTGGCTGTTTGTATTCCAGGGAATATGCAAGATGTAAAAAATATTTCTGTCTTTGAAAACACTCTCTATTGTGTGAGTATTTTCTCCAAGGTGTTGTCTGCTCCTTTGCTGAAATAGTTTGATCTCCGCCTAAGAGATAATGTCTGTGGTGTCTGCCTTTTTGCTCTGCTGGGGCTGGTAGAAAGGGCTATTGGCTCTTTCTAGGGATTGAGAGATACTTTTCTGGTATAAGTATTACAGGGTGTGTAAGGTCACAAGGGAGCAAACTCTGTTCCAGCCCAATGGTAGATCAAAATAGGCCTTGCTCTCACACTGCCACAAGACGTCCATTAAAGTGGCAGTTCCATCACATAACGCTGGCATGGTGAGTGTTCATTTACAGTTCATATTCTGACCCACAGGTACGCTTCCTGTGCTACTGAAACAGAATGAAGATCGAGTGAGTTTATGTGCCTTAACAGGATCATCATGTTGCTGGACACTTTTCATTCTGCTAACATGTACAGCCCATATACTTATGGCACTTTTCATATGCATTGTTTATGACATCTTCTGTATACCTCACCAGTCCCTCTGCTTTGAATACTGTTTGCCACTTCACCCACTTTTTGTTCCAATACATTGCATATATCTGTGGTCTTATTGCACATCGTATACAATCTTGTCCTTCTCTTCAGGCACATTCAGCTTTATTTATTTTCTCCAATCTGGCCTGTACTGTGTGTCCCTGGAATTGCCCTTGTAGCCTGCGGAGTACTAAGTGTGCTAAGCAATGTGCTACTAATGGCGGCACTTCATTAGATATGAATAATCTGGTGATGCAAACTGCATGTGGAATTGGGCCCTGCCTATCTCTGACATTAGTATTTGCACTTTCTTCAATTTGAACTTCCTTTCTATTTCTGTCACAAAGTTACCTCTAATTGCTGTTGCATTCATTGCTTTAGTTTCATTATTTCTCCTACGTCTTACCTCATCATTTATTTTTCATCATGGAATAGGAATGAAAGGAGAGAGAAAAACAAGCAACACATTCTTATAAACATATCATTGTCAGTGTTCTACTATTTTTAGCTTGTGTCTCAAAAATGTGTGTTGGCCACTCAGTTTCTGTTTTCCCAAATGAGCACATGACTCCATACAAGCTTTCATAGTCTCTATTCTACTCAACTTTGGTTAATGGTCCTTTCTCCTTTATCTGCTTCTTGTTGAGACTCTGATGCTGGGCTGGTGTTTCTTTGAATGTCTGTTAGGTGGACCCAGGTCTGTCTGTTTTTCAACTTCACTGCAGTAGGTGTAGCATAATTGACCTTGTGAGGACCTGTGAACATTGGTTGTTTTCAAGTCATGTTGTGTTGTCTTACTTAAACGGTGTCTCTGGGGAGAAGCTGTATAGGCTGTGCTGTCTCTATGTTTCTTGGTTTCATTGTGGCCGATTGTTGTACTTTTAAAATTATCTGGTGAGATATACACTTAGCACTCATTGACAGGGTCTTAAGATATACATTACATTCTTCTCCCAGGATATCTGTGCTTCTGTGAGCATCCGTCATTGTTGTTCATGTTGGAGCAACCGGCATATGCATTCTCCTACCTGTCACACCATTGTGCAGTAACAAGTGGTGGTCCTTGCCTGGCTAGTTGTGCAAACTGAACAGTGCTAAAGAAAGGTAATGTTGCAAACTCCTCTTTAGTGGGTTGCATATGTTTGCTAACTTATTCTTCAACAAACAGTTTAATCTTTACAGAACCCTGTTGGCTTGTTGGTGGTATGCTGTGCAAAGCTTATGTTTGATTGCCAGTTATTTTGTTGTCTCAATGAAGAGTTCAATTTCAAAATGAGGGCCATTGTCGGATCTCTGGACATCGCATATTACCTACCTTGGAAATACCTCCCTGATCAGAAAGATTTGGACCAGCTTTAATCCATCGGGAAAAATTAACATGCAATTAAAATTATGTAACAAAAACTACTGCACCCATTTACCATGTCAATGAAGACATAATGGAGTTCCTTGAAGGACCCCAAAGGGTGGCATTGTGTTGCTTTTAATGTCTTCAGCAGCTGGCTAGCATTGAACTTGGGGCATACTGTGCAATTGTCCATGTATTGATCCACATGCTCTACTAGGTTTGAAACGAGCCAGTCTTTGCTGACGGCGGCAATGATATACTGCGTGGGTGCATGTGTTGGGTAGTGCAGCTGTACCAATGTTTAATAATTCCAAAGGCATCGTTACTTTACCTGTTATGTTCTGTCTCCAAATCATATCAGTGAGTGATAATTTACACCCTTGCTTCACCCATAATGCTTTCCCTTGGGGTGACACTCTTTCCTGCAACTCTACAATGTGTGCCATAGACATTGAGTTGTATGATTCTTGAAATTGGTCTTGTTGCACTGCTATGACAGGCTGTTTGCTTTACATTGGAAAGGGCATATAATCTGCCAGTTTGGCATATGTGCCCGCAGCTGCGTTCCCATGTGAAATTGGATCTGTTCCTCTGGTGTGTATTGCGCACTTCACAATTGCTACATGGAGGGGACATTTCAATGTATCTATTAGTCTGGATAATAATGATGCATGCTGAACTGTTGACCCATCTCACTTTCTGTACCATCTCCTTTTCCATCTTGACAAACCTGAATGTACTGTTGATGTTACATATGCGGAATCAGTAAATATAGTGATGCCATCGTTTGATGACACGTCAAGTGCTTCTATGAGTTCTATGAGCTCTGCTGCTTGTGCTGAATAGTGTGAGGGTAATCTCTTGTGCATTACTCTCTGATGTTCTTCATCCTGAGATTTCGTATGTCTCACCACTGCTGTTCCTCTCTGCCTCTTAGCACTATTCTGATATATCGTTAATGACCCATCAATGTAAAGCACTTCTCCTGTATCAAGTGCATCCTCACTCACCCTTCAGGAGTTCCTTCATACACTGCACAGTCCTGATACTGATCTTGTGACTTAACAGGTTTGGCTACAAATGTTGCTGAATTCACTATGCGGCTCTCTGTGTGGTGAGGGTTGACTTGCTTATTTCCAGAATGGTAAAAACTGCATGTTCAACATATATTGTCACTGGGAATCTCATTCTAATCGTGGCAGATTTTTGAATTGCAAATTTAGTGGCTGCCAGAGGCTGCTCGCATGGGAAATGGATTACTAGGTCTAGAAGCCCATTGTAATATCCTGAGGTCTTTTGTTTCAGAGAGGATCATTGTGTGAGAACTGTTGTCATTACCTGTCAATTTGAATGTGAGAACAAATATTATCGCTATTTATGTTATTTATACAGTATAACTTTTGTTAAATGGGACAGGAGGGTGGGATTTCCACTCTTCTGGGAGGGGGAGGAGGGGCAGGATATGAAGAGGGTGCACCCCAAAGGACAGGGCTTTATATAACCTGCCACCCTCTTGGTCCAGCTCCCCCTCCCCTCTTTTGTCACCGCCTTGTGATGTGCTCCCCCAACTCTGGGCCTATGCTGACCCTTGATGTTTCCTTAGGTTGGCTGGGAGGGAGCCCCCACTAAAGGCCGCGCCCGCCATTTGCACACCGTGGTCGGCGCACTTGCTCACCATAGCAGGGTCATCCCACAACTGTGCCTCCCCAAACACAGTGGCACTCTTACCTCCTTCAAAACACCCCCACCCCACGCCGAGACCACTAGGAGGTTCCCTAGAATAAAGAGGCAAGACCAGTTTTCAAGGTGGAAGTTACAATGCTGCAGCAAGCTTTATTACATAAATCCAAGGAGTTATCTTACAGAGGATCGGTTTCTCCACCATACCACAGGATATTCTACGCCAGGTTGGCTTCTTAAGAACCTCCTCCCACCCCCCTATCAGAGTCCTGAAGACCAGGCCGGGTAAGACCGTCCCTCGATATACATTTCCCTCTCTACCCAAGGCCATTCTTTGTTTTGTTTCACAGTACACTTTCGCAGACACTTTTTTTGGTGCCTTTATTCAGTACATGTTTACCAGACACTTGTTTCAGTACCTTTATTCACAGTACACATTTGCCCAGTACCCTTTCCCTTCTATTCTTCAAATATAATGGCTTGTTGCAATTAGGTGTTGCTGATACTGGGGCATTGTTGATTGCTATTTTGAGATCTTCCAAACCTTCTGTCATCTCGACTGTGCATTCAAAAGTTCCCTTTTTTGGGGCATCTTTTATTGCTTGCAGTAAGGGCCTACTATTTGTGGAGTAATCAAAAATCCATGTCCTGCAATAGTTGCACAACCACAGAAACTGCTGCATCTCTGTGACTGTGCTGGGCTGTGGTGTGTTTCACACTGCTGTGGTTCTGTCTGTGGTTACTCTTCTCCATGCTGAAGATAAAATCTGTCCTAAATACACTACCTCCCTTTGGCAATTTCTGTTTGTAAACTTTGTACCCCTTGTCTGCATGGAGTTTTAAGTATTGTGTTTTCCATACACTGTTCATCTGCTGTGATGCACACTTGCAAATCATCATGTACTATAGCGCTGTGCTTGTTATGTGTATGTTTCCTAGGTCTATCTGGGGGACCTTGGTGAAAACACTGGGGGACTCACAATACCCTTGTGGTAAAAAGATGTGTTGGTATTACTTTCCGTATATGTGAACGCAGTGAGATACTGAGATTCAGACTGTAATGGCACCAAAAATTATGTGTTTTTTAGATCAATCACAGTGAAATAAACTGCATCTGCGGGCATATGGCATAGAATTGATGTTGGATTCGGCACTAACTTAGACTCTTCCTCCACTATGTTGTTTAAAGGGTATAGATCTTGTATAAACCTCCAACGATGTACCTTGTGCTTTTTTCACAGGGTAGATAGCCATGTTGCATAGGGTAATTGATGGTGCTATGATACCTTGTTCAATCATTGCTCTAATGATGTCATATATATACCTTCATCTGCCTCTCTGGATAATGGGTATTGTTTTACTCTAGTGAGTATTGCACCTGTTTTGAGTTTGATTCGTACAGCTTCTATGCTGTTCAATAACCCTACACCATGAGGATTGTCAGTCTATGGATGGCTGAGCACTCTTGCCATGTCCTCGTATTATCATGAGGGTGGTGCGGTAGCATTCAATACTGTGTATGGTACTTCTCTATGTTGTACTGCCAGGTGACAAGGTATGCATATCTCAAACAATATCTCCCCTCCTCTTCTATATTTGCAAATAATTGCTCATCATTTACTTCTTGTAGTGACTGTTAGAATTATTGTGTTTTTCTGTTGAACACTGCTTCTTTGTGTAGGGTAAACATCGCTCCTGGTGCTTTTTTCTGTGGGACGGTTGGTCTAAATACAAATTGTGTGGGTAAGCGGCATATCATGTATTGCACCCTGGGCAGCCATCCTATTAGGATAGTCACTGCATATATGAACATTTGTTCATGCACGGGTAATGCTTAAATTGCGCTGGTGCTGCACAGCGCTTGAACTACTGCTGCTATTTTGGTGCAGTGCATGCCTGGTTTGGAGCACACTATCCCTTTGTTTGTGAATGAAATTATCATATACAATTTGCTCCAGAGGTCTCTTCCCAATAAATGTGCTGGCGTTTCTACACCGCATAATAATAGTGCTAATTTTTACTGTGTCCATAACTTAGTGGGTGGATCTGTGAATGGAACATTGGTAACAGCCCCAGATAATCCCTCTGTGTCCATACTTCTGTTATTCAAAGAAAACCTCCCTTCCCTTATGCAGGATATGGTGGCTCTTGTACCCACCATAAATGTACAAATCCTGTCTCCTATCTTCACTTCCATCGTTGGTTGCTTTTCTGGGTCTGGGGTGACTTACAGGATTGGAAATGTCAGGGCTTGCTGTGGGTTGTCCTATCGTGAATACATATTTGTCCACGGGAGTGAAAAAAACATTGCCTCCCTGAAACTTGCTCCTGTATAATATGTCACTGCTCCTCGCAGTAATGCCTTCTGTTCCCATGGTGGTGTGGTAGCATTGGAAAAGGACCTGCTATGTGACATTCTGCATGACATTTGGGTTTGGATACTGTATGGGCTGACCCTGTTTGGGGCTGTTATCTGCATTGGTCCAGAATGTTGTGGCTGTGCGGACCCTGAAGCATACATGGGTCCAGATGCTGCTGAAAGACCTGGGGCATATGCGCTGTATGCTGGTACTTTGTATGGTGGACATAGGCAGAATATTGGGTTGGGATGGTCCTGCATGGGAGGCTTACTTGTGCCATGTGTCCTACTGTAACGCTTACCTGATGCCGTGCGGGAGAGTCCAGCCCTCTGATGTCGAGAGCGTGTTACAAAAAACTACTTCCCCCACAGCTACTGGTACACTCACCTGGTATCCACAGGGACGCCACCCAGCCCTGGTTGGATGATTTGCACTCTTGAACCATCTCCCGGTCCCTTGGTAATGCCTCTGGTTAAAGATGGGTCTTAATATTGTAAAAGGCGGATTCTCCATCTTGCTCCCGTGGCAGGGGCGAGTAGATGTGGGGACGAGCAGCGACCAACTTACTTCAATGGTGCAAGCCCCCCTGTGGGAATCCAGGCCTGATGCGACTCTGTAGGTTTGCTGCTTTACAGTCTTTATATGCAGTTCTTATGTTCCTCTTAGTTCGAATAATAATGTTTTGCTTCTTTCCTTTTAGGTATGGAAAGGTATTTTGGTGTTGTCGTGCAGTTTGAAGATGAGCATGGGCCGGTAGGCGAACGCACGGTGTGCGCGATGCTGTCTGGTGAGTAATGCGCGATGTGCGGCGCTGTTTTGCCTTTTATATTGCTAACCTGTGTCTTTTTTCTCCTTGCAGATTGCGATGTTCCTCGCCGAGCGCCGTAATGTTCCAGCAATGATACTGACAAGGAGATGACTACCCAGGTAAGAATTGTGTGGCTTTCTTCATTCGGGAGGAAATGTGAGTAAACGCTTACTGTCTTTCTTTCTCCTCTTTCCACGTTATGGTATTCCAGGATGCATGCGGTGCCGGATGATGGAGTTCATACCTTCAGGTGAGTGGAACTGAAGTCAGCGATGGATTGAAGACAGGATACTGTTCCAGGTAAGTTTCGTAGTGTTCTTTCTCTCTCTGCAGGTCCTTGGTTTCAGGTAAGCTGGCATCAAAGAACTGGACATGGTGAGCGTTACCCTGCCCACAGCAGAATTACGCAAAGCATGTTCTGCTGTTTGGGTGTGGTTTAAATAGTCTCAGGTACAGTAGTCCAGGTAAAATAGTCCCAGGTCTGCCACACCCAAAGTAGTCCAGGTAAAGTAGTCCCAGGCCTGCCACATCCAAAAGACTAGACCGCATAGCTCATTTCCTTGTAACTGAGCTATGTGTGTGCCTCCATGTTGGCTGAACACCCCCAAGTTAAATAGTCCCAAGTAAATAGTCCCATTCTAATGTTGGTCTTCATGATGGTTATGAGCCTGGTGACAAAGACACCAGGACTGACTCCAAGAGAGTCTTGGATGAGGTTTTAAGGCATTTGACCTGGCCCTTACTGGAAGGCTGACTTACCAGTGCGGGCCAGGGGCAAGGGTCATGACAGCTACCCAGTTGGCAGAAATAACCCTGTGCAGAGTGTGGTAGGGAGTGGTTGGATGAGATTCCCTCAGTGTTCGGTAGTTAGGTCACAGAACTGATGGTGCAGGGCCAAGGTGTGGCTACAGTGTGTAATCTAGGGGCTAGATAACGGTTAAATACTGCATGCTCTCACCTTTACCCCTCTGTAGTATTCTCACCTCCTCCCCTCACCCTTACATCCCCTAGTTGTGCTGACATGTTGGCTCACCTCTTGCTTTGCTGAATGTACCCAAGTGTGCAGGATGAGACACCAGACCAGTTCCTTCACTGGTGTTGAGCGGCCCAGACCTGCTGCGACTCACATGGTGCTGTGACAATATGCCCTATCTACCTTACTTCTTCTCTTGCTCTTTAAAGTCTCTAAAGTCTCTGGTAAGCATACACAGTGCGGCGCTGCTTTCTTATCTCTTAATGTCTCTAATTATGCACGGTGCAGTGCTGCTTTCATGTCTTCTCATGCACAACGCAGCGCTGCTTTCATGTCCCTTTGATGTCTGCTTCTTTGTTACATGCTGGCTCTACTGTCTGTTGTGTTCCCCTTGCTTATAGGTGGATTTACTGCAGTTGCTGACATGCCAGCTGCCACAGAGGGATGAGGAGCTGAGCCCAGAGAGTGGGAGATTATCAGGTAAGCAAGGTGGGGAAATATGGTTATCTCAATGTTCCCAGTGCCTCACAGCCTCACCAGGTTGTCTGTTTTTTCCAGAATGTGCCCATGAAGCTCGGGGAAGGAGCGTGGCTGAGCTGGAGGCAGGATCGGAGGTGCGGTAAGCATGAGGGACAGGCAGAGCGCTAAGCGTTAAGCTCCGGGTGTAGCTGCAGAAACAATGGAAAACACAAGGTGTGGCTCAGGGCATGGTTTTATAGGCGTGGGTTGCACCCTGTGCATCTAAACTATGCAGCCTCTTCAAAACAATGGGATTGTCCAGGGGCCATGTGGGTTCCTGAGTTGTGTCTTTGTCCGGGGGCCATCTTAGTGATGGTCAAGTGGTACACTTTGTTTGGCCATGTGGTGCCTGCAACAGCCAGCAACCAGGGAAGTCCAGCCCTCTCCCCACTTAATATGGCTGTGATTGCATGTTGTGTCCCGAGGGGCCATGACACCCACTTTCCCACATGCCCAACATGGCCCTCTGAATCATGGTTTTAATACTCCAAACCCCCTCCTAGCCCTCTCTGGAAGTTATCTCTTGCTCCGCGGACCCATCCTGTGTCTCCTGTCATTCTCTGAGTCTCCTGCCCAACATTGTGGCACTTCTTGTTCCTGTCACTCATCTGTGGCACTAGTAACTACTGCACCTTCCGAACTCACCTTTGCTAACTTTTTCTGTAATAACTTTGCTTCTGCCCGATGCACTTGTTCTTCTTTCTCCCTTTCCTACTCACTCTTCCACGTACCATAGTGCACTATATGTGCTTGTATCTTGCCCAATCCTTTCCCTTTGATGCACACTATTTTGTCCAAGTCTGCATGTACCTATGAGTAACATATGATAAAATATTGGTATACTTTAATCCCTGGCTTCCCTTTTTTCTTCTCGCCACATCTCCTGGGTCACACCTTTGCTATCTCTGGAAAGGGGGCGGGCTGCGGCTTCAACAGTTGTTTTTTTACCCTCGTTCATTTCTACTCACTGACACCCCCTTTACTTTGTCATTTAGTTTCCATAGTTCTAACATACTTTGCCTCTTTCTTATCTTTTTACCTTTATACATTGACAACAAATGTGAGTATTTATGGTCAACAAATCCCTTATTACCTGTACCTTCCGCTGGCCATGCAGTAATCATCTTTCTTTCTATCCACATTACCGAATCATTATAATATTTGAGGAACTTCTTCCTGTATTTTGGGAGCTCCCTACACATATTCTCAACTGGTGTACACATTTTTAACAACAAAAAGAGCCACAATGGCGTAATGACAAATAACAAATTACCACAATAAGAACTGTTTCTGACAAAAGTCTTAAGATGTCACGCCCCACAGGAAACCCCTGTTTACCACCAATAAACACACAAAGGGAAAAACAAAATCACGGTGCGTCATCGCGCAACAACCTTCAATTCATTCAACAAAACCAAGTCACTGCTTATGTACACAATTGTTTCTTTTTCCTCCTCAAGCCCCTTACACCTGGACAGAGGGGTAAAGTCCTCACTATTGCAGTACTTCCCTTCTCCTTTAAACGGTGCTGCCCTACCTCCTCTGTCAAGGGACATTTCACTTCAATGTCTCTTCTTTCACTACTACTACTACTGTGAAGTCACTGCTCCCCTCTGCGGGAGCCCTTTTCTTTATTTCTACTTTAAAGTTAATCCTATATAGACCATTTGGTTCACTCTCTTTCACACTCCTCTTTCCTCCCAATACTCATTTTCCCGCTTGTTGTTCTTGTGCCAGGTGCACTCTTGTTCTCTATGTTCTTTCAAGGACCTTTGATACCATCTCTCCCCCACAAAGGGCCTGGACACCTGGGGGGGCACCACGGCCTCCAGCGATCAGCCAAGCCTCTGGATAATCTCAGCGCTTGCTGACATTCTCGTGTTGTTTGCAGTTTCTGCTCTCTGCAGGCAGGTGCCGCTTGCCCAGGAAAATGTGGTGGAGGAGCTCCTAGCCCCTCACAGGAGCCTGGAATCACATTGTGGGTCACCAACTCTAAGGTAGGAGCAAAAACCTGAGTTGTATACAAAATAATGTGATGAGCCAATAAAGTGCATGAGAAGCAAGAAAAACAAAAGCAAGCCTCAGCCGGAAATAATTAAAAAAATCATTCAACATTATATCATTAAATGGTGGCCTATATTGGGAGAAGTGATGTAATATTTCATACTTTGATTCAAGATACATGTACATTCACATTCACTGATTGGACTAAGGCTGCTGTCCTTTAGGGGATGCTACACAATGGCTAGCCCTATTAACCTTTACTATTCCTTTTGACTATGCTAATTACTTCCTCTCAACAATGATCTAATAGTGGGGTTATCCAGCTTCTCCAGTTTTAATTGGACAATAGAGATGCTAGCATTTTGCAACATACAACTCAGTTGTTCACTCATGTTTTCCTGGGTGGGTTTCTTTCACCTTAATTGACCAATCACTTTGTGAGGTTCATACAGTGTGGCACCAAAAAAGAATACCTCATCTAATTCTCATGGGACACAAAGCATGGCATAATCTGACCGTTCTCAGCCTTGTGACTGTTCATATGAAAGTTTGTGACTTCTCATTGGAAACATATTGCACCTCTTAGTACATCTCCTTCTTTTCCCATGGTGACTTCATAGGGTGTATTGCGACCCGAGCAATTAGAGGTCAATCGACAATGACCACCTGCAGAATATGTAAAGACGCACATGAGAAAGAGACCATTCGCCATCTCCTCTTATCTTGTCCTGCTACAAAATGGGTGAGGTCCCAATACGTCAAGTTCTTCTTCACAAATCCTCTCCTTGTGGATGAAGAAAAGGGGTCCAGAAAGATCAGTGGAGACAAAGCAGTGCTGCAAATAGCTACATTCAAGATCCTACAACACACTACGACAATCCTACAAAAGCTATCAAACACCTCGGTGCAGGAATCCTAAACACTGACCAACGTGAATAAACTTTGTTTCTTTTTTTTTCTTCACTGAGACTTTTCCACAAAAACTGGTGACATTGAGGTTGCCTACTTAGATGAGACCAAGATCAAAAAGTTGCAATTTGTTTGATTAAAAACAATAAAATAAAAAATTAAAAATAAAAAAATATGTCCTGCTTTGATCAATCATTTTCATGCTTCTAGGTCATGAATACCTATTAGTTTATATTCTTAGTTGAAGTGCCCATGTAGCTTAGTACTCTTAACTCCACTCCTTGTTGGATGTTTTCCGACAGGGTACAGTGTGTGTCTTTTGCCTGACTGACTTTGTTTTCTGCACACTTCTGCACATTACCTCGTACTCACCGAGAAGTGGCCTTAGTTTTGTCAGTTTTTAAAGCAATGAGCAAGAACGTTATTTGCTATATGTTTCACTTGTTTGAGGCTTGGTAACCTGCTGCACTGTCTGCTCCTACCTAATCCCTGTGCAGCTTGTCATGTCTTCCTCATGGAGTCTGACCTTGTCCTTTGTCATGTCTGGGACAGACCAGAATGAGATGTGTTTAACAATTGAAAATGTGAATATTTCTCTGCACCCTAGTTTTCTAACTAGTTTGAAGAGGTAATTCTAACAATGCTTTTACAACTCTAGAATGACATAAACTTCATCTACTTCATGTTACATTGCCAATATAAATGTCAATACTTTTCCTACTAATTCTTTGACTATCATCTAATATATTTGTCTGGCTATTATTTCCACTCTAAGGATGTTCCATGTGTCTCCTTCTCTTACTTGTATAGCAACCTGATTTCTACCGTCCTGCAATATGTTAGTAGCTTCCTTTGTTACTGTGCACAATTTGCACTCTAAATGTTAGATGCTTTTAGGTGTCTGAAGTTTATTGTGTCATTGAATGTGATGCTGGAAATGCCTTTTTGAGGGACAGGGCCTCCAAGTCCATGTTCTACCAATTGTCTGTGTGTGTTTTCTATATTTGTGCTGCCACTGAGTGCCAGTCTGGACCTCTGTTAATGCTGCTCTTCATTTTTCCTTTTGGTGAACAACACCCATGGGATACCCTTATTGCACCCATGGGTGAGGATACGCTCTTGTACCCCTAATGTGTGTTTTTGGGCAACTGTGTCTTGACCATAGAGCAGGGTAATGGCTGGTGGCAGCTACATGCTGGCTTGACAGTGGCTCTGGGTGTCTTCCATTTTGGGACACCCTGGCCCTGTGATAGGAATCAACAGATTCCTGGACAAAAGCAAGATGGCCACTGTAACCTCCTGGTTTCTATTGACTTTACACCTTGTTTCCCAAAGTCCTGGGAAGCCCAGGCTCTGTCCCTTTCTCCCTGACTGGCTGTTGGGTGGAAGGACGATATATGGCTCTCGAGCTGCCTTCTGTGCGACTGACTGGAGCCTTCCCAGGGACCATGTTTTTGTGGGTACACCTGTGGGATGGGACCTGTATGAATGGAGTCTGAAGTCAACTAACGTTCTGTGTTGTGGGTGTCTGGTGTATGTTCTGTGAAACAATGCATGGGCCATCCCTGACTGAATCTGAAATTAATGCTGTGTAGTGTTTTGAAAGACTGGGTGCTTACTCCAATCAAAATTCTATGTTAGTAGTGTCTGGTTTGGGGGAATGGCCTGAATGCCTGATTGGCTGCCTGCTTGCATGAATGTACTTGTTTATGATTGGCTGACTGAGCATGGCTCAGCCTGAGTGTATGGCAACCAAATGTGTATAACTAGGGACCTCTCACTCACCAATTTGTTCTGAATTTGCAAGTTGTAACTGAAGCTGTTCTGAAGCTGAAGCTGAAACCTGAAGATTGAATCCTGTGTCCAGTCGGAGGAAGGAGTCTGTGGCTACATTTCTTCAAATAATTCGAAGCCTGCTGAGGTGACCCAAGGATGGACTCAAGAGAGGACGTGGTTAGGCAACCTCTTCCCGAGCTACGAATGACCATTGTGCACCTGCTACTCTTCATCAGAATTACTCTGGAAGCTAGTCTTGTGTACCTACCGTCCAGAGAACCAGTTTTCATAAGTCCAGTGCTTGGGATTCTCAATAAGAAGAAGTCCATTTGTGTCGCCCAGGGTCCGGAAGAGAGTTTATGGCTGCTGGAAGCCACATTGCTACGCATTGCCCAGAAGAGGGGATAGACTGGCAGAGTGCTGCTTGACACCCAGGTCTGCCAAAAGTTCCACACAAATCAAAGAATCTTTCAAGGGTCATCCCTGACACGACATCTAAACACGTATTCCCACTGAAGAAGATCGCAGTTCACTGTGTGCATGTAAAGGTCCGCTGGTTGGTTTCCCGCCACCCGAAAACAAAGAATATGCCTTAAGCATCCACCTTGGTGATCCGCAGTGAAGAACCAAAAGTCAGTAAACCATGAAAACCTGAAACTCAACACATACTTCTGCCACTGCACCAGTTGTCACTAAAAGGCATCCAAGGTCCCCAAAGGTCTTATCCTCTTGTTGGGTGTCCTGACCCACGTTTGAGCTATCATGCTGCAACATTTGGTGCTGTGGGCTTAGAAAATCCAAGATGGCCAAAAAGCCCACATGTGCGCCAGAATCCAGGAGAACCACGCAGTTTGTGCACACTAAAATGGTTGCCTAACTTGCCACCCACCAGTGCGAGCAGGATGGGCCGGGGTGCCATGAGTGGAATGTGTGCCAAAGGAAAAACCGCACTTTAAAATCACCTTTTGTTTCCCTGAATGCCAGCTCAAAATGCCTATTTTCAAACATTGCAACACATCCAAAAATCTCACTGAACACCAGCGGACATCTGGCAGAATGAAGTATGTGTGCATACTAAATCTGGGAAGTTGAAGAGCCCCAAAACAATGTTCATAACAAGACTGGCTGAGCTCTGCAGGTCTGCAGCAGCCTAACTGAAACTGGATTTAAAACTACCAAAAATCGAAAATGTTTAAATTAACTGAGTGACCTACTTTTGAGTGTCACATAGTTTGTAACTGTTAAAATGTCATAGTTTTGAACTTAGAATCATCATTCTAGCTGCATATGTAAAAATTGTCTTGACTTAAACTGGGGAACAAAAAGTGACATTTTACCTGAAACCTGGCTTAAGGAAACTGGAATTCTGCCAGACAGCTACCCCCGACAGGAGTGGGGGCTTGCCAAACAAATGCATTCCCAGGCCTGGCTGCATTCTGTTGCTCCTGCCAAAAGGTCACACACTCTCTGATTGAATTACCAGGTGAATGCAAGAAACTAAAGAAAGGGCCCAGGCAGATGGTTTATTAGGGTGGTCGTAAATGGCTTCTTTTTGAACAAAGCCCTGCCTTGACTCAGGCAGATGGTTTATTGGGGGGACCGTAAAACAGCTTCCTCTTGGCAGAAGCTGGGAGGGGCAGGGTCTCTGAGCTTGGCAGAAACTGGATAAACTGGTTTCTATACCATGTGACCTGAAAAGACACACCCCTGTTGGCCAGAATATGATTCTAAGAAAGATGTATAACTCACAGTGCGGACTTGTCAAAATTATTTAAATGATACCATAATTCTTGTGATTTTTCGGTGCACGTTTTAAGACGCGTTGGGAATTTGTGTGATGTTCTGGGGCAAAACCCCGCTATTTATTGACACCACAGACTCTGTGTTTAAGCTAGAGACATGGGAATTTACTGGAGTATGTATGGACAGGCCGTGTATATGTGTATAATTTTTAATGAAAAACCAATGTTGCAAAACCAGTTAAAAAACGCAAAATTTTGCCAGTTCTGAATGCGAGCTCTTAGAAACATCAGAGTTTGAACAGAGTATACCTCATGTGATCCGTGATTGGTGCATGTAATTTCAAACCACTGTGTATCTATGAAATATGTCTTTAGGTCAAATATAGATTTGTGTGTAATTTGACAGGGGAGTGTCCTTTCTGCAAGCCATTAAATGACATCATTCTGACACACAATCCTGTTCTCCAGTGAGAACGCAAAGAATTCTCCAACCTATCAGAACTCTGAAGGGGTTTGGCCTAGAAAGCTAGCCTCTCCACCCACTTTCAAAACACATAAAAAGAGACTGCTGGGACAGGTAGAGACATTCAATTCCATTTGCGCCGGAGCATGCTGACCGACGACTTCACATCCAGAGATCCTACACTTAGACTTCCAAGCTAAACAGTGACTACAGAACTTTGAACCAAGAAGGCCCACTGCAAGCAAAAGTATTTGTCAGCAGGCCCAAAAATAATTTGCAGACTATCAACAGCCGGGCGAGCTGTTTGAATTCCCTGCCTAGAACATTGCCGGGACCGGTAGCAGTGTCCAGGAGCCGTGCAGATCAGCGCTGTGTCCGGAGAAAGCGGGACCAGGAGCCGTACAGACCGGTGCTAGACCAGACCAGCAGAACCCAAGATCCAGGAGCAGTGCCGGTGACCCAGAAAGCAGAGCTGTACTCGGAACCGGAGACCAGATCGCTGTGAAGTGCTGTGCGCAGTGACCGGATCCGTGACAAAGTCGCCTTCCTGTCCAAAATCTCTTGTGAGTACTCAGCAAAACTCAGAACATATCCCTTAGTTTAATATAATATAATTCAATCTATTTAACCTAAGTAGAACTGTCACCTGTCATTTTCTAGCTGCAAGCTGTAACCTGTCGCTTTGAACTTTTAAAATTTCAAAACCGAAAAACTACCTTTATTTAATCGTCCGTATCTCTGGAACCGTTTGGGCTAGGAACTTGGTTTAACTTTCCTCTGAAAGCTTAGAATCTCGGCTTTTCAACAAGCTTAGAACCGACCTGCTAATCCCTATACTTTTGCTGTAATCGTGATTCACGCATTCGCGAATTTTGCCGCGATTCGCGATTTGGTTAAAAATCCAGCCACGTGTGAAAACAGCAGCTTCCTTGCTTTCCTTTGCCAAAAATTTGTTTAACCTGCTAGTTACTCCTAGATCCTTGCTAAAGTGAGCCTGAACTCATCCCAAGTATATTTCACTCACCCTGAACCTCCTAAAGGGAATTAAAACCATTTTCAGCATATTCCTCACTTCATTGCCAGCACATATAAAAGCATTTTGGGCCTGTGTTTCAAACTTCTGTAGTCTAAGCTTGCAGGGGTGAACCGAATTACATTTGATTGCATTTCTAAGAACTGTGTGCTCTCCTCTTCATTTCCTTACCTTGCATAAGGGGGGGAGTAGATTGCCAGAGAAAAGTGATTACATTGTTTTGTTGAAATCATATTGAGTATTTTCTGTATTGCATTTTCATTCAACATTGCATCCATCTGAAACTAGATAAAGCATTCTCTACCACCTTATTCTTCTGTTCCTATTCCCAAGCGTGCTACCTCATCCTTTATACTACTCCAGGGTAATCAAATCAGTTTATTAGTAGAACCTTACCCATTGTTGTTAACTGCTCATGTTCTGGAGTGTGATATTAATTATTAATTTATTATAAAGTGTGATATATATATATATATATATATATATATTGTTTACATTCTCAAATAAACCGTTTAAACTTGCAAAACAGAACTACTTCTTGGCTCAGTGGGGTCAGAGGGGTTCCAAGAGAGGGGTGTTATATAGGGGTAGTCATCCAGAACTCATGAACTGGACATAAAGATATATCAATAAGGGTTTCCATTCAGTATCCCAGACTAGGCATTGACTTAGCTGTAGTGCTGGATTGAATCATCTTACAAATTGGGGGCTCGAGCCGGACGTCTGGGTTAGATCTATCACTTGTGCAGATTAATACAGTGTGCCAGCTGACCAGATACACATATCCGGTCGGATCACCACGCTGTGTTACGCTGTAAAGCACTCCTCAAAGGAACGCTCTAAGGAAAAGGTCTGTTTTGCAAAAATAAAATACAAACTTCTGTAAGTCAGGAAGGAACTCAAATTCCAGAATGACGACCTTGGTACATATGAAAATAGCCAGAGAACACTTCTTACATAAGCTATTTGTGAGAGGTGAGTGGACTCATCAGGACCAAACGGTCTGGTTGCAGGCAATCGCGCAACAGGTCACTGAAACAGGGTCAGATATATGGGGAGATCAGGGTCCCCTACATGTGGCCCTGAGTGAACTATATATGGCCCCTAAGGCCAAGGATGAGCACCACAAGATTGCCAGGGTAGCGGCATATTTATATTTACATATGGGAGCCATGCAGGACAAATGTGCTGAAGGCCAAGATCTGGCGAGTAGGCAACTGCTGGCATTACAGAAGGCCCAATCTGATCTTGACTCTTCTGAGAAGAGGCTGCACAGAAGCCAGGAGTCCGAAAATGAGAGTAGACAGTACATCATTAAAATAAAAGAGGACATGGATATACTGCAACAGGAAAAGGCTGACCAGGATACCAGAATTCTGGCCTTGCAGAAGGAACGCCAAGACAGTTTGGACTCCCTACTGCAGAGCCAGAAAAAGCTGGAGCAACAGATCAATTTCAACAGGGCATGCACAGAGCAGGTAGCCACCCTGCAAATCCAACTTGACAGAGAGAAAGAGGAGAGCAATAAACTGATCCTGAAAGACCTGGATACCCAGGCAGAGTTTAATCAGGAGCGCCAGAAAGCTGGTGCCTTCCAAAGGCAAAGGGACGACCTGACGGTACAGATACAGATGCTTAGTCAGGAAAGGGACACCTTAGGCCAGGAAGTCTGCCACTTAAAAAGAAAAATGGAAGAAAATCACCTGGCCCACCAGGGACTGGGTGACCTCCAAAAAGAACACCAGGACTTGCTAGAGCACACCAGGAGGGTGGAGGAGGCTCTGGCAAGACAGGAGCAGGCCAGTAGGGATGGGACTCAGGAGGTAACCCTCCTGCAGCAAAGACTGGCCCAGTGCTCCAGGACCAATCAGGAAACACAGAGAGAGAATGAGGCTCTCTGCCAGCACAATGATAGGCTCCAACAACAGGTAGCAATGCAGGAGAGACTGATAGAGTCTAGTAAGGCCTTAACTGAGGAACTGAAGGCGCAGGCTCTTGCATTGCAACAGGGAGCAGGGGCGGATAGAGACCAGGTTCGCTGGGAAAGGGAAACTCCTGAGCATAACCTCAGGAGCCCTAGTACCAGAGGCCTTTATCTCTCTCAGTCCCTGGACTCTGCCACCCCCATGTCCCCTGGCGCACATGAGCACCAGGCCACAGGGATGGCAGATTACTATCCAGCCAGAAGCATGGGGCTCAGAGGCCAGTACCTCCCAGGAATGGATGGGCGGGCATCCGGGTATGGGCACCCAAGCACAGTGCAATTTAGTGGGGAACCCCAGGAGAATAGGCCCATTAAGGGCATCCTGAAAACTTCTGCCCAGTTAGGTCACTGGGGGGGGGGTACCCATCAAATCCTGGCAGCAAGGAGGAATCTGAAGACTCCTCTGAACGGCGCAGGACACAGGAGACCAGGTCCCCACATTCTGCCAGCCAATCCCAGGCTCGCAGAATCCGGGAAAACCTGGAAGATCAGACAGGAACCTCTGGGAGCAGTGCCTCTGAGTCAGAGGATGAATGGACCAGGGTTACCCGAACCAAAAAGGCCAATAAGGCAAAAAGGGCCTTGCTTAAGGACCCATTGAAGCAAATAAAGGCAATAAGGAGTGTCATCACGCCTTATCACAAGAACGCCAAGTATTCTGTTTGGGAACACTTGGAGCTTTACGAGCAAATGATGGAGACTTTCCATTTGAAGGACAGCCAAAGCTGTATTCAATATGTAAAGTGGACCTTCTCACCAGAATAGTCCAGTTTCTTTGCAGGGCTGGAGGACCAAAATCATTTAAGATGGTCCACCTATAAGGCGGCCATCTTGAAACATTTTTCTGTTCACAGAAATCCTCAAGAGGCTCGCAAGGCAGCCCACAATTTGCAATGTGGGGAGGATCAGGCCCCACAAGAATTCGTGCAAGAACTGAAACGTGCATTTGCGCAGACCACCAGAAGGGTGCGCACAGACAGCAGAGAATTTGTCAATACATTTTTCCATGCCTTGCCCAAATATATAATGACCCAGTTCGTGAGAGATTTTCATGAGAAAAGATCTTTAGACTGGGTCATTGAACAGGCTACCCGGATCTATGAGGTGCAGAAGCCCATAGAAAATACAAGCAATACCCAGAAAAATCCCAAAACCAACAGCACCCCTGCTGCTGCCAAGGTGGCAGAGGTAAAGGTCACCCCCGTTTTGGATTTGGAGATGGGGGGGCCTAAAAACCTACCTGCACCTAATAATTCACAGCCCAGAAGGCCCTCGGGCCAGTCACAGACAGGGAGTCGAGGAGGTAGTCCCACAAATGGGGTCCCCTGCTCCCATGACTATGTAAGTCCCCGCTATAAGGGAAACCGACCAATCCTGGGTTATGTGTGTACTCCTCCAGCCCAAGGGGGGGGATCCAGCCAAGCACCTAACCCAGGGAACTTCCCTCCCAACTTCCCACAGGAGGGCAGAAATTCTCCAAATCCTGGGCAGAACTTTTTCCCCAGGTATCCGCCCAATTTCCAGCCCCAAAATCATCCATCCTTCTTTCCCCAATTCCCTGAGCCCAGACAACCTAATCCGGGAGAGGGGAGGCTAAGGGTGGAGGGGTACCAAAATCTTCCCAACCAGGGGTACTACCAGAGAAGGGATAGCTACCCTTCCCGGGAACAGCCAAGGGGAGAAAATAGAGCCCCGTATCAGCCTGAGCGGGTTTCCCAGTTAGAGCGCCAGGTCCGAAATATAGCACAGGATCTGGGTCACATACTGAGGGCTCAACAGAACCCTCAGATGAGCATGCCACCGCAGAATGCCCCAAACTCTGGACCTGGTGCTCCAGAACAATGACGGGGGCAGCACCCCGATAACACACCGGTTCCCAGGGAGGAGGCACAAGGGGAAGGGGGGTGTAAAGCCTTGGAGGAAGCTTCCTTCCCAACTTGTAAACAGCTCCTAGAAAACCAGGAACTGGAAACAAAATCTCCTACCCCTGAAAGTCTGCCACCCAAGGAGCAGAGAGGAGGTAGGAGAAACAAAAGACCCAAACAGACCCACTTTGTGGAGGAGGTACAGGTCTTCCAATTTGAGGGAGAGGGATCCTCAGAAGATCCTGGGAAAAGGATCTTCTCCTTCAGAGATGGGGGAACTCCTCCCAAGGAAAAATGGGTCCCAAGGGATGCCAATTCAGACTGGGGAGATATGGAGACTGAGCTACCGCCGCCCATCATCTCATCCCAGAACCCACAATACCAAAATCCCCTGGTTCAAACCCATCCTGATGGCTGCCTCCAAAAAGGGCGGGGCGGCCCAGAACCGGAACCAGGGGAACCCACAATGGCTCTGATCTCCAGTTGCCAACTTTTTCTTGCAGATTCCCAAGGCTCTCTACAGAATTCTGCCCAAATCTCTTCTCTCGCCATGTCCAAAACTAGAAAGTTAGCCCACCAGTTGTCCAAAAATGTGCATTATCTGTGCCCCCTTGAGAAGAAGGAGGGAAGATACTATGCCCCGGTACAAGTACAGGGGCAGGGTACAATTTTGGCACTGGTGGACACTGGATCCCAAGCCACCCTTCTGTCCAAAAGGGCCTTTGAGGAACTAAATGCAGGAAGGGGGGAGAATTACCGTATTCCTCTCACCTCTCTTCCTGGACAACTGCAGAACTTTGACGGGAAGGAAATTCCTGTTGAGGGGACTGCAGATTTGGACATCAAAATTGGGCGACACAAGGTGAAACACCCGGTCATAGTAGTGACTCCAGAGGGCACCCCTTGTTTACTAGGGAATGACCTCCTGAGAAGGTTGTCACCCCTAATAGATTGTGTAAACAAGGTCCTCTGGACCCAGACTAGCCGACCAATAAAATTAAAACAGAGTGTCAACCATGTTAGTTTAAACAGCACCTGCCACATGGTTGAACACAAATCTGACCAAGTAGAATTTCACTTCCAGAACAACCAGATTCCAGACGTGACAGTAATAGCAGTAGGACAACAGACTGGTGATGGGGGGTCCTCTCTATTTCTGAAAATCAACCTTCCTTCCAGTTTAAGGTGGTATTCCGCACTGGAAGGAAACACCCTGAAATTCTTTACTAATCCACAATCAGAAACTCCCACTCCTATAGTCCAGAAAGATGTGAAATCAGCTCAGAGCCTGGTTGATATTCAGCAAATTGGAGAGCAGTTGTTCATCCCTGTTCAGTTAAATGATGGGAAGGACTCTGTTCTCGCTCGAGTGTGTGTGAGCAACGGTAAGAGCTTCATCAGCGAAGCCATGTTCCGCCAACTCCCAAAAGATCCAGCCATTCCCACATTCAAACTGATAGACAAATGGAAATGGACCTGGAAGCACCTAATTCCAAACATCTCCTGCCAAGCAGGTGTATGCTCAAAATCTCCATTGGCAACAAGAGCATAGTCCATAATTGTTGGGTCGTGCGAGACGTCACTGCCGCCTTTTACTTAGGCAGTGACATTCTCAATCGCTTTGCCATTAGTTTGGACCTAATAAACTGCAAAGCTTGGTCCCGATTAGCGGATAATCCCATGGGCTTTGATGATCCAGAAAAAGCATTTAGGTCAGCTCAATTGCTACCTTATGCAGTTGAAATTCAGATCAAAGAGGAAGTCACCATCCCAGAAAGGACCCGACAATTCTCCCTGGAAGTGAAAGTTAAAAGAGGACAAAAATTGCAAAACCCTGATGCTTACATACATCTAAACGCTTCTCTCCAACAGCAAGGGTTGGGGGTAAACCCAACTCCATTAGTCAACATAGAACATGACACCATTCCAATAGAGGTGGATAACAGCGACTTAAAGAGTATTACTCTAGCCGCAGGCACCATTATTGGAATGGCGGTTGATGACCAACATTTTTCCATTGATCTAGGAAATGAACTGTTAGGACCAATCCCCAAGGACTGTTTTGACAGTGACAGTGAGGACAATACAACACCAGACAGGATGTTTACCCGGCATGGGGGGAACTTCCTGGTGTACACTTCCTGCCCTTATGGTAAGGAGGATGTGATTTGTGACTTCAGAAGGGATGAGGTGATTTTCCAGGTTCATGAAGGCTGCCTTTCCCACCTGGGGCCTCCAGTCCAAATCAGCGCTCTGACCAAGGACTTCTCCACCCAGCTGGAGGAGGCCGCTGAGATAGCCAAACCAGAAGTCTTTCAAGGCTTTAGGCAGATGGTGGAAGAGAGAGTCAACCTAGCTGATGCCTGTGTGACTCTGGAACAAAAGCAAAAGTTGAAACAAGTTTTCTTGGATTTCCAAGATCTCTTTGCGGTAGACTCATATGACTGTGGTCGCACCGACATCCACACAAAAACAATTCCCACGGACCCTGGAATGACTCCAGTGTTTGTGAAGCAATATCGTTTGCCTCTCGCATCCATGGAGTCCCTTACTGAAATAATTAAGAACCTTGAGTCCCGGGGGATAATTCGTCCAATACACAGCACCTTCAATAATCCGGTGCTGGAAATATTGAAGCCGAACGGCCAGTGGAGACTCTGCGCTGACCTTAGGGAGCTCAACAAATGGGTCCATACTTCCCGATGGCCTCTGCCCTACATTGACCAAGGGCTGGCCCAGATCCAGGGGTCACAGGTATTCACTGCAATAGACCTGACCAATGGATACTGGACCGTGCCTGTCAGTAGGGAGGACCAATACAAGCTGGCTTTTACCTTTGGGGGCCAGCAGTACACATGGACCCGGACTCCCTTCGGATACCTCAACTCCGGCAATGAATTCAACATTTTCCTACATAAGGCCATGCCCGACCAGGGTGCGAGGGGTAACCTGGCTTATGTAGATGATGTCCTCATCAAAAGTTCATCTGTGGAGGAACACATAGCGGAGATCCGTTATGTTCTGATCCAGTTGAGGGCCGCCGGAGCAAAACTTTCCTTTCAGAAAGCACAGTGGTGTAGAACCCTTGTTAATTTCTTGGGGCATGAGATTACTCCTCAGGGTCTCTGTCCCCAGGAAAAGAAAGTGGAAGCACTTCAGAAACTGAAAGACCCCACAACTCTGCGGGAACTAAGGAGCCTCCTTGGACTGACTAATTACAGCAGAAAGTTCATTGAGGGCTACGCAGAGATCACCAGACCCCTGTTTCATCTCCTGAAAGGGGTGAAGGAGTTTCCAGAACCCTCCGCTGGATACAAAATTGGTCCCCGAAGTAGTCAGGTGGCAGAATTGATGGCTGTGCATCAAGCCATCCTCACTGCTGTCCAACATCAACTCCACGAACTGGTCATAATCACAGATTCTGATTATGTACGGAACGTGTTCGTGGAGCACCTGGTTAATTGGAAAACCAGAGGCATGTTATGTGCTAACAACAAACCCTTGAAACATGGGAAGTTGATCCAAAACATTGATGATCTGGTCACCTCGAATGAGATGACCATCTATTGGAAAAAGATCAAGGGTCATTCCAAAGTAGAGGGACCAGACAAAACTGGAAATGACTTAGCTGATCAGCTGGCCAAAACCGGGGCCATCCAAGGGGATCTAATTGAAATAGAGTCCCTGTTGGGGGAAATCCAGGTCACTGCTATCACTAGGTCCCAGACAAATGCTCACAATGATATTTCAACTGCCCAATGGAGTAAGGAGACCCCTGATGCTGATTTGATTACGGCTCAGAAGGGGGATCCAATTATTGGTAAGTTTTACCAACACCTTGAGGACCTTGAGAACTTTCCCCTGACGGATACCGATTACATTGGGAAAGAGGACCTAAGAGTGTTGATGAAATGTCCAAAAATGTTCCGAATCCAAGACGGTTTGTTGGTAAGGAAATCCAAAGCTGGCCACGATCAGTGGGTGGTTCCTACCTCATTCCGAAGCCTGATGCTAAGTCACGCCCATGATGCGGCCACCGCCGGTCATAGGGGGTTTCACACAACATTGGAAATCTTAAGAGAGGTTGCATACTGGCCACACATGGGGCAGGACCTCAACCAATATTTGAAGGGTTGTCTTGTGTGTGCACAATTTCAGCCAACATCCCTCACACACCGGGCACCTCTCCAAAAGAGGGGAATGACACTCCCATGGTCAGATTTACAAATCGACTTTGTAGGCCCTGTGATTCGCTCCGCTAGGGGGAATAAGTACATGTTGACTGTGACATGCTTGTTTACCAAGTGGGTGGAATGTCTCCCAGCCCCAAACTGCAAGGCAGAAACGGCAGCTGCCTTGATGATTAACCACATCTTTTCCCGTTTTGGTCTACCTCAAAGGATTGAGTCAGACAGAGGTAGCCACTTCACCAGTGAAGTAATGACAAAGATGTGGGAGATACTGGGGGTCAAGAGAAAGCTACACATTGCTTACAGGCCAGCTTCTTCTGGAGCAGTAGAACGCTACAACCGAACCATTGTGAGCATATTAAAGAAGTTTGAGGCAGATTCTGGGCAAAGTTGGGATATCCGATTACCTCTGGTCCTAATGGCCATCAGATCTACCCCTTCATCTGCAACCAAAATGTCACCATTCGAGTTGATGACTGGGCGCAAGATGGTGCTTCCTCAGCATTTGCTCTACAGGACCCAAGAGCAGACACTGATAGATGCCTCCACAACTCATGAGTATGTGGAGAATTTAAGGAAACACCACCAACATGGTTTTGCTTATGCTCACCGGAATCTAGAAAGATCAACTGATAATATGAAGACCCACTATGACCTGAAAACCTCCAGGAAGGAATATCAAGTGGGGGATCGGGTCTATTTATACAACTTCCAAAGAGACCAGGCAAAACAGCGAAAATTCTTGCCTACATGGAAGGGACCCTTTGAGATTATAGACAAGATCTCCCCTGTGGCCTACAAGATCTGCATCCCCAAAGGCGGTTTGGCAGAGGGGGAAGACAAGTGGGTCCACATAAACCAGTTGAAGTGTTGCCATCCCAGGCACACTTTGCAGCAACTGGAGGAGTCCTCTGCAATCCCAGAGGGTACCGCTCCAGAGTAATTCAATTCCAACCCTAAAAGATCCTACATATAGCCTATCAAATTCTGCGTTTCTCAAGTTTATGTGTTCCTGTCTCTTAATTTAAAAAAAAATGTGCATGTTCATATCTGTTGAGTTCTAAAATATATATGCCAACCCACTATATAAATGGTGGGGGAGAAATGTCCATGAATAGGTATTGCCGCTCTTCCTTTGTCGTCCTAGGAGAAAGAAAACCTGGAGACTGGCCAGGGAGGACGATCCGGAGACCGGGAGCAGAGACCCAAGGGGCCCGGGGTACCGCCCAATATTCCCATCAGGACCGGCGAGGAGAACCTATCGATCAGTACCGGATGGAGGAAAAGATGCTGAACTGTGCCATTTGCAGAATTGGAAGAAGATTATTCGGACATACCAGTGCGTGGGTCATAACCTGCTGTGCACCCGACTCCCCATCGAATTCAAAGTGCAGTCGCGTGGGGGGGCTTTGTTGGGTGTCCTGACCCACGTTTGAGCTATCATGCTGCAACATTTGGTGCTGTGGGCTTAGAAAATCCAAGATGGCCAAAAAGCCCACATGTGCGCCAGAATCCAGGAGAACCACGCAGTTTGTGCACACTAAAATGGTTGCCTAACTTGCCACCCACCAGTGCGAGCAGGATGGGCCGGGGTGCCATGAGTGGAATGTGTACCAAAGGAAAAACCGCACTGTAAAATCACCTTTTGTTTCCCTGAATGCCAGCTCAAAATGCCTATTTTCAAACATTGCAACACATCCAAAAATCTCACTGAACACCAGCGGACATCTGGCAGAATGAAGTATGTGTGCATACTAAATCTGGGAAGTTGAAGAGCCCCAAAACAATGTTCATAACAAGACTGGCTGAGCTCTGCAGGTCTGCAGCAGCCTAACTGAAACTGGATTTAAAACTACCAAAAATTGAAAATGTTTAAATTAACTGAGTGACCTACTTTTGAGTGTCACATAGTTTGTAACTGTTAAAATGTCATAGTTTTGAACTTAGAATCAGCATTCTAGCTGCATATGTAAAAATTGTCTTGACTTAAACTGGGGAACAAAAAGTGAATTTTACCTGAAACCTGGCTTAAGGAAACTGGAATTCTGCCAGACAGCTACCCCCGACAGGAGTGGGGGCTTGCCCAACAAATGCATTCCCAGGCCTGGCTGCATTCTGTTGCTCCTGCCAAAAGGAGGTCACACACTCTCTGATTGAATTACCAGGGGATTGCAAGAAACTAAAGAAAGGGCCCAGGCAGATGGTTTATTAGGGGCACCGTAAAACAGCTTCCTCTTGGCAGAAGCTGGGAGGGGCAGGGTCTCTGAGCTTGGCAGAAACTGGATAAACTGGTTTCTATACCAGGTGACCTGAAAAGACACACCCCTGTTTGCCAGAATATGATTCTAAGAAAGATGTATAACTCACAGTGCGGACTTGTCAAAATTATTTAAATGATACCATAATTCTTGTGATTTTTCGGTGCACGTTTTAAGACGCGTTGGGAATTTGTGTGATGTTCTGGGGCAAAACCCCGCTATTTATTGACACCACAGACTCTGTGTTTAAGCTAGAGACATGGGATTTTACTGGAGTATGTATGGACAGGCCGTGTATATGTGTATAATTTTTAATGAAAAACCAATGTTGCAAAACCAGTTAAAAAACACAAAATGTTGCCAGTTCTGAATGCGAGCTCTTAGAAACATCAGAGTTTGAACAGACTATACCTCATGTAATCAGTGATGGGTGCATGTAATTTCAAACCACTGTGTATCTATGAAATATGTCTTTAGGTCAAATATAGATTTGTGTGTAATTTGACAGGGGTGTGTCCTTTCTGCAAGCCATTAAATGACATCATTCTGACACACAATCCTGTTCTCCAGTGAGAACGCAAAGAATTCTCCAACCTATCAGAACTCTGAAGGGGTTGGGCCTAGAAAGCTAGCCTCTCCACCCACTTTCAAAACACATAAAAAGAGACTACTGGGACAGGTAGAGACATTCAATTCCATTTGCCGCGGAGCATGCTGACCGACGACTTCACATCCAGAGATCCTACACTTAGACTTCCAAGCTAAACAGAGACTACAGAACTTTGAACCAAGAAGGCCCACTGCAAGCAAAAGTATTTGTCAGCAGGCCAAAAATCATTTGCAGACTATCAACAGCCGGGCGAGCTGTTTGAATTCCCTGCCTAGAACATTGCCGGGACCGGTAGCAGTGTCCAGGAGCCGTGCAGATCAGCGCTGTGTCCGGAGAAAGCGGGACCAGGAGCCGTGCAGACCGGTGCTAGACCAGACCAGCAGAACCCAAGATCCAGGAGCAGTGCCGGTGACCCAGAAAGCAGAGCTGTACTCGGAACCGGAGACCAGATCGCTGTGAAGTGCTGTGCGCAGTGACCGGATCCGTGACAAAGTCGCCTTCCTGTCCAAAATTGCTTGTGAGTACTCAGCAAAACTCAGAACATATCCCTTAGTTTAATATAATATAATTCAATCTATTTAACCTAAGTAGAACTGTCATCTGTCATTTTCTAGCTGCAAGCTGTAACCTGTCGCTTTGAACTTTTAAAATTTCAAATCCGAAAAACTACCTTTATTTAATCGTCCGTATCTCTGGAACCGTTGGTTTAACTTTCCTCTGAAAGCTTAGAATCTCAGCTTTTCAACAAGCTTAGAACCGACTTGCTACTCCTTATACTTTTTCCGTAATTGTGATTCACGCATTCGCGAATTTTGCCGCAATTCACGATTTGGTTAAAAATCCAGCCACGTGTGAAAACAGCAGCTTCCTTGCTTTCCTTTGCCAAAAATTCGTTTAACCTGCTAGTTACTCCTAGATCCTTGCTTAAGTGAGCCTGAACTCATCCCAAGTATATTTCACTCACCCTGAACCTCCTAAAGGGAATTAAAACCATTTTCAGCATATTCCTCACTTCATTGCCAGCACATATAAAAGCATGAGTGGCGGTGAGTGGCAGTCTTGCAGCAGCCAGTGTTTTTTCCAGCTCTACCCTTGAGAGGTGTGTCTCCCGCTACACCTATTCTACAAAACCTCACTTACTCCGCGGAGCGGACGCGGAGTGGCGGTGAGTGGCAGTCTTGCAGCAGCCAGTGTTTTTTCCAGCTCTACCCTTGAGAGGTGTGTCTCCCCCTACACCTATTCTACAAAACCTCACTTACTCCGCGGAGCGGACGCGGAGTGGCGGTGAGTGGCAGTCTTGCAGCAGCCAGTGTTTTTTCCAGCTCTACCCTTGAGAGGTGTGTCTCCCGCTACACCTATTCTACAAAACCTCACTTACTCCGCGGAGCGGACACGGAGTGGCGGTGAGTGGCAGTCTTGCAGTCATGCCAGGCAAGACGGGCCTGGCAGCTCCATCACCTCCAAAGCCACAATGGTTGAACTCAGAAGACCTTACAGGCCGCTCTCTAAGAAGTAAAGTCAAGTCGCTAACTAAAACCACAACCACACCACTCACACAACACCAATTCCAAACTAGTCCCCCTTCGACTTCAATGGAAACAACAGATGATCGAGAAATCCTCGCGAATCCAAGCTTCAACATTTTAACAAATATGGGAAACAGAAACTGTGCTGCTAATGCTCAAATTCCCTACCAAAAAACCATTGGGAAAGGTTCTGACATTTTCAACAACAAACATTTACCATCTTGCAGCGAAGCTGGCTTACCCGAGGAGGAGGTCGCAGTCCCGGGAGTAGACGGCGCTGGTTTTCCCCCGACCGCTGTATTGGAGCTGGTCGCTAGCAGCCCGCGGGCCGGGCCGGCACTCTCTGGGGTTTTGCTTCGCCCCGGTAGAGAGTCAGCGCCGCCCGCTTCGGCGTCCACATTGGTCGCGGCCACGTCTGGGACTCGGAGGCCCCCCGGAGGGGGGACCGCCTTAAGCCCTGTGCCGGATGCCCGAGGGCGCTGCTGGGGCTGAGCGCTTCGATCGCCACCGCTGCTGCAGCCGCGGCTCCGCGGCCTCTCGAAGGGGAGGTGGCGTTGAGCGGGCACGCAGCGCGTGCCTCGACGGAGATCGAGGCAGACACGACGGGGTCGGGGGTGGACCCCAGAGAGGGCGCCCCCCAAGTCAATCAGCTGAAGGAAGGAGAGGTACGGACATCTGGTGCCTCCTGTCACGCGGCGCGCGCCACTCGCCTGTTCTGGGGGTCGGGGTCCTCAGCCACGGCGATCTCCCTCCTGGAGATTGTATCCGCGTTGGCGCCTTTCTCTTCGGCGTACCGCGGTCCGGGCTCCCGGCTCCCTGGGCGCGGCCATCTTGAATGTCCTGCGCATGCGCGGAACGTCAGTATCCAACGTTTCGCGCATGCGCAGTGACAGCGGCTTGCGTTCCAAGCCTCACTTTGATCCCGGGCTATAAATAGCCGTTGCAGACCCGGAAACAACGCGTCTCAATGCGGTTTGTTCCGTGGTTGCGCTCCAGGAGCCCTACTTGCCTGAATCTCTGTTCTGCTCCTGTCCTGTTCCTGTTTCTACCACGTGCTAGCCCAGTGCTCCTTATCCTTGCCTTGTTCCTTTTGCCCTGCCCTGCCTTATTACTTGCCCTTTTGGGTTCCAGTCTGGTACTTGGTCTTTGGGGTAGGTAGGTCCCTGCCTGGGTTCCTCTCTAGCCCTGCACCGTTCCTTGGTTGGGAAGGGGTCCAGTCCTGGGGTGTTCGTTCTCTTCCCCTACTCTTCCTTTCCTACTTGAATGGTCTGCCTCCCCATTTCCTTTCTGCTGGTCTTGTGCCCTGCCGGTATCTGTGCCATTACTACCACCGAGGAATTACCGAAGATCTGTCCCTCGAACTGCTGGTACCGAAGTGGACTTCACCTGGCCTTCTCTGTCAGTGTTTACACTGTCCTGACGTCACGCAAATACAGAGAAGTGCTACCCGTGACGTTGGGAGCTGGTTCAGCTCGATCCTGTCATTTACTGTCAGGAGGGTGTTGGGTCGGTTCCCCGCGTTGCTCTTTCATCTTTGCGAAGATCCATCGACAGACTGGCAGCCTCATCCCCTCGCTCCCCAGGAAGAAAAGGTAACCAGCGATCTCGTGACGCCTCTTATAACAGATTGAGACGCCTTTCTTCCAGCTCCGACATGGCAGACATGCAAGAATTACGTGAGGAAGTACGAGCCCTGCATCTCGAGATGACCACCCTTCGCCAGGAGAATGACACTCTTCGGCAAGCAATGGGTCGAGGATTGAATATTGCTCCACTACCTGAGAATTCTATGGCCCACACAACTCCTATGAAGTTCGATGGTGATCCACGTCGAGTGGCTGAGTTTTGTACCCATTGCCGGATTCATTTTCAGTTTCGATCTAGCCATTTCAATCAAGACAAAGCCAAGATAGGGTACATCCTTGGTAACTTGACCGGCAACGCTCTAGCTTGGGCGGCTCCCCTGGTTTCCGCCGATAGTCCCTTGTTGAGTGATTTTGCTGCTTTTGAAAAAGCCTTTCTGGATATCTTCAAACCACCCAACCTGGCTGCCGTGGCCCAGAACCAGCTGATGGAAATCAAACAGGGATCTGGTGACATCATTAACTACATTAGTCGGTTTTGGCAGCTTGCAACTGATTCCCAATGGCCCGAAATCACTCAGAAGACTTTATTCCGTCGTGGGTTACGAGACGAATACAAGGATGAATTGCTGCATATTCCTGAACCAGAAACCCTACCCGCATTGTTGGATCAGGTCCTCCGTATCGACCACCGACTGGCTGAAAGGAGAAGTGAACGTCGTCGAACGGAAAGATACCATCCGGGACTCTCAGTACACCCTTCGGGATCTACAACCCCAACTGACGCGGGTCCTGAGCCCATGCAACTGGGAGCTATTCGCGGACCATTATCTGAGGCTGAGAAGAAGAGAAGACGTCAACAAAACCTATGTCTGTATTGTGGAGGGACTGGACATTATCTAGGTACCTGTCCTCTACGTCCCTTGAAGAAATCGGAAAACTAACGGGCCCGCTGTGTGGTGAGAAGGCAGCGGTGGGCCGTTTTTCTGTTTCAGTCCTTCCTCCCATGCACTCGGTGCCCTTGTTGGTCTTGGAAGTCGGTATTGCATGGCAAGGAAAATGCATTACGACCAGGGCTCTTCTGGACTGTGGAGCATCGGGCAATTACATTGATGCCTCGTTTGCGGTTTCCAATGGGATCCACCTGTATCGCAAGGAACATTCAGCAGTGGTTGAGGTAATCGATGGTACACCTTTGTCTTCGGGTCCTGTGTGCCAACATTCCGGTCAGTTATGGCTATCAGTGGAAGAACATCTTGAACGGATTTCGTTGGATGTGATCAAGTCTCCCTCCTTCCCGGTAGTGCTCGGCTTGCCTTGGCTGCTTTACCACAATCCACAGGTCAATTGGACTTCCCGAACCATGGTCTTTTCTTCTGTACGTTGTTCTCAGGAATGTCGTCTTCGTGATACCCTTCCGGCAAAATCTGGTTTGGGGCTACCCACTCCTGGAAACACCTCTGTCCGCCTATGTGTTACTCAGTCCATACCTCAGGAATATGCTGAATTTCTCAAGGTATTTTCCAAACCAGAAGACATTCCATTGCCTCCTCACAGACAGTTCGACTGCTCCATTGATATCCTGCCTGATGCAGTCATTCCTCATGGCAAGGTTTATTCTTTGACGCAATTAGAAAAGGGTGTCCTGCAGGAGTACATCGAGGATTGCCTTGATAAGGGCTACATTGTAGCATCTAAATCCCCCGCGGGATTTCCGCTTTTCTTCGTCAAAAAGAAGGAGGGTACTTTGCGCCCATGTATTGATTATCGCCGGTTGAATGAAATCACGTGCAAGGACCGATACCCCCTGCCACTCATCCGGGACATCATTGAATCCTTGAAATCTGCTCGGATCTTCACCAAGTTGGATTTAAGAGGAGCCTACCACTTAGTGCGGATTAAGGATGGTGATGAGTGGAAAACGGCCTTCAAAACACCTTTTGGGCATTACGAGTATAGGGTAATGCCGTTTGGACTTTGCAATGCCCCGGCCGTCTTCCAACGGTTCATGGATGTTGTCTTTTCAGATCTTGTAGGAGTGTCAGTATGGGTATATCTGGACGACATCTTGATTTTTTCTTCTACTCGCATGGCTCATGTTGAACATGTTCAGGAAGTCCTCCGTAGATTATCTGCCAATCATTTGTATGCCAAAGCTGAGAAATGCCAATTTCATCTGGAAAGTGTGGAATTCCTAGGCTATGTAATCAGCAGCACAGGAGTGCGGATGGACCCCATGAAACTGCAAGCCATACGGGAATGGAAACAGCCCCATGATGTTAAGTCACTGCAACGGTTCTTGGGCTTCGCTAATTTCTACCGACGTTTCATTCCACAATTTTCTCACTTAACTGCCATGTTGACTCGTCTGACCAACAACAAGATTCTTTTCTTTTGGGATTCTCAGGCCGAAGTGGCATTTCAGGAATTAAAAAAAGCCTTTATGTCAGCTCCTATTTTGAATCATCCGGATGACAAAGAACCATTCTTAGTTGAAACGGATGCCTCGGACTATGCAGTTGGTGCAGTCCTGTTGCAGCGTGATCCAGTTACAGAAATAGAACATCCTGTGGCCTACTATTCGCGGAAGCTGTCACCCAGCGAAAGAAACTACGTTGTGATCGAGAAGGAACTTTTGGCCATAAAAGCAGCCTTCGAAGAGTGGCGACATCACTTGCTGGGTGGTAAATATCCAGTGGAAGTGCGCACAGACCACCGTAACCTTCAATTTTTACGTTCCTTGCAATGCAGAACCTCACGGCATGCACGTTGGGCCTTTTTCTTTTCTCAGTTCGATTTCGTGGTGACTTACATACCTTGCTCTCAGAACATAAAGGCCGATGCCCTGTCCCGATCCTTGGAGGACGACATAGACAGAGCCAAGACCAAGGAACCCTTGATTGCTTCGAAGCATTTCCTATCGATGTTGACTCCTCAGCTTCAGCAACTCTTAGAAGCGACTCGGGCGGATCCCTCCAGATCCCTGGTGTTACGACATTACGACATCTGTGAACGCGACGGATTGCTTTTCTTCAAGGATCGCCTGTACGTCCCCACTCTGAATCTTCGAAGGACTGTCCTACAGAATTGTCATGATTCCGTTGTCTGTGGTCATCGTGGGGTCAATACCACCCAAGAATTGGTTGCACGACAATTCTGGTGGCCAGGATGGGCCAAACAAGTTAAGCAATATGTGGATTCTTGCCCTGTTTGTGCTCAAGTGAAGGTTCCACGCAAGAAACCCCTTGGTCTACTGCGACCTACGTCCACGCCACCGTACCCATGGCATACTATCGCCACGGACTTCATTGTTGAATTACCACCCTCTGGTGGGAATACGTGTATCATGGTGGTGGTGGATTGTTTTTCCAAGTTGGCTCACTTCATACCTTTTCCGAAGCTGCCCACTGCCTCCCAGATGGCTCGACGTTTCTTACATGAGGTGTATCGTCTTCACGGCCTTCCTGAGAAGATTCTGTCGGATCGTGGTTCGCAGTTTGTTTCTTCTTTCTGGGATCAACTGTGTCGTCATTTGGACATTCAGCGCGCTCTGAGTTCCGGTTACCATCCCCAAACCAATGGGCAAACCGAGCGTACTAACCAATCCCTAGAACAGTACCTGCGATGTTACGCCAATGCCACTCAGGACAACTGGTCAGATTGGTTAGACACCGCGGAGGTGGCTTACAACAATGCTGTTCATTCTGCTACCGGACTCAGTCCCTTTGTTTGTTCTGTTGGTCTGCACCCCAAGCTGCTGCCTCTTCGTCCGATGCCTCCTAGTGCCGTTCCGTTGGCTGATGCCATGGTGGCTCTCATCCGCGATCAACATCGCCTGGCGGCCAGTACCTTGGCAGTGGCACAAGCACGTATGAAGGTTCAGGCCGATAAACGGCGGAGTCCTGAGCCCGACCTTCAGGTTGGCGATATGGTTTGGCTATCTTCCAAGAATCTGCCTGCTCGCAATTTGCCCGTGAAATTGGCTCCCCGCTTTTTTGGGCCCTTTCGTGTTCTTCAACGCATTTCCCCTGTTGCCTTTCGTTTGTCTTTGCCTCACTCTTGGCGGATTCATCCTGTTTTTCATGTCTCCCTTTTGAAACCCTGTGTGCCCGATGTTCTTGGCCGTCCATGTTCCCGTCCTGCCCCGGTGTTGGTCCAGGGGGTCCCTGAGTTTGAGGTAGGGGAGATTTGTGATTCGCGGATTAGGCGTGGGGTGCTTCAGTATTTGGTCAGTTGGAAAGGCTATCCGGCTTGTGACCGCACTTGGGAGCCTTGCTCCTTTGTGCATGCCCCGCGCTTAGTTCGGGACTTCTTCCGTCGCTATCCCTGGAAACCTGGTGCCCCGGGGTTGTCCGGGAGGGGGTATGGTGTCACGCGGCGCGCGCCACTCGCCTGTTCTGGGGGTCGGGGTCCTCAGCCACGGCGATCTCCCTCCTGGAGATTGTATCCGCGTTGGCGCCTTTCTCTTCGGCGTACCGCGGTCCGGGCTCCCGGCTCCCTGGGCGCGGCCATCTTGAATGTCCTGCGCATGCGCGGAACGTCAGTAGCCGACGTTTCGCGCATGCGCAGTGACAGCGGCTTGCGTTCCAAGCCTCACTTTGATCCCGGGCTATAAATAGCCGTTGCAGACCCGGAAACAACGCGTCTCAACGCGGTTTGTTCCGTGGTTGCGCTCCAGGAGCCCTACTTGCCTGAATCTCTGTTCTGCTCCTGTCCTGTTCCTGTTTCTACCACGTGCTAGCCCAGTGCTCCTTATCCTTGCCTTGTTCCTTTTGCCCTGCCCTGCCTTATTACTTGCCCTTTTGGGTTCCAGTCTGGTACTTGGTCTTTGGGGTAGGTAGGTCCCTGCCTGGGTTCCTCTCTAGCCCTGCACCGTTCCTTGGTTGGGAAGGGGTCCAGTCCTGGGGTGTTCGTTCTCTTCCCCTACTCTTCCTTTCCTACTTGAATGGTCTGCCTCCCCATTTCCTTTCTGCTGGTCTTGTGCCCTGCCGGTATCTGTGCCATTACTACCACCGAGGAATTACCGAAGATCTGTCCCTCGAACTGCTGGTACCGAAGTGGACTTCACCTGGCCTTCTCTGTCAGTGTTTACACTGTCCTGACGTCACGCAAATACAGAGAAGTGCTACCCGTGACGTTGGGAGCTGGTTCAGCTCGATCCTGTCATTTACTGTCAGGAGGGTGTTGGGTCGGTTCCCCGCGTTGCTCTTTCATCTTTGCGAAGATCCATCGACAGACTGGCAGCCTCATCCCCTCGCTCCCCAGGAAGAAAAGGTAACCAGCGATCTCGTGACGCCTCTTATAACACCTCCGGGAAACGGCACCCATCGGTAACAGGACAGGAGTGCCTGAGTGGGTTGGAAGTCGAGCGTGGCTCATCAACCTCGGCGAAAGAAAGAGAAAAAACTGCAACGCCACCTATGGCTGGCCTTATGGTATCAGCAATCCTACATAGGGAAACTCATAGCAATTCACCAGCAAACAAGACAAATCCAGAAAATAATGCGACGGCTTCAACAAGCCCAATTATGCCTCAAGAAATTAAGTTACCACCGCAAGAGCCTAACAGTATAATTAAAAAAAAGAGATCACGAACCAGCGACGTCCCTACCAAGAAAAACTCAGTCCTAGAATTGCCGAATAACCAAGTGGAAACCACAAGATTGGTTAAATCCCTACCTAAACAAACACATTCTACCAAAGTTCCCCGTGCGGGCCCTAAAGTAACGTGAAAGGGCGGTAAAAAACCACAACGCCCTTTGAAGCTATTATCAGACTTCTTCAACAGGCACTCCAAAGCCATTCAAGAAAAATGTAAAGAGCTGACAGATGCAGAAATTCTTGAGGCAGCTGATGCAATTACACCACCTAGCAAATATCGTAGATTGTTTCAAGCTAAACGAAGATTTTCTATCCCTCAAACAAAAGACGACACTTGGCCAGCTCCTGATATTGATCCAACAAAATGGCACTTCTCAGGCGAAGTGACTTCAAAAATACCACAAATTATGCAGGAAGAGCTGGGGACTTCGCAGGCTCGAAACTTGGCAGTACTACCTACAGCTAATCCTACACCAGCTTTGGAAAGCATTTCTCCTGCGAAACCTTCAATTTCAGTCCCCATTTTGTGTCCACAACAAACTTTTATCAGTGATCAAGAAGTGCAGAGTTGCACTCAGACTCCCACGCGAGAGCAAGTCGAAGTAGAGAGCTCTGTACCCCTCCCAACCATCTCGACACCATCAAAGCAAATTGGCTCGGCGGCAACGGGCTCCACTCAATTCTTGATACAAGACCAACCACTGAACAATGATCCAATATATCGACCAATCGACAGTACCAAGCGTAAAGACCAGGTACTGACGATTTCACCACAGTCACTAAGTGAGCCCTTAAGACTAATTCCACAAACTCAAGAGAAAGATGGTGGAAGTCAACATCCTGTCAAATCTAAAAATAAGTTACAGTTTGAGAAAACTGTAGACTCTTTCTACTCAAACCTAGACAATTATACCAATCAAAGAAGACATTCTTCAGACTTCCTCCCCAGAAGATCATTAAACATCACCACACCACCTACACGACCATCAACTTCTGGGATAGTTAAATCAGCTGCTCATCGTGACAACTCTTCAACTGATTCACATCCAAAAAAGCTCGACACTTGTACCTTGATGTCAGCACTATCGATAGCCCTCGACCCATTCATTAAACTATATGAAACAATAGGGGACACGCTGAAAGACCATACAGTGATCCAAACTTCAATGTTGAACAAAATAACTTTTTTGGAGGGTTATATCATGGCACTAGAATCAAAGTCTTTTGCATCTACGATCAAACCGAGCCAAGATCTGATTATGGCGCTATCTCAAAAATTGACTTCAACCACGTGCCTTATCTTCCAGGGCATCACGCAAACAAACTCAGAAAGCACTCGAATTCCTTCTTTCATTGACTTAACTGTCCCACCAAATCTTTCGATAGAAAAAACCAAGTTAACTAAAGGGGTGGAAAAAACTAACTCCCACCAACAAGGACCAGTATTAATAACATCTTCAATTTACCAATCAGACTCAACAAGCTCAAAAGCTATAGATGCTCAAAGAGACCTTTTTACCCCACTAAAAATAAAGGGCAAAGTAAATAGAGCTGAAAAAGAAACATCGAACGTTTCTCCAAGAGGAATAGAAGCATTTCTAAATAACGAAGACATGATGAACATTACTCAACATATCACTGATCAATCAACATTCTCGAACCAAAACTTGGAAGAAATACCTGATTCATCTACAACTTCTATACTTCCGGCAGGGAATCCTAATAAAGAAACAAAGTCTAGAGAATCTCCATTTCTAACTTTAGAAGAACGAAGAACGCGACTGGCCACGACCAATCATAAATTAATAGATCCTGTATTTGGAGAGTCCTCGATAGTTCTTAAAACTAACTATCCAAAACAAGAAATTGAAACACGAAAAACATTTTCTAGCCGACAGCCAGCAAGACGATCCCATAGATCGCATAGTAATCCTCAAACTCCGTGGCCTAAAGCGCAGCAAAAGAAATTTTCAATAAGAGCTCCCATCAAGGAAGCCCAGCGACCAACCTACAAATCAAAAACCACAAAACATCACATAAAACCTTTAATACGATGGATATTAAAACTAGAACAGATCCCTGGAAACTATGATGAAGTAATATTAAATAGAAGATCGGTTTAGGACTTATTCAGTTACATCCCGAAACTACGATTAGTAAAGTCAGATGACCTCCAAATTGTTGACCCGAGCCATCAGGGATCCAGGGCAATTTCACACCTATACATAGCGTCACACGCAACAAAAAACGCCCTGGAATCTGCCCTTGAGGAACTTTTAATAATGGGCTACGACCTCACCGAATCTTTGAGAGAAATCAAAACTTGCAACCACCAAGCAAATAAAGATCCCCAGGCATCCATAAAAGCAACCGAATACTCCCAGTTTTCACGCCAAAAACGTCGCCAATCACTAAAGAAAACAACAATCGTCACAGTTTTGGACCAAAAACCAAACCAGACTGAAACAATCAACAAATCACAACCCAAGGGGTCAGCCAAAGATCTTGAAAAACTAAACCCAGTGCATATGGAGCTGTCTGGTAGACTGACGCTCCGAAAAGAAGGTCAAAAACTTCAAAGGACAGTTCAGAACGAGCCCTATCCTGTGACAGCAAATCCATCTTCAAACTCATCTTTACATTCTCTTTGGTCATGGTTACCAAAAGCTTTAAAGTTAAACCAACAAAAATAGCCACCCGAGAATACGATTAACAGCAACATAATAGACTGTCTAAATTCAAACGCCCAAGACCAAATAAAATTGTGCTCGTGGAACACCCGAGGTTTCCTTCATCTAACATCAGGACCCTCAAACCTAATAAACTACGACATCGTCTGTTTGCAAGAGACATGGCTTCTACATCCTCCAGTTCTTGATGGCTATGAAACCCACACAGTGTTAGCCAAGAAAGGTTCTTTAGGCCGCCCAATGGCTGGTCTCCTGATCGCGATCCGTAGCGGACGAGGCCTTGTAAACTCGCAAAAGCTAAAAGAAAATCATTTCATGCTGATGGTAAAGCTAAATTGGATTACTAAAAAAAGAGGATTGTCTAAAACCTTGATAAAGACACTCATAATTGTGACCATCTACTGGAACCCAGCCACTATTGAAAGTTCAAGATTTATCAACACAATAGAACAAGAGTTGGACTGGGCGCAAGTTTCACATAAGCCTGACCACGTAATTTTATGTGGCGACCTCAACATTAACAGCCAACCTCCGACAAACTCAAAGGGATATAGATCAAAAAAACCTTCAGTAGATCAGAGGCCAACAAAATGGCAAAATTTAATGAAGTATAGATCTTTTGACAACTTGGATCTAGCCTTTCCTGATCCTAGTAGACTTCCATCTTGGGAAAGAGCAAATTCAACTTCCACAATTGACTATATCTTCGTATCTCGCTCTCTACTACTTCATATTAACTCCTTTAAAGTGATCAAAACAAAGGAAAGTGACCATAATCTTCTTGAAACTACTTGGTCCACAACCTCATCGATTAACCACACCATGACTTCAGATATAGAAGTCTCTATGCAAGGAACAAGACTCAGAATAACGGAAAAGGCTATAACCACTATTACAGCCCAATATAAAGACCACAACAACCAACTGCCTAGGATAGACGTGGACTATCTACCGTTACTAACCATCTTTAGAGTTCCTCAAAAAAAAAGAAGACATCACCATTAGACCAAAAACATACCTACGATAAAGTAGTAATGGAAAAAAAGAGAGAATTGAGGAGAATAAAAAGACAAGCAAAGAGATTCGAGCCCTCAGCCGCACTTGAGATCATCAAAGTGGCTGTCAAAAACTACAAATCATGGTTAAAATGTCACCGTCATAAGTTGTATCAACAAGACGCGGAAAACATTCTTACGGCCATCACCAGAAACAATGCCAGAGACTTTTGGACCCTACTCCATTCAACTGCACCAGGAGACCGGCCATGTCAAATAAACGGAATTGGCCAACTGGCCTGGGAAAACCACTTCCAAACTCTTTTTAAGAGTCCAATTACCAAATTTCCTTTGATGGAATCTAATGATACCCCCTGGATCAGCGTGGACAACATTGAGGACATTATAGACTTAATTAAAAAGTTAAAACCATCACGTCCGCCCGGACCTGATGGCATTACGAATCTTGATTTGAAATCCCACCCAGAGTCCTGGGCTCCTCTCTTGAGCCAAATATTTAAACGCTGCACAGCCACAAAATCCATCCCGCCTTCATGGACATGTGCAAACGTGGTCCCTATCTATAAAAAAGGAGATAGGGTAGATCCAGCGAATTATCATCCTATCGCCCTCCTTGATCCAATAGGCAAGATGTTTGGGTCTTTGCTGTTAAAACATTTCATTACCTGGGCCAATGATTCCCCGTGTCACGACAAGCTCCAAACTGGCTTTAAAAAGAATTTGGGGACAAATGCCAACATTTTGATATTGAGTGCCCTTAAAAGTAAAATCTTGGAGGGTCGCCCACGCCTATATATCACTTTTGTCGATCTCACACAGGCTTTTGATAAAGTAGATCGAGAAAGACTGTGGAGAAAGCTTGCCTTATGGAAATGTCCATTAGACGTACTCAACCCAATCAAAGCTCTTTATTCAAACACTACCATGAGGGTTCGCATGAATAAGCAAGGCACATTAACAGAAGCAATAACAACTAACAGAGGTGTTAAACAGGGTTGTCCATTGGCTCCGGCTTTGTTTTGGTCCTATTTAGGCGACTTCCAAGAAACTGAAACAAAGATTCGAGCTTTCCCTCCTAAACTCGGAGGAGAACAAATTAGTCGCTTACTTTACGCCGATGACCTAATCTTGCTGGACAACACCCCTATTGGTCTTCAACGCCAACTAGCAAATCTTCAACTTTACATGATGTCAAATAATTTGGAAATTAATGAATCTAAAACAAAAATGATGATAATAGAGAAATTCCCTAAAAAGAAATCCACACCGAACTTGAAACTAGGCACAACTACCATCGAGAAAGTCACTAACTTTAAATATTTGGGAGTTATTGTAGATAGCTCGTACAAAGAAAAAGCAATGCAAGAGTCCCTACGCGCCAAAACTACCAAGCTAGCCACACAAGGAAAGGCAATTGACATCAAATACGGCAGATTCTCAATTAGACCTGCAAGAGATTTTTATAAAGGGAAAGTTATTCCATCTTTGACATATGGCGCCGAAGCAATGCCGAATCTTCCACACGACTTATGGCCAAAACTAGAAGCAAATTTCTGGCGCACAATCTTGGGCCTCCCGAAAACAACTCCGATATCAGTAATCAGACGTGAACTAACCCTCTCCTCGTTAAAATCAATTGTGGATTGTAATAGTGTCATGCTCTATCGGAAATGCAGACAGAAAGATACGCCTCACGCCTATCAGTGGATAAGTGAAGAAATCCGACTGGGAACTTGTCATATGCTCACTCGATGGGAAACTAAACATCTTAGACTCAGTTGCCTGCAATACAGAAGATCTCATCGCCAATCCAGTCCGAGTTATCAAGAAAATCAAAGAACTCGACTGGATCAACACCAACGACCTTGCTTCCAAGTATAAACTCAGCAGCCACCTCCCTCCTTTCTCTAAGAAACTTGACTCCATCCAACCATTTCTGAAACTATTTCCAAATAGAGCGGCCCGAAATTACTTCTTAAAATTTAATTGAATCTCCTAGAAACCAACGAAATACTGGCGATTAGACAACAATCCTTGTCAAGCTGCTGCCGTCTCTGCAAGTCCACTATGGACAAGGAAACTATACGCCACTTACTTTTGAACTGTCCGGCGACAACAGAAATTCGTGATAGATACTTGACAGACATTTTTACAAATTTTACTCTTCAAAAGGAAGAAACGTGTTGGAACAAACTGCTTGACGGAGATAAACAGGCATGGCAGTTGGCCACCATAAACATTATGAAATACATCCTTAACGTGCTTATTCCCACACAGATTGAATGAAAAAGTTCCACCGGTTCTACACCTTGTCTGGCAAAGCAATACAGAATAGCGGGATCTTTGGGAGTTAGCAACGACTATCTTTTCTTCACCTTCTTATTTTTGCATTTTCCTCAACTGCTTTTCGAAATTTTGTTAAAAAATCTATGAAGATTATATACAAATAAAAAAAAAAAAAAAAAAAAGCATTTTGGGCCTGTGTTTCAAACTTCTGTAGTCTAAGCTTGCTGGGGTGAACTGAATTACATTTGATTGCATTTCTAAGAACTGTGTGCTCTCCTCTTCATTTCCTTACATTGCATAAGGGGGGGAGTGGATTGCCAGAGAAAAGTGATTACATTGTTTTGTTGAAATCATATTGAGTATTTTCTGTATTGCATTTTCATTCAACATTGCATCCATCTGAAACTAGATAAAGCATTCTCTACCACCTTATTCTTCTGTTCCTATTCCCAAGCGTGCTACCTCATCCTTTATACTACTCCTGGGTAATCAAATCAGTTTATTAGTAGAACCTTACCCATTGTTGTTAACTGCTCATGTTCTGAAGTGTGATATTAATTATTAATTTATTATAAAGTGATATATATATATATATATATATATATATATATATATATATATATATATATATATATATATATATTGTTTACATTCTCAAATAAACCGTTTAAACTTGCAAAACAGAACTACTTCTTGGCTCAGTGGGGTCAGGGGGGTTCCAAGAGAGGGGTGTTATATAGGGGTAGTCATCCAGAACTCATGAACTGGACATAAAGATATATCAATAAGGGTTTCCATTCAGTATCCCAGACTAGGCATTGACTTAGCTGTAGTGCTGGATTGAATCCTCTTACACTCTTCAGACAGGCTTTTTCAGAGTCCAGTTCAAGTTTCACCTTCATGGGACATCCACAGCCAGCATAACAACCCGCCAACCGAGATCACTGCGAAGACCAAAAATGATGCCTTTCCGACACTGTCTGGTTCCTCTTTTCACTTGGACTCGAAATCCCTGCAACTCTTTCTTGCAAAGAGGGTCCATCCTCAAAGGGTCCAGCAGAGCGAAGCCAATAACATCCACCTCTTCACCTGCCAAGTCACCAAAGGTACTGTGACGAGGAACAGCATCTTCCAGTCTCAGCAATCATCCAGGGGTCCCAGACTTGTGTGACCTACATGTCGTGCGATTTAACAAAATTACTGGCCTACGTGGGTCATGTCCCATGTTATAGAGATTTCCTTAGCGTGTACTTTCCCTCAAATTTGGGACATTGGATTTGCATCCCAACAGGGAGATTTTAGAGTGCTGGTGATATTGGCGTAGGATAGGGGTTAAGCTCAAGCTGGGGTTAGGGTAGGGTAAGCATTAGGATAAGTGCTAGGTTTGTGCTCAGGGTAAGGCTAAGGTTATCGTTAGAGCAAGGGATTGGGTGAGGTCAAGGGCTAAGGAATGTGTGGCGAGGCGGTGATTGGGTTGAAGTTCATTGTTCATTTTCTATTTATTTGGTGTTTTGGATTGAGTCACATGCACAAAAAGTGCTTTAGTACGCTGAAGTTTTAGTGTTAGTTAAGGGTTAAGGGTATAATAATGGTCGGAATTAGAGTTAGAGGTAAGAGCTAGGAATTAAGTGGTGGTGAAAAGAGGGGCATTTTTATTCGAGCTTTATGTCGTAGTTAAGGTTTCAGCTTTGTATGTTTGTCTATTTAAAAATAGATTTTTTGGCCACCGTATTACTGGCAAAATGAATGACTACATTTTGACTACTAGTTTGCTGTCAACTTTTTCATATGAATACATTTTCCTGGGGAGATTTTTACACAGGACCACACTCAAGCAATTAATGCTCCAGAGAACCAAACCCCATATGTTGGGCAGAATATGTTACAGCAACCATTGGTAGAGTCAAAGACCCCATGCAAGTCCACTGTGGTCCTTGTGTTGGTAACAAAAAGTAAAGGGCATGTTTGGAACAGTAGTGGTAAATATGTGCAGTTTCCTGGGCTATTAGCAGACACTCTGGGCCAGATTACCAAAGTTGTGCATTGGTGTAAAAATGTAAAGCAAATTAATTTAGTATCAATTTTCTGCTTAAATAACATGGAATCGAGTAAACAAGTTTAGCCCCAATTGGTATTATCAAAAAGTGTTTTCACTTGGGCAAAAGTTGTTCTATTTATTATATTTTCTTCGTAACCTGAATAGAAATGCACTAAACACATTTTGTTTTATGTTGTGCAGCAAACATAGTACAAAACCACAATGTGATTAATTTTCCATTGTGTTATAGCAAAGCATCTGTTCCATTTTTAGCACTGGTGCAAATGTAAGATAATTTGGATCTGACTGCCATATGTAAAATTGCAGATAGGAGCAAGCAGCTACCTGGTGTTGACAACTAACACAACTTATATTTTCAGAATACATCTGTGACACAAAGCTCTCACTAAAACCATCTGACCAGATGAAACGATTGAATATATTTGAAAATTAACAAAGGCATATGATTGCAGTGAAATAGGGGAGCAGAATATTGGTCCTCCTGAGCTAAGTGTCCGAACCGCAATACTTCTTAAACTGTAACAGGAGTCCTCACTCACTGGCTTCAATGCTTACCAGCAGCAACTAACAAGAGGCTACTACATTAAATTAAACACATGTGTACAGAACAATATGAATAAATACATTGGGCCTCATTACAAGTTTGGCAGTAGCCTTGCAGGTAAAACTAGCAGGCTGCCACCAAACTTGCACATTTTTCCGACGCCCGCGAATGGGCAATTTCCAGGTCATTACAGCCCTGCCGGAACCGGCAATTTCCCATTCGCCGACGCCGACATTCAGAATGGTGCCAGTGCGTCAGACATGCTCTGCTCGCGAGTGCCGATAAGCCTGCCAGGTTAGAAGGCACCCGCGAGCAGAACTTGTAGTTTGCCGGTACAGTAACAATGGTACCGGCAAGCTTACTGGTACCATTGCTACCGGACCGACAAACTTATAATGAGGCCCATTCTGTTCATGTCAGAGCTGGCAGGAATCTGCTGAGCAAGGGCAGGTCCCAAGCTGTGACACGCACTTGTCATGGTCCACAGACCAGAACAGATGTCTCCACTAAGACTTATACATATGTCAGCAGGAAAGAGAAAGATACTGCAAAAAATAAAGGTTTCATACAGAAATACACAGAACCCCTTTAAGAAATGGGAACAAGGCAGCACCTTTACGACCTATACAGCCTCTTTAAGATTTGTCATTAATCCGTCAAGCAGACATAGCCATACGTATTCAGGCGCTAGGCAACAACGTTTGCGAGAGGAGCACTCTCCCCAAAGTGCAGGCGAGAACCTTATTCAAGCACCGTTTTAATGGCAAACTTTGCATAAGAGCACCACATATGCCATACCCTGGTTTGCTGCAGTTCTTGTGAGGGGAACACAGGGACCATGTATCCCCTAAAAGGAACAAGCATTAGCAATGCCAATAGTTATGGCCATAATAGTACTAAAGGGCCATTAATGGTTGCAGCTGCAAAATGATGTAAGTACCTGGTCATATGATATCAGTGCAGGGCAAATACATATCCAATGCCTACACACACGCCAAAACTGTTAATTCTCAGAAGACTGCTTTGAAATAACGCAGGTAGGCATATACAGCACATTTGATGTTACTGCTGGTAAAAAAAAAGACCAAAGGACTCCAGAAAAATATGTTTTGCATAGGGGGAGCAGGAAGTGGTCGGGAATGAACATAGGGATTAACATCAATGGGTTGGTAAATAACCAAACAATAACCACAAGATGTGCATCCCTCCTCATATGTCATCTCCCTCCTAACTGTACTACAATGCAATAGTTTCGGCTTATACGTGGCACTGCCACCTAATAGCCAAAACTAAAATGCTTGCAGAGCCACTCTCACCAAAGGAGAAACATCCCCACTTTGGGCGGCTCCTTCAGCACTCTGCTGAAACTTGAGAAGAGTCCGGGCCCTGCAGGTGCTAAAATGAGCACGCACTGTGAAGCGACGCATGTACGAGACTAAAACAGAAAGCACGTTCTATTTCAACTATATTCCAAAGCTAAGGTAAGAATCCTGATCACTATATGCCTTTCAGCTATGTGCCACTTCCGTTTCGTTAAACATTTGCACAGTAATGAGTAATTAGTATTTCAGATGAAACACAGAACACTTATCAGATGTGATGGGGCACAAAGATGAAGGAGGAGGGATACATTTGATTATTTCAAATATTATGATTACAGGGGACATGCAAAAAATTATTAAGTTGCATCATTTTATATTCTGTTTAAACATATTGGGGGTCATTACGAGGTTGGAAGTAATGGAAAAACGATGCCGGTAAAGGATTACCGGCATCGCATACCACTCTGGGCTATTCCGACTTAAGACCCGGTATTAGAGGCACCGCTAATAATGGTGCCGTTAATAGCGGCAAGGGCGCAGGCACGCGGTCCTTCAGGCCGGCAATACCGGGGTGCCGCTAATGGGAGGACATCACAAGTCAGGTGGACATGCAAATACCGGCATCATGAAGGAGCTAATAGGGGATAACGGCATGCAGGTAATACCGGCATCGTGAACCACCCATAAAATGCTATGTGCAGTGTTCCCAACTGCCACAGGGGGACACAATCAGCACAGGTGGAGGCAATGGAGTCTTGGCCAGCACAAAAGGAGCACACCCACACACCACACCCCTTCCCACAACAAAATGATTCCACTGGTAGTAGCAATACTGGGGCTGGAGGACATGCTTGCATTGCTACACCAGCAACAACAACAACAGCAGGCACCACAGAGGAGACACAGGAGAAGGAGGGTGAGACAGGCCCAGCATGCCCCAGCAGTGCAGCAAGTGGTACCACGCAGGCAGCCCCCAATCCCTCGCATCAGAGCCAGTCCATTCAACTTAACCCCTTAGCAGATCCACACCCTGTACCGTCTGGACCGGGACACTATCACCACTATTGTGGACATGATACACGACGACATTGTCAGCCTCATCGAAATATGCACCGTCATCCCCCCTCTACTCAAGGTAGGGTCAGTGCTCCACTTCCTTGCCACAGGCACCTACCAGCACACAGTGGGGCACATGCATGGCATATCACAACCCTTATTTTCTCGCATGCTGAACCAAGTACTGGATGCCCTCCTGAAGCACACAAGGGACTACATATCCCTACCACGGACTCCCCAGGAGATTTTTGATACAAAAGATGGCTTCCATGCACTGGCAGGCATGCCAAATTGTATAGGTGCCATCGACTGCACGCACGTGGAGTTGGTGGTTCCGCATGCCATGGAGGCGGTGTACCGCAACTGCAAACAATACTACTCCATCAATGTGCAGATTGTATGTGACGCCAGCAAGATCCTCACATATTGTTGTGCCCGATATCCTGGATCAACTCATGACTCAATGGTCCTGCAGAACTCCACGCTACCACTCTACATGGAGCGACATGCAGGACGACGTGCCTGGCTGCTTGGTATATTGCATGACAGGCACATGACAGTGAAATGGGGGATAGATGCACACACCACCATGGTGTCATTGTTGATGTGACAGCACAATGTGCACATCAAAAAACACTGTGCCCCAAAGCATCCCTAACTGAACATGACAACCAAATCCCATGGCAATTAAGTTAGCTGGACACCTATCACAACATGGCAAACTTACAAACACCCCACATCCCACAACACGTCCACCACCCATCATCGTACCTCACCCTCTGTAACACAATCCAGCAACATACTGCGAATAATCACTATGTAAATGTCTTCAGCAAATCACTACACTGGACATGCATCCATGGGAGTGCACTGACCAAAATCACCAAGGGAATCCACAGCTTGTCACAGGGCCACCACCACCACAGAAGTGCAGCATGTCACCATCGTAATAATCTGCGCTGAATGCCTAATATTGCAGAGCCTACTGCCAACGCTGCCAGTTCGAAAATCATACAGAACACAACACATCACTAATTTCACACAAACACAGCAGTATGCATCCACAATGCATGAGCAACATCAAGGCAGTGTACACCGTGTATCATCTTGGACATGCAACCCACACCATAAGTCCATGGCATAGAACACATTGAGGACATTAAAATTGTGTGCATACAACCAGGGACATGTGCATGTGACCAATGATAATCTGCAGGCATGTGTGACTAGTACAGCTGTCCATCATGATTCGACTGATATATACCTTTTATTGCCTCTCATGCAGGTGATAGTGGCTATCCCTTGAAGCCGTGGCTCCTCACCCCTGTCCGAAAACCACAGAACAGGCACGAGGAGGACTACAATTGTTCCCCTACACGTACCCGTGTGGTCATCGAGCAGACCTTTGGCCTATTGAAGGTACGGTTTTGCGGCCTTAGCTGGTCGGGTGTGGCACTTCACTACAGGCATGATTAGGTGGCCAAGATCATCATGGCATGTGTCATGCTGCACAACATTTGTATCCGATGGAACATGCCCCTGCCCCCTGACATTGAACTGCAACCACTTGGTGATGATGAAGGGGATGAAGAAGATGTGGGTGCACATCATTGTGGTGCCGATGCACAGGAGGGATGTGCTGTGCAGCAGTCAGTGATTGCACAATATTTCTGATACACATGAGTGCAGAGGCTGACATAAAAGTCGGACAGAGGGCACTGGGTGTGGGAGTACATGTACAATATGCACTGTATATCAATAAACGACCCATATGCAATAAGGAATGTCCACTCAAGAATTTCTTTTTTCATACAACGGTGTATTTAACTGTCCAAAAAATATTAAAGTACTGAAACCCTCCACCCCACGCACCCTCACCCCCCTCCCCCCACAACTCCCCCACACACCCTCACCCCCCTCCCAATCCCCCCACAACTCCCAACACACGCTCACTCCCCTCCCCCTCCCCCCACAACTCCCCCACACATGGTGTCCAAGCAATTGTCTATTTCCCTCATCAGGCTGCCCCGTCTACATCCTGCCACTACCTGCACCTGGTGGCGGCATGTCCGAGCGATGCTGAGTGCGCGCCGAACCTCATAGGGGGCTGGTTTGCGTGGCACTTGAGGAAGATGGGGTGGCCGCCTGCTCCATTCTGGGGGCTGGATGTTCAGCCTCCATTGAATCTGCAATGCCGGTGAGGACCTGCCTCAGGGCAGACACCTCCTCACACAATCTATTGCTGCTTTCCACGATGATCTGCCTCAGGGAGGCAGTGTTGTTGCGCCCCTCCTGCCTTGCTTGGGCACTGTCTGTGATGAACTGTCTCACCAGGGCAGTGAGTTCCTCCTGCCGCTGCGCAGCGTGTCCTGCCTGCTGCACCCCGCCGTTACACCAGTGGAGGTGGAGGGTGCATGTGTGACATGGGCAAATGCATTTGGGTCCTCTATGGGACTCATGCTCCCTTTGATGGACTCCCCCCCAGATTGCTCCGGGGTGGTGTCGTGGTAGGATTCGACAGGTGTGAGCTGGGGGGATGGGGCCGGAATTGGTGTAGCAGCAAGGTCGGAGGACTCATCCTCGACAGGCACACACACTTGTCCCTGCACGTCGTCATATGTGAGGGGTGCTGTAGCTGCCGCCTCGCCAACAGAGCTGTTCTCTGCAGGTTGTGGCCCTTCGACTGTCTCCTGTGCGGGTGTCACAGGTGTTGTGGGTACTGTGGTGATGGGCCTTGGCGGCACCAGTGCCATGGCATCCTGGGCTGGCTTGGTCTTTGGTGCCTGTCGTGGCTTGTGTGGGGCTTTGTAAATGGAAGGCCTGTTGCCTTCATTCCAGGCCCTCTTCCGGGGTCTATTCCCCTGTGGCGGTGAGTCCCGGGCCTCGCTGTCAGGATCTGAGCCTGTGGGGGACAAAGAGAGGGACGGCATGAGTGATGGTTTGACAAGCATCATGCATACATTTGTATTATTGCTCATCTACACATTGGTGGGGAATAGGCAGTAGAGTTTTGATGATGAAGTTGCTTGCTATATGGGTGGATCACGCAGGCATCTGTCGGGGTCACTCATGTTGGGGCGGGCAATATGCTATGTGACATGCATTTCTGTTGTGGCCTGCGTGCAGTGTGACTTATGCCATTTTCATATTTGTGTGGTGTGTGTCAGGTATGGCATTGCCATGCTGCAGGCATGTGCATGTGTCTGTGCTGCGGACGACAACTAGGCTGGGAATGTGTATGTATTGGGCCATGCCTTGCGTCTGTCTGTCACTACCACACTGTATTTCTAACTGAACCTGATCAGCCCTCATAATTGTGCATGATTTACTGACCTTATGATTATGCTTTTTGTGTAGCCTTCATAACTGTCCATGGTTGCCGACCTTTATGATTATGCTTTTTGTGTAGCCCTCACAATGGTCCATGGTTTGCTGACCTTATGATTATGCTTTTTCTATAGTCCTCCAAACATACTGTCATTTGCTATTTCTTGCATGTATGCTTTGAATCCGTGCCTAGCCTCTCCCCCAATTCCCATGCCCAGGCTGCCCTTTTACTTTAAAAAGTAGCATTGGTCACCCTAGTTGCTACCCCATCCTGTGCTCTTGCGATAGACCTCGACCTTGCAAGCCTATCTACTTGCTGCTATGCTCGCCCAGAGTTCCACCTTTGCCTGCTCTCAACGTGTACTATATCTCTCAGTTAAACTACTAGCACTGTTGGGACCACTATTACACTGCGTTAATACCACTACCACAGCCCCACCACTGACATGCCCACACGTCTTCTCTGCATCCTCCTGCGCCTCACAACCTGCACTCAATATGCATCCCATCCCTCATATGCCTGTTTGTTTGTTTGTTTTTATTATTTATAATGTGTGAGCGTACCCGGGGGTATCAGGGCGCAGCATTTAAGAAATTTCAAAGCTTGGTTACAATACACAGAGAAAATACATGATACAAAAATAGGTACATAGTGTTATATACAAATCAGCAGTCATATTATAGGACCGTAATAATCAAGTAAGCAAGAAAGGCACACGTGGTTACAATGTGTGCGGGTAGCGCCGGGCATTTCATTGTCTTAATGGGACTCCAATTTCAGCCAGGGAACAACCTTGGATCGGAAGTTCTGATAGGGTAGGTCTGCTCTAAGGTTTGGAGGCAGCGAGTTCCAGAGCTTTGCAGCTTTTACCGGGAAACTGTTACCCCCTATGGTGGCCCGTTTGTAATGGGGAACAGATAAACAGTCTTTGTATATATTTCTGGCGGGTCTTAGGGAGGGTTGTCTGTGGAATCTGTTGATCAGGTAGATTGGGGCAGCATTTTTAAGGGACTTGTGGGTGAGTGATACCGTTTTTAAGAGAATTTTATCTCTAGTGGAGAGCCAGTTGTTCTGTTGGCTGAATCCTGTAATGTGCTCTCTTCTGGAAATTCCCAGAGCTGCTCTGAGGGTGTTGTTCTGGAGGGTTTGCAATTTACTGGTGGTGGCCTTGGTGGACCCCAAGTACATGGCATTGCAATAGTCAAGGCGAGACAATATGAGGGCTCTGGCAAGTGTCAGGCAGCTGGAATTCGACAGGAAAGGTCTGGCTGCGTGGATTCATTTACACGTATAGGCTGTGGAGGATGCCAGAGAGCTCACTTGTCTTTTGAGGGAAAAGGTAGAGTCTAGGTAGAATCCCAATGTTTTGACCTCCTGTCTGACTTTGATGTGGTTCCCGTCAATCATGAAGGAATTATAGGCAGGGCCTAGTTTCTTTATACTGAATGTGGTACCTAAGATGATGAGCTCTGTTTTATCATCATTCAGGCATAGTCCATGAGTGGCCATCCATGCCTGGATGATGATGTACACCCTATTTAGCAAGGCCAAATCCTTTTCATAATCTCCTGAAAGCGGAAGAAGGATCTGAGTATCATCTGCATAGTTAGTGTAGGTGATACCAAGATGATCCAAATCATCGAATAGGGGCTTGGTAAATATGTTGTATAGTGTGGGGGAGACACAGGAGCCCTGAGGAACTCCGCAGGTGATGGGAATAGGGTCAGCTGCCGCTGTGGGAGAAAAGACCCTCATAGTCCTACCGTTAAGGAAGGATGTGAGCCAGGTGATGGCTTCAGTGGAAAAGTGAGCTGAGGTGTGGAGGTGTGAGCATAGGATAGAGTGATCAACCAAATTGAAAGCTGCAGATAGGTCGAGGAGGAAGAGTATGGCTGCTTGTCCATTGTCTCTGAGCAGATCGATCTGTGCTTTCAGGTCAATGAGAGCAGTTTCGGTCCCATGTTGTGGACGGAATCCAGATTGTCTAGATCCTAGAAGGTTGTGTTCTTCCAGGTGCTTCTGTATTTGTACATAGGCAACCTTGTCCAGAATTTTTTGTAAAAAGGGAACAGTCGTTATAGGACGGTAGTTTGTAGGTATGGCTTGGTCAAGTGTGGGTTTTTTCAGTAGTGGGAGTACCCAGGATTGTTTTAGGTTAGTAGGGATGGATCCCGAAACGAAGGGGGCATTTATCAATTTTGTGATGAAAGGGGAGAGATCACGTGCAGCATCTTCAATGAGCTGTGCAGGGCACAGATCGCCCTGGCAGTTGGACGGTTTCAGGGACAGGATAATTTTTTCAACTTCCAATATGTTGACTTTAGAGAACTGGAAGCGGGTGGGGTCTATGGGCATGGGTTTATCTGTAATTTTTGAGTTAAGGGTGTCATTCAGAGTGGCTCTTTTGCTGGAGAATTTGCTTTGAAGAGTCACAATTTTATTTGCTAGGGCACTTTGTATTTCTGAGCACCAGTTTTTATCTTTGATGCACGTGTCAAGGGGTGCTATGGGGGTTTCTATTTCTTTGAGGATGGAAAAAAGTTCTTTCATGTTGGATTTAGCTTTGGATATACGAGAGTCAAAGGAAGCTCGTTTGGCCAGATAGATTTCTTTTTTGTAAAGTGCAGCTAGTTTAGAGAATTTGGTTTTGTTGGAGATTGAAGGGGATTTTTTCCAAATGGCCTCACAGTTTCTTTTTTGCTGCCTTAGATTTTTGAGGAATGGTGTGTACCATTTGTTGAGGTGCGTCACCTCGTGCCACACACAGCAACAACACCTCACACTGTCTACTACGGTCAAACCTACAGCCAACTCTTACCTTAACTCTCCATCTCTATTGCTCCAGCACATCGCCATGAAGCCCACGCCCAACCAACCTTGCACTGTACCTGTGAGAAACTTCAGATTAGGATCTAGACTCCCCCACATCTGCCACCGTCCCACCAACACTAACTTGCCAGCCAAACTATCGCGCACTAAGCTCACCGCCCCTGCCCAACAACTTGCACCCACACCTACACTGAACACACCCATTCAGGACGTCTCTCCTGATTCGAGTACCACAACCTGTCTCAAGGCTGCATTGATCAACACTAGGTCACTCACGGCCCACTCTCTTGACATGGCTGATCTCAACACAACTCACGACCTGGACCTCATAGCCATTACTGAAACTTGGCTTCATGCTGCCTCAGGACCTCTTCTATCCCTAGCTATCCCTGAAGGTATACCATTATCAGAAGTGACCGTAACACCGATCAAACTAAAAGAGGCAGTGTGGCCATTATTCAAAAAACCTTGCTTAATCTCTGACTCTCCGCTCCTTGCCAAATCACCTCAGAAGAATTGCTCACAGCTAAGCTAGCCATCACCTCCAACCAGACTATTACACTCCACATTATATACAGACCTCCTGGCCCGCCATCCACGTTTGCCGAAGACCTCTCCCACGTCCTCACTGACAACACCAAGACCAAGTCCCAAATCATTGTATTAGGTGATTTCAATCTAGGCTACCAAGATCCTAATGATGCCCCGCCCACGAAGTCAACAACCTATCACTTAACCTAGGCTTCACTCAACGGGTCACCTCGCCAACTCACTCTAAGTGTAGGACTCTCGATTGGATAGCTGACTTAAATTGCGACACTAATGTCAACTCCAATCAACCATGTGCATGGACCGACCATCACCTTATCACCTTCAGCATCCCCACAAAAATCATCCATTCCATCCCTAATATTGCACCAGCCACCACCACAAGAAATAAGCGCAACATAACCTGCGCCAAATTAGGCCTGGATGATGCAGCATGAATTGTGCCTAAATGACGAAAAGGCTGTGCTCCTCATCCTTGGCTCCCACCAAAGACTTAACAAGCTTGACCCATTGTTTAAATCCTTCACCATTGATGGTAACACCATTAAAGTGGCCAAGGATACTAAAATGCTTTGTATCTACATTGACTCCACACTTTCACTATCCAGACAAACTAATGCAGAATCATCTGCAGCATCTTACACATGCAAGCTCATCACAGCATGCCGCTCATTCCTTTCACCAGACAACTGCACTACACTAGCTAGGACCCTGGTCCTATCTAAAATGGACTATTGCAATGTCCTCTATCTGGGCACCAACCAATGCAATATTAAAAAACTACAAATCATGCAAACCAACGCAATCAGAGCGGCTCTCAACATTCCTAGGAACTTTCACCTTTCAGACTCCAGACGGAATCTCCGGTGGCTCTCAGTCTCCCAAAGAGTCTCTCTTAAAGCACTTGCGCTCACACACAAAAGCCTCGCCAACCAAGCCCGAGCTACCTAGCCAGCAGATTTACACTACATACCACTGCGAGACCACTCAGAAGTGCCCAAACCAATTGCCTTGACATCCCACGCTTCAACCTCCAAAGATCTGGTGGTCGTAGCTTCCCAGTCCTAGCAGCCAAGTTATGGAAATTGCTACCTAATCCCCTTAGAGCTGAATCCTCCTTCCCAGTCCTTAAGTGCAAAGCTAAAGCCTGGTTGTCTATCCATGACTTACCGTGACTTTACCTTAGAGTCATAAGCTATAGCATTAACTGCCTATTGTTATTACCTGCTATTGTACATTTGTATACTCCCTGTATTACTTGTATATTTCTGTATATTTACTCAAATGCTTTTGCTTGTACCATGCCTGTAACTAAGTGATGAGCCCGGATGCCCTTGGGCCTGGTGCGCTTTATTAATAAAATAAATACAAATACAAATTTAGACAGACAAATTGGTGGACTATCATCAGACTTTGCATTACAGTGTTTTCTTAGGGCACTCACCTCTTTCCGCCAATGAGGTTGAGCCACGATCCATATCGCCCACGCCTTCGATGGCCTCTATGCCAATTGTGCTGGCACAGATCTCCTCCCACCGGCTCAGCTTTATTGGTGGGTTTGCTCCTCCACCAGTCGTCAAGGCCTGGCTCCTGTTTGCATACAGGATGTTCCTGACTCACAGGCACAGGTCATCCCATCTCTTCCGGACATCCTTTGTGGTGCAGGGGGTGTTGCCTACCCCGCTGACTCTTTGGGCGACAAGTTCCCAGATTTCCTTTTCTTGATCACTGCCTCCCTCTTGAGGCTGTTTGCGAATACGACCTTGGCATTGTCAGCCAGGGTCTCAGCCAGCATGATGAGCTCATCCTCATTAAAGCGCTCCTTGTGCTGGCGGGAGGAGCCTTTTTAACTGCCTTGGGCATGATATAGTTGTTGGAGGTGGATGTACTCAGCAATATGCTCCAGGTCCTGGGTGCTGAGGATGGCATACAATTTTGTTTTCAAAGATGGCCACCGTGCTCTTTCCTGTTCCTGTGCGATGATGCTATTTCCAGTTCTGCTTATTTACGGTGACCGCTAATAGCAGTCACCGCTAATGCTGCATCAATTGATGCCGGTAGTACTCTCTGTGCTTTCCATGATGCCGCTAAGGGCCATTTTTTGGACTTTAACGGCATGCTTATAATGTTGTTACCAGCATGGCGCAAAGCTTGCGCACGCGTACTCATAATGGCCCACTATTAGCGGGCTCTTTACAGCACGGACACAGTATTTTCTCCATGCTGGTAAGAACAGTTACTTACCTCCAAACTCATTGATTGCATCACCATGACAACCTGGAAATGTCTTCCCATCAGCTTCCCTCTCACCAGAATGTTGCATGCTATATTAGCTATAAGTGAAAAAATGAAGGAGGGCGAGGCGCGCACTCCAGGTCCTGGTCAATTAAACAGGTTGCAAAATATATATATCTGGGTTAAATCCCAAAATGGACAAGTATTCACCAGGGTTAAATCCCATCTGCTGCAAATCCCAAAGATGAACAAGTATTAACAGGGTTAGATCCCTTCTGCTGTAATTCAGCTGCTCAGTATTAACAGGGTTAGATCCCATCAGCTGCAGTTCTGTTGTCCGTAGTTGTTCTCCTCCAAGTGCTTTCTTATCTCAAATAATCATCAGGAAGGCTGTGTTTCTTTAACAGGTGTTACTGATTAGACTCAAAGGATTCTGGTAGCTGTAGTGAAACAGATTTTTCAGTTTAGGTGACCAGGGACCGACACCCCTCCAAAAGCACAAGTCCTTCCCAAGTTTGCTATATTAGCTAGCCTGAAAATATAAATCTTTCTGTATGCCTTGTCCTCTTTAATAAGGAAAACCAGGAAACTGATTATTTCCACTGGCGGAGCGGGTATGGCATCAATATGTTTATCCATGCATCAACAGCCTCGTCACCATGGACAAAAGGCAGAATATGAAGATTTTGTCTAGGACTCCCTGAGTACCTGGAAATCGTCCTCCAAAAGGAAACTGAAAGATGAGAAAGTGTACACATTTTCCCTGCCAGGAGGGAACAGTGCCATTGCACAGCCGGGTGATGTGGAGGACTGGCAAGATCTACCTTTTGACTTGCCAGATCTGTCAATAGATGGGGAAGAGATAGGACAAGTCCATGGACATTTCCAGCCGAGTGGGTAAGAAAACGTGAGAAGACAACAAGGGGGATATATTTGAAGTACCCTCAGTACTGAGAAGGGTAAAAGACATAGCCATCTACCTGTACCAATCTTTAAGGACTACATCCACCGCTAAGTATGTCAATGCTTTCTACCAAATGGAGAATCTGGCAACATAAAAATCAAATCTTGAAGCAAACATATCTATCTCTCATGGGCCAAAGAGAGACTGGAGGAAGGCACATTTCTTTGTCCAGCATCCAGACACTCCTGTCATGCAGATATCTGTAATTCCAATATGACACCATCCTCAGAAAATATTATTCTTGCAGAGCAATATTTCGCTTTAGATAAAAATGCAAAACATCCTTCCAGATAACCACCAGGCCTTTTAATGATGTCCCACCATACTGGTTGATGCACCTGAAATATTGTCTATCTGCAATGAGACAAACCAGTCTGTCTGATCCCTTACAGGTGACTTTAGACTAAATACCCGGGCAAACATGCTGGATAGTTTATGTGTCGACTAAATTCCCTCCACCATTTTAAACCGGCAAAATTGGCTTCCCTGCAGGCTTCCCAACCCATATCAACCCAGATTGCTTGCCTCTGATTCAAGCACTATAGGACCAAAAATTGCTTTTCCTTTCCAGGCTTCCATATGCCTGTGACAACACAGGAGTTCCTCTCTGGGGACAGCAAATCACCTGACAGGTTATTATTTGTGTTCTTTTCTCAGATGCCTGCCCTTTAGACATGTATGTGCCCTGTATTAAAGGGGGAAGCACGCACGGCTTGACTAGATGCTGTTAGCATCCCTCTAATCCTTGGCAGCCACCTGAAGGAGAACCTATTCATCAACAAAATGGACTTATTCAGATGAAATAGCCTCCTCATTCTTTTCCTTGGAAGGAGGAGGATACATCACTGAATATCTGTACTGAAGCCCAAAAACTGTATGTATAGATAAAGCAATATTATGGAATATTTGGTGTTTAATATAAACCCTAACTTTGGCGGAGAGATACTCTTCAATGAAGGTGAGAGTGGATGACTAGTAATTCATGGCCCATTAGAGTCATGTCATCCAGATAAATATTATTCTCACCCACCTGAGCTGACATAGACTACAACTGCTCTCATCAACTTGGAGAAGAACCACCGGGCTGAGGAAAGACCAAACGGGTGGGAGGAAAACTGCCATCAGAGACCACTCCACTTGAACTGCAGTGTTCTTCAAGATACGGATAGATCAACAATATGAAAAACACATTCTTTAGTTCTATCTTGACCATCCTGCGCTTCGCAAAAGATGGATTCCACACATGATGATACACTATTTGCAAACAAGTCCATTGTATTCATGTATATTAATGAATCTTTGTGTTTATTGCATGCAAGAACAATGGGTGGAACAAGGTGACGATGGGGAAGTATCTTTCTATGCGATACTCCCTGACTGTTTGAAGAACCCACTTATCTGAAGTAATCATTTCACAATTCCAGAAGAAGATTGTGAGCCTGGTTGGTATGCCAGGGTGCTCTGCTGCACATTTCTCTTCATTAATTTCCTCTATGCAGGAAGATATTGCATGTCCACCACTTGTGGAAAATAAACTGGTAAGAGCCCCTCTGGCTATATTGGGGAGGACAGGGTGAGGACTGGGACTGTCAGCCAAAAGAGTAGGTCCTTGCCCATCTGTCCATGAAAAAACACTAGGAGCAGAATTATTTTTGATATTTGGCTGGGCCCTGTCCAGTGAAAATGAACACATGTTAAAATATATTTTAGGAATCTGGGATACACAAAACATATAGCAGATCATAGTATACACAAAAACAGTAAATGGCCAGTAAAGCCCTAACTCACTCATCAACCAACATTGTAGGCTGCCAGACGTGGTGGTAGGAATTACATGTAAAAGCTTTCAGATATAATTAAGAAGGCCTGGTCCCAGCAGATGAAAAGAAAAAAATAAGTATGATGGCATCTTGAAAGGTCAAAAAGCAGGCAAGAATCCAAAGTGGACCTCTGCCTATGCCACTGCATCTGGCCATTATGGTCAGAAGAGAGACTTAAAATGCAACAATGTTGAGACACTGCTGAAAATATCCTTGAGCAGGTGAGAAGACGTTTGGTCCCTTACAGGTGACCTTAAACTAAATTCCCAGCCAAACATGCTGGACAGTTTATGTGGTGATAATGTTCCCCGCCATTTTACCCCAGAAAAAATGGTCTTGCTGCAAGCTTCCCATCCCATATCATCCCATATTCCTTGCGTCTGACATTAGCACTATATGACCAAAAATTGCTTTGCCTTTCTAGGGACTTAAAATGAAACAATGATGGGACACTCCTGAAAATATCCTTGAGCAGGTGAGAAGACATGTTACCTTCCAACAATGCAGCAGCACTAAGATCAGGACCCGAGTTTCCCCCATATAGCCATTAACTCCAAGGGGCTTGCTTCTGCAGTCCTATCAATCCCATGAGGATATTTAAAAAGGTTTCAGTGGCCAGCCAATCAGGTTGGTCACACAATCCTCTATAGACCCAGGCCCACCCCCACACCCCCACAGGAGGTATACATGCTTTATTAGGCCAATAAACTGTTGTAAACTAGTCCAAAACACAATGGATGCTGCAACAAGGGCCCCTCAAGAGCTCATTTGGGTAGAGCAGCCATTGTAGGGCTTACCCTATGGGTTCCTTGAACAAAGGAGGTCCCCAAAACAAGGAGAAAACTTAAAAAGAACCATTAGTGCCCCATTGGCTATCTTAAAGTTATGTTGTACTACTAATGCAGTACATTTTTTTACCCATGGTGAAGCCAGAACTAAATATTAGCTGCTACCAGCTTCCCACAAAAACTAGGGCAAAAGTGGAGTGCCTGGGATTTACCGCTGGGACTGGGAACCAGATGGGTGACACAATACCATATATTTTACGTATGAAAAAGGGATGGATTGGCAGGGGAACATAAGCTGAAGTCCCTGTGACCACTAAAATAAATTATAAACCCCAAAAATGTTACAGGGAAAAAGCAAATAGAGTAGAGTAAAATTAGACTGCAGACTCTCAGAAATGGAATTCTGCCCTAACAGGCTTATTGAGAGCAACATTCATGAAAGAGACATAGGATTATTTTGCCATCAGATGGTGTAGTTGTGTGTCATCCAGCATGACAGTTCCAAAATAATAACAATACCAATAAAAAGTGCAACATTTTTTTTTCAGCAACATAGCTGAAAATCATATGTTGTGCTGTTTTCTTTAAAAGGTACTAAGACATGTTTTCAGAAAATAAAAGTGATAAAAAGATAACAGTTGTGGAGACACCCTGCAGAACAGTTGAAGCAGGTTGTAGTGGAGTCAACAAGGCTATAGGTATCATATCATGTATCCATAGCTCTAAGGCAGGCTTGTCCAACCTTTTTGAATGTGGGGCCGAAGCATTAACTTTTTGTTACCCAGTGGGCCGGCGAGACAAAAGTCAACAACCTCACCCAAAGCAGTATATTAAAAGGCAATATTGTGTGACCTTCGACACAATAGCATTACAGGCAGTGATGCACCATGCAGACCCAAAAATAGCTTTTGGAGTCGGGGGCAGTGATTATCTAAGGGAGCCCCTCCAAAAAATGATCCGAGGTCAGTTGCTTGTGATTTCTTTCAGTGTGTATGTGTTAATATTATCCTGAAATAGCTGGGGCCACCAAGCATAGCGAGGGAGCTATAAGGATCTAGGGAGGGTTTGGGGGGTTCCCCCTCCAAGAATTTGTTTTCAAATATGGGGTTGAAATGGTGCCTTTTACAGCAGACAAAACTGACCAAAAAGCCATAAGTTTCTAATCAGTTCTAAAGGGGAACATGAAAATTTCATGTCACCAACAGCAGACAAGAACATTTTACAACACATTTTAATAATCGATGTGTCCACAGTGTAATACAGCACTGTCACTGATGTAACACATTGTCATGCTGGTTGTGCCCAAAATATACCTCTGTAGCAACATGTTGGCTGGCTGTTCCCAATTTAGGCCAACATTGTCCTTTACAAAGCATGATTGTTGCTGCCTGAGCATGTGCAGTGTGCCCAATACATATGGCAGCTTATCTCTGAAATACACATTCATTACTTATGTGGTAATGATTGATGCTGCCTGTGCAGTGTGCCCAACACATATGCCAGCTTATCTCTGTAATACCCATTCATTAGTTTTGTGTTAATGATTGATGCTGCCCGTGCAGTGTGCCCAATACATATGGCAGCTTATCTCTATAATACACATTCATTAGTTTTGTGTTAATGATTGATGCTGCCTGTGCAGTGCTGTGCCCAATACATACGGCATATGGCAGCTTATTTCTGTAATACACATTAATTACTTCTGTGTTAATGATTGATGCTGCCTGTGCAGTGTGCCTAATACATATGGCAGGTTAACTCTGTAGTACACATTAATATTAATTACTTCTGTGTTAATGAAAGAAGCATAATCCAATTCAACAGATAAAATGGGGAAACGCGATCACCCAAAGGTGAACCTAATTGAAGAAACGCAATGTGAGTACAATCTTAAAGTATGAAGAACTAGACATGGCCGGGCGCCCTCCTCTCCCAGCGCCCAGGGGTGGCCCGTGCGCTGGTACTCGGATCACTGCAGCTGAGCTGAGGGCCATGTTGTAGGAACCGGGGAGGGAATTGACCTCATGGTGTGTGCTGTAAAGCCCACAGTGTCTTGGATCCGGTGGGCTATGGTGTTATGCGCTCTGAAAATTCACTCCCGCAGCTGGCCTTCCTCTGACAGGGGCACGGACACCTCCCAAGGGCTGTTTTGCTTCGTTCAGGTTAGTACTTGTCAGTTGCAAAAACAAAAACTGGATAGAGCCCCAGACATTTTACCCGCTGTGGATCGCGTGATTGTGTTGCCTAGCCATTTTGGCAAGGAATTAATTCCCAAATGTGGTAAAATCATGTGGGAATTCATTCCTTTTGTGACGCAATTTGAACAGTACCCAAGGGGGAGGTTTTTTCAAAAAGTGATGCAAATTGTACCCTCCCTCCCTCCCGAGGCGGAATGTTCAAACATTTAGGCAGCCAAGCTGCTTTTGAGCTTCCGAGATACTGCTGGCCAGATACTTGTGTTTCTGTTTATCTGGCCAGCAGTATCTCGGAGGCTCAAAAGCACTGCATGCCGCAAACATACGTCGGAAAATATGGCAGGCAGTACTTCCCCCTGCTAGAGGCAATGAGAACTAGGCCTCGGTGTGCACCGCACGTAGCACTGTGAGCCTGGCCTGGGCTGAGCTACTGGCTCATGCAGGCTCTGCCATTGGCTCGCAACGCAGATGTGTGAAGGTGGCGCTGTGTGCCCGTCACTCCACCCACACACATTATGTGATTATGATTTCCATTGGCTGAGAAACAGCCAATGGAAATAATGTTACCATGCAAGGCAGTTATTTATTTTATGTATTTCCCCTAGTACAACGTGCCTTGCATGGTAACAGTATTTCAATTGGCTGTTTCTCAGCCAGTGGAAATCGTAATGTGTGTGGACTACAATTCCTACCCTGAAACTGCAGCGACAACGCTCACTGCATATAAAATAAATACAAAATGTACAAAAGTAACCCTAATGCTTTGTCTGTGCTCTTGGGCTTCGAGGGCCACATAAAATGGCTTAGAGGGCCGCATTGCGGCCCTTGGCCCACATGTTGGACAACCCTGCTCTAAGGGGTCATTTAATAAGCCTGAACAATCTTAGTCACAGTACACTGAAAATATAAATGAACTCTAATAAGAGGACACTTTTGCTTGATCATGGGGAGAAGAAAACAAGTGCCTATACAAGTAGGGAGAAGGTGTAGCTTGAAAAACAATGATCAGCAGAGGTATTTTTAAGGGGGGGATTGAGGTGGCTATAGCCCCGGGGCTTTTGTTTGCAGCTCCGGATAGAAGCATTAAGGCTACAACCAAAAGGCTAGCTAGCCCTGATCGCGACAGTCCCAACATTAGCATAACCCTGTACTTTTCCAGACCTAGAGCACTCCTGATGACTAGTAAGGAATTGTTATGCCTGTAGAGGAGGAGACAGATATGGTTTCTTGATTGTGTACCAGATGTTTAGATGCAGCATTGTTAGGAAAGATTGACTTTTTCCCGCTCTCCTCGCATAGAGTTTCTTTTAGCTTTGCTTTGAACACTGTCCTAACTTTTTGGAGGTAAGTAAAGCCTTATGTTAAAACGTATGTTGCCCGTGTTGGCAGATAGTATATACATCATATAAATCGATAAGAATAGATGATGATGTTGTAACAAGAGATGATATATTTTTTTAAATGGTAAGAGAGTACCTGTGATGAAAATGTTAATGTGCAGATTTACCCAAAAGCGCACTGAACCAAACTAAAAACACAAAATGTGAGGTTGGGTTGGGGATCAGGGAAGTAAGGTACAAGGAGATCTGGTTTTTAGATAGTAAGAAAACAAAACAAACACATAAACATGATGAAATTAAATATGTGCGAAAGTTATGCTGAAAGCACAAAAGAGGTTAAACAATAAAAGCGGATAATATATTTTTTTCTTTTTTCTGAGAGGCCCTGAATGGCCATGAACTTAAAGTCAGCACAAAAGTGCAACCATGCTTTGAGCATTACACAGTATTCATGTTTTGGGAGGTGGCACAGTTAATTAGTTGGCACGCACATGTAAGCCTTTAAATCTGTGTGTGTATCAGAGCTTCTGTGTAGGCACAGGTGCACAGAGAGATGTGTTCAACTTGACCAATGAAGGCATGTTTTACCGCCTGAAAACGAGAAGAGCGATCGAATGGGTGCTGTATTCCAGATTAGGCCTCATGACATGTAAGGGAAAGATACTATTTAGGAGGTGGTCTGTGTCAAATAGATAGGACAAGACATGTTTGACAGGTTTTGCATGGTGCTGTAATGCCATTCTCCAAGGGGTAATGAATGTTTATTTGTTTATCTATATATTGTGCATTTGTAAGGTGCTTATACATCAAATATGTTGTGTTTCAAGGCTCCCGTAGGGGTGCTCCCAGGGGGTTGGGGAGGTAAACTGGGAGTGAAAGCCAAATATAATAACAATGAGGAAAGAGAGCGTGGGTCCTACTAGGCCTTGTGAGCATTCAGAGCGTGCAAGTGCAGAGAGAGAGGAGAAATGAGGGAGGGGGTAATTTCTAGGAGTACCAAGCTTGTTATGTTAGCTTGCTCATTGTTAATGTAACAGGCAAACTGTAGCTTACTGACTTGTGCTATGCACGTTGTGTATTTCCCTTTAGAAACAAAGAGGTGCCAGTGCTAGGGAGCCAATACTCTACGAGTTACCCTGGTTGTTTCTGCATGGCTGTATGGAAATTAATCCTGCCTCTACCTTTGCCTCCTGAGATTGCTTATTGAATTACTTGGTGATTGGTTTCCTGGCTGGTTTCCACACAAGCTGTATCAATTTTGAATTAAATATACTGATTAGTAAACACAAAGACAGACTAGTACATACACTACAAACAGCTGTGTGGGTGTGCTACTTTTGCAACTAGCTTCCACTACTAGGAACATCTATGTATCTAAACTGACAGGTTTAGCAAGCATTCCCTGCATAGGAATTGTTTTTACTCCAGTGCCATAACTTGATCAAAAACGCACAACCTATCAAATGAAGAGTGGGCATGTGTTTCCCTAATGAAAACTGACATTGTTCCGCTTAATTGGCATAACTGGGCATGGCAATATTATGCTAAAGGTACATACAATAATGTACAAATACTGTACTAAACGGTGTAATAGATTATGCATTTCCCATGCAAGTAATGCAAACGTGAAGCTGTACTTTCTATACTAACAGCCTATGGAATATACCCTTACTCTGCTAAGTGAGCATGCTAGATTCCAGCATTACTGTGAGATTTGTGAATAAAGTATTCTGGCATCTCTATAATAACTGTGCATAATGGAATCCCACACGCCTCTCCTAAATGGATATATTGCAATCGCTTCTGATCATCAGAAGATTAAGCAATCTTGCATTGTGGTACTAAATATGACAATCACATTTTTCTTAATATCCAAACCTGGCATGATGGAAACAGTCTTTACTGGGAGGATAACACAGAGGCGACAACTTTTTCAAGGAAGCAAGACAACGCAGAGTATCACAGGTTTCAATCGTGGTCCTGAGCTTAGAGACTGCGCTGTGGTATTATGCATTATAAAATATGAATGAATTACTATGCTAACTGACAATAAGTGAATCAGACATTGATGTATTAAAGAGACATACACATGTCTGACACAGCAGTTTTAACTGGGCATGATGAAAACTGTTATGATACTTGTCATAGGGGAATCCAACACGTGTTTGGTATCAATCAATAATTCAGGTTTGCCTTACAGTGGTAACTGCATAATTCCCTTGCCATTGTTACCCTAAGTAGACATAAATGGATCACACAAAGCTAATTGTGCTGATGTGCTCTTGCCTCACTCTCCAAATGTTGCATAATTGAATCTGTCTTTACTGTGCTATATTGGAAAAAGTGAATTTAGCCTTACTCTATGAGACAGGCATGATACAGTCTGGTACAGTAGTATCCATTTCTGTATGCAAATATATAATATTGTGCTAATTGAGGTTATTGGGATCTGGCACTGCTGTGCATAGACCTTCAAGAAAATCCATACAATTATTAGAGGTCCCGAATTGTAGAGCACACAATTTTATTGCAAATGCAAAATAACAGCCAATAGAATCAGTCAATCTCGTAGGACCGAAAAGAGGAGAAATCACCCCACACACATCAAACAGTAGTATTAAAAGACAAAAATCTCCAAATTAGAATACATTTTTATACACTCTAAACATTATTTGTAACTATAGTCTAAGCATCCTATTGGTGCCTGCCTGTATAAAACCTAAGTCATCATAAATTGTCCTACTCTAATTGGTTTGTACATTGCCCTATTCTGATTGGTTAGTACAATAACAGGTTACATTTTAAATGTGCACCCTCCTGCAGATGACATAATCATCTGCAGTCAGTATGAAGAGCGGAATCTGCCATCCCTGCAATAAACTAAACGCAAGGCCATTCTCCTTCATGAGACCAGATATCTTGGCCTTCCATGCTAGTCTCTGCACTTGCAGCTTCTTCCACACAAAAGGCTGTACGTGTTACTATTGCATACTTGTCTGGCTATGGCAAGTACGAAAACCATGATTTGCACAGTGTGCTCAACTCCCTTGGGAAATGTTTCATGAGAAAGTGTAACAGAGACCAAACTCTTAAAATAATAGCTAATATTTCTGCTGCCTTGCCACCCAGCCACACACACTTCAGCCTGAGGGCTCTCTTGGATGCGGCAGAAACAAAACCTTATTCAACATGATAGAGACACTAAAACCAAATGTCTGAACATTTTGAGGCCTACTTCATGATACATGGTTAATATGTGCGCTGCCAACTCACGCCGTTGCGTACTTGGCAGTCCGTGGACTATCTAGAGTGAGACAGAAACAAGGCCTAATTCAGTAATAATGGCAAACACCGTAATAACAGTTTCTTAGTTTGCACATTCTCTTACATTTAGGACGTTGCACCCCCATATTAACATGTGCTAGCTGGGAATAATTGTATCCGACTATACTGTGGAAATGGGTGGGCAGCGTGCAAACCAGAAATTCTGCATTCACTTGGCAAAGCTGAAACTGACACAGTTACTATACTAAATGGACATTAGAAATCAAGTAATGCTTTGGTAATGGTGCCTATTTTATGTGAACATATCTCCTAAACTGGGCATAATGGAAACTGTAGTTACCATCCTACCTAGCATTACAGAATGTGGCCTTACTGTTGTGGATGGGCATGACACAATCTGGACTGTAGTACTTATTAAGCACAATGCATTCGTTTACAGCTATGGTAGAGGTACATAATAGAATCTCATGTCAGTTTTTCATTATGAAATCTGAGACTGCTATGCAATCTGGTGATACAGGAATTTGGTACTGCTGCTAAGCTGGAACGGCTGAATCTGGCACTAATGTGCTAACCAGGTTTTTGATTTGATGTCCTGCTGTTTTAATAAAATTAACATGGCCTTACTGCCTTTTTATTATTATTATTATTTTTTTATGTGTTTTACTGTTTGCTTATTAGGAGCTTATACAATAACAATATACTGTTTCAAAGCACACACAGGGTGGGCAGGGAGCAGGGGAGGGAAATGCATTACAGCAACACAAAATTTAAAAACAGAGCGGGGGGATGACAAACCTACAATGCCTTGTGAGTATTCAGAACGTGCAAGTGCAGAAAGGAAGAGGGAAGAGTTTGAAAGAGCTGTGGCGTCCGAGCTCGGGGAGAGCCATCGACTAAGTGCTAGGAATGTTGAGTGCTGCACAGCCTGGGCTGCGGCAGGTTATAGTGCAAGCCTCCACGGAGGAAGGTGCACACATGCTAAGTGCTAGGAATGTTGAGTGCTACACAGCCTGGGCTGCGGCAGGTTATAGTGCAAGCCTCCAGGGAGGAAGGTGCACAGATGCTAAGTGCTACAGATAGACAGGAGCTGGGAAGAATTGGTGTGGGAGGTCGAGGGCCAAGTACACTAATTGAGTAACTGTAGGATGAACAGAGGAGAGGAGGAGGAGGGAAAGAGGAAGAAAAAAGGAAGGTCTTAAGGAGCTTCCAGAATTTGAGTATATCCTGCTCGAGGAGAAGGGGGAGGCTATTCCAGAGGCGGGAGCCTGCAGGGGAAAGAGAGCAACCCCCTGCCCCCTGTTTAGCAAAATGCTTTACACACAGAGAGTTGGTGTGAGTGGAACAAAGTGGTCTAGAGGGAGAGTATTTAGTGTGGTAACGTTGAAGATAGTGTGGTCCTTGGGCCTTTAACTGGTCATACTGGATTGTAATTGTCCTGTGTGAGATAATCCTAAAAGAACCTGGCCTTGCTAGTGTGGCATGTTGTTATAGGTACTAATGCTGATAGCTCAGCCTAAGCTCCTGTCTTACTGTACTAACTGGGACTATGGAGATCTGGCACTGCTGCTGCGCACACAAATATAACTTCTGTGGCAGCTGTGAATGGGCAAATCTGGACGTCTAGTGATAACAGAGGATATTGGAATCTTGTGGCTGTTCAGTAATTGGCTATGTTGTAATATGGAAGTGATTTTATTTTTGTGAATAATTGAATATGGCCCTAATGTGGTACCGGGTTATAATTGATCGTACGGATCTGGATATAAACGGTGAGGGGGATGTCCATTGTGGTTCCAAGATTCCTTACTGTGGTCAATGGGACAAAGGACTGTGGGAGCGTTAGAACCTGCAGAATTGTTTGCTGCCATCCATGTGTCCACTTGTCTAGAGCATTTAGTGACTTGTATTTCACAAATGTGTAGATTATTTATGTGTCATCTGCACAGTTTTAACAGGAGATAACATATCTATTGAATAGGTTTAATAGGGGTGTCGTGTAGATGTTGAAAAGTAGAGGTGAGAGTGTAGATCCTTGGGATACTCAGCAGGTAAGTGGGTGAGGCCGGGTATTGTAAAGTCAAAAATATTGTGATTTCTGTTCTACCCATAAGGAAGGAGGATACTCACTGTAGTGCTGTTACTTTAATAGCAATATCTGCCAGATGTTTTAGAAGGATCTTGCCACTGGTGGTGTCAAAAGCAGCTGAGATGTAAATCAGGATGAGCACACTATTAGAGTTTTCATCCACATTGCTTTTAAGTGCATTCCTGATGGAGCACAGATCATATTCTTTACAGCTACAGGGTCTAAATCCATGTGATGCCTCCTTCAGGAGGTGGTTTGTTTCAATGTAATCCTGGTGCTGACTTGATATTCATTTATTTTCAGAGGTTTCCCATTGAAAGGGGTGTTTGAGATAGGGTGATAGCTGGCTGGGTCATATGGGTCAGCTCTGGGCTCTTTAAGAAGAGATATGATGTATGGAGATTTCAAATAAGCTGGGATTTGTTGTTGAAAGATAGGAAGGTGGGTGTTAAGTCATGTCATGATGAATTTGTAAAGATTTGGGAGTCTTCGATCTTAAGCGGATTCCGATGTGTTGCATGAGTAAATGGTAGCTTGTAGGTCATCTGCAGACGAAGGGTGGAAAGGTGACAGAGAGGAGGTAGTCAGTGCTGTAGTTGGAATCTCATTGGTGGCGGTTGAGAGCCCTATAGAGTTGACACAATCCTGGATGTTGAGGATCTTTTGGTTGAAATTTGCAGCAATCTGGTCACAGTGCTCTGGGGTATGGTCAAGGGTTATGTTGCAGGCTGTCAGGATTTTGTAATTCTCTTATGATCTTATACATTTCTCTTTCTGTGATGCACCAAATCAGTGCATTTGGAGTACAATGCATTCTTTGCTTTGACTTCTTCAGCTCGGTAAAGGCATATCTTGTGATGGTCAATGAATTTGCTAGTGTGCAATTGTTTTTCCTCTGAATTTCCTTTTTTCAGTAGTTTAGTCTGAGGTGAACCATTTAGCTTGCTTATTTCTCTGAGTGTTTTGGAAATGTTAAGGGCAATAAAGGCAAATGTGGAAATAATCCATTTGGCAATGTTGTGGAGTTTTGAATTGAGTGCGGTTGTTGGTCCATTCATCAGGGACAGTAGGTCTGGTTGCTTCTAGTCTTTGTATCAGGGAATTGATGTGTATGTCATTCCACGGTATGGTTGATGGTTCTTTTGATTATACTGAAAGGTGTTGTGTTTCAGTCAATATTGTGAATGGGATAGATAAGTGATCTTCCCACGAGACATGAATTGGGGAGCAGACGTGGTTATGTTTTCATTACAGAAAATACCCCCCAGAATGTGTCTGGCTATGTAGGGGAGACCCTTTAACATCTGTTCGAGGTGTAATGTGGCAAGGATCACAAGTGACTTTGTAATAGCATTGTCGTCTTGCTTGTGACAGATGTTGAAATCTTCAAGCATAGTTAGTAGTTGATTATCAATTGCCAGGATGTAGGCGGTATCAGCAGGTTTGTCAGCAAAGTGTTGTCTGTAGGAGGGAGGTCTGTAGATTAAGAGTCAGGTTATTGTCAGATTGAGCGATTCACAGTCCAGGATGATGTCAGTGGAGGCAACTGAGCAACTGGCCTTTAGTTCACTACTACAATCAACCATTTTACAGCCACACACACACACACACACCAAGAAAAATACCATCACCACATTACTGTGTCTGATATGTACCAGGTAACATCTGAGCCGGTGTCTTGGTTATGGGTAAATAATGTTCCATAGATGTCAGCATTTAATTGACTGTTCATTTTTATGAATCTTAATTGCTCAACTTGCAGCATTGCAATTCCTCTCTTGCAATTAGAGGCAATAGTCCAGGCCACACGGAAATACACTTGTGCTGGGGTACAGTTTGGTGATACAGAAGAAGCTCACACAAGATTTGCTGGCCAGACAGAAATAGTGCTGTAACAGTACTGGACTGGGTCATTATCCCTTCTCACAAGTGAGGGGGTGAGTAAATAGTCATCAAGTAGTTGTGCAGTGGAAAGTCTGCTGTCTGTTCCTGTTGATGATCCATCTTTGCTCAAGATGCCTATCACTGGGGAGGATACACCACACAATGGCGCTCATTACAAGTTGGGTGGTGCAGGTAAAATGCAGTGGTAATTTAGTGTACCACCTCATTACTGCACCACCCGACTATAATATTGGTGTAACGTTGGAGGATGTACTTCCAGCTATGAATGGGAGGTTATCCAGCAGCTTTCAACCAAATTCCAGTCAGATTACTGTAGCAGAATTAGTGCTGCAGTAATTCTGCCCAAAATAACCACTTGTAATCTGGCAGTAATACCACCTGACCAAGATACGGTATCGGTAATACAGTTTGGTGGTATCTCAGCAGATTTACTGCTGAGATACCACCAAACTTGTAATGAGACACAATATTTCCTCTGCACCCATGATTCTTATTAAGCTTTCACATATAACAGTGATATAAGACCGGTCTATGCCAACAACCTTGAGAATTACATTAAACAGATAATTGAATATAATTCTTTACTGCATCATTATGCTGTGGGTACTTCTAGTGTTTTCTGCAATTAGCTTGAAACTGGGTTGTGCATTATCCGGCGCTGTGCACATAATGTACTCTCCTGCAAGCTGTGCGATTAGGTCTACTGGACTGTATTAGTTTTATCCTTATAATGCAGCACAGAATGTAATCTTTTTTAAAAGCAAAAAAAAAAGAGAACCAACCTAACAGTGAATGTGGTCATTGCTGATAACAACTATTAAGATAGAGTATATTTGAAAGCACATTTTGTTGGCACGCTTCATACAATCAGAGTTTTCAATTCAGTGTGAGACCACTTATGAAGCATCAGGCATCCTGATGAAGACCACCATTAGTTGCTTTGAGGGGATTGAAAGATGTATTTACACTAATGGATTTAGCATTGTTGTGATATTTAATTATCCGATGATAAGTTCAGTTTTAGCCTCATTTTGTTTAATCAGATTTTATTTGATTCTTTTTCTATTTCTGTGCATGGTATGTGTACAGACTGGAGGTGGTATCTGTACTACTGCTCTCTATATGGCAGAGTAGCGGCACAGAGCCCCACAGCCAAGATTCTCTATTTGGTATCGTTGACAAGCAATCAAGGTTTAAGCTCTCAGAAGGGGATGCCTGCTGGTTCTTAAGTACAGTGTAGTTCTCAAGCACCCACAAAGGAATGTCCACACACTGGGCCTCATTCCGAGTATGGCGGTAAGGGATAGCGGCCACCGCTAACGAGAGCGGTGGCGGTAATCCCTTACCGCCATACTCCGAGTTCCTTTTGCGCCATGGAGGTTTTAACACCTGCTTTTAGCAGGTGTTAAAAACCATGCCGCTAAGGGACCTTGATGTTAATTACGCCACCGTAATTTACGGTGGCGTAATTAACGCCTTCCCCACTCCCATTATGCCCTATGGGGCAAAAATGGGAATGGGGAAGGGTAAATGGGGATTGGGGAATTACCGCCCCGCCACCCTTGGAATGGGGCGGTAATTCCGCCATCCACCAAGGCGCTGCCGGTCCGGGTACGGCGTCAACCAAGGCGTTAATAACGCCATTGGTTAGCGCCGTACTCGGAATGAGGCCCACTGTGTTAGTGAAAACACAGTTCTTTATATAAATAGGCACAAGTAATGTACACAATCACAATAACATATGTTGTGCTGAAGTTGATCTAAAATGGTAATTATATACAGTTTCTATGTGGTACCACAATTATGCTTTGATTCCATTAAAATGCATTAACTGTACTCAGTTCAAATGCCATACAAATCAGTAAATAATGTGACCCAACAATAGACTAGGAGGAAAGCAGGTTGGTTAAAACAATAGGCAGAATACTAGCCCTTACCCAATATGCAGTTCTGTGTGAGGATTCCCCCACCTGGGCAACCTGTCAATAAAAATATAATACAAGCCCAGTCCATATATTGTTCATATGAGTCTTATTTCCCCCCTACAAAGGTTCTACCACCCCAATGTACCTGGAGTAGCAGAGTCTGACATCGGGTCATCGACGGATCCTTCTTGAGCGGCTCCCTTTAAGGCAGGAGCCACAGATTGTCGAGATCCCACAAGGAAAGTTTTAACAAAGGTGTCGAGGCAACAGCTTCGATCCTGGCACAGCTCGTCGACGATCGGTCACGGATGTCCTCTGGAGATGAGGCGTGCGGTGCACCTTGACGATGATAGTTTGTTGCCGCAAAGAGTTACTGAAGAACTTTGACACAGGAAGGGCACCAGGTCCTCGTCGTCTCTGCGGTCTTCAGGTGGCGGAAAACCCACTGGCGGATTCTCCTCAGACCGTCAACATCCTTGACTTTCTCCGGCGGGACAAAGCGGTCATCGGTGATGAGCAAGGGAGTCCTTTGTTCAAAGTGTTCTTAGGCAAAGGAGCATTGCGGCTCCAGTGGGCGACAGCAGTCTTTGACTGTGATTGACTTCAATGTCCGGGCAATTCGCTTCGTGATTATGCAGTGGTCCCCGACTCCGGTCGGCAGTCTTTTGAGGGTCTGACATCCAGGGACCTTTGGCAAAGATCAGATGGTGCACAATGGTCCCTCGTAGCCTGGGAAGAGGTCTCCTAGCCAGGTCCTCTCTTGTATCAGTTACTTGAAGGCACAGCACCTTTCAGATTGGTGAAGGACAACAGCAGCAAACCTTCTTCAAGTGGGCTTTAAGATTAAGCATCAAGTATCAACTTCAACTTCTGAATGATTTCCATCAGTGAGAGGTCCCAGGTTGTACTGTTTGGTCTCTTATTCACTCTGCTGGATAACACTCAGGCAACCAATCATTCAGAAGGGCATTCATGCAGTCAGGCAGCCAATCAGGCTCACAGTGCATTCAGGCCATTCTTCTCCATCCAGACAGTCACAACACGGAATGTGGATTCGGATAAGCACCCAGCCATTCAGCACTCCACACTGCATTCATACCAGTTTCGGACAGGGCTCTCTCATTCATTGTGTTACATACCAGAAACCAGACACCCATAACAATAAGTGCATCTTGGTCACACACTCCATTCACTCAGGTCCCACCCCAAGGGTGTACCAACAACATACAGTCACTAGGAAGGCTCCAGCCAGTCTGGCCTGGACTTCTCCACAATACCATGTATGGAACTTCCACCCAACAGCCAGTCAGGGCAAAGGGACAGAGTCAGGGCTTCCCAGGACTTCAGGAAAACAAGGTAACAGGCAATAAAAAGCAAGAGGCCACAGAGGCCATCTTGTCTCCTATCAGGAATCAACTGATTCCAATGGGAGGGCCTGGGTATCCCAAAATGGAGGATACTCAGAGCATCTATTACATTCAGCATGGAGCTGCCACCAGCCAATACCCTGCTCTGTGGGCCACACATAGGTGCTCAAAAGCATACACTAGGAGTACAGGATTGTACTCCCACCCATGGGTGCCATATGGGTATCCCAAAGGTCTGTTCACCAAACCAAAAAGAGGAAGAGCAGCACTGCCAGGAGTCCAACATGGACTCCTGGGCAGAAAATAACACAGAACATACACGAAAAAGGACTACAGAACAAGGACAGGGAGGCCCTGTCCCTCCAATGCATTTCCATCATCACAGTATGTATTTATTGTTTAGGCACAGCACTTCAGACGTTTGACACATCCCTTTCCCCATAAATGCAATTGAAATTTATGAATGATAGAATTGTATAGGAAATCATGGATTTTACATCAATGTAATGCTACTGAAAACATTAAAGTAAAACATTGATGTATGTTATTCTAGTTAGTTGGGACTAAATATGTGCAGTTAATGTATAGCTTCATAGTGTAGACACCATAGGATAACACTTTTTATAGATGTACCTATCGCCTCCACAACTTAACGATGCATGCACAGACTGGTGCATTGCACATTTCCTCGAATTTCCGCTTACTCACACTGAAATCAGGTGAACATGTCTGTCACCCATTCAACCCTACGTGATTCTATGAGCCTCTAACTCAAAATATTAGGTTTTGCCTGATGGCACTGGTTGCTTCGACTCGTTTTAAGCAATGGTCACTGACTCTGGAGTTTCAATTTCCTCCATGAATTGCTGCTTCTTCGTTTCACAAATGTTACATGTTAGTCAACACACAATTCCTTCAGGAATGCAATGGTCCTCCTGCTCCCCTTTCAAAGAGTCGCCTGATGACACACATCTCTTCTAGTCACTGCAAGTGATGGGGACGGACTGGTGCATTGCCTGACATCCTAACTCTCTGCTGCTTCGTCCAACAAAAGTCGATGGAGCATGACTCATAACAAAGCTACATTACACAAGTTTCTCATTCCATTGACTTGGTCAGAGGACACAGTGGCAAGAAATAAAATAACAGAAAGCATAAAGGGATAGTTTGAGCTATGCTTACTTCTTAAGGTTCCCACTTCTTGTCTCAACCCTTCTGTTATCCAGTAGTAGGGTTCTTATGGGAAATGTATGAAAACATCCACCTCTTGTTTCTCCCCCAATGTCTCAGCATTTTTATGTTTGAATTGATGACTTAAATTGAGGACAAATTTGGCATTCACTTTGCAAATATTGATTACATGAATGGGGAAACTGGAATCCCAGTGCGCTAAATACCAACGAAAGGACAATCTGTATGCCAGCTGCATGTCCACTATAGTGGTTTTACCCTTTACCACAGAAGGTAAGCTAACACAAGTAAATACTAGTAGCATGCGCTAGGCAAAAAGGTAATTTTATTATTGTAGTCTGACTTTTCTAGAACAGTCTGTTAGACATGTCAGTCTTGAGCAGCGTGCACGTGTTTCAACACATCGCCTTTATTAAGGCTGTCAATTGGTGCAAATTATACCACAAATCAAATGAATAGTATAGACATCAATTGGTCATTGAATAAATAAGGAAATCAAATCACACGAAAAAGGTAGCATTCATAAATGTATACATGAACATATACAGTAAGTAAATGAATACTACATACTAGAGAGGCATTGGAGAAATACAATTCCAAATTATTTTAAATCATATCTTAATTGCAATAAAACATAATACAAATGGAGCAATCATGATGTTTCAACTAGTACAGTCATTGTACTCTATAGCAAGTGAAGTGGTCACTGTAGCAAAAGTGCACATACGAAATACCTTCATGCCGGAACATGCAAGGATTTCCATTAGCCAAAGTGCAATTTGTTTTATTCTAACTCTAAATACAAAAAATAAATGCGTTTGTGATTGTGATCTTTTGCCCCCCACCCCGAACCCCGAACCCCGGACCCCCCATTATGCTATTGTTATTTGATTTTTAGAATGGGATTCTTACAATACCACTTAGAGCATGCACAGAAGAATACAGCTGGCTTAACGAAACCCCATACCCTGCAACGGGATGGGTTGACAGTACTGGCATTTTTAAAATTGCTGCTTACTTAAAAATCTCCTTCACGCCAGTTCACTCTGTCATTGTTCTAACAAAACGGACTGACAAGAGCTACAATCTTCAAGCAATCAAGGCCATCCTGGGCACTTTGAATTCCTATGCAGACCAGGTACACTGCAATACTTTCTCTGGTGAGTGTGGATCAATGCCCTCAATGTAAAACCTTGCTGTGGCATGGCACTGCTTCTAACAGAAAATAGTCTAGGAAAATGTCCATCATAGAAACTCTGTTGAAAATAAAATGACTCATGCACTACTTAAAACCAAGGCAGTGATGGTCTTTTCTAATATGTATACAGGTTTAAGTATGAACACAGAATTTGCTAAGACCCACAACCTATCACTCACTCAATGAAGACCAACAGGTTTAGAAACAAGAAGAGGACAATGCCTCCACACATAGTTCCTTAACTAATACACTAATATTGGGATATGAAGTGCTGTCTATGAGATGCAATAGACCTCAGATTGTTAAGCACAATTTGGACCCAAACGCCAAGAAAATATAAGTCCCTCAAAAGGAGAAAGAAGTCATGTTCACTGTCTAGGTTAAGTTGCTGCACTGTATGATTTTCATCCTGTTTGTCTCTACCCCCATTTTAAATTGTCACATTTCACATTTAAGCATAGGGAGGGCAATACTGTTTGTTGTGTTCTTCACATTTACGAGGGACCATGATATTACCAAGCTGCATACTTCTTTTCTTCATTGCAACATACTCTTTTGCCTCTACAGTGCTGTACACCAAACTCTTAGAGGCATTGCCACTGTGTGACACCATTGAGTGACAGAAATGCCAGGGGACATTCCGTCCTTCCTCTAGTGACAGCAATTGAGAGCCACTGCAAGGAGTGGGCACTAGGTCTGTGAATAACAAAATGGAGTAACAGAGCAGGATTCAGAACTAGCCCTTGACCAGGGCAATGGGATTGATGGTCAGGAAATACAGGAATGTCCTTCAGATAAAGAAAATGAAAAATCCTGCATTTTATGGAGCCATGCAGCCAAAAGAAAATCAGTGTCTCCTGAGGAACCACATTCTCTTGCTACGAATGATGGTTCAGAAGAACGAAGGGGAACTGGCTGCAGAGACCCAGCTAAAATAGGGGGCGTGGGCAGTCTACTACTGATTTACAAAATATTGCTCAGGAATATCCCAAACATGAAGAGCCCATGACCATGATTTGTTGCCCAGTATCCCATAACTGGTGCTCCAGTGTCAGCAAATATAATGTTCAGGGCTCTTTGTAATGTCATCCACTCTATATCTTTAACCATCACCCCAGTGCCTTCAATCCTCTCCTATACACACTGGCCATCCAACATGACTGTTACTCTCCCTGCACCACTTTTAATGATATCCCTCACAACAGCTATTTCTTTGAATGCCTCAACTGTTATTGCTACCCCCACACCACTTCAACCCATGTAATGGACATTGCACCACAATTACCCTTTCCCCCTTGAAGCCCCTTGGCCAAGTTGTTCTCTGCAGTGACACAGATCACTCACCCCAGTGCTATGTTTCCGAGTTATACAAGTACTGTTGCCCAAATACTCGATGTGAGCAATTAACCTGGTGGATAAGCAGTATATTTATAGCATCTGCCAGCATTCTACACGTGAGATTGCATACAATAATTTAAAACATGTGGTTACCTTCTAACAATATAAAGATTTGTATAAATCAATCAAATTTGATGGGTCATACAACAAGGAAGTCCTGCACTTTGATCCAATGGATCAATATTCTATCTTTTCTCCAAGCAAGATTCACAGGAATTCGAACCCATTGCATTAGGGCCAAGATCAATGCATTCTTGCAGATGCTCTGGCTACATGAATGGCCACCTTAGTGTACCCATTCACCTGTGTTAGCTTAACTTCTACCTTTAGTCCGCCCTTTTGCCGGGAAACCCCTTCTCTCTCATCTAACCCTCGATTTCAACATGCAACATCTGTTGGACCTCCAATGACTCTCCCTGACTGTCCACAAAACACAGACTCCCCGAAGGAACATGCCCCGAAGAATGTAAGCCCACTTATTTATTTATATATTCATTGCTGTTAAGTAAATATCTGCAAATAAAATGTTTTTTTTTTACAGAAATGTTCCGTACATCTCTTCTCTAAGCACAACAGACATGCAGGTAATCACAAAATGTCATGTATATTCCCATTACTAACCAGCCATAATAATCAAGCACATTCAAAGGAATGGAGACCCGCATATTATAGGGTGGCGATCGCCGCCCTATATTTAAGATGATCCGGACTCCCATAGGAACATCAAAAATGTCTATTGTCAATAACGTTTGACTTGTGTGATGTATTTGGCTGAAATTCTGAATTTGGACAGGGATGACCAGGACCCTCCAGACTGCTGAGATTTGTTAAAAAATAAAAAGTTTTGGTCTACTTCCCATTCATTTTCCCATAGACAAACAAGGTACATTTTTGCCGGACCGCACAGCCCAAACCACTGGACAGATTTGGACCAAGTCTGAAACAGCTTGGGCAAGAAGCATTTAAAATAGGCCTTTTTGTTCGTTTGGGGTTATTCTGTGCAGTAGTCTTTCAAATATTTGACAGAGAAGGGGGCGCCCGTTCTCAAAAATAGATCTCTCAGGTAAATTTACAAAATAGGGGGCAGTGGGGGTAGAAATGAAACAGTCACCATCTTGCTTTTCTCTCGATGCGAGAGATAGCTGCAACTATAGATGAGGATATCGGAAAATATAACACAGGAAAAAATCCATTTGCGGGCTAGAGGTGTAGGGGTGGATAGACCGAAACCAAGAGAAAGTTAGGAGTTGAAGGGGGTGTAGGGAATTAGTTAGCAACACAAAATGCCTCATTACGAGGAATGTAGTAGAGGGATAAGAGCTGCCGGCCCCGTTATCCCTCTACGGCCCCATTACGAGGTCTGCTCGCGGGACCCACTAAGGACGTCTGGTAAAACCAGGCATCCTTAGCGGCACCCGTGAGCAGACCAGGATGCTAACAATGGGCCCGTCATCAACGGGCCCGTTGTTAGCATCCTCCCCATTCTCATTGAGCCCTATGGGGGCTCCGATGGGAATGGGGATGTACCGGGTCTGGGTTCCCGGAATGGGGGAATACCGGGCCCTCCAAGGTCGAAATGGCCTGATATTTCCCCATTCCAGGAACCCGGAACCGGTACCTGGTATGGGGGTAGCCATGCCGCTAAAAGCGGCATGGCTACCTCCATACTTGGAATGAGGCCAAAGCCTTTCGGCAACCTCGCCTTTAGCCATATATAGCCAACATCTGAAAGAAAACTGCTTTCCCCCTGTGGGGGGAAAGGGAGAGGGCAGGGGAAGTGAGGAGGCCATCTGGGGAGTGGGAGAAGCTGGCACAGATGAGGAGGACACTAAAAAAATAGATATTTTTGACAGCTACATTGACATCAGGGGTGAGAAATCACTGGTCATCGCATGGCCAGTGACACGATAGCCATCCAGGTATCCCATTCATGCAGTAACTGGGACCGACCCTGCTTAGCTTCAAAGGGAGGAAGGTGCCAGCCCCCTCAGCTCATGTAGCCTAATAACTGAGCCTGAGTTACAAGACCACTTAGAGCAACATGGCCTGAGGGGTCAGCCTCTTCCTCGCTTTGAAGCTAAGCAGTGTTGGTCCGGTTTACTGCATGGGTTGGAGACAGTACACAGTCCTGGATGTCATGTGTTTTCTGAGTTTTAAATAGCTCATAGTACACTAATAAATCACACGCATCTGCATTATTTTTAGACCATACTACTGTCGGTCCTTGAAAGTTTTGCACACAGAGCCCATATTTGGCCTTAGGCTGAATTGCATTCTAGTATTTGTAGTCAACCAGTCAAGGTGGGAGGAATAATGCCACAATTGTACACTTTTTGCCTGACATAGTTCAATAAGGATTTATTTATTTGAGTGACAATATGGTATGTGTGCTTTTCATTTTATCTTTAAAAAAATGCAGAGTATTGTTGAAGCCGGACATGGGGGTGTTGAGGGTAAATTATGAGGGGGCAAGTAAGTAGTGAGTATTCGCCCATGATGTGGCAAGGGAGTTTACAATCCTTGACAATGGTGCAGTTATTTTCACCTGATTGAGGGTGCTTTTCAGGGCACAAATAAAGGACACATGTGTGTGGAGAGTGTAACTTTTCTTCATAGTGCGGACGCAACCCTTTTTTTTAAGCTTGACAAACTTGCTCAAGTATTTGGCTACCAGCATTTTACTCAGGTTGTCATGTTCCCAGTGCAGACGCTTAACCAAAGACCACAGGCGCTTGTTTCGTATTGGGATTTTGTTTTCACTGGAATATTTCCCGACAGATTGCTGGATTTAGAAGGTGAGCAACATTCTTACTTTGCCAGCATAATTATCGAAACATTTCTTCTCTCAGGTTATTTTGTAAGTGTACATTACTTTTTTTTTAAAGTCCAATGCTATTTTGTCTTGCTCACTTTCTTCTAAGGGGAAGGTCAATTGAACTACATTTGTATATTTTACTTTAAGATGTACTTACAATGCATATATTCATGGGTGCCATGTTTTGATTTTCACTATTGGGGCAAAAGTACAAGGTCATATTTTATTCTTGCAGAGAGTCATGTTTTTTAACCTTTTCCTTGCTCCTTACATATAGTTAGTTGGGGTGGTACAATGTATCACAACAGTCACCAAGACACTGGCCATAAAACAAGGGGCTAGTAGCACGCTGCTTAACCAAAGTGCGTGACCCTCAGCAAATAATTTAATCTCACTGCACATTGCCTAAAAACATTGTTAGTTCTCAAAGTGTGCAATCTTATATGCATAAATAAATAAAAAATATGTTTACAGCTAGTGTGTGTCCCATCCATGAAGTAACCAGGACTGGAAAAGGCCTGTCCGCCTCAGGCCATGTTTCCTTTAAATGAGCCCAATTTATAAGACTACTTAGAGCAACATGCCCTGAGAGGGTGGGCCCTTTCCTTGCTTTGAACCTAAGCTGGATCAGTCCCGGTTATTGCATGGATGTGAGACAGTCCACAGTCCCGGATACCATGGGCCTCATTACAACTGAGGCGGTAAGGGGTTAACAGTGCCGATAAAGGTGCCGCTGCCGTAAACTCCGCACCGTCTCATTACGAGGTTCCCTCGCCGGACCCGCTCTGGACATCTGGTCAGACCAGACGTCCTTTGCGGGTCCCGCAAGGGGACCAGCATTCTAACAATGGGCCCGTCATTAACAGGCCTGTTGTTAGCATGCTCCCCATTCCCATTGAGCCCTATGGGGGCTCAAATGGGAATGGGGATGGTCTGGGTCCGGGTTCCCTGAATGCGGAAATACCGGGCCCTCCAAAGTCAGAATGGCCCGGTATTTCTCCATTCAGGGACCACAGACACGGACCTGAGTTTGGAGCCCAAACTCGTAATGAGGCCCCATGTGTTTTCTTAGTTTTCAATGTCTCCTAACACATGGCATCCCCATTTATTTATTTTTTTAAACCATGCTACTGCCAGTCCTTCTAAGATTTGCACTCAGAGACCATCTTTTGGCCTTTTGCTGAATTGCATTCTGGTATTTGCAGTCTCCCAGGGAAGATGGAGGGAATAATGCCACAATTGTACACTTTTTGCCTAATATAGTACTATAAGAATGTACATAGTTGAGTGAAACTATGGTATGTCTACTATTCAAGTGATCTTTATAAAGCAAAGTATTGTTAAAAGCCAGGCATGTGATTGAGGATGGGAAATGATAAGAGGGCGAATAAGTCATGAATATTTGCCCACGATGTGACAAGAGATGTCAGTGATGTCATCAATGACATTTGTGATATCATCTTTGATGTCGTGGGTGTTAGTCTTAGCAGTGCACGGTGGTGGCGCGAGTTATGGTTGCTTAGCTTACCATAACTGGCGAATTTCAAGGGTTTTTCGGTTTTACTTGGAACCATAACGTCCCTTTAACAGTTTTTTCACTGAATTTCATAGGTTTTTAGTAGCGCAACTTAACCATAAAGTACCTTTAACAAAGTGTTTTCATTGAATTTCATAGGTTTTTATTAGTGCAACTTTACCATAACGTCCATTTCAATAGATGAAGACAACTAGCATCCTAGGTCCTCAAAGTGGGAACCTCGGGTGGTAATAAAAATAATTTTCTTCCCAAACCGGGAAGCCTGCGGTGTCCCGGTGTAGGAAGGAAAATCTTTTATCAAGATGGCCACCATGGAAAGGGAAGGCGGGGTGTATAAAGAGAACACAACAGGGAATCAGCGGGGGGCGGTGGGGAAAGGAGGGAGACACGGGGCATGAGCGGGGGGTGGGGGAAACGGAGATAGACACAGGCCATGAGCGGGGGTGGGAGGGAAAAGGAGGGAGACACGGGCCATGAGCGGGATTTGGGGGGAAGGAGGGAGACACGGGCCATGAGCGGGGGGTGGGGGGGAACAGTAGGGAGACACGGGGCATGAGCGGGGGTTGGGGGGAACAGGGGAGACAAGGGGCATGGGGGGTGTGGGGGAAAAGGAGGGAGACACGGGACATGAGCGGGGTGTAGGGGGAACAAGAGAGAGACACGGGCCATGAGCTGGGGGTGGGGGAGGAAAGGAGGGAGCCATGGGGCATGAGGGGGTGATGGGGGAGGAAAGGAGGGAGACATGGGGCATGAGCGGGGGGTGGGGGGAACACAGAGACACGGGGCATGAGCAGGGGGTGGGGGGAAAGGAGGGAGACACGGGGCATGAGCGGGGTGGGGGGAACATGGGAGACACATGGGCATGAGTGGGGAGTGGGGGGAAAAGGGGGAACACGGGACATGAGCGGGCGGTGGGGGGATAAAAGGAGGGAGGCACGGGGCCTGAGCAGGGGGTGGGGGGACAGGAGGGAGACACAGGCCTGAGTGAGGGGTGGGGGGAACAAGAGAGAGACACGGGGCATGAGCAGGGGTTGGGGGGAAGGAGAGAGATGCGGGGGGCGGGGGGAACAGGGGAGACACGTGGGCATGAGCGGGTTTGGGGGGAACAGGGGAGGCACAGGGCATGAGCGGGGGGTGGGGGAAAAGGAGGGAGACATGGGGCATGAGTGGGGGGCGGGGGGGAACAGGGGAGAGACAGGGCATGAGCAGGGGGTGGGGGGGAACAGGGGAGACACGGGGCATGAGCGGGGGGTGGGGGAAAAAGGAGGGAGACACAGGGCATGAGCCGGGGTGGGGGGCAACAGGAGAGACATGGGGCATGAGCGGGGGTGGGGGAAAGGAGTGAGACATGGGGCATGAGCAGTGGGGTGGGGGGAACAGGGGTGAATCGGGGCTTGAGCGGGGTGTGGGGGGGAGGAGGGAGACGTGGGCCATGAGCGGGGGGTGGGGGGGAACAGTAGGGAGACACGGGGCATGAGCGGGGGGTGGGGGGAACAGGGGAGACACATGGGCATGAGCGGGGGTTGGGGGGAACAGGGGAGACACGTGGGCATGTGCGGGGGGCAGGGGGGAACAGGGGAGACATGTGGGCATGAAAGGGGGGTGGGGGGAACAGGGGGGACATGTGGGCATGAGCGAGGGGTGGGGGGAAAAGGGGAGACAAGGGGCATGAGCGGGAGGTGGGAGGAAAAAGGAGGGAGACACGGGGCATGAGCGGGGGTAGGGGGAACAGGGGAGACACGGGGCATGAGCAGGGGGTGGGGGGGAAAGGAGGGAGACACGGGGCATGAGCGGGGGGTGGGGGGAACAGGGGTGACACGGGGCATGAGCGGGGGGTGGGTGGGAAAAGGAGGGAGACACGGGGCATGAACGGGGGGTGGGGGAAAAGGACGGAGACACGGGGCATGAGCAGGGGGTGGGGGAACAAAAGAGAGGCATGGGGCATGAGTGGGGGAAAGGAGGGAGACACAGGGCATGAGCGGGGGGGTGGGGGAACAGGGGAGACACGTGGGCATGAGCGGGGGGTGGGGGGAACAGGGGAGACACGGGGCATGAGCAGGGGGTGGGGGGAAAACGAGGAGCACGGGGCATGAGCAGGAGGTGGGAGGGAACAGGGGAGACACGGGTCATGAGCGTGGGGTGGGGGGGAAAGCAGGGAGACACAGGGCATGATCGGGGGGTGGGGGGGAACAAGAGAGAGACACGGGGCATGAGCAGGGGTGGGGGGGAACAGGGAAGACATGGGGCATGGGCGGGGGTGGGAGGAACAGGGGAGACACAGGGCATGAGCGGGGGTGGGGGGAAAGGAGGGTGACATGGGGCATGAGTAGGGTGGGGGGAACGGAGGTAGACATGGGGCATGAGCAGTGGGGTGGGGGGACAGGGGAGACACGTGGGCATGAGCGGGGGTGGGGGGAAAGGAGAGAGACACAGGGCATGAGCGGGGGGTGTGGGGCAAAAGGAGGGAGACATGGGGCATGAGCAGGGGATGGGGGAACAGTGGAGACATGGGGCATGAGCGGGGGATGGGGGAACGGGAGGGAGACACGGGGCATGAGCAGGGGGTGGGGGGAAAGGAGGGAGACACAGGGCATGAGCAGGGGGTGGGGGGGAAAGGAGGGAGACACGGGGCATGAGCGGGGGGTGGGGGGAACAGGGGTGACACGGGGCATGAGCAGGGGGTGGGGGGAAAAGGAGGGAGACACGGGGCATGAACGGGGGTGGGGGAAAAGGACAGAGACACGGGGCATGAGCAGGGGGTGGGGGAACAAAAGAGAGGCATGGGGCATGAGTGGGGGAAAGGAGGGAGACACAGGGCATGAGCGGGGGGGTGGGGGGAACAGGGGAGACACGTGGGCATGAGCGGGGGGTGGGGGGAACAGGGGAGACACGGGGCATGAGCAGGGGGTGGGGGGAAAACGAGGGAGACACGGGGCATGAGCAGGAGGTGGGAGGGAACAGGGGAGACACGGGGCATGAGCGTGGGGTGGGGGGAAAGCAGGGAGACACAGGGCATGATCGGGGGGTGGGGGGAACAGGGGAGATACGTGGGCATGAGCGGGGGGTGGGGGGAAGGAAGGAGACACAGGGCATGAGCGGGGGGTGGGGGGAATGGAGGTAGACACGGGCATGAGCTGGGGGTGGGGGGAACGGAGGTAGACATGGGCATGAGCGGGGGTGGGGGGGAAAAGGAGGGAGACACGTGGGCATGAACGGGGGGTGGAGGGGAACAAGAGAGAGACACGGGGCATGAGCGGGGGTGGGGGGGAACAGGGAAGACATGGGGCATGGGCGGGGGTGGGAGGAACAGGGGAGACACAGGGCATGAGCGGGGGTGGGGGGAAAGGAGGGTGACATGGGGCATGAGTAGGGTGGGGGGAACGGAGGTAGACATGGGGCATGAGCAGTGGGGTGGGGGGACAGGGGAGACACGTGGGCATGAGCGGGGGTGGGGGGAAAGGAGAGAGACACAGGGCATGAGCGGGGGGTGTGGGGCAAAAGGAGGGAGACATGGGGCATGAGCAGGGGATGGGGGAACAGTGGAGACATGGGGCATGAGCGGGGGATGGGGGAACGGGAGGGAGACACGGGGCATGAGCAGGGGGTGGGGGGAAAGGAGGGAGACACAGGGCATGAGCAGGGGTGGGGGGGAAAGGAGGGAGACACGGGGCATGAGCGGGGGGTGGGGGGAACAGGGGTGACACGGGGCATGAGCAGGGGGTGGGGGGAAAAGGAGGGAGACACGGGGCATGAACGGGGGTGGGGGAAAAGGACAGAGACACGGGGCATGAGCAGGGGGTGGGGGAACAAAAGAGAGGCATGGGGCATGAGTGGGGGAAAGGAGGGAGACACAGGGCATGGGCGGGGGGTGGGGGGAACAGGGGAGACACGTGGGCATGAGCGGGGGGTGGGGGGAACAGGGGAGACACGGGGCATGAGCAGGGGGTGGGGGGAAAACGAGGGAGACACGGGGCATGAGCAGGAGGTGGGAGGGAACAGGGGAGACACGGGGCATGAGCGTGGGGTGGGGGGAAAGCAGGGAGACACAGGGCATGATCGGGGGGTGGGGGGAACAGGGGAGATACGTGGGCATGAGCGGGGGGTGGGGGGAAGGAAGGAGACACAGGGCATGAGCGGGGGGTGGGGGGAATGGAGGTAGACACGGGCATGAGCTGGGGGTGGGGGGAACGGAGGTAGACATGGGCATGAGCGGGGGTGGGGGGGAAAAGGAGGGAGACACGTGGGCATGAACGGGGGGTGGAGGGGAACAAGAGAGAGACACGGGGCATGAGCGGGGGGTGGGGGGGAACAGGGAATACATGGGGCATGGGCGGGGGTGGGAGGAACAGGGGAGACACAGGGCATGAGCGGGGGTGGGGGGAAAGGAGGGTGACATGGGGCATGAGCAGTGGGGTGGGGGGACAGGGGAGACACGTGGGCATGAGCGGGGGTGGGGGGAACAGGGGAGACACAGGGCATGAGCGGGGGTGGGGGAACAGGGGGGACACAGGGAATGAATGGGGGTGAGGGGGAACAGGGGAAACACGGGGCATGAGCGGGTGGTGGGGGGGAACGGGAGGGAGACACGGGGCATGAGCGGGGAGTGGGGGCAAACAGGGGAGACACAGGGCATGAGCGGGGGTGGAGGGGGAACAGGGGAGACACGGGGCATGAGCGGGGGTGGGGAGAACAGGGGAGACATGGGGCATGAGTGGGGGTGGGGGGAACAAGAGAGAGACACGGGCCATGAGCGGGGGGTCGGGGGGAACAGTAGGGAGACACAGGGCGTGAGCGGGAGTGGGGGGAACAGGGGAGACACGTGGGCAGGAGCGGGGGGAACAGGAGAGACAAGGGGCATGAGTGGGGGTGGGGGGGAATGGAGGGAGACACGGGGCATGAGCAGGGGTGGGGGGGAACAAGAGAGAGACACGGGCCATGAGTGGTGGGTGCGGGAACAGTAGGGAGACACGGGGCATGAGCGGGGGGTAGGGGACAACAGGGGAGACACGTGGGCATGAGCTGGTGGTGGGGGAAACAGGGGAGACAAGGGGCATGAGCAGGGGGTGGGGGGAACCGGGGAGACACGGGGCATGAGCGGGGGTGGGGGGGAAAAGGAGGGAGACATGGGGCATGAGAGGGGGGTGGGGCGAACAGAAGTACACACAGGGCATGAGTGGGGGTGGGGGGGAACAGGGGAGACAAGAGGCATGAGCGGGGGGTTGGGGGGGAAAAGGAGGGAGACATGGGGCATGAGCGGGGGGTGGGGGGGAACAGGGGAGACATGGGGCAGGGGGTGGGGGGAACAGGGGGGACACGTGGGCATGAGAGGGGGTGGGGGGAACAGGGGAGACAAGGGGCATGAGTGGGGGGGTGGGGGGAAGGAGGGAGACACGGGGCCAGGGGTGGGGGGGAGGAGGGAGACACGGGCATGAGCGGGGGGTGGGGGGAAAGGAGGGAGACACGGGGCATGAGCAGGGGGTGGGGGGAAAGGAGGGAGACACAGGGCATGAGCGGGGGGTGGGGGGCAAAAGGAGGGAGACATGGGGCATGAGCAGGGGATGGGGGAACAGTGGAGACATGGGGCATGAGCGGGGGATGGGAGGAATGGGAGGGAGACACGGGGCATGAGCGGGGGTGGGGGGAACAGGAGAGACAAGGGGCATGAGTGGGGGGGTGGGGGGAAGGAGGGAGACACGGGGCCAGGGGGTGGGGGGGAGGAGGGAGACACGGGGCATGAGCAGGGGGTGGGGGGGAAAGCAGGGAGACACGAGGCATGAGAGGGGGGTGGAGGGAAAAGGAGGGAGACACATGGCTTGAGCGGGGGATGGGGGGAACAGTGGAGACACGGGGCATGAGCGGGGGGTGGGGGGAGTGGAGGGAGACACAGAGCATGTGCGAGGGTAACAGGGGAGACACAGGGCAAGAGCGGGGGGTGGGGGGAACAGGGGAGACACGGGGCATGAGCGGGGGGTGGGAGGGAAAAGAGGGAGACACGGGGCATGAGCGGGGGATGGGGGAAGAGTGGAGACACGGGGCATGAGCGGGGGTGGGGGGAACAGTGGAAACACGGGGCATGAGCAGGGGGTGGGGGGAACGGGAGGGAGACACAGCGCATGAGCGGGGGCTAACAGGGGAGACACATGGCATGAGCAGGGGGTGGAGGGAAAGGAGGGAGACACAGGGCATGAGCGGGGGTGGAGGGGAACGGGGGCAGAAACGGGGCATGAGCGGGCGTGGGGGGAACAGAGGTAGACACGGGGCATGAGCGGGGGGTGGGGGGGAAAGGAGGGAGACATGGGGCATGAGAGGGGGGTGGGGCAAACAGAAGTAGACACAGGGCATGAGCGGGGGTGGGGGGAACAGGGGAGACAAGAGGCATGAGCGGGGGGTTGGGGGGAAAAGGAGGGAGACATGGGGCATGAGCGGGGGGTGGGGGGAACAGGGGTGACACGGGGCATGAGCGGGGGGTGGGGGGGAAAAGGAGGGAGACACGGGGCATGAACGGGGGTGGGGGGAAAAGGACGGAGACACGGGGCATGAGCAGGGGGTGGGCGAACAAAAGAGAGGCATGGGGCATGAGTGGGGGGAAGGAGGGAGACACAGGGCATGAGCGGGGGGGTGGGGGGAACAGGGGAGACACGTGAGCATGAGCGGGGGTGGGGGGAACAGGGGAGACACGGGGCATGAGCAGGGGGTGGGGGGAAAACAAGGGAGACACGGGGCATGAGCAGGAGGTGGAAGGGAACAGGGGAGACACGGGGCATGAGCGGGGGGTGGGGGGGAAAGCAGGGAGACACAGGGCATGATCGGGGGGTGGGGGGAACAGGGGAGATACGTGGGCATGAGCGGGGGGTGGGGGGAAGGAAGGAGACAGAGGGCATGAGCAGGGGGTGGGGGGAATGGAGGTAGACACGGGCATGAGCTGGGGGTGGGGGGAACGGAGGTAGACACGGGACATGAGCGGGGGTGGGGGGGAAAAGGAGGGAGACACGTGGGCATGAACGGGGGGTGGAGGGGAACAAGAGAGAGACACGGGGCATGAGCGGGGGGTGGGGGGGAACAGGGAAGACATGGGGCATGAGCGGGGGTGGGAGGAACAGGGGAGACACAGGGCATGAGCGGGGGTGGGGGGAAAGTGGGGTGACATGGGGCATGAGTAGGGTGGGGGGAACGGAGGTAGACATGGGGCATGAGCAGTGGGGTGGGGGGACAGGGGAGACACGTGGGCATGAGCGGGGGTGGGGGGAACAGGGGAGACACAGGGCATGAGCGGGGGTGGGGGAACAGGGGGGACACAGGGAATGAATGGGGGTGAGGGGGAACAGGGGAAACACGGGGCATGAGCGGGGGGTGGGGGGGAACGGGAGGGAGACACGGTGCATGAGCGGGGGGTGGGGGGTGAACAGGGGAGACACAGGGCATGAGCGCGGGTGGAGGGGGAACAGGGGAGACACGGGGCATGAGCGGGGGTGGGGGGGAACAGGGGAGACACGGGGCATGAGTGGGGGTGGGGGAACAAGAGAGAGACACGGGCCATGAGCGGGGGTCGGGGGGAACAGTAGGGAGACACAGGGCATGAGCGGGGGTGGGGGGAACAGGGGAGACACGTGGGCAGGAGCGGGGGGAACAGGAGAGACTAGGGGCATGAGTGGGGTGGGGGGGAATGGAGGGAGACACGGGGCATGAGTAGGGGTGGGGGGGAACAAGAGAGAGACACGGGCCATGAGTGGTGGGTGCGGGAACAGTAGGGAGACACGGGGCATGAGCAGGGGGTAGGGGACAACAGGGGAGACACGTGGGCATGAGCTGGTGGTGGGGGGAACAGGGGAGACAAGGGGCATGAGCAGGGGGTGGGGGGAACCGGAGAGACACGGGGCATGAGCGGGGGGTGGGGGGGAAAAGGAGGGAGACATGGGGCATGAGAGGGGGGTGGGGCAAACAGAAGTAGACACAGGGCATGAGCGGGGGTGGGGGGGAACAGGGGAGACAAGAGGCATGAGCGGGGGGTTGGGGGGGAAAAGGAGGGAGACATGGGGCATGAGCAGGGGGTGGGGGGGAACAGGGGAGACATGGGGCAGGGGGTGGGGGGAACAGGGGGGACACGTGGGCATGAGAGGGGGGTGGCGGGGAACAGGGGAGACAAGGGGCATGAGTGGGGGGGTGGTGGGAAGGAGGGAGACACGGGGCCAGGGGGTGGGGGGGAGGAGGGAGACACGGGCATGAGCGGGGGGTGGGGGGGAAAGGAGGGAGACACAGGGCATGAGCGGGGGGTGGGGGGAAAAGGAGGGAGATATGGGGCATGAGCAGGGGATGGGGGAACAGTGGAGACATGGGGCATGAGCGGGGGATGGGGGGAACAGGAGAGACAAGGGGTATGAGTGGTGGGGTGGGGGCAAGGAGGGAGACACGGGGCCAGGGGGTGGGGGGAGGAGGGAGACACAGGGCATGAGCGGGGGGTGGGGGGAAAGCAGGGAGACACGGGGCATGAGAAGGGGTGGAGGGAAAAGGAGGGAGACACATGGCTTGAGCGGGGGATGGGGGAACAGTGGAGACACGGGGCATGAGCGGGGGGTGGGGGGAACGGGAGGGAGACACAGAGCATGTGCGAGGGTAACAGGAGAGACACAGGGCAAGAGCGGGGGGTGGGGGAACAGGGGAGACACGGGCATGAGCGGGGGTGGGAGGGAAAGGAGGGAGACACGGGGCATGAGCGGGGGATGGGGAAGAGTGGAGACACGGGGCATGAGCGGGGGTGGGGGGAACAGTGGAAACACGGGGCATGAGCAGGGGTTGGGGGGAACGGGAGGGAGACACAGGGCATGATCGGGGGCTAACAGGGGAGACACACGGCATGAGCGGGGGGTGGGGGGAAAGGAGGGAGACACGGGGCATGAGCGGGGGTGGAGGGGAACGGGGGCAGAAACGGGGCATGAGCTGGCGTGGGGGGAACAGAGGTAGACACGGGGCATGAGCGGGGGTGGGCGGGAAAGGAGGGAGACATGGGGCATGAGAGGGGGGTGGGGCAAACAGAAGTAGACACAGGGCATGAGCGGGGGTGGGGGGGAACATGGGAGACAAGAGGCATGAGCGAGGGGTTGGGGGGGAAAAGGAGGGAGACATGGGGCATGAGCGGGGGGTGGGGGGGAACAGGGGAGACACGGGGCAGGGGGTGAGGGGAACAGGGGAGACACGTGGGCATGAGAGGGGGGTGGGGGGGAACAGGGGAGACAAGGGGCATGAGTGGGGGGGTGGGGGGAAGGAGGGAGACACGGGGCCAGGGGGTGGGGGGAGGAGGGAGACACGGGGCATGAGCGGGGGGTGGGGGGGGAAAGGAGGGAGACACGGGGCATGAGCAGGGGGTGGGGGGAAAGGAGGGAGACACAGGGCATGAGAGGGGGGTGGGGGGAAAAGGAGGGAGACATGGGGCATGAGCAGGGGATGGGGGAACAGTGGAGACATGGGGCATGAGCGGGGGATGGGGGAACGAGAGCGAGACACGGGGCATGAGCGGGGGGAAACAGGGGAGACACGTGGGCATGAGCGGGGGTGGGGGGAACAGGAAAGACAAGGGGCATGAGTGGGGGGTGGGGGGAAGGAGGGAGACACGGGGCCAGGGGGTGGGGGGGACGAGGGAGACACGGGGCATGAGCGGGGGTGGGGGGGAAAGCAGGGAGACACAGGGCATGATCGGGGGTGGGGGGAACAGGGGAGATACGTGGGCATGAGCGGGGGGTGGGGGGAAGGAAGGAGAAACAGGGCATGAGCAGGGGGTGGGGGGAATGGAGGTAGACACGGGCATGAGCTGGGGTGGGGGGAACGGAGGTAGACACGGGGCATGAGCGGGGGTGGGGGGGAAAAGGAGGGAGACACATGGGCATGAACGGGGGGTGGAGGGGAACAAGAGAGAGACACAGGGCATGAGCGGGGGGTGGGGGGAACAGGGAAGACATGGGGCATGAGAGGGGGTGGTAGGAACAGGGGAGACACAGGGCATGAGCGGGGGTGGGGGGAAAGGAGGGTGACATGGGGCATGAGTAGGGTGGGGGGAACGGAGGTAGACATGGGGCATGAGCAGTGGGGTGGGGGGACAGGGGAGACACGTGGGCATGAGCGGGGGTGGGGGGAACAGGGGAGACACAGGGCATGAGCGGGGGTGGGGGAACAGGGGGGACACAGGGAATGAATGGGGATGGGGGGAACAGGGGAAACACGGGGCATGAGCGGGGGGTGGGGGGGAATGGGAGGGAGACACGGGGCATGAGCGGGGTTTGGGGGGCGAACAGGGGAGACACAGGGCATGAGCCGGGGTGGAGGGGGAACAGGGGAGACACGGGGCATGAGCAGGGGTGGGGGGGAACAGGGGAGACACGGGGCATGAGTGGGGGTGGGGGGAACAAGAGAGAGACACGGGCCATGAGCGGGGGGTGGGGGGGAACAGTAGGGAGACACAGGGCATGAGCGGGGTGGGGGGAACAGGGGAGACACGTGGGCAGGAGCGGGGGAACAGGAGAGACAAGGGGCATGAGTGGGGGTGGGGGGGAATGGAGGGAGACACGGGGCATGAGCGGGGGTGGGGGGAACAAGAGAGAGACAAGGGCCATGAGCGTTGGGTGCGGGAACAGTAGGAGACACGGGGCATGAGCGGGGGGTACGGGACAACAGGGGAGACACGTGGGCATGAGCTGGTGGTGGGGGGAACAGGGGAGACACGGGGCATGAGCGGGGGGTGGGAGGGAAAGGAGGGAGACATGGGGCATGAGCAGGGGGTTGGGGGAAAGGAGGGAGACACAGGGCATGAGCGGGGGGCGGGGGGAAAAGGAGGGAGACATGGGGCATGAGCAGGGGATGGGGGAACAGTGGAGACATGGGGCATGAGCGGGGGATGGGGGGAATGGGAGGGAGACACGGGGCATGAGCGGGGGGTGGGGGGAAACAGGGGAGACATGTGGGCATGAGCGGGGGTGGGGGGAACAGGAGAGACAAGGGGCATGAGTGGGGGGGTGGGGGCAAGGAGGGAGACACGGGGCCAGGGGGTGGGGGGGAGACACGGGGCATGAGCTGGGGGTGGGGGGGAAAGCAGGGAGACACGGGGCATGAGAGGGGGTGGAGGGAAAAGGAGGGAGACACATGGCTTGAGTGGGGGATGGGGGGAACAGTGGAGACACGGGGCATGAGCGGGGGTTGGGGGGAACGGGAGGGAGACACAGAGCATGTGCGAGGGTAACAGGGGAGACACAGGGCAAGAGCGGGGGTGGGGGGAACAGGGGAGACACGGGGCATGAGCGGGGGGTGGGAGGGAAAGGAGGGAGACACGGGGCATGAGCGGGGGTTGGGGGAAGAGTGGAGACACGGGGCATGAGCGGGGGTGGGGGGAACAGTGGAAACACAGGGCATGAGCAGGGGGTGGTGGGAACGGGAGGGAGACACAGGGCATGAGCGGGGGCTAACAGGGGAGACACACGGCATGAGCAGGGGGTGGGGGGAAAGGAGGGAGACATGGGGCATGAGCGGGGGTGGAGGGGAACGGGGGCAGAAACGGGGCATGAGCGGGCGTGGGGGGAATAGAGGTAGACACGGGGCATGAGCGGGGGGTGGGGGGGAAAGGAGGGAGACATGGGGCATGAGAGGGGGTGGGGCAAACAGAAGTAGACACAGGGCATGAGCGGGGGTGGGGGGGAACAGGGGAGACAAGAGGCATGAGCGGGGGGTTGGGGGGGAAAGGAGGGAGACATGGGGCATGAGCGGGGGTTGGGGGGGAACAGGGGAGACACGGGGCAGGGGGTGAGGGGAACAGGGGAGACACGTGGGCATGAGAGGGGGTGGGGGGGAACAGGGGAGACAAGGGGCATGAGTGGGGGGGTGGGGGGAAGGAGGGAGACACGGGGCCAGGGGGTGGGAGGGAGGAGGGAGACACGGGGCATGAGCGGGGGGTGGAGGGGAAAGGAGGGAGACACGGGGCATGAGCAGGGGGTGGGGGGAAAGAAGGGAGACACAGGGCATGAGCGGGGGGTGGGGGGAAAAGGAGGGAGACATGGGGCATGAGCAGGGGATGGGGGAACAGTGGAGACATGGGGCATGAGCGGGGGATGGGGGAACGAGAGGGAGACAAGGGGCATGAGCGGGGGGTGGGGGAAACAGGGGAGACACGTGGGCATGAGCGGGGGTGGGGGGAACAGGAAAGACAAGGGGCATGAGTGGGGGGGTGGGGGGAAGGAGGGAGACACGAAGCCAGGGGGTGGGGGGGAGGAGGGAGACACGGGGCATGAGCAGGGGTGGGGGGGAAAGCAGGGAGACACAGGGCATGATCGGGGGTGGGGGGAACAGGGGAGATACGTGGGCATGAGCGGGGGGTGGGGGGAAGGAAGGAGACACTGGGCATGAGCAGGGGGTGGGGGGAATGGAGGTAGACACGGGCATGAGCTGGGGGTGGGGGGAACGGAGGTAGACACGGGGCATAAGCGGGGGTGGGGGGGAAAAGGAGGGAGACACGTGGGCATGAACGGGGTGTGGAGGGGAACAAGAGAGAGACACAGGGCATGAACGGGGGGTGGGGGGGAACAGGGAAGACATGGGGCATGAGCAGGGGTGGGAGGAACAGGGGAGACACAGGACATGAGCGGGGGTGGGGGGAAAGGAGGGTGACATGGGGCATGAGTAGGGTGGGGGGAACGGAGGTAGACATGGGGCATGAGCAGTGGGGTGGGGGGACAGGGGAGACACGTGGGCATGAGCGAGGGTGGGGGGAACAGGGGAGACACAGGGCATGAGCGGGGGTGGGGGAACAGGGGGACACAGGGAATGAATGGGGGTGGGGGGAACAAGGGAAACACGAGGCATAACGGGGGGTGGGGGGGAATGGGAGGGAGATACGGGGCATGAGCGGGGGTTGGGGGGCGAACAGGGGAGACACAGGGCATGAGCGGGGGTGGAGGGGGAACAGGGGAGACACGGGGCATGAGCGGGGGTGGGGGGGAACAGGGGAGACATGGGGCATGAGTGGGGGTGGGGGGAACAAGAGAGAGACACAGGCCATGAGCGGAGGGTGGGGGGGAACAGTAGGGAGACACAGGGCATGAGCGGGGGTGGGGGGAACAGGGAGACACGTGGGCAGGAGCGGGGGGAACAGGAGAGACAAGGGGCTTGAGTGGGGGTGGGGGGGAATGGAGGGAGACACGGGGCATGAGCGGGGGTGGGGGGAACAAGAGAGAGACACGGGCCATGAGCTTTGGGTGCGGGAACAGTAGGGAGACAGGGGGCATGAGCGGGGGGTAGGGGACAACAGGGGAGACACGTGGGCATGAGCTGGTGGTGGGGGGAACAGGGGAGACACGGGGCATGAGCGGGGGGTGGGAGGGAAAGGAGGGAGACACGGGGGATGGGGGAAGAGTGGAGACACGGGGCATGAGCGGGGGTGGGGGAACAGTGGAAACACGGGGCATGAGCAGGGGGTGGGGGGAACGGGAGGGAGACACAGGGCATGAGCGGGGGCTAACAGGGGAGACACACGGCATGAGCGGGGGGTGGGGGGAAAGGAGGGAGACACGGGGCATGAGCGGGGGTGGAGGGGAACGGGGGCAGAAACGGGGCATGAGCGGGCGTGGGGGGAACAGAGGTAGACACGGGGCATGAGCGGGGGGTGGGGGGGAAAGGAGGGAGACATGGGGCATGAGAGGGGGGTGGGGCAAACAGAAGTAGACACAGGGCATGAGCGGGGGTGGGGGGGAACAGGGGAGACAAGAGGCATGAGCGGGGGGTTGGGGGGGAAAAGGAGGGAGACATGGGGCATGAGCGGGGGGTGGGGGAACAGGGGAGACACGGGGCAGGGGGTGAGGGGAACAGGGGAGACACGTGGGCATGAGAGGGGGGTGGGGGGGAACAGGGGAGACAAGGGGCATGAGTGGGTGGGTGGGGGGAAGGAGGGAGACACGGGGCCAGGGGGTGGGGGGAGGAGGGAGACACGGGGCATGAGCGGGGGTGGGGGGGAAAGGAGGGAGACACGGGGCATGAGCAGGGGGTGGGGGGAAAGGAGGGAGACACAGGGCATGAGCGGGGGGTGGGGGTAAAAGGAGGGAGACATGGGGCATGAGCAGGGGATGGGGTAACAGTGGAGACATGGGGCATGAGCGGGGGATGGGGGAACGAGAGGGAGACACGGGGCATGAGCGGGGGTGGGGGGAAACAGGGGAGACACGTGGGCATGAGCGGGGGTGGGGGGAACAGGAAAGACAAGGGGCATGAGTGGGGGGGTGGGGGGAAGGAGGGAGACACGGGGCCAGGGGGTGGGGGGGAGGAGCGAGACACGGGGCATGAGCGGGGGTGGGGGGGAAAGCAGGGAGACACAGGGCATGATCGGGGGTGGGGGTAACAGGGGAGATACATGGGCATGAGCGGGGGGTGGGGGGGAAGGAAGGAGACACAGGGCATGAGCAGGGGGTGGGGGGAACAGAGGTAGACACGGGGCATGAGCGGGGGTGGGGGGAAAAAGAGGGAGACACGTGGGCATGAACGGGGGGTGGAGGGGAACAAGAGAGAGACACAGGGCATGAGCGGGGGGTGGGGGTGAACAGGGAAGACATGGGGCATGAGCGGGGGTGGGAGGAACAGGGGAGACACATGGCATGAGCGGGGGTGGGGGGAAAGGAGGGTGACATGGGGCATGAGTAGGGTGGGGGAACGGAGGTAGACATGGGGCATGAGTAGTGGGGTGGGGGGACAGGGGAGACACGTGGGCATGAGCGGGGGTGGGGGGAACAGGGGAGAGACAGGGCATGAGCGGGGGTGGGGGAACAGGGGGGACACAAGGAATGAATGGGGGTGGGGGGAACAGGGGAAACACGGGGCATGAGCGGGGGCTGGGGGGAACGGGAGGGAGACACGGGGCATGAGCGGGGGTTGGGGGGCGAACAGGGGAGACACAGGGCATGAGCGGGGGTGGAGGGGGAACAGGGGAGACACGGGGCATGAGCGGGGGTGGGGGGGAACAGGGGAGACACGGGGCATGAGTGGGGGTGGGGGGAACAAGAGAGAGATACGGGCCATGAGCGGGGGGTGGGGGGGAACAGTAGGGAGACACAGGGCATGAGCGGGGGTGGGGGGAACAGGGGAGACACGTGGCAGGAGCGGGGGGAACAGGAGAGACAAGGGGCATGAGTGGGGGTGGGGGGGAATGGAGGGAGACACGGGGCATGAGCGGGGGTGGGGGGGAACAAGAGAGAGACACGGGCCATGAGCGTTGGGTGCGGGAACAGTAGGGAGACACGGGGCATGAGCGGGGGTAGGGGACAACAGGGGAGACACGTGGGCATGAGCTGGTGGTGGGGGGAACAGGGGAGACAAGGGGTATGAGCAGGGGGTGGGGGAACCGGGGAGACACGGGGCATGAGCGGGGGGTGGGGGGGAAAAGGAGGGAGACATGGGGCATGAGAGGGGGGTGGGGCGAACAGAAGTAGACACAGGGAATGAGCGGGGGTGGGGGGGAACAGGGGAGACAAGAGGCATGAGAGGGGATGGGGGGAGACAAGGGGCATGAGTGGGGGGTGGGGGGAAGGAGGGAGACACGGGGCCAGGGGGTGGGGGGGAGGAGGGAGACACGGGCATGAGCGGGGGGTGGGGGGGAAAGGAGGGAGACACGGGGCATGAGCAGGGGGTGGGGGGAAAGGAGGGAGACACAGGGCATGAGCGGGGGGTGGGGGGAAAAGGAGGGAGACATGGGGCATGAACGTTGGGTGCGGGAACAGTAGGGAGACAGGGGGCATGAGCGGGGGGTAGGGGACAACAGGGGAGACACGTGGGCATGAGCTGGTGGTGGGGGGAACAGGGGAGACACGGGGCATGAGCGGGGGGTGGGAGGGAAAGGAGGGAGACACGGGGCATGAACGGGGGATGGGGGAAGAGTGGAGACACGGGGCATGAGCGGGGGTGGGGGAACAGTGGAAACACGGGGCATGAGCAGGGGGTGGGGGGAACGGGAGGGAGACACAGGGCATGAGCGGGGGCTAACAGGGGAGACACACGGCATGAGCGGGGGGTGGGGGGAAAGGAGGGAGACACGGGGCATGAGCGGGGGTGGAGGGGAACGGGGGCAGAAACGGGGCATGAGCGGGCGTGGGGGGAACAGAGGTAGACACGGGGCATGAGCGGGGGTGGGGGGGAAAGGAGGGAGACATGCGGCATGAGAGGGGGGTGGGGCAAACAGAAGTAGACACAGGGCATGAGCGGGGGTGGGGGGAACAGGGGAGACAAGAGGCATGAGCGGGGGGTTGGGGGGGAAAAGGAGGGAGACATGGGGCATGAGCGGGGGGTGGTGGGAACAGGGGAGACACGGGGCAGGGGGTGAGGGGAACAGGGGAGACACGTGGGCATGAGAGGGGGGTGGGGGGGAACTGGGGAGACAAGGGGCATGAGTGGGTGGGTGGGGGTAAGGAGGGAGACACGGGGCCAGGGGGTGGGGGGGAGGAGGGAGACACGGGGCATGAGCAGGGGTGGGGGGGAAAGGAGGGAGACACGGGGCATGAGCAGGGGGTGGGGGGAAAGGAGGGAGACACAGGGCATGAGCGGGGGGTGGGGGGAAAAGGAGGGAGACATGGGGCATGAGCAGGGGATGGGGGAACTGTGGAGACATGGGGCATGAGCGGGGGATGGGGGAACGAGAGGTAGACACGGGGCATGAGCGGGGGTGGGGGGAAACAGGGGAGACACGTGGGCATGAGCGGGGGTGGGGGGAACAGGAAAGACAAGGGGCATGAGTGGGGGGGTGGGGGGAAGGAGGGAGACACGGGGCCAGGGGGTGGGGGGGAGCAGCGAGACACGGGGCATGAGCGGGGGTGGGGGGGAAAGCAGGGAGACACAGGGCATGATCGGGGGTGGGGGGAACAGGGGAGATACATGGGCATGAGCGGGGGGTGGGGGGAAGGAAGGAGACACAGGGCATGAGCAGGGGGTGGGGGGAATGGAGGTAGACACGGGCATGAGCTGGGGGTGGGGGGAACAGAGGTAGACACGGGGCATGAGCGGGGGTGGGGGGAAAAAGAGGGAGACACGTGGGCATGAACGGGGGGTGGAGGGGAACAAGAGAGAGACACAGGGCATGAGCGGGGGGTGGGGGTGAACAGGGAAGACATGGGGCATGAGCGGGGGTGAGAGGAACAGGGGAGACACAGGGCATGAGCGGGGGTGGGGGGAACAGGGGAGACACGGGGCATGAGCGGGGGGTGGGGGGGAACAGGAGGGAGACACGGGGCATGAGCGGGGGTTGGGGGGCGAACAGGGGAGACACAGGGCATGAGCGGGGGTGGAGGGGGAACAGGGGAGACACGGGGCATGAGCGGGGGTGGGGGGGAACAGGGGAGACACGGGGCATGAGCGGGGGTGGGGGGGAACAGGGGAGATACGTGGGCATGAGCGGGGGGTGGGGGGAAGGAAGGAGACACTGGGCATGAGCAGGGGGTGGGGGGAATGGAGGTAGACACGGGCATGAGCTGGGGGTGGGGGGAACGGAGGTAGACACGGGGCATAAGCGGGGGTGGGGGGGAAAAGGAGGGAGACACGTGGGCATGAACGGGGTGTGGAGGGGAACAAGAGAGAGACACAGGGCATGAACGGGGGGTGGGGGGGAACAGGGAAGACATGGGGCATGAGCGGGGGTGGGAGGAACAGGGGAGACACAGGACATGAGCGGGGGTGGGGGGAAAGGAGGGTGACATGGGGCATGAGTAGGGTGGGGGGAACGGAGGTAGACATGGGGCATGAGCAGTGGGGTGGGGGGACAGGGGAGACACGTGGGCATGAGCGGGGGTGGGGGGAACAGGGGAGACACAGGGCATGAGCGGGGGTGGGGGAACAGGGGGGACACAGGGAATGAATGGGGGTGGGGGGAACAGGGGAAACACGGGGCATAACGGGGGGTGGGGGGGAATGGGAGGGAGATACGGGGCATGAGCGGGGGTTGGGGGGCGAACAGGGGAGACACAGGGCATGAGCGGGGGTGGAGGGGGAACAGGGGAGACACGGGGCATGAGCGGGGGTGGGGGGGAACAGGGGAGACACGGGGCATGAGTGGGGGTGGGGGGAACAAGAGAGAGACACAGGCCATGAGCGGAGGGTGGGGGGGAACAGTAGGGAGACACAGGGCATGAGCGGGGGTGGGGGGAACAGGGGAGACACGTGGGCAGGAGCGGGGGGAACAGGAGAGACAAGGGGCTTGAGTGGGGGTGGGGGGGAATGGAGGGAGACACGGGGCATGAGCGGGGGTGGGGGGAACAAGAGAGAGACACGGGCCATGAGCGTTGGGTGCGGGAACAGTAGGGAGACAGGGGGCATGAGCGGGGGGTAGGGGACAACAGGGGAGACACGTGGGCATGAGCTGGTGGTGGGGGGAACAGGGGAGACACGGGGCATGAGCGGGGGGTGGGAGGGAAAGGAAGGAGACACGGGGCATGAACGGGGGATGGGGGAAGAGTGCAGACACGGGGCATGAGCGGGGGTGGGGGAACAGTGGAAACACGGGGCATGAGCAGGGGGTGGGAGGAACGGGAGGGAGACACAGGGCATGAGCGGGGGCTAACAGGGGAGACACACGGCATGAGCGGGGGGTGGGGGGAAAGGAGGGAGACACGGGGCATGAGCGGGGGTGGAGGGGAATGGGGGCAGAAACGGGGCATGAGCGGGCGTGGGGGGAACAGAGGGAGACACGGGGCATGAGCGGGGGGTGGGGGGGAAAGGAGGGAGACATGGGGCATGAGAGGGGGGTGGGGCAAACAGAAGTAGACACAGGGCATGAGCGGGGGTGGGGGGGAACAGGGGAGACAAGAGGCATGAGCGGGGGGTTGGGGGGGAAAAGGAGGGAGACATGGGGCATGAGCGGGGGGTGGGGGGAACAGGGGAGACACGGGGCAGGGGGTGAGGGGAACAGGGGAGACACGTGGGCATGAGAGGGGGGTGGGGGGGAACAGGGGAGACAAGGGGCATGAGTGGGTGGGTGGGGGGAAGGAGGGAGACACGGGGCCAGGGGGTGGGGGGGAGGAGGGAGACACGGGGCATGAGCGGGGGTGGGGGGGAAAGGAGGGAGACACGGGGCATGAGCAGGGGGTGGGGGGAAAGGAGGGAGACACAGGGCATGAGCGGGGGGTGGGGGTAAAAGGAGGGAGACATGGGGCATGAGCAGGGGATGGGGGAACAGTGGAGACATGGGGCATGAGCGGGGGATGGGGGAACGAGAGGGAGACACGGGGCATGAGCGGGGGTGGGGGGAAACAGGGGAGACACGTGGGCATGAGCGGGGGTGGGGGGAACAGGAAAGACAAGGGGCATGAGTGGGGGGGTGGGGGGAAGGAGGGAGACACGGGGCCAGGGGGTGGGGGGGAGGAGCGAGACACGGGGCATGAGCGGGGGTGGGGGGGAAAGCAGGGAGACACAGGGCATGATCGGGGGTGGGGGTAACAGGGGAGATACATGGGCATGAGCGGGGGGTGGGGGGAAGGAAGGAGACACAGGGCATGAGCAGGGGGTGGGGGGAATGGAGGTAGACACGGGGCATGAGCGGGGGTGGGGGGAAAAAGAGGGAGACACGTGGGCATGAACGGGGGTGGAGGGGAACAAGAGAGAGACACAGGGCATGAGCGGGGGGTGGGGGTGAACAGGGAAGACATGGGGCATGAGCGGGGGTGGGAGGAACAGGGGAGACACATGGCATGAGCGGGGGTGGGGGGAAAGGAGGGTGACATGGGGCATGAGTAGGGTGGGGGAACGGAGGTAGACATGTGGCATGAGTAGTGGGGTGGGGGGACAGGGGAGACACGTGGGCATGAGCGGGGGTGGGGGGAACAGGGGAGAGACAGGGCATGAGCGGGGGTGGGGGAACAGGGGGGACACAGGGAATGAATGGGGGTGGGGGGAACAGGGGAAACACGGGGCATGAGCGGGGGCTGGGGGGAACGGGAGGGAGACACGGGGCATGAGCGGGGGTTGGGGGCAGAACAGGGGAGACACAGGGCATGAGCGGGGGTGGAGGGGGAACAGGGGAGACACGGGGCATGAGCGGGGGTGGGGGGGAACAGGGGAGACACGGGGCATGAGTGGGGGTGGGGGGAACAAGAGAGAGATACGGGCCATGAGCGGGGGGTGGGGGGGAACAGTAGGGAGACACAGGGCATGAGCGGGGGTGGGGGGAACAGGGGAGACACGTGGCAGGAGCGGGGGGAACAGGAGAGACAAGGGGCATGAGTGGGGGTGGGGGGGAATGGAGGGAGACACGGGGCATGAGCGGGGGTGGGGGGGAACATGAGAGAGACACGGGCCATGAGCGTTGGGTGCGGGAACAGTAGGGAGACACGGGGCATGAGCGGGTGTAGGGGACAACAGGGGAGACACGTGGGCATGAGCTGGTGGTGGGGGGAACAGGGGAGACAAGGGGTATGAGCAGGGGGTGGGGGAACCGGGGAGACACGGGGCATGAGCGGGGGGTGGGGGTGAAAAGAAGGGAGACATGGGGCATGAGAGGGGGGTGGGGCGAACAGAAGTAGACACAGGGAATGAGCGGGGGTGGGGGGGAACAGGGGAGACAAGAGGCATGAGAGGGGATGGGGGGGAGACAAGGGGCATGAGTGGGGGGTGGGGGGAAGGAGGGAGACACGGGGCCAGGGGGTGGGGGGGAGGAGGGAGACACGGGCATGAGCGGGGGGTGGGGGGGAAAGGAGGGAGACACGGGGCATGAGCAGGGGGTGGGGGGAAAGGAGGGAGACACAGGGCATGAGCGGGGGGTGGGGGGAAAAGGAGGGAGACATGGGGCATGAGCGTTGGGTGCGGGAACAGTAGGGAGACAGGGGGCATGAGCGGGGGGTAGGGGACAACAGGGGAGACACGTGGGCATGAGCTGGTGGTGGGGGGAACAGGGGAGACACGGGGCATGAGCGGGGGGTGGGAGGGAAAGGAGGGAGACACGGGGGATGGGGGAAGAGTGGAGACACGGGGCATGAGCGGGGGTGGGGGAACAGTGGAAACACGGGGCATGAGCAGGGGGTGGGGGGAACGGGAGGGAGACACAGGGCATGAGCGGGGGCTAACAGGGGAGACACACGGCATGAGCGGGGGGTGGGGGGAAAGGAGGGAGACACGGGGCATGAGCGGGGGTGGAGGGGAACGGGGGCAGAAACGGGGCATGAGCGGGCGTGGGGGGAACAGAGGTAGACACGGGGCATGAGCGGGGGTGGGGGGGAAAGGAGGGAGACATGGGGCATGAGAGGGGGGTGGGGCAAACAAAAGTAGACACAGGGCATGAGCGGGGGTGGGGGGGAACAGGGGAGACAAGAGGCATGAGCGGGGGGTTGGGGAGGAAAAGGAGGGAGACATGGGGCATGAGCGGGGGGTGGTGGGAACAGGGGAGACACGGGGCAGGGGGTGAGGGGAACAGGGGAGACACGTGGGCATGAGAGGGGGGTGGGGGGGGAACTGGGGAGACAAGGGGCATGAGTGGGTGGGTGGGGGGAAGGAGGGAGACACGGGGCCAGGGGGTGGGGGGGAGGATGGAGACACGGGGCATGAGCGGGGGTGGGGGGGAAAAGGAGGGAGACACGGGGCATGAGCAGGGGGTGGGGGGAAAGGAGGGAGACACAGGGCATGAGCGGGGGGTGGGGGGAAAAGGAGGGAGACATGGGGCATGAGCAGGGGATGGGGGAACAGTGGAGACATGGGGCATGAGCGGGGGATGGGGGAATGAGAGGGAGACACGGGGCATGAGCGGGGGTGGGGGGAAACAGGGGAGACACGTGGGCATGAGCGGGGGTGGGGGGAACAGGAAAGACAAGGGGCATGAGTGGGGGGGTGGGGGGAAGGAGGGAGACACGGGGCCAGGGGGTGGGGGGGAGCAGCGAGACACGGGGCATGAGCGGGGGTGGGGGGGAAAGCAGGGAGACACAGGGCATGATCGGGGGTGGGGGGAACAGGGGAGATACATGGGCATGAGCGGGGGGTGGGGGGAAGGAAGGAGACACAGGGCATGAGCAGGGGGTGGGGGGAATGGAGGTAGACACGGGCATGAGCTGGGGGTGGGGGGAACAGAGGTAGACACGGGGCATGAGCGGGGGTGGGGGGAAAAAGAGGGAGACACGTGGGCATGAACGGGGGGTGGAGGGGAACAAGAGAGAGACACAGGGCATGAGCGGGGGGTGGGGGTGAACAGGGAAGACATGGGGCATGAGCGGGGGTGAGAGGAACAGGGGAGACACAGGGCATGAGCGGGGGTGGGGGGAACAGGGGAGACACGGGGCATGAGCGGGGGGTGGGGGGGAACAGGAGGGAGACACGGGGCATGAGCGGGGGTTGGGGGGCGAACAGGGGTGACACAGGGCATGAGCGGGGGTGGAGGGGGAACAGGGGAGACACGGGGCATGAGCGGGGGTGGGGGGAACAGGGGAGACACGGGGCATGAGTGGGGGTGGGGGGAACAAGAGAGAGATACGGGCCATGAGCGGGGGGTGGGGGGGAACAGTAGGGAGACACAGGGCATGAGCGGGGGTGGGGGGAACAGGGGAGACATGTGGCAGGAGCGGGGGGAACAGGAGAGACAAGGGGCATGAGTGGGGGTGGGGGGGAATGGAGGGAGACACGGGGCATGAGCGGGGGTGGGGGGGAACAAGAGAGAGACACGGGCCATGAGCGTTGGGTGCGGGAACAGTAGGGAGACACGGGGCATGAGCGGGGGGTAGGGGACAACAGGGGAGACACGTGGGCATGAGCTGGTGGTGGGGAAACAGGGGAGACAAGGGGCATGAGCAGGGGGTGGGGGAACTGGGGAGACACGGGGCATGAGCGGGGGGTGGGGGGGAAAAGGAGGGAGACATGGGGCATGAGAGGGGGGTGGGGCGAACAGAAGTAGACACAGGGCATGAGCGGGGGTGGGGGGGAACAGGGGAGACAAGAGGCATGAGAGGGGGTGGGGGGGAGACAAGGGGCATGAGTGGGGGGTGGGGGGAAGGAGGGAGACACGGGGCCAGGGGGTGGGGGGGAGGAGGGAGACACGGGCATGAGCGGGGGGTGGGGGGGAAAGGAGGGAGACACGGGGCATGAGCAGGGGGTGGGGGGGAAGGAGGGAGACACAGGGCATGAGCGGGGGGTGGGGGGAAAAGGAGGGAGACATGGGGCATGAGCAGGGGATGGGGGAACAGTGGAGACATGGGGCATGAGCGGGGGATGGGGGGAACGGGAGGGAGACACGGGGCATGAGCGGGGGGTGGGGGGAAACAGGGGAGACACGTGGGCATGAACGGGGGTGGGGGGAACAGGAGAGACAAGGGGCATGAGTGGGGGGGGGTGGGGGGAAGGAGGGAGACACGGGGCCAGGGGGTGGGGGGAGGAGGGAGACACGGGCATGAGCGGGGGGTGGGGGGGAAAGCAGGGAGACACGGGGCATGAGAGGGGGGTGGAGGGAAAAGGAGGGAGACACATGGCATGAGCGGAGGATGGGGGGAACAGTGGAGACACGGGGCATGAGCAGGGGTGGGGGGAACGGGAGGGAGACACAGAGCATGTGCGAGGGTAACAGGGGAGACACAGGGCAAGAGCGGGGGGTGGGGGGAACAGGGGAGACACGGGGCATGAGCTGGGGGTCGGAGGGAAAGGAGGGAGACACGGGGCATGAGCGGGGGATGGGGAAAGAGTGGAGACACGGGGCATGAGCGGGGGTGGGGGGAACAGTGGAAACACGGGGCATGAGCAGGGGGTGGGGGGAATGGGAGGGAGACACAGGGCATGAGCGGGGGCTAACAGGGGAGACACACGGCATGAACGGGGGGTGGGGGAAAGGAGGGAGACACGGGGCATGAGCGGGGGTGGAGGGGAACGGGGGCAGAAACGGGGCATGAGCAGGGGGTGGGGGAAAAGGAGGGAGACATGGGGCATGAGAGGGGGTTGGGGCAAACAGAAGTAGACACAGGGCATGAGCGGGGGTGGGGAGGAACAGGGGAGACAAGAGGCATGAGCGGGGGGTTGGGGGGAAAAGGAGGGAGACATGGGGCATGAGCGGGGGCTGGGGGGAACAGGGGAGACACAGGGCAGGGGGTGGTGGGAACAGGGGAGACACGTGGGCATGAGAGGGGGGTGGGGGGGAACAGGGGAGACAAGGGGCATGAGTGGGGGGATGGGGGGAAGGAGGGAGACACGGGGCCAGGGGGTGGGGGTGAGGAGGGAGACACGGGGCATGAGGGGGGGTGGGGGGAAAGGAGGGAGACACGGGGCATGAGCAGGGGGTGGGGGGAAAGGAGGGAGACACAGGGCATGAGCGGGGGTAGGGGGAAAAGGAGGGAGACATGGGGCATGAGCAGGGGATGGGGAACAGTGGAGACATGGGGCATGAGCGGGGGATGGGGGGAACGAGAGGGAGACACGGGGCATGAGCGGGGGGTGGGGGAAACAGGGGAGACACGTGGGCATGAGCGGGGGTGGGGGGAACAGGAGAGAAAAGGGGCATGAGTGGGGGGGTGGGGGAAAGGAGGGAGACACGGGGCCAGGGGGTGGGGGGAGGAGGGAGACACGGGGCATGAGCGGGGGGTGGGGGGAAAGCAGGGAGACACGGGGCATGAGAGGGAGGTGGAAGGAAAAGGAGGGAGACACATGGCATGAGCGGGGGATGGGGGGAACAGTGGAGACACGGGGCATGAGCGGGGGGTGGGAGGGAAAGAAGGGAGACACGGGGCATGAGTGGGGGATGGGGAAGAGTGGAGACACGGGGCATGAGCAGGGGGTGGGGGGAACTGGAGGGAGACACAGGGCATGAGCGGGGGCTATCAGCGGAGACACACGGCATGAGCGGGGGGTGGGGGGAAAGGAGGGAGACACGGGGCATGAGCGGGGGTGGAGGGGAACGGGGGCAGAAACGGGGCATGAGCGGGCATGGGGGAACAGAGGTAGACACGGGGCATGAGCGGGGGGTGTGGGGAACAGGGGAGACAAGGGGCATGAGCAGGGGGTGGGGGGGAAGGAGGGAGACATGGGGCATGAGTGTGGGGTGGGGGGGAACAAGAGAGAGACACGGAGCATGAGCGGGGGTGGGGCAACATGGGAGACACGGAGCATGAGCAGGGGGATGGGTGGGAACAAGGGAGACACAGGGCATGAGCAGGGGGTGGGGGGAAAGGGAGACACGGGGCATGAGTGGGCGGTGGGGAAAAGGAGGTAGACATGGGGCATGAGCAGGAGGTGGGGGGAACAGGGGAGACACAGTGCATGAGCGGGGGGTGAGGGGGAACAGGGGAGACATGGGGCTTGAGCAGGGGGTGGGGGCAACAGGAGGGAGACACGGGGAATGAGCGGGGGTTGGGGGGAACAGGAGAGACAAGGTGCATGAGCGTGGGGAGGTGGGAACAGGGGAGACACGGGGCATGAGCGGGGGTGGGGGGAGGAGGAGGGAGACACGGGCCATGAGCAGGGGATTAGGGGAACAGTAGGGAGACACGGGGCTTGAGCGGAGGGTGGGGGGAAAAGGAGGGAGACACGGGGCATGAGCGGGGGTGGGGGGAAAAGGAGGGAGACACGGGGCATGAGTGGGGGGTGGGAGGGAATGGAGGTAGACACTGGGCATGAGTGGGGTGTGGGGGGAACAGGGGAGACACGTGGGCATGAGTGGGGGTGGGGGGAACAGGAGAGACAAGGGGCATGAGGGGGTGTGGGGAAAAAGGAGGGAGACACTGGCCATGAGCAGGGGGTGGGGGAACAGTAGGGAGTGTATGGGAGGACAGGTCAAAGAGACTCCCCCTCCCCTGCAGTCCCCTCCTTGTAATGTCCATGACTCATCAGGGGCCCCTCTGCCACCAGGGCCCAGGTGGTGGGTGGACCACTGGCCGACACATCGACTAAACATACTGTATTAATCTAGGCCCAGGAAACCATTTTGAGAAACAGAACGCTATCTTAAGACATGATTCCTTGTGCGCTGCAGCACGGCCCCCACCTTTAGAGAGTCCTCATCTACCCTGTTGCCTCCGCTCCCTGGCAGATCCGCTGAAAGCCCATTCCCACGACCAGTCGGACATGAGCTAGTGTTAGAGCAAACATTGTATCTTTCACCTTCCGCAGTGCATCATTATCCTCAGCGTGACACGGGCAGCAGGGCTGGCTTGGAAAATAACTGTAAATCGTCCTGGATGAAACAAAAGCCTTAACCCCACACCAATAAACTGCTCAATACATATATACATATATGCGTATATTGCATTCCAATGATACCCCTCGTGCATGACTTCCGTGTTAAAAATCTACAAACCCTGTACGAACCGAAGAATGTGTCTGTGTGCGACCACATGACTATAATACTCAAACCCCTTCAGTGTGCGCACACACCCAGGGCCCCTAGCCTCTTACTATGTGCTTCTCTAGGGGCAATGTAAAGTGAGTGATACCAAATGCATATGCCATGACTACCCTGATGCTGCTAGAGTACAAAGGAACTCAAGTGCGACAGTATTGTGAGCTCATGTAAACAAGATACATAGAATACCATCAAGTGCAAATGTACAGGTTTAATGTGTATTACTGCTGTCAACCGTGTTATCTGTTGCTCCTGCGTGCTCCACCAACCCTAATGCTACCTCGCGTACAGTGTGATGCTAAAACTGCTAATATTGCAAATACTTACCCTATAGTGACTAATGGAGTTGCAGATATAGTTAACAAATTCTGAAATGAATATATACTGCTGTAAATGCTATAGATGTGTGACCCCTTAGCCAGTTTATGTTATGCGAATCCCTTCGTTTTACAGTTTGCAGCTTGCTAGAAGACTATCAGTGTGGGCATATCCAAGGCCACCTCTCCTCCCTTCCCATTGAAGCCTACCAGAGAAAGCAAAGGCCCGAGCGACACCTCCCCCAATTCGGCTGGAGCTGTTTCAGGCATTCATGATTCCCCCGCAGCTCACATAGCCACGAACAGCCACCTGAATTATTTACAGCCCAGCAGCAAAATCCGGCCGTAACCAGAGGCCAGAGGTGCCCCCTCATAGGTCTCACGACCCATCAGCTCACCCCAGATTAATGACGCTTGTAAAAGAAGACACCTAATATTGCACCAACATTGTGTAAAAGAATCCGTCATGACTTCTAACGAGACCCAAAGCCTGGACAGCTTACCCCATGCCCTGGGACCCGACCCCATGGCCTATAATACCTAGTCAACAGGATAACAGCAACCCTGTATTGATGTATCGCCAAAGTACCCCACCTAATGCGCATTCCTCCTGTGTTATATTAACCTGTAGAATAACCTATTGTAGGATTTACAGGACAACTGACATTGCAGCATTGAATGAATGGGGTGTGCCTGGCCCTTAGGGCAGAAAGCCAAGAAAGATGTCCATCAATGACACTGACCACGCCTGACCGGACTGCGCCTCCCGGATGAGCCCAGCTGACCTGCCCACCCCACGTTGACACCCGGCGGTGTCCACCAACCACGGGAGACGCATCACGGCTGCACATATAGCTAGTCGACGCCACCCAATCCCCATGTACATGTGCCCCCTATAGTGTGTAGGTGCCTATGACGCTTTTTGTAAATAAAAACACCTGTCTTTGCTATTGTCAGACAGAGCGCTCTTGGATTTTGCAGAGTTCTTTGCATGCCCTATTTTGACTTAGATAAAGCTTCCCTTAAGCTCACCCGCACTTGGTCTTAGCCTTATTTCCATTCGTGGGAGTGTCCATTTTTGCCTCTCATTGCGGGGAGGGTCGTGCTATCTGGGGACGCTCGCCTTTAGTGGTGACCCCGATTGCGTGATTACATCTCCTGGTACGTCCTTTCCGTCCCCTCTGGCACGAAAATCTCCGGTCGAAAGGGGAGATGCACGGTATGCCTGCTCCGGAAAGCTACCCGCCTATGGCGACTGGTACACTCAGAAGTGCGCACTCATTAGAGACAGGGTACGGGATCCCATTGAAAAAATCCCCTTTGAGTACCGCTCGCCGGAGCTGGGGCTGGACGTTGAGCGTGAGGCAGCGCCACCTAGACAAACCCAGTTCGGAGACTCTCAGTTCAAGACGGGCACGTGAGTATTAAGTGCGAATGATCATAAGGGATAAGGGGAGTAGGGGAAGGGAACAGGATTAAAAAATATTTTTTTAAAAAAAACAAGGTCATTTAAAAGGGGGACGCGGTGGGGATCACTAGAATCAATACTATCCTTTCTTTCCTTTTTCTTTGCATATGGCCATTAGGATCAAAAGGTGAAAAGAGATAAAGAGACGGGAACCTAGCTCTGCAAGGGGGTAGAAGGCGGCGCCACATAGTGCTATCTTGACTAGTACTGGGATTATATGAACAAGTGGAGAATAAGATAAAGGTGTCTGGTAGAAAAAGGAGACACAGTGAATATATTAGTAAACGCTTTTTCTTTGATTCTTTCTGGGTCTATAAATGAAAATAGGTGAAATACTTAGTAAAGACAAAAAGAGATTTGCGTGAAAAGGGGGGACCTCATAACAAATACAGAAAGGTTAGGGGAAAGAAGGGAGGGGGGAAAGAGATTAAAGGTTAACCTTCCAACAGGGTACCAACTATCATTGTATATGCATTATATGTGTTGATACTAAGCCATATCATGATGATTTTAGTGGATTGTAAAATGTGCATGATTATGGTGTGGTCAAGGTAAGTGTGACCAGGAAACATTATAAGGTGGTAAGCCCAAGGAGTTATTTCGTTTTAATATTTGTGCTGGAAATATTGGTAGTGTGCAGAAGGTGGTTTGCTCTTGTATGTGCCCCCTAAGTAATTTCTAGTATAAAGTACACAACCGCACACCCCCTTAATGCCAAGGTGTCGGAAAAGTATAGAATTTTAGAGATACACATCTATACATATATTGTTACAGAAACCAACCACATACAATGGGGACAGAGACACCCCTGGCTCATACCTGTAAGAGTTTACCTGGATATGCTGAACGCATTAGAAAGTACCACGATCAGTGGGTCACCGAGTTAAAGGGAGAAGGTCTGCCCCAAATATGGCCCGAAGGAGGATCTTTTGATAAAAATGTTCCAGACATGGTGGCTACATGCATTTTCATGAAATATAAGGGGAAACAGTTCCACAATAGGAGGGAGATATTAGATCTCTGGCGATTGTTTGAAGAGGTGCCTCCCATCAAAAAGATAGAGCCGACTACCAATTTGCCATCCACCACAGACAACCCGTTACTGATACCTAAAAGCGATAAAGAACTGTCTGAGGAAGAAAAACCAGGTGAAGTGACACGGTTGTACCCTATACTTAATAAACCGGTGTTCGCAGAAGGGTATAGTGACCCCACATATGTGCCACCAACTCAAGCTACAACAACACATGGTCCGACTGCACCCCCGCCATACGAGGGTCATAGACAGCGTGGACAGATATGTACACCCACAGTAGATACAGAGAAGTTAACAGAGGATTTAGGTTGAAGGCTCTCATTAGCAAGAGATGAATTATCTAGAATTAAAAATATCTGCGAGCAAAGTGGGACGAACGCTGCCCGACTAGAGCAAACACCAAGGGCACAAAACAATGACAGGACGATTGAGGAGGGGTAGAGGAAGGGGGAAATATTGTTCAGAATACAAGAAGAGCCCACACGAATAATTGAAATAGACGGGGCAAGTGAGCATGCAGATGAGGAGCTTTTGGTTACAGGAGGAAGAGAGGACTTGTGGTGTGATGTGGAGGACGATGAAGAAGAAGGTGGGAGATTAAGTGTGGCAATGGGAGGAGAGAGTGTAAGAATGGGTAGTGCACATCTGGGGAGAACAATGGATGAGGAATGGACTGGGCGACTAAGAAAGAGGCTAGGGAGAATGGCCCTGCTAGGAAGGAAGGGAACGAAGGTGAGTGCAAGCAAAGCAACAAAGGGGAAGTTACAACTCCCATTGATACACAGGGGAGGAGGGAGACCAAACTACATACCCTGGGCTCAAATGGATAAGGCCAATCTGTTAAAACTATTACCACCACTGTCCGGAGGGGCAAGTAAGTGGATATATGCATTCGAGAAACACACAGGGGGGGTCCCACTGGCGGTAGGGGATGTAAAAAGCCTACTAGTATCAGCGGTTGGGGACCAAGCAGATAGAGTGTGGATAAAAGCCGGTTTTCCAGGGATAACATTAGATTGTGACCGTCATGATGGTGCTTCCTTTAACACAGTACGAGCACGAGTGTGGGACGCATTAAGAGAAACATTTCCAGACACACCAGACTTACAGTCGGTTATGCAATGCACAATGAACGAGGGGGAAGATGCTATGGATTACATTTTTCGGGTACAGGAGATGTGGAGAGCGGAAACGGGCACGCCCTGGTACCAGTCAACATCATTATTTTACTTCATAGTCAAGAGAGGGTTGCCAAAAAAGGTACAAAAAGCAGTTGACAAAATTGTAGGAATCGAAGCGAAGGGGTAGCCCGAAATACAGAGTATAATAGTACACCACTGCAAACGAATAAAGGAACGAGAAAAAGAAATAGCACAAAAAAGATTGGCAGATGAAGCCAAATTAGTACAAACGAAACTGGTGAAGGTCGCTGCAGCAGTAGCGGCACTCCCACATAACAGGGAGGGAGACGAGGAGGAGGAGGGGCTGGTAGCAATACAGGGGAAGATGGCAGCGAATTGGGCAGGAGCGGGACAAGCACAGTGGAACGGACAGGAGCAGTATGGAGGTCCACAGTGGCAGGATTGGGCCCCTCGTGGGGGACGAGGTGGGTACAGGGGTCGCAGAGGAGGGCGGCAGGGATACAGTGGTAATGGAGGATATGGGGGGCAAGGCCACAGAGGTGCACAAGGGAGCTGTTGGAATTGCGTGAGGTGGGGGCACTTCTCAAGAGAATGTAGAAACAGACCAAACAACGGTTTTCAGGATGTGGAGCAATACGGTAACCCCCACCCAGGGAGCCCATCTGGCCTCACAATGGGAAGACAACAGAGGCCAGAGGAGCAAGGGTATGTAGAAGAAAGACACGTTCAACACAGCAGAACACATGGTCACCCACAGAACGACGAACCTATGCACTACACACCAGGAAACCCCTTTGCCACAGTTGCGAACGGGGCACCTGCCCCAGCCCCCTATAGCGGTGTGGCAGTTGTGTCAGGCAATGTTTTTAGTCAGCGGGGAGCAATGAGGCAGCCAGCATAGGACAGCTCAGAGGGAACACTTGCGTGCCCCGTCCTATCTACCACCTACAATGCAGTGGAGGAACCATTAGTCGGGGCGCAGATAGGAGACAAGCAGTTTATATTTATGGTGGATTCGGGAGCCGAAAAGTCATGCATACGTGAGGGTCGGTTTCCGCTTTCTAACCATAGGTTCGAGACGCAGGGGTTCTCTGGGGCTGTCATCGAAGTTCCTTACACAGTAGAGTTCGATGTGACCGTGGGGGGTAAGACAGTGAGGACACCCCTACCGTATTACGAACATTCCCCAATAAACCTGCTCGAAAGGGACCTTCTCAGCAAGCTCAATATGGCTATATCCTTCACAGAAAGAGGGATAGTTTGCTCAACCCCAGGAATATGCCCGCTGCGTGTAATGCTAGTGGTACATGCACGAGCAACAGCACCAGAGATTCGTGGCATGCCGGTAGATGAAAGTGTGTTCATTGAAGGGTTGAAAACTCTAGCACGAGTAGTACCTGAGCTCAAAAGGTTAGAATGGAGGGTACCAGCAGAATTCATCTTCCGCCCAATAGTACACACAGACATTACACCGGGGTCAGTGATATCATTGGATTTGCACGCAGCACAGATATCAGCCAAAAGAATTGCAGTAATTGGTATGGACATAGATGGGTGTGAATGGCGCACTGTGTTGTGCATCAATGCTGACATTGCCTTACGTGATCTATCAGATGAGGATCTCTTTTCAGACTCAGAAAGTGACAGAGAAATAATAATGGAAATAGCAATAACATGTGATATCTTGATACAAACGAGACAAGTGCCTGTACAGTTAATGGCTGTGGTAGGAGCACCACCTTCCTTCTTTGATGATGACATGAAATTAGTGACAAGCAACTTGTGGACTACAGGTCCCCATGATGTAGGGTTGTTGCACGGAGTTACCCCAGTCACGATAAAACTAAAACCAGGAGCAATCCTGCCCCGAGTCAAACAGTACCCATTGTCCCGTGAAGCTGAGGAAGGGATAAAAGAAACGATAAGTGCCTTATTGGCCCAGGGAATAGTAGTACCCTCAAATTCCCCATGTAATACTTGCCCGATCAAAAAAGAAAAGGGAGGGGCATGGAGGATGATCCAGGACCTACGCCCACTAAATGACGTCATACAAAAAGAGTTTCCCCTAGTCCCGAACCCTGCATCAATACTTTGCAGCATCCCAAAGAACGCATCATATTTCACAGTAGTGGATTTGTAAAAACGCATTTTTTTCCATTCCCCTGGCAGAAGAGAGCAGATACTTGACAGCATTTACACTAGGGGGGGAAAGATATGAGCATTGCAGGTTACTACAGGGCTACTGTGAGAGCCCCAGTATATTCAATTGTATCCTCCATGAAGACTTGGGAAATTTGACAGCTGAGAGTACAATCATTCAGTACGTGGATGACTTGCTCATATGCGCACAGAATGAGGAAGAGTGCAGGAAGGACTCAGTTACACTCCTAACACTGTTAGCCCACAAGGGGTACAAAGTGGATAACGGGAAATTGCAATACTGCCAACAAGAAGTATTATACCTGGGCCAGCTGATATCAAAGGATGGCAAAAAGATAATACCTGACAGAGTAGAAGCAATCACAGCAGTAAAAGCCAAAAACGGTAAAAGAAATGCAGACATTTTTAGGAATGTGCAACTATTGCAGAGCATGGATACTAGACTACGCAGAATACACAAGACCTTTACTACAAGCACTCAAAGAGGCCCAGTGGGAGAATAAAGAAATAAAATGGTCGAAAGAGATGAGTGACTCATTTGCGTCACTGAAACAACTAATTTCAAGCGCTCCAGTGCTCGCCAACCCAGACTATGAGCGCACATTTTACCTGTTTTCTCACTGCAAGGGAACACTAATGACAGCTGTTCTGACACAAAAGACATCCATGGGACACAAGCCATTGTCTTACTACAGTGGCACACTAGACACAGTTATGAAGGAACACTTTGCGTGCGAACAACCTCTCGCTGCTGCCGCGTTCGACATTGAGAAAAGTGCCACCATAGTAATGGGATGCTCCGTTACATTATATGTGGAACACTCCCTTTTTGCGATACTGGAAAGATCAAAAAGCACACTAACAACACAGCGAGCAACAGCGTACGAGATAATATTATCCAGCGCCAACATTCACAAAGTGAGGTGTGGAACAGTAAATCCAGCGACATTTATCACAGAGCCGTGTACAGTAGAAGACACGCAAAAACACGATTGTGCAACATACACAGGAGAAGAGGGTGAGGGCTCGGTGGTAAGTGAAAATGCCCTAACAGAAGGAGAAGTGTACTTTGTAGATGGATCAGCATCAATTGACATGGATACAGGTGAAAAACATGTAGGAATGGCAGTGGTGAGACTAGAGGAAGGTGAGTACGAAGTGCTAGTACAATATCGCCTACCATCACACTCTTCCGCACAAGCAGCAGAGCTTGTTGCCCTAATTGAAGCCTTGAGTGCAGCCAAGGGATGCACAGTCACAGTATACACAGATTCTGCATACATGACTACAACGGTACACAGTGGTCTGGCCCGGTGGGGGCGGAGGGGGTTTCGCAGGGCAGATGGGACCCCAGTACAACATGCTGAGTTGCTACAGGAATTAATTGAGGCACTTGAAGAACCTACAATGGTGGCAATCGTCAAGTGCCAAGCACATACGTCCAATACAGATATTGTATCTTTGGGAAACGCGGCAGCGGACGCTGCCGCCAAGGAGGCGTCATATTTCCAAAAAGAAATTGCAGGTGAGTACATATTGCAGCAACAAGCCAGTGAGGAACGACCAGAAGGGTACAATGCCATGCCCCTATCACAAATACTAGAGTTGCAGGAAGAAGCAAGTAATGAAGAAAAGGCATTGTGGGAGAAAAGGGGTTGCAGCCAGTCGGCAACAGATTTACTATGGCGCCAAAATAACACAGGTAAAGTGGTGATGCCCATTAAATTGATGGAGATAGCATTCCGACAATTGCACTTTCCAGCAAACAATGCCAAACAACACATAAAAACAGAGATACAGGAAGATTGGTTCGTGCCAGGGCTCCAGGAACATGTATCAAGGTTAGCAATGGAGTGCACAACGTGTCAAATATACAATTCTGGGATGACATTACGGACACTCAGAGGGACAATTCCAAAGCCAACAGGGCCCTTCCGGGAACTACATATTGACTACGCAGACATGGGGGAAAGGTGTAATGGGGCACGCTACATGATAGTAGTTGTATGTCCATTTTCAAGATGGGTTGAGGCTGGTCCATGTGCACGTCCAGATGCTAAGTGCGAGCAAAGTTGCTAGTGAGGTAAGTATTCCCGCGCTGGGGAATTTGCGACGTGATTCGCTCAGACAATGGCACTCATTTTGTGAATGAACTGTTCAAGGAAGTTACTGCATTATTGGGGATCAAACACAAGCTTTGCTCGATTTATCACCCTCAAAGCAATGGTGTTGTTGAGAAGATCAACGGCCTATTAAAAGGAAGATTGTCCAAACTATGCTTCTCACTCAAAAAGAACTGGGTGTATTGCTTGCCCCTTGCACTATTCGAGTTGAGAAACCAGCCAAGTAAGGACCACCACTTGTCCCCGCACGAGATTGTGACGGGGAGAAGAATGCACACAGCACATTCTCCGCTGCGAAGACACTCAGATGCACACAGAAGTGCCCCGATATTAGGAGATGAGTTTACTGATTACCTGAAAAAACTGACTAGAGCAGCGCGGGCAATATCAAGACAATTGTCACCGCCATTTACAAGAGAAGAGGGAAACCAAACTGTGTCATTTGTGGAACAGGGCCCCCAAGGACAATTAATGCCAGGGGATTTTATTTATGTTAGAAGTTTTGTGCGCAGATGGAGTGCCCCAAGATTCCATGGCCCATACGAGGTAGTTTTTTGTACTCCCACAGCAGTGAAAGTTAAAGGACTGAGGTACTGGATACATTTAACAGACGTACGAAGGGCCTACAATAATGTTAAAGAGGAAGTGGATGAGAAGGCGCAGGCAACAGCAAACAATAACAAATGAAACGTTAAATGAGAAAGGTACTGCTAAAAATAAGTGTACCAGGTATATTAATATGCTAACAAAGAAATTGATTTACAGGTACGAGAAAGAAAGAAATGAATAACATTAAGGGATGAAATGAAAAATGGAAAAAGTGATTAAAAATTAATGAGAATATGCATCGTTCTCTCTTGTTCTCCCTACACCCATCCCCTCTCTCTCACATTATAATTGAATGGTGGCTACTGTACAAAATGAAAATGTTTACATGTATATGCTTAATGCACTTTTATGTTTCAAATAGGAACAACCATGGCAACAAACGGGCAGCCCGCAACGGAGAGCAATAGAATAACGAGATATAGAAATGCTATAATAGAAAGTTGTAGATATTCGTATGAATGTGGATTGACTGTGTGTATCATATTATTTTTTGTGATACTCTTTGGTATAAGCCCATATTGGTTCATAGCATTCATCTCTGCCGAGATGAATGAGGGGGGAGGGGGAAACAGAAGTAATATTGCAATTGAAAATATAACAACTGAAAATGCAAAAGAAGGTGATTTTTTGGTATGGAACGGACACCAGCTTGTGTGGGGGTATAACATGAAACGGCCCAAAAGAACCAACCATTCCAAGGAAAGCAGTGCTGAAATAAATGCTAGCATAAGTCCCCTGCCAAATGTCTCTAACTACAATGGCCTCAGTCTAAATGACCGCAACCCTTCTGTCATATCGTGGCTTTATAATACACCCACTACCCCGCCCACACAAGTAACCACCCCTACAGCAGCCAGTACCTTACTTCATAGAACAACTGAAGAGAACAAAAGGATGACAGAAAAGTTTGCATCTCTGTATGATGAATGGAAAGAGGGGGATGTGGGAAAAGGGGGGGGTATAGAGCACAGATAGCCCATGAAGCCACGAGATATCTTAGAAATAATAGGAGGAAAAGGGAGGTGGGAAGTAGGAAATATGACGAATATTACGGTCTGGGTTTAGATCAGATGGAAGACCCAAGACACCCTCATCAGACTAATAAATGGTATGCAGACATGAGCGCGACTGCTAAACAAAAAACAAATGAAAGCTGCTATGTCTGCTCTCTTATCCCCCATGCCTCAGGAACACACAAGGTGTTGCTACCAAAGGAATTGCCTCTGATAAATGCCCAATGTCTCCTTCATCTTACGCTTTGCAGAATTAAGAACACCTTTCAGGCACACGAAATAACTTTTAGCATGCTGCAGAATGAGAAAACATGCTACCCGAAAGTGGAAGGAGTAATATGCCTGAAAGAACCATTTTTTGTAATAAAAGGGACATTTTTCACAGACAACTGATGGAAAGACGAAGAAGTTACATGCAAAGCAGAGGCGCTGCGGGGAGTGTCACCGGAAAAAATGCAGTGGATCGAAAGAACATGTACACCCATCTGGAAAGAGCACATCTCAAAGTTAACGTGGGTGACTGCCATTGACAAACCATTCAAACTGCAGAAAGAAATAACATATGAATTATGCTTCCAGGGGGAAGGAAAGACCGCAATGGGGGTAAACAAAGACTGCAACAGGACTCTCACTATCCCAGACATGAGGAAGGGAACAGCAGCACTCATGGACACCTACTGGGTGTGTGGCCGCCAGGAATACTTGCATCTCCCGCAATCATGGAGCGGCAGTTGCTCATTGGCCACACTACATTCAGCGCTAATGGTGATACCAGAGAGCCACATTAGCGGGGGCAGGAAGGGGAAAGAAGCCCCCCGTGAAAATAAGGCCCAACCGACAGAAGAACCACAGATGTATGTTTTGTCCTCTGGCAACAAGGAGGAAATGCTGTCCCGAAATAGACGATCATCTAACTACATATCCAAGGCATCTTCAGAGCTATTGGCACAGATCCCAGACAGATATCGATTGTTTAGCTCTGCAGAGACCTTCTTCGCATTACTCATTCCAAGCATCCAGGCACGGGCAAATGCTAAGTGGCTCCAAATCACACGCTGGGAGCTGATCCAGCTGGCAAACGATACAGAGGAAGGTTTCAACGTGATCAAGGTAGAATTGAGAGCCGTGCGGCTAATGACAATGCAAAATAGGTATGTCCTAGACCTATTAACAGCAATGAATGGAGGTGTTTGCCGAAAAATTGGAAGTGCATGTCGCACTTTCGTACCTTCTGAAGACGCTGATAATGGTACACTGTCCCACGTAATCCCAGCAGTGCACAACCTAGGAGAAAGAATGAAAACGGAAGGCGGGACAGAAGCAAGCACATGGTTTGATAACCTCTTCTCCTGGGTCCCATCATGGCTGGGATTGACTGTTAAACTACTAATGCCAACAGTAGTGTTTTTACTGCTAATTTTTTGTGTGTGCCAGATGGGTCTTCGATGCTGTGCAGGCGCGGTACCAAATGGTACATTGATGATGGTGACAATGGGCAATGCTCGAGGCACAACAATGCAAGCTATGCAAGAAGCTCAAGTGCAAACAGGTGAAGAGCCGGGGCCTAAATACCAGATAGTACCGGTATACCGCAATGGGGATATAGTAGATAGATTATGGCACCCAACAATTAGAGAGCCCCGGGAACTGGAATGGTATGAGGAGGTGTGGGTAGAGTTGGAGGGAACTAGGGATTGTATATATCTAACTTGTACCCCAGACGAATATGCTAGATGGGGGGAAAGCCTGAGGGGGGTGTGCAGGGCTTGGATGCCAATAAAGGGAACCCCGGCGTGGGATGAGGCTGCGGCTGATGAAAAAGAATGTGAATGGTTGGGGAATTATGGTATTCGTTACTTAAGTAATGAAAGGGGGAAAATGTATGGGAGGACAGGTCAAAGAAACCCCCCCTCACCTGCAGTCCCCTCCTTGTAATGTCCATGACTCATAAGGGGCCCCTCTGCCACCAGGGCCCAGGTGGTGGGTGGACCACTGGCCGACACATCGACTAAACGTACTGTATTAAGCTAGGCCCAGGAAACCATTTTGAGAACCAGAACGCCATCTTAAGACATGACTCCTTGTGCGCTGCAGCACGGCCCCCACCTTTAGAGAGTCCTCGTCTAACCTGTTGCCTCCGCTCCCTGGCAGATCCGCTGAAAGCCCATTCCCACGACCAGTCGGACATGAGCTAGCGCTAGAGCAAACACTGTATCTTTCACCTTCCGCAGTGCATCATTATCCTCAGCATAACCCGGGCAGCGGGGCTGGCTTGGAAAATAACTGTAAATCATCCTCGATGAAACAAAAGCCTTAACCCCACACCAAGAAACTGCTCAATACATATATACATATATGCTTATATTGAATTCCAATGATACCCCTCGTGCACGACTTCCGTGTTAAAAATCTACAAACCCTGTACGAACCGAAGAATGTGTCCTTGTGCGACCACATGACCATAATACTCAAACCCCCTCAGTATGCGCACACACTCAGGGCCCCTAGCCTCCTACTATGTGCTTCTCTAGGGGCAATGTAAAGTGAGTGATACCAAATGCTTATGCCATGACTACCCTGATGCTGCTAGAGTACAAAGGAACACAAGTGCGACAGTATTGTGAGCTCATGTAAACAAGATACTTGCCATCAAGTGCAAATATACAGGTTTAATGTGTATTACTGCTGTCAACCGTGTTGGTCTGTTGCTCCTGCATGCCCCACCAACCCTAATGCTACCTCGCGTATCATGTTTACAGTGTGATGCTAAAACTGCTAATATTGCAAATACTTAGCCTATAGTGACTAATGGAGTTGCAGATATAGTTAACGAATTCTGAAATGAATATATACTGCTGTAAATGCTATAGATGTGTGACCCCTTACCCAGTTTATGTTATGGGAATCCCTTCGTTTTACAGTATGCAGCTTGCTAGAAGACTATCATTGTGGGCATATCCAAGGCCACCTCTCCTCCCTTCCCATTGAAGCCTACCAGAGAAAGAAAAAGGCCCGAGCGACACCGCCTCACCTCCTCCAATTCGGCTGTAGTCGTTTCAGGCATTCATGATTCCCCCGCAGCTCACATAGGCACGAACAGCCACCTAAATTATTTACAGCCCAACAGCAATATCCGGCCATAACTAGAAGCCAGAGGTGCCCCCTCATAGGTCTCATGACCCATCAGCTCACCCCAGATTAATGACGCTTGTAAAAGAAGACACATAATTTTGCACCAACATTGTGTAAAAGCATCCGTCATGACTTCTAACGAGACCCAAAGCCTGGACAGCTTACCCCATACCCTGGGACCCGACCCCGTGGCCTATGAAACCTAGTCAACAGGATAACAGCAACCCTGTATTGATGTATCTCCAAAGTACCCCACCTAATGCGCAATCCTCCTGTGTTATATTAACCTGTAGAATAACCTATTGTAGGATTTACTGGACAACTGACATTGCAGCATTGAATGAATGGGTTGTGCCTGGCCCTTAGGGCAGAAAGCCAAGAAAGACGTCCATCAATGACACTGACCACGCCTGACCGGACAGCGCCTCCCGGATGAGCCCAGCTGACCTGCCCACCCCACGTTGGCACCCGGAGGTGTCCACCAACCACGGAGAGACGCATCACGGCTGCACATATAGCTAGTCGACGCCACCCAATCCCCATGTACATGTGCCCCCTATAGTGTGTAGGTGCCTATGACGCTTTTTGTAAATAAAAACGCCTGTCTTTGCTATTGTCAGACAGAGCGCTGTCGGAGTTTGCAGAGTTCTTTGCATGCCCTATTTTGACTTAGATAAAGCTTCCGTCAAGCTCACCCGCACTTGGTCTTAGCCTTATTCCCATTCGTGGGAGAGTCAATTTTTGCCTCTCATTGCGGGGAGGGTCGTGCTATCTGGGGACGCTCGCCTTCAGGAGACACAGGGCATGAGCGGGGGGTGGGGAAGAACAGGGGAGAAATGTGGGCATGAGCGGGGGTGGGGTGAACAGGGAGACAAGGGGCATGAACGGGTGGTAGGGGGGAAAAGGAGGGAGACACGGGGCATGAGCGGGGGTGGGGGGAATGGAGGTAGACACGGGGCATGAGCGGGGGGTGGGGGGAACAGGTGAGACAAGGGGCATGAGCGGGGGTGGGGGGGAACAGGGGAGACACATGGGCATGAGCGGAGGGTGGGGGGAACAGGGGAGACACATGGGCATGAGCGGGGGGTGGGGGGAACAGGTGAGACAAGGGGCATGAGCGGGGGTGGGGGGGAACAGGGGAGACACATGGGCATGAGCGGGGGGTGGGGGGAACAGGGGAGACAAGGGGCATGAGCGGGGGGTGGGGGGAACAGGAGGGAGACACGGGGCATGAGCGGGGGTTGGGGGAACGGAGGTAGACACGGGGCATGAGCAGGGGGTGGGGGGGACAAGGGAGACACGGGGCATGAGCCGGGGGTGGAGGGGAACAGAGGAGACATGTGGGCATGAGCGGGGGTGGGGGGTACAGAGGAGACAAGGGGCATGAGCGGGGGGTGGGGGAAAAGGAGGGAGACACGGGGCATGAGCGGGGGGTGGGAGGGAAACGGAGGGAGACATGGGGCATGAGCAGGGGGGTGGGGGGAACAGGGGAGACACGGGGCATGAGTGGGGGGTCGGGTGGAAAAGGAGGGAGACACCGGGCATGAGCAGGGGGTGGGGGAACAGTGAAGACACGGGCCATGAGCGGGAGTGGGGGCAACAGGGGAGACACGGGGCATGAGCGGGGGTGGGGGGGAAAAGGAGGGCAACATTGGGCATGAGCAGGGAGTGGGGGGAACGGAGGTGGACACGGGGCATGAGCAGGGGGTGGGGGGAACAGGGGCGACAAGGGGCATGAGCGGGGGGTGGGGGAAAAGGAGGGAGACACGGGGCATGAGCGGGGGCTAGAGGGGAACAGGGAGACACGGGGCATGAGCAGGGGGTGGGGGGAAAAGGAGGGAGACACGGGGCATGAGCGGGGGGTGGGAGGGAAACGGAGGGAGACATGGGGCATGAGCAGGAGGGTGGGGGGAACAGGGGAGACACGGGGCATGAGTGGGGGGTCGGGTGGAAAAGGAGGGAGACACCGGGCATGAGCAGGGGGTGGGGGAACAGTGGAGACACGGGCCATGAGCGGGGGTGGGGGCAACAGGGGAGACACGGGGCATGAGCGGGGGTGGGGGGGAAAAGGAGGGCAACATTGGGCATGAGCAGGGAGTGGGGGGAACGGAGGTAGACACGGGGCATGAGCAGGGGGTGGGGGGAACAGGGGCGACAAGGGGCATGAGCGGGGGGTGGGGGGGAAAAGGAGGGAGACACGGGGCATGAGCGGGGGTTGGGGGAACGGAAGGGAGACACAGGGCATGAGCAGGTGGTGGAGGGTAACAGGGGGACATGGGGCATGAGCGGGGGATGGGGGGAACAGGGGAGACACGGGGCATGAGCGGGGGTGTGAGCAGAATGGGAGGGAGACCCGGGGCATGAGCGGGGGGTGGGGGGGAACAAGAGAGAGACATGGGCCATGTGCGGGGTAGGGGGAACAGGAGGGAGACACGGGGCATGAGCAGGTGGTGGGGGGAACAGGGGAGACAGGGGGCATGAGCAGTGGGTCGGGAGGAAAAGGAGGGAGACACGGGGCATGAGCAGGGGGTGGGGGAACAGGGGAGACACTGGGCATGAGTGGGGGGTGGGGGAACAAGAGAGAGACACGGGCCATGAGCGGGGGTGTTGGGGGGAATAAGAGAGACACGGGGCATGAGCGGGGGGGGTGGGGGGAACACGATAGAGGCATAGGGCATGAGCAGGGGGGTGGGGGGACCAAGAGAGAGACACAAGGGCCTGGGCCGCACCGCCTTTAAAGAAACATTACTGCCTACAGGTACACTCGTGGCCGATGCACAGCCGACATAGCCCATATCTACACTGTGCAGGCGGCAGATCCCGCTCCTGTTGACAAAGCCTCTCATGCGATAAACAACGATGGCGGGCGTCTCTGAAAATAGACGCACTGCATGCTCCACCACAGCCAATAGGAAAGCATGTCAGATGTCCGCGGACATCGCGCAAGCCGCATGCCCAATCCCTGTCCTGTCCGCAGAGCGAACAGTGAAGTGTGTCCGCGAATCCTAATCTTCTGGATGGATTTACACCAAATAAAAAAACGCACACTTTCGGGACCAAGCGGCCGCTCCAGCCGCAAATTTGGTGTAAATCCGTCCAGTGGTTTGGGCTGTAGGCATGAGCAAAGTTTTTTCCCATTATGTCTATGGGAAAAAAATAAGTTTTGGGAGGGGGGAGGGAAAAAAATAAGTTTTGGGAGGGGGGAGGGACCCCCCGGGAATCCCCCCCCTATAACTTTGACCCCCTGGACCAAACCTCACCAAAATTCAGAGTGGGCCATATACTTTTTTTGCAAAGTTTGGTGAGGATTCGTCCAGGGGGAGCGAAGTTATAAGCCGCCCAATAAATGCTCTTCCTATAGAAACACCAACTTAACCATAACTACATGGTGCTACAGCGTCCATGTAGTTATGATATATATATATATATATATATATATTTTTTTTTTTTTTATTGATATAGTTAAAATTTAACAACTTTTCCAAAATGTATAAAGAGCGAAAATTTGTGAAGAGCAAGACTATTCAAACAAAATAACACTAGACACAACACAACACAACAACAACATCAACAGCAACATCTTGCATTGATATTTAAAGTTGGTACTTACGGTGTCTAGTCGAACATTAGCCCGAGAATCAGTTCTTATTCAAATACCGTAGTTCCCATTACTACTACTTTACTTTAGTTTCATCGAGCTTTAGCTCATATAAAAAGGCTAATGCCCCTATCGACACGGCTGTGGAGATGCCAGAATAGATAGTTCTCCAAAGTGTGTCTGATGTTGTAACTCCAAATGGTTCAGTTAGATGTTTAAAGAATTTGATACGAGAATTTACAAGTGATCCACATTCAGTGAGTAAGTGCCTCAGTGATTCAATGGTGTCTTGCTGTTCACAAAATCTGCAAATCGTTTGATCTTTGTTAATAAGCTTACGCCGGACCATCACCTGCCTCGTTGGCCATAGACTGAGTCTTAGTCGCAGTAGATCATTGCGACCAAGCTACAAAACCATTATATTAAAAAAAGACAGTCACAAGGGGGCACGGATGGAGTGGTGTTCAAACACAGTTAGGATGCATTGCGATGTTTTATAGATGGAGATTTAATCAAATAGCGTTCAGGAAAGGAGTGCTTCTTGAATGTGGATCATGATCACAATAATGAGCACATTTGGTTCTGGTATTATTCTAATCCATTGCAAACATTCTTGTTTTGATGTGATCTGGGTTCTGAAGTAAGCTTGAAAGAGAAGCATCAACCAACGCCAACGTGTCAATGACTAGATTTTGCCATTTTGTTATAAAGCTATCTTTAGAATCAAAAATGTAATTAGCCAAAATTCCTAGAACCGTTGTTGATTTCCATGCCAGTAAGCATTTCCGAAATAATAAAGCTATTACTAGCCAAATGTATCTAAACTAGAGGGAAATTAGTCCCAACTCATGTCGAATGATAACTAATGGAGTTGATGTTGGCAGATGAAGAACGCTACACCAGTACTTTGATTCCAAGTTGTTCCAAAATTTTTCGGTCATTACCGGTCTCGATTCCGATGAATATAACAAAATAGGTAGACTTTTTGATTATAGAACGAAAGAGCCGGAACCAGAGTGAACTTTCCATAATTCCTTAAAATTATTTTAGTTTGTTGTATGAAAGTAGTCACCTTGTCTTGTTGTTGTTGTTTGTATGCCACAGTTTGATCTTTTGTAAATATTTAGGCACCCAAATAAGTATAATGATTTACTATTTGGAGGTTCTCACCCTTAATGTTCCAGGTAAACATTGCTCTAGATGTTTTACGGTTGACATTAAACGTCATCACCTTTGTTTTCTCGCGGTTGATGGTTAAATGATTCGCATTTGTGTAGTTGATGATTTCGTCCAAAGATTTTTGCAAGCCCTTTGGTGTTTTAGACATAATCACAAGATCATCTGCATACATTAAGAAACTAATAGCCTTGTTGTTTAGTTTTGGTGGATCTGTAAGGATGTTTTTGAAGGACTCACCCACGTCAGAAATAAAAAAATTGAATAGAGCTGATGCAAGAGTGCAACCTTGTCTCAACCCTCGAAATGTTTTAATCGGTTGAGATACTTTCCCATCATGTGTAAGATGTATTTGTATTGTGTTATTTGTATGTAGATCTTCAATCAGATGTATGATATAATTCGGACATCCTAATCGAGTTAATTTTTGAACTAATAACTCGCGTGAAACAGACTCAAAGGCGGCCCGTAGGTCTATATAAATGAAATATAATGGCTGATTAATTATTTTGTGGTGCTCACTGATAGCTGCTAGTGTAAGCAAATTAATACATGTTCCCATACCGGCTACAAAACTGGTCTGGAAGGGATCTCTGGCATCTGACTCGAATGTCCATTTAGTGAAGTCTCTCAAAATAAATTTTGAAAACAACTTCCCCGAAGCATCTGGTAGGGAAATGGGCCTATAGTTCTTTGGTAAAGATCGGTCTCCTTTTTTGAAAATCGGTATTATAATTGCCGATTTCCACAAAGCTGGTATGATGTCATTATTGATAATTTGATTGAAGATTAACGTCAAGATCTTAGACCATTTTATCGGAGCTTGTTTGAACACGTAGTTGCTCATACCATCCGGTCCGGGTGCTCGTGAATTTGGGAGCTTGTTTATGTAGAAGAGTACATCTTCTTCTTAAATTTTTAGGCCTGCATAATTAGAATGCTGTGTTGTGACATTACTTTTTAGGCAAGGCTCTTTCTGGTACATGATGGTGAATTAATTGATCCATTGACCTTCACTTACTCCATTTAATTGAGCTGCATTTTGGGTAGAGTTCGTAGCGTCGTTAATTAGAGCCCAAATTTGTCCCGTATTTTTATTAATACTGTTACACAACATAGATTCCCCATCTTTTTGATACATAAGAATACGATGGCCTCTCAGCCAGTTTGTATACTGACAATTAAGTGATTTCAACTTCTGGTGTTTATCAACGCAATTTGAAAGCAGAATTAATTTTGTGTTTTTCCTTAAGGTTGTTTCTTTTTGTTGCACGAGCACATCATATTCATGCCTAGGGTTTGCCTAGGAAGCCCAGTCAGAGAGACTCCAGTTATTGTGGTTCTTAATAATAATCATCAGCCCTGAAGAGGGTCTTCGAGACAGACTTGTAATTGCTGGATTTAACAAAATAGTATGTTCTTCCCACGTAGGGCTCTTGGTTAGCCATGTTTCTTGCAACAATATTATATCATGAGGCAGTAGAGCAACTGCACTAGGGCCTAATAGATGGATATGGCCACATGTGTTCCAGCTAATTAAGGATAACGTACGTGAATCAATTCTTTGTTATGATTTTGGTTCTCCCTCATTTTCCAATGGTTGTACATTTCTGGGTATGTTTGGAGCAGTGCTATTATTAGAATAGTTGTAGTTTCCCTTATCGAATTCCTCCATATAATTACTTTTTATTTCTAAGGTTATGTTTCCTTGCGCATCTAAGCACATGGGATCTCTGGCCAACACAAAACCCAAGGCAAATAGTTCCATTCGTTCTTGCCATAACGCATTTCTTGTTAGGTTCGAAGGTAGCCAAAGTCTCACCATGGAATGATCAGGATCTTTGATGAATTCGACCTGTGCAATGTCAATTGAGGTGATGTCGTGCAACGCATCAATGTCTTCACAGATCGCTAAGATGCTCGTTCGATTAAGCACATAATCCGGATATGGATCAGGTCGACATTTGAGAATTAGCCTGTTGTGAGGGTTCCACTTCTGTTTGTTCTTAGCCTCATTTCGTTTCCCAATCATGGAGCTATTCTCTTTTTGTTTAGCCGGTTCCTGCGCTTTTCTGAATTCTTGGTGCTTGATTAATGTTTGATCTCGCTCCACTTCTGTTGTAGCTTTCTTAGTCTGAATCGCTTTGTTCATATTCAGGATAAAGTAATTTTCAAATGCTTTAGCTATTTGCGTATCTATATCAGCTGCTTTTGAATGATGTTTCTCTCGTGTGTCAAGTCGTTGACTTTCGCAAGCATCATGGACGTGTGAATTGTTGTGCCTAGCAGTGATCTCTTGTTGGTTAATAGTCTCTTGAGAATAGTGCTGGCCTTTGACCATCCCATGTGTGTCTGACCTTTGGGTAGAATATTTGTTGCAACTTGGTTGCAACTGTTGCACTGCTTGGTGATACAAAGCAAGTTGGGTATGTTGAGGGACTTGTTCTTGTCGTGGAGGTTGTGTGTTCACCTTGGTAGAGCTTGAAACAGGTGTTGGGATGTGCAGCCGATTTTCTTGTGGCTGTGAAGAGCTTTTCATTGATTGTTGCAACTCTAAGTAATTCTTTATTGAGTTCTCAATCTGAGATCTAATGTAAGCCAATATTGAGAAGTTCTCTCCATCTTGTTTTGAGCTGTCCAACACATCTCGTTTTGAACAACCATTCTGAGTTTGACCATTAACAACCTGTGTTGTAATAGTTGCAGTCCTGCTTGCTGAGTTATTAAAGGTTGAATGTGAACTTCCTGAGTCTCAGGTTGAACCACCAATGCATCAATTTGTGCATCCATTTTCAATTTTTCAGTGGACAGATCGCTGCCTTCTATGGTGGCAATCAATTGATTGAAGGGTATGTAGTCTTTGACAATGTATTCTGCAGTTTCAGATGTTGCACCATCGGTTTTTTTCAGATTTTTAGAGGCCTTGCTGATTGCTGTCTTTGAGTTTTCTTTCATTTTCGGAATTAACCATTTAATTAGATGTTTGATGTTAGCTCTAGAACGTTATGTTAGTCGTTCCTGGTTTCTGTTTTTTTTCGATTAGTTCCAAGTTCTTTGGTGTTATCTTTCAATTGGTTGGTATTTTGAAACGGATTGTACATCATTGGTCCAGGAATTTCCAAAGACTTCTTTTCCTTTGTAACGTGAATTGACTTGGAATTGCTCTGTTGAGTGTTAACATTGGTGGTTAAATCAACCTTTTGATGAGATGGAGTAAAGACAACATCATGATTGTTACCTTGCGGTTGTTCGGCCAAATTTTCAATAATCTGAACAGATTTATTTGGCTCCTCTTGTGGAAGGACTTCTTCGATGACATGATTTATTTCCGGTAAAACGGAGTAAACCTTTGCTTTGGACTCTCTGTTGGATGTAAACTTATCAGGACTCCTAGAAAAGAGACATGCTTTAGTCGTCAAACTATTCATCCAAGTGACTAGTTGATCAAGTTGGTTAGCTTGTGTTGATAGTTTGGAGTCCAAAGTTTCAAAGAGCTTCATCAATGTGACTATAGTCATGTGTATTGAATTAAGCGTGATTTCCAGCAAATTGATTTTTGATTGGGGTTCCTGGGCTAACCCAGCAAATGGTATCTTGTTGTTATCGTGAATGGGAGTCAATTTTCCTTCAGTTACTAATCCGGCCAGAGACATATGTAGAGTGTTCACAGTGTTGTCATATAGGCTTGGCGATTTGTACAAACTATTGTCCTGGTCCGGGATCATAGATGACGATGCTATCACTGACAATTCTTCCAGATTTAAACTCGACCTTTCTTCTCTATCTTCTAAATCGATGTCAGCTGATACAGTTGGCATGATTTTTCCCTCGTCTCGTGGACATACGGGATCTTTATCAGGTTTCGAATTGGATTTGTTGAGTGTATTTGATTTAGTTTCCTTTGAAGTGTCTGATTGTACCTGATCTTCAATCAAGATAACAGACAATTCTGAAGGAATTAAGCTTGAACAAGCGTCCGATGTCAATGTTTGAATGACCTCAGGTATCTCAGATTGATGCTGGGGAATTTGTGCCACCATCTGATTTGCAGGCAAGGTTTCTATGGATGTTGATAATTGCTCAGCAGCCGTCCGTTATAGAACTATCATGAATGCCGATAGGATTCGCACTGTTGCACTTTGCTAATGGAATAACATTAGATGAGATATGAGGTGTCATAGTAACCGCCGTAGCAATCAGAACACTGCCGCTTGTCTTTGATTTGCAGAAATCACGAATATCGCCTTCGTAAGGTTTCTTTGTGGCAATATCCAGCGATTGATTTTGCACTTTTCTCTTCAGATCGTTAACCGTCCAGATCTTGTTAGGTGTAGATTTCAGAGTTAGGGACGTACTTGATGTTTTCATGTTTTTAGACATCTTTGATCGCAAAAAATAGTCTCAGGTTTGCATCCAACAACCACACTTCTGATGCACCTTTTGCCAGGTGGCGGTCTCACTGTGACCTTACTTTAATGTTTCTTTGAGTCGTAGCACAACCGTTCAAGGGCCAAGCCCCACAGTCACGACTAGGTCTCGCAAGAGTGACCGTTATTTTTGTGATGAAGCCGTTCAAAGGGCAGAGCCCCGCAGTCACGGCTAAGACCCGTAAGAGTGTCCGTTATTTTTGTGATGAAGCCGTTAAAAGGGCAGAGCCCCGCAGTCACAGCTAAGACTTCAAGAGGACTTATATGGTGCGCTGGGAAAGCTTAGCTATTTTGTGAAACACATGCGAATGCTCATGTCACGTATAAATTTGTGCTCCAAAATACCATTCCCGCAGGCCTGAATAGTTCTTACCTGCAAATTATTGCAGACTGACCCGCTATGTTTTCCAAAAGCAGGCGTCAATGGGCTGATCTTGATCTCCCCTCGTCCCGCCGCTCCGCGTATGTCCAGAGTTTTTATGAAAAAGGTCCACCTCCTGGAAAGTAGACAGCGTAGAAAGACTGGTCGCTGCAGCTCCTCAGGGATACAAACACAAACAACACACTCGCCGCACTTCGCGACGCTCCGCGTATGTCCAGAGTTTTTATGAAAAAGTTTCACCTCCTGGAAAGTAGACAGCGTAGAAAGACGGTCGGTGCAGCTCCTCAGGGATACAAACACAAACAACACACTCGCCGCACCATATATACATATATATATATATATATATATGTTTGGGAAAGCATTTAGGAAAAATAATGTAAACAAAGATTGTTGACATAACTTGATGCATTACCCAGAAAAACGTGACAATGGCGTTAAAACTGCCAGAAGGAATCAAACGTCCATTGCTTGGCCAGAGTATATTGAGGGTTTCCAGGCATACATCCTCTCCCTGGGACTTTCAGTACAGAAGAACAATGTGTGCTGGAAGCCCTAAGTATTTGAGAGAACTGCTTTGTCACATTGCACATGAAGTACGTTTTTTTATGCTATAATATAGGTAAAAACTTGAGTGTTTCAGCTGTTCAGTTGTTAAAAGTACTGCATATTGAATGCCTTCACGCGCATGGAGCCATGAGTATACCCTGTTTGGTTTAAGCTGTTGAGTGCACCATACACAAATCCTGTCTGAAAAAATATTTAGATATCAAAACACAGAGTGAAATACAATATGGCATGACTTTATAGGAGAAGTATCTTTACAATGAACTGAGAAAAGAAGGAATAAAGAAATGCGATACATTTTGGTGAGGATCGAACCCTGGTTTCCCACTGATTAACAACAGCCTAGGTGAGAATGTAACCGAAAGTACACCTAAGTTACTGGGTATGACGGGTGCCTGAAAGTCTATGTGGTTAAATTGACTCTTATGTCCCACCCTCTTGCTTATAGTGCATCCATGTGTGTTGGGGAGCGCATGCTGGTGCAGTCGCTTCAACGCATGAATAACATGAAGTGACAACTACTATTGAAATGATTAACAATGCTTAATGCTGTTTCCGACGTAAATCAGAGAAAAACAGATACCCAAATAGTGATGAAGTGGGTTAGAAAGACAGACTTTTTGACCAATAAAATAACAATATTTACACATTTCACTCAAATGTACTATATGTGATGTCTTTTTTTAGTAAAGTCGGGGGGGGGGGGTCACTTTGTACCCATAAACCTTTCCATAAACTTGCCAACATATTCTAAGAGGCCCATGAATTATCAGTAATGGTGTTTGTTGGTAGAAAATGATGGTTGGCGAATGGCTTTGACGAGTGCAGTTTCTGGTTCAAAGCCTGCTTCTGAAATAGAGTACCCTAAATCCTTAGATTCACATTGTTATAATGTACAATTGTATGTCCTTAAAGTTACACCCTGTTCTAGTATCTTCTGCACTGTGCCTGCAAGTGGGATGTGCTGGGCATAGTCTGATGCATCATGCACTAAAGTATCAACTCGGAAGCTCATGACATTTTGAATTTATTTAAGTATGGTGAGTTAGGGTACAGAGACTTCTGATTTGGTGAAATGCACGTTTTTAGTCCACTTTGTGAAGATCTTTGCCTCCCTCAGAAGGAGTCACTATGTGATGCTAGGCAGAGGGTAGGAGTGCATGGAAACATTGATCCGATATTAGCCGAGGTGGTGGGCCGACCCTGCCGGTAGAGTTTGGACCTAACCTTAGGCTGCTTCGCTCTGGCCTTTAAATAGGAAAGAGGTGCTGTTACTGGCCCAGTTTGCACACCATCTAGGGTAATTTAGCCATTAGCACCTGTGAGTAACCACACCCAGGTGCAAAAGGTTAAGGAAACATTTTATAAATGGAACAACGTACCTTTCCTCAGTCCTGCGATTCTGCATCTGGAACAGGAGTCATTTTTCAGTATTCATTATGACTCCTTTACAAGAATTGGCATCGCAGGTTTTTATTCCTATTTCTTTTTCCTTAGCCTTAAGCACTTGTGTGATGTTATTTGCGGGTGCTACAGGTAAAATAGGGGATATGGAAGGGAGCATGCACGAGTCACAGGCTAAGGGGCACGCAGGAGTGTCGGAGCTTCAAACACAGGCTCATAGAAGATAATACAGCCCACGTTCCAAGCTCCCTGATTGGTTAGATACCCCTCCCAGAGTACTGCTGTTGTTGAGACTGTGGAGATCAACATATAAGTAAAGGCCGTTGCCATCTACCTTCCTCATTAAATATTTTTTCTATTGCAATTCAGTGGCTTCGACTTGTCTGATTATGCACCTCCCAACAAGGTCTTGTAATAAGCCTTTAAGTTCAGGACAATCAGAAAATAGTACCAGCTGGACATTGTGCTTGACCAGAATTATATTTTTGCATAATATGAATTGCAGAAGGTCAGTTCATATTTGTACAGTAAATCAGCACTCAGTGACATATGTAAAGAGTACTTGATGAGTTCAACCGAGATCCGTTCGCATGCATAGAAGTTGCTGTTCATCCCAACATTAGTATGATAGGTTATTTTCTTTTAGCCTAGTTTTTCCCACTACTAAATGGCCCCAGAAAATAAATGTGCACAATGTGTAACCAAACAGCTTGATTTTTCCCTTTTTTAGGATCATGGTTTCATTATCAGAGGCATGTTTTGCTTTTCATGATCTGGGAAGGATATTAAATACATGTATACAATGATTATATATGCGAGGAAGTACCTCGTACTGTACGATCTAAGGATATTGCAAGTCTGTGACCAAAAAGAGTAACAATGTCAAAGGCTGAGTTCATTTATAAGATCACAGAGCTTCAAGATGACTTGATGACCATTTTCCATATGATAAGTGATATTTTATTCTAATAATTAGGGCCACACACTGTCCCCCCTGTAATACCTGGCCTATTGCTTAATATAATGTATAGTGTATAATGTTTAATGTATGGCTTGAATTTACTGAGTGATATGATCAATGTAGAAAATGGGTTACAAAAAAGCTAATCTTGTGTATTTTCCTTCCTACAAGGGACGCCACTTTTTCTTTTTTTTAACACCCCGGGTTACCACTTTGGTAACCCGTGGTGCTAATGGCCTACATCCCCCGTTCCAGCCCATGGAACGGGGGATGAACGCCACATTATTTCCAGGCTTCTATATGGATAAGCAGGCTGCCACGAGGCTGCCATGCATTGTACTGTATTTGTTTGTTTGTTTGTTTTATTCAGGGGTAGCAGGGCGCAGTGACAAGAAAATGCGAGACTTAGAAGGTTACATCATAGCACAGTGTACATTACAAATTACAGTAGGGTCACACAAATAATTACAAAATATACAAGTTCAAGTAGGTCAATCAGAATTCCAGCTATATGGAATGAAGGTCTAGTGATAAATATCAGTAGGAGGTAGGTAACACCGGTCAACTGAGGTCAGTCGAGGTAAGGAATTTAATGACTTTTTTTCCTGAAACAGAGGTAGGGCAGGTCCGCTCTAAGGTCTTGTGGTAGTGAGTTCCAGGTTTTAGCCGCCTTAACCGGGAAACTATTTTAGCGCTTAGTGAGACATCCCTGTCTCACTAAGCGCTAAAGTGCCTACTAAAACACCGGCGACCCTAGCCAGAAGTGCCAAAAAACTCACCGCTGACAACATCAGTGCACTCCTCAATCTGCCATGCCTAGGGCGTCCGTTCTCCTCTGACCCTAACATCCTCGCAGAAATATTCAGACACCATCACAAGGGCTGTCAACACCGTTGCCCCATTGGAAAACAAAAAAGAAAAAAAATCCTTCCACTCCAATTCCTGGTTCACAGAGGAACTCCAGACTTTGCGCAAAGACAAACGCTTAGCGCTCAAAAATTGGCAGCTTAACCCCTGCAATACCACAAAAGCTAACTTCAAATCCATAGCAAAAAAATACAAAGGACGCAATCTTCCTTGCTAAATCTGAAGCCTACAACCACCGCATCTCCAATGCCAACTCCCACTCTAAAGAACCTTTCAATATATTCAAAGAACTAACCGTACCACCTACATGCCCTGATGAGATCGTCAAAGACGAGGCATGGTGTACAGGCATTCAATCAGACATGCTTACAAAAATAAACCTCCTCCTAAACAAAATATCACACCACTTCAATACCTTACCAAAGAAAAGTGCACATGCACAGTTAAAACCTAATGTAAAAGTAAGAAACGTGCCCAAATTTGCATTTACCGAAATCTCCGAAGCTGAGGTCACCAACATCCTCAGACACCTCAAACATTCACAATGCAAGGGTGATGTATGACCCCCTAAAATCATCAAAGACTGTGCAGAACCACTCGCCCTCTTCTCACTGCCTTCATCAATGCATCCTTCAAAACAGGCATAGTCCCAGACAGCCTTAAAGAGGCTTGGGTACGCCCTCTCTTAAAAAAACCAACACTAGACCCTGCTAACCCTAACAACTACCGACCCATAACCACAGTCCCATTCCTCCTGAAACTACTTGACAAGGCTGCCCACAAACAGATTCAACTATACCTTGAATCTAATGCAATCCTAGGCAAAAGACAATCTGGGTTCCGCAAGGGACACAGAACTGAAACCGCCCTTCTAGACTTAAAAAAAACAAAATTACCAATATCCTAGATAAAGGCAAGCCCGCCCTCCTCCTTCTCCTTGACCTCTCAGCTGCGTTTGATCTGGTAGACCACACTACTCTTACCAGTCACCACACACACGCTGCACACTTCTCTAATGACGCAGCATCTTGGGTAACATCATTCTTAGAGGGTAGAGCTATGAAAGTGCTCTCCAACACAGCACATGCAGCACCCTCCATCATCCACTGTGGTGTGCCACAAGGCTTCTGTACTGCCCCCACGCTCTATAATCTTTTTACCAAGCCACTATTTGATAAACTAGACGCGCTGGGGATCACCTACACAAACTACGCCAACGACACCCAGGTTCTCCTCCCCCTGACAGGGAATTACCACGAATACGCCTCTACCCTACAGCAAATTTACTCTACCATACAAGCATGGATGGCTACCAATGGCGTCTGCTTGAACGGGGACAAGACCGAAATCCTCATTCTAGGACAGAAATCCACCCTCTCCAACCTCAATCCACTGTATATTAATTTCAACATAGACAATTGTATCATCCCAGTCCTATCCTCAGTCAAAACTCTGGGGGTTCACATAGACGCCACACTATCCATGGACAAACAAGTCAGCGCCATAGTCTCGGCCTCAGCACTGAGTACTAAACTCATTAATGCAATAAAACCATTCCTAACCAAGGATAACTGCCTTTCCATCGCCCAAGCAACTATAGGAGCCAAACTAGACTATTGTAATGCGCTCCTAGACGGCACCTCCAAAAAAGACTTATCTAGGCTCCAAACAACCCAAAACAATGCTCTCAGAGCAGCCCTCAGCATACCAAAAAGAGAACACATCACAGAAGCCAGAAAGGCAGCTCACTGGCTCCCAGTCGAAGACCGTATCTCCTTCAAAATTCTCACAACCACCCATAAATGCATCAACCTCACAGCTCCCTCTTACTTATCTGACACGATAGGTAGATATCAATCCACGAGACCAAGAAGAGCACAATACATGAATCAACTAGTAATACCTCGCATCAACACAACCAAAGCAGGAGGCATAGGCTTCCCCTTCCTCACACCTAAACTTTGGAATTCCATACCTACTGACCTCAGAGCTGACACATCTCTCTTCTCCTCCGAAAAAAGCTCCAAACTGCCCTATTCAACTAACCCCGTTCTCATGGGCTCCTGCTGCTCTTGAATATCTGTAAAAAAAGTATATCTCGTCCAATGTAACCGTACGGACATGAACTGTATGCAACTAAGTATAAGCAACACTGTAACTAGCGCCACAATGTCTTCGGTCTGCTGTGTGCTCAACAAATGTGAATAAATAAATAAATAAATAAGCCCCGCCCACCTGGCGCCTTCTAGGTTGCTGCTCTTTTTCCCCACTTAGCAAGCCCCGCCCACCTGGTGCCTTCCTGGTTGCCACTTATTTTACCCACTTAAGGAGCCCTCCAGCCTTTTTTCCTTTGCAGATGGGGAGCAGGTGGAAGTGGATCTAGGTCACCTGGCCTAAGCCCCACCCACCTGGTGCCTTCCAGGATCCCCCTATTTTCCCCACTTAGCAAGCCCCACCCACCTGGTGCCTTCCTGGTTGCCGCTTTTTTGCGGTACTTAAGTAGCCCTCCAGCCTCTTTTCCTTTGCAGATGGGGAGAAGGTGCAAGTGGACCTAGGTCATCTGGCCTAAGGACCACTCACCTTCTTAGCCCTGCCTCTTCCTTCCTGTTCTTAACTATTAGATCAAGGGCGTCACTCGCCCAGGTGTCTGAAGTCAAGGGCAGATGAAGGAAAAGGGCAATTCCTGTTTGGGTCTGTTTGGACCAGGAGGACCCAGGGCCTGAACCCCTGCTCAGAAAGCAGGTAGGCATGCACCAACATGTGTTTACACCTGCTGTCCCCACAGGCCGTTCCCAGCCCCTCTGGTCCCCCGTGATGTTTCCTTGTGCCCCCCACCCTTCTTGCACACAGGTGTTGTCTGTTTTGCTTGATTCTTCTGCCCTGCTCCCCCTCGCTCCCCCTGCAGCCTACTTCTGCAGGAGTCTGTCCTGAAACATTCTGGTTTGACCATAACCGCCCTGTGGCCAATGCTGGACTTGACTTTTATGGACTTCATTGTTTCACTGTGAATCACCCTTTCTCAACTCTCATGCTGGATTTCCTTTGCATCTTCTACTCATGGTGGCCCTGAATCATGCTGTTCCCATCTTTGTCTTTTAATCTGGCTTGCAAACTTAAGTGTTACTACTGACTTCTGAAATGGTATTCGCTCTCCCCTCTTGCTTCTCCACTCTTTTTGACAGCTTACTCTATGTTCTCTCCACCTCTCCCTTTCTCCCTTTTCCTATCTCCTCTCCTCCTCCTCTTACTTTCTTCTATGCACCTACTCTATCAGAATTGTTCCAGGACCTAGTATGATAGCAACCTCGCCTGTCTCCTCCCTCTTCCCCTTTCTTATCCCCCCAACCCCTCCAGCACTATCTGAAATGTCATCAAGCCTAGTACGATAGTCTCTTGTTGTGTTCCTCCCCTCCCTTTCTGCACCCCTCTCCCTCACCTTTTGTTTTTCTCTGACTCTACCAGAAATGTTATCAGTCCTAGTATGGTAGTCACCTGTCTGTTTACATTTCCTTCCTATTCTTGCACTGTCTGAAATGTTGTCAGGCCGAGTATGACAGTTAATTTCATATCCTCACTGTTCATGGCCTGTAAGAATGTCATTGTATTTTCCCTTGTTCCCTCCCTTGCCTTGAAGCACTTTGAAACACATTGCCTATAGGCGCTATTTAAATAAAAAATCATATCATATCATACCATTGGAACCAAATTTGACTAATGGGTTAGTCCACTGTATGGATTTGGCAAGGGAGACATCACTAAACTGCAAGTGATAGAAAATAGTGCAGTTCAAATTGTTGAGAGTTTAGGACGAAAGAGATCATGAGTCTCAGGCGAGGGTTCAACTTCACTGCTTGCCTGTGGAAACTTGGATACTCTTCTGGCTTCTCACTATCACTTACAAAACACCTGGTTATCGGATCAGAGAACACTGATATCTAATTCTGCTAATCTCTTGGTTGTACCAAAAATGAAGTTGTTGTCGGGCAGATGGTGTGCTTTTGATTATGCTGCTCCTAAGCGCTGCAATACATTTGCACTTATTGGGGTGTTGTCTCTTGGAATCTTTCAAATGAGCTTTGAAGACTCCTCTTTTTGATTGATTAATTTGTCTTAGTTCTGCTGTTTTGTGTCCTTCATCCTTGTTATGACTATGTGGTTGTCATGTCCTTTATTTTTGTGTTTTGGTGGTCTCTCTGTATTTTTGTCTTGTGAGTGCCCTAATGCCTCCAGGCTTGCCTTGGTGATATACAAATAATAAATAAATACAATAATAATTTACAGGGGGACTGGAAATCATTTGGATGGTGAGTATAAAAATAAATACATAAAAAGCCCCCTGCAAACTTATTGACAAGGTGTCAGATTTGACCCAAAACATCATTTCATTAACCTTTACAGCACCAAAAGGTTAATGAAAAAGCTGGATCTAAATTTGAGTGGAGGAGGGTTAAAATATAATAGGCTTTCTAATGATAGTTTGGCAAGGGAGAGACAAAGAAAATTGAAAAACACATGTTTTTTTTATTTGTTTTACAATAACAAATGAATGCAGAAATTTAACATATCACGTACGTTATGGATGTCATGCCAAAGTAAATGTTGATTTGCACGTGTATTTTAAATAGCTGTTTCATGTGTGTTGGTTTCTGTGCGACACAAGTTATGTAACAAAATTACTGATCTAAGCTGATGAGGTTGCTTATATAAAGTGTGTATTTGCAAAAGTGTGTGGCAGTCTCTGGAAGTGATCAAATTGAGGCCATAGATTGCAGTACTAAGTCTGATGGTACATAAGTGAAGCTCCAGAATAAAACAGTTACATTAGCAAAGTGGAAGGGATAGGCTACCTCTTCCTACAGTCCTCCCATATGATGATTTCTGCTCACTTATAAGCAGTTTCATTATTCATTATGGCTGGTTTAGGCCATCACTCGAAAACCATCAACCTTGCAACAAGTTCTCTTGGAATAGCACTTTTCACTTAATCAAAGAGCACATGCACAAAATGGTCTATAGGGCTCAAGTGTTGGCAAAGTCAATAGAATTGGGGAATATCTAGAAGGCCACTAAAAGAAAGAAACCTGTAGGCTTGTGGAGGTGATATAACGGGGGAGTGGCCAATGCTATTTTATTTGTGTTAATTTTCCTCCAGTAATTTGGGCAACTTTATCATTTTAGTTCTTTCTCGTGTGTTTGTAATTCGACCATCCGCACAGTGAGTGTGTGTTTGCCTGGGTTTAAAAGAATATATATTTAATTAAATGGAATGATGGTAGACCAACGTCAGGAAAATGTGTGGGGCTAATCTACACACATTTTTGTATGCTCACACCATGACAAACACATATACCTGTGCACTCTGGGCGGACAGAGCCTACATGCACCATCTTGCCTGTCATATTTAGTTGGGATATGACAGCCAGGAGTACACCATGTCAATTCTAGAATGGAGAGTGCCAACCTTCCCCCTGCCATGGTCTGCCTGATTAACTAACAAAAGCTTCATGGATCTGCCCTGCACTTTTGTTGGGCCCTGCAGCTGGTGGTAGTGATTGTCATACTAACAGAGTATAATTTAAACAGGCCCACATGGGGTCTGACTGCATAGGTTAACAAAGGAGAGAGCACACCAAAACAACCTTTCATATGCAACTGTGTGAACCTGAAGACAGCTCCTGCCCTCAGTGTCATTGACAGTGAGCTGTCATGCCTGGGACTGCGTGTTTACAATAAGCCTCCCCAGTAGAGGACCTCATTCATCAGGTACGAGAATGTGGTTTGCAGGTGCCAGAGAGTCTGGTATTGCCACAGGTTCAAGGGAAACATGCCACTTTAAATAGGAAGCACAGAGAAATACATTAGCCAGAGGGACTCTTTGATAAACAACAGAAAGGAAGATGGGTGGGACTTATTATCATATGTTTTCAGTCTTTTACCTTTCGTGTTGCAAAGCACTCTGGTTATGACCTCATGCATACTGGAGATTGTTGCTGGGGACCCCTGAATTGCTTCATTAAGGTGGGCTTAGCCTACACCAATCACTGTGGCCATCTTGTCTTCTGGCAGATTATCTGCAATGAGCAGCAAGAATAACTCATCATTGGACCATGGTTGAAGGTACAGTCTGCCTTACATATTCTGACAGTGAAGGAAGTCCAGGACCTCCAAATAGGGAAGCAATATCCCCCCTCTAAACATCTCCCATGGAACAGAGGGAGAAAAAGACCAAAAGGGCCCTCCGGCCACTCCATAACCAGTGCCCTGCTAGGCTCTGCCACAAGGTTCCTAGGTAGGAAGTGCCAGAAGGTCTCTGAACCTACAACAAAGGACAAGGCAGGAGCCTGCAACACACTCCTCAGTATTGGGCTGCCTGGCTTAAAGGACGCAATGAGCCCATTGAAGAAGCTGGGAGAAGGGTCTTGACGAGCATCTACCGATGTCCGCCTTAAAGGACATTTCCGAGTCAGTCCAGTCCTCACGCTGCAAACAACTGCAATGCTGAGCGTCGTTAAGCCACAGTCACTTAAAGACATCTGAGACATCAAGATCAGTGCTTTAGAGCCGCCGACCAGCACTAAGACAACGATTACTGGCCCTGAGCCACTGTGTAAGCAAACCTGAAGCTGTTTGTCCAGCTTTTTTCAAAGAACCATCTTGCCACCTAAAACCTGCATCTGACTCTGTCACAGAAGCCTGCAAAGTTATCTGAAGCTGACTCAACCCTGTTGAGCATCAACCCCTAGGGCACAAAGCACCTTGTGGTTGTGTCCCCCTGGTCCTTCCAGAAGGCCCCTAGAGACATATTAAGACCCATTGCACCCTTTATGCTGAAGCAAAGTAACTTTAAACTGATGTGGTTATTAATCATACCTACTATCCTATGTCAGTATCCAGAGTGCATCACTTGTCCTTCTTTGCAACTGCCTGTGTTCTGTATTCCTCTAGAGGGTTAATTGCACTTTATAGTGTTGCTAAAACTGTCTTATGGGATATAAATGAAGTAGGTATTTTTGATACACCCTTGGCTGGACAGTCCCTTTTATAACTGGGTTATAATTGTATTTTTCACTGTGTTGCAACTGACCAACGATCCATGACCTTTTGGAGATAAGCCTTCCGTTCTATCCACGTTACCAAAATTGGACAAGGAGATTTAGAATTTGATTGTTATTCCAATCTCTTCAGATCCCTTATGGTGGTATTAGATGTGTGGGGCTGCTTGATGGTTTACAAACCGATATTCACAACTGGACCACTGGTACCCCGGAAGTTGATTCGTCACATTGGTGGCAGATGGCCAGATCTAGTTGGAGCCTTGCACACAGCTTAGTGACACAACGATAAAAGCACTGCTGCAGGCAAAGTTTAGACACTGCTAGGTATTTGTTAATAATCATGGATCTTGACATAGAAATTGTGAAAGGCATAAGCAAGGATTTTCTGTTTATCCGATGTGTAGAGAGGACTTCCCCACAACACCAGGGTTAATAAACGTGAGCCTGTAAGTTTGGGTAGAAGTGTGGGTGACTGAGATCGCAGGGGACGGACTAGGCCGTGTGTACTCAAATGAAGGAGGCCCCCCAGAAGGGGTGGTCAAAAATCACGAGGAAGACAGCATGAGCAGTGTTTCTCACCAACAATCCCTCTGGGGGGCAAGTGTGGCTTCTCAACACTCCAGAGTGTCAGTGACATCAGGGACTAGTGAGGAATCCCATATGTCCCAGGCCTCAGCACAGCCTCCAAGAGGCCCAGTAATTGTTCCAGCGGTAAATGATGTAGAGGCTAGAAAGCTCCTGCTGGAGGAGAAGAGATTAGTGCTGGAGGAACAAAAAGAGAGGAACAAGGTCACCATAGAGCTGCACAAGCTGGCACTCGAAGAGATGAAGGAATCCAATAGATCCACTTGTAGCAAAAGCAGCGTTAATGGCACAGACCAGGGTTCCCGGGATAAGCCGCGGCGCCACATACCCAAAGATTTAGTGCAGGCCTATGAAGTGGGAAAGAATATTTTTCACTGGTTTGAAGCAGATGAGCTTGCTTTTCAGCTACAGGAGATGGAAGATTTACTGTTGAGTGCAGCCCTGATGAGCCGCTTACTGACCCAGGGAACTCATACACTCCTTCAGTTAACTCTTGAGGAAAGAGCCCGCAGAACAGTATCTCAAGAGCTTCAGAGAGCTCAGAAAGAAAAGTGGGCAGGCATTTGTAACATTCACTACTTGTCATTGAAACATCTGAGTGGGTGGGTGTCTGGTGACAAAGTTGACACATTTAAAGTATGTACAACTTGATTGGGCATGTATTGAAGAATTGTGAGGTTGACCTACACCAGTATCCTATGGACAAGACTATTACAGACCCTAGGGAGTGTGCCAAGGTTGCTGACCGGTTTGTAAGTACTCAAGTCTAGAGAAAGGCTCAGAGGAGCAAACCCAAACCAGAAGAGAAATATTTGGACAAGAAAGTTAACAAGAATGGGAAGGACAAAGGTTCAACCCACTCCTCTTTGAAGTCAGGTGCCCCAAAGCATGATGTAAAATCCCACAAATCTAGATGAGACGTGTACTCTGAAAAGCAGGGTCCAGGAATCCCTAACACTGGGATATCTATGTTCTCAATACCTAAAGGCTGTTTCATGTGTAAGGAGCTGGGCCATAGGAAAGGGGATCCTGCTTGCAAGGTCTTACCCAAGCATGCCATAGTGAATGTTGGACTCATGGAGAAGGCCATCATTAGTGTTGGCCTCCTAGAGGAGGACTTCCTGCTAGGGTAAGGAGTGGATGAATATGGATTGGTTACACTGAGTGGGAATGGTACTGGGTCTCTAGAAGAGAGCCCCATTCCCATTAATACTCAACTGTTCTTAGAATATGTGTACATCATTGGATACAAAATGCTGCTTTCAGAAACACTGCAGCTAGCTCACTGAAGTCACATGGCAGTGGGTGCAGCCAGGACAGTATATTACTGCATCTGATTGTACGGTTTCTGGGTTTGATGGACCGAGTAAGTGCCCCTTGGTGATAGTAGAGTTTAGTTGGCAAGGCGAAACAACCCATCACTGTGTAGCAGTGAAGGACTCAATCCCTGTCCAATATTTGTTGGGTAATGATCTTCCTGACCCCAAGCTAGTCACTGTGGCTACCAGATTGAGGGCCAAAGATGCAGCTGGATTGGAAACTCTTAGGGTCTGGGGTGCTTCCAGAGGGCTTATTGGAGAGACTGGTGTGGCCAGAAGCCCCAGGTCCAGTTCCACAGACTGCTAAATCACCTAGTCCTGCGCAAGAAGGGCTAGAAGCCACTGAGGACCCTACTTTGGTAGCAGGGGACTCAGTGACTTCAGAGATGCATGGTGCCTGGTACCTCAGGTTGAGGACCAGGTGAGTTCAGATCTGAAGGGCCTTCCCAAGCTGGATGAGTTTGCATCAGCTGGGAGCCCAGACCAGACTGACTTCTCTAAAGCCCAGAAAGAGTGTCCCACTCTAGAAGGCCTCTGGAAGCAGGTGGAGGTGCAAGCTAAGGGCGAGGCCCATGGACTGTTCAAAGTATACTGGGAGGATGGACTCCTGTACAGTGAGAGAAGTCACAAAAGGGTGCCTCAAGGCTAAGTATGCAGGGTTGATAACAACTAGCAATATGTTTTCACAAAAAGGGAAACAACACAACAAGTGTTAACACTTGCAACACTTTTCACACCAATTGGAAAACGGAAAAGCAGGAGATACCCCAAAAATTGAGCAGCACAAAAGAGGACACACAGATAGCATGAAGGTCTTTCTATGATTGCCTGTGTCCCACTAATGATATGTATCACTGGTGTGCTGCTTATCTAACAGCAGACGTGATAAGAAAGAAAAAAACATAATCTTGGTATTCTGCAGCTCAATTGAGTACTCTGGGTCAGCCTCGTGCCATTAACAGTCATGCAAACTCAAATATTTATACGGCTTATGACAGAACAGGCAGTTTAAAACACAAGTTCAGTTTGTCTATTAACGGCAGTAACACCATTTTAATGACCTATAGGCCAAACTAAATATATCCCATTACTACGTGAAGTGTAACAAAAACTGTTTTAAAAAATGTGTTTGTATAAGTTGCTCAATACGACATTCATGTCAGAAAATGTAGTGAAGACTAAATTGGCTATCACTCTCTAGCATCAGCCCCTAGGGTTCACAAGGGAGCTTGGCCGGAGGTGAAGCAACACTGTGTAATTCTGATAGTGCCCTTACCCTCCTCACAGTTTTAAAGTCTACCGGTTTCAGGGTTTTTAAAAATGTTACCCAATTTCTTCAGGACAGTCTTCGTAACCCGATGTGGTTAATTCTCTAGCGTCAGGAGACTAATGGTCAGGTACAGTGAACCAAAAGACAATGAGTGTTAGGGAACCAGAAGGTAGATGATTTCCCAATGTCACAGAAAGTTCCCTTTGGATTTGGTTAACTAAATTCCTTTAGTGGGTGATTTGGGAGTGACTAAGACATTGGACTGTTGTCTGTGTGCTTTAATTGGCTGCAGTTTGGCATAAAAGGTAAGGAATTTTTCCAGTCCTTCCTGACTTGTCAGGCTTCTTGTAAGTCAGGCCATGCCACAAAGGCCCCCTTAATTTCACTACCCAACAGGGGGAACAAACTTCATATCACTGTATATGATGGCTATGTGGGAAGAGTGGGAGGAGTGTGGAGTCACCTACCGTTTCTCTATATCCCTCCAGCCACAAACGAATGGGCTTGTTGAGCGGTTCAACAAGACCCTGAAAGGCTGATAGGTGGCTTGGAAGAGCACTTGAGGAGAAAATTGAATATTCTCCTGATATGCTTTCTGTTCACCTACAGGGAGATGCCACAGAACAGAGTGGGATTTGGCCCCTTTGGGATTCTGTTTGGACACCGTGTATGAGTCCCCCTCAGTCCAGTGAGAGAGGGTGGGAGGGCAGCCCCTCATTCCCCACACAAGATTTGGTGGACTATGTACTTAGCCTTCTGTGTAGAATGACAAAGTACATTAAACAGTCGATGAAAAACAGAAAGGCCAGTCAGGGGCTGATAAAGCACTGGCACACCCAGAAGGGCACAGTGACAGTCTATTCAGTAGGCCAGTGTGTGTGGACTATGGAGCCTGTCAAACCAGGTGCCCTTCAGGACAAGTGGACTGGGCCTTACTGTGTGCTGAAAAACGTTAGTGGGGTAAATTATCTCATTGACGTGAAAGGACCTAAACAGATGTGCAGGGTCTTTCACATCAACCTGCTAAAACCCCATTATAGCCGGGATGAAGTGGTCATGGCATTAGTGACAGATGGAGAGACTGAGGAGGAGACCCATCCCATCCCAGACTTCCCACACGCTGAATCCACAGATGAGTCAGTTGAAGGTTTCAACCTTGAAACAGACCTGTCAGAACAGCAATTGATGTACTGTCACTGTTTACTGGGACACTTTGTTTGTCTGTTTTCGTGGACTCCATGTCACGCAGATTGGGGCTACCACGGTGAAGCGCAGGATTCACTGGATGTCCGATAAGTTCAAGGACACCATCAAGAGGGAGGTTTCCAAGATGCTGTCCCTATGAGTGATAGAACCATCTCACATCCCCTGGGCTATCCCAGTGGTACTGATCCCTAAAAAGACCAGTGGTGCAAAGACTGAAGTCCGCTTTTGTGTGGACTACAGGGGCTCACTTCTGTCATGAAGACCAATGCTCACCCCATTCCTCGTGCAGGCAAGCTCACTGTCAAGCTCGGTGCTGCCAAGTAAATGTGTATCTTTGACCTCACGGCAGGGTACTGGTAGGTCAACTTTACAGGCAGAGTGAGAGAGAGATGAGCATTCTCCACCCCAGAGGGACATTATCATTTCACTGTGATTTTCTTTGGATTGAAGATTGCCCATGCCACTTTTCAGAGGATGGTTAACCAGGTTTTGTCTGGACTGGAAAACTTCAGTGTCACCCATTTAGAAGACATTGTGGTGTTCAGCCTGTGATGCTGGAAATGTATTGGGGGGACAGGGCCTCCCTGACCTTGTCCTGTAGTCCTTTTTTTCATTGTGTTCTGTATTGTTTTATGCCCAGGAGTCCATGTAGGAATCCTGGCAGTGCAGCTCTTCCTGGTTTTGGTTTGGTGTACAGACCCATGGGATACCCTTATGGCACCCATGGGTAGGGGTACAACCCTGTGCCCCTAGAGTATGTTTTTGGGCACCTGTGGGCCCACAGAGCAGGGTATGGGCTGGTGGCAGCTTCATGCTGAATTTGAGAGGTGCTCCGAATATCCTCCATTTTGGGATACCCAGGCCCTGCCATTGGAATCAGTTGATTCCTGATAGAAAACAAGAAGGCCCCTGTGGCCTCTTGCTTTCAATTGACTGTTACCTTGTTTTCCCAAAGTCCTGGGAAGCCCTGAGTCTTTCCCTTCCCCCTGACTGACTGTTGGGTGGAAGTTCCATATATGGTGTTGGTGTGAAGTCCAACCCAGACTGACTGGAGCCTTCCCAGTGACTGTATGTTGTGGGTAAACCGAGTGTGTGACCAATATGCACTTCTTGTTGTGGCTGTCTGGTTTCCGGTATGAGAGACAAAGACTGAGACAGCCCTGCCCAAAACTGGCCTGAATGCAGTGTGTAGTGTTGAACGGCTGGGTACTTGACCCAATCCACATTCCTTGTTGTGAGTGTCTAAGAGGGAGGAGGATGGTCTGAATGCACTCTGTGCCTGATTGGCTGACTGACTGCATGAATGCCCTTCTGTACGAGTGGCTGCTGAGTGTGACCCAGCAGTGTGGATGAGAGACAGAATAGTATATCTGGGGACCTCTCACCACTGGAAATTGTTCAGAAGCTGTGTCTACACTTGAAGAGTAACTGGAACTGCTGATCCTCGATGTCCAGCTGGAAGAAGAAGACTTGCTGTTGCATTTGCTTTGACCTGATCTGAAAGCTGCCGAATTCGTAGAAGACTGATCCGAGAGAGGACCTGGTAAGGCGCCCTCTTCCCGTGCTCCGAGGGAACATCGAGCACCGCTAACCTTTGCCGAAGCTCCCTGGAATTCAGACCTTCGAAAGACTGCTGACCGGAGTTGGGGACCGCCGAGGAGAACGAAGTGAAGCACCCGGACATCGCCGCCGTCAAAGTCCACTGCCATCGCCCAGGGTTCGGTGTACCGCCGTAACCCCTGGAGTCTCGCCGAAGCTGTGTTGCCCCAGAAGAGGGGACGGCTTGACGACGTGCCGCCGATGACCGGAGCCGTCCGCTCCTTTGCCTAAGTATTGAATCGAAGGACTCCCTTGTCTGCACCGACGCTCGCCTTATCCTGCCGGAGAAAGTCGAGGACGCCAACGCGCCGAGGAGAATCCGCCAGTGGGTTTCCCGCCACATGAAGGCCCCAAAGACTTCGACGACTCGACGCCCTTGCTGGGCCATAGTTCTTCTGAAACTATTTGCGGTCCAGAACTATCAAACGCCGAGGTGCCCCGCACACCTCATCCTCGCAGGACGTTGCCGACGAGCACCACCTGGATCGAAGCGTGGTCTCGGTACCCTCAAACTTCTTATCGACGCCGTTGACGCCAAGTTCACCATCTTCGACGCCTCTGGACGATCCGTGGCTCCTGCTTTAAAGTGAGTCACTCAAGAAGGATCCATCGATGCTTCTTCGAAGAACTCTGCTCCACCAGGAACATTGGGGGGGGGTAATAACATTATAGGAGAGAATAAGACTATTGAGCAATATATGGACTGGGCTTGTGCTATATCTTTATTTTACAGGTTGCCCAGGTGGGGGGAATTGGTAGGGGCCAGAATTCTGCCTATTGTTTCAACCATCTTGCTTTGCTTCCTATCTCTATTCCTGGTTTCCTTGTTATTGATATGTGTGACATTCTGACAGTATAGTTGATGCACTTTACTGAGATCTGATAATATTGGTGGTACCACTTTAGAATTGTATATATTTACCATTGTGATTTCTGAGTACAAAGTGAGTTATTGGGATAAGTGTACATAATCTTGAATATTAATTACATAAAGACTGTGTTTTCAGTAATACAGTGTGTGGACATTCCTTTGTGGGGGTCTGGGGACTACACTGTACTTAAGAACCAGCCTGCATCACCTCCTGAGAAGCTAGGCCTTGATTGCTCTTCCATTGCTACCCTATAGAGAATTTTGGCTGGGGTCCTCTGTGCATCTCCTCTACCATATAGAGAGCAGAAGCACAGACATCCCCCTCCAGTCTTTACACAGCCACACAAGGGAAGATCCCTTATCCCACCTGAAACAAGGGCTTCAGGCGGTTCAGAATGGAGTTCTGACTATCAAGGCCACAAAGTGCCAGATAGCTCAGAGCACAGTGACTTACCTCGGCCACCTGGTCGGTGGAGGTAAGAAACAACCACTCAAAGCAAAGATATAAGCTTCGAAGGATTGAGGCATCCCCACCACACAGACACAGGTGAGAGCCTTTGTAGGTCTCACTAAGTACTACCGGTAATTCATCAGGTTGTATGGGAACTTTGCCATGCCCCTGAATAATGTAACTTCCGAGACATTATCAAAGAAGGTAACTTGTGCCCCCACCTGTCAAACCTCTTTTCAGGATTTAAAGGATGGATAGTGTAGAACCTCAGTTCAGAAAGTGACAGACTTTGATCAGGAATTAATTATTCAGACAGACAACTGTGATTTTTGGGATTGGAGCAGTATTAGCACAGCTGAACTCTCAAGGAGTAGAGCAACCGTTCTCCTAGATTAGCAGGCCATTGGCAAAAAGGGAAGATTACTTGGCCATTGTTGAACAAGAGGTTTATGCAGTTGTGTGGGCAGTGAAGAAGCTGAAACCTTACATCTCTGGGTTGCACTTTATCATTCAAACAGATGACCAGCCTCTTTCATGGTTTGTGGCTATGCAAGGGGAGAACCCTAAGCTTTTGCGTTGGGTCATATCCCTACAGGGATTAGATGTAGACATCCAGCACAAGCCAGGCTCCCAGCATGAAAATGCAGATGGTTCAGCTGGTACTTTTGCCTCAGTAGGTTGGTGGTTCACATGTTTAGAGGGGGTCATGTGAGGAATTCGACCATCTGCACAGTGGGTGTGCGTCCGCGTGGGATTTTTGAGAAATGTTTAATTAAATGGAATGATGGTATTCCAACCTCCAGAAAATATATTGCTATGCTCACACCATGACAAACACATAGACCCGTGCAGTCTGGATGGACACAGCATACAGGCAAAGTCTGCCCTGTCATATTTAGAAGGGATATGACAGCCAGGAGTACACCATTTCATCTCCAGAAAGGGGGAGGGCCAACCATCCCCTTGCCATGGCCTGCCTGAATAACTAACAATGACTCCATGGATCCACCTTGCTCTTTTGATAAGCGCTGCACCTGGTGGCAGCAATGATCATACTTATAGAGTATACTTCAAACAGGCCCACATGGAGCCTGGCTGCAGAGGTTAACAAAGGAGACAGAAAACTCCAACGACGTTCCTATGTAACTGTGTCAAGCTGAAGCCAGCTCACGTCCTCAGTGTCATTGACTGTGAGCTTTGGTGTTTGGGACTGCATGTTTACAGTAAACCTCCCCGGTAAGGAGACCCAATTTATTGGGTCGAGAATGTGGTTTTCAGGAGCCAGAGAGTTTGGTCTCCCCACAGCTTCAAGGGAGACCTGCCGCTTTAAACATGAAGCACAGAGAGATCCATTAACAAGAGAGACTACTTGTTCAACAACTGATAGGGAGATGGGTGGGACCTAGCATTACATGTGTTCACCCATTTATCTATCCTGTTGCAAATCACTATGATTATGACCTTATGTCTATAGTAGATTGTTGGTGGGGACTCCAGGATTGGTTCATTAAGGTGGGCTTAGCCTACACCAATCACTTTGGCCCACTTGGCGTTAAAACGTGTGCCAAGCCTCTCTTTTGACAGATCATCTGACAACTTTGCAAGGAGTAGCAAGAAGAACTAATTTTAGGACCCTGGCTGAAGGTACAGTCTGCGTTACAACTTCCGACAGTGAAGGAAAGTCAGGACCTCCCAAGAGGGAAGTAAGATCCCTCCCTAAACATTTCCGAGGTAACAGAGGGAGATAAAGACCTCAGAGGACCCTCTGATTGCTCCAGAACCAGTACTCAGCAGCATACAGCATGCTCTGCTAAGCTTGGCAGCAAGCTTCCTAGATAGGAAGCGCCAGAAGGTCTCTGAACCTACAACAACGGACAAGACAACTGCCTGCAACACACAACTCAGCTTTGGTCAGTCCACATTAAAGGACGACATGAGCCCATTGAAGAAGTTGGGAGAAGTGCCTTGATGAGTATCTACCAATGTCTACCTTAAAGGAAATGTTTGAGCCAGTTGAGTTCCTCGAGCTGCAACTGACTGCAACACTGATTTTTGTCAAGTCGCAGTCACCTAAAGACATCTGAGATGTCTCAACAAATGCTTCAGAACCACTGGCCAGCACTGAGACAATGATTTCTGATCCTGAGCCACATGTAGGCTAGCCTGCAGCTCTTCGTCAGCTTTGCTCACCAAACCAGTTTGCCAACTGATATCCACAGCTGACTCCCATCTCGAACTCCGTCACAGAAGCCTGTAAAGTGCCCTAAAGTCGACTCGACCCTGTCGAGCATCAAGAACTCCTATGTCACAAGATACACAGTGGTTCTGTCCCACTAGTCTGACTAACCTCCTGTCAGTATCCAGAGTACAACCCTTTTCCTTTTTTTAAACTGTCTGTCCTCTGCATTCCTTTAAAGGGTGGGATGTATTTCATACTGTTGCGAGAATTGTGTTGTGAAATAAATAAAGTAGATATGGTTGATACAACCTTGACTGGACAGTTCCTTTTATCATTAGGTAATAATTATTTTTGTTGCTGTGTTGCAACTAACCAACGATCCACAACCTTTCCGAGATAAGCCTGTCGTTCCATCCGTGTTACCAAAATTGGACTAGGAGGCTTATAATTTGCTTGTTATTCCAATCTGTTCAGATCCATTTTGGTGTATTAGAGGTGTGGGGCTGATTGATGCTTTAAAAACCGATATTCACCCCTAGACCACTGGTTCCCAGGAAGTTGATTTGTCACACCGTGTTTTCCCCCACACCAACACAAAATGAGCTGCATCAAATTTTGACAAAACACCTTCAATCCCCTTGGCATCAGGTTTACTTATTCTCAGTTGGTCTCCACTTCCTGCTGAAATGTACTCCTTCCATTTATGATTGTGATGGTGTTAATAATGATTTTTTTCCAACTACCTTTTGGGATAGGTGAGAGTTTACTTTACATACTACCAGATCATCATCACAAACATATATCCCTATAAAATGCAATCTATATATTGACGGGGAGGTCCCAAACTATAATGCACCAAAGATTTATTTACAAAGAAGATACAAATAATTCACTTATTCTTTGATCAAACATAAACATATTAAACATTCATAACATAAAGAAAGGTACAGTATATCATTTCACTTTTTCAGTTCCACATTAAAGAGTTTAGAATCAGGAAGAGAGAATATCACAATATCTGCTCTAACTAAGTTATCAAGTTAACAGGGATTTCATCTAAATATGGAGGACTCCAAGTCATCTGGCTCTCAGCAATCCTGAAGGAAAGAGAAGCCTTGTACTATATATATTAAAATTCACAAAAATCATCAATTCATTATGATTCATGTAGTGGGTCTCCAAATCAATTGTGTTCTGGTTGTATTGGTCAAGAAAGTGAACTACCACTCACTAATAATTTCTTTACTTCCCAGCCCTTAACTAAAATCGTGGGACCAAACTTGGAATCTCAATTCCTTTGTTGGTTACAGCCAAGTCAACACACGGACATCATCACAGTATCAGCATAGTGCAAGCAGAATTGGTATATAAATTCGGGCTATCAATCTAATTAAACATACATCCAAATGTAAGGTGCCAAAATGGGGCTCCAGAACCCCTGACCTTTTGTCGCCCACCTAACAGTCCTAAGCAACCACTTTGAACACCTACAATGAATAAGCCAGTGCTTGGTCGAATATGTGCAATTCAGATATCATTTTTAAAATACATGTTTTTATCAATTTTGAGAATGTAAGGCCCTACAAGCTGGATAGCTTGAGTTTTCTATGTTCACAGGGTCTATCGTCGCCAAGTATTAACAACTCAGACCACAGCAAAATGCATCATACTTGAGTATTGAGAAGGCTATCACAATGAGTATAGTGGGCATACCAAAAGGTGAGAAAATCAGAGACCAGGTTCTTCCTTCATGGCCTGACGCAGACTGCACCAGACTGCCTCTCCCTCGGCCTCTTGATTTACCATGCAGATCACTAAAGCAGCAGTGAATCTTTTGAATCCCTGGGCGACCAGGCAGTGCTTCACTGTTCGCACCCAGGGAAGGGTTCTCAGCCAACCATGTGTTTGGAAATGCGGGTGAGAACTGCCAGTATCCCGTCCAGGTTCCATCAGACACCCGAGCTCCTTCCCAGGCACCACCACGTTAGACACATCAACATTTCATTAAGAATTAAGGTATTTTAATAGCTCTCCTTGGGAAAATCGTGGCCTTCAGCCTGATGCCACAGTGAGACTCCATCAAACTTGTTTGAGCAGATCAACATCTCAAAGGGTGAATTTTCATATGGCCGAAGCATACATTCAGCACAATCACACAGACATGAGTTCTTTGTAGTACTCTTGAAATTGAACTTCACTCCATAGAAAGCCAGCGGACACAGTACATAAAATGTCAAACCAAAAAGCAATACTTGATTCGTGCGTACGTCACACAGGAAGAAGCAGGTAACAATCCCCTGGCATACCAGAAACGGAATGCAAGAGCCAATGTTCGAGCAACCAATCATAATAATTTAGTATTTCTATAGTGCTACGAACCCTCTGGCATCTGAGCGCTGCTTATTATATCCTCTGATTTGTAGCTGTGGAAATGTGTGTGAATCAGGGTTGTGGTTCCTAATAGTATGCACACTAGATTCTGTGCATGTTCAATTCCTGTTAAAATTAGCCATGTGTTTTACACAACAGATAAACATGTCTTAACAGATATCTGGATTTCTGTCGGCTCACTTTTAATAAAAAAAGCTATTGCCGTGTTGGCCCGCACAAACTGGCCATTTTTCGTGTAAAAAGTATTGTGCTTGAGCCACATTGAACCAGCAATCGCCTTTAAAATTCGGTCGATGTTTACCATAGGACATTTTTCATTACCACATGATCACAAACACTGTGCGGGCTTCTATACGTGGCTCGGGCTACACTCTGAGACATGTGGAATGCATGGAATCTGTCAACCCTACCCCAATTACTCACAGGCAAAAGCAGCAGCTCAGAAAACTCTTTTTTTCCCCCCTGTCCAATTAGTGAAAGCTATATTTAGCTATTCGTCTGGCGAGGGTGCAATTTGAGAGCGTGCTGGGCAACACAAACACCCAAACACATTTTTCTGTAAGGCTCGGTTGGTGTATTTAGCATGACACACGCAGGTATTCATATCTAAAGCCGGGTGTTTCCTGCATCCCTTTGAAACGCGATTCATCACATTGTGACTCACCACAAAGAAGAACAAATGCGACGCGTTCAAAAGAGAGGAAAGGAAGACCTCTGGTTCCTTCACAGCAGGGAATCTCGCCAAAGGAAATGAAAGGCAAGAATAACCCAGGCACGGCTACGCACTTTAATTCTGTGAAAACTGGGGAATCATTAAAAAGAAAACTCCACATGGTTCAGCTGCATTTATCTAAAAAGGTAGATTTAAAACATGTGTGTAGGGGCATTTTGTTTCGTCCTATAAATAAAAACAAATATTGCACTGTCGCAGCACTAAATTGTCCTATGTGATATGAAAAGCTGACAGCTCCGAAGGCACCCAGCTCTGTCCTTTTTAAGAGTAAGTGGAACAGCTTTGACATGCTGTGAACCCATCAATACAATGATTACTTGACTGTATTATATTGAGTTATATACCAGGCTATTTTTGTGTTATCGTATTATTGGAATGACCAATAACGAATGCTTCTTGGATATTTAAGAAAGACGCATGGGCAAATGGTCAAGTGGGTTTTATACATAGTTTAGCTGCCAGCTGCCTTCAGTTAAATGCTGTGGTTTTATTTTAGGCAGGGCATTGAATGTCCACAGAAACACGTTGAAAACTGCCTAAGGGCCAAGTGGGCCTGATTCGCAGAATGCATAAAAAGTGGGGTTGGCCAATGGATTTTGTTCTCACCCAGGGACGTCATTTAGGTTTCACAAGGGGTCACAACTGCGATCCCGAGGTCTCCCTTGCTATCCCTGTGGTCTCCCTTGCTAACCGTACAAAAAAACGGAACACCCCACTTTTTTTTTTAAAATCAAGCTCCTGGGCTGTGGCCAGTACCATGCGGCTCTTTGCTTCTGGAATGGCTGGCTTTCTTGTTTGGCCTCTTATTAAAAAGAAAGCTATTTTTCCACAAGTCTAACACTTTCCACAGTGACCCTAAATAAGAAAGAATAGCAATACCAAATAATTTGTCTTTCTGGAATTCTATGGAATAATTTCTAGACTCAATAAAGGTTTACTTCAGTCACACTTCAGGGGGTGAGTCACTGATTTAGTCTGTTGGTGAACACCTCAACTCAGCCTTTCATCTTTCTGAGGTCGATAAATGAGTACCAACACAGGTTGGGTGATATTGGGTGTATATTTGTTATATATAATGCGCTTAAGCGTAAGTGGTATATAATAACACATCATTATCATTTGGTTATGGACGTCTGCCTGCATTCACAGTAATTTGGTAATATGGGCCTATACACACTGATCTTAACGATACATATGGCTTTCCGTTCTTGTATGAAATGTATATCACACTATAGTGATTTAGTAACCATATTTTTGGTACTGTACTTAAGAACAATGCTATGTGATACCGCTTCCTGTTTTGCCGAGGTGTGAAAGGTGGTGTTCCAGCGCTTCCCGTGATATCACTTCGGCGTGGGGTCAAATGGTATCATTTACTGTGATGTCATCATAGGTCAAGAGTCGTATGATGTCACTTCTGCTACCCCTGGCATTTTGGTCACATTACGTCCATGTTCTCACCATATGAAAGGCGATAATGCCACAAGCCTGATATTCACCATCTGTATGATCAAACACTGTATGTGCAGGTGCCGCTAATGCCATATCCTAAATACATCCTCAAATGCCCCAAAAGGACATCATAACATGGTCACCATATGTATGCTATTGCCTAGCAGGTGCCATCCCAAAGGTCCTAATAACAGGCCAGATAAGTCACAATATGTGAGATATCATTTCCCAGGCACTGCTATCATTCGGCAAGTGTGGCCTCAAGTTCCTAAATAATGGTGGATAAATACCTGAGCACATGTGTTGGGTAAGTCATGCTATGAAGGTTTGCGCCATGTGCCACGTGTAATTGAAATTGCCAGTCTCTTGTAGGAAAAGGACGCAGCTGAAATATATACATTAGATGGCTGGTCCCTTCACACCCCTGCAGGAGCAACACAATGGGCCTCATTACACGGAAGGCGGTAAGCCATGGCGCTGTTAGCGCCATGGCTGCCGCCGGTCCCTTACCGGGTCCGCCTTGGTGGATGGCGGAATTAGCGCCATATTCCAAGGTGGGTGATGGCGCTAATTCCGCCATCCTCCATTACCCCTACATCATAGCCAGTCAGCCCCATAGGGCTCAATGGGAATGATGTAGGTGCTAATTACGGTACCGCTAATTGCGGTACCGTAATTAGCTCTGAGGTCCCTTTGCGGATCCCGTCCTTAACGCCTGGAAAAACCAGGCGTTAAGGGAGGACCCGCAAAGGGACCTCGTAGTAAGGCGGTAAGGTTTTACCGGTACCGGTACCCTTACCGGTACCGGTAAAACCTTACCGCCTTCCGTGTAATGAGGCCCAATGATTTTCAAGCTGCTGATTAATAGTTATTTAGTTTTTTGTTGTGTGTGTATAATAGTAAAAGTGCTATCTCTATACGAACAATCAGAATATAACATGAATCTCAATCAGAGTAACTCGAGCAGAGGGTGCCATCGATGGGAGAAATATGACCCTCACAAAGGGGTATAGGGTGTAAAGAAATGCGTGCGTGGAGGTTGGGAGGAGAGGGACATGACCTGAGAGAAATCCAGGGCGAGACATGTCTTGGGCTGAAGAGTTGTGGGGAGATATGACAGGAGGGGAAGCTGCAGGGGGAGCAACCACAGTTCGAACGTTCGGGTGGACCAATATTGGGAGATTTTCTGTTATGATCTTGGTGCTGGAGCAGTTCAGCAGCATTACTTTGATATTGACATTTTATTTGTATCGCGCTTGTACACAAGTGTTTCAGTGCGCGACAAGGCAAGGGAAGGGAACAAGGGAGAACAAAGACAACAATCTAATTAGGCCCAGTGACATTGAGAACGCTCAAGTGCATGGGCGAGGGAAAGGGGAAAAGTGCATGGAGGGGGGAGAAGTGGAAAGTGAAGAGCAAAGGAAAAACAGATAAATAATTTAAAAAAAAAGCTTTGCAATTATTATTGCAAGTAAATTAGCTGTGTACATTGGCAACATGGGTGCATTCTGAAGCTGAAGGAAGGAATAAAGGACATGTTTCCATTAAGAAAGATGGACTCAATGAGAACCCCCTTTTCCTTTGGAAGGTGGAGTTTTTGAGAAGCTTTTTGGACAGCATGAGCAAAGTGAATGTATGAACACTTGTGGACTGTCCTTGCCCAGGGAAAGAGCATTTCTGGTTTTTAGGTTATGGATTCTGGAAGTGTGTTCATGGATAAACTACCTTTCACTGGTAGGGGCAGGTGGATTGTGGGCATTGTCACAGGGATTTACACACTATGTTTCACTTCCAAAAAGTATATATTCTGCCCATTGTCCCAGAGACAAAACACTGCATTTTACCTGTTAAATTCTGGGTATTGGCTCACTGAAAGCAGAGATATGTAACACGTTTACCTGTTAAAATGATGGGTTTAGGGAAATTCCCCTGCCCGAAGACCAAAGTGTTACCTATTACTTGAAGGATAGATGACTACATGGATTTCCAGAGAGATCGAACATATGTAAACTGTAGGAAGGATGGATTCTAAAAAAATGCTCTGAGACAAAAATAAATGTGACCTTGTAGAAAGTAGGGGTTCTGGGGATTCACCCATAGACAACGAGTCTGCCAACTATAGGAAGGATGGGCTTGTGGGATTCGATAACAGAGACATAAGCTTCTACCTGTAGAAAGAAAAGGCTATGTGGATCAGGACAAGGACAGGGAATGTATCTTTAAAATGTGAATTTGTGTCAGTAAGAGCAGTACACACAAAAGTTACCCCCTTCCATTGATCCATCAACATCGCTCTGCATGCACAGACCCATTCCATTCTAGTTGAGCAGTGAGGCTGATTGCAGGATCCATTTTTTATCTTAACAGTGTTGCTTTATTACCTGTGCTCTCATTGAGGCTGTGAGAATTTAATGTGATATGGGTTTAGGTAGACTCTGGGAGAAACATGTGAAGTGAAAATGAAGAAAACCATACTGCAGTGAAGAACATGGTCTTGTGAGAAGGCCAAAAGCAATAGTTTTTGACCCATTATTTCCCTGAACACTTTCTGAGTGGCAGGGCCACTTTGCATAGGCAGTGCTTTGTAGGGCTCTTCATTAGGGAAGCTGGTCTTTCAACTCAAGGATAACTTGATGTTGCGTGTGCTGTGGCCAATGATAAGTTTTCTCTATTCAGTCTGATTGTAGTGTCTCACTGGCACTGCCTATTTCTCTGGCTTCACTGCCAGGCCCTGTGGTGAAACAGCAGCTTGCATGTGCATGCCAGCAGACAGTACTAGTTGAACCTTCCCTGCTCATAACCTTTCTATCAATTTAACCAGGTGTCAGCTGGTGACACAGGCCACTCTGCAGCATGATGTGTGTTCAACTTATAAATTAACAGACAGCTGCAGCAGTCAATGCCTTATTGATACACTTATCAGAAGTCAAACATAGGCAGCTGCACGTTAAATGGAAGAGGAGTGGATTTGAGCAGTCTCATCATGATGACAGTGTTATATACAGGCCAGCACAGGACTCCTCTTAAGAATAAAGTGTGTGTGTCAGTGGCATAACATAACACAAAGTAGGGCAGCCTGTCAGCCATACTGAGGGGATCCCCAAGCTCCTCAAAGAAGTGCATGCTGCACCACAGACTCCTAAACTGGCAGGGGGCATTGTGGATGCCCAATGCACATGATAACATGATCTAAGTGAAATGTTAATTTTTTTTTAATCAAACATTATATCGTTCACCTAGCTTAAAAAAAGGGAGACAATGCCTCTCCCCCAGCATCCAAACATATCAACCACCACTGTGCACAGCCAGTGACATGAATATGTTATGTTATGGCATGTTATTTGGTAATTGTGTAGCGCCCCTTTGCCATTGTTGTGGGTTGGAAGCGCTGTAGGGGTCAAAGGCCCTTCAGAAGACCCTAGTCTGTGCAAACATGGAAATAAAATATAATTACATTACATGCAAATAGTAATTAGACTCAGATGACTATTGCATTACTAGCAGAGATGACTAGATTCAAACATTATAAAACTCATGCAGAGTATTGTGTTCAAGAGCAGAGTTGAGTGCTATGTCAGTTACTAGTGACAACTGGACCAAATATTTGTTACACTCACCTGGTATCCACTGGGGTGCCACACGATACTGGATGGAGGTCCTAGCGCTTTCCCGGACCCCTCTTCTTGTTTATGTGCCAGACGTTCGGTAGCGCCTATAACAGGAGACTAGAGGGTTAAGATACTGGTTCTGTGATGGGTGGACTCCCACTTCCCTCTGGTCCAAATCCCATCCTGTGGCGTTTTTGTCTCACCTTAGGTGTTTGCGCGTTGAACTCTCTGTCCTGCATCTCTGTGCAGGGGCGCGTGGTTGGTGCGGGGGTTCCGTGGACCTAGTTGCTTCACTGGTCCGTGTGCCCTTATGTCGGGTCCAGACGGCTGTGACTCTCACTCTGCTTACTGTCTTCCAGGTGAGTTATAATGTCTTTTCCGTTTTTATTCTGTCCCTTTCTTTCCCTCTGTTTTCTCTGATGTCTCTTTTGTTTTCACAGGGATGGTTGCGATCTCGGAGTTGCCGCGCCGATGGTGAAGACCATGGTGAGTTATTGATGCGCAGAGTGCTGCACTGTTTATTGGTGTTAATTGCTATCATGTGTTCTCTTCTCTTCTTTGTACAGGTTGCAGTGATGTTCTGGAGTGATGAGCGATCGAAGCGCTGCGTGCCCAGGTAAGTGATTTGTTAATGCTGACCTTGTTCCTTCTCCCTTGCAGGTTATGGTGAAATCCGGACATGGGCGAGGTAAGAGAAGCGTAGGGTGCTGCCAGGACTCGCTGCTTGCCCAGGTAGGAATTGTTCATAATGTTGTCCTTCTTTCTTTACCTTTGCAGGTTGCAGCGAACTCCAGAGATGGGCGAGGTAAGCGAAGCGCAGGATGGATTCAAGGCCAGTTACTTCACAGTTAAGTGTTCTTGATCGCTAATGCTGTTCTTGTTTTTCCAGGTTATTAATAGAATCCGGATCTAGGGATTCGGGATCAGGCCGCCGGAGAAGGAGATGAGCAGGAGCTGGACACAGTGAGCGTTACGCTGCAGGAGTGCAAGAATAACGCAAAGTGTGTTCTGCTGTTTGGGTTTGGTTTAAATAGCCCAGGTAAAGTAGTTCCAGGCCAAGTAGTTCCAGGCCCAGCCACACCTGAAACACTAGACCGCATGGCTTGGTTCTAAAGAACTGAGCTGTGTAATAGGCCTCCACGTTGGATTAAGGTCTAAAACTGGTATTACTTTATTCCTGATAATGAGCCTATCGCCAAAGCCACCAGGACTGACTCCATGTATATTTCTGATGGAGTTTTAAAGCCCTTGGGTCCAGTGTGAAGGGCTTTAGCCCCACTGCTGCCATGGGGCTGTTATACCTGAGGGCGTCAGGGGCATTGATCATGACAGCACTCCCCCATAAGGCCCCTCTCAAGGTATTTCCTCCATCTGGCCCTGGTTTGGTCGGATGGTTCCGATGAAATCGTCTTACCAGGCGTGGCGCATGGACATGCTCGCTAGGCTCCCACGTCCTGTCCTGAGGGCCGTATCCCTTCCAGTCCACTAAGTATTATAACTTGGACCTGGTGAGTTTAGAATCTAGGATGTCCTTGACTTCAAATTTGGGTTCTCCGTTAACCAGTACCGGATTTGGTGGTGTTTTTACCCGAGTTCCAGGCTGAACAGGTTTTAAGAGTGACACGTGGAATACGGAATGGATCTGCATATTTGGTGGTAAAGCTAGTTTTAATGCCACAGGATTTATAATAGCCTTGATGGTATAGAGCCCTAGATAATTGGGACAAAATGTTCGAGTTCCTCTTATAGGCACGTGCCGAGACACCAACCAGACTTCATCTCCGACTTAGTAGTCTGGGGATTTTGTTCGGTGTTGATCAGAGAATCTTTTCTGTCTTTCTATGGCTTGGATCAATTGTTCTGCTGCCTTTTTGAAGGTTTAAGTGATGGTTGTATGTAAAGTCTTCACCGCAGGCATTTCCAAGGCCATGCGGGTATCTAATTCGGAAGTACGTGGGTGCCTTCCATATACGGCATAGAATGGACTCTGTCCGGTACTGGTGTGTAGCGAGTTGTTGTAGGCATATTCGGCTATCCACAGCACATCCTTCCAGCTTTCTTCCACTTGATGTAACATGCACCGTAGGTATTGCTCTAGTGTCCGATTCGTCCGCTCCATTTGGCCATCAGTTTGGGGATGGTGACTAGTGGGCAGACGAATATCGATTTGGGCTATTGCACAACTCTTCCTCCAGAAGTTAGACACAAACTGACTCTCTCCGTCAGAAATCAGGACGGAGGGGAAACCATGTAATCGTACGATTTGCTCTAAAAACATCTTTGCCAGATTGGATGCGTTTGGTAGACCCTTAAGCGGAATGAAATGGGTCATTTTAGAGAATAGGTCAACAGCCACTAGGATAGTGTTGAACCCTTGACACGGAGGCTGATCTGTGATGAAATCGAGGGAGAGTGTGTGCCAAGGTGCAGGTGGAATTTCGAGGGGTTGAAGAAGAGCTGCAGGTCTTTATTTCTGGGATTTATTCTGTGCACAAATGCCACATGACAGAATAAACTGCGTAATGTCCTTTCGCCAGGTCAGCCACCAATAATTTCTTTTCACCTTGGCTAGGGTCTTGGCAATTCCTCGATGTCCTTCTATCAGGGGGTCGTGATAACCAGAAATGACTTGTTCTTGTAGTGCCTTATTCGGTAGATGTAAACGCCCTCTAAAATACAGGAGTTGGTTCTTTGTTGTGTAATGTTCACCTTGATATGATATGATATGGCATTTGTAACACGCCTATACACAAGTGTTTCAAGGCGCGATGAGGCAGGAGGGGGGAACAAAGGGGAGACAGACAACAATCCTACTAGGCCAGGTGTCATTCAGATCGTGCAAGTGCAACGGTAGAGGGGAAGGGAAAAGTGCAAGGGGGAACGGGAGAGGGGAAAGTGCAGTACAGGGTTGGTAGAATACAAGATAAATAATAAGGGCTCGCTGGTGGCAAGTACAAGGTAAGTGCAGACAAGTGCTGGGAAGAGGGGCGGTAGGGATACAGAGACAGTCCCGCAGTGCAGGGGTTGCCAGGGAGGCAGTGCAGGGGAGAGTGGCTGGGCCAAAGACTGAGAATGGTGAGTAGCCCAGTTGCAGATTCAGTGCAGTTTCAGTAATTAGCAGGGGAGAGAGGGAGAGAAAGCAGAAGCAAAGAGGAAGGTTTTGAAGTGCTTCCGGAACCAGAGATGGTTCTCCTCAAGTTTCAGGGAGGCAGGAAGGCTGTTCCAGAGGGAGGCCCCTGCTGCAGAGAGAGATCTACCCCCAACTCGTTGATTGGAGAAGCGGCTGACCCTGAGGGAGTTGGAGGGGGATGAGTGAAGAGCTCGCGAAGGAAGATATTTAGGAAGAGAGAGTTGAAGGTATTTTGGCCCCAGGCCCCAGAAGGCCTTGTGGACAATGCAGAGGGTTTTGAACTTAATCCTCACGGCCACTGGGAGCCAGTGTAGCGATTTCAGTCCTGGAGAGATACAGTACCTGGGCTTGAGGCCAAGGACAAGTCTCGCAGTCCTGTTTTGGATGAGTTGCAGAGGGCGGAGAGTAGAGGCAGGCATATTTAGATAGAGGCTGTTACAGTAGTCCAGCTTTGAGAGAACCAGGGCTCTAAGACAGTGAGCTTCGGGGGGAAGGAGAGGAAAGGAAGGATACCTCTGAGGAGGTGCAGCTGGTAGTGTGTCTTCTTGGAGACGTCAGATATGTGAGGAGAGAAGGAGAGGGTGGAGTCGAAGATGACCCCGAGGTTTTTTTGCCTTGCAGGTAGGAGCAGGAAGAGGGACAAGTGAGGCTGGCCAGAGAGCTGCAGGGAACGAGGGAGTGGGTGTGCCGATTAGTAGAATCTCAGTCTTACTGGCATTAAGGCAGAGGTCATTGGCGGCACACCATTCCTTGAGTGGTCCAGTCTTGTAGAGTCTTTGTGTTCATTAGGAGCCAAATTTCCTTTTGGAGTTTGTCCAGAGATAACGTTGTTGTAAGTCCTAGTAGTTTGTCAACTGGAATGATGACCACCGGGTCTGGGGTTGAATATGTGTTCTCATCAATACCTATGCGGCATAGGGCGTTGGCTTTCCCGTTTTGGACTGCAGGTCAGTACGTGATTATGTGATTAGGGAATCATATTCTGTGAAGCATAAAGCCCATCGGAGTTGGAGGGATGATTAAGCCTTTGCCGTCTTGAGGTATTGTAGGTTGCGATGGTCAGTGATTAATGTGTTGGTATGTCTGGCATCTAGGAGGTAATGCTGCCAAGCCTTAAAGGCTGCCTTGATCGTTAGGAGTTCCTTGACTGTTATTGCATAGTTAAATTCAGGTGTAGTACATTTTCACGACCAAAAGGTCACGGGATGTAACTGGCCTGTTCCGGGATCCCTTTGGAAGAGAACAGCCCCCATTGCCATGCTGGAGGCATATGTTTCCACTACATATGGGAGATCTGGGCTCGGGTGTCGTAGCACCGGGGCTGAGGTAAATCTTTTCTTCAGTTCCTGGAAGACCTTATCTGCCTCTTCTGTCCATTGCAACAGTTTGTTGTTTTTTCATAATAAAAAAGTGATCGGGTGCACAATCAGGGAGAAACCTGGGATGAATCGGCGATAAAAGTTTGCAAATCCGAGCATACTTTGGACACCTCTGACTGAAGACAGTGATAGCCAGCTAAGGATGGCGTCTACTTTGTGCATATCCATCCAGACGCCTCTGGGAGTGAGGACAAAAGAGAGGAACGCGACTTCGGTGACATGGAAGGAGCATTTTTCAGGTTTGGCGTATAGCTGGTACCGTCGGAGTTCTGCAAGCACGGAGCGAACGTGCCTGACACGGTCCTGTTTAGAAGAGGACTACACCAAGATGTCGTCGATGTAAACTATGGCACATATGTCGATAAATTCCCGTAGTACATCGTTCATGAAGTACTGGACTGCGGCGGGAGTGCTGCAAAGCCCAAATGGGAATCACCTGATATTCGTACAGCCCATACTTAGTAGAAAAGGCAGTCTTCCATTTGTCTCCTTTCTTTACTTGCATGAGATGGTATGCCCCTCTGAGGTCCAATTTGGAGTACATTTGGGCATCCTTGACTTGGTCCAGCAGTTCTGGGATAAGGGGTAGAGGATAACGGTTTTTAACTGATACTTGGTTTAGTGTGCAGTAGTCGATGCACATTCTTAAGTCCCCCTCCTTCTTGGGTATGAAGAATAGGGTCGAGGCTGCCGGGGATTTGGACGGGTGGATAAAACCGTTTGCCAGGTATTGGTCCAGATATGATTTCAAGTGGAGATTTTCAGGTTCGGTGAGTGCATAAATTCGACTACACGGGATTTGTGCACCAGGTACGAGGTTGATCTGACAGTCATATGGCCTGTGAGGGGGTAAGGTATTAGCCTGTTCTTTTTGGAAAATGTCTTGGGAATCGTGGTATTCGCTTGGTAGTGTACTTGTTACACCTAGTAAAACACCTCTTTATCTTGGACAGGTGTCTCTGGGTCAGACAATGGCATTTCCACTTGGTAGCACGCTCATTGGAGAAGGCTAATTTCTTGGCTCGCCAGTCGATGTTAGGACTGTGAGCCACCAACCACGGCATCCCTAAAATCACCCGGAACTGAGGGGTCTTGATAAGGTCGAAGGCAATGGCTTCCCAATGTCCGTCTTGGCATAGAAGGGTCAATTCTGCTGTGCGTTGAGTTACAGGACCAGAAGCTATCTCCGTGCCGTCGACAGTGGCGACCTTTTCAGTTGTCATTTTCTGACAGAGGGGTAGCCCGATCCTTGTTGCCAGGCCTTGGTCTATGTAGTTACCAACGTCTCTGCTGTCTATGTATGCCTCCACAGCATGCATCCGAGACGGTTGTTGGTGACAGATCAAAATCACCGGCAGGGCAAGGCGTGAGGTCTGTGGCTCTTTTCCTTCGCTCGAAAAACGGACCTCAACGCTTGCCAGGCCTGGAAGTTTTCCGACTCTTCTTCTCCTCCTTCTTTCTATGTAGCTCCAACTGTTCTCCTAGGGGGTTTTCCAGGACATTCTCTGAGGAAATGACCTGATTTCCCACAGTACAGGCATAATTGCTGTTGTCTGCTTTTGTCTCTTTCTCTTTCTTTCTTTCTTGTCTCTTGGTTAATGGGCTCCATACCCCCCCAATTTGCATGGGTTACGAAGTGTTTTCTGATGAACGCGGACTGTTCTCCTTTCAGCGTACATATACAGTCCGATTCTCTGTTCTGGCGCAATCTGTCCTTCGATCTTGCAGTCTGTGGTCTAGCTGCACCACTAGGTTGATGAACTCTGCACAGTCTTTTGGCGGGTTTACCACCTGAGCTAGGACGTCTTTTAATTCCACTCGTAATCCTGGATGGAATAACATTGTTTGTTTCTCCTCAGGCCACCCAGTTTCAATGACAAGTCTATTAAAAGTGGCAATATATGTTAACAAATCTTGGCTGCCTTGGTGGATGGACAGAAGTTCGTAATACAGAGCTTGATCCTGGGTATGTTGGGCGAACAGCTTCTCCATCTCCTGTTGAAACCCCCTGAAGTCCCGCAGGAGTGGGTCATCCTGGCTTACTAACGGTATGGATCAATCCGCGGCACTGCCACTCAGATATGACATAATGAAGGCAACCCCTGACTGATCATTAGGAAAGGCTCTGGGTGTACAAAGAAAATGGAGGCACACTGGTTCATGAATACTGCATATTTTCTTGGGTCCCCCGTAAAACGTTCCGGTGGGGCCAAAGGAACTGCCCCAGGGAGGACCACCTGCACTGGATTGACAGATGTGGCAGGAACCGACAGAATACTTCCTGGTAACGAAGCCTGCCCAGCCTGTGTTTGGAGCAATTGTCTGGCTAATTCATCAGTGCGGTCCTTGGTGACAATCAACTCCCTCCTAAGGGTGTTGGTTTCATGTGGGGTGGAGTGCACCTCAGCCCGTAATTCTCCCAGTAACTGCGCTAGTTGGCCAGTCTGTGATGTTTCCATGACGCCCAGGTGGATGTTTTAATTGAGGCTTCGCATTCTGTTACGCTCACCTGGTACCCACGGGGCGCCACATAATACTGGATGGAGGTCCAAGCGCTATCCCAGACACCTCTGCTTGGTTATGTGCCAGACTTTGGATAGCGCCTATAACAGGAGAATGGAGGGTTAAGATACTGGTTCTGTGATGGGTGGATGCCCAACTCCCTCTGGTCCAAATCCCTTCCCTTGGGGTTAGAGCTCACCTTACATTTTTGTGCGTTGAGCTATCCGTCCTGCGTCTCTGTGCAGGGGCGTGTGGTTGGTGCGGGCGTTCAGTGGACCTAGTTGCTTCACTGGTCTGTGTGCCCTTATGTCGGGTCCAGACCGGCTGTGACTCCGACTCTGCTTACTGTCTTCCAGGTGAGTTATAATGTCTGTTCTGTCTTTATTCTGACTCTTTCTTTCCCTCCATTTGCTCTGTCTTGTCGGCGTCTTGCTCCACTACGCTGTTCCCTAACAATGTCTCTTTTGTTTTCACAGGGATGGTTGTGATCTCGGAGTTGCCGAACCAATGGCGAAGACCACGGTGAGTAATTGATGCACGGAGCGCTGCGCTGTTTATTGGTGTTAATTGCTAACCTGTGTTCTCTTCTCTGTACAGGTTGCAGTGATGTTCCGGAGTGATGAGCGATGGAAGTGCTGCTTGCCCAGGTAAGTGCTTTGTTAATGCTGACCTTGTTTCTTCTCCCTTGCAGGTTGCGGTGAAATCCGGAAATGGGCAAGGTAAGAGAGGCGCAGGGTGCTGCCAGGACTCGCTGCTTGCCCAGGTAAGAATTGTTATTAATGCTGTCCTTCTTTCTTTACCTTTGCAGGTTGCGGCGAACACCGGAGATGGGCGAGGTAAGCGAAGCGCAGGATGGATTCAAGGCCAGTTACTTCACAGGTAAGTGTTCTTGCTCGCTAATGCTGTTCTTGTTCTTCCAGGTTATTAATGGAATCTGGATCTAGGGCTTCAGGATCGGGCCGCCGGAGAAGCAGATGAGCCGGAGCTGGACCCAGTGAGCGTTACGCTGCAGGAGTTCAGAATAACGCAAAACGTGTTCTGCTGTTTGGGTGTGGTTTAAATAGCCCATGTAAAGTAGTTCCTGGCCAAGTAGTTCCAGGCCCAGCCACACCCAATACACTAGACCACATGGCTTGCTTCTAAAGAATTGAGCTGTGTAATAGTCCTCCATGTTGTATTAAGGTCCAAAACTGGTATTACTTTATTCCTGATAATGACCCTGGAGCCAAAGGCACCAGGACTGACTCCATGTATGTTTCTGATGGAGTTTTAAGGCCCTTGAGGCCAGTGTGAAGGGCTTTAGCCCCACTGCTGCCAGGGAGCTGTTATACCTGAGGGGGTTAGGGGCATGGATCGTGACATATTTCATTAGACTCAGCTGAATTATAAGGGTTGCAGGGCAAGTTGGGAAAGGTTTTAAAAAAATGGTCTATCACTCCCAAGGTCAACTGTCTATAGTGTAGTGCTCCGCTATACTTTACATACAGTACAACTGCATCCCATATGCAGTAGAACCAGCATTTATGATTTGCTAGATGAAGGTGGAAGGGCTAGGCAGTCTGTAAACAGCAATCAGTTACCATAAGCATCAGCAAAGGGTTATGGGAAGCAATAACCTTTGGTTCAGAGAGAGGGCTTTAAATGTGAGGCCACAGTCGCCGCTTTGCCTTGCTTAGCATGCTGGTTGGCAGTCTGAGAGATGCCTCAAAGATCACTCCATCATGCTCAGGTGCTGTGCTCAGTAGCCTGTTGGGAATTCTGCCCATCTTTGGCAGGTTAATAACATCATTGGTCAGACATTGGTGACGGTAGGGGATAGAATTCCTGGTAATTTCTCCCAGAGGTCTACCTTACTGTCTCCCTCAAGCCCCAAACTCTTCTCTCGCAGTTCACAGTGACAATTCCCCCTCCACCGCCACCAGCAGACACAAACTCACCAGGATTTGACCTGGCACCAATCCTTAGGTATCAGGGATGCAGCAACGCTGAAGGGGATTCTTCGAAATGAAACAAGTAGCAGAATAGAAAGAGGGAGGGGCAGGGATTTCCCAAACTTGTGCTGGGCCTTGAGGTAAAAAAGGGGATAGGAAGGTGCGATGGCCACAGAATGGTGAAGTGTGGTGTGTTGGCAGTGACCGGCAGGGTTTATAGGGCTGTGGAACATGATGGGCTTTCCAATAAGTCTGCCATCACAAGTTTTCAGTCTTTCTGGCCCCTTTCTAGCAAATGGTCTGGGGCTGGGGTGGGGGGTCTAGTTACTTGTGCCATATCTAAAATGATGAGAGCAGGGCAAGGACGGCCATGCTTTCTTAAGTACTGTCCTTCCAAGGGTAGGGAGATGAGTTCAGGGATTGGGATATGCACAAGGTGTGAGCTGTTCCCCACAGAAGGGTCTCCTGGAATCAGGGAAGGTTCTGCCTCAACCATTAACAGCTATTTACACTACAGAAGAGAGGGAAGAATGACAGAGGCTGCCAGGATGTCTCGTTGAAGTACGTGGGTTGTTCACTGAATTGTGTTCTCACATATACAACTTTTGTATAAGTTGGTAAAATGCTTTGGGAAATGTCAGAGAAGGCAGCAGAACAACTTGACAATCCTCCTAAACTGAGAAGCTGCTGTGTTTGCCCTCTGTGTCCAGAAAAGCAATGGGTCATTTTCACTCATCTGTCTCATGCAAGAAAAGCTAAGAAATGTAAACACACTATGTACAACACAATGAAGAAGCTTGCAGCCCCCTGATAAGCAAGCAAAATGCAATTTGTGTGCAGGGGTGTTGCTAGGTCTGGAAAAGACCTGGGACTACGCTGCTGTCGGAAATGTCAGGACTGGGGGCTAGCTATCCCTTTGTTTGGAGCTCCTGAGATTCTATCTGGGGCTACAACCAAAAGACATGGGGCTATAGCCCCCGTAGCCCTCACCTAGCAACGCCTCTGTTTGTGTGAATGGGGTCAGGCATTTTGTAAGTGCCTAGTCCATTGTGAAGCTGGGTCTAAGGCTGTAGAATACCACTGCAAGAGCTCCTTTAGCCTACCTGCAGCTGTGCAATGGCATGCATGTGCTCACACACACACACACACAAACACACATCACAGACACATACATTGGTGAGAGACCAACATGTGATTGGGCACTTGAACCCTTGTTCAGATTTTTTCCATGTAATGGGCAGGTCTAAGTGTCAGTGCTTGGGAAGTATCTATTCCTTAATTCTAGCTGCTTCTGGCATGTGGTAAGATCAAGATGTGTGTTCTTTAGGGAAAACAAGTGCTATTTTAAGCACTCTTCTGAGACTAAATGCTGGTACTATGCATGTAAACTAGTTCCTATTTTAATTAATATATGACACATGTGTGTCATTGCTCCTGTTTAAAACAAGCACTAACAAAGGCAAAGGTTTTGGCTTTTGTATAGGTAATATGTAATGTAAGCGGTATTGTATAGTTCCATTCTGTCATAATTGCTTGCCTTGCTGCGCTTGGCTCAGGTTTTGAGTTGGCACCAGGACTTCGGTACCAGTGATGCTGCAATGCTGCAGAGGATTCTTCATGATGAAACAAGGAGCATAAAGGTGGAGGGAGGGGTAGGGATTTCTCAAAAATGTGCTGCACTTTGATGTAAAAGAGGGGACATGGATGTGCAACGGCCACAGGATAGTGAAGTGCAGTGTGTTGGCAGTGACTGACATGGTTTATGGGGCTGCAACATATGATGGGCTTTCCAATAAGTCTGCCATGTCGAGTTTGCAGTGTCTTTGGACCCTTACTAGCTAAGGGTCTCAGGGAGTTTTCTTTACTTGCGCTGCAGCTAAAATGATGGGAGCAAGGCAAGGACAGCCAAGCTTTATTCATCCTGATTCTGAGGGCTGTGCATTCAATGGTAGGGAGGGCAGTCAGGGATTAGGATATCCATATGGTGCGAGCTGCTCAACACACACAGAATGGTTTCCTGCACAGGAACGATTCTGCCTCATCCATTAACAGCTATTTTCACTACAAAAAAGGGAGAAGGAAGAGAGAGGTTGCCAGGGTGTCTCACTGAAGTGCTTGGAGTGTTGACTGAATTGTGCTGTTACATTTACAATGTTTGTACAAGTTGGTAAGATGTCTTGGGGAAATGTTAGAAAAGGCAGCAGAAGAACCCTACACTCCTCTTAAACTGGGCAGCTGCTGTGTGCACTTTGTGACAACAAAAACAGTGGGTAATTTCCCCCCTCGGTCTGATGCTGAAACCGCTAAGAAATGTAAACAGGGGATGTGCAACACAGAGAAGAAGCTTGCGGTTCTAAGTTGTTTGCATGGTGCACTTATACTGAAAGCGGTCAGGTGACAAGGCTCTCCTGGGGTAATAGAGCAGTGTGCTGGTTTGATGAGGCTTCAACAGCGGATCGAAGTTCAAAGAGGAGTGCCAAAGGCAACACTGCTGGTCTTGGTGGTTTGAAAGTGGAGAACGCTGTTTAAATGCAGTTCAAAAAGGTTTGAGCAATGCAAACAGTAGAACTGCATGTTTTGGTCCGCCTGGATGCTGTGAATCCCACTGTAGGCGGCTCTAGGGGACAGTAAGCCATTTTTCATCCCTGCTCTCCCAGCCTAGGGAGTTTCGATAGCAAAGTGGTAGGCCTTGGTCCTCAGCAAAATAAGAATATTGTGCTCTGGTGATCGGTAGAGAGCAGATCTTTCCTCTGCCTTGGAACACGTATCACCTCTGAAAAAGGGATTTAGAAAGGAGTGCTCTATAATAGGGTCTAAACATATACTTCCTGATGTCCTTGAAGGTCCAAACTGAATTCAAGTAGGAATGGGAGACCTCATCTTTTGAAGGGAAAAAAACACAGGGGATTTGATGAAAGCAAGCCTGCTTTAAAGGGTTGAATCCCTGTACTTGAAACAGGTGACCCTTGACTCTTGATATCATACCTGAGTTCCCTCTTCTACAGGAAATGAAGGGACAGGGAGGAGAGAACATCCGCCCCAAAATTAAGATGGAGGTACCCTTTCTCAATCCAACTAGTGCACTGTCCTAACTGCACCCCTCTCTCAGCCTTCAGCTTCAAAGGCTCTCTGAGGTGTCAACCCCTAGTATGGGACAGGCCTTTGATATGGAAGTGTCTCTTTGAAGGGATGTTCCCAGGAGATTTCATGTTGAGGGCTACTGGGCCTGACAGGGAGGAGTTACAAACCATACTAGAAAGTCAACAGAGGCAGGCATCCTATCTTGTGTCTCCTTCACTGGAATGCACAAAGTCAGGCTGACTGGAAGCCACATAGCCACTCGCAGCTGGTCTGAGCTCACAGGGTTGACACTGGTATGCTACAAATCCGATGTGGCTTTTATATTTATGCGAGCTACCTGTCACCATACCACAACTTAGGTATGGCTTTGATGTAAAGATTATCCTGCCACCAGGAAAATGTTCATCATACCTGTTATGTTTTTGGAACAGATGTGCAGACTTAAATGAAACATCTGCACTGCAGTGCCAGCTGTTAAACAGGACATCAATGGCCTTTGAGCCTTATTTGTATCAATAGAGATCAGAACACTGATGCAGCAGGACACAGGTTTATATTCAGGTAATCACATAGAGTTTAATGAAATGGGGTTCTGGTTGGCAGACCACTGTTTCTAAGATGGATTCGCCACATAATGTAATCATTAATACAAAATAAACAAGCTAGAGCTTTTGTATCCTTGCCAGATTGCAGAACACACAATATCTAGAGGGGCACTTTGTGCTTCATTCTGGCATGGAAGGAGGCGGGTTAATAATTTCTAACAGACATGTGCATACAAAAGGGAGTACACCTCATTTCTAAAGCACCTCTTGAGGGAGGGGAGTAGCGCACACCATTTCGCATTCACTCTTACAGTCAAGAGGGCACACATGCATAACATTTCAAATATGCTTCTGCTGGGTAGGAGGTACACTCCCACAGGGAAAGGGGGAGTGCAACCTAACTTTTGATGTGATCCCACAGAGTACAGGGTGGGCCTATGATTTCGAACATCCATCCATAGGAAAAGGAACATACAGTTTTTAAACCACTCCTGAAAGGAAATGGCACAAATTCACAAATGCACATGCACAAATGTTGCCACACTAACAAGGGGAAGTAGGCACACATACAGTTTCAAACACACTTCTGCAGGGAGCAGTACATACAAATGTTCTAATGTACTCAGAATGAAAGGGGGTACACACACATTTTATAACATTCCTCTAAGGAAGTAAGGATACACATAGTTGCTAGAACACGTGCACATGGAAGATGGCAAACAAACACATATTACCACACTCTCACAGAGAAGGTGATGCACACACCATTTCTAACATACTCCCACATGGAAGTACGCACATAAACCTAATGTGGGTCCACTCACCCAGGGAAGTGTACCAACATTACGAGTAAGGATGCACACACACATTCACACTTTACACACACGCTATACATCTCTCTCAGAAGACATTAGTTTAAATACAGAAAAAGTTTCATGGTGAACCCCTACTGATGCCTGAGATGACAATCTTCAAACATCATTACCAAATCTCAGCAAGGCATCTTTCAGTGTTGAAAAGGTTTTAATCGCAGGCATATCAACAGCATTTGAAAAACAATTCAACAGCTTCTATCGTTTCCCCTTGTCACTACTAGGCAATCTCTCCAAAGCTGTTGATAGGAAATGTTGTCACAATGTTTTCTTAATGTGAAATGGAGAAAGAATAGATCTAAAAACAGACTTATTGGGCTCAGAGAGGGGAGTGCTCTTGTGAGATGCCCCGGAATGTTAATCACAGACCAGAAATCACAGGTTTTTACCAATTTTAAGAGTTATTCATCAATGTCTACAGTTATGTAGCCTACAACTAAACTTGCCCTCCAACATTTCTTCCTAAATCCTTGTGATCTTACTATCCCTAGGATGTGCTGATGAGACGCTTGTCTAGGTTTAGGGGATAGGGAGAGAGACTTGCCCTATCTCACGCTATTCATCAATAGTTCTACAAATTTAAAATTCTGTGTGGTCAATACGTTGCTGATGAATTTTGTATCTTTATTTTTATTCTCAGCTTAGTAGAGTCACACATGTAAAAAGATTTCTCTTAAGAAGAAGAAAACTTTGTTGTTATTTTTTTCAATTTTTTATTCAAAAGAGTATTTGCTTTAAAAGAACGGGGAAAACAGGAGAGAAGAGAAAGATGGTTAACAATATCTTTTCTACTCCATTGATTTATACATTCGCAACTGTGCTTGCTGTAGTTGTGCTCACACCTAATCTGGGTGTTTTAAGCTAAAGAGCTTTGCATGGTTTGTTTCAAAAAGACATTAGCCCCTTCTCTTTGTCTCCTCTATTCCAAAAGAAAGAGAGGAGGGGGCCATATCTGGCCTACCGTTTCAGTGGAGATGGTGGTTAACCCACTTTCTTCAGGGCCACAACACATTGAACGAGTGTTGGCATAACAATGTCCCTGTGAGATTAACACATCTCTCTACACAGAGCCCCACCTGCAGAGGAGACATAAGTAGGTGGGGAGGAAGAGAACACACATTTTGTGTTTAACCTCTGTTGTACTATTGGTTAAGCTTGTGCACTATCTAGTGCCTTAGTGGTAACAACATTTTACACTTCAGCATAAAGTTTAGCTTTCAGGTTAGCACTGTTGTTGGCGAGGGATGAATCAACTGACTGTGTATGTTGCATGGGTACCTCTAGTTCTACAGCATACCGCGTGCCCTGTAATAATACATGATTTTTATTCTCTTGCAGGGTATTGAAACCAAAAAGAAGAAGAAGGGACTTCTATGAGTTGACTTCATTAATGTTAAAAACGGGATTAGTGCATTTCCTAAAGTACAACAGTCCCCTATGGACTGTGTGTATGATACATTTAACAGGAAGCCCTCTTCCTTTGGGAGCACAGCACTTAGTGTAAGTACACGGCGGTGGGGCTTATTTGAAAATTCAGGGATCAGGGATCGTGGCGTCTCTTTATTCATTGCTGGAAAACTATATTGTTGTTTGTGTATGCGTGAATCGTGCATGCGCAATACAACCATAAGGTCATCAACATAGAGGACGGACTCTGCATGGACTGGTTATTTACAGTCACTCCATCTTATATACACTAAGGATATATATGTAGTCAAATTGCTCACTCACTCACTCAATGTTGTGAATATTTGGCATGGGTCGGTGTCACAACTGCATACAAAGGGATCACATTTCTATAATATTGTCATGGACTCTATTACAATATTGCCAAAACAAGTGAATACATGGAGAGCGGGGGAATTATTATCCACAGCTTGCAGATACCAACATTACTGGGAGTGATGTTTTAGGTAAAGTGAAGGCAAAGTTCATACCCACTGGGGCCAGACCGAATATGAGTAAGGGCTACTGTTACAGCCACAGCACAGAGCAGGCATGCATGCATGCAGCCCTTATTGATGTCCCATGACCTCATTACGCATCGATAGGTTTGGATGAAGCATTCTATAGAAGGAGAAACACACTTAGCTAGTGAGTAATTCACTGTTAAAAAGTTACACGTTTTTTTCATTGCCTGCCTTACATTAAGATATGCCATCTTACATTATATAGAGATGGGATGTTAGCTAATCCGGAGTTAGGCGCGTTTGTCTATTTTTCACATGCAATATAATGTGAGTTTAGAGTAGCTGATTTGACCAAATCGAGAAACAAAAGGTTATATGGACCATAGCAATGGCTTTCTTTTAGCAGTTTGTTGAGAACCATTTATCGGTTACACAGTATTTCTACGGTGCCTTAACAGGACTTTCTTTTAGGGGGGCAACTTGGGATGGGGTTCTTATGTTTTAGAAGTGGGAACACCAAGCAATATCATGTTTTATAACAATTTTAAAATGTAGGTTCACATTACTCTGCTAGCTAGAAGGATTTTGTACATAATATTAAGGCAATTGTGGACAACCAATTCTGGAATACCTTATATTGCACTGATTGCATTGTTATAACAGCAGCAGCTTTTCATGTATGGACTGTGGCTTTGCAGCGAATATCGAATTTAAATGTATCAGAAATATGGATTATGTACTTGTATAAATGTTTGATGTGTCTTGTTTTAATTATTTTAGAACTACATATGTTGTACATATTAAATTGGCGAAAGGTTTGTATTTTAACCATATGCTTTAAATAAAATAAAAAGAGAAGGGATTAGCATTTCCTTTTTTAAGTAGGGCAAAGGAGATTTTTTTACATGTTTCAGGGCTTGGGGCTTTTGTTCTTTGATGTTGACATTGTTACAAGAGGGTCTTCCTTCTCAATCTCTGGCTTGAAGAGATGGTAGCGTGCGTTACATTTTACACAGTTGGGTTGGACTACGATAATATGCTCGCTGCTAAGCCAGATTTTCGTATTTTCTCATGGAATGTTAATCGGATCAATAATCCACTCAAAAGGAAAAAAGATTTTAAATCTTTTAAACGCCCTACACGCAAACATTGCTTTGTTGTAGGAGACTCAGTTTACAGAGCCATACACCATTAAACTTCAAAAAGGTTGGGTTGTAGAACACATGGTTCATCTTTTAACTCAAGCTCTGGAGGGGTGGCAATATTAATTCACATTAGTACCTGGCACGCTCTGTCCATGGGAAATACTACACATGGATTAGCTCTTTTCCGAGCCATACCACACGGTATTCCTATGGATGTACAAGCGTGCCAGCATTTGTTCCCGGTGGGAGGGCGTGGCAGCCCCTTATCCAATGAAGAGGCTCAAAAAGGGGCAATCCCCGCTCTGAGCCTCCCAAAAGCTGGAAGCTGCCTTCGTCCCCCGCCGGGGACTCAGGTACGTTTTTTTTCCCTCCACCACCCTCCCCTGAAAACCATCCCTTCCCTGCCCCCCCATCCCCACTTACCTTCTTTTTTTCTTTTTCTTGGGAGCGAACACGTTGGGAACATTTCTGTTCCCAGTGCGTCCGCTCCTGATGGCTGCCATGCAAAGGGAAAATGACTACATTTTCCCTTTCCCAGCGGCCATTTTATTTGACTTTTTTTTTTCTGTTTCGAAACACAAGCAGCGTTTTGGAACAGAAACAAATGCCATTAGTACCCCGGTCTAACGGGCCAGGGTACTAATGGCTATAAGACCCCCAGCGGCAGGCCAATACCGCCCACTGTAATGCCCGGTGCTTCGTTAAGTCCCTCGCTATGCTCGGCCCTGTAACTATGGCCCCGGGGGCATTACCTGGGCCGGTATTGACCTATCACCTCGGGTCTTATTGCCACAAGAACATTCTGATACAGGTGATCTCAGCACAGAAATATGAAGAAGGGAGGGTGATAGCCTTGCTAACATGAATACAGGGCATATACTCAACAATTTGCAATTTATATTCACCAACATTGGATAGTGGTTATTTTTTAAGAATGGTTGCACAGATTCTCCAACATAGAGAATCAAGTATTGTGATCTTGTTTGGAAGCTTCAACAAGGTGATCAACCCGTTAATAGCCAGGAGTAGTACAAGAGTAATGAGAGTTAACCCACAACAGAGGGAATCATTGGGTGATTTGATCTCTGAACATAAACTAGTGGATGTCTGGAGAATGGAACATCCTACTGATAGCGATTACAGTTTTGATTCTATTGCCCCTGAATCATATTTGTGGATTGATCTTATTTTGACAGCTGGCCACATCACAACAGGATGACTGTAGAGCAGTATCAACACAATTCATATTTCAGACCATGCTCCTGTTGAAGTGATTATCACCTAACAATTCATGATTCAAAGGCACTCCTATTGAAAATGAACACTTCTATTTTTAATCATAAATACATGGTGGATAAGATTTTGAAGGAAGCTGAGTTTTTGGTTGAAGTTAATAACATGGGGAAACTGATTCAAGACGGTTTGGGAAGCATTCAAATGCAACATGAGAAGCCTTATAATTGGTCTTTCAAGTAAACAAAGGAAAGATAAGGAGGAGATTACTAATCCTCTATAACTGAAGATTAAAGACTTGCAGAGTGAATTAATGAACAAACTGAATGAGGATAAAAAGATGGCTCTCAGAAATTAAAATATTAGTTTAACAAAATGGTTTCAAAGCGAGCTGAATTCAACCTGTTCTGCTCCAGATGCATGTACTACAAGGGTGGGGAGAAATGTGACAGGCTATTAGCAAATAGGTGCAATGTCATGTAAAAGAACAAACTAATTCCTGTGATTGAGAAAGACTCTGGAACAATGAAGTACGACCCCATAGAGCTCAACTGATAAATTAGGAACTTCTCTAGGAACCTCTATGAGTCACACCAGGACAACAACACAGATGTTTCTGACTTCTTGTAAAATGTGAGACTGCCAATGCTTTCTGACCTAGAGAAAACACATCTTGGTAAGGATTTGACTATAGAGAACTAAAGAGGTCAGCCAATACGCTGAATGCTGGGAAATGTTCGGGCCCAGATTGACTGCCGAAAGAACTTTATAAGACCATGCCAGATTCAGTGTTCGAGCTTATGAGCAACATGTACAAATGCAGCAGGCATCCTTCCATAAACAGCACATCATGTGATATTCTCTGTTATTTTGAAGATGGGCAAGGTACCAACTTCATCGGCGAGCTGTAAACCTATTAGCATCATCAACATGAATAATACTATTTTTGGAAAAACTTTAGCGAGAAGACTGGGAGAGGCCCTTCCAAAGTTGATACATCAAAACCAAGCAGGGTTCATGAGAGGGAGGCACGCAACTACTAATATGCATAGATTGTTACACATAATAACTAATAACTGTGGCTAATTATATGGATCAGGTGGCAGTGGTCCTATCTATGGATGCTGAGAAGGCCTTTAATCACATAGAATAGAGAAGGTGCTGAAGAAATGGAACTTTGTAGAGGTTTTTGTAAAGTGGTTCAAACTGCTTTATGTAGAGTTGATAGCCACTGTATCTACTAACTGGCTTAGTTCCGAAATATTCATTCTGGTAAACAGGACCATCAAGGTTGTCTCCCTTACTGTTTGTTATTGCCATGGAACCTCTGGCCTTAGCAATTAGGAGCGATCAAAAAATAGTTGGCGTGAACAACAAAAGGTTATGCCAAAAGTTATGGTTGTGTGCCGATGGGTTGCTGCTGCTATTGATGAACCTGGATGATTAAATTCCAGCACTAATGAATCAGATCATATGATTTGGCGATCTGTCTGGTTACATAATTAACTGGTCGAAATTGGTGGTGATGCCAGTATCAAAATACTGATTAAGATCAGATTTAGAATCCATGGGTTTTCATTGGAATCCAGAAGGTTTCAAATATATGGGTAAATGGCTAACAGGCTCAGTGGACACAATCATGCCAGTAAAAGTGCAGAAGTCTACATCAGATCTGAAACTAGATGTGGAGAGATGAAAGTTACTCAATCTTTTCCTCTGGGGAAAAGTCAATGCTTTGAAAATTAACAGAAGACCAAAAAATGATTCTATCCTTACCATGATTCCCTTGTTTCCTACAAACAAAATGTGGCTTGAAAACAATAGATTGATTCAAGAGTTTCTTTGGGATGGCAAACCACCATGTACTGTTAAGGATTGTAATCGGGAGTCACTCACTGGACCAGGACCCTTGCCCTTAGCCTAGGATGTAGCGCTCAATTAAAATACCTTTTCTTTATTTTCTAGAATTCAGATTGATCTGGCACCCAATCCGTCTCATACCCCCTTTTACAAATACCCTGGGTCACAATGGACCATGAACCAGGCCGGTTGGTGGGAATACAATATTTATTTATTTTAAATTGAAAGAAAATCACACAATTTTAACATTGGGCGGCAATCACCAATGGGGTGATAATTACAACGAAAACTGATGAAATACAATTGTTTGACCTTCTACTAGAACATATCCAAAGCACTGATGAATAGGAGCAATTTTACTGTTCAGGTAGATAGCACCCGAGTTAAGATTTCCCCCTGCAATTCTCCCTCAAACCCCAAACAAATCGAATTTTGAGTGGCTAGAAAGGATAGGCAAGGAGTCAGGGATACTAGACAGCAAACGGAATTAAAATCTAACCCTCCCTCAAGAAATGGGAGGCAAACCTTTGCAATTGTGTAAATGACACTTGGAATTGGTAAATAATTAATTTAAATGCGTGGTTGAATAAATGAGGTAAATATGAGTTATCACAGTATCAGGGATGTAATAACACTAGAAAATACAAAGCAAGACACCAACAAAGTGCATACCATTCAATAATCAACATGAAGTGACAACACAGTGCAGCCAGAATCACACACACAGAATTTGCATTTGCTAAATTATACAGGTTTAAATGTCAAAAACGGTTTGAAAAATGGGTGAAATAGACAGAATCAGAATGCAGTTTTTTAGACTGGGTGATAGGTGCACATCACAGGGATAATAGGAAAGTGAAAGAGTGACTCTAGCTGAAGTACTGGATGAGATTTTCAAGGTGAAAGGAAATTTGATTTAAAAAATCAGTTAAAAGAGAAATCAGTTTAAAAAGGAAAGGACAAGTTTCACTTAAACTAGATTTAGTGGCTAGATTTAGTGTCTAGATTGTTAAAGAAAGACACAGTATGCCCCAAGGTTAATTTGCAAGGTTAACCTTTTAATCCCGCGTTCAGCTCTATGTGGGAATTAATTAAATTATTCAAATTATTCAAAATATGACTAAGGACTTATGCAAGACATACATTAATGGAAGAATTGCGCTAACACTAGAAAATCAAGGAACAGAATACATAAAGGATTCAGACCATCTTCAACAAGTTATCAGGGTATGGATAGGATTACCTAGAAGGTGGAACAAAGACAAGGTATCAAGATGGGGTAGGCTATGTGTTGTTATGGGATTGTGTAATGCTCACAATCAGCACTAGAATTTGTGATTTTGGGACAGCCAACTGAGTTTCTGGACAGCGAGGCAATATCTGGTCCCTGGTCACAGAGGCGGGCTCTCCTAACAGAAAACAGCTGGGCAAAGGTCTGGTAACGGCACAATGGCATACAGGTAGTGGGGCAAAACGCCGGTCTGGCCACAGGATATTCTCAAAGAGGGTACCGCAGCTTTTCCCCCTGAGTTAGTGTGATTTTGTTATGGGGTTTATTTCTGAAGAGTGGGTGGTTCTGCCTGGATAGGGTCAGGTCTGCTCTGACCTGGTAGTAGAATCTGGAATCTTGCAGAGTGAATGTGGAATGTCTGGATCCACAGGCGCTGGAAAATTCAGAAGAGGGTGTCCTTTGTCTCTGTGAGCTTCTCCCTTTATAAGGTGGATGACATCACAGGATAATACAGTGGGGCAGGCTTAGGCTGGACATGCCTCTAACAACTGGATTGGCCAGGGATTACTGTTACCGCCTTCCTGTCAGCCGGTTGGACTTCAAGGACATGACATCAGTTTTGATGGTGTGTGTTTAATATGCCCAGGCCCTCCCACAGTTAATTTTGCCCAAAATCAGTTTTGACATGAATTGCACATTTTTACAGTTGTGGCGCTCTCGCAAATCACATATGCAAATGACATATTCCACACAGAGCATGGCAGTCCAACTCCCAGGTCTGTATGACATTTGTTCATCCTTCTAATAATTTATTGTGATTTTCAGTGGGAAATATTTCACTTACAATTCTATAATTGTATACATATGTACATATTATCATAAGGCATGTTAATATTGAATTTCAAAGTGGCACCATATACACTTCCCTCAGCATATCCAATTTTCTGCCATTTCTGTCCCCAATATGCTAGTGAAGGCTACCACGTCTTAATTTAAAGCCATACAAATTGCATTTAAACTGTAAAACTTTTGCATTAATGTGTTGTCCAATAGCAGAAATAACAGTCTTAAAGTGTATTAATTAAAATAGTCTTTTGAGCCAGATGGCCCGCATTGTCTCCCAAATAAGGGCATAATCTCGAAGGCTGCTCTGGAGTTGGCTGTGAAGTCCCCCAGTTAAAGTTGAGGTGAGGTGTTATTTGCAATTTCACACCTAAGTGTTTTCCGGAATCTATTGTATCAGGCTCAAGCACAGACACAAAGTCTGACGAGCGTGTGATATGCTTTCATCTTGGTCCATTCAGAGTTTCCAAGGGGGTGTCCCCTTTTGAGGGAAGACAACTCCTGTTCCCAGCAAACAAATCTCCTTTGATGCCAAGCAGGAAAACTTGTTCTGTGGCTTCCCCTGTAAATGCACTTATTTATGTACTTATTTATTTTTATCTGATTCAGAAGCAAGTCTGTTGAAATAAAACATCCCATATATGTTTTCAAACAAAACCCCCCCTCACATTTCTAGGCAAGGACAGGGCCTTATTCAACATTAAACTTTTAAACAGACATTTTTCTTGTTTGCAAAAAGCAACCAATTTTACACATGGTTAATGTTCCCTTTGCTGTCTAATTGCACCCCTAGTCAATTTCTCATACACAGCAATCTGTTCAAGGCCAAGGTCCACTGACACTAACATAGCACAGAGGAATAGGGCTTCTTTTGAGAGTACAGCAGTGATATTTTGTTGCCAAGCAAGGCCCTTTTCCCTTGACTGGGACTAAAGTTGTTTGTGATTTCACAGATTTTACCTGACAGAGCCTGTCATTTAGTGAGAAATGCTATCTTTTGCTGGAGCACAACCTGAATATGGCTGGGCATAGCGGGGCCTCACTGGATCAGGACTGTGTATTGTTGAACAGATGAGAAAGGGCATCAGGCCGCATCATTTTAATGCAAAATATTTCCTTTATCATGGGAAATTTTGGAGCTGGCAGGCAAGCAGCGCTGCTTTTCAACTCTCTTCTTTGGTGCACATCAGGAAACACACTGGCAGCCTTTCTTGGTGTGTTCCCGGTTCCATCTGGCCCCATATGTGCTTGTCAAAGACAGCACAGCCATTATTTTGGTGACTGCAAAATGCAGTTTTTAAGGCAAGGTGATAGTGCTCAACAGTGCCAGAGAGCCATTTTGCTGGTAATTGCTGAAGTGCAGATTGGTGATGGAGGGGAATTCCGCTGGGTTGGTAAATGTACCTCACAGTACTAAGATTTGGAAGTTTCAGTTGCCAACACACAGACGAGGATTGGGGTTACCCACATTTCAGGACTTTCACATGGCCTTCTGAATAAGATATATTGCTCCTTTCCTGAAGACTGATGCGGATGAGTGCACCTGTGCAGAGGCCAGTTTGAAGGGTCCACTGTTACCAAGGCCTATTTGTCTACAAAACCAATGCATATGTCTATCTCTTCTGCGTTGACAAATTTCTTGAGAAAATAACCTGGAAGAAAGTTTTGGAAATGCAGATCACCTTCTTGAATCTTACATTTTGTTTAACCTATTGATAAAACAAAGGAATAAAATTATATTCCGGCCACACTGGTATTTAGGAGAGGTGAGGTGGATTGGAGATCTCATGGATGAAAGGAAATGGCTTACATACAACGACCCGAAGGACAAGAAAACCCCACCAAATTGTTGCATCCAAGAATATTGTTTTCTTAGAAGAAAAGTCTCGGAACTAGATGGAATTTGTAGCACTGATACTGAAAAAATTATCTTAGAAAAAGAGAGAGTGGGACATCAAGCATCACAACTGTATAAACTATTAGCAGCCTCCTTTCAGAGTAACACAACTATATTACCACCATGGACTAAGAGTTTGACGGAAGAGATGTCCGAAGAACGATGGTCTAATTTGTGTAATATCGTAGCCCTAACATCTATCAGCCTAGGTGAAAGAACAAGGCAGGTCAAGATTTTAAACAGAGACAATTGGACACCACAACGCTTAGATAAGTGGGGTTTTACTGATACAGATGAATGTTCGGGATGTTGCCATAGTACAAGGACCCTGGAGCACATGCTCTAGGAATGTAGCAATGTGAAGTATTTCTGGAGTGAGTTATTGATAATTTTTAACAGCGTTCTGATAAGATTGGTTGATTTTGACTTTGAGATCTTGATTCTGGGAGAAGATAACCTAATTGATGACTTATCTAAAGCCCAGAAAAAATGGTTATTCAGGTGGGCATTGATGGCTAAGAAGGTGATTTTAACAAACTGGAAGTCTATTATTCGTCCACAGGTTGACACTTGGGCGGAGGAAATGCATAAGGTCTCACTTTTGGAAGAGCCATTTTTAGAAGTGAGAGGGAACAAAATATGTATATTTAAGGCTGATTTTTGGAATTGATTGAATATGTTTGCTTACTTTGAGAAGGAGGGAGGGTGGGGATTTCCCAGAAGAAGTCTCTCTAAGAAGGCTCTTCTGAAGGCATTTTTGATTCCCGAGTCTTTCAATGTTCCAGCAATTGTACCACCACCTTTCCCTAAACCTCTAAGCAACTCTCATGAGGTTTCGGCTTGCCATTACCAGTCTCATAGGCTAGTTAGGAGCAAACAATGGCTCAATAAACTCATCCTCATCACTATCTCATCCTTGTGCAATTAAATGGCAATAATAACACACGTTAAAGCCAGACCCTTTTCCTTAGCACCAGGTCTTTGATTCAAGGTGGTATTTTGCAGATGGATTCCACCCTAGAAGTCTCTGAAAGAGTCTTTTGACTTGAGTATATGCCTGCACTTTACATTTTCAAGGTGGCCATGCCTTCAATTTGTTCTGCCTATTTTTATTTTGCATTCATAATCTTGGGCCTCTACTTTCCAGCCATAGGTGTTCTTACTAGGCAAGCAAACATTATTTTTCTAGCATGTAACTCCATGAAGGAACATCTGCAGACATTAGATTTATTCTGTCAATTGACCCCATTAATAGGTTTGTGTCCTTGCTCAGTTTAACTCCACATGTATTTGTCATGTAGGTATCCATTGCCTGTTCTCTAGACAGAACGCTCTGGGTAGAGTATTCCCTTTGTGCCTGCCTGCATCCTCGGTCCATCTTTTGCTTATGGCGGATGCAAACATCCTCTGTGACAGACTATGTTAAGACCGCCGTTTTAACAAAGACAGGCGGCGAGTCGTGAAAGCTGTGTACCGTTCGTATCTAAGGGGTACGGCATAACAATGGACTGACTTTAGAGTGGAAGACACTCATCTTTAAAGAAGGAAGTTTAGTATCAGACCTTGACCAGAGGCTGCTGGAATACAAGCCACTGGGCGAACCAAATGGGGTTTGCAGAAATATTTGTTAAATGTTCATCCAATCCTGATGAAGACACACACTATCCGTCAAGTCGAAACTATTTACCAACTGGGAAGCTTTTTCGTAAAGAAGAACGATTTGTTAAGGCACCAATAGTCGATATATTTTTCTGGAATGAACCACAATTTTGTTATTTGCGTTTTTCTGAATTATTATGTTCATAATGAAAAGAAATGTACCAATGAAATAAATGACATTTCTTATGGCACTTTAGTATATTTATATAACTTTTAGATGTGCAAATAATTTGAATGAATGTTTTTGAATGTCTGAGTAGCAAAATGTTTTTTATAATGATCTAAATGTTTTCCAAATATTGTGTTTTATATAATTCTAAATAAAATGAAAATGATAATTTGATTCATGCATCCATTTGCCCTCTTTCTATAGTGTTTCCTCACCTCCTGGTACCATTTTCTGTATATTATTGCCTGCATCTCTGCAACTTTCCCATTGGTCTTCAGCATCTGGAGTGGCTCTGCAGCAGCATCTTCAGTGTTTGCACACAGAGCTGCCAGATGTGGTTATGTTGTGTCTTTTTCCATCTGTAGCATCTAAAGTATCTATCTGCACCCGGGTGCACACTGTGCAGATAGTGGAATACAGTGATGTCATTTAGAATCATATGGGACATGAAGGTTCCAATAGCTACAGTTGGGATTACAGGATGGGAGAACCTAACTGAAAGGATGTTATCTTTTTAGCTCCTGCCTCTCCTACTTTACTTGCCCTGTAACTATAAATAACCATAGTGAATTTTATATACATAAGTCTCCAGTGTTATACCTGCTTCCTGATGACTTCTTACCACCTCGCAATACTACACCATCCAGGCCTGTGCTACCCTTGTGTTGGCAGCTTTTGGACTGAGATAGGTCCTTCGTTGCACATTTCATGTTTCATTGCCATTCTGGAACTTCAATAATTCTAGATCTAGAACACCATTGTTTTGGTTGTTATAAGTGTTCTCTTGCTACTTCCCTGGTTCCTGGCATACGTTTTTTGCTATCAGAGGCTCCAATGGGTAACAACATAAACCCTACTACCTGACTAAGTGGCAACTTCATAAAACATTATTTTGTAGTTGTCTTCAGTAGTTTATATAATTTTGAGTTGACATCCCCATTCCATTGCATTTTTGTAGTCAATGCTATTACATTATATTGGCTTCACCAATGTATGGTCTATATTTGCTTATGCCAAAATGTTTTGCATGACAGACTTCTTGGCATCCAGAACCAAATGGCAAATCGGTTTATAGGGCCTCCTTCAACAACATCTTTTCTAACTTGCACAAGCTGCCGTTTCCCAAGTAAGTTATATGAAAGGCCTAACAATTGTGTTACAGCAGAGGTTTCTTAGATGAAGCATTCAGGAGCCACGAAAACTAAAATAATAGTTCTTTATTTCTTAGCTGCATGTAGAAGGTAATTAGTTACATAGAGACCGCAGCGTTTAACCAGCATTCCGGTCAAAAGAATATGCTAGACATTATGCAGGCGACATTCCAGAAGAATGCATGCTACATTGCAAGAAGCAACATAACACATCACCCTTCTTTGCAGAGCAAATTGAAACCAAGAGGAAATACATGTTCATATTGAAACACGTGCACAAAACAAATAACTACAAGCAACATGCTCACTTCTTTTAAACAGTAATGTATCTCTCAGTTCATCTGCATCTTAACATAGGGGTAGATTCAACAATTTTTGTACTGGAGCAAATTGGAGATGCCCAAAGCATCTCAGGTTAGCCCCAGAAACTGTCAATCATATTCACAATGATTAAAACTACCCCAAATTGGAAGCCCCTGAAGAGCATCTCTTCGATATCCTTGAGCAAGTAGTTGCAAATTGAATATCAACAAAGGTATTTCAGCTATCCTTCAGACAGCTGCAGATGTTCTCTAGTTGTAGGCATTGTGGGTAAAATATAAGGTAACAGTACTACACCTCAGATGCTCCAGGGCATCCCCTGAATTGCTCTTTGTGAATTTGGCTCATAGTTCCTGGGGGTGATTCAGATTGTGGGGCTCCCTTTCTGCATCAATACCCATAAACGTGTATAATATCCAGCATACATACTTGAAAAGGACATGGAGAGTCCCCCGAAATGTTCCATCATTGTTCCTCACCCTACACACACCCTTCAAAACATGACACGGGCATGCAGAACTTATCGCCGCCCAACAAGAAAAACCTCTCAACCAACAAACGGGTGTACACATTGCTATTAACACCAACAGGGACGTCATTTAGTGGTCGCCTGAGGTCTCCCGTTCTACCCCTGTGGTCTCCCTTGCTACACCTAAAAAAATGGAAGCTTCTGGCTGTGGCCAATGCCATGTGACTCTTTGTTTCTAGAGTGGCTAGCTTTCTTTTTCAGGCTTTTTAAAAAAAAATTAAAAAAACAGGGGATTCCACAAGTGTAAACCCTTTGAGCAGTGACCCTAAATAAGAAAGAATAGGAATAACACATACTGTGTCTTTGTGGAATTCTATACAATAATTGCTAGACTAATTAAAGGTTTATTTCAGGCACACTTCAGGGTGTGTGCCGACTGTGTGAGTTTGTTCTTTAACATCTCAAATTCACAATGCAGACAAAATCCTCCAAAAAGCATTTGAAGTAGAATAAGCATCCATTTTGGACTATGCATTTTGCTTTTCGCAAGTTGCAGTTATAGCATGTCTTTTTTCAGCTAATACATATGGTGATCTATTCTTGTATGAAATGTATATCACGTTACAGGGATATTATAACCATATTGTTCATAGTGTACTTGGGAACAATGCTATGTGATGACACTTCCTGTTTCTGTTTTGTCAAAGGGTAAAAGGTTGTGTTCCATCGCTTCCCGTAATGTCACTTCAGTGTGGGGTCAAATGACATAACTTCCTACGATGTCATCAGAGGTCAAGGGCCATGTGATGTCACTTCCGCTACCCCTGGCATTTTGGTGAAATGATGTCCCTGAACACCCACCCCAATCATTAAAGCACGTTTCTCGCTTAAGTGACTAGTGGATTTCAAGTCAATTGTATCTGTTTCTTCATACTGATGGGAATTGCCTCCCTGTGGTGGAGACTGGGCCAAAACACTCTACTCAGCCAACAGAAAACGATCCTCAGAGCAAGCACGCAGGGAGCGGCACAAGCTAGTTTAACACTATACCATGCACCATCTGCTCCAACCATTGTCTCCTTTCTCCACATGACATGGGGATAGAGTTCTCAGCAACTAGTGACTCACACCGCTGGTATTTTAATATTGCATTAGCAGAGTTTCCTATTGTTAAAAAATATGAACCAACAATGACAAGAGAAACAAGCATTGACAATACCAACAGTTTGGGCTGGTGGGAAGGCATAGGAAAGGCACTTGCCAGGCACTGCCCTGGTGGTATTAACTGGCTGTTGATGGTAGCAGGTGCAAAATGGTGCAAGTACCTGGTCATTTAATAGCTGTGCATGTCATATGTCTAATACGTGTACACAAGCCAAAACTGTTTGCTTTGCTAATGCTTGTTTTTAACAGGACTTAAGTGAAGGACACACATAGCGCTTATAAATCAAGTGGTTGAAGGCAGAACAGGTTATGACATTTTTCTTACACCAGTCGCACATTTACAGCCCAATTAAGTCATTAACTCTCAGGAGACTGTTTTGGAAAAACACTGACAGGCCCTTTGATTGAAAGGTTTGTTGGTAAAACTTGATTAAAGCGAGCAAAGAGAGTTCCCATGAGGAGGTGATTTGGGCAGGGAGGGGCAGGAAATGTGTGGGAATGGCCATAGGGATTACCATGGCATGTGCAGTCAATGGGTGGGCACACAATGAAACAACACCTACCACCTTGTCCCTCTTTAAATTTCTATCAACGAGTTTGTGAGAGCAAGAGGACCATCAATTCCTAGCAGCTGGTAAGGCTTGCGTCCCGCCGAGCCATGTGGTGCACTCAGTGTCATTTTCATTCTTCACTGTGCTGCCCATGCTCATTTTAGCATCCGTGTCTTCTGTGTTGGTTCCCCAATTCCACCCCCCTTCCTTCCCACGCCCACTCCCAGCCCCCTGATTGGCTGTAGATTCCAGGAAGCACAGCATTAGTCATCCTGCAGGAGCTCCATCTCCCATTTCTGAGAGAGGGAGATAAGTCTCCTTTCCTAGCAGCTGATTTACCCTCTGACCCTCCGGGCCACATGGTGCACTTGGTATTATTCTCATTCTTCACTGTGCCGCCTGCAATCATTTTTGGCATCTGTGCCTTCCGTGTTCAAACCCTGCTGCACTCCACCCTCCTCCCTTCCTATGTCCACCCCTTCCCCTGATTGGCTGTAGCTTCCAGGAAGCATATCGTTTAGTTGAGAACCCAAGGGCCGCCTTGCCCGGGTAGCCGGTGAAGGGCCAAGGAAAAGGACACCTCCCTATGGCACCTCCCTCACCCGTTTGCCTGTTCGCCCTGGACACACCAACCAGGCCTCAAACCAGGGACTGAGAGCAACTCCCAGGTAGTAGACGACTATTTCATTGAAAAGCCAGTGCTGTATTTGTGATTTCTTGACACTGCCTTGCATTTTCCAAACTATAGTATTACCACGGTTTTACCTCTTCCTACACAGCATTTTGAGTATAGCCTTTGTTTTAGATTTAGCTGAATTTTGAGTATAACTACTGCGTTTAATTGAGCTGCCTTGTGAGTATAGCCACTGTGTTAAATATAACTGCATTTGAGTATGGCCACTGTGTTGAACTCAACCGTTTTTGTGTTTGTTGCGTTTTTTTTAGAATAGCCACTACTTTAAATTTTGCTGCATTCATTTGAGTATAACCACTGTGTTGACCTCAGCTGCACTTTTGAGTACAGCCACTGGGTTGAATTCAGCTGCTTTTTTTTTAACATAGCCACTGAGTAATACTTTTGATTATAACCTCTGTGTTGATTTTAGCTATGCTTTGAACTTTGCCACAAGTACAATCCAGCTCCATTGAATTTAACCTCTGTGTGGAATTTAGCCATGCCTTTAAATCGCCCCTTTAAAATCTGTTTTAAACTCAGCTGCATTTTCGATTATAGCCACTGGGTAGAATTTAGCCACTCTTTGAATTCAAAACCTTTCATTCTAGCTCCTTTAGAGTAGATCCACTGTATTAATTTACGTGCATTGACTAAAGCCACTGAGTAGAATTTAGCCTTGCTTTGAATTTGCCCCCATCAATCTAGCCCCATTTGAGTATGGCCACTGTGTTAAATGTAACTGTACTTTGAGTATAGCCACTGTACTGAGTTTAGCTATGACTTAAATTTGCCACTGTGTTAATTCTAGTTGCTCTCTGAGTATAGCCCTGCACTGAATCTAGTTGTATGTTGAGTGCAGCCACTGCTTTAATTCTAGTGGAGAGTGAATTCTCACACTATGTTGAGCCTAGTTGCATCCTGAACTGCATTGAACCTTGCTGCATTCTGAGTGTAGCCATTGTTAAATTCTAGCTGCGCTTGAATTTTACCATCACCACAGTGTCAACTTTAGGCGCATTCTGAGGGCACCCATTGCATTGCATTGAATCTTACAGTAGCCACAGACTTGATTCCAGCTGTGCCTCAAACACTGCCTCCATTCCCTAATCTAGCCTCCATTTAAGTCTGTGGATAGTGGTGCCCCCCATTAATCAATCTAGCCACCACAGCAGACGCAATAGACTATCCATCATGCCAACCAACTAGGGGTGTACCGAATAGTAGATTTATGTGTTCGTCTGAATACAGAATTCATGGACAAGTACTTGGCCTGAGCCAAATACAGAGTCAAATAGTTGCCATTTTAATAAATACATTTTTGTAGACAACAAAAACTCTTTGCAAAGTAAAAACACACTTTAAAATATGTATTTCTATTATGTATTGCATTTCTTTGCTTTGTTGTCTATAGAAGATGTTTGCTTAAGGAACACGCTACCAGAAAATATATTGTCCAATAATAGCACAGATTTTATTTGGGTACATTCATAGGCATCACTAGTTGAGCAGGTCCCAAGTAACAAAGACTAGCCAAAAAGTATAGTATACATACATGCAAACACTGAGGGGAGACTGAGATGTGCCCAGCTTTAGCCTTCTGGCTCCAGCAAGGCACTAAAACACAAAATGAGTGATTACATCAATTAGCACTGTACTAATTGTTGAGGTGTGACTGAATACAAACCTTAATGGTTTTCAGTTGCAAATTACAGGAGACCAGATATACATCATTAAAAATATTGAGAATGTTGCTTCAGCTCAACCCTTGCCAGCAAACCACCAGCTGAAAGTCTGTCTGTCCAGCACATGAAGGACATGGACTTCGTTTGCACTTTCACACCTCTGCTCTGCCTGTACTAAATTAACAAAGTGATAGCAACATTTGTTTAATGATCCTTTTAACAGATAAACATGACATGCATGAATGATTCCAGGCAACTAGTCACAGAAGTACTTAATGCATTTTGTAGGGAAAACTATTCGGCTTCATGTGATATTTAATTAAGTATGCGGCAAAAGCCGAATATCTCATTATTAGCCAGAATTCAACTGCAAACTTACTCAAAGACGAATTTCGGTACACCCCTACAACTAACTACAAGATCAGATGAGCACTATGGTGCCCATGAAACACAGCCAACTCTTCTGCCTACCCCTGCCTTCACCCACATCCTCCTCTTGTCCAGTCCCTGGCAGAGTACTCGACCCCTCAGACACCTCCCTCTGCACCCAAAAGACATTGCCCCTAACCTTCTAACATCACCCTCTCCCTTCTTGTGCCCTTCCCTCCCCTGACCCTTTACCTCCTCAGTCTTTGCATACCTTAGCACCACTCACGCTTTGATTGCCAATGCCCCTTTCTTGGTGAACCTGCCGACCCTCATACATGCACCACATGTACCCAAGAATTCCCTTAAACACAGAATCTGCAACAACCAGACCCTCTCATCTCTACACACCTCACCCTATCTCTCCCTGAGATCCGTCCCTGTACCCCTCACTCACACCATTACAAGATCCTCTACCTCTCCCAACCCTGAGAAATTTCTCTTTAACATTGCCTTTAACACCCCTGGCACTATCCCCCTTCTGCCCTCTCCACACTCCCCTGGAAAACAGGAACCTGACATCATCTCCAGCACCCATACCCTGCCCTGACTCCACTCCTACATTTCCCTCTAACATTCTCCCCTCCACCACACCAGGCCTCGCCTGGGGACTGTACATCTTGAGCACTCTTGTCACACACTCAAAGGATGCCAAGAGTCTCATCCCCACCCTTAGATGAGAAACAACTTTCCTTCCCCTAACAACCACTCCCCTCCGACCTCTCCGCTCTCATCCCCCTGTCCACCTTCCTTATCCTCCCACTTCGTGTCACTGCACCCCCAGTGGGATCTCCCCCAGGAGATCAGGAGATCCCCTCCCCTGCCCTCCTTCAGCACACTTTCAAGCCCCCACCATCCAACTCTCCAGGGGCCAACCACCCACCCCCTTCTTCCCATTCAACTCTCATGCATCCTCATTAACGCTTGGTCTGTCATCAAAAACCAAAACAACATTTACTAACTTATTTCCTCGGAAATCCCAGACATCCTTTTCATCACAGACATCTGGTTCTCTGATGACCTCCGACCCATCGCACACGAGGCAATCCCCCCAGGCTGCACATTCATCGAGCACAACAAAACTACCAGAGCAGGCGGGATCACCATCCAAGACAAGTCACATCTCTCCATCTCAGATGAACAAGTCTGCAAATCAGACTGCAAATCCCTCCTAGTGAAATTTCTCATCAACCCCTCTCTTACCCACAGCTTCTTACTGATATACAGACCTCCCGGCTACAACAGAAACTTGTATAATGCTCTAAGCGACTCCTTAGTAGCCATCCTGATTGACCAGCCCTCCATTACCATGTTAGGAAATCTCAACATATGGATTGATGCCCCACACAGCCCTATGACACAACCACTCCCAGACAACCTGGAAGCCCTCAAGCGTACAACCAAACATCCAGTAATCTAGAGTTCCCGCTGCGGTCTCAGCCTATCACACGCTTGCATCGAACGAGTTTGACAGGAACGGGTTGCAACGTATACCGAGACTCTTTCTGTCTCCACCAACCTCTTCTGTTCTGACTCGCGGTCACATGACCGAACAATCCACGTCAGCAGACACACCTCACACTCTCAACAAATCAGAGTGTGCTGTCTTCTCTTCTTCCTCCTTCGTTACTCATGGCAACTACATAAAACCAAGACAAGCTTGAAGACGGCTGGACCTCGCATCAAACGGGATGACCGCCGTGCTACTCTGCTGTTAATTAACATATGCAGTTCCCCTGGCCATTTTCAGCAACCCTTGAGGTAAGGGTTCAGAACGCAAAATTAGCAAGAGCAAATCCATACCACAACATTTTCTCTTCCGTTGCAGCACGCCACAATTACCATTTTCATTAACCCCTCCACTAGGAATTTGTCAAGACTACAACTAACGGCGCTCCTACTAGTGAGGCGATCATATGAAGATTGATTCTTTCATGCGTTTTTCATCATGTTTACGCACAGCACACCCCGCTTCTCCTTTTTCAGTCACAGCAACCTGACTGCTGCAGGTTAACACAGATACATATATTTTTTCAAATAAACCAACCTCTCTCTTTCTGACTCTTTCGAAATTTGTCATTTGTAAATATTGGTTAACCATATCTAGCAATGTGGGTAAAATAAGCCTTCATTTATTTTTAGACGTAGTGGCCAATTTCTCCTTGGTGTTCTGTTTTTCGCTGTAAGAATGAAGCCAGATCAAGATTAAACAAGATTCACATCAGAATCAAAAACCGGTTCCTTATATAAGGTACTTTCTAAATCAATTTGCCAACGGTTTCTTCCTTTTTTTTTTTTTAACAAAAGACAAATTTTTAAGAACATTAATAGACAATAAATACATCGGACAATTGGTTTGATTACTTTTGCTGGACTATTACAGTAAAATACCTGAGCCTGTTGCCTCTCCGCCTGTGACACACACCTCACTTCAGAGAAATATCACAGCCAGACCCCCACAGAGTGTTTTGCTCCCAATTTGGGTAAGACTTCACCCGTCTGGGTACTCAAACAACGTAATGCAGTCTTAAATAATTAGAATTATTCATTACAGCCTATAAGATTATGAAAACAATCACTTAAAAATGTCTTTTTTATGTGTTTGCCTCCACACAGGGTCCAGTTGCCCCTTTTCACCCTGATGAAGGCTTCTACTTGAATGTATTTCTTAGCTGGGGGCTTTCCCGCCGAAACATGTACCAGATGTTTTATCATACATTTTTTGATGTGTATTCATATTTTCTTGACACTAACACGTTGGCAGACCTGCTCATAAAACATACTAAAAACAAATAATTGTTCAACTAAGAAAATGCTTCTACTGACGAACAAAGTGTCACTTTAAGCATTATTATTTGTGCCACTTTCTCCTTCTTTTTTTCTGTTTAGTAGCATCTGGACATCAAGTTATTTTGGGTTTGATTCATTTTCACTAGTTCTTCATTGTTGACTCATATTTTGTTTTTCTCTGCTCAATGATAATTGTGTTTGTTTCTTTATGTTCACAAAATGTTTTTTGTCCATGTTTGAGCTCCTTGATAAATGCCTTTTCATTTTTAATAACTATTTCTTTTTTCTATTTTTAATAAAATTGACAAATTCATAAAATACTATTTACTCAATTGTTTTCGACATGTAAATAGGCTCTAACTAATTGTGATATCTTTATTGGTTCACATCATTTGACTTTGAAATCAATTTAAATAATCCAAATTTTTATAACATAGTGGATCCCATTGTTGTTGAACCTGCAAGCCCTCAACATGACCCAAATGGTATAAGGTGTCATGCACTCTGCAGGACATACCCTATATGCAATATTCAGTTCAACTAACAATATCTCCATGCTCCCGCAGACCACTCATATGGAGAGACCCCACAGCCATCCTCTTCTCGATTTTGACTCCTATCGCTCCTTGCTGCTTGACTAACAGTGGACTGTTCATCCACTTCCCACTGTGGAACAAGGTCATAGGTGGATTTTCCGACTACCTGCTTTCCTCCCTTCTAAATCTGCAAGTCCAAGGAGATCTGCCCTTTATCAGCCATTTCGACCTATGACTCTTCCATGCCCTCAAACCTTACACCCGCTCCAGATCAGCCTCACGCAGACAAGGTCCTTCACCTATATGGTTCCTCCCATCTCTCAAAACCCTCAAAATACTTAACCATACACTGGAATGCAGATGACGGGTCAACCCATCTCCCTGTAATAGATCTGCCTATGCCAGTCCGGTCATGTCTACAAGGCAGAAATCTGGAAGGCCAAAAAATCCTTCTACTGGAACAGAATCTATAACATCTGAAAGTAAGGCTCCTCACTGCACCCCACCCTCCATCTCTACACTCCCAAGCACTCTGTGATGCCCTCTCAGACCATTTCCACAGCAGTTGTGTAGAAAGAAACTACACCCGTGGTGCAAAACTATCAGCATTCCTGCCCCCAATCACCTGCACCCCATCCGACCACACTAACCCTCTCCAGGCCTATCTTCTCTTCTTTCCCCCATCTCATGACACAAATTACTGAATCTTGTTGGTAGCAGATGCCTGTCTGCATCCCCAGGATCTCCATGCCCTCCTCAAAGAAATATTTTCTTTAACCTCCAGAGGCAGCATTGTGAGATTTATCATTAGCTCCCCCCTGACCTGAGGCATGTTCCCAGCATCCTTCAAGACATTGCACATCAAACCCCTCCTCAAAAAACGCTCCCTTGATGTCCTCCTTCCAGTCAACTACAGGCCATTTCTAATAGCCACATCCTAGTCAAACTTATTGACTCAAAAGCCTACTCCCAGCTTTTCCTCTTTTCCAAATCCAACCTCCTCCTTGAAGCCTCCCTAGTCTGGCTTCAGTTCCCGAAGGGGAAATGAATCATCTCTAGTCTCCATCCACATTCAGTTTGTCCATCCTTTTCTCCACACTCCCCATGACCACTCATATGGACAAAGCACGCAGGCATCCTCTTCTTGCTTTTGACTCCTTTCCCTCCTTCCCTCTTGACTAACACTGGAAATATTCACCCACTTCCCGCTGTGGAATAAGGTCATAACTGGACTTGGCCGAAACCCTGTTATCCTCCCTTCTAAATCTGCCGGTCCAAGAAGGTCTGCCCTTTATCATCTGTTAGGGAGTAATCTCAAGAATGTGCTAATTTCCCTTACCTTTTGAGACCCTCAGCAACTTTGCAGGATTTCTAGGATTCAAATTTTTACCTGGAAAAAGTGTGAGCCTTTTTTCCCACTCTTTCATGTACTTTGATGTGTGTTATACTTTTGTGTTCTTTGGATATGGAGTTTAAAAAAAACTCCATAGGCCTCATGTTTTTGTTGTGTGTCACACAGCAACTTCAGTGCAGTGGCATAGGGATGTCGTTCAGACTTCCCAAGGTTTAAATACTTTCTGTGGGACTGACTGCTGTCTCCCAGAGCATGTAAAGTTAAATTGACTTTACTAGTCTTTTTAAATTTACAGAACCAGTACACACTATCTTCCTATAGAGTGCTGGAGGGGTTGCCTAAACACTCATGTAACCGTCAAATGTTACCCTTTCCCTCTTGAAATGGCTGGTGGCAGTGGTTTAGCACAAACTACCATGATTTTTCCCGACTGCGAACACCAGTAGCTAGAAATCGGGTAAGCCATGTTTTTCAATATGGCACCCAAGACCTATCTGTAAAAAACAGACTCCGGTCAACTTTGTTCGCCGTTTCTTTTAGGAAAGGCCCTTCTTGTGTTTAACTTTGCACGCCAAACCAGGTTTGGTCCCTTTGTTTTTTGGCCTTTGGCGGGCTTCAGTGCTGAAGCCCTCCTGTGGCGCCTGAGTGTCTGGGGTGGACAGGATGGGAGGGAGGTGCCCGAAACTCCATGTGCTTTGTCTCCTAGGAGAACTGAATGCACTCTGGCATGATTGGCCGGCTGGCTGTCCGGCAAGGACAGACAACCTCCTGGGTGAGTGACAGCTAGGCTGGAATGAATGGGGGAAAACTGTTTAAAAGCAGGCCTCTGGGACTTGGAAAGAAGATTCGACCACTGGAACGAAGGGACCGAAGACGAGCTGAAGGAAGACAACTGCTGCAACTCCTAGTCCACCGGTGAAGCCCTGCTGCAGGTCTGAATTGTCTGAAACTCCATCGACAGAGAAGCCCTTCAAGGTAAACTTCTTCCCTTGAGTTTGGTGGGAATAACCAACTCGCAAGTCACCTGGACACCAGCTCTATACTGTTCGAATTTTCTACAGAGTGCTGTTGAAAACTGGATAGCCAGTGAGAATGATACCAGTTTGTGGTCTTTAAGGCACTCACACCTTAAACTGATATTTTGCCAAGCTTGTGGCCTCTTCCCTGGGCAGTGCAGGAACCTCCCGACCTCCTCCTTCTTGTCCCCATGACTGAAGCTCAGGAACAGCGAGATCTTCAGGAACTGCCAGGAACAACTGCCTCAGCTACAGCTCTTCTTCATTTAAAAGGTACTGTGCAAGTGTGGTCAAGAAATCCTTTCTGCCACTGTGAAAGTTTGTGAAGCTTTCCCAACTTTGAAGGCTTGTCCTTCCATAAACCTACATATAACTTTTCGTCTGACCAACTACTTCTAGAAACCGTGGCAAAGACTTAACCGTTTACTACCAGAACTGTGCCATACTATGCAAGACTCTGAGCCATTGACTTTGGCCCAGTCCTATTGAATTGAATTGCTGGTTTTAGTGAGCTGAAACTGTTTGCCCTCCCTCTGAAAGTATTTGTGTTTTAATTCTTTTAACCTTGTCTTTTTACCCCTTTTTAAAGTAACTGAAGTGCCATTTTGCTCCTGCTTCAGGGGAGCTGAACTTGTTCAGAAACTGATTGGTTGTGTATTGTAGTATATTAGATTGTGATATTGAGCTTCTCTTACTAGTGGACTATTTTCCAACTGACTGTGTAAATACATGTATATTCTTTTACCAAGAAACCTTGAGTTAGTGTTTGTTTGAACCACTGTGATAGCTGCCCTTTGTGTAACCTCTTGTACTGCTCACTTTACTCTTGAGAAAAGTCTGGCTGCTCAGCCACTGCTACCACATTACTGTGTAGTACAGGCTTGTACCAAAAGGTGAAATTGCACTTACACTTGTAGTCTTAATTGTGTGTAGTGTTCCCAAAGGGTACCACATGTGATTCTGCCTAACATCATCCATTTCAACCAATAACTCACCCACAACCTCAAACATCACACCCTCTCCAGATCGGCCATACACAGACAGGGCCCTTCCCCTAGATGCTTCAACCCTTCTCTCAAAACCCTAAAAATAATTAACAATACCCTGGAATGCAGATGGCCGGCCAACCCATCTCCCCATAATAAAGGAAGGATAGTTCAGGGGCAACACGTTTGTCTTGGAAGCGAGACAACGAGGTGCAACACAGGTTTGAATCTCGATCCCACGCTTAGAAACCATTTGCTGGTATTAAGCATGTTATAAATGAACAATAAAATAAATAAAATCAAAAATAATAGATCTGTCTTTGCGAGTCAGATCATGTCAACAATGCAGAAATCTGGAAGGCCAAAAAATCCTTCTATTGTAACATAATCTCTAATGCCTCTAACAGCAGCAAGGAACTCCACAAGATCATCTTGAATTTAAGGCTCCTCACTGCACTCCCACCTCTCCCAACTCCCAAGCACTCTGTGATGCCCTCTCGGACCATTTCCACAACATTTTTGTTGAAAGAACCTGTATCCTCGGTGCGAATTTAGCGGCATTCCCTTCCGATCACCTGCACCCCCATCCAACCACACTAACCCTCCCCAGTCCTATCTTAGCCGCTTTCTTTCTCATCTCTCGACGTAAAATTCCTTAAACGTCTTGATAGCAGATGCACATCTGGATCCCCGGGAGATCCATGCCTTCCCGTCTACTCCCGAACCGCCTACTCCCAGCTTTGCCTCTTCTCCAAATCCAACCTCCTCCTTAAACCCACCCAGTACAACTTCAGATCCCTCAGCAGACTGAAACGTCCCTAGTCTCCATCTGGGATTACCTCAAAAACACTGCAGACTCAGAAGATGGTGCTACACTTATCCTCCTCGATCTCTCTGCAGCCTTTGACAACATCAACCACAGTATCCCCCCGTACAGGCACAACCCGCTCGGCATTAGGAACGCAGCACTGAGGTGGACATTCCTCTTTTTCCTAACAGATCACAAATAGCCCACCTTCTTGCCTTCACCTCAGCCCCCTTCTTGTTACCAACAGGGCTTCACAGGGCACCTCCCTATCTTCCCTGCTCTATATGAGCTACTTCCCTGCAGTTATTCTCTCATAGAGCCTAACCTGCTACAGCTACGCAGAAGAGACCCAGATCATCTTCAAGATTCCTAAGACCTCACATTTTGTCTCACAGACATCAACCACTAGAAGCAGGCAAAATATTACATGGCACACTTCTTTAAAAATCAATAATATTAATGTTATATTTTGTATTGAAAAACGACTGGAGGGAACAGGTGTCAGGAGAGGGTGCAGGGCAACTATGATATATGTTTATTTCTATCTGTACTAAGTGTATAGCTCAATGAGTTAAATGCTCAAATGTGACATGTGCTGCCTGTACTTTCCAAGTTCAAATCTTGGCAAGGCTAATCAGCACTTCATCCTTCTGAGGTTGATGAATTGAGCAGCATTACATTTGGTAGTGATTCCACTGTTGTTACAGCACTTAGAAGTGGAAGGGTTCAAGCATGAAGCGATATACATAATCATGTGATATAATAACATATTCTTGCAGCATTAGGGAAACGCTAGACCATCACAGTGGAGTTATTTGGCACACCCACATAGCTGATTAGATTAACTATCAAATAGTCCAGAACATTGTGTATGTAATAGGTAACAAAGACTCACCTACAGGTGTAGATATATGGAAGAAAGTCAATGGTTCTGATATCCGCTAAAATATTGTGGCCCATCTACAGGACTGCACAATTGTTGGATAACCCCTGATTGATGTCTTAACTGAGTTGAAACACTGTAGAAAGCACAACCATTGGTACAAGTAATGGTGCCACGTTTTCAAGACACATTTAGCTGGTGGCAGCTATCAGCATATTGGACCCTATCTAGGTAGGTTTTACCTTAGCGATTTTACTTTCTAACAGTGGGAGAGCATTAGGCTGGCTGTACATTAGGCAGAGACCACCACGTCTTTCTAAGTTCTGTTCTATATCTGTCTCTATGTGTGCCATATAGATAGGGAAGTGTGAATACTAATGGGCACCCTTACTAAGATAGTGGTACAACTGTAAGAACATTGGGTGTTTAATTATTTTCTTACACTTAGAATTCACACTCTGACTACTACAATACTCCAAGGAATGTCCATTATGTCTAAGGCAACTAAAATCACCCCCGTTTTGAAGAGGTTGCTTCTGTGATTCCATACCAGAAAACAAAGTTTGTTAATGTGTTAATATTGGAAATCCTACAGATCTCTCTTTTAGGGACTGACTTATGTCGATGGCAAGAGCTTGAAAAATTGATAACAACAGTATGTTGTATGTAGGTAGTGGGGCTTTTGATATACCTGATGATACCGGATATATTGTGAAACATTACCCTTACAAAGCATTTCCTGATTTTTTCTTCTTGTATAAATCTGTATAAAATGTTTTGGTCCTGAAGAAGGGGTATTCGCCCCGAAACGCATTGAGCCTCAAAAACCTATCATAGCAAGACTTACTTCGCCAGGTACAGGTGTTACTTTGTGGTTGAATACACATTAACTTTGAATTTATCTCTATAATGACTGTTATAATTTTCCTTTAAATTCTTACATTTGTAATCCTTTAAGTAAATATTTTTGATTTACTCTGTATAAAGACTTTGACTGTTTTATTCAGTATATAAGGTATGCAGGGGGCGGGAGTGCCTCAAATTCTGGACACTCTGTTTGTTCTTTAGATTTTAGAAGGCCACCATATTTATAGTGAACAGGGCAACTCTGAGAGGTTATCCAAAACCCAATCAAGGTAGCAATGGAGAGCAGGCATGGCTGTTCTCATGTGAGTGTGAGTGGGACCAGGGGTCCACAATGAGTCCACACAGTGAAGCACAAAATAATTCAATTTACAAAGCAATGGATAACAACACAGTATTTATTCTAGGCCATAACCACACATGAGCAATAAAACAAGCAGGTGATAATATTGCACAGCAATCAATAATAAACATATATACAATCACCATATGTTCTTAAAATGCATTCAATGTCGTACATCAGCAAAGGAGGTAAGTAAAGTGATGCAGCAAAGATGGACCAAGTCAAAAGTGATATTCCCTAGCTTCAGCAGTCCAATGAGAAGATGCCTCTTGTTCTTCTGCATCAATAGTGACAGCAACTACAAGCGTATTGCTACTGCCTGTTACCACTTGTCTATCCTTATCGTCCTACCCTTTCAAGAACTCATTTGGCAACTTCTTTTTTCAACTCCCACCTTTCAAAACTGGGAACGATGTTAGGTGCTTCGAGACCCTCTGGTTAGGGCCAGCCCTAAACAAAAATTCATATAAAATAATAAATACAATAAAATAATCTGTACTAAGAGTGGAGCTTTGTGCCCAAAAAACACAATGCTTTCCCCTAGAATGTATATGTACAAGGTAAGTTACTTGTGTCAGTGATTGTTCAAAAGAGGAGATGCAAGAAAGTTATTAGTTAAGTAAATTATGTTCTTATTTTTCAGGTTTTGCTATTCAGGTTCGACTAGCAAAAAACAGTGGAATGGAAGGATACAGAGGGCCTCATTACGACCCAGGCGGTAAATTACCGCCTGGGCCGTGACTTTACCACCATGGCGTAAACTACGTTTACGCCATGGTGGTTGGCGGACTTACCGCCCCATTCCGACCTTGGCGGGGCGGTAAGTCCCCAATCCCCATTTACCCTTCCCCATTCCCATTTTTGCCCCATAGGGCATAATGGGAGTGGGGAAGGAGTTAATTACGCCACCGTAAATTACGGTGGCGTAATTAACTCCATGGTCCCTTAGCGCCATGGATTTTAACACCTGCTAAAAGCAGGTGTTAAATCCGCCATGGCGATAAGGGACCTCGTACTCAGGCGGTAAGGGTCGGCGCTGTTTACGC